>NW_027040855.1:1390000-2780000 GCF_037179485.1 Ochlerotatus camptorhynchus | reverse complement strand
CAATCCAAGGTAGTCAGGCCGCACTGAATGAGTTGTTCGAGCAACTGAACGGTCCGGTTATATTTCTGGGTGACTTCAACGCACACCATCTCGCTTGGGGGTCACAAACATCAACCGCTCTCGGCAGATTCATTGCCGAAAAAACCCTGGACAAACAACTTGTTATTCTCAACAACGGCTCCGCTACTCGTATCGATCCGGCTACAGGTAACACTTCGGCAATCGACCTGACGTTCTGCTCCGAGTATCTGGCACGTAGGTTTACTTGGCAAACCCTTTCGGACACTTTCAACAGCGACCACTTTCCGATAACGGTATCCATTCCCGGGTGGTCGTATTCGCGAACGACGCGACAAAAATGGCTTTACGAACAAGCCGACTGGTCGTTATACGAAAGCATCACAGCCGAAAGTATTCGATCAAGTGTCGAGTGGGACGTCAACAGTTTCACCGAAATGATCATCAACGCAGCAACTAAGTCCATACCACGAACCAGTGGTCGTGTTGGACCAAAAGCGGTACCATGGTGGTGCCCCGAAGTAAAGGCGGCTATTCGACGGCGAAGAAAATGTTTACGATCCCTGCGACGTCTACAACATTCTGACCCAAACCAACACGAAGCATTGGCTAGATTCCAGGAAGCCAGAGCAGCGGCACGACAGGCTATCAACCAGGCCAAAACGAATTGGTGGGATAAATTCGTAGCGAAAATCTCACCAACTAGCTCGACCACCGATTTGTGGAGAACGGTCAACACTCTGCGAGGCAATCGACAACAACGGACCGTAATGCTCAAGCGAGCAGATGGATTCACGGACAAGCCCGAAGAAGTAGCGGAGGAATTAGCGAAATGCTATAGTGGAAGATCAGCAACCTCTAGCTACTCTTCATCTTTCCAGATGGTTAAGACAGCAGCCGAACAAGAATCCATGGATCAAACACCGACACCGACCGATGATGTCTACAACATCGATATCACCCTTAACGAACTCCTGTGGGCCCTCGACAAAGGGCGAGGTGCTTCGACAGGTCCCGACTTAATTGGGTATCCGTTACTCCAACGTTTGCCACTGTCCGTGAAAATGACGCTTCTTGAGCTTCTTAACAGAATCTGGGACGAGGGTGTGTTTCCCATTAGCTGGCGGAATGCTGTTGTCGTACCCATTCCAAAACCACACTGCAACGACTCCGGACCTGATGCCTTCCGTCCAATATCGCTCACCAGTTGCATGGCGAAGCTGTTCGAGCGGATTCTCAATCGTCGATTGACCACCGAACTAGAATTGAGTGGACGTCTTGACAAACGTCAGCACGCCTTTCGTACAGGCCGCGGCACTGATACTTATTTTGCCGAGTTGGAAAGATCGCTGCCAACCCAAGATGAACACTGCCTGATAGCCTCCTTGGACCTGTCGAAAGCATACGATACCACCTGGCGACACGGTGTTCTGCGGACACTAAAATCATGGCGACTACGTGGGCGGATGATGAACATGCTGCAAAGCTTCCTATCGGAAAGGACATTCCAGGTGTCCGTAGGAGGGCATATGTCTCGCAAACACCAGCTGGAAAATGGAGTACCACAGGGTTCTGTCCTATCAGTGACTCTATTTCTCGTTGCGATGCAGCCTATCTTTCGGGTGATACCGAGAGGAGTCGACACTCTTCTGTACGCGGACGACATTCTCCTCGTCGTACGAGGGGCAAAAAGTGAAGGACTACATCGCAAACTACAAGCCGCCGTCAAAGCTGTCGATAAGTGGACGAAAAGCGTTGGATTCAGCATATCAGCAACAAAGTCCTACATTTTTTATTGCAGTCCGAATGCACGTCGAGAACCTGGAAGTAACATCGTGATAGACCGAGTATCCATCCCGAAGACAAACCGTTTGAGAGTCCTGGGTGTAACCCTAGACCGAACTCTGAGCTTCAAACCTCACTGTCAAATGGTGAAGAAAGCGTGCGAACCTCGGTTACGAATCCTTCAGATGATCGGTGCCAAACTTCCGCGTGGCGATCGAAAATCACTACTGCAGGTGGGATCGGCCCTAGTGACCGCGAAACTGATGTACGGTATTGGAATAGTTAGCCGAGGAGGACCAGTAACGCTACAGAGTCTCGCTCCAGCCTACCATAAAATGGTACGGTTTGCTTCCGGAGCCTTCGTCACTAGCCCGATACAATCGATCATGGCTGAAGCGGGCACCTTACCGTTTGAACTGCTAGCAGCACAATCCATCGCGCGAATTGCAATTCGGATACTAGCAAAGAATCAGAACAACAACAGCCTCCCTCTCATTCGACGAGCATCGGATCGCCTCAATGAGCTGACAAACTCAGCGCTCCCCGCTGTCGGTCAACTTGTACGGCAGACCGATCGTCCGTGGCACACACGAAAACCTTCGATCCTGTGGGACATTAAAAAATGTGTACGAGCCGGCGATCCTCCAGAGAAAGTCCGCCCGGTAGTGCAACAACTACTGTCGACCCGCTTCCACCGATCAACCGTCATCTACACCGATGGATCCAAACACGACAACACTGTAGGTGCCGCATTCCATAACAATGGTTTAGCGGGAAAGTACAGCCTCCCAAAAGAATGTAGCGTTTTTTCTGCGGAGGCGTACGCCATTAAGATGGCTGTTTCCATCCCGAACATTTCGAATGAATTAGTCATTCTTACGGATTCTGCAAGTTGTCTCCAGGCCTTAGAAGCTGGAACATCTAAGCACCCGTGGATTCAGGAAGTGGAGCAAATATCACGAAACAAATCCGTCCGTTTCTGCTGGATACCTGGACACGCCGGCATCCACGGAAACAACGAAGCTGATCGGTTGGCAAATATGGCGAGAACACAACCTCCCATTGATGTACCAATCCCAGGCGACGATACGCTGAGAATGGTGATGCAAAACATTCGACAACGATGGAACGACCAATGGTTCGCGTCCAGAGACTTTAAACTGAGAGAAGTTAAAGACGACACGCACAAGTGGACGGAACGGGGAAGCACTTTCGATCAGCGTGTGCTAACACGACTAAGAATTGGTCACACGCGGCTAACCCATACGTTCTTACTGAAGAAAGAAGCCCCGCCCAATTGTTGTGGAACGGCTTTAGACGTGCGACACGTGATTTTGCACTGCAAAAACTATGAAAGGCAACGACAAGAGAACAACATTGATACAACAAGCTTACGAGATGCGCTAGGAAACTCTGAGGAGCAAACCACAAATATGCTGAATTTTCTACGCCAAACTGGACTTTACCGAAAAATTTGAAGAATACAGAGAAAAGAAGAAGGAACAGCCGAAATCCGGTGTAATGGCAATGAAGATAACGGAGCAAACAAGGAAGGAAGAATGTGAAGAAGATGGAACAGCCGAAGCCCAGTGTAGCGGCAAGAAGGTGAAGCAGTTAACGAAGCAAGGAAGGAAGGAAGAATGTGAAGAAGATGGAGCAGTCGAAACCTGGTGTAGAAGCAAGACGGTGAAACAGTTAACTGAGCAAGGAAGGAATGAAAAATGTGATGAAGGCAAACATGTAGCTGGATGAAGATCAAGTAAAGAAGGTGAAGGTCATCAAGAATACAAAGCGGATAGCGGATGGAAGAAGAAGATCAAAAGAAAGATTATGATGAAGTAAAGGCGGAACGCAAAATTAAGTGGAAAAAGACGAAGAAGATCAAGAAGATAAAGCGGAAAATAGCAAAATGAAGAAGACGACACCGATGGAAATCCGGAGAAATCGTGAAGACGCGGAAAAGGAAATCAAAGCAATGGAATTAAAGAAGGATGAAGAAAGAAGATGATGAAGAAGTAAAGAAAATTATTTGAAGTATGGTGAGATGAAAGAAGAAGATAGTGAATGAAGAAGAATACCATTTAGCAACAAATGATCAGAAGTGAAGAAAATATAAGAAGATGACGCAGCCAATTCAGCAAGATGAAGGAGACCCGTCAACAAAATATCAAGATGGCGGATAACAAGAAACGGACGAAGGCTACGAACAAAAACGAAGATGATGAAGAAAGACGATGAAGAAAAGATAGAAGAAGTAAAAGTGAAATTCATTGAGAAGAAGAAGTAAAAGAGATGCAATGTTATGATCAACGATGAACCAGAAGGAGACGAAACAAAGCTAAGTGCAATCAACCATCAACACTAACACTCACACCCACACATCATTACACAAAATTGAAACAGACATGAATGCATCTATTGATGTAAAATGTCTTAAATAAATACAAAAAAAAAAAAAAAAAAAAAAAAATTCATGTCAGTTCAATTGATTTTTGTGCTTGTGGAATCGATTCCGTATTTCGTCCTGGCCGCTTCAAATTTTCTGCAGTGCAGAATAATGTGACGAACGTCAACAACGGTCCCACAGCATTCACATGCTGGCGGAGCTGTTTTCTTCAGCAAAAATTCATGCGTAATCCTAGTATGACCAATGCGCAGACGAGTGAGTATGCGTTGATCGGCAGAGCTGTACTGATCGATCCACTTCTTCGTTTCCCTTTTGACCTCCTTCAGCTTCACATCTGTCAATTGTGCCCAACGTGCTTCCCATAGCTGACGAAAGACTTGGTTCATGTTCTTGATGGAATCAATTCTTGGTACGGCAACGTTGATTGGTGGACTGTTTCGTGCTTCACTGGCTAGACGGTCTGCTTCTTAGTTACCGCGAATTCCGGCATGACCAGGGATCCAACAAAGGTGGATCGGCCGTCCACGTAGTAAGCGCTCGATTTCCTGGATCCACGGATGCTGCGATCTACCACTCTCTATGGCCGAAAGACAGCTGGCCGAATCAGACAGAGTTATAACACATTCGGTTGATGCTCTTGCAGCGATGACAGCCGACTTGATTGCAAAGGCCTCCGCCGAAAAAACGCTACATTGTGACGGAAGACCTATTGCTTGCTGAATGCTGCTACTAAATGCACCTGCTCCAATTATGTTCTCGCATTTAGAACCATCCGTATAAATAGCCAAAGCACGGCTAAACCGGTTAGCCAGCAACTCCTGCACGATGGGACGCACTGTATTCGGGGGGTCCCCAGCTTTCACCTTCCGTTTCACATCCCAAACAATATGCGGCTTGGGTTAATACCACTCTCGGTTGGCTAGACGTGTTCGTACAACGATTTTTGGAAGCTCTACATCAATCGTCGCCAGGCGATCGGACGCTCGTTCCACAACTGGAAGATCGATATTCCTGGAATCCTTCTCCATCAAACGAATTGCAGCACGAATTATGGCTTGCATAATCATTAAATCGAATGGCAAAGTGCCTGCTTCAGCCATAATCGCTGGAATCGGACTGGTGACGTACGCCCCTGAGGCGAACCGGACCATCCGGTTGTAGATGGGTGCAAGAGTCTGCACCACCGAATCCTTCGCTCTACTGACGAGCCCGATACCGTAGATAAGTCGCGACGTGATGATTGCTGATCCGATACCCAACAGAGAATCGCGTTGCCCTCGCGGAAGTTTAGCCCCGATCATCTTCAAGATCCGCAGTCTAGAGTCGCACGTGTTTTTGACTACCTTGCAATGGTTTTTGAAGGACAGCGACCGGTCAAGGTTGACGCCAACAACTTTCAGTTGATTCGTCCTCGGTACAGCTGTACGGTCGATGAATATATCGTTGCTGGGTTCTCGACGGGCGTTGGGACTGCCGTAGAAAATTTTTGATTTTGTCGCGGAAATTGTGAAGCCGACGCTTTTCGCCCATTTGTCGACAGCTTTCACTGCAGCCTGTAGATCTATATACAGAGGACGCTCCTTACTCCTTCGTACCACCAGCAAAATATCGTCCGCATAGAGAAGCACGGCAACAGTATGCGGCACCACTCTGAAAATCGGCTGCATCGCTATAAGGAATAACGTGACAGACAACACTGATCCTTGGGGGACTCCGTTCTCCAATGGCATTTCATCCGATAAATGTTCTTCCACGTTCACCCGGAAAGATCTGTCGGTGAGAAAACTGTTCAGTACGTTGAACATGCGCCCACCCATCTGCCACTTACGCAGAGTACGCAAGATACCGTACCGCCAAGTGGTGTCGTACGCTTTCGACAAATCAAGCGATGCAATCAAGCAGTGTTCGTCCCGATTTGGCAATGACCTATCCAACTCCGCCAAGTATGTGTCGACGCCTCTTCCAGCTCTAAAGGCGTGCTGCTTCTTATCCAGTCGTCCATTCGACTCCAACTCAGTCGTCAATCTGCGGTTCACGATACGTTCGAACACCTTTGCGATGCAGTTGGTCAAAGTGATAGGTCGGAAAGCAGCAGGTCCAGATTCAGAACAGTTTGGCTTCGGAATCGGCACTATTATTCCGGTTCGCCAGCTGATAGGGTAAACGCCACTACGCCAGATTCTGTTTAGAAGCTGCAACAGCGCGATTTTGACGGATACAGGCAGACGTCGGATCATCGGATACCCTACCGAGTCAGGACCTGTAGAGACACTACGTCCTTTGTCGAGTGCCCACAGAAGCTCATCCAGGGTGAAGTCCGCGTTATATATCTCGTCGTTGTCCGGAAGAAAATCCACGCGATCCCGTTCCGCTCTTTCCTTCGCTGTTTGAAACAGTTGGGGATAGCTTGAGGTCGCTGATCTCTCACAGTAGTGCTCGGCCAGTTCTTTTGCCGTGTAGCCATCGGGTCGCTTGATAACCGCCTTGCTGTATTGTCGTTTGCCTCTCAGGGTGTTCATCGTCCGCCACATTTCTGCCGTTGTGCTGCTAGGTGATATTTTTCCGACAAAGTCCTCCCACGAATGTTCCTTAGCTTCCTTCACTGCCTTCTTAGCCGCTGCCTTCGCTTCCTGGAACTGCTTCAAAACATCCGTTGTGTCTGATCCTGCTATTCTGCTGCGCGTCAGTGTTCTCAGAAGTTTTCGACGCTGCTTAATCGTCGTTTTCACTTCCGATTTGGAACCAACTCGTCCTGATGTTCGAGAAATGCTAGCGGTTGCTGCTGATAATATCCGATCTACGAACTCATCAACGCCAATCTCGTCATCCGGTTTGATGCTGCTGGAAGTCAGTCGTTCGAACAATGTCCAATCTGCTTGGTCGTAGAGCCATCTTCTTCGCTTCGTGGCGATCTGTGAGAATTCAGGTGAAGAGACGGTGATTGGAAAGTGGTCGCTGCTGTGGGTATCCGGAAGTGTTCGCCAGATAAATCTGGGAGCTAGCACCTCTGAACAGATCGAAAGATCTATGTTGTTGTTGTTGTTGTTGTTGTTGTTGTTGTTGTTGTTGTTGTTGTTGTTGTTGTTGTTGTTGTTGTTGTTGTTCTTGTTGTTGTTGTTGTTGTTGTTGTTGTTGTTGTTGTTGTTGTTGTTGTTGTTGTTTTTGTTGTTGTTGTTGTTGTTGTTGTTGTTGTTGTTGTTGTTGTTGTTGTTGTTTTTGTTGTTGTTGTTGTTGTTCTTGTTGTTGTTCTTGTTGTTGTTTTGATGCTTTCTGCTTGGTCGCTTTCATCGCCTTTTTGTAGCCTTAATTTGAGCGCATCGTATTCAGACCAATCGGCCTTCCATACTCTCATCGTACCTAGAAGACGCCACCCTATCAGCGTCCTTTTCCTTGTTCAATTATACCTCCAAACTGGGGTGTAAGTCGGGAGAAGATGGTAGCGTGTATGGTGTGCTATGTTGGCAGACAACGCCTTCACCTCATCGAGTATTTCAAGCTCCAACATTGAATTTATTTGCATTGTGCAACTTGCCGCGGTATCTAACGAGAGCTTGATGAGATGGCTAATCTCATCATTTAAGTTACGTAGGTCAGTTGATAGCTCTGACGTCACCGATTTGAACGCCACATTAACATTCTCTTTTGTTGACGGCCAACTCAACGAGGTTCGGTTGTTTTTGTTGAAACGTGAGCCGGTGCATTGCTGTTGAACAATGCTTTTCAAATCGAGTTTTAACGGCGCCGGTAGTGTAGTGGTAAGCGTGATTACCTCTCACCCCAGCAGGCCTGGGTTCAATACCAGTCGGCGCCGCCGGGATGTTCTGAGGCATAACATCTCTGATCACGCCTTCCTTCGGATGGGAAGTAAAGCCGTTGGTCCCAGTTCATGAGTTGATGGGTCGATAGGTAGGGTCCAGGTGTGGGAGCTACCTTCCTGGCACGTCGGTAGCATTGGTGCTCAGCACGGAAAACAAGATCGACGGAAAAAAACAAACCAAAGGAAAAAAAATCGAGTTTTGCCTGTAAAAGCTCTTGACAGGACTCGCAACATGGTAGTACGTAAGATCAAATATATTATATTAACAATATGATCCACTCTTTTGCTTAGCTGGCGAACTAAATTTTTAGCGATGAAAGCACCTCTGTGGCCAAAAAGGCTACCAATGTATTTGTTTATCGTCACGAGGGATAGACCAAATGAAAATTTGTTAAATATTTCAAATGAATCTATTTCAGCATTTTATATAATTTGATGACAACCGTGACATGTCAGACAAATTTTAAAGTAATATACACAATGCAATTAATGAAAATAATTTGACTCTTACTTTTGTAATAAGTGCTATATTCGCACACCTCGATTGTAATTGAATGATTGTTGCTGACCTTTTTCAACGCTAGATGGTGCGTGAAGCAACATTTTGCGGGTCGCCATTGCAACATTTGGAAAAGACATGAATGGATCATATTGTTAATATGATTTATTTGGTAAGATTTAAAGTCCGATACCTTCCTGTCCTTCTTGCGAAGTGAGTTCCGTTGTACAGTTACTCCAATGCAGGTAGCGTGGAACATTCTTGGGCAACCTGCACACGTCCACGTGACCGAGTCGACAGAAGTGTCGCAAGCACAAGTTTCGCAAACCATGATGTATGCAAGTAAAAATAATTGAATCACAAAAGGTTAAAAAAATTCGCACCATTTAAAAACGCGGAGCGAAATAAAAGTACGTCCGAACTTATCGACGATCGAGTTGAAAAAAAAATCAAATTCGTTTTAATTCATTAGAACAACCATATGTCAGATGAGTCATTGAAACTATAAATAAATAAATAAATAAACTTGTGGGCTTTCGGATCTTCCAGGAAAAAATAAATCGCTCCTACCATCATATTTAGCAACAAATTAATTTTTATTTTTATAATATTCATATATAAATTATCATATCCACGTTTTGGTTTTTGTTCTGTTCATTTATTATTTGCATTCACCTTTTTTCTTTCACTTAGCTTACGGGATCTCAGGTGTATTTGTCAGTGTGAGTGTTGTGTCCGTTTTTCTTCTTTTTCCCATTTTTCCATTTATTTATTTGGATGTTTGTAATGCCATGAATTTTTCTTCTTATAATCCATATCCATTTTACCACCCACGGTTTTCATTTTCTGTTCATTCATGTTTGTTTTCCGCTTTTCTTGTCATTGTGTTTTGCAATTTTGCGATCGTATATAACTTTCGTTTTGCTGGAAATAGTTTTGTTTTTTTCCTTCTTCTTTTGTAGCCGTGAAAAAAGTGACTTAAAATACATGATTTGGATGAAGATGCTCTTTTCTATAAGCTTGCTTTTTTTTGTTTAGTGATGACATGTCTAAATATAATAAATATATGAATTTATAATTTTGATCGAGTAATTAAATCGAACCGTGAATCAAATGTGTTTAATTTTTAGTTCATCTTCGTTTTAGTTCGTGTGAAGTGACGTGAGTATACCGAAAAAAGGTTCATTCAAGCGAAAATGTGTCGTATTTGCTGGAGGTTAGTTTTCTTTTCTTATAGCAAAATAGAACTGAACTTTGTCCTTCGTCTACTTCTTCCGCCCAATAATGGTCAAACGTGTGTAGGTGTGTCTCCTCGAGTTAGGGTTTGCTGTTGGTTTCTTCCTCCATGTTACCATTTCCTTCTATTACTATTTAATTACAATGTATTTAAAAATCACAGATATCATAAATATCATTCCATAATCATAATGCAATGCTTATGTCATAGCTGCTAAACCATAGTTGATGATTCAAAAATAAACTTCCAAACTGAACATCAAAATTTGCATGAGTGATATTTCTCTGAAGCGACGCAAGCGCCACTTTGGAAAAGCATCGGAAACGAAAACTTGCATTCAATTAATGCTCTTGTGCGATGGTGAGCGTCCCTGCTGGAATGCATTCAGTTTGTGAAAACTGATCACATTTCAGCACCAAGCTCTGCTGTAAGATCAGTTCTGGTAATATAAACGTTTAAAAATGTATTGAGCACAGGAAAATTTGGAAAAATATTGCATTGGACAAGATGATCGACGCTTCCCGATTCGGACAGCAACCACCGTATCGTTCGTGTTGTAAGGCCCGAAGAGTTCTCCAATATGAAATATATTGTTTTTATTCGTATACAGAGGAAGTTTGAGTATACTGTAAATGTATTTCGGCAGTGCCGAAGGAAATGCGACGACCAACGTGTCGCGGATATTGATCCAAAGTTCCTAATGCTTTTTTTCAAACGATAGGAGTTACATATCACTCAATAACATTTAGCCGATTGATTTTGTGCTATTCAGTATGGATCTCTACGATGATATTATTTCCGAAACAATACAAATTTTGAAGACGAAATTCGAACTAAGAGATGTTACCTTCCCTCAACTGGTTCTGTGTATGTGTTTCAATGGTCTGGTATATCCGTTCCTGGATGTTGCGCTGCGTTGTGAATGCATGTGTGTATGAGTAGTTGCCGAAAAGTTCCAACTAAATACGTGACGTTCCTACGAGTAATAAGGTTCTAAATCTTAAATTTACGTATGTTTTTGCCTCCTGCTCCATTGTTGCCTTTATCGGAACCGAACCTTTGTGGTGTGCCTGTTTTTTTTTCTCTTCTCATTCTATATAGACGGGAAATTGAGTTCCAGCTCTCACGTAATAATATTACAGCTTCCTGTGTGCTTATCGGTTTGAGTACTAGTTGCAATTTCATTTTCGTTCTCGATCCCAAACCTTACACTTTTACTATAGTAGATTTTTACTTCTTCGTCTTCTCTTCGATAATGATCCTTTCTCATGATTTCTATTTGTGTTTTAAATTTTAATGCTTGATTTAATTTGAACCCTGAAATTTTGTACTTCCGAAAGGTGTGTTGCCTCTAAGTGTAAATTTTGCTCACTTTTTCTTGTTTGTTTGTTTGTTTGTTTGTTTGTTTGTTTTTCAAGAGAATTTTGTACTTTTTTCTTCGTTCATCAATCAAAATGTAAGTGTACCTTTGTGTAGTGTGGCTTGCGATGCTACTAAACTCGACCGGGAAAAATATCATTACATGAGTTTTGTTTCAGCTGATGTTGCATTTTTTTTTTCGTTTTTGAATTTATATCATGCCGTAAACCTACACAATGGAGTTTGTAGTGTGAACCTAATGTTGTTATGTTTTCCTCGGAGAACGCTTATCTAAAAGTGTTTTCACATTATTATTTTTTTTTTCTTACATGCACGTTCATCATCATTTTTGCTGTGTCAAACTACATCGAAACATCTAAGGATAAATTTTAGTTCATTAATTTTGACTTCATGTCGTTCATTTCTGGATTCCTTTTGTTTTTAGATTACTCAGATACACACATCTTCATTACGATAATTTCTAATAATATTTCCATCCTTTAAACTTATTTTCTTCCATTTTTTTTTCTTGTGGTATACCGTTTACATCATGAACTGGTTGTTTGTGTTTTTCCTCGTACGCCTTACGCCCGGTTGAATCGTATCTCTTGAATGTGTTTTTTTTTTTTAGGTTTGAGTTTGTGGAATTTTCACGCTACTTGCAAACTGGTATGATGCGTATCTTCTACGAAGGATCCGTGACTTTAAACGCTAAAATCTAATTTCGTTATAAATATAAATTAAAATACTAGTCCAAAATTGCGTTTTTCCTCTTTCTCTCATTATAATATGGTTCTGAACTTCGTCATACTTTATGTGATTTTTTCTTCTTTTGTTTTTTTTTTCTTAGCGATTATATCTAAAAGTAGGGTTTTCTTCTCAAGTAAGAACATTGCCAAAGTCTTACTTTAGTAATGATTAATTTTAGGAGTTAGATTTAGTTATCATGTAGAGATCGTATTGCTGACATTTTTTTTTTGTTTTTGTTTTGTTTCGTGTATTTATGCTGTTGGGCTTTACTACACAAAAGGATCGTCTGCTTTTGCATCTAAAACACTTACTACAATGCGCGTGGGCGCGCATTTGTGTACAGCTAATATGTAAGAGAATTTTTAATTCTACTCTCCTCCGCTAGTCCTCAACACAACACTGACGACCGTTGTTGCATTGGGATGCTTTTGCACTCGCCCCTTCGTTTCTGGTGTGTTTGTGATATATGTACAGTGTATAACATTGAATTCCTTACGGTTTGGTTACGATGCATTATTATACTTCTTTTGGTTGCGATTGGATGTTTTCTGAGTAGTGACTAGTATTTACATCAATCGAGATTTAGTGATAAAAAGAAACAAATTGTTGTTGTGAGAATGAATCTGTTCATACGAGTAAAGAATGAACTTTATGCTTAAACATTAAATGGACGGTTAGCACTTTGTGTCTTGGTGGTGTTGTCTTTGGTAGTCTATAGTCGCAGTCAAGTCCTAGCGCTCCATTCGTTCCATGCACTCATGCAATCCTCCGAATTAAATAAATAAAAAAATTAAAACAAAACTTAGATGTGCTTGAAGCCAAAGTTTAAATTTTTATCAGAATCAGGATCGAGTTGAAATTATAATTATTATTATGAAAATCCGCAGAGATCAACTTTTACACTGTGATTGAGTTGAACGGATTGTGTCAACAAAATCATTCGTTTTTCTCAAGTACCGTAATCCGGGGACAAATTGATTATTATGCCATTCGTTTTGTTTTCGTCACGAAGAACATTTTCGGTGATAGGTATCAAGATAAACCGTGATAGAATTGCATCATGAGTCTCTAATGATTGCCTCGATGAGATTCGGATAACAAATTAGTTTATTTTTCTGAATATATTGCAATTTTATTTGGCTGTTGTCAAGCATGGAAAAAATCATTCACGTAACGTTCAATTTGAAATCACCAATGAACATTTTTTCGCTGTGATAAACAATCTCCGCAGCCCTGCCTGTGGAGAGTAACGCGTTCACGCAACAGGATAAGATGGAACGAAAACATGAAAAGGTTGACAGCGTTCATTGATGTTTATGTTCATCCATTGATTGATTCCCACGTTACTTGCTTCGCATTCTGAATGATTGTCAAAAGGATCGCAAATGAATGCATTCTTTCGTTCGCAAAGATTCTTCGCGAAAGATTCTAATCGCATAACGTTGCCGTGTTTTATTTAGCCAGAAGTGTACTTCTGTGTGCTGTTTCAATTTTACTAAATCATCAACCCGTGATCGCAAAAATCAAAGTAAGTAATTGACAATATAATAGATCTCTACAATTCATATACACATATATACTATTAAAATTTCCAGAATGAAACGACGTTGTACGCAGAAAAACACCCTACTGCAGGTTATCCAGGTGGAAAACGCGAAGTTCCTTTGCAAAGCCAGTGAAAACTGTAATTATAAGCAAGATACGCTTATGCCGGGGAATTTTAAAAGGCATATTTTTAAAATGCACCAGGATGTTTACGCGGCAATGGATTAACCTGCTCCGCCAACTGAGAAAGCAGCTGAACCGGCTAAGAAAAAATCTAGAAAGCTACCTGTGGAAACGAACAGAGAAACCGTCCTTCTTGGCACTTTGCAGTTAGCTACTGTCAATCACCTCCCACATTCGTTCCCGGAAATGAAAGGATTCAAAACATTGGTAGGTCCTCTCTATGATGCCACCGGAATCACTGCCAATCGTAAAACTGTGGCCGGTTTGGTGGACAACTCAGCATGTATAGCTCGGCAGCTCATATCAGCAGAATTCAAACAACAACCGCTGATAACAATCGAAGTTGATGGAGCATCCAGAGGAAGCCGCCACTTCGTTGGAATCAGTGCGCGAAACATTATTGATTATAAAGTTGTAGTTCGTAATCTCGGTAAATATGTTTCTGATCAATTCACTAACCAACTAACGTGTAAGTTTATCGTACACGCTAGAGGAACTTTTGTGTTAACAAAACATTACAACGGGAGTGAGACAGGTTAGAAAGGCCCAAGAAAAATACCTTACAACTAAACCCTTAGGGCTAACAAGAATATTTTTTTCCCTTGTTCGCCAGTGCAGTGGTCCAGGATACAAAATTATCAAGACAAAAGTTAGGTCAATCCTAATTTTTGAAACGACCAAAAGATTTCAAGCATAAAAACTTCACTCAAGACTCCAAATCTATAAAACTTACTAAAAGTTCTGTCTTCCTAATTTTCAATCCTAGAGCACTGTGCAGTGTTGATTTTTCGAAGCATGAATCGACGTAAGCAACCTTTGTAAGGTAAAATTTGATAGTCTTTGAAATTTGCTCCAGACTGCGGCGAATGGTGGGATGCTATGAAGTGATCTGCAAAATATCTGAGGATTTTATTTTTTTTCCTTTTTTAATTTATTAAATTTGTTTTGCTTTAATTATAATTCTAGCCATCAAAGAGACTCAAGAAAGGCAAACGAAGGAAAACTTGAAGACGCTGATAGAAAATGTATTGGGTGATTTCGAAGTTAAACTGCATCAGGTGTATGCCGTCACTCACGACAACGGAGCAAATATGGTTGCCTCTGTTTCCGAGATGAAGAAGTCACTCGAGAAAGCTAACATCGATCTAAAATTTCGTACGGATCAAAGTTTCGAAGACACCTGCGATGAGGATATTGATCGGCCTGATACGGTAGATGGTGCGGATGAGCAAATCGAGGCTGACGATGCTGACTCCGAGGCAGATGATGAAGATGATGATTTTAATAATGGCAAAGATGGAAGAAATGAAACAACGGAGACTCCACCGGTCTCCACAGATCCCTTTGATGCCTCGATGCAGGACATTTTGGGTAGCGTTCGATATGCAGCACATACTGCACAGCTGGCAGTATGGGACGTTATCAAGCCGTATGAAAAACGAATCCGAAAAATTCAAAAACTGGTTATTAAATTACGACAAACTGAATACCACAAATTCGTCAAGCAACATGATGCCCACCTTCCACCGATCAGTAATAAGACCCGATGGAACAGCACCTATCTGATGTTGAAGTCTCTATTGAAGCAAAAACAATTCTTCAGCATGCTTAAAAAGGCTTATCCGGAAATTGGTAAGTATGCGATTTTTTATAATGTTTTTCATGATTGCTCATAAAGATTTAAAATAGTGCTTTAAACTTTATTACACCTCTTCCCCATCGTTGCGTATTTTCCTATATCTTATACATGGCTCGTCATAAAACAAAGAACTTCCCTCTGCTCTTTAAACGTTGTTTTTAACGCTGCAATTGACAATCACTCAATTAGTTTTCTTTTTAATGATTACAGATTTCTCACCGCATTGGAAATTCATTGAAAGATTTTGCGAGGCATTTGAAGCACCATTTGTTCTCACCATGCAACTTCAAAAGCGACACGTCGTATTGAGCGATTTCTATGCATACTGGCTAGTATGTCAGGCGAAATTGATTAGGTTGAAAGAAAATTGTTTAGCTCAACGACTACTGGAAGCATGTCAACGGCGTTTACAGAAGCTCACTGAATCAAATCAGTTCAAGGCCTGCGCATATCTTGACCCTCGATTCAATTTCCTGGGATCGAAAAGAATTTCATCGAAAAATAAAGACCTTGTACAAGTAGGTTTTTTTCTGCAGCTCATCATGTCTCTACTATGTTCTTATATGATATTTTTTCCATAATTTTGTAGGAGTTTCTTATTAAACTGCATGGTTGCGTTAACGGAAAAATCGATCAAACTGTTGATGCTCCAAGTATCCACACGGATAAAGATGATCTGGAGACTATTTTGGCAGGATTTTTTGACGAGGATTCACAAGGCAGCTCATCGTTGACAAGTAACACTTCTTTTGCTCAAAAACTGAAGCAGCTTGAGACGAGGGAGAAGGTACCCATCATTGAAACGTCGCGCCCAGGTCCATCTACCAGCTATGAGAAACCAGTGCATTTTGATCTGCTAGCATACTGGGAAGGTCAGAAGTTCACAAGCCCTGAACTTTGCAGAGTGGCTATGATTGTTTTATCGGCTTCAGCTACGCAGGTTTCAGTCGAGCGTGGTTTTAGTGCGTTGAAGTTAATGTTGAATGATCAAAGAATGAATCTGACGGCTGGTGCTATCGAAAATGCTTTGCTACTCAAACTTAATCCAGACATTCTTCCTCGAATCGTGGCTTCGATTGATGGAGATCATATCTAGTAGATGATCTGTTTTTGAAGAAATAAAATCAAGTTAAATAATCATATTTTGCACAAAATAATATCTCGATCTTTTTTATTTTTACCGATGTCACAAACAGACAGACGAAACATTCCAAAAACTGGTACCAACCTTATTCATCCGTGAACTTGAGTAGCCAAAATTTTGCATATTGTTCATAGGTGTGGATATGATTCGTGAGCATAACGCAAAACTTGTTTTTTAAAGGACGTCGTATAACGGTAAAATGGCGACGTTACATCTTCATTTGAATGTACTCTGAGAGACCACGATTGCATGGCTTTTATGTTGTCTAGCCTCTAGGAATCCAACGGCTGATTGACAATGGCACTCAAAAGTCGATCATATGTGAATTTGGCGGTCAATTTTACCAAGGGAAACTTGTTGGACTAAGGAATACCGTGAACGCATTGCTCTGTGATGAAGTTCTAACGACCGGTTCCTTGAAGAACACTATAGCAAAAATAAACTTTGTGTTACTGCAAAAAATGACATTTTGCGAAATGCAAATCCACAGCAAGCAAAAAATGTTGCAAAATCGGAGTCGGGGGGATAGTTGTGCCTTGATGCTGGGGTAGCTGGAGAAGATGCAGTGCAACTTTTCACATCAAGAAAGACACCAACATTCTAAAAGAACATAATAATCAGTCTAAATTGCCATTTTTTGTCTGGCTGATGGTAAATCGCTGGTACTGGTTCCGGGTAGACTGTCTCTGTGAATCGCTTGCACAGAACTTGCTGTCGTGAGCCGAATAATTGATTTGGTGTTTCAAGGGTTATTTGACAAGCTTCATGTTTTCTATGCTAAAAGGAGAAGAAGCTGTGTTATTGGGTAAACGGAACGATGGTCTATTCCTTCTGAAACAATTATCGGATCGGGAGTTCGTAGTAGACCCAAAACACGTGCACTGCGAACTTTTCCAGGATATTTGGTGGCGTAGATACGGACACAGAGATCTGCAAGCGCTGTTGAAGGTAGTGCGTGAGGATTTGGGACACGGGTTGAAAATAGGTCCTAGTGAAGTTCAGCAGATTTGTGCTTGTTACTGTTTTAACGGAAGATGTCCATGAAGATGATACTTTCCCGAAAACGTCTACGACAATAACGATCGCTGTTGGAGAGCTGACTCATAACGTTTGGCCTGGTCCAGGGAGGTCTGATGGCAGTAGCAACACCAGGATACATATATGATACCTGAGATATTGATAACGTTTGGTTAAACGACATTGGATTCGGTTGGGTCTTCAGAAAGATGAGGAATGTCACTGATAAAATACAAAGGCGCAATGGTATTCCCTGAAGTACGACGAAGATTTTGATTGACTCCAGAAACCAAGTAAAATACTTTTCCGACTCTTCCCAAGGCGCTTCTTTCTTTGATGCGTAGCGTTAAAATGACGTTGAAACACTTCGACATTAAAACCGCCTACTTGTATGGTAAACTAGATCAGTAGTTATGTATGCATAGACTCAAGAATGCAATCGTGCATTCATACATAACAAAAAAATTGATTCACGTGTGAACGTTCACGAAACAATCTTGTGAATCCCATTCTGGCAAAAGAATGACAATCATGCGCATTCATCTGCTTTGATGTCATTCATTTTCTCGACTCATTCCTTTGTGGTTCATCTGTATCAACGTTCAGATTAGTTCATTTGGAGAGATTTCATTAATTTGTGAGTGAACGGAAATTAGCTGCCAAAACAATGAGCTGAGTTACCAAGAGTAATGTGAGTGAATGACCATTTCCATCCTTGGCTGTTGTTCAATAGCATACAAAAACAGCTTTCAAACAAACGATCATAGGACTGCAATGATTGTTGTCATTTGCTTGATAGTGTAATTTTTGACAAAAATTAGCCATTATCTAGAAATAAAATTTTTAAAGAAATAGCCTACATTTAGGCGCAACTATGCTTTTTAAAAGGAAGCTCACCGGCCCAAAAATAAAAAAAAATATTTTCGGTACGTTTTTATTTTTCTAAAAATATTGGGAAAAATTATCAAAAATCCAAGAAAATCAGTTTCTTCCTTAGATTTTTGTCAAAAATTACATGCAAAAAAATTTTTTCTATCCCATCATGAAAAAAAATTGGACTCTCAGAAAAACCGAAAAGTTGATGTTTTGTGGTTTTTTGAGTCCAACTTTATGCCATAATGACTTATAAAAAATGTTTTTGCACGTGAATTTTCTTTGAA
Source organism: Ochlerotatus camptorhynchus (assembly GCF_037179485.1). NCBI lineage: Eukaryota > Metazoa > Arthropoda > Insecta > Diptera > Culicidae > Ochlerotatus > Ochlerotatus camptorhynchus. Next base: position 2,761,440 of record NW_027040855.1, on the reverse strand, counting down.
AAATTAAAAAATATGTGATTTTCTTAGAATTTCGATATCTTTTTCCAATATTTTTAGAAAAATCAAAACGTAATTATTTTTTTCGGAGCGGTGAGCTTCCCCTTAAGAAGACTTTTTTTTTTTGAATTTCTGCTGCAAATATGCATCGTACTAGGATATATTCATCGGATTCGAATTCAGGAAACCCAAATTTATAATTCTCAGATATGCACTCAGAAGCCATTTGAGGGGGTTGATCGAGTCCTCATAGCCACTGATTGTAATATCATCAGTTTGTCGATGTACTTATTTATAAGTGATCAATTGGGTTGTTTAGAGGTATTGACGTAAATACAATCCAATACAATACCCGTAACGTGGGTAGATCACAATTTCGTAACGTACGGGATGTAAGATCTACCACCGATTCCTAGTCTTGACTACTTCAAATTAGGGGAACAGGATTTTTCAGTAATCAAAGAAACACATCTAAGTCCTTGTTACTTTGTATGCCTTGTTGATAGTGATAAGTCCTCGGGTTGCCTGGACCGAGGATGATCTTAAAACAAGGTATAAATGAGTTAGTTAGTGTTCACCTATGTGATTCCGAATCTTCTATTCGTTGATTCCTAGTTTGAAGTGGTTAAGACTAGGGTTCTGATGCATGGTCATTATCGGTGTCATACCTTAATTTTGTTGCTAAGGAATCAAATTTTGACTGACAAAGGGGCGCGCCTTTGGAGGGTGTTTCAACACTCCGAAGGGTATAAATAGCGGGACCTTTCAATTAGAGTCGGATCCTTGCGATAAATGCAAGAATGACAACTGATAAAAAATCGAATACTTCGTCATTTCTCAAAAGTTATGGAGTAATACGACATGCACTAAACTAAGGACACGGGATATACTACAATAGATCAAATTACTGGTCGCAGTAGTTTTATGTCCCGAACAAAGGAAAAAAAAAAGATGTTCTTGAAGTCAAAGTTTATATTTTTATCAGAATCAGGATCGGTTTGAAATTATAATTATTATTATTATTATGAAAACCCGCAGCGATCAACATTTACGCTGCGATCGAGTTGTGATCACAAAATCATTTGTTTTTCTCAAGTACCGTAATCCAGGGGACAAATTGATTATTATGCCATTCGGTTTGTTGTTGTGATCACAAAGAACATTTTCAGTGATAGATATCAAGATAAATCGTGATAGCATTTCATCATGAGTCTCTAATGATTGCCTCGATGAGTTTCGCATGACAAAATAGCTATTTTACTGAATGAATTTCAATTCTATTTGGCTATTGTTCAATAGCATACAATAAAAGCTTTCAAACAAACGATTATAGGACTGCAATGATTGTTGTCATTTGCTTGATAGCGTAATTTTTGACAAAAAAAAAACCATTATCGAGCAATCAATGATTTTTCATGAGATTTACAGTGTTTTTTAAATAAATTGCCTACGTTTAGGCGCAACTGTGCTTTTTAAGAAAACTTTTTTTGGAATTTCTGCTGAAAAGACGCATCGTACTAGGATTTCTTCTTCGGATTCGAATTCAGGAAACCCAAATTTTTTAAGAAAAATTCTTAAATATGCACTCGAAAGCCATTTGAGGGGGTTGATCGAGTCCTCATAGCCACTGATTGTAATATCATCAGTTTGTCGATGTAATTATTTATAAGTGATCAATTGGGTTGTTTGGGGGATTGACGTAAATACATATTCATAATCTGTATTAAAAATGGAACAGAAATCCAAAATTTCATCACTTTTGGTGCACTGGAACTATTTTAAATCAGTGCGATTAAATTAGCAAAAAATACCATCTTAGTGCTTCTCGATGGGACTTTGTTGGAAGCAAGCTGTCAACTAATAAATCTATGGTGTCAACAATCACAAATTTAAATCTTGATTAAAATTCGAGATGAATGTCCGTCGTGCTCAAAAAACGAAATTCTTACAGATGTTGCATAAAAACCGGTATGTTTTTCGAAATTAAACGACCCAATTGGCCTCCAGATTACGGTACTCGAAATTTACTAAATTGTTATTTTGTTTTGAACCCTAATATTTTTCTATTAATGTTTACCCGTCCGTTCGTACCCAAACAAGTAAAGATAAGTTTCAAGAAAGCGTTGGATGCATAGCATACTGTCAGTTTGTATGCTACCTGAGACATCTACCTTTTGTAGACGCCACCTAGTTTTTAACACGGCAGTTAAGATACCATTTTTAAAATTTAAAACCATTGCGTAGTAGCGAAGACTACAAATCAAGAGGACTGGCAACTGTTCCCTTCTCCCATACAAATGTCAAACGTCACTGATAACAGCGCCTCTGTCAATCAAAGGTGGAACTTTGAAACACAAGTGTTAGTGAGACTGCTCATAAACAGTGACTGTGTGTGTGACCTACTGTCACCGAAACGAATAATCATAACACGGTACTCGTTGTTGTTTTTGTTTTACTTTACACAATTTCACAGCAATTTGTATCCTAATCCCAGCAAGCCGATTGTTTTCCAACTCCAAACCGAAAAACATGCGATGGTGGATCAAGTAGAGGATTGAAACTTGGATCGATATCTAGTGAAAATAACTTTTACTTGTGATCGCGGAACCGAAATATTGTTTATTTTTCCTGTTGGAAGCAATTACAAGGCATTGGCAGCTTCCACCACCATTGAATGCAGCTGCTGAAAATTCAAAAATTGTTCGGCTGCCTTTCAGTTTATCCTTCTTTCCTTCTACTGCTGTCAGTTCTTAGTCGACCTGCAGAGTCACTTGGTTGGAAGAATTTACACTCGTTCGGCAATCTGTTTGTAGGTGAGGATGGCTATTTTGATTCTGTGACACTCGCGTGAGTGAATGAATTTTCCCATGCTTGGTTGTCAGAACATGAAACCACCGGATAGAGATCCTCTGTATGCTTTAACAATTCTTGGAATCGAACGACCTCTTCCAGAGAATGATAATAACAGTGTCGGATTGGCCAGTGACATTCAAATGGTCAGTGAGTACTGTGCCAAGTTGCCGAGCGTCACAACTTGACTCCCCTCACAGGTGCCAAAGCCATGCGAAACGGGCATGCATTTTACTAATGCACCATACGAATGCCCATACATGCATCACTAAAGGGCTTAGGAAAAGTGGAAGATAATTCGGAGATAGCAAATTAATGATCGAGGAAGGAACCACCATCATTGTGAATGGCATCATTGCCATAGTTTTAATATTCAAAACAAATTTACTTACGCATCTGTTCAATTTCAGCTGAAATTTTACTCGTTGTCGGCATAAAGCAAAGAAAGAAACGTTTCATTTATTTATACCTGTGTTTGAATGCACTCGTGAATTAACACACACCATCATACACAGGTTCCACTTTTGCTCAGAAGAGGCGTTGCCGTTACTGTCTCCTGATTTTTGGCAGAGTTGCCAGTCTTCTTGACTTGTAGTCTTCGGTAGTAGGGAATTCAATACATGTTGGCTATTATCGAAGACATCAAATCAAGAAGACTGGCAACTCTGACAGAATCCAAGCGACAGATACAGTAGCGCTGCGCTCGAGTAAAGGTGAAAGTAACGACAGAGAAATGAGCAAATACACAAACCATTCTTCTTAGGTTGTCTTTTGCTAACCAATTCGCTCGAAGCGTTTACCTTTTCGCGGCAGATGACGCGATTGTGCCGGTCTCATAGCGGTCGTATGAGAAAATGGTAGAGTTGCCAGTCTTCTTGATATGTTGTCTTCGCTATTATGCTTAACACCTTGTACGACTTCGTTTATTCTCTCCAATCTGCCAATAGGAAGAAATTACGCACTAGTTTTAGGCACAACCCAAGCTACTCCGCGTCTATCAAATCATTGGAGTGGAGTGCTTTGAAGTTATCAGAATTTAATAACTCTGATTTAAGTTGAAAACAATAGATTGAAATTGACTGCGCAACATCTAAACTCGAAGAAAGTTCGGGTGGCTTAGTGAATTTTGATGATTTAAATCCATTTAAATAAATTTTCACCGGTTTCGGATTTGTCGAGTGCAGGATCATATTTTGATCAAAATAGAATATTGAATATATATTGTGAAATTTGCGAAATTTGAAATTCAGGTAAGCCTAATTAGTTAGTAGGTGAGCAAATTATGTGAGATTTACGCGTTAACAGGCCCTCCTTGCCCAGTCAACGCGGGCGGCTTTTATCGGCTTGTTTCGGCTTGTATTGGCTAGTGCTGCCCCGTAACGTGGGTAGATCACATTTTCGTGGTACATTACGGGATGTAAGATCTACCACCGATTCCTAGTCCTGACTACTTCAAACTAGGGGAACAGGATTTTTCAGTAATCCAAGGAACACATATCTTAGTCATTGTTACTTTTTATGTGCCCACCGAGGATAATCTTGAAACAAGCAAAAATGAGTTAGTTAGTCTTCATCTATGTGATTCCTAATCTTCTATTCGTTGTTCCCTAGTTTGAAGTGGTTAAGACTAGGGTTCTGATGCATGGTCATTATCGGTGTCATACCTTAACTTTGTTGCTAAGGAATCCAATTTTGACTGCCAGAGGGGCGCGCCTTTGGAGGGTGTTTCAACACTCCGAAGGGTGTAAATAGCGGAACCTTTAAATTAGAGTCGGATCCTTGCGATAAATGCAAGAATTACTACTGTAAAAAAATCGAAAATCGTAAAAAAAAATACGTCTAGTTTAGATTAGTTACTGTACACATCTTTTGCGTCGCGTTATTTGCATGTGTTCATATTTGTTAGATTGGTTTAGGTTTAAAAAACTAATGCATATTTCCCCTTGGTTGATTTCAAAGAATTATTTCATTTTCGCGGTTTGAATTCTCCTAATCTGATTGGCTGGCTTTAGACGTTTGGGTCAAAATAAGTAAGTTCGTTTGTGTCAACATCTGAGTGACCTGCCCTGAGAAGGGAAGTTTCTTGCCGGGTTATTAAGAACAAGTTGACGGTCCTTCTTTGGAAGGTGGCGCTTTAGCCGTCAGCTTAGCGTAGCACGAAGAACAATACACTATTGAAAAAAAAATGATAAAAGTTCCCAATAATTCTTTTTTGACATCTAGCTTCGAATACCAGGACGACATCGGAATATCAAATTTAGTAAGTCATGCCTACGGGATCTAATGTCGTTTTATATTCCTACTTAAGACTTATCGATTCGAACTCCTTCAGAGTAAAGCAAATTTCTCTCTAAGCCGCACAATACAAATGTCGTGATACAGTCAACTCTCCATATCTCGATATGTGACCACTTTTTTCTATAGATGTCGAGAGTTATCTCGGTCCCTTCAAACGATCTGGTAGTTTAATGTTGATCTACATCTCAATCTCTCCATAGCTCGATTTTCCCTTCAATATCGAGATATGGAGATTTGACTGCATGTCGGTTTTTGGGCTAGATATTTAAATCCCACTATTTTTTTCCATTTGATTGTATAGGCTATTGTTCCATTGAACAACAATAAAAAATGATTGGTTCAGCAAGTGTCACTTTGCTGATTAAGTTTGAATAAAAAATAATTCTAGATAGAGCTGGAATTAGGGCCTAACAGCTTTTGTAAACAATGACTTTTCTCGATGATTTCTAGGAATTCAAGACGCACCAACGCAAACCAACATAACCATCGGGTAGGGGAAGACTTCCCCTACCTGATGGTGATAATAATTTGCTTGGGCGCGCCTTGAGTTTCTAGAAATCATTGGGAGAAGTCATTGTTTACAAAAGCTGTTACGCCCTCATTCCAGCTCTATCTAGAATTGTTTTTTTAATAAACGAGTTGATTTTCTGAATTGTTAAAAAAAAATCAACTTTTTATTAATTCTTATTCTTTTAAAAGTGACAGCAATCTGTAGTTTTAAGTGTTTCTATGCAGGCTTGCTTCGACTCACTTGCTATAAAAAAATATTTTCAGAATTTCGGAATAATTAGGGTGTTATAATGATATTTTGTACTTGTAAGATACAAGAAGAGGTTGAAAGGCAAGTATTTGACACATAAAACCTGTCAAACTCGCTTTCAGATAGTCACAATAGGCGATTTTACGACTCGCGAACGCTCACGAATCATAAAATCGCTGATTGTGTCACTCTAAAGGCGAAATTAACCGGTTTCATGTGCCAAACACATACTTTTCAGCCTCATCTTTTAACTTACTAAGTTCAAAATATCATAATAACATCTAACGATTTTATAATTCCGAAAATCATTTTTATAGCAAGTGAGTGGAAGCAACCCTGTTTCTATGAGCAGCAGGAAATTATGGCAGCTCTGCACCACTAGTTGAAAATTGATCTCAGAAGCTGTCATCGCAATTCGCAAAGATGATTTCAAGCAGGGTTACTTCCACACACTTGCTATCAGTGTTGGGAAAATATCAAAAGATCAAATCTCACCAATGAGAATAACCTCATTTGAGTATCGTAAACAAAAATCAACAAGCAGACAACAGCGGGTCATATTAAAAGCTGTGATACGGTTGCTCTGATATCATGCTAACAAAACGCACCAGCTATAATTCTCACCAAACTGTGGTGAGTTTGAGCTTCAATATTCTTGATGTACACCCGAACACGAACCGAAACTTCCATCACTGCTGGTAGCAGTAACTTCGTGTCTGCCATCTGTGTAAAGAGTAAAGAGAGATAGCAAGCTATGCTTTCTCTTTCTAAGAATACGATGTGTTCCGGAATCATTGTTGTGGTAAGCCAACTCGTAGCTACAATCTTACATGTTCTGAATAGTCTCGCAATATCAAAGGAGCTTGTAAAATCAATATCATGCTTGATATTTCATTCCAATATGTCGCGTGAGCCTTTGAGAGCGAAGAGAAAAAAGTTGGCGCAAAATAAGTGTGTAGAGTGGTCTAAATCCAGGAATTGGGTTGTTTAGGGGTATTGATGTAAATACATATTCGTTATCTGCATTAAAAATGGAACCGAAATCCAAAATTTCATCAATTTTGATACACTGGAACTATTTTAATTAAGTACGATTACTTTAGCAAAAATCACCATCTTAGCGCCTCTTGGTGGGACTTTGTATGGGAGCAAGCTGTCAACGAATAGATTTAGTGTCAACGATCAAAAATTTAAATCTTGATTTTAAAATCGAGATGAATGTCTACGGGTTTGATAAAAATATATTTGTGCTCAGAAAACAAAGCTCTATGAGATGATTTAGTGTTTTTTTGTTTAGTGACAAGCGTGCTGATAAGGCATGGAACTTGAATGTGGGTGTTATCGTGGAATTCTGAACTTTTGGTTGTTTGGGAAATATCGGCTCCGTAAAGCTTTACGCAATGGATCACTGTATGCTGTCAGTTTTAAACTCATAGCTACCCGATAAACCGAAAGCTTATGGGCAGTGACATAGAAAGACACATGAAATATACAAAATTTAATTTGAGCAACGTTGCGACTTTCAAAAGCGAAATTGGTAGGTTTTGTGTGTCAAGTATAAGCTTTGCATAATCTTCTTGTAACTTTTTAAAGTTGTTCAGAATAATAAATTATTTCTTGGAAAATATACACGGTAAATTATGTTAAGTTATTTTGAGTCAAAAATCCAAAAACAGTGTTCACACCTCAAATAATTAAAAACGTTTTTGTCCAATTTTTTATAAAGTTTATGAAAAAATGCAAACTTGATATATTACAAACTTAGGACACTTAAAAAAATAGCTTATGGTTCAACTTTGAATACTTTTTTGTAGTATTTGTGCAATTTTTGCACAGAAAACGATTTAAAAGATCTCAAAAATTGTTTCCTATGCAAAAATCACTTAACAAACTCACCAACAACAAGTTCAAAACTATGATCATAAGTTGTTGTTCTTCGAATTTTTTTATCAATTTTTAAGTGTCAAAGGTTTTCAATATTTCAAAATTTTTAATTTCAAGGAAATTTTATGATATCTAAACATTATTGCTGATTGCATCTGAAACTGGACTGTCCCAAAAATGCAAAAAGTGTGATAGAAGTGCACATTTCCGTCAAATCTTTTTGATGTCTTGGGAGCACTTATTGCTTGCATCATAAGAAATAAGTGCACTGAAGACACCAAGACGATTAGATGTAAACTTGCAATTTTATCACACTTTTTAATAAGTGCGTTTTCACTTATTAGTCCAATTTGGTGTGAAATGCGCAATACTAAAATAATTTAACGGTGTATAATTTTCAAGAAAGACTTCATGTTTCAATTACAACTTAGTCTCAGACGTCATTTCGATTAGAAGTGACGTTTTCATGACACAGTTTTTTAAATGTCAAATACGCCATTTTGGAAATAAAAAGGCATGATTCAGAATAGCAGAATTTTAGCACAAATTTGAATGATTGCCCATGCCTAATAAACAAATACCATAGACGGTAGAACAATCCCACAGATGGTTTGGATGATACCCCGAACTACGTGTTATGCTCTTTCTTATGGTTACTTTTTATAAGGGATAACAAACAATTATGCTTCTCAGCATACGATTTTCAGCTGCAGACCAGCTTATGCAGGCAAACATAAGCATCAAAAGGCAATTTTAGCCTGTATAAGCTTATCTGCAACTAAAACTGTTAGTTGGGAAGATTCATGTAAATCAGAGAAGCTCCGGACAAATTTCCATTTATTTTTTGCTATTTGACCGGGAACTGCTCCAACAGTCCATCGCAACAGTGTCCGGAGATTAGTGCCTTTGATATCGTGATTTTAGTGATATCAGCCATCCTGACGGCGAATTTTTAGACCACCTTTAGAGATTGTGCAGTAATTCCCTCATGCAGAAAAGGTACGGCATGTTTAATACCACCTGATTTATTTTTAATTTTCTCGTGATTTTTTAAACAAGTTTCATTAAATTTGGTTGCAAATTGAGGTTACACGATCAAAAATAGAGGCGAATAAAAATCGCGTAAAAACAGAATTAAGTGTACTTCGGAAAATCAAACGAGACATTTGAATGTGAACATCGGCGTAAGGCAGGAAATGGGCTATTTTTTCCGGAATCTTAAGTCAAATATTTCTGGGTCGAAATCAAGATCGAAGTGTATTCATCTAATTTAAGGAATTAAAAAAAAAATGCAATCTAATCTGGGAATGGAGAAAACATTTGAGGGAACTCTGCCACTTAAAGGTTAACTTGCGTACAAGCCAGTATCTCATTCGCACGGCACATACTTGGATACAATCATAGTATAGCCTCAAACCTGATATAGTTTCACTAACGTACACCACTGTAAAACTGGCGCTGCTACTTAAAGTGAAAGCTCCATCGATGCCCGATAGTGCTGCTTCGCTATTCCTGAAGCATGCACACAGAGTGGTACCGTTGTGTGCGGATGGAGTTTAAGTCGGTATTTTTTTTTTAGGGGTTCCTTGATGCCTGGGTTTTGGTAATAAAGAAACCATTTGTGATCAATAATTCTTACTACCAAAGATCAGGCAGCTAAGAATTGAGAAAAAATAAGGGATACCGACTAAAACTTCATTATCAGAATACAGCCATGACAATACAATCCAACACTGGATCGGATTGTGATTTAATCAGTGCGCAAAACAGTCAGGTTCAATGAGTCAATTTCATATGAAAATGAACTGCCATCTGCTTTATCATTCACTGCCTCGTGAGAGTCTGAATGATTGAGAGGTAAACGAGTCACTGACAGCCGAGCACTTAGTTTTTCTCCCTTTTTATGGCACAGACCTGTTGGTCCATATTAAGAGCACTTAGTTGTTAGCTCAGTCAGCACGTTTTTTCTTCCCTGATGGTACCCAATCCTTGTTTTGACTGACTGAGCGTACCTTTTTCATGGAAAAATGCCTCATTTACATGCTGTGTGAGCGAAAGGCAAGCGGTGTGAATCGCCTGTTCGTGAGAGACTGAAGTCTCTTTCATTGCCTCGTCCTTTACCGTTTGGTACAATTGAATAATGCAGTGCTTTCACACTCAGCCTAAGCAGTCAATAATTTTACGCTTGGCCATATGGATAATCTGGCCACCCCTCTAAAAATCAACTAATGGTATATATTTTACAAGAATCACTTGCAAGCTAAATGCTTGAAGCCTACTTCAATTAATTTTAGTATAATGTCACAAATTTGTAACATTCCTGCATCTGAAAATGAGGTTTATCAGTATTTTCTAAACTGCTACATTAACGGTCATTGGTTGTGAATATGTTTCAAAAAAGATACAAGCTATTCTTTACCACATATTACTTAAGTCCGATAAGGACAATACGAGCACTAGGGTGGCTCATGTTTTTTTCGGTGGATCACAATCCCCTGTTCCCCCCGAGGGGGGCGACACATCCAGATTATCTCATTTTCAGCGTGAATCTGTCCTATTTTTTTTTTTATATAAATTTATTTATCGTACACCATCTGTCTGCATCTGTGGCATCTGCTACCATCTACTTGCGCAGGCTCGAATCTTTTCGTGATAGAGCTATCACCGAACAAAGAACCATAGCAGACGAAGCAGCAAGCCAGAGATGTTTATTTACATTTCGCTGATACTGTGGTCAAGTGATAATTCCGGAGTGATTTGAGATTTGGGCGTAATTGTATTTGTAAACAAACAGGTTAATCGCCGATTTATCGTGAATAAAAGCTCGATCTTATAAACAAACTATACCAAATGATAGAGGAATCATACCTCTACCTCATAGTGTTATTAGTTTTCAAAATTTAGCTTTAATTCGCGATAAATTGGCGATATACGTGTTTGTTTACAAATACAGTTACGTCCAAATCTCAAATCACTCCGGAATTGTTCAACGTCGTAACACCAAAATTATAGATTTGTGAGCTTTAAGCGGTCCGTTCGGAGATAGAGATAGTGCCGCCAAATGATGGTCATTTAGGAAGCTCTAGTATTGCAGATTTTAAGAATCTATACTTTTAAGAGCAAATGAATTCAGCGCTACGAAATTGCTTTGTGAAAGCTAGTGCCCACTGCGAAGCGAACCATGAATCCTTACCAATGAAAACCACTACCAGTTTAGGGTTCTATAATGAGAAACGCAATGGTCGTAAATCTCCAGCATCTTTCTTGAACCGTCCCAAAGTACTGTCAGTCGGGGTGACAGAAAATGATGCCGAACATTCAACATGTTTTAAAGATGATATAAGAGACAAACCCGAATTTATTGCAACGCACATAAACAGCTGTAACTTTTAAACCACGGTAACAAATGACTTGAAATTTTCAGAGAAGATTCTTAGGTGAACTTTTAGTAAGACAACAAAAGACCAAGGTTTTATGGCAAACTAATACCCACTTTTCAATAAGGGAATCCAAACGCTGTCTTTAAACTTCGTACTGTTGCGAAAAAGTCCATCCTCAGAATACCTTGAGGTTCTTTTCGAAATTTTTAGAACTCTATGAGTTTTTTTGAAATTCTTCTCAGAAGTCATCTGGAATTATTGTTAGAACTCTTCTTGACTTTCACTTCTTGAACACCTTGGAACTGAAATTCCCTTAGAGTTTCAGAAGAATTTCCTCAAAAAAATGTCCCTGCAATGCGCTATGGGCAAAAATGGGTCCAAAATTACCCAAAATTCAATATCTCAACAGCACGCTGAATTCCGGCCATGAAAAACAACTTCTACGAAGGGAAATCGTCCGGGGAATCGATTGCACGTGGTCCAATAGACCGGAGAGCCTTGTAGGTATGTGTTTTGGACCATTTTACCCCATTTTCCCCTACTTTTTGGAGGAAATGTTTTTTTCACAGCTCTATTTTTCGTAAAACATAAGCACTTTATGCATGGTTTTAGAATACTATGTCTTTAAACAACAGTTCATGAGATATTAGGGGAATACCCCTATACACTGTATAGGGGAGTAAGGGGTAAAAGTGAACCCTCGCTAAATTTATTTTAATTCATTAAAATGTTGAACCATGCGATTGTTTAAATGACCCCAAAGGTTACCTGCAATAATGAGATTTTTTTTCGAAATTTTAAGGTTAATTGGGGTTAAATAACTTATAATTTACAGCTATCTGTTTTAAATGGGTTTTCACTTTTTTTGTCTGTATACAGCAAAACGATATAGTGGTTCTCAGAATTTTGTAAAAATTTGTAGTTTTGTTCCTTATCGCAACATATTAGACCCGTATTTTTAATTTTGTCATTAGGGTTACTATTTATATATTAGGGCGGTCAAAAAAAAAATTTAGCGATTTTGTTCATAAATTTATAACTTTTGAACTGTTTGGACGATGATGGAACTCAAAATACCAAATGAAAGTTATTTAAAAGTATTTTTCAGAAATAATATATTATGTTATTAAAAAAAATGAATTATGTATTTAAAATTGTATTTTCACTTTTACCCCTTACTCCCCTATAAAGTGTACCCCGTATTCCATTAATATCTCATGAACTGTTGTTTAAAGACATAGTATTCTAAAACCATGCATAAAGTGCTTATGTTTTACGAAAAATAGAGCTGTGAAAAAACATTTCCTCCAAAAAGTAGGGGAAAATGGGGTAAAATGATCCAAAACACATACCTACAAGGCTCTCCGGTCTATGGGACCACGAGCAATCGATTCCCCGGACTCTTTTCCTTGGAAAAAGTCGTTTTTCATGGCTAGAATTCAGCGTGCTGTTGAGATATTGAATTTTGGGTAATTTTGGACCCATTTTTGCCCATAGTGCAATGAGCTAGAATATATCAGTACTCCCTTGAAATTTTCCTCAAAATCCCATTGGAATTTCACTCAAAATTTAATTTTCTCGGTATTCTTTTCGGAATTATCTAGGAACTATCTGCAGGATTAACTAGAAATTAAACGCAGAACTTGGAATACTTCCCAGAAATCGTTTGGAGCTGTCCTCAGAATTCAATATCCTTGAGGTTCTTCTCGGATTTTTTTAGAACTCTCCTAAGAGCTCTTTTGAAATTCTTCTCAGAAGTCTACTGGAATTATATTTAGAACTCTTCATGATTTTTTTTTCAGAACACATTGGAATTGAATGAGCTAGAAATTTTCCTCGGAATTTACTTGTAATTTGGCTTAAAATACCTTAGAAATTACACTCAAAATTGGATTTTCTCGGTATTCTTTTCGAAATTGTCTTGGAACTATCTGCAAAATGCACTAAAAATTATCTGCAAAATTTTCTTTGAATTCTCGCCAGAAATATTTTGGAACTGTCATAAGAATTCAATATCCTTGAGATTCTTCTCGGAATATTTTAAAACTTTTTTTTTCTCAGAACACCTTGGAACTGAAATTCCCCTAAAGTTTCAGAAGAATTTCCTCTGCATTCTCCAGAAAGTCTTCCCAGAATTAGCTTGAAATTATCCTCGTAGCTCCATTGAAATTTTTCTCAACATCCCTTTGGAATTTCATTCAAAATTTGATTCTCACGGTATTCTTTTCGAAATTATCTTTGAACTATCTGCAGGATTCACTAGAAATTATTCGCAGAATTTTCATAGAATCATCTCCAAAAATCTTTACTTTTAGAACTGTCCTCAGAATTCAATATACTTGAGGTTCTTCTCGGAAATCAAGCCCATTCACCAAATCGTTGTAGTTTTTCTATCATAAATTTTCAATAAAGCTTGCCCCTCCATTCCCCAGAACTGTGCAATTTTTACATCAGGCCTCTCCATGCAGCAGATTGTTGCAAATCTTACACCAGAAATTTTCAATACAAACTTGCCACCAGAAAATTTCAATTGATCAGAACGATGCAAATTTACCACCGTTAATGTTCAATAAAAATTGCTTCTCCAATCTTCTGATTGGTGCAGATTTCCTTTTTCCATTTTCCACCAGACATTTTCAATATAGCTTGCTTCTCCTATCACCAGAATGTTGCAGGTTTTCCACCAAATAAAGCTTGTGGAACATGCCAGCTTCCTTTCAATCAGCAGAATGGTGCAAATTTTACCCCAGAAATTATTATTAAAATTTTTTGTTTCTCTATTCAGCACAAGGATGCAAATTTAAGACCAAATTTTTTTCAAAAAGCTTGTCCATCCGTTCACCAGAACGGTGCAGATCTTCCACCAGAATTTTTCAATATAGCTTAATTTTAAATAAAGCTTGTGCCTTCATTTACTAAACCACTGCAAGTTTTTCACCAGAAATTTTCCGTTCATTTCATTTATCAGAGCGATGCAAATATTGCACCAGACATGTTCAATAAAGCATGCTACTCCATTCACCAGAACGGTACACCAAAAATTGTCAGTGAAGTTTATTTCACAGTGCACCTTTGTGGTGCAATTTTCAGGCTTTGCCTCTTCATGCACCAGAATGCTGCAAATTTTCCATCATAAATTTTCAAACAAGCTTGCATTCATCAGAACGATGCTAATTATGCACCTTAAAAATAAATAAACCTTGCTTCTACATTCACCACAGTGTAGCGAACTTTCCACCAGACATTTTCAGTTAAATGTGCACCTCCACATTTTTAGCGTGAATCAATTTTTCGATTTTCATTTTGATTAGTCCCTCCATGCACCACTTTGATGATATTTTTACACCGGAAATATTCAATTTAAGCTTTTTCTTCGATCTACCATCACGAAGGTGAATTTTTTCAACCTTAAATTTACCCTCTTCTTTAAACCCTCCATGAACCACCTTGAAAAAAAAAATTACACCAGAAATATTTTGTATGCACCACTGTGGTGCAAAAATGCACTGTGTTGCAACCAAAAAATTTCATTGAAGTTTGTCCCTTCATGCACCTTTGTGGTGCAATTTTCAGGGATCATCTCAAAGGAATTGATGCAATTAAAGGTTTTCAGTGCACTTATTTTATGAAATGAAGTTATTTTACCATAATTTTGTAAATGTGGAAATAAAATACACTGAAACCTCCATTTACGAACCAAAACGGGGGTTCGTAAATCGAATTAGTGCGTAAAAAAAACCTCGTTATTTGGGATTTACTTCGTAAAAAGAAAACTCGTTATTTGGGATTTACTTCGTAAAAAGAGGTTTTTGAAAATATTGTCAAATACCCCACAATATGGGTATTTTTGGAATCAGGGTGACGTGTAGGGACCGGAAATCGATGTCTGACGCCATTTTGAAATCCAAGATGGCGGCTTCCGGTTACAGAAAATCTTGGAAATTCTGCCAAATACCCCACAATATGGGTATTTTTTGAATCGGAGTGACGTGTAAGAACCGGGAATCGATGTCTGAAGCCATTTTGAAATCAAAGATGGCGTATTGGGGTATTTCACAGTATATCCCAGTTTCCCAAAATCACAAAAAAAAACCTCGTTATTTGGGATTTACTTCGTAAAAAGAGGGACGTAAATTGAATACTGCGTAAAAAAGACTTCGTAAACGGAGGTTTCAGTGTACTTATTTATAAAAGGAGGGGCAAGTGCCCCCACCTTACCCCACCCTGTGCACGCCAGTGTTCACGGTTTGACCGGGCTTGTTTACTGCAACATGAATTTCTTCGGTTATTCCTGTAGCGGCACGTACTCTCGGTCGGCAGGTTTACTTCAAAGATTTACAAGACTATTGTGCGTTCATTCATGAATTTAACCAGAAATGTCTCTATTCATGGAAAAGTGCAAGTTTTAATCCACAATTCTTCCCATCCCATCCCAGGTCTATTACTGTACTGGTTCACCAGCCTTCTAGTTTTTGAAGGTTTCCTATCGATAACATATGTGTTATATAAACCAACCAGCCTGATTGACAACACCTATATCTCTATATGGAACGCCCCGCAAAGCCATTCTGCAAAACAAGCTGTAACAAGCGTTAAAAACAAAATACTTAGGATTCGGCTGCATTATATATGCCTACCTAAATTTAATTTAAATCGAAAGAATTGAATAATTAGGTATGAATTTAAAGTTCTAGATCACATTTCTATAGGAATATAGGAGTGAAATTTCCACTCCTATATTCCTATCGAAATTTTCATTTTTTAAACATATAGGGGAAATGGCTCTAAGATTGGTTCCATCCCTAAAAATCTGCTATTTATCAATTTTATCTACCTAGATGAACGCGTCATTGGGACGGTACAAATGGATATTTTTGGTCGCTATTGAAAATTTAGACGACTGCTGAATTTATGTATGGGCAAAAATTAGGGGCATTTAGGCCGACATTACATCCATTTCCCCTACTATACAAAAGTTTGTATGCTGCACATAAATTGCTTATTTCCAAATATTGGTTCGTTATAAAATACGCCAATTTTATTACGGTACAATAATCCTCTCACTTTCCGAGAAACATACTGTTCTAGACCGCGGCACCTCAGAGCTGCAAGGTCACTGATTTCCAGGAATGCCAGATAATTTTTCCAAAAGTCTGTATGAGTGTCAAAAAATAAGTCTGTATTCATCTGTACACTAGAAAAAATCTTGTATACATAAAATATCTCGAGTTCCCAACCAGATAGAAAGGTACTGTCTTCGGCATAGTTGTTCAGGAGATCAAGGCCTTTTCGCAAGTAAATAGTAGTTCAAAGTTTTCTCACTTCGCGGCGCTACTATACATGTGAAATTCTCGCATATAAAATATATCTAGATCCTGACCAGATAGAAAGTCAATTTATTCGGCATAGTTTTTCAGGAAGTCAAGATCTTTTTGTTGGGTGACAATAGTTCAGAATTTTCTCACTATGCGGCGCTAGTATATAGTGCTTTCTCGCATATTCAGCTCAAGATCTTGATCAGCTAGAAAGTTGCTGCCTTCGGCAAAGTTGTTTAGGGGGTCAAGACTTTTTGGCTGGTAGACAGTAGTTAAGAATTATCTCACCACGTGGCAATTTTGAATTACTGTCCACTAGCGAAAAAGTTATGACCTCTTGAACGGCTTTGTCGAAGACAGTAACTTTCAATCTGATCAAAATCTCGAGATATTTTACATGCGAGAATTTCGCTTGTATACTAACGCCACGTAGTGTGAAAATTTTAAACTATTGTGCACCAAGTAATAGGCATTGACCTCATGAACAACTTTTTCGAATAAATTAACTTTCTACCACTGTCGATCTCTCAATTTCATCGGGAGCACCCGAATACTCGCCAATCGACTGAAGGACCGTGGATTCGGCATTGTAGCGCTGCAGGAGGTGTGTTGGACAGGTTGCATGGTGCGAACGTTCAGAGGTAATCATACCATCTACCAGAGTTGCGGCAACACACGCGAGCTGGGCACAGCTTTCATCGTGATGGGTGAAATGCAGAAGCGCGTGATCGGTTGGTGGCCGATCGACGAAAGAATGTGCAGTTTGAGGATCAAGGGCCGATTCTTCAACTTTAGCCTAATCAACGTGCACAGCCCTCACTCCGGAAGCACTGATGATGACAAGGACGCATTTTACGCGCAGCTCGACCACGAGTACGATCGCTGCCCAAGCCACGACGTCAAGATCATCATAGGAGACCTAAACGCTCAGGTAGGCCAGGAGGAGGAATTCAGACCGACGATTGGAAAGTTCAGCGCCCACCAGCTGACGAACGGGAACGACCTACGACTCATCGATTTCGCCGCCTCCAAGAACATGGCCATACGTAGCACCTTCTTCCAACACCACCTCCCCTATCGTTACACCTGGAGATCACCACAGCAGACGGAATCGCAAATCGACCACGTTCTGATTGATGGACGGCACTTCTCCGACATTATCGACGTCAGGACCTATCGTGGCGCTAACATCGACTCTGACCACTACCTGGTGATGGTCAAACTGCGCCCAAAACTTTCCGTCATCAACAATGTACGGTACCGACGCCCGCCACGGTACAACCTAGAGCGACTGAAGCAACCGGATGTCGCCTTAGCATACGCGCAGAATCTCGGGGTAGCGTTGCCAGAGGAGGGCGAGCTTGATGTGCCCCCTCTAGAGGACTGCTGGAGTACAGTAAAAGCATCATCACCGACGCAGCTGAGAGCACCATCGGGTACGTGGAAAGAAGTCGACGGAATGAATGGTTCGACGAGGAGTGCAGAGCGATTTTGGAGGAGAAGAACGCAGCGCGGGCGGTAATGCTGCACAGAAAAAAATTCTGAATTTTAATTATCGCGTAAAATCTCCCTTCGTTTAATTTTGAGCTATACTTTGCATAAACAGCGAAATCTTTTACAAGCTTGCATTGAATATTGCTAATTTATACGATATTGCGCTTAAATTTACACGACATGTCGCGTAAATTTATGCAAAATCTAGTGTTAATTTTATGTGCACTATATCTCGCAGAAATTTACATGAATTTTTCGAACGGTGTGCAGCATGGAACCCGACGAACGTGGAACGGTATAAACAGAAGCGGAAACAGCAGACCCGCATCTTTCAGTTGCCTGGAAGAAGCGGAGTGCGAGGAAATGGAACTGCTGTGCCGTACCCAAGAAACACGGAAGTTCTACCAGAAACTCAACGCATCCCGCAACGGCTTCGTGCCGCGAGCCGAAATGTGCAAGGATAAGAACGGGAGCCTCTTGACGGACGGACTTGAGGTGATTGAAAGGTGGAAGCAGTACTTCGATGCGCACCTGAATGGCGAGGAGAACGTAGGCACGGGAGACCAGCGCAATGGAGGAAACGACTACGTCTGTGCAGCAGAGGATAGAACTGACCCAACTTCCACGCTGAGGCAAGTTCAGGACTCCATTCAGCAGCTCAAAAACAATAAAGCAGCTGGTAAGGATAGTATCGCAGCCGAACTCATCAAGATGGGCCCAGAAAAGTTGGCCACCTGCCTGCACCGGATGATAGTCAGGATCTGGGAAACAGAACAGCTACCGGAGGAGTGGAAGGAGGGGGTAATCTGCCCCATTCACAAGAAAGGCGACCATTTGGAATGTGAGAACTTCAGAGCGATCACCATTTTGAATGCCGCCTACAAAGTGCTATCCCAGATCATCTTCCGTCGTCTATCACCTAAAATGACCGAGTTCGTGGGAAGTTCCCAACAAACAATTTGAGCTGATTAATAGCTGAACAAGCCATTTTTTAGTTGAAGAAGCTTATTTTTGTCTGAATAAGCTCTTATACAACTGTCAATGTTTGTTGGGTTATCAAGCCGGCTTCATTGACGGCCGATTGACAACGGACCAGATCTTCACCGTACGGCAAATCCTCCAGAAATGCCGTGAATACCAGGTCCCAACGCATCATTTGTTCATCGACTTTAAGGCGGCATACGACAGTATCGACCGCACAGAGCTATGGAAAATCATGGACGAGAACGGCTTTCCTGGGAAGCTGATCAGACTGATCAAAGCAACGATGGACGGTGTGCAAAACTGCGTAAGGGTTTCGGGTGAACTATCCAGTTCATTCGAATCTCGCCGGGGACTGCGACAAGGTGACGGACTCTCATGCCTACTCTTCAACATTGCTCTAGAAGGTGTAATGCGACGAGCCGGGCTCAACAGTCGGGGTACGATTTTCACGAAATCCGGTCAATTTGTGTGCTTTGCGGACGACATGGACATTATCGCAAGAACATTTGGAACGGTGGCAGAACTATACACCCGCCTGAAACACGAAGCAGCAAAGGTCGGACTGGTGGTGAGTGCGTCAAAAACAAAGTACATGCTAGTAGGCGGAACCGAACATGACAGGATTCGTCTAGGAAGTAACGTCACGATAGACGGGGATACTTTCGAGGTAGTGGAGGAATTCGTTTACCTTGGATCCTTAATGACGGCTGACAACAATGTGAGTCGTGAAATACGAAGGCGCATCATCAGTGGAAGTCGTGCCTACTACGGGCTCCAGAAGAAACTACGGTCAAAAAAGATTCACCCCGCACCAAATGTACCATGTACAGAACGCTAATAAGACCGGTGGTTCTCTATGGACACGAGACATGGACTATGCTCGAGGAAGACCTGCAAGCACTCGAAGTTTTCGAGCGACGTGTGCTAAGGACGATCTTTGGCGGTGTGCAGGAGAACGGTGAGTGGCGGCGAAGAATGAACCACGAGCTCGCTGCACTCTACGGCGAACCCAGCATCCAGAAGGTGGCCAAAGCCGGAAGGATGCGGTGGGCAGGGCATGTTGCAAGAATGGTTGGCACAAGAAGGCGTTTAGCGCAGAGAGCACGATGGGCGGATCAGGTAGAGCGTGATCTAGCGAGCATTGGGCATGAGCGAGGATGGAGAGCGGCAGCTGCAAACCGAGTATTGTGGCGTACTATTGTTGATTATGTCTTATCTTAAATGTGATGTTGTTGTGACAAATAAATGTATGTATGTATGTTAAATTTCAGGAACCAATTAGTTAAAATCTGTACAAAATCTGTATAAAGTTTCAAATATCTGTGATGTAATATGTATGTAGTCTGCATTGGGTCTGTTCGAGACTTCAAAAATCTGTATAAATACAGACATATCTGTATATCTGGCACCGCTGCTGATTTCAAGCATATGTAGGCTCGTGTCTACTTAGCAGTAAATTAATTGACACACACACCTACTAGCACCATCGACTTCTATCTACTGTAGCATCGAAAAAGTAGATGCCAGCGAACAGCAGGAAACAGTAGGAAACGGAATCCTGCAAATCTACACTGAACAAGAAAATCATATGTAAATAGAGTTGAAGCTAAACTACAGTTTTCAATGTGTCGCCCCCCTCGCATTTTTAGGATATTAGACAGTTTTCCGCAAATCGGAAGCCACCGTTTTGGATTCTAAAAAAAACCGTTTGTATGGGAATTTGATAGAATTTACAACTTTTTCTCAAACCGGAAGCCGCTATCATGGATTTAAAAATGGCGTCGGATATTGATTTCCATTCTCCAAGCGTCACCCCGATTCCAAAAATACTTATATTGATGGATATTTGACAGTATTTCCCACTTAATCTGAAATCGGAAGCCGCCATCATGGATTTCGAAATGGCGTCGCATATCAATTTTCGATATGTAAACTTCATACCGATTATAAAAATACCAATATTGATGTGTATTTGACTGTATTTCCACTTTTTCGTAAACTGGAAGCCGCCATCTTCGATTTCACAATAGCGTCGTAAATCGATTTTCATCCTCTAGACATCATCCCGATTTCCAAAATACCTTTATTGATAAGTATTTGACAGCATTTCCCAATTTTTCTTAAACTAGCAGCTGCCATATTGGATTTCAAATGGCGTCGCATATCAATTTTCGATCTCTAGACGTCACCCCGATTGAAAAAGTACCTATATTGATGGGTAAACAAACCACCCGACAATGATAAATTTGGCATCCACGTGGACAGATCTATGCGCATATGCTTAAAGAACCGAGTGAACAAACATTTGGATCCAACAGCTTCGCTTCAATGCAAAAGTAAGTTTATTTGACAGTGAAAGAAGAAATGAAGA
Source organism: Ochlerotatus camptorhynchus (assembly GCF_037179485.1). Lineage (NCBI taxonomy): Eukaryota > Metazoa > Arthropoda > Insecta > Diptera > Culicidae > Ochlerotatus > Ochlerotatus camptorhynchus. Next base: position 2,740,107 of record NW_027040855.1, on the reverse strand, counting down.
CTAGTCATGCCAAAACAAACAGCATGAAAACTGATCGAAAGTGGTTCTGTTGATGTTGACGGGGATCTACTCGAAGAGAAGACAGAATGACTTTCAATTGAAACTGATGGTTGATAGCTTCATAACAGACAAACAGACGTAACGCTTCAATGTGTATCTTCGTTCACGCATTTAATGGTTGATTTGAATATTATCAGTTCCGCGAACTACTCGTCGCAGCGCTGGCATCGGATCACTTTGACGTTTCTATATATTCTTTAGAACTTTTATGCAATATTCTTTAGGGGTTAGCGAGCAAGCTTGTTTTCTGCAAGAAGCCCGAGAGATGTCGTTACTGAGGTCCTATGTTTTGAGATACTATGTTTTCAAGAAAAACTTTTTCAAAGAGTTACGTCTGTTTGTCTGTGGCTTCATCGTCGCTTAGCGATTTTCGATTGAAAGTGACTTTGTGGGGCCCTGATCCTAAGTGATGATTTTCTTAGGGTGGCCAAACTGCCTCGAACCCCCTAATTAATCATGTTTTGTTGTTTTTGACATCATCCACATCCAGAGGGCCAGTCACTTTCGAATGCATGGGAATGGTAGGAAACCATTTGGAAATGCATGAAAATTTTCAGTTTTTATTTATTACGGTCTTTATGGGCAGTTTTAGATGCTCAAAAATTGCACGAGTACATTACTATGGTGATAAGGTAAACACTCGTTTATTTGTTTCCTTCTGTGAAAGCATGTTTAGTCACAAATCGTGGATTTTCTGATATTCTCCATACTGCAAAAATGATTTTCCTACCACTGAAGGGGCGACATCTCTCGGATCTTCAGTATAGCTTCTACTCAAATCATATAATTAATTGTAAAATTAGTTTAAATACTTTTGGCTCCTAATACATGATGCCAGACACTGAGCCGAACCTAGAAGTGTTCATGATTTGTGCTTTGAAAAATAGAAAGCGATGATGGAAATCAGCCATGATAGCCATATTAAGTGAACTATTACCAGTCCCTGCCCCCCCTATTCTGCTAGTCTTGTGACTCTATGTCACAAGTGATGGAACAAAAGTCACGTCATACGAGAGACTATCCGTTTGACTTGCATGGAGTGTGACCTCACTCGACGTTTTTTTTTTGTTTCCTCACTAGTGACAAAAAATTACACGACTCGCAGCAGAATAGGGGGGAGTAGGGGAATTTACGTATTCTCGTCAATCTAAGCAGCGTCTGCACTTCTACTAGCATTTTCTCAGCGTCACGCACATATACGATGTGTCTGTTTGTTTACATTCATCTGCTGCTTGCTTCTCTATCCATTCCAATCGACAGAATTTTTTAAAACGTTTTGAAAGCGTTTTTACAAGGCTCCAAACTTCTCAGGTGAGTGTGACTATTGTCGGCAGCCTCTTTTTCTTCGGCAACCTTCCCATTAGAACTGCGCGTTAACCAGCTGTTCTATTATCGGCAACTCGAAATCAACCCCATTTTGTAGTGCGTATGCTTTATTTGAAGAAAAATGTAGCATTACTGGATTGCTCGATCGTTCAAATATAATCAGATTGAAGCTGAAAGGCTAAACAATCGTTTGGACACATTCAGGGAAGTGCGTTGATGGGAAAACATAGTGAAATTAACGTTTAAATTTTGGTTGCCGAAAACAGTCAATGGGTGCCGAAGCCAACATTTACCCTATGTCGTTAAAAACTCACCTTTCAACCAAACAATAAAAAACAATCGAAAATAAGAAGCTTTAAGAAACAACGCACCAAACACAAGGGAAAACGATAAAATAAACAAAACAAACACAATGTTGATTATCTCTCGGTTTTCAGTTTTATATTTTTTCATTTAACATTATAAAATTATGCACTTTACTCTTCATACACATTGTGGAAACCAAATGAATCATCAACAGCTAAGCCGGACGTTTTTTGTTTGTTTGTATGTTTCACAACTAGGGGCCACTCTGAATGGAAATAGACAAAAACATCTTTCGTTTTTAATTGTTTTGTTTTTCAAATGGCAGCTCTAGCTTCCAATAAAAAGTGTTTCGACGCTTCATTCAGTTTGTACACATTTACAAAAAGAAAATAAAAAATAGAACTTAAAGGCTAAACCAAATGATAAACTTAAAAACAAGACAGTGTTTAAACTTACAAAAACTTAATAGAATATTGATTGAATTTTTAAAAATAACTTATGGAACGGAAGCCCTTTCCGCATGTCACTTTCGATTTTATGCACAGCAAAAGGATAATTAGAAGGACGAAGCGGTTTCTCTCGCTTTCCCCTCCTTTTCTGTTTGTTACTGTTGTTACCCGTTCCTGATAAATCATAAAAATGTACACTCTGACAGCTAGCAAGGTTGCACTAGCACACAATATATAATATTTAGATTTTTCATCTCTTTCGCTTAACCACTACTAGATGTTAGCATTTGTTTTGTATTGTTTTTTTTTTGTTTTTTTACTTTAGTTTAGACTCCAATTGTTCACTGATGTAGTGTTTTAAACCAATTTGTTTGTCCTGTCACATTTAATCGTGTGGTCAATCAGAGTGTCGTCGCCTGCTTTAAACCTATCTAGATAGAAGCTTATTACGGTACAGTACGGTTTGTGAACTCTTGACGGTTGCGCGGCGGCGCTTCTCTAAACCTAGTACGAAAGTTGTCCGCCCACCAATTGGGCGTAATTTAAATCGAGTTTGTTTAGAGCAAACTACAAATAGTTGGTAACGTGTGGGTTTTGAAGTTTGGTTCTTGAGCGACGCTACGCGTCGATCGGAAAAGCTTTTGGGGCCGAAAATGCCCTGCCATGAGGACGTAAGTATTCTAGTCACTTAATAGTCGAAACGAAAAAAAAAAAAGTAAATCCAAACTAAAAACGAAATCCCAAAACCCGAAAGGAAAAAAAATCCTAACTCTCTTAAGCGGTAATTTTTTTTAAATTTTCACTTTTTTTTTAGAAGATAAAGGCCAAAAATTTTGAAGTTTTAAATTTTAAAGGATTATGACCACCACAATCACTCCGCGCGCTATTCTTGCATTCCGTGTCCGTGTTTTTTTTTGTTGGTCCCCCATCGGGGGCTGCTTTAATTGTGTTGTTTTCCAGTTCCGGAGAGAGCATTTGCGTAAGGTTAAAATCCGGGAAAGAAATGGAAAAACGTAAATACTAAATATTGGCGTTCGGTTGTAGGTTTTCTGCTTTCATTCAGTGTTGCCCGAGTTAGGAGAAGTAAATTAAAAATTTTAGCATTTTAAACTATTTCAACTATCAATTAACCGGTGGGATCGAGACTATTTGCTAAAACATCTACTTCGTTAAATTTGACATTAGATGGTAAGTGGTACTTCTAACGCAGTTACACAGAAAATAGTCGTGATGAAATATGTACGAAACAACACAATTAAATCTAGGTTTTTTTTTTTTAATTTTATTTTATACGTATTGGGGCGTGGTCGTCCAAGAGTCGGGTGTCTGCGTCGGTTATTTGTGGCTAGAATTGTTTTTCTGCTGATCTGAATGTTTGTTTGCAGGCTACATACAGTTGTGTTTGGGTGTATGTGTATGTGTGTGTGTGTGTGTGTGTTTGCTTATGTACAAATAAATAATGAACAATTGTTTCCATGTAATCAATCAAGTTTCACTAAGGGCGTGTGTCGTAAACTAATGGGGGGGATAAGCCTAATTCTGTCAGATCTGTAACTATTTTTAAACATATTTTACTTATTGCTCTTGCCGGCGCCGTCGGGCGCCGGTTCGAGTCCCGTGTTCGGTGTTCTATAGAATTAACAATAAATACTCGTCACTTTAACTATTACCTTAGTACAATCGTTTCTATTTTTCCATGTTGGATGTGTTTACTTCTTTCTGTATTGCATTCATGATCAACCTCTGTAGCTGGTGGAAACAAAAAAACAGTTTTCTATTGCTTAACAGTGATTATGGAATAAAACGAATCAAATATTTGCCGCTGCGAGTATGTTATGCCGTTTTGGATGATTTGGTACTATTGTGAGGTTTGTTTAACAAACTTATAATCGGTTTGAAGAACTTGTGTGGAAGCTGCTGGTATAGATTTGTTTGTATCTTCTGTCTTCTTCTTAACTATTGTACAAAAAATGAACTATTGTCAGTACTGTATAAGGGTACTGTTAACTGTTTTCTTGTATATGGTTCTATCTGCTTTGTCTCATTAGAAATATTGTAAATATTTATCAGTTTTCACATTTGTAGATTCTGTTTTTCCATTTCATTTGAAGAAAAAATGCAGTTATTCAATAAATAATTCGTCTATTATCTTAAATTGTATTTTTCCTCTGACCACCGCTTGTATTTGTTTAAACTATTTCATCATTGATCAACTGTTTTACTGTAACTATTGCAAATCGTTTCACCCACATCATTGCTGAATGGGTTGTGTCATCTAGGAAACAAAATAATAAACAAATTAAAAAACAAGGAATACTGAGCTTAACGCCTAGTTCAACTGTTTCTTCGCTATGTTTCATCTTCATTTTACAAACTATTTAAGTTCTTTAAGGCTGTTGGTCCGGTTGGTCTGAGCAGACTGTGTGCCCTTCGCCCCTTTGAATGGTTCAGCCGGATTCACACTGCGCCAGCCGAGTGACAGCTCGCTTCGACAGCTTTTGGCTTATGCTCTAAACAGTTCAGCAGGCTGTTCAAGTTAAAAACTAAAATTAAGTAAGAACTATTATTTCAGTACGAAAAAAAAAATGAGGTAACAGTAAATAGCAGTCTTTCCGGTTTGATGATAAAACTTCTATACATATATTCAACAACACGATCGTCGTTCGTTTCTATTGTTTGTGTTAGCTGTCAAAGCACTGCGTATGTCACTGCGCTTCGTCGTGTGCACCAAGCTGAACATTCAACACCGGCTCCAGCCACAGCCTGCGCAGATGCCCGCGGGTTTTCCGGGGATGAAGGGTTGTATTTTGAGGGGGTGAAATTAGACTAGCTTATTGCATATAGTTTCGTGCGCTTCCAGTGGGAATTCGCCACTAAGCGCAAACTCCCACTTCGGCCACCACTATCACTATTACGAGTCAACGGGCAGCAAAAGGTTGGGTGGCGATGGGAGGAGTTACCATCCGTTATGGTCCATGTGCACATGCTGACTGCCACGGAACGAGCCTCCTGAATTCTGACAGCAGTTCAATGATCAATTGGCACAGTGTGAAAGCCTCTCGTTTTGTGTCATTTATAGCCTCGAATGGAACTAGCTTCTCTCTGATGGTTTCTTTTGTGTGTTTTTGTAAGTAGGAGCTGTCACGTAAATAGCCTCGTATTGCTTCTGGCATCGCGCCGCAGATCGGATGGATGGTAACCCCTCCCACCGCCGCCAGCCCTGCCGTAGTTGCGGTTATGAAGCAACCCACATGCGGAAACTTGCACCGCCCAAATAGGGAAAATAGGAAATTCCCGCATGCAAGCTGCGAATAGTTTTGAATATTTTGCTTCGAAAGTGGTTGTTTTTGTTGTTGCTGCCGTCCAAAAACCGAATCCTAAAATCAGTATTCCGAAAATCATTTCTCCAAAGAATGTTCAAAATCTACAATTGGTTTGCTTCTTTTGCGTTTTCGTTTTCGTTTTGGTTGAAGATTTGTTTTTTCTCTCTAGATGGTAGAAATTTTGTTGAATTTTGGTTGTAATTTTGAATTTTTGTCTGACAACTTTTTGCCTTCTGTCAGATTACTATTATGTTCTTTTTTTCTAAGAAAAGCTCTAACAGCTTCTTACGTATTTCTGTCGTTAAGTATATCCTTCTTCTTCTTCTTCTTCGTCTGCTTCGCTTATCCACTTAAGCTTAGTCTAGTAAATCGCTATTTATCAGATTTTTTTTTATTTTCATATTTTTTTCTCTTTTTTACTGTACTTCTCTACTCTTCTAACGTATTCTACAGTGTAAAACAAGCCTGCACGGTATAACTTAAGCTTTCGGACACGAAACGTAAACTAAACCAGGAGGGTACTAAACTAAAGTTACTGTTAGTGTAATTAACTTTGTTAAATTGTTTACTCATTTTAAAGTTAATCTTATTTCAAAAGTTTGTTTGCTTTTTGCAAATGTTTTTTTTTTTTAGTAATCCTTAATGTTAAACGTTTACAGTTGTTTTTTTATTGTACCTGAGTGTGTTGCACGTGTGACTAGTTGAGTTTTTTCTTCTTTTACATGTCCTAACTTTACACTTCTCTATGCAATTGGATATTCGCATTGCATTTCTAACACAAGTTTTACAAGTAACAGTAGTGAAACTGAACAAAATCATACTGAGAAAAATGTTTAAAAAAAAATTATAAACACGAATCAATCCTGTCTTCACGAACGAAATTCCGACAACTGTTGCTGGATTTCGTCGTTATTCCTTTTCCCGCGAAAAAAGGCTCAACAAATGAGGCGCCAGCTCGCCCGCCGGGTGGCCGCAAAGATTGCACTTGCTACACACAGGTTGGGCACACCCTGTGGAGGGGGGCGGAGCGTAGGCCAAAGCTGAAAAATTGTAATTTAAGACTCCGTTTCCACAAAAACCAAACTGCCTGCTCTTCTTCCGGTGTTTGTTCCCGTTCTGTCTATCTCTAGCTGTCGTTTCTATCTTTCTCTGTGCTAGTGGAATTCCTCCGTATGCCGAAAAATTATACACGTTTTTATCTCTGTATCTGCGTGTGTGTGTGTTCTCTCTCTCTCTCGATTTTCTTTGTATTGATGTGTTTGTGTTTGTGAGGGGGGGATAGATATACCGAAAAAATGCCGAAACGCTTTCCGAACGTACTAGTAGTTTTATAGCCTAGTAAATTTTGACGATTATTTAGCGCAATGTAAACTGGTGACACACTCGCACATTCGCATTTTTCTTTTCCTCCTCTTTCTCTTTCGATAATTTTCTTTAGTTTGCCCAACAAAAAACAGCAACGAAAATTCTTTACTTTAGAATTTAGAATTTTGCTTAAAAATTGGTTTAATTTTGAAAACGTTTGCCTAAACATTTCTAACTAAGAGCTCAATTACGATTCCGAAACGATTGTTTTTTTTTTGTTTTTTGTTTGCCAAAAAGTTGTACAATTACTGCCGTCCGTCCAGGACGCGATAAGAAACGAAAATGTTAACTCAAACTTGCCTAGTTCCTCTTTTTCGTTGGGATGGATCCAAACTTTTTGTTTTGCTTTATTTTATCCTTTTCCTATTTCAATTTTTCGCTCAGAATTTAGCCTAAACTTTTGATACACTTGCGTGTTCCGTGATTTGCTTCCGGTCCAGAAGTACTATTTACACACCTCTCTTATCCTCCTCGTTCTCGTGCAATTCGTCACCACTTTACATTTTCTCTTTTTTTTGAATTTTTAAGTAAGATTTAGTAATAGATTTTTTTTTTATATTCATTCCATCGTGTAATATTTATATGTTTTTTTTTCTTCCAGTAATTTTTAAATCTAAAGGGTATGGTTACTTAAATTTTTCCATCATCAAAAAGTTTTACATTCTAGATATTAGCTTCCTTGTTATGGTTATACTTAATTTTGCTTCCACTACATCATCCCGCTCTCGCTCTCTGGTTCATCCAAATTTAATTTTATTAAATTTCAATTTTTCAAGCTATTTTATAGCTTCTGTTTGCTTTGCCTTTCACTGTTTGTTTGTTTGTTTTATTCTTCTCCTTCTCGCCTTCTTTTTTCTTCTCTTTTTACTTGCTTATCCGCATTCCAGGCGTTATGCTTTCGCCGTTCAAATATGTTTAGTTTGTGTTTTTTTGAATCTTTTCCGTGATTTCTCATATAGAAATTATTTACAGGAGATTTTGTATGATTCTTCTCATTCTTCTGTTTCGCAATGTTTAAGCCTTTCTTCTTTTTCTTGCCTCCTTTCGACATGTCCTTAATAATTAAACTTTTAAAGTGCTCGCACTTGATTTTCTCGCTTTTTGCCTTCATTTTCTTTGCAGTTTTTTTACATCCAAACTTGTGTTTTTCCTCGTCATTTCCGTATCAATTTTTTTCTTATTTGAATCCGCGGCCTGAAATTCTTAAACGTCCGAAATTTGTCTCTCTTTTTGCCCAAAAGTTGTTGTTGTTGTTAGTTAGTTTTCCTCGCTTTCTGCTTTCTCCTCTTTCTCTGTGCTGACATTTAATTTTGACTTTAAAATCCGAAACTTTTCACTCACCTTCTTTTTTTTTGTAGATTGTTAAATTTAAATTTTGCTCTTTCGATGCGGACACTATTGCGTTGCAAACACGTTAAACTTTAAATTATTATGCCTTTGCTTTGATCGTTCGTTTTCTGATTGACATACTTAAGTAAAAATTAAAAACAAAAGAAGAAACAAGAAAATTGTATCGAAATCACTTGCTGCTTCCCGTTGCCCTTTCTTGTCCGAAACGTTAAAACGAATTGACAAAAGTTAGTCGTTCCACTAAAATTACTTCATAAAAATGGGTTTGAATTTGCTGTTGAGTTGCTTCTCCTGTTAGTTGTTGCACGGTTTGTTGAAGTGTGTTTTTGTCTGTGTGTTTGTAAGTGTAAAGAAGGGAAACATTTAATGAGCAATAGAAGTGCTGGTTAAATGCTTGCTTATAATGATTTTTGCTTTGATTTGTTCTTTTGTTTTCCTATAAAAAATGGAGGTAGTTGATTTCAGCGATCTTGTTTCATCGGTTTTTTTTTCCCTATTTGATTATGATTTTTTGCTGTTGTTGTGTTTGTTTACTTGCTATATTTAAAACTGTGTCCCGTTCCTTCTTCAAACTATAAGGAAGAAAATCGAATCTTCAGTTGGTTGGCTTAACAAAATGCACTGTTACGAGATACTTGTTTTTAACGAAAATTAATGTAAAATGAGGTATACCGTGATTAGTTGATGGCAGTTTTGAAACAGACCAGAGTTTATCTAAAAAGAGAAACAGAACCTTCTATCTAACTCTCGCGCGAGTCAAACCGATAAAATGAATGTTTTCTTCCTTTTAGTTGTTTTGTATTCCTTTTTTTTTTTGCTATTGTGAACTAACAGACCGTTCATTCGTTAAAGTAGTTATGCTGAGTCTATTTCAATAAGGGTACGTTCTTTTGCTTTAAATATCACTATTATTGTTTCATTTCACCTATTTTGTATCTGTTTCAACTATGAACAACTCATATCGTTTACGTTTTTCTCTTTCGTTAGCATTGTATCTGGGGTAAAAGTTGAGCTAAAGATTAAAGCTTTGCACGGGGAGTTGGCAGTGCTGATGTTAAACTAAAGCTATCTCTATCGGCACCGTTGAAGGAACGGTTAAAAAAGAATAAATATGGATTCAATAAATTAAAAATGCAAACCCGATTAAATATTGCATCTGATTCTAGAACTAAAAAAATATACCCGTAGTTTAATGTTTACAAAAATAAGTATTTCTAGACAAATGCACAGACTTTCTAACCTCAGCTTTTCATCTTAAGCGTCTGACCGTCAGGCGGTGTCAATTGAACTTAAGTTTGGGCAGAAAATACTCACATCAAATGGATGTAATGTCGGCATAAATGCCCCTAATTTGGGCCCATACATAAATTCAGCCATCGACTAAATTTTCAATAGTGACCAAAAATATCCATTAGTGCCATCCCAATGACGCGTTCATCTAGATAAAATTGATAACTAGCTGATTTTTAGAGATGGGCCCAATGTTAGATCCATAGGCCAACATTAGAGCCAACATCCCCTATAAGCGGTTTACTGAAAATTAGCTTATTGAACGGAACATGGGAGATGAGTGAAAAGAACTTAATTTTGGGTAATTTTTCGGTTCCGCATAGAGATCTGCGCAATCTCGCGAACACTAAAAACCAACATCCATATATAAACATGTGTGGGTGCAAAGAGCACCCAAAGTTTTCAGTGCAGTGTGCTGAACATTTCAGGGCAAACATGACTCGAAACGTAAACAATGACTTGGATCGTCGGTTTCTTACGAATGACTACATAGCCACTCAAACTAACTAAATCATCTGATAGAGAAATGTTTGTTCTGTGAGCTAGTGTAGTCAGATTCCGTGAGTGTTTGGTCATTCAAAAGATATCGACGTTCAAAGTCATTGTTTACATTTCGAGTTATACCCTTCTGACATGTTTGCCCTGATTTAGCACTATCGCAGGGACTCGTAGTCAGCCATGATGAGCGTTGGGAGGACTAGAGTCGGTGTATAATGAGTCACGCCAAGAGTGAAGCCAAGTCTACCTATTGAACTGTCAAAACGACTACCTATCGTGCAAAGTAAATAAACATTACGATGCTATGAAAGGTCCACGAAAGGTATTGCAATAAAATATAATCGAAGAAATGAGCATAAACAAGCAGTGAACGTTAAATTGTCACGGGATACGCTCGGTAATGATTAGTAATGATAATTTCTACTATTTTTTGTTAAGATAATTTGACAAAATCACTGATATAATGATTTACTACAGCCGCAATATTTTTTTCTCTCGCTAGAAGTCATTTGAAGTTGTTGTAGAAGTCCTCTGTTGCCAAGTGAAAAGAATGGGAATCTTTCGAAAGCCGTGATGCGAGTTCAACTGTTTTTCTCTTGGCGTGACTCATTATACACCGACTCTAGGGAGGACACAGAACTGGACCCTGCATTCTCAGTCGTGACTCGTGACAGTCAATCAACAACCACCGTGGAGGAAAGACGTGCGGCGATAATCGGGCAGATTCCTTTCCGGCTGATGGTCAGTTATTCAGAAAGAAGAACCAAAAATCGTGATATCACAACAACTTAAAAAGGTAGCGCGCGGTCTCGAGAACACTTTTGTGCATCTGGAGAACAGTTAAAAGCAGGTAAGCAGGTAAAAGCTCAATATCGCAAACAAACTATACCAAATGATAGAAGAGTCATTCCTCTACCTGTTTGTGTTGCTAGTTTTCGAGACTGAGCTTTAATGAGCGAGAAATCGGTGATTGACGTGTTTGTTTACAAAAGCAATTACGCCCTAATCTCGAAGTTCTCCGGAACTCTACAGAAGGAACATCGATTGACACTGATAGCTCGACTTTGTTTACCTTTGTTACTTTCGACCAGGGTTGCTTCCACTCACTTGCTATAAAAAAAAACAACTTGCTGAATTTTGAAATCATTAGATGTTATCAGGGTTACTTCCACTCACTTGCTATAAAAAAATGTTTTTCAGAATTATGAAATCATGAGATGGTATAGTGATCATTGGTACTTGTAAGTTACAAGATGAGGACGTGAAGTATGTGTTTGACACTTAAAATCTGTCAATATTGCTTTCAGTGCGCCACAATCAGCAATTTTACGACTCGTGAGTGCTCACTCTGAGTGAACGCTCACAAATCATAAGATCGCTTATTGTGACGCTCTGAAAGCAAAATTGGCAGGTTTTATGAGTCAAAAACATACTTTAAACCCTCTTCTCGTTACTTACAAGTACAGCATATCATTATATCATCTACTGATTGCATAATTCCGAAAAATATGTTTTTATAGCAAGTGAGTGGAAGCAACCTTGGATGTTATAATGATATTTTGTTCTTGTTAGAACCAAGAAGAGGTTGAAAGGCAAGTGTTTGACTAATAAAACCTGTCAATTTCGCTACCAGAGTGTTACAATCAGCGATCTTATGATTCGTGAGCGTTCACTCAGAGTGAGCACTCGCGAGTCGTAAAATCGCTGATTGTGACTATCTGAAAGCAAATTTGACAGGTTTCATGTGTCAAACACTTGCCTTTCAACCTCTTCCTGTATCTAACTAGTACAAAATATTATTATAACATCTAATGATTTCAATATTCAGAAAATCATGTTTTTATAGCAAGTGAGTGGAAGCAACCCTGCTTTCGACGTAATGAAAATTTGCTCGTGATCTTTTCTTTGAAAGAGCGGCTTTATCCCATGTTGGCATAATGCCATTTGGCATGAATGTGGAGAAAACTTGACTTGTACCGATGTTTTTTTTTTTTCCAAACAAAAAAGGCATTTAAAATGAGCAGACCAGCGGCACAGCCTGTCGCAGGCCCAGCAGCCAAGGTTCGCCGGATTGTGAACCTAGATGGCGAAGAGGTCTGGCAACGCCCAATTTTAACCAGGAAACTAATGAGAAAATGCGGATGCTGAAGAAATGTTGAAACACATTGACGAGACGATGAGTTTGACGTCAACAATCTGGATCTGTTACTTGCTGTTGAAGCAGAGAGTGAATAATTCAGGGAATATCAAGGACAAAATCAAGCTTGAAACTGTGGTGACCATCAACAAAACAGGAGTAACGATTGGAAATCTTATTGCTGTTTTTACCAACGTCGCAGACAAGTATGGGCTCAAGTTCGAAAACACCCCAGCGATGAAGGAGCTTCGTGGATCTTTCCAGACCAATTTATGCATGATTCACGCCTTCAAATTCCGTTGCTGTGAAGGTGTTTACGTAAACAATCTGTATCGAGTTGCTGATTTCGAGCGAAAACAGACTTACGTAGAAATGATCGAATGGGGAATTTCAGGTCACCACCTCCCATTCGCCTATGGAGCCAATTTTCCGCCCACCATGCAGAGCGCTTTAATGCAGCAGATGGGCCCGGTGACATTGTTAATTGCGTTGGCCAAAGCAACTGGTCCTGTGTATCAAGGCAAGTGGAAGAAAGTAGTCATCGCCCATTTGTCTGAAATTCCCAACATTCAGCAGCTAGCAAACTGGATTGCAGGCAAAAAGAAGGAAGCCAGGCTCTTCATCACAGAAATCATGGATATTGTAGCTTTTATAGTACCAAGACAGTCCCGAAAAGCTTCATTTCCCTGGTGCATGTTACGCCGTATTCTTGCAAAAAGTGCCCCATACGTGACATGGACAAAGACAATCAAATTCCCATTAAATGACGGAACCTACACACTGCAATCCGGAGACGCACTGAAAGCTACCGAAATGAACGCAGCAGTTTTGAAAATGGACTATTCCAGACAAGGCATGTGGTATCTCTACAATCTAGTTGCTCGTGAGGAATTCATCATTGAGGCTAAGGCCGATGTTGATGGACTAGTGTACCGCCAATGGTTGTCTTGTTCAATAATTGGAATGTGGGGTGAGGACACAGCAATCTTCAAGAAGATCTTCGAACACCCCATAATTTTCCGTCGCAATTATGGCAATGCATTTGTTGAGCGCTAGTCAAAAGGGGAAGACCACGGAGTATTTTTGTTTCCTGCGAAGTTTGTGAGCAAACTGACGTCAGTTTCGCAGACGAGATTGGGAAGCGTGGAAAGCTTCTCAAAATGGACAGACAGGGCCTCTCTTCTGCGCAGAGACACTTACGAACTTGGTGCAGAGCTCCTGGCCCACAAGTACAAGATTCAAAAGCAAATCGCAAGGCATGGTGCGATTATGTATGAAACCACACCTTGGTATGCAGTGGATGCAACAACAACAACGCGTGACAACTATGGGACAGAGTCTCTTGATGGGGTGGCTCTAGAGGACGCTTACATCTTCGATTAGTAGACTTTATACGCCATTCATATCCTTATATTGTGTGGATTTTACAAATATATACTTTCAACAATGTGTTTTTTGCTTGAACATGGTGAAAATATATATATATGTTGCCATGTAGGCTGTTGAACGGAATATGAAAGAATAGCTCTGCCCATAAAAGCATATAATCCCGATTTTTTTGCGAAATTGTGTTTTTCATTGGAATCAATAATAAACTATCGAAGTTTTCCAATAGGTACATAATGTAACATGTTTTGTTCAGAAGAAAAATCGTGAGAAATACCAAAACTAGAATGTCGCATCCAGTAAGAGCCCATGCAAAAATAATGCAAATTTTTTCTATATGGGACTATTATGAACCGATTTTTGAAGAGCTCATGATCAAAAGCAGGGGGAATTTTTCTTCTTTTGATCGAATTTAAATGCAATAATAATCCATAAAAGGATCAAAACCCAACATTTTGGCATTATGTCTCGTTTTTAAAAACGAGAATTCGTTCGTGACTTTCTCATTATTTGGATACAATTTCATGATTGAACCAATATTTTGTAATGTTCGCTACAAGCTTTAAAAAGGTTTTCAAGTAAGAAACTGATCAATATCAAGTCAATCGGTCGAATATGCTTGTGCTGGTGCTTTCCCTAAGACCCGTTTTTTATTTTGCAGTTTAAGCTGGATGTCTAGAACAATTTTTTTCTCTCGACATTTTCCATACAAAAAGAGTGAAACTTTTTCGCTCAAAAGTTTTGAGACGACATTCTAGTAGCAGCGATTTGAAGAAAGTGGGGTGATTTTTCTTGCTTAGCATAAATAAAACCCTATTTTCTCGAGGTTTTAGAAGAAGTTTTTCAAAATACTATCCCACGACAAAGCTCGAGCAGCTCCAGTGGTAGGAAACGTCATTTTAAACTGCTCGAATCATACACACTTGGATTTTTTTTTTACAGAAACTCAGTTAAAATTCAAACCACCGTTATTCGTAAAGATTCGATAAAATCGACAAATTTTGTTATTCATCATTAAACGGGGTTAACAGAAGTAAGTCGGTAAATTTTCGTAACACATTTTCTCAACTTTTAATTTTTCACAGATTTTTTTAAATTTTACCGAACAGTTCTGCAATTAAACAAAAAAATCGGCAACAATTACTGACTGGTAGTAGTCTCAAAATGACGGGAAAAGTCCCCTTTTTTAACTGTTAAGGTTTCCGAAGTTTGCACAGCTAAGTTCTTGACAATCAATTTTATTGAGATCTCTGTTAATATGACACTGTTTGCTGAGCTTCAGCAAAGCATTTTCCATGACTCAGCATCCAAACGTCACTTTTGCTGAGATATCAGTAAAACAGATTGCCAAGTACTCGTCTGTGCAAATCTCGTCAAAAAGCTGAGTTTTGTGCACGGTAAGAAAAAAACTCTCAAAATTAAATTAAGTTTGGTTCTATCATTTGCGGTCCGCCATTGAGTGAATCAGACAAGTGGAGTTGGTTCAAATTTACTCATTTATTGAGTAATAATAGATGAACTCAAAATTTAAGTTTATTTGCTATTAGTCATTGTTCAAGTGTTCTCCGTATTTGTTTAAACGTTACATGTTTGTAAATTGCGTTGACTAACGGTAGAAGGCATCTTCTGCCTGCAGTTAAGATAGGCAGCATGATATGATAGTGTGAGTGTGCATTTTCGCTTGTTGAGCAGAAAAACGTACCACTTTCTGATTTACCGATTTGTTTGCACTTCCCCTTCAGTTCTGTAAAAGTAACCAAAATGTGTGGCAATCTACGCAGAAAGAAAGTAAATTGTTGGTCCAGTTTTCTCAAATTGCTGGTCGAAAATCACGCCAAAATGATCCAAGACGACATTTCACAATTGAACTGACAGCTTGAAAAAGCTGTGGGCGTGGGAGGAATCGGGTGTTGCCGATGCAAGATGTAAACATAAACAAAGCTATTTTTAATGGAAAAGATGTCAGTTCTACTGCGAACTGTCAAATTTTTCGGTAAACAAAAAAATAGCCTTGGCCCTTATTACCGATGTCACTTCACGGTGAAGTGACAACTTATTACTCACGTTGAAGTGATTCCCATTTGATTTACACGGCAATCACTTCACCGTGAGTGACAACTGGTCACTTCACTTCGTTTTCACCGTGAAGTGACACCCGTAATAAGGGTCCTTATATCAACAGCGTAAAGGGAATGCACGTACACATGTACATTGCAGCAGGTCTGCCTCTCCTCTAACTGAAACAATTTAAAATTTGAGATATTTGAAATGCATTGCCGTAATTTCTCAACATTGAAATGACGATTCCTACCAGTCGAATATTACCGTGGAACAATATTTTGATATTTGTTTTCTGCTAGAACCTCGAGAAAATAGAAATTACAACACGACCAGCACAACGCGCAGTTTTAACCGGTGTTTGGTATTCATCCCTACACATGTGTGCGTGTGCAAATTTTGTTTGCTTCGATGATTCGTAATCCAGCATCAGGTACCGACTTCGAACCACGAGAAGTGGTTCCGGTTAAGAAAGTATGATGATTAGCTGATCACCTGATGCTCTTTGAAACGATTTCTGAGCAACCTGGTATCGTGGGTGAATATCTAAGAGACGTGATTTAAATTGTTGAGCAGTCGAAGATCTGCAGACTTATACTAAATCAACCTGAAGACATTACAACATCCTGAGAAGTTTTTGCAGATCTCTGATCACCTGAAGGCCTTTGAAATATTATCTGAGTCACCTGGTATCATGAGAGAATATCTGGGAGCAGTGTTGGAAAAATCAAAAATTTGATATTTTTTCGCTTTAATGCGTTTGCAATATCACGCGTGATATTGGAACAAAATACCGTGCTTGATATTGATTTTACCAGCTCCTTCGATATTGCGAGACTATTCACAACGTGCAAAAATCAAGCTAAGAGTTGACTCAACACAGACATGATTCCATTCTACATAGTTTTCTTAGAAAGAGAAAGCATAGTTTTCTATCTCTTTTTAATCTTCACCGATGGCAGACGCGAAGGGACTGCTGCAAGCCGTTATGGAAGTTTCGGTTGCATTCGGGTGTAAAGCAAAAATCATTAAACTCAATCTCACCACAGTTTGGTGAGATTTGCAGTTGGTGAGTTTTGTTAGCTTGATATTCCGAGCTGCGATATCACAGCTTGCAAAATCAACCGCAGTTGTTTGCTTGTTGATTTTTGTCTACGAAAATCAAGCGTGGTCTTGGGCGTTGTTGAGATTTGATTTTTTGATATTTTCCCAACACTGTCTGGGAGATAGTTTGAGATCTTCATCTGATCAATCTGAAGTCTTAAAAAGTATCCAGAGGACTTTATAGACATCTTAAAACAATTTATCATATGAGAGGATATCTGAGAGATGTGATATAGATTGTTGGATATTTACCTAATTATACCTGATCAGCCCGAAGCCTTGAAAAAATATCTAAAAGACTTCATGGAGATCTCAGAGCACCTGCAGATCGTTGGAATAATTTCTGAGCAGCCTGGTATCATATGAGAAAATATCTTCTTGATGTAAAAAACCGCAAGCGCTTTCATGAAATTCTGTGAAGAACCATGGATTTCTAAAATATACTATGAAATTCTTAGAACTACGATGTTGTTCCCCGATGTTTTATGTAATACCTCTCACTTCTTTGAAATTACCTAAGCTAGAATGATACTCCCTGAAACTTAAAAACTGTTCACTGTTGTCTATGAAGTTCTCCGATTTTTTTGTGAAGCTCTTCGTTATTTAAATGAAGTTCTCCGAACTTCTATGAAATATCTTCAAACTTCTCAGAAGTCCCAAAGTTTCTGTAAAATTCCAAAATTTCTGTAAAATATTCTCAATTTCTATGAAGTTCACTGAACATTTGAAACAAGAAGAAATTTGAAACAGAGTTCCATTCTTGATTCAAACCCGCTCTGAAATAAAACCGAATAGTCGAGCAAAAGCAATCGAGAAATCTCGATTACTTTTTCGAAAGGATGTATCAGCTTTTGTAAATAATGTAATGTGTTGTGTCTACGTGGGGTGGTGGGTGGAAGGGGGGGGGTTGTCAAGAATTTAAAAAAAAACTATCGCAGCCCCTAGCCCTAATACCAACCGGTCCGCACTCGGGTTTATTTCAGTTACTGTTCGGACGTAATTTTTTATTAGCCCCGGTCCCTTTCAAATTGTATCATTATTTATGTAAGGCCTTAAATTTGAAATGACGTTTCCCATTCATCTAGTGATGGCCGATTCTCATTCGAATAATAGATTAATCGATTAACGAACCGAAAAGTAAAATATTTGTAATCGTTTATATCATGCTGATATAAGCATTAACTTCTTCAGAGGATCATCACCCATCGTTTCAAACATATGCTGCACTCTCATTGGTGGAAAAATGACAGCACAGCGAACAGAAAATAATCGATAAGTTGTTAATCGAATAATTTAAAAAATGGGACATCTCTGATTTTGGTGTGATTGTTTCGATAAAAAAGAGCGCTTAATTTCATCTCTACCGAGGGGGCAGCAAAACCACAAAATTACCTTGCATACGGGGGGTATTCATTGGATGAAAGGGACCGTGAAAGAGGACACTAAAATAGAAAGTTTTTCTTCCGTCTGTTTCATCTTAGTATTCTTCTTTGCTAATACAATATGTGTGTGTGTATGTATGTATGTATGGTATGGTATGGTATCACCCAAACCATATGTGAAATAGTTCTATCATCTGGGTTATCGTTTGGCTATGGTAGTTTTTTTTTATTAGGGAAGCAGCTATGAATTATGATTTTAATCATAACTCAACAAATAATTCACCTGCTGACTGTCAGAGTGGATTTACAGTTACTAAGCTTACCATTATCACATGAACATCCCGTAGCCCTATGTACCAAATTTCATCAAACTTACATCGTATTTTACACCAATTCAGACTATTGTGCAAGAAAAATGCAGCTAGTAGAAGCTTAAGTATAATAATGGTAATTCACACTTAAAGTACTCGAGCTGCAAAATGCTCTAGGTATTTTTTAAACTTGTGTGATCAGTACGAAAATATAACTGAGAACGTATTGTTTAGCACAGGAGTCTAGTAAGGTACAAAATGCACAATAGGAATGCTTGAAACAATATATTAAACCATTTGGACGGACAAGTGGCTTTGTGTGACGTGACTGAGCATCATTTTCATTCGATCATAAAATGCGTTACTGACAAAACAGCTTTCGTCACTCACTCGAAAAAAATGATTATCAAGGCATCCCGCATAAATAATAAACATAAGAAGCGCCTAACCACAAATTCGGGTTATCATGCGGTATGGTCCTATCATCTATGATATCGTTAATGAATGGTATCCGTTTATAAGGGATGTCAATTGTCAGCGACTAACATATGCAGTTTTGCTATTCTTCGTTGCACACAGCGTAAATATTTTCATTTTTTGACAAAACTCAGGCAATCATGACAGATCCTGACGCTGTAAGGTCTCTTTTTTCAATCGAGATGTTTTCAAAAATCAAAATGTCATGATTACCTGAGATTCACAATGATGTATATTTTTACACGTCGTGCGTTGAAGAATTTACTAAATTTGTATCGAAATAAAATGAATAAGGGGTAAGAGGGGCATAGTGAACAGGTGGGGCATAATGAGCATCCAGCACTCCAGTTCCAAACCTCTAACTGTTCGAAACAAATTAATTCTAGATAGAGCTGGAATTAGGGCGCAACAGTTTTGTAAACAATGACTCGATGATTTCTCGGAATTATGGCTCTCCCTGGCAAATCGAAAACACCATCGAATTCCGAGCAATCAACGAGAGAAGTAATTGTTTACAAAGGCTGTTACGCCCTAATTCCAGCTCTATCTAGAATTCGTACTGCGTTCGATATCACAATTGCAATGATTAATGACCAATTAATTTGTTTCGAATCATAAGAAATCCAAGGCTAAAGCACAGGAAGTTCACTACGCCCTTCCTTCCCCTAAGCAAGACAAATACATGGAGTCTTCAACAAGCACCTACGTCCACAACTGCCTGAATAGCAAAATGTGAAAAAGTATGCACGAAATTACACGTTTTGTTAATAGCTCAATCTACCTGGACGAAACAATCTTAGTACATATTTGTTTTCACGTGAGGATTATTTTCAGTGTACTACAAGAAATGCTCAAGAAATGTTTTTGCTTGAGCATTACTAGATCCGGTTCGCAGTCCTCAAATAATCGTCAAGAGGAAAGAAGAGGGTGTTTTCAAAAATTCATCATCATTTTCCTTGGGGAATAATGAAGAGGTGATAAGCTATGTCCAGTAGCACCAACTTGGCTTGAATTTTGAAAAGGGGGCAACCCGACTTTTTTCGTACAGTTTATGTCGGAATCCGAAATTTTTTGGGGGGACGAAAGGGCATCACTCCCTTAAAATTGATCAAGTTTACCTACATTAAATTTATAAAATCTCCGTTGGCAATTTGAACATGGGTAAACTGTAGTGAGATTTGCATCAAAGTTACTCAAATCTAGATAGAGCTGGAATTAGGGCCTAACAGCTTTTGTAAACAATGACTTCTCTTGATGATTTCTAGAAATTCAAGGCTCACCCACGCAAACCAACATCCTCATCGGGTAGGTTGGTCTGCGTGGGCGTGCCTTGAATTAATAGAAGTCATCGGTAGAAGTCATTGTTTACAAAAGCTGTTACGCACTAATTCCAGCTCTATCTAGATAATATTGATTAAATTTCCTAATTTAAATGTAGAATGAATATCCATATTTCAGTTCATTAAATTTACCCACATTTCACCGATATTTTGAGTTGGTCCGGATTTGGCCGATACTTTCTACCTATCTTCGAAGCTGTTTTCAAAACTGAACCCGTTCTACCGACAAAAGCGTGAAAAATATTCAATCCATACTTCTGTTTTTCCTTACACCATCAGCATTATCGGTAATATATCTTGAGTATTGACTAGAAACACTGGAATAAGAGACCAGCGGAGACACTGTTATGATTCCAATCGAACTGTCAAAAGCGGTTCCAATCTGCAACGTTTACAAATGGTTTGCTTTAAGGTGATTCCTCGTAGAGTCCACAAATGGTCACCACGTAGGCTATAAATGCACTTCCACCTCGAATTTTTAAATGCACAAATCTCGGAAATTAGAGTTCCATTTCACCTGAAATTGCTACTGCATGTATGCTGCAGCGCAGTAAACGTGGAGTAACAGTTTCATTGTAGTACGTGCCGTGGAAGCTGATATTTGTGCACTTAAAGTTTCGAAGTGGTAGCGAGAATAATGATCTCACAGCGAACCACCTTAATTAGGGAGGAGTATTAAAATCATTTAACAATCACTCATGAACTCGCTCGTCGGTGCATTGGCGAAGTCACTCGCAAGCAGTTACAAATGCAAGTGATGCCACGATTGCTTTGATGTTTATCTTGTTGAGAAATTCATGTTTTTTTTCTCCACTGGTCTCTTATTCCAGTGTTTCTAGTATTGACAATATATAAATTTCCCCGGAACCCATCTTGCCCCACCTAACCCTACATATTGCAAACAGATGCAATGTCCACCCAACAACGGTCAACAAAAAAAAAGTGAGGTTAAAAAGTTTGCGCATTCATCCCGTTTAGCTTCTCAGTTGCAGTGCAAAATAAAAACGAACTAAAATCTATTACCTTTCAAAGGTGTTAGGGTAACTTCCGGTTAACGAGATGCATCTTGCACCTAAACTAAAAAAAAAAACACACTAAAAACAAATGACAACAAAGCACTTTTGCGCAGCACTCCGAATGTGCAATCGCCTTCCATCCCGTCCTGCTTGCTTCCAAGGAGACAGATCCAATCGGGATCTCCATTCTCGCTCTCGCTCTCGCTCGCATTGCGCTTGCTCTTTTTTCTTCCCGTTTTTTTGTTTGTTTGTTTTGTTTATACTTTCATTTCGATACATTTTGCTTCGACTGTTTTGCTTGACAAACTTACACATTAATATGAGCACATCAGTTTTGATTGTTGAATTTCTTATTATTTTCCGCCTCCTCCCATCCATTAGAGGCTCTGCGCTCTGGACGCAGCCCTCTGCTTCCTATTCTGATCGGCAAACAAAAGCTCAGAAAAACAAAGTTACACCTTTTCGGTGTGTATGTGTGTGTTTGTTTGTTTTTTTTTTATATCTTACCAACAGAAAAATGGCTGCGTTTCGTTTTGTATTGTAAACAGTTTATCCTGAAAATTTTGAGATGTATTTTTCGCCAAAAAATCGGGGGTTGTAATCACGGGAACGGAACGAACACTATCCGAGAACTAACTGTAGTAGTGGATCACTAAAACGGTGTAAAACAAAACAGGCAACTGGCAGCATCGAAGCAATGCTGCCATGTGCTGCTGATAACGGTCCTAAGTATTAATAGGGATGCACCATGGCTATTGATTGAGTAATTGGTCTTTATATATTGTAACGTTAAAGATTTGCTTAAAAATGAGATCAATCGGATTCAACAAGTAACTAGTTCTATTGATTTGCCTATTTTGGGGTTTGTCTATTACTCGGTAATAGAATTGGGTATTATTGCGGCTGTCGTCGTAGTAGATGCAGTAGTAGGATAAAGTAGTAGTAGTTTCTCTTTTTAGTAGGCACCCAGTTTCATACTATTTTGCGCAGTTAAAGTTAAGATTCTCCTAATGCTTTAAAGTTGCAGTAAAACAAAACAAAACTAACTCTGTTGAAAATCAATAAGTTCCTTAACGTCTCTTTCTGTATCTGTTTCTGTTCTGCTATGCTTGTTGATTGGTTGGTATCTTTCTTTTTTTTTTGTACAATTTAAACATTTACCCTTCACTGCTTTGCTTAGTAATTGAAATGTCTTTTGTTGTGTTTGTGTTTTCTTTTATCAATTAGTTCCGTTTCAACTTGCAACCGCGCTTACGTTACAATATATTTAAATATTTATCCATATATTTATATTTAAATATTTTTCATTAATCTATTTTTCCTTATTCTCAGCAGGTACTGTGTATATTCATTATTTATTTCTCGTCTATTACTTTTAGTTACTTCAATAGTTCTGTTGTGTGAGAAAATTAGCATCTTCCGTTGATATAGATGACCATTTTTTTTTTCCTTATATGTGTGGCTTAATTGCGCGCGCGAAAACTGAAACTTGCCTCTGTATGTATCAGTTACGTTCGTGTTCTTTTGTTCATACCTTCAACTATGTTTATTACTTTTCTTTAAATTATTAAATAATGACACTTGCGGTGATTATGTTTATCTTTCTTTCCTCCATCAACAGGTGGAAGAAAGTCTCCAACTCTCCCTGCAACAGAGAGTTGATTTAGGCAGAAAATAAGAAATTCAGTTCAAATGTGTAACAACAAAGGAACTTTAATGAAAAAAATAAAATGAAAAAGGATTAAACATCTCAGGGGAGAAAAGCTTGCATGGGAAAAAAAAACTTAAATATTGCATTCGGTTTGCATCCGGTAACATTGGTTGGTATGGCTTTTAGAGCGGCATTACACCTTCCTCAAACCATTTCATATCACTAGTGAGAATAGCGCGAAATACATCTCAAAATATGCCGGAACTTGTTCGCTCCGGCCATCATCTAAGCTGTTTTGTCTTCAGCAGTGCCAATTTCATGTTCCTACTCTCTCTCTCTCTCTCTCGTTCTCTCATTGCCTCTAATTATTATGCTATTTATTTCAGAGTTTGTTTGCGAAATAAATTTCGGATTTCAGCTCTTAGTTTTCCCTATCACTTGTTGCCACCATGAACTGGTAGCTTCAATGCTCGCGAGTTTTGCTTTCTACTTCATTGTTCTGATGATCTGATTGCGGATGGTCTGCTGGCAGTTTTGTCGTTCGTTTGTTTCTTTCTTTCAGCGTTGTCTTCAGCAGCAACCATCTTAACTGTGCAGCTGGTTCGGCATGAACGTCGTCTGCGTTTTGTGCTCCCGGGCTATATGTCGCCGGACAGTGTTGTTGCGGGTGAACGTTCGACTGCAGTAGGGACATGGCACACGGATACCCTGATGTCGCTGGCGGATGTGGGCGCGTAGGTTCGTTTCGTAGCCGTACTGGCGATCACAGAGGGGACACTGTAGCTTTTTGCCTGGAGCGAGAGAACCTGGGATTAGAGAGATTGGGATGTCAGTCTTTACTTGGCTGGAGGTTCGAATTTGAGTAATTGCAATCAATTTGATGATCGGTTTTTTTTTTTTTTGGGATGTGTGTACAACACGTGCGTGTTAAGTGTTAGTCGATGCGGATCAAGCTTGAATGAAGTGGATTCTTACCGTCCGCAGTGGTTACACTTTCCCGCTGGACGTTCAACATACTTATCATATCGACGGTGGGGGTCAGTCCGTCCAGTCCTCCGGGCAGGCCGCCTTTCAAGAAGGTGACGGGTGTCGTCGGCGTTGGCGGGGCGGATGACGTCAGCGGTGACTGGATCGGTCGCATTTCATTCGATTTCATTCGCAGATCCTCGGCACCGGTCTGCAAATAACAAATCAATAGATGATCAAGTCGAACTAAACCAAGCATCACTTAGTAGTAACTTACGTCGTTTCCTTCCTTGCATTCGATTTTGATTTTGTCCTCGGAAGGCGCCCGATCACTCCGATCGTCCCGTTCTAACGTGTTCGATGAGACTGGTCCGTTTCCGTTGCCGTGGTGGGTCGTGCTGGGACTGTGATTTTCGTAGCGACTGGAAAAGAAAACACGTTATAGAAAATGATGACTCGAATCCGAATGAGAGAGTGCAGATCGAAAGTGTCTCGTGTTCGTAAAATATGATACATCAGAAATTAACACTGCACACATCACGGCAAACTACGAAGAGCTGAGCCGGAAGCACGAATGCCGAACGGTAGACAAACTAGAATAGTTGTGATTTTATTTGATATTGCCCAACCAATGTTCAAGGAAACTGGAAGGAATTGATTCCAAACGATGAGCAATGCTGAGGTATGACTTGCGTGCATTCTAAATTATCCTGTTCGGATTTGTGAACTTGCTGAAAATAGGGCGTCTTTTAGCGCTCATTTGCATGAGGATTCAACACGACTCAAAGCCAAATTTGAACGAAGACTTTTTGGAATGGTCCTAAACAAATCCTTGACAAATTTGCAAAGAAATCCAAAGATGAGTTCCTAATAAACCATTTAGAACATTCAAACATTGAAAATGTTTAAGATTCCGTGCCTAGAACTTCAATATCGTGGATTAAAAAGTATTCTAAAGATTCTGAGACATCGATTGAAAACTAATTTCATGACCTAGGCCAGTCTTGTAAGCGGTCACCGTAGTCGACACATTTTCTGTGATAATCGACTGCCTATGCTTCCGACAGTTGCAAAACAAGCTATCGAATTGCAGTACTAAACTAAAATGTCATATGACAGGCTCTGTAATACGACAGTGTCGCCGAAGACCGTCGCGAATGTATGTATTTTAGTTTTCCTCATAATAAGAGCTGCTGATGTTGTGCTTGTGTGAATTCTGAAAAAAAAGCAAGCAACGATGTCCTAGTAATAACATTTTTGATCAGAAGAATTAGAACGAAATCACACATGTCATATGATAGTTATTTGATAATTTTATTTTTGCTCGAATGTTGTTCTACCGCTAGTGTTGTGTAGGAGGGATGACGGTAGAACATGAGAGTACGAATACAAACAAACTGTCACGCACGACAACGAAGCGAGTGTAGTAAAAAACGTCAACCGTTTCAACCCCTTCCCTGGTCCCATGCAAATCGATTAACGTACCCCATTCTAGTCAAAATTTTAGTACTACCTACACAATGTTTGTTTTGATTAGCTATGAAAGTTTGACAGATAAAATGAGGGGTTTGTGGATTTTCCTATGCTCCCAGGTGTGCATCGATTAGCTTGGCACCGAGAGAGTACCAGAGCTGAGCCAAAAAGTTTAGCACGTTTTTTCGGGACCTTCTGGTCTTAGAGTTACCTCTATGGTTATAGTGCTGGCGACAACTTTCTTATGAGACCGATGGGCGTGCACTTCTTGGTTTGATTACATTGTATTGAAAACACAGTGATTGTCATTTATGGAGCAGTTCCAGGCCAAATAACTAAAAAATAAACATATTCTAGATTTTACCTTCTGAAACTTCGTATAATTGTTCGCTAGAGGCAATGAACCAAGTTTGAACTGGAACTCGGCTGGAACACACCTATTTTTTTTTCAAAACGCACAGCTGTAACAAGATCTTCAAAATTTTATCCGCGGAATCCTCGATTTCTCAAAAGGAATCCGCGACTTTATATCCTAATCCGCGATAGATAAAAAAAAAAACTATTTTCATTACTTAAAAATGTCATTTGTATTACTACTACATGGAATTTCACGCTTATTGCAAAATTTGATTAGCTGTTTGCTTGCTCTCAACTTAGTGTTTTTGAAGCGCTTCCACATTTTATAGAGAGCTTTCTATGCCTGTACAATCCTATACCCAAGGAAAACGATAAATTAATAGACCGGACGGGAATCGAACCCAGCTTCCTTCAGCATAGACTTGCTTCGTAGCAGCGTCTTTATCAACTGTGTACCATTGGAAAAAAATAACAATGTATCCTCTTCATTTACTTGGTAGTATAAATTCTGACAATATAGTGAACATTATGAGATTCTAATTAATAAAAGTGCCACAGCTTCCCTGAAACATTATTTTAAAATATTTATGCATTTTCATTTGAGGAGCAAATTACCTTGAAAATGATTAACATCCAAATCCATAGCTACATAGGCCTGCCCCAAGGCTCATGTCTAAACCCTCTTCTTTATAATGTTTATGTCAAAGATATCGACAACTGTTTGGCAGAAAAATGCACGCTAAGACAACTTGCAGACGACGGTGAGGTTTCCGTAAGAGGTCCACATGCCGTGGACTTGCAAGGACCATTGCAAAATTCCTTAGATAACTTGTCGTCTTGGGCTAGCAATCTAGGGATCGAATTCTCGCCGCAGAAAACTGAACTGGTAGTGTTTACTCGAAAGCGGCACCCAGCCCAAATGCAGCTTAATATTTAGGGCAGAAACATTACTCAAGTACCTTGGGGTCTGGTTTGATTCAAAGCGCACTTGGAATACCCATATTACGTATTTGAAGCAAAAATGCCAACAGAGGATCAACTTTCTCCATTCAATTTGTGGCACATGGTGGGGTGCTCATCCGGGAGACCTCATATCATAACGCGTTATAAAACAACAATTCTCTCTGTTCTAGAGTACGGCTCTTTCTGCTTTCTCTCGGCAAGAAAATGTCACCTGATAAAATTGGAACGAATTCGATACCGTTGTCTGCGTATTGCTCTTGGCAGTATGCACTCAACGCATAACATGAGTCTCGAGGTTCTGGCAGGAGTAACACCCCCCCCCCCCCCCCCCCCAAACCGTTTCTGTGAGCTCTCTCTCTCAGAATACTAATCAAATGCGGAGTGACAAACACATTTATAATTGCAAATTTGGAAGAAATTCTTGGGCTGAACACACAATCTCGTTTAATGAGAATCTACCACCACTACATATCGTCAGATCCCAAGTAACAATTTTGGTTTTATGAGGGTTCTCGAGACCATGATTTAGAATTGTAGCATGCTTTAAAATCTTTATAAAACTTGCAATGTTACTTGGGATATGTGTCTTCCTTGTTAAGTTTAGTTTAGTTTTCTTTTTGTCTTCCTTGTTACACTCCAGACCGTGCTCACTTCACCAATCGCAGCAATTGAAAAAAGGAAATTTTATTGTGCAAAACCGAGCTTTTTGTCAGTGCGAATCTCAACCTGAGGTACACGGAAAGAAAAAAGTACCTAAGTTTGAGTTATTTTAACCCAGGTAGGAAGTTCCGTGCGCCAACTCAATTTAGAGTTCTAGCGCCTACTCAATTTTGCGTTGTTGTCACTCACTCGCATGTAAATAGGATTACTTACTTTTAAGTTGTTTTCACTCAACGTCAAGTTAAAACTACTCAAAACTGACACAACTTACTTAAGGATTGGGCTATCTTGGATCGATCTTTAGAAGATCGATCTTTTTCATCCTAATTTCCGATTTTCCGGATGATGGTAAATTTAACGAACATAACGTCAACATCAGCATCGCTCCCTACACGGAGAAAAAATACTACCCAAAATTTGAGTTCTTTTTACTTAATATTGACTTCAGCCTCTCACTTGCACTCGTTATTGTTGTCAAAAAAGGAACGAGAGATTCGACCCAACGATATAGTTCAGCCCAATAAGTTACTTTTAATAAATTGCATATTCTCAAATTTACGTGAATTAAACTTAATTTTGGGTAGAATATACTTAAGAGTAGGTAATTTTTTTGCTGGTGTTAAATGGAAACTACTATATGCGATTTACTCAAATTTGGGTTATTGGGCTGAACCCCGGAATTGAGGGAAAAGTACTTAATTTTGGGTAGTTTTTCATCTCCGTGTACAGTGCAATGACGTCACTATTTGCGATTCCGATATTTACGAATACAGCAACACTTGAAGGTTTGTGCTACCTCCCTGCTGTCACATAACATATGTGGAACTTCATGCAAACTAGATGACTAAAAGTTCAGGCATAACATTTGATAACGGCACAAAAGCATTTGTTAACCAACTTTCTAAGGCCCTTTACACGCGAACCAAAGAAAGCCCACGCAAACCAACAACATCATCGGATAGGGGTACCTATCACCTTTCCGAAAGTGGTATTGGTTTGCGTGGACGTACTTTGGTTCGCGTGTAAAGGGCCTTAGAATGTTTGTTTACAAATGCTTTTGTGCCGTTATCAAATGTTATGCCAGAGTTGACCCCTTTTTTGTGTATGCCTCAGTGGTATAACTGGCATAGTTGGGCATCGATCTGTCAAAACAAAATTTTTGTGATGTCGAAAACGTAAACCATGGCTTCTTTCGTAAATTTCTCGTAGTTCAAAGTCAATCAATGTAAGCCACCAATTCTATCGGATAGGAGGACTCTAGCTCTACACAATCATCGTGGTGGTTTATTTGAGTGAGTTTTCATTCTCGAGAAATCCGATTACTCTCCGAGAGAGTAATTGTTTACGTTTGCGACATTGGCTCTTGTGAAAGAAAGAAAAGCAGATATAAGGTTGCATCATAGAGGTAACTCTAAGACTAGTAGGTCACGAAGAAGCATGCTCAACTTTTTGGCTCAGATCTGGTACTATCTTCTGTCCCAAGCAAATCGATGCACCCCTCGAAACATAGGAAAACCCACGAACCCCTCATTGTATCTGTCAAACTTTCATAGCAAATCAAAACAAACATTGTGTAGTACTAGAATTTCGACTAGAATGGGGTAGGTTAATCGATTTGCTTGGGACCAATAGGCTAGTCAAGTAGTGAGCCAATTTAAAATCGATAGTTTCGTATTGATTGTTGGTTGCATGCTCAGTAAGCATTGATGTTGACGGCGACTCTGCAACTCTTTACCCCTATGGTAAAATCTCATAATCATCTGACAATCTGTGCATGAAGTCTAGTCTAGGACTTTGTCTTATCTCTTCATTCCACCATGGTACGAGCAAGTCGCCGTCTTTTCACGGAAAGATTGACAGTATCTTATGGGATTTTCATATGAGTGAAAGGGTAAAGAAATCTTAACCATGTTTCACGGCCAGACTGATGTTTGCTTATGTGATTTTATGGATTTTACCATAGGAGTAAAGAGTTACAGAGTGAACAAAAAGGCGTATTGTCAATTGTCAAGATAATGCGCAATGAGTGTAAAGAGGTGAGGCCCAGAGAATTTATCGTCTCTTTTGTTCATCCACTATTTAAATGGTTTACAGAGTTTGCTGTTTACAGCTCATTTGATAATGCGGCTATTCTTTTTTCGGGGGAGCTTTTCAAAGGATATTTTCACTAGTATTTTCTAGTCGATCAGAAGTCAATCATGAGCGTTGTTAAACAGTTATTGACCTTTTTACAGATGCAATATTTCTACGTCTCTTCAACCTGGTTGAATTGTATTGCAATGATAACGGATATTATGTTAATTGAATGCAATGTAATGCTAAAAATTCGAAGATTTTGTTGCTGCTCTCTGGACTTAAACATGTATGCACTTAACTCCAAATTTGCACAGTCGTATTTTTTCTCAAACGAAACCTTATGAAATCAAAGATATATGCAATTCCCAGACAACCAGAAGTCGTATAACAATGTACAGACAGAATCGTAAATTGCTACAAGTTAAGTCAAAATCGCATATAAGAATGGCATACCTCGCATTATGTTTAAATTAAATCGTATAGAATGAAAATTTCTGACTTATATGCGATGGCTCATTTTTCCGTCGTATTGTATCACAAATTGAATCGGATTACATCGTAAGACTTTTAAAAATAAATTTGTTATTACAGATTAAATCGTATATGATGTTAAATCTACTCGTTTAAAATTAAACGAAAATATGCACGTATAGGGCCTCCACTTTTGTACGTATAAGCCATTTCTTTGCATTGTATACGACTTGTTTGTTTGTATATATGTTTGTATATCACGAAAACAACTTTGAATATACGTGCATTCTGGTTGTCTGGGTTGGTTACAAAAAAAAATGTCCAAAGAAAAGATGGTACGTACATTTTGAAAAAAATGAATCCGCGCAAATTTAGAGTTAGAAGAAATGAACGCGTGGAGTTTCCAAACTTTTTTGGCTATAATTTCAGAAAAACAATACGTTTTGATATCTAAATTGGGCTGTAAATAGCTGGGTGGCTACCCGAGCAAAGCTGAAGATCAAATTGAAATCAAAATTTGCTGTTATGATGTAACTTATTTTGAATACTCCAGTTGATCTCATTTTGGTTGACTTAACGGTTAACACAGCAAAAATGAGAGCAAAATTTTACACTGTTGAAGCAAACGGAAAAATAATCCTGCTTTCAATGAAATCAATTTGATTACTGATTTTGCATTCATAATGTTTAACTGAATACGGGCCTAGAGTAAATGGTTATCATTCATGTTTCTCAAGCTGAAAGACTTAGGCTCCAATCTCACCGCGGGCAAGTCACGAATGACCTAAAATGTGTTAAACAAATCAGATTAACGATAATCATTAGTTCAACGACAGATGAATTTCAATTAAATTTTAAACAAGACGTAAACAGCAGAACTTCAAGTTAAGTTGCTTTCATTTAAAACGTCTGGACTGCATAATGAAAGCACAATATGATATCAGACTTATGTCGCAACATTTGAAATCAAAATGAGTTTTCATTATGATAAGAACTGCACACTTTAATATCGATTTGCTTTCATTTTGTTAACCGACTTTGCTCGGGTAGGCATCGCATAAAAAATTTGCAAATAATGTCTACTTTTTTAATGCAAAAGTTAATATTTTGCTGTGTGAATGAATGAATTTATTAAAGCTAGCTATATTATTATAAATAAAGAAGGTATATTGTTAAGGAAATATGAAGAGATGAGTTCAGGACTACTAAAAAGACACATCATTATAAACTACGATAGAATTATTTTAATAAAATTGACTACCCCTTACTCATTTACAGCTGGTATAATCAATAATTATACCAGTAATTTGACAGATTGATGTCCTTCTATATCACTTGAAATCACTGAAATGGGGTCGATTTTTGATGATCGAGTTCCACATATGTTATGTGCTGCTATGCTCATTGCTCCCAGGGTAGCTTTCACTCACTTGCTATAAAAAATTGTTTTTCTTTGAATTATGACATTTTTAGATAATGAAACGATATGTTGTTATTGTAAGTAACAAGAAGAGGATGTAAAGTATGTGTTTGACTAATAAAACCTGTCAATTTCGCTTGCGCTAGCGCACAATCAGCGATCGTATGATTCGAGAGCGTTCACTCAGAGTGAGTGCTCACGAATCGTAAAATCGCTTATTGCGACGCACTGAAAGCAATATTGACAGGTTTTACGTGTCAAACACATACTTAACGATCTCTTCTTGTAACTTACAAGTACTTATTATCATTAAAGTAACTAATTATTTCATAATTCTGATAAAAAAAAAACATTTTTTTATAGCAAGTGAGTGGAAGTAACCCTGATTGCTCCTTATCGTCACGACAACATTTAATTGAATATCATAAAGGAAAGAACTGGTTGGGGTACCACCGTAAACAACCGTATTAAAATAAAAATCAAAAAATCGATCTACCAAAGATCAATACTTTGGAATTGATTTATTCAGTGAATCGATCCTAGAGCTAAACATAAGATCGATCCTTCAAGATTGATCTTTCTCTGAAGATCGCGCAATCCTTATCTTGATACCTGATCCAGGTTGGAACTGAATAATAAACAAATTCGCTATAAGTTTCCAAAATATGTAAATATACAGCCGATTATGCCATCATGGCAAACTTCCTTATGCCAAACGTACCGGATCCGATTGTGCCCTTTGAAAACCCGGATACTGACTGTGACAAATCAACAATCCTAGCCTAATGTCTATCTGCAGGCATTTCTAGTTTAAGATTTTCTAAACCGAATTTTTCTATAAAAAGCGAGCGGTTCTTTCGAGGAACATTGTAGCAATCATATTTGGAATTTTGCATGAACAATGGATCATGCGTTCTTTTGTTGCTGCTCATGTTGACCCTCGACGTAATGGCGTTCGGTTTGATGGCACTGCATAGAAATTTGACTTCAAGCAAGAGAATATCGAAACAACAATAATGGAGTTAAGGGGAAGCTCACCGGCCCAAAAATAAAAAAATATTTCCGGTACGTTTTTATTTTTCTAAAAATATTGGGAAAAATTATCAAAAATCCAAGAAAATCAGTTTCTTCCTTAAATTTTTGTCAAAAATTACATGCAAAAAAATTTTTTCTATCCCATCATGAAAAAAATTGGACTCTCAGAAAAACCGAAAAGTTGATGTTTTGTGGTTTTTTGAGTCCAACTTTATGCCATAATGACTTATAAAAAATGTTTTTGCACGTGAATTTTCTTTGAAAAATTAAAAAATATGTGATTGTTTTTTAATTTTGATATCTTTTTCCAATATTTTTAGAAAAATCAAAACGTAATTATTTTTTTCGGAGCGGTGAGCTTCCCCTTAATCACCCTAGTAGCACACTTCCGTCACAATAAATTGGATCGTCAACTTGATTGGCTCTAGAAAGCAAAGCAAAATCAGACTTTAGTGACTTTTAGTTGAAAAGACTAACTAAAAACTAACTTCTTAAACAGCTTGAAAATAGTGGATAAATTACAAATCTACTACCACCCCTGCACGTTCTAACATTTTTCGAGGTTCGATTATCTATAAAGAGTTGGCAAAACTATGATAGCAACGTATAGCCATAATTGGGCTTACACAGTTTTTAGCTTGCAATTCTTGAATTATTTTCTTCATAAATACGGAACAACAGAAGTAACTAGAGACAGAGTGTAAATTCGATAGGACACCGCAGCTACTCACTTTGACTGGTGCGGTGAATCCCGATCCGTGTGTACCGTGTCCGCTTCCGTCGGTGCTGCCGACGAACCGCTGCTCGAGGGCCGATAGTTTTTACTGCCACTCACCGGGCTGTCATTGCCGACGCCGGTGGCCTTACCGTCCCGCAGCACACTACCCCGGGTGGTTTCCTCATAGAAGGGACTACGAATCGAACGCTTCCGGTTCGTGGTTTCGTACGGCTGTGGCATGTAGGTCGGTGGCAGGTAGGACGAGAAGTTGGGCGTTGTGGTACCTCCGCTTCCGCCTCCTGCACCGCCACCTCCCCCGCCGCTTCCCGCTAGGGACTCGTTCTTACCGCCGATCCGGTTGATCGACTCCAACGAGGCGGACAGTGAATTCCGCTGCTGTCGGCGAGCGGCTGGCGAGGGCAGGTTGTTGGACTCATGGAACGCAGGCTGCTGCGACTGGGTAGCATTGGCACTCGCGAACCGACCGTGCTCTGTCGTGAGACCTTTGACCTGCGGGTGGAGAAGAAGAAATTTGGTACCGGGGAAATTGCCGTGGAGAAGTCGCACTTACCTGCAAATTCTCGGCGGCTTTTAGGAAGCTCTCCAGCGCTTTCTGTGACACGTGCACTTCACCTTTGTACATAAACTCCAGCAGAGCGTGCATGTTGTCCGCCGAGGTTGCCTCGAGCATCACACAGATCTGTCCGGTGCCGACTGGGGCCCGCTCGAACAGGTCGGCAAAGTTCTTCGAACATGCCGCCAGGATTACCTTGTGAGCGTTGAAGACGGTTCCTGCAAGGAAAAAACAAAACAAGTCAACATTAGATCGTGTTCCAAAACTCCAAATGACTAATCTACGTTTGAAAGCAAGCTGCACTAGCATGACCATGCCACCAGTGACCCAATTTCAGCGTAATCTAAATATAGGGAACCGAACCCCCCGCATGAAAGCAGTATATTGCTCTGTTGCAGTAAACATTGACTGGTCGTAATTTATCATCCAATGTGTTCCCGGAGAATCAACAAACCAAAACCATACTCGTTCGCGAGTCGAAAGTAGGAATATGCAACTCATTTCCGACCCACATTTTTTTTTGTCTTTCTATTTGGGGCCTGCATTCTGCCCGAAACGCATAACTTCCAAAAAGCGAAAAGACCTTGAAGCTCGCGGGAGTTGAGCATCGGGTGCGGTTGTGTGTGATGTCATGGCGTTCGTTGGGCAATAACAATTCCAGGAAATTCCTGCCTCATCGTTGCTTCTTATCGATGCAATGGTGCGCGAAAAGGCATAATATGGGTGGGAAAAAACGCTGCACATGTGACGGAGTGTAGCGCCACAGTACGTTTTTTTTTTTGGTGCGAATGTGCTTATCTGGATATTTATTCCAGTTGATGTGGATAGGCTTAAGGTTGATTTGGACATATTTGGATTAGCAAGGCAATGTTTGTTTGGCTAAGCGTGATGCTTTTTTTTTATTGCAAACTGAAGGCATACAAAAGATGACAGATAGGAGTAAACTCAATAGCAGGGTGTTGATGCAGTGATGAAAAATTATATTTATGATATTCCCTGGTTTTCTAGTCGTTTTCCAGAAATATTACAGGTTAAGGAAACCATCCAACTTTTCAAAAATCTCCAATTTAAATATGGCAAGGGTCAAGTAATCGGTTAAAGAGGTAACTGGGAAGTTACCGTGAAGGCACCATATTTGACGCGGTTCCTAACTCGACGCACTCGATCATTTTCGACTATGTTGCATTAATATTTTTGAAAAGGGTTACGTTGCAAATATTAGTTCCAGTGCTCTTAAGATGATAGGGTAGCAAAGCTTTTAAAAATAACTTGCCAAAATCGAAATGCGATTAAAAATAGACAAGTCCGTCACCATTAGGAACCGCGTCAAATATGGTGCTGGCACGGTACTATGATTGATAGCGACGTGTTAAGGAAACTGCAAGCATCTCGATTTCGGTCGACTTGCTAGAAGAACGTATTCTCATAATATGAAATGATCTGAACCATGGCCCACTTATGCCGTTTTAGTTTGGTGAACCAGGTTCGAAACTGGGTTAGTTTCTTCAAACTATCACTCTCGCGGTGAACTGAAATGTTACGTACGTTATAGTCGCTATATGCATAGTCTGGCGGATAGAATCTCGGGAACCAACGTTTTCAATTGTTGGTCTACAATATATTGAATTGGTTCAGCTTTTTGATAAATGAAAATTCTATCCGCCAGACTATGAATACAGCGGCTATAGCGTACATGTGTATGAGTGACTTGAAATAGGAATGTCAAAAAGGCAATGACAGCAAGCTGCCAAGGGATTCCTCAACATCAGTTTTCAGTTTAAATATGCACTGGGGATTCCCTTGCTCGCTGCTGATTGAGTCCACTGCCATTTTTTATTTTCCAAAAAAATTATTTGAACGCACGCAAATGGACACCATTAATTACAAGCTAATTTATGACCATGAAGGAGACATAATCCAACAGGATGATTACATATGCTTGAGGAATAAAGACAGTAAGCAGCAGAATCGGTATTGAAATAGCATTTTTTATCTTTGCTCAAAATTGTATGCATTTCAACAAAACCGCACATGTCTCATACAAAAATTAAAAATTGAAAAAACTTGCGGTGAATCGCTATATTTATAGAACCGTTTTCTGGCCAGTCTGAGGATTGCATGTTATAGCTACGCTCAAGATTCTATGCAATTTATAAAAAAATATCGTGTATTTCTAGGATAACTTTCAAGGATTAACCGTTTTCCCGATGATTCCGGATATCTGGAGATTCGTTTTCCTGCCCCCAGTAACAGAATCGGTATGAAGATTGCATATTTCATCTATGCTCAATATTCTATGCAAATTACAAAAAATCTCTTATCTCTACTGTGTTACCTGACTTATAACGAATATACGTTGTATACGAGTACCCCGAATACAACGTATAGTTCGTCTAATTTTACATTGCAAATGCTATGCAAAATTAGACGAGTCATACGTTGTATTAGGGGTACTCGTATAAAACGTATATTCGTTATAAGTCAGGTAACACAGTAGGCTGGCTTTCAAGAATTGACCGTACACGGGGTTTTCCGGGAATCTTCAGACCATAATCCTCTCACTAGTTTTCCCGGTCCGGCTGGCCAACTACAAGTCCAATCGATTCCCTATCTGTTAAACTGACAAGTCAAAAATTTGATGGACGCATTGCTGAGAACCAGCCATGCCAACATGAATCGATACGCATTATGCTCAGGAGTCATAGGTTTTTCCGATCCGGGTGACCAAATGCAAGTCCAATCAGGCAACTTTCTTTGTTCATTTGAAAGTAGATTCCTATATCTGTCGAATGGTTAATCAAAAATCAAAATCAAATCAGATTGACCGCCCACGGTTGCTGCTCTGTTATTACCAGATCAGCTGCAATTACACAGAGAACCAACAGATGATGTTTGGGACTAACATTCATCCTCAGTGTGTAAGAACTGGAGATCTAATATTAAGCAATACCAGCGCCGGCCGTGTCCGAATGCAGGTCAACTAGGGAATGGGAAGGAATGTGTTGACGTGGTACTCGCTGTGAAGGAAACCGAGAAATCCTCTGCGCTTCCACGAGAAATCACTGGGATGTTGGATGTTGGGGGGAAAGGTTGCACGCACACGCAGGGATCGTTTTTTGGTAAAGCGATTATAATACACAAACACACCCACACACTCGCGCGCACTCATCCAATTTCTATTTTTAGATCAGGACCCACACTGTGGTAAGTGATGCGATCGGTGTTAAAGAAGAATTTGTTTTCATTAAAATCTAGTGGGTATAGAATAAGGCAAAGTGAAAAATTGCAAGGAAGAGAACGGGCCTGGGATTGAACTCCCGACCTTCTGCTCAGTAAGCAGAAACGGTAACCACTGAGCTACCGAGCCTCGTCTACCTATATCTGTCGAATGGTTAAATTACAAAAATAGATGATCACAATGCCATGAACCAACCATGCTAACATGAATCGATACGCTGTTTACAGCCTTGGGCTTCTAGCTGTTAACGGATGTTCCGGCTTTTCTGGAGGACCAGCGTGAGGCCATGGATGGTCCAAATAATGTTTACACATCGTATGTAACTATTCAAGTAAAGTAAATCGACATTTGAAAAAAAAATCGCGAGGATTTGGGGGTGTTCTGGATCTTCTGGAGACTTCTTCTCCCGGAGTAATCGATGTCTCATATGGCTCATATGGCATATGGGGCAGCATCATATTTTCAAAAAAAAAAATCTTCGCAGAACAGCCGGTTTCCATTTTCCCGGACCCACTCCGGTTTGTAGTTGGTTCCGTGCGGTCATGATGACCAAATGGAATTCTGACCGCATAAATGGTAAAAAGAGGTTTGTGCAGTTAGATGTCTTGCACGCCTATTGCTGCAGTTATATTGCAAATTGCACTCATATTATGAATTTTATAGCAGAATCAATATTGGATCTTAAAAGACCCAGAAACCGGGTGTGTGTCTTTTTTTTTTTATTCTGAGATACTGTACGTGTTCAAAAACTATTGAAACGTTACCAGAAGTTTGGAAAAGTCACCAAATTTCAAGATAATCGAGCTTTTGGCTTCAGAGATACAGTCATTTGAATAGCGCATTTGGGCCGAAAAAGACCTGAATACTATCGGAAGGTAAAAATTGATTTAGAAGTTCATAACAATTCAATATTTTCTGTCTGACTGATTTTTTGTTGTTTACCTTTTTGACTTTAACCCATACCATAAATTTTGAATGTATGCGTGACACTGATGAACCTCGAAAAAAATTCGGGTTCGAATCTAATCGTTTTTCAGGTAGCTTGGTGGTGAACCTAGGTTGGTAACCGGCGTTCAAACTATCAG
This sequence comes from Ochlerotatus camptorhynchus, assembly GCF_037179485.1. NCBI lineage: Eukaryota > Metazoa > Arthropoda > Insecta > Diptera > Culicidae > Ochlerotatus > Ochlerotatus camptorhynchus. The sequence continues at coordinate 2,702,242 of NW_027040855.1, read as the reverse complement.
TTTGACAGCTCTTAGGTTGCAACCCGGGTGAGGGTTCGCTTGAAACTAAAACGGCATTAGTAATGGAACAATCTAATAGCAAATTATTTTACTATCGGGGTTGGAACCAGCTCCAACCCAGTGCGAAACCGAACTTTTTGTCAGTGCGAACCTCAACCTGAGCTGGGTTTTAAAAACAAACGATCAAACTGACGTTTGTCAGAAAACAAGCAGACCCAATCTTGATACCCGATCCAGGTTGGAACTGCAAAATTATCGAATTCGCTATAAGCAAAAGAGATTATTACAGCGCTCTTAGTGGACGTTTTCGGAAGCTTCTGACTTCAATTTGTTGACAACAACAAAAACAATAACAGCGTATTCTTCCAGTTCATAAAACGCGCTTATTTTGGAGACCGATGCAAGAGGAGCGTAGCCGTGGCTGCTTTCTCAACCAATGGGTCTGAGTACAATCCCAGCTGAGGTCGGTATGATTTTTCTGAGGCATAAAAATCTTTGGTCACGGTCTTCCTTTGGAAGGGAAGTAAAGCCGTTGGTACTGGCCCATGTGTTTTTGAATGGGTACAATATCCTACACAGGTGTGGAAGATTTACAAAATCGAATGTCTCCAGAAGCGAATTCTGCCTTTCATCCAAGTCACATGATGGCCCGGTGACATTTTGGCCGGATCTTGCACTGCAGCCGGGAAGTACAACAATGGTACAATGACAACGGAGTACAGTTTGTTCCGAAAACCCTCACTCCGCCCAATTGTCCTCAGTTCAGGCCCATTGAAAACGACTGGGCAATTATGAAGAGGAAACTGAAGGCAAAACGGCAGCTCGGATGAAAAATTGGTGGGATAAAATCGCCAAACCAGTGGACGAGACAGTAGTATTTTTTTTCTCAACATGTAAGGAATAGTATGCACTTGAGTGAAAACCGTTTTCAAATCCGTTAATTCAAATCCGAAATAGACCCAAATGATGTTGTTCTATTTCTAAGTGGGCCATGCTTTATGACAAATAAGCATCACATGGAAACAAATAATATGTTAGTAGAGCCCTATTTCTCTGAATTTAAAATGAATTCTCTGCAGCGGCGCCGGTGGTGCAATGGTAAGCGTGACTGTCTCTCACTTCAAACGACCGGTTCAATCCCAGTCGGCGCCGTTGGGATTTTCTCACGCATAAAGCCATTGGTCCCCGGTCCATGAGTTGATGGGTCGATAGCTAGGGTCCTGGCGTCGGTAACATTGGTACTCAGTATAAAAAACAAGATTGACGGAAAATAAATCCAGGAATAAAAGGGATTCTCTGAGATTCTCTGATTTTCCAGGTCCAAATTGAATTCCCTGAAAATCCAAGATTTTCAAGGTTTATCTAGGTACCCAAGCAACAATTTTTGTTTTATTTAAGTTTTATAGCAGTTGATATAACCAAATTATAAAACCTTCATCTTCCCGAATCTCTCCTGATGCCTGAAGTTGATTTGCGAATTCCTGTGTGCTGTTAACTGAGCGAGTGGAAAATGGTTTAGGCATATTTTGACATTCCTTTACTAGCCATTTGGCAAGCTTATGAGTGGGGGATCCTTCAGCCGAGATAATCTCCCTCATTTCATTTCCTGGTTTGTGAATCTTTGGTAAACCTTTGATCATAGGTAGAATAAGGTGTGAAACTTTCAATTGATTCGTAGTGTTGCCAATAAACGCCTTGCACTCTTTCAACGTTTTATCCACATGTTTAACCATAGATGGGAGGGGGTCAATCCTCAACTGCCTGTATAGACCATTAGTAATTTTTTCCGTCATCCGATTGTCATAGTCCTCTTTGTCCAAAATTAGAAGGAAATAAACCAACACACTCAAAGCTCTTCATAAAGGGATTCCGTTAAGAGGTTCGACAAATTTAAAAGATTAAAATATGGTCGAGATGTAAATGAATAATCTTAATTTCCTTCACCCTAGAAAACATGGACTGTGAAAATTAATGCTGTTCTCAACTTATCATATTTAAAACAAGTTTTTTTTATTTAAAACAAGTTTTCTTGTAAAATGCCAGAGAGTTGCTACTCTGAACTTCCTATATTTCCGGTACTTTCAATTGATACTGCAGACTTGAGTTTGACTATCGCTAGACCACCAACATCCTTCCCATTGCATTAGAAAATTGCATCTACGACAGAATCACAGAAGCCACATCCCCAGAACAGCCATAGGGAGGGGGACCCCCAATCGACCGCACAAACCCTGGTCTCCATCATGGCACACGGACTGTTTGTTTGATATTTATTTCGATTTATATTCATTTCCCATTTTCCAGGATGATATATGGGCGGTTCCATTGCTGTCAGTTCTGTTCGCCAGCCGCAGTCCGGTGACGATGCGTCGCTTTCGAATGACTTTTCCTAATGGAACAGCCCTGCGAGGGACGAAATCGTACGCGCATATTTCAATCGTCCCACTCCCCCTGCTCCCTGGAAGTTGCCGTTCGTCCAGCAGAAGAATGGTTCGGCGTTGACTTTCCGCTCGAACTGCGTTGACTTCGTCATACATCAACCAGATTGACGTTATTGAAAATGGCCAATATTGTTGCCAAAATGCAGCAATGCGAATCGACACAGAGAAAGCAAATTCGGCACCCACACACTCGTTCGCTTTACGGTCCACAAATTGAAATTGATGACTATTTGTAAAATGCTAATTTCATGTATATTGCCGCTATCTGTCATTCATTTGCGTTTGCAATTCCATCGCTCCTGCCATCAGGGTAGGGTTCGATTTCGGTTTTTGACTGTCCAGCTATCTGTCTATCTCTATCTGTGTATGAGATGTGACCAGTTTTATTTTTTTGGTACAGGAGAGGGTTGAAAGCTTTCAGCAGTGTCCATTCATCTCAATCCATAACTTCTAGGAGTGGAGTGCCTACAGTTCGCTTGCTTGGGGAAGGGAGTTGCCAACTCGAACGGGTTTCAATTCTGTCTCTGCTGAGTGTTTAATGAATATTGATTTATAGGTGCGCTTCAGAATTAGATTTTTTTTCTATACGGGGAAGGGTGAGAATTGAATGCCAAGCCATACACCGGAAGATTGGTTGTCCACGCAGGACATATTGACAGAGCGGCACTGGACATCGGTATGGCCGTGCAAACATTATCATCGCATGTATCAACAATCACGCTTCTCTCGGTAATGGCCACTGTTGAAGGATGTTACGCTGGTCTTCATTTTTGAACGAATCTTATACATTTGTGCTCGAGGAATCGAAGCTACATCGCCAGACGGTCAGATTGGGAAGCGACTGCCATGGAAATTGATTTCCTATTAGGCCAGCTACCTTGATACATTGCCATCCGAGTAGGAAGCCAAAGGAAAACTACACATTTCAACTCTCGGAGGCTGCGTGGCATTGAAGCAAGACCAGACAGATGAAATAGTGAAATTGTGATTCGATTTTTTGCTAGTGACGCCATAGCCAAAGGAAAACTGCTGGCTGCTGTTTGAATTTCAATTTTCATTTCGTGTTCCCGTCGACATCCTCACCTTCCGTCGGTCGTTTGAATCCTGGACCATTATTTCACTGTCAATGTCTACATCGGGATTGCGAATTTTTTCCGGTTGATTTAATGCGATATGTCCTGCTGGCGTTGACGAATGTCAGAGAATACGCGTGCAATGGCATTTACGGTTGGCACCTGTGGAGGAGGGAGGACGACGGGTACGGGAGGATGCGAAGCGTTGACGAATGACAATGCCTATTGTGTGTGTGTGTGTGTGTGTGTGCGCGCTTGAACACGCGGTACTGTCGTTTCATTAGTCTATGCAAATATGTATCTTTTCTTATCGATGCCCGGGAGCAACATTCTGGACCATGTACAGCCATCAGCGGGGGGTGAGGCTGGGTATCGCGTGAAAGGAATGTTCTAACGATTCAATCGGTTTAATTAATTGGCAACGTGTCTGGAAAAGTTGATGCGTTATGAAGTCGGTAGGATGGAATGGCGATGTAGGATGTGTCGCCAGGTATCTGTATAGTTGAAATTCATAGGTTTTTCGTTGGTTCAACAATTGTGAATCTACCTTAAGGATATTGTTTATTCCTCAGAAAATTCAAACATTTTTTTTCCCTTAATTTGTTTTCCGTCGATTTTGTTTTACGTGCTGAGCACCAATGCTACCGACACCAGGGAGGCAGCTCCGACACGTGGACCCTACCTATCGACCCATCAACTCATGAACCGGGGACCATCGGCTTTACTTCCCTTCCGAAGGAAGGCGTGATCAGAGATGTTATGCCTCAGAACATCCCGGCGGCGCCGACTGGGATTGAACCCAAGCCTACTGGGGTGAGAGGTAATCACGCTTACCAATACACCACCGGCGCCGCTACAAAATTCTTAATGGAAATTTCACCACACATCCCATTTTTTGTGTCTTTGAAATCATCATTGAAACATTATATTATTGAATCATCATTAAAACATTATATTATATACTGGGTTGGGAATCAAAGGATTTGTTGACTGGACGAGGGTTCGTGGATTTGCCAGTCCCTTGTCACGTGATTAGGGATGGCTATCTGGTCTTTTTGTCTTCCAAAGGTCTTCAATGAAGCTGATTAACCCTGCTGCAACAAACCATCAGGCAGAACTTTACAACCGGTAAGGTATCTGCAGACATTGGTACTCCTTGCACTAATGGTGGTTTCCATTCACATCACATACATACCATAAAATACCTATCATATAGACCAACCATAATACTGGAATACTTAGGTTAAAATCTTCATCCAGGATATCATAAAATCGTTTCCAATTTTTTTTTTTATATCAAAATGCAAAAAATCGAGAAAAAAAATCATACTTCTAGTGATTACTTTTAGGTAGATTATAAAAATTCACTATATTTTTCAAGTAAGCTTGTATCCAGTAGAGATTTCAATCCTACTCAGAATCATTGATCCATCATCTCGTTTATCTGCCTTTCGGACTTGGCTCCACTTGTCTCTACCTTTTTTTGCTATTGAGGTTTTTAACAGTTTTTTTGCTTTCTTTGATGAAATTTAGGATTTTTTAAATTACGTTTTTTTTTCTGAAAAGGCAATCCAGATTCCCGCAATTTTGTCTCAGACGTAATTTCGATTAGATGAGCCGTTTTCGTGCTATGATTTATTGAAACATATCGAATACGCCATTTAGAAAAATTAAGCGAGAGCCAAAATGGTCAAATTCCAGCACAATACAATCTTGGTTCATTTCCCCCAGGCGAAAAATTATTTTTTTTCCTCCGTTCGGGACCTAGCAACCAACACCACTGCGACCAGTAATTTTATCTATTGTAGTATAGGCGACCAATTATACAAAGTTTCATCGAATTCGAATAGGTAAAAGTAAAATCGATTCGTCACTACTAAGCTACTAACCCGGTACCGTGCACTGCATGTTAAATGCAGAAAAGTAGCGAGAAGTGCGAAGCTAAACAGTTGGTCTGGTTTCCTTGAAAGCATGAACGCCTCCCAGTCCCCTGCCGATCTCTGGAGCAGGGTTAATGCTCTCAGCGGTAAACGGTACTCGACGCCATTACATGTACAAGCTAACGGAGTTACCATCTCCGAACCGGCAGCCCTCGCCGAAGAACTCGGAGGGTATTTCGCAGAAATTTCGGCCATCCCCGGTTACGATAGCCACATACAGCGGTTGGCAAAGCCTACCCGTACATCAGTCGCTGAATTAAGCATCCCGCCTGACACGGACAACCTCGAGATCAACGAGCCTTTCTCCTGGGAGGAACTCCAGCACGCACTAAGCCGCAGCAACGGCAAATCTGCGGGACCTGACGATCTCGGGTATCCACTTTTAAAAAAGCTGCCCCTTGAGGGCAAGTGTTGCATGCTTGAGATGCTCAACCAACTCTGGGTCTCGGATACCTACCCGACGCTGTGGAAGGAGAGTCTCGTCGTGCCCATCCCGAAGGCAAACGAAAAAGACAGGGGCACATCTAAGTTCCGGCCGATCGCTCTCACATCCTGCATGGCCAAGGTATTCGAACGGATGGTGAACCGTCGACTCAAGATGTTCCTTGAGACCAACAGCTTGCTCGACCACCGACAACATGCCTTTGGACAAGGTTTCGATACGTCCACGTACTTTGCCACTCTGGGAGACGTCCTCAAGGAAGCTTACGACCAGGAACACCACGTTGAAATCATCTCTTTGGACATCTCCAAGGCTTTCAACCGGACGTGGACGCCAGCCGTCTTGAAAAAACTTACAAACTGGGGCTTGAAGGGGAATATGATGTATTTCATACGAAACTTCTTGACAGACCGGTCATTCCGTGTATTGGTGGGGAACACGCAGTCGAAAAGTTTCAGCGAGGAGACCGGAGTCCCTCAAGGCTCCGTTATCACAGTCACGTTGTTACTGGTGGCAATGAACGGGGTATTTGACCAGCTACCTGGGCGCATTTACATATTTGTTTACGCTGACGATGTGCTGATTGTGGTCACCGGTCCTACACAGCGCAAGCGGCAGTCTCTGCCGTCGTCAAATGGACCGACTCGATGGGTTTCCAGCTGTCCGCCAGGAAGAGCATCCGCTGCCACGTATGTCCGTCTCAGCACCGAGTCAATAGCACCCCAATTACGATCCACGACCAAGCCATTCCAAACAGGAAATCAGTTCGCGTCCTCGGCATACTGATCGACAGAACGCTCTCCTTCGACCAGCATTTCCAACAGGTCAAAAAGGACTGCCGCAGTAGACTCAACCTCGTTGAAACGATCTCTCGGCCTCACCGATCCAACAACCGCGATGTTCGGTTCCGGTTGGCGCGAGCCATCATCGACAGTAGGTTGCTTTATGGGACGGAAATTACTTGCATCGCCAATATAACCTAGCACCAGTCTACAACAGCTACATCCGCATCATATCTGGTCTCCTGCCATCCACTCCAGCAGACGCCGCATGCATCGAAGCGGGTCGTCTTCCTTTCCGGTTTTGCTTAAACGCAAATATTGCCACAAAAGCCGCCGCCTTTTCCGCCAAGACCTCCGGGCACAATAGGATCTTTTTCCTCGACGAGGGGAACAGAGTCCTCCGCACGGTCATGGATCCAGGCGATTATCAAGTACGCCCCACTGAACACCATGTACACATGGATTCCCGGACACTGCGGAGTGCCAGGTAACGAATCTGCTGATCACCTTGCCGGAGCCGGGACATCGGGTCCCAGACCCAGATCATGCGGACCATTCGAGCGGCATGGGAAGCCGAGTGGTGCCGCAACAGAACTGCCCTGATCCGCAAAGTCAAAAGGTCAACTGAACCATGGAGCGAACTGGACAACCTGAGGGATCAACGCGTGATTTCACGGCTTCGAACCGGGCACACCAAACTCTACTATAACTATGGTGGCCTGCTGTTCCGCAGAAGCTGCATCATCTGTGGGGTACCCTACACCGTCGAACACATCCTGTGCAACTGCCCGGAGTTCTAAAATCTTCGGGAGTCACTCTGCCTAACTTCCAGCATCAACGATCTGCTCGGGAATGATCCTTCGGCCTCGGCAGCACTAGTAACCTTTTTAATTTTCCATATAAGTTGAAGAGCCAGCAACCAAAGTTATTTACAAAATGTTAATATACCATGTATTTAGAGGTTACTCACTCTGAGCCCTCTCCTTTCTCCGGAGATGAACTAGCCATAGGCAAAAATCTCCTTAATAAAGAACTAAAAAAAAAAGATTCACCACTTGGGGTTGATTAACTCAGAATTAATCATATCGTCCAGCCATTTTCCACAGAGATGGCGCTGTTCCACTGGTAGGAAGTGATAAAAATCCCCATATAGAATTTGAGAGAATTGGGAATATTTCGCTTTCGGTGCATATTCAGGTCAAAAAAAGTGAACGACAACCTGAAGAAATTAGTCAGGGACTTTGTCGTTCAGTTTTTTTTCCCTAAAATTATTGTTAAACAAGCTACAATGAAATAAAAATGGTTTTCCCCATACAGTTTTACCTGCTTTACGACCAATCCCCAGAGAGCCAAAAAATTCAAATTTGAGAAAGAAAATTCTCTCTCACGACCTCAATCTCTCAACATGCCATGTATTTTGATGACATTCGATTTGTGATTTCCCTTTCACAGATAACAAAATAGAGTACATGTCACTACAAAACATGCCGGTACCTCTATATGTGCATTTAGTCGAAGACAACAAATCAAGAAGACTGGCAACTTTGCCAGAATCCAAGCGACAGATACAATGGCGCTGCGCTTGAGTGAAGGTGGAAACAACGCATAGAAAAATGAGCAAATACACAAACCCTCCGTGCGTGAGGATGTAATCTTTACTATCAAAGCTTTTACTATCAAAGCTTTTTAAGCTATCGAAGCTTTTACCTTTGAGCGGCAGATAACGCGATTGTACCTGTCTCTTGGCGTTCGTATGAGAAAATAGAAGAGTTGCCAATCTTCTTGATTTGTTGTCTTCGATTTAGTTTAACATTTGAAGTCCCTTTTATTTTTCATATTCTGCACAAAAGATACTTTCTACCCCGCCCCATACATAAAAATCGGCGGGAAACTCTTTGAGGGGTGAGCAATTTTGTGTGCAGAATGGGACTTCGGATGTTAATCTAAATGCATATATAGAGGTACAAGACATGTTTTGCACTGCACTGTCCTCTGTGAACAATTAACGACAAAACAAATTATGTGTAGTTTCCGATTGATGTCACCGCAAATAACAGCAGTGGCATCTGATGGAAAAATAAATGCGAAAGCATTTGACAAAATGATTAATTTCCAAAGCATTGCTTCACATACAGATAATCATATTTGAAACATCTACAAACAAGACTGGATTGATTAATTTCCCAATTAACATATTTAGCCGAACGATAAGTCAACTGATAATGTTATCAAATGCAATTGCAACCGGCCTGAATTTTGAAACACTATCCCTTTAATCGTTTCTCACTCTACCTTCTCAAATGACCGACCACCTAATTTCATTGACGTGCCTCCACTTCGAAATAAGTTGCACCTTTATCTGCACTGAACCGAAAGTGTATCGATTTTAGACGTCACTTCATGCCAACCAACCACGCAATATAGTTTCGAGGCATTTGTTTACATACTCCCTTCCCAAATCCAATAACTTGTTGCCCAAAACCCAAAACCACATCAATCTTTTTCTCAACCAATTTTAGAAAGAAAGCAAAGAATCCATACGTATGCACTCGTTGTTACTATGTACAGCCCGGAGCCGGGTATCGATTGCCAAGTTGGCCCACCGAAAATACAGTTGGGGCATACCTACACTGCATTCGAGTGTATGCTGCTGCTGCTGCTGCTGCAACTTGTTATACGTCCGTTAAAAATGTCGAACATGAGCACCCAGCTGAGGAAAAATAAAAAAAGGTGCAAAGACGAACGCTGAGCTCGGTTCGCTATATGTTTAACAGTTCATAAACATAAGTACCATAGCGTCAAAATTTATGCTTCCCCAATTTAGTGATGCGCCGCGCTATCTCCCCGCCTGTCCCTGCCAGGCCCCCCATTTGTATTTTTGTTATACGCAACATACATACCATTCAACACCCAGCCAGCGTGAAAACGAGAGCAAGAGTCGTGACCTAATTTTGAATTGCTCTTGCGTTCTATATAGTTTTTTTTTCTCTCCTTCGGTTACGATGCGTAAACGCATACACAAACAAAGGAACTTTTTTTTATTGCATTCACTGTCGCATGGTGCGATGAATTTCGGTTAAAATCATTGCAATCACGGTTACAAAGCAAGTTTTTGTTCATTCAACGTGTTTTATGCCGATAAGGGAACGGATTTTGCCCTCATTTTCCAGTGACTGATGCCACTGTGCACATTCGTGCTAGAAAGAAAGGCATGGGGCAACGCACAATGAAAGTGAGGGAAGACGAATCGTTCTATGAATGCACAACCAATCGTTGTGCCGTCCCCCAAAGCCACCGCCCCCCACCACCCATCTTCGCAAGGAAGCTAATGAGCTTGACTGGGTTCGTAATAAGGACAGTTCCAGGTCAAATAGCAAACAAAAACTTTAATCAAGACCTCCTCGGATTTGCATGAAATTTTGCATAATTATTTGTTATGGGCAATGAATCACATTTTGGCTAAATTTCGGCCATTTTGAATCTTGAATTTCTTAAAAATGGCGGTTTCGATACTTTTCAATACATCGTAGCATGACAACATAGCTTCTAAACGAAATGAAGTCTGAGACAAAGTTGTACACAGCAAAAAAATTATTTTAATATCACATCAAAGTGGATTCACTTCAATCAAGGAAAAGGAAGTTATAAACACTGGAAGAAAAAATGATAAGACAGAGAATGTGTAACAAGGACTCTAGACAAGACAGAGAATATGTAACAAGTAGTATCTCTTTTTCAATTATTTTTGATTTGCATGCATTCCGGGTAACGAGCGAACATGATGAAGAAGATGGCTTTATCACAGAGCCCCGTCTTGGAACGAGTGGATTATTGAACGACATTGTCTACGATTCAAAATTGGTTTCTGTAATGATAAGTATCACGATCTTCATCGAAATATAAGTATTATTGACAATAATCATACCAATCAACTAGTATATACATTGAATTACATAAATAAAAGGGAAGGGACGGTCCAACAGGGCACCCGATTGAAGCGATTTGGACGGGGAGAGTGGGAATGCCAACTCCCTGTTGATAACATTTCGTGGATAAAGGGCAGGCTCTTCTCCCCACTCATTGGGACACCTTCCTGTTTGGGGGCTTGTCTTTTTGACCAATTGGCTGATCAAGTTCCTGGAAGGAGATTCTTTATTGTTCCGTAGATGCGAATAGGCGACTTTGCCTATAGATCTACCCAATTCGTTTTTGGCCCTTCATACAGCGACATGTTGAGGAGAGGTTATTAAGCTTGATCAAGACAAACAGAGAAGAGAGCCCACTGCTGTCGGACTTAGTTTCCGTGCTACAATGGGTGGTAAACCACTATCATGCATCATGCATGCACATCAAAGTGGATGCACTTCAATCGTGTCGAAAAGATGGTGTAATATTATTTGCCAAAAAGGACAAAATTATCATTAATACAGTGCATGAACTGACATTACGCTGCTTTTACTGCATTTGTTTATTTTTGTGGCCATACCAATTACATGAGATTTTCGACATGATTGAAGTGCATTCGCTTGAATGTAATATTAAAATTTATTTTTTGCTGTGTGGGGTAAAATAAAGGCTAGCTAGGAAAAACCTGCATGGCAAAATTTCAGTAGTATATTTCAGTAAAAAATCCAAAATGTATCAAAATCATAAATTAAAAAAAATCTTTTATCAGTATTCACAAGATTTTGTTACTGAAAAAAAGCTTATGAAAAATGTAAAATTTTTAAATATTGGAAACCTTGGACACTTGAAATTTAACAAAAACCAAATTTGGTCAAATTTCTAAACTTTTGGAAGGTCAGTACCCGTTCGATGTTGGTAACAAAACCACAGAACCGTTCGTTTTTGGCATGGAGATTCTGAAAATAATGCACTTTTGCTCCTTGGGATTCAATTTGTTTAATGAAAGATTAATTATTAATAACGTCTATGTCATAAAGATGACTAACGGTGCACAGTGGCCGGAGCCCGGACAAAACCTCTAAAAATATGCTTTTATTTTTGTCATTTTAAATTTTTTCTAGAGTTCTCACGCATTTAATAACGTTTTCTCAAAATTTCGTAATTATTGGATTTAAATTTCTGACAACACTTTGAACGTTGCCAATTCAGACAATTTTGATGATTTGTATGTTCAAAAACCAACAGACAAACAGACATTACTCTCACAATCACATTCATAGAAAAAAAAATTTTAGTTGGGAATGTGCTTGCATTTGTCATGGTGGCGCCACTGAAACATTGAGCAAGCCACCACATTTCGAACTTATCAGTGATGCCAGTTCTTTTCCACGTCTAGTTAGTAGATGTCAGCTCTTGAAAATGATAAGTGATCAAGGCATCCCACTGGAGACACATACCACATCTGACGAATACAGAAAAAAAGTTGTTGAATATTACATCAAAACTGCTGCACATTAGTCATTCCGTTCCTAACATTACGTTGTACGATGTACACAGAATTCGAGAACAAATCATGTTGATGACTGTAATATTCTATCAACTTTTACCAGTTATTGATGTTCAATACTTCACCATGAATGTCATTGATTCATACATATTACTTTGGCACATTTACATTTAGAAAGGGCACTAATAAGTGATGCATTACCTCTTTTAAAAACTTATTTCCAGCAAAAGAAAAAGCAAATATAACAAATCCCTAAAAAAAATCTTAGCTTCTGTGAATATTTCCTACGAATCCGTATTTCTGCAGAATTCAATCAATTCTATATATCTACGGAGAATTTCCGGTTGCTCCGGTTGCAAAACAATGCTTGGGAATGTGGATTATAGATGGTGCTAGTGCGCATACAACATACGCTTGACGATATTTTTTGAAGAATTTTCTTCTAAGTGTTATGTCTGTTTGTCTGTGGTTTAAGTGTTATATAAAAAATATAAAAAAAATCTTTTATGTTTATAAATGAAGAATAGTTTTAATCTCACGTATTTCTTGTGAGCATGTTTAATGCTCAGCAAGAATTATGCTCAACCATTAAAAAATTAAAATCTTGAACCAATTACTGATCGATTGCAAGCTGCTTCATCTAAATCGGACAAGATTTTTTCAATTTTTTTTTAGTCAGAATAGCTTAGCTAAGCATGTGTTAAAAAACGACCGATATGGAGAAGCATGGTGATTAATATATCAATCATGTCATCATATGGCGGCGTTCGAAAAAAAGTTAGATTTTCCGTTGAAAAAATCGCTATTTAAATGCGCATAAAAAATCGAACAATTGGTAAATCCGAAAAACCTTATGTTAGGTTTTAGATAATTCATTTTTACACCGCGGACAGAAGACTCGGCAAAATCGATCGAATATTCTCCGAGATCCCTGTCTCTGGTTTCGAGAAAAACGCGTTTAAATATTTAAGTTATATTTAAGATTTCGTTTTTATGGCTTTCTCAGTCTAGGGTAATTCAAACAGTTAGTTGTGCATTGTCCGACGTTTCGGCAATGCACAACTAACTGTTTGAATTACCCTAGACTGAGAAAGCCATAAAAACGAAATCTCCATACAACCAGTCGAACAACCAAATCAGTTATATTTAAGTTTCCTATTTCTAAGGTATCTTCGTAACGACTTTCTGCATCGAACTGACATTTTGACACAACATTCTAGAAGGTATAAGGATGCCGAAAATGCTACAAAAATCGATTTTTTTTAAACCCAGCAACATGTTTCCCCCCTTAACAAATAATCTATCAATGAATTCATTGGTATCAGAAAGATGAGATCACAATTTAGGGGGAACTTCCGACGTCAAAAAGGAAACAACATCCCAAAATCTACTATATATGTAGTTTTAGGCCAGATTTTGAAACATTTTAGGTTTTGTCCAACTTTTGTATGGAGGTCCGCCACAGTCCGGTGGTCCAAAATCAACGAAATCATAAATTTAAGATGACAATTGTTATACTGACATGCAGATATAGAAACTCTGTTTAACATAGTGAATTGCCAATGCAAAAACAACATACATGCTCATATATATCATAACAAGTAAGGCTAGTAAGTCACTGTAGTAGGTGGAGCACCTAGCTTAAAATGAAATATAATTTAGTTTGAATTTAAGACAAATGAAGACAAAAAAACAACAAATCATATACTAAATATCTTAATAAAACCTTTCGAAGAGGTACTGTAATTTTTACCCAGAAAATAACAAAACAAGGTCTCCACTTTTAAATCAAAACGATTGCAAAAATACACATGGAAACATTGAACAATCAAAAAGTTCCAAAATTTTACCAAAAGTTGTTGTTTTATGATTTTAGTAAATTTTTAAGTATCCAAGGTTTTAAATACTTCAAAAAATCTAATTTTCAATAAGCGTTAAAAAATCAAAATAATGAACGAAAACTATTATTTTAATTTAAGTTTTTTTTTTGTATTTTTAACACAAAATTTCTAAATTTTTTACCGTGCATATTTGTCTACACACCTCTGTCTCAAACATCAGAAATTTTGATTTCTGAAAAATTTACGACGAAGCTTCAGTTTCCGGTTCAGGCCGGTTCACCGTGTTCGGATGTCATGCTTTCGGCGTGTAGTTCTATCGAGAGTCTCGTCACAGTGTGCGAGTTTGAACACGGTCCGGTTGGCAAATTAGCCGGGGAAAGTGCTGATAAGTGATTCGGTGACCAACGTTGCCGTGAATCAGCACAAGTTTACGGCTTGCAAAAGTGCTCGTCTGCTGGTCTCTCGCCAGTGTCGGAGATTGTGAGCAATCTGAAGGATGCCTCGCTGGATACGCCCAAGACTGAACGGGCGGTAGCTGGTGGCCGTGAACGGTTCCTGGGCACTAGAGGCGAACCTCCTCTCAGATGACCATGGCAATGCAAGAAAATTTGTTTTCGTTGAAGGAAGTATTACATCAAAGGTAATTGCTATTAGATATTTTTGCAAACAGTGACAAATAGCAGACATGATCCGGTTCGGTAGACATTGTTAACTACTTTGGAGGATTTCATTTCATTGTAATAGCTTCTTGTAACCGATAATGAAGGATCGTCGGTCGTAGCTTGTTGTGATGTAATGGACACGGTGGCCTTAAAGCGACACTTTTATCTTACTCAGCAGAAGATCGTGGATAGAACCCAAGCTCCTTTACATTACTGAGTTGATAAGGTCGCCTCATTTGCTTAACAGGCTTTAAAAGATCGCATCACTTCCCAATGTGAATCCAGATCTAACTTACCCTTCCCACTAACAAAAACGTCCTTCCCGTGACAACCATGGAGATGCAGAGTAGACTGATGCAAAATTTTAAATTTTTGCTCCACAGTACTCAAACGGTTTCAAATCAGGTCCTGATTAGCCTCCCAAAATTTAAACTCATTTGGTAAGAAACTGGCTTGGCACAAACTATTCGAAGTTTATATGGAAATTACTATGGGAAAACCAAACTTTTTTTCATTGTCTTCTACTCATTTTTCATATTGGTTTTTCGAAAATTTCTATAACTATTCTTACGGTAAATTTTCCAAGCTACAACTTTACGCAATCTCGTTTTTCAGCCAAATGTCAAATTAAATTGTTATTAATTATTTAAGAGATTGATAATCTTATGGCATGATCAAGCAGCTGTTTTGTGGGCAACACTGGATTCTGCAGTGTAACATAGGGTAAATGTCGGCTTCGGCACCCATTGACTGTTTTCGGCAACCAAAATTTAAACATTAATTTCACTATGTTTTACCATCAACACACTTCCCTGAATATATCCAAATGATTCTTTAGTCTTTCAGCTTCAATCTGATTATATTTGTAGGACCGAGCAATCTTGTTATGCCAGATTTTTCTTCAAATTAAGCATACGTACTACAAAATGGGGCTGATTTCGAGTTGCCGATAATAGAACAGCTGGTTAACACGCAGTTCTAATGGGAAGGTTGCCGAAGAAAAAGAGGCTGACGACAATAGTCACACTCACCTGAGAAGTTTAGAGCGTTGTAAAAACGCTTTCAAACAGTTTTGAAGAATTCTGTCGATTGGAATGGATAGAGAAGCAAGCAGCAGATGAATTGAAACAAACAGACACGTCAAATATGTGCGTGACGCTGTGAAAATGCTATTAGAAGTGCGGACGCTGCTTAGATTGACGAGAATACGTAAATTCCCCTAGTAGCCATGATGTTTGTGCTCTATTCTTCGCACCAGAAACACCAATGTTGCCTACTGAACAGTTGAATGAGCATAATCATAATACATCAGTGACTTGAATCATTAATAACTTTTGTTCCTTACATTTGATTGAAAAGTAGTTTTCAACAAAATTGTAGCTGAGAAAATTTTCTACAATCACTGCTTTCATTTTTAAAAGCTTAGTGACGTGGTGAATTGTTAGATAGATATGAACAAAAAAATAGGTTTTCCTATAGTAATTCCCATATAAACTTGAAATGGTTTGTGCCAAGTCAGTTTCTTACTAAAGTAGTTCAAATTTTGGGGAGGCTAAGCAGGACCCAATTTGGAACCGTTTAAGCACTGTGGAGCGAAAATTTCAAATTTTGCATCAGTCTAATGCAGAGGTATACTCGGTCTCTAGAAGCAACGGTTGATGAAATAATAATCCTTTCCCTCCCCGATGACCGTAAGGACGTGGCCGCTATTGACCTCAAAAATAAGGATTCTCCGGGTTTTGTACACTGAGAATAGATTGCTAGTCCCAAGCCCCATTCATATGGTTATTTGTGCAAATTTCGCAAAATCTGATCAATCACGGACGTAGCTACTACTGAAATTTATGATCGTCAATGCTCATGCTCATGCTCAACATCAGTAATTACGTTTTCGTGCAATCATTTCAAACACGCCATTTTTCAAAAAAAAAAAAATCGCCGAATTTTAGCACAAATGTGAATCATTACCCATAGCAAACTGCTATGCAAAGTTCCATCCAAAACGGAGCAGGTTGAGTTTGATCGCTCTGTCATGTGGCGTGGAATAGCTCACATAAAAAAGTGCGTTTCAGAACGCGGAACGCGGCCCGGTCGGTCTACTGCGAAAGAGCCCTAAACTAGGTCAAACGCATGCACGAACAAATTTCGGTTGCACACACTCAGTGCGCGCTGTGCGTCGTCGGGCGTCGCGGGATGTCATAAATTAGAGGCCCCCCATATGGTGGCCGCCGTATCGTCGTCGCGCAGTACACATCGTCTTATGGGAAGGGAATGTGTCAAGACATTTTATAACGCAATTTGAAACCCGCTTTCAGCTGTTGTAGCTGCAGTTTGTTCGGATCGGACTGCGTCATCATGTTCATGTGTGTGATTTGATACGACATGGCATTGATGGGACGACGCTTGCAAGGTACCTACTACTACCGTGTCACTAGCACTCCGGATGATCAGCTGTGAAATCTGATGGGCTATTAAGATGTTGGCACATTTACGGGAACTGTAGCTTAAAGTGGTTGTCTCATTTGTTATATTTTTGGCGGTGGACTGTTGCGTGATTATGTTGTTTGTAAAGTTGACATTAGCTTTGCTGAATAATCGACTAAAGAAATAAATGAGGGGGAGAGGGGCGTTGGAAATTTTTACTGAATTAATGTCCTTAAGATTGATATCTAGCAGCGAGGAGGTGCTTTCATTACAGCTTCTACATTTATACTAATTATTGTTAATTTAAAAGTGTCTACATCTCTAGCTAATTATGCATTCACAGAGTGACAGAACCATCATGTTCTGGCTCAAAGATCAAACCATCTGTCTTTAGTTAACTTGGGGCCGTTCAATTTTAAATTGATACCAGACATTTTGTAGCACATTACACAGGGTGGCCTAAATATGATAAAAAAGCAATACCAGCATGATTGATTTCAGAAACTGATGTCATTGGCGAAAAAAAAATCAGCATTTTATTATAAATGCAGAAAACTGGAGGAAAAACTAAATAATTTTTCAGAATTTGGAAAATTTACCAGGCAGATCACAACAAATTGTCAAGTTACGCTTTGAAATGTATGTAAGAAGCATGTACCGTAGAACCCCGTTACTGTGGAGGCACCGTATTCGAAGCGGTTCCTAAATCGACGCACTCAATAATGTTCGACTTTTTTCAATCGTTATTTTTGGAAATGTTACTTCTGTGAACATTAGTTCCAGTGCTCTAGGGATGATGGTGTAACAAAGTTTTAAAAAATATCTTGTCCAAATCGAGATGCGATAAAAAAAAATAGACGAGTGCGTAATCATTGGGAACGCGGTGCTGGGACGGTAGTTTGAATAGCTAAAATGGCATTTTAGCTGTTCAAACTAACGAGATTCTACGGTAAATTAGTCGAAGGGCACTAATCATATAAAAACAGAATCGAGTATGCTCGGACTGGGATTTTTTTATTAAATTAACAATATTCGCATTTTTGAACTTTGCGAGATTTTTAACTTTAAATAATGAGTATTTTGAAAATCTCAGATTAAAACTAAAAATTATGGCTGAAATAAAATGATAAGAGATTATTCTTAAAATTCTGAGAGACTATAATTAAAAACAAAATTTAAGATCCTAGTCTCAAATTTTGAGCAAGAGGAGATCGAAGTAGGCCGCGCAGCGAAAATGACGTGTTTTTGTTTTGCTGCGTCGTTTTCGTTTTAGTGAAAATGTAAAAAATTACAATCAGACAGTGGGAGTTAGGCCAAGGGCGAATCTTCATTCTAATCTACGATTCCACATACTATGAATAACCTTTTACACATGAGAACCTCCTATCGATGCGAATGAATTGTGCTTATGTTTAGGATCAACAAACATTTTCAGGCGCAAAGGAGCAAGAGGATCGAGCTGATAGCGTTTCTTAATTCCAAAATCTGAAGACTGTTTTGAATAATATGTTTAGGTAATGGGCAGCAACAACGGACAGATAAACTACTTACAGCCTCTTTTTATTAAATACTTGATATAACGATTGCCAGCAACGCCGGCTGGGCGTATCCTATGGCTTACCCTCCCTACTAACAAAAATCTACCCTTCCCGTGACGCTTATGAGGAGTCGTAGAGTTCTCTCCATCTCTCTTAAGTTAGTGTCGGACTAATATTCCTCCCCTTTCCCCACCAGATGGAACGACGTGGCCAGGACAGCTCTGGTCTGTTGGAGGGAGACACATCCTTTATCTAAGAGGTAGTAATTAATCACAAATTACTATCTAATCCTAGACTCTGGGATATTGATTTTTTTAAGGTCTAAGCCTAAATTTTGGGTGCTATTAAAAAGTAACACAACATCTACACTCAAATATATACTCGAGACATCGTACTTAAAATATTCATTATAAAAACTCCATCAACATAGGTACGAAAAATATTTAAAAATGTAATACCGCTTTTATCGGGTCAGTGGCAATAAAACTGACACCCTGCTAACTTGACCTCACGGTAGAGGAACGTTGAGAATCGATGATCTACCCTAATAAAAAATACCATAAACGAACGATAACCCAAATTGTCGAACTTTTCCACAAATGGTTTGGATGATACCCCAAACACGTCGTTAAGCAAAATAACCATACAAATTTTATTAGGGTAGTTAATTCAAAAATCGAAAATATTTGAAGATTCCAGACACAGAAATGCTAGATTCAAGGCTTTTTTACTTTTAAAACCCTGCGACTTTAAACAGTTTTTAAGATGTCATCCTTGCAATAAAAGATTTAATATTCTAGTCTAGAAATACTCTGTAAGAATCGAATATGATCGATGAACCCACTTGAGAATTTTTTATAATTAATTAATCCAAGTCCAATGAAAATTAAACTACTAAGTGCACACTCAAAAGTAAATATAACAGAGCAAAACATTACATATGGTTAACACATTAACATAACTCGATCAAAATATATAACAACATATTTTAAGATTGAAATCATATTCCCGGTTATTTCCTGGTTTTTCCCGGATCCTTCCGATTCCCGGCTATTTCCCGGATCTCCCGGTTGGGTGACCACAGTTACATGAATAACTGATTGTTAAAACTGATTCCAGTCATCATTGAGGAAGCCTCAGGCGTGTAGGCGAACCAACTACAACCAGGATGAATGAATGTCAAAGTTTTTTTTTTACGTAGGACTACGTCTTTAATTTCTATACTGGGGGTCACATTAAAAAAAACCAAAATTCAGACATGTAACGAAAAATCCCAAACACGGACGCAACGATAGAGCGTAAATCGAACACATGACACATTGCGCATGCTCACATGAGCGAGCTCAATGCTCGGTGGACCGCTCACCATTTCACCAATGGAAGGAAGGGAGGAGAAAAGTAGCGATAGTAAAATCGTTTGCCAAATCGTTTTCTTCGTCATTTGCTTTCGAGCAACGTACGGATAAGCGTCGGACACGACGTATGAGTGGAACAGCACGTATCGCACCAATACGAAGACGACGATGAAAGCACCCACATCGACCGGAGAAAAGGCTTCCCGCAATAGGTTGCATGTCTAGCCCACCGTCATCCGGTCGGCATCGACTTGCACTGGTGTGGCCGCCATTTGAAAAACAACCGGCCCTTTTTAGGGCCACCAAATCAAAAACGGTAAGAGTTGAGAACTAAATGATCAACACATCTGTTCCGTCCACTAGCGATCCTACGTCACGGTTCCGTCCGTGCCCCTAGGCACAGACCCGTCTACTTTTTTCCTTAATTTGTTTTCCGTCGATCTTCTTTTCCGTACGGAGTACCAATGTTATCGATGCCAGGGAGGCAGCTCCCACACCTGGACCCTACCTATCGACCCATCAGCTCATGGACCGGGAACCAACGGCTTTACTTCCCTTCCGAAGGCGATTTTATGCTTCAGAACATCCCGGCGGCACCGACTGGGATTGGTTAGTGGACATCGAGTTGTGGAGAGTTGACTGTATATCTATAAACAAATCGTATATAATGCAAAACAGTATAATCGTACAAAAGTGGAGGCCACATACGTGCAAAATTAAAACTACTTTGACAGCGATTCAATTAGACATCATATGCGATTAAATCTGTAATACCAAATTCAGTTTAAGAAGCCTTAAGGGTTTATGCGATTTAATGTGTACTCTTGTACGATTAAATCATATAAAGGTCAAACGTTTCCGCTTGCTGTTGTTGTTTCTTTATTAATGAGACTTTCAGTCCAAGGCTGGTTCGTCTGCGGAAACAGTTTGTATTCTATACTGTAAAACTTAAACATCCTGCGATGAAATGCATTGTTATATGCGATTTGGACTTAATCGGTAGTATTATACGAGTCTACAGGCCAGTGTTCGGAAAATCACTCTCAAATCTCATTAATTGAGTCTCCATGTGAGAATAAACTCGCATGCGAATGTGGCAAGCAAAATTCATGCTTGAGATTCTCTTGCATATTCACGCATTCACACTCACAACGCCGAAAAATCATTCCAGCTAAACTCATAAAAACCACTCAAACGTCAATTGATAGCATGCTCATGCATGTTGAATTAGTTTGCCAACCCCTGCTGCACAAACAAAAGTAATAACAATGAATAGCGCCGACATATAAAGAAATGAATTTTTAACCTGAAAACTCAGCGGTGATTTTTGCAACGTTGAATTTTGGCAGGTAAAACTCATAGGCGCATAAACTCATGCATGAGATTTGAGTTTTTGAGTTTTTCCGAACACTGCTACAGGCAGGCATGGAAAATCATTTACATTCATTTCATGCATTCATTTTCATTCATTTGCCTCTAACTTTTTTCATCAACAGCATTCCGCAAAATGTTGTTTGGAGCTTTAGTAGGTTTTGTTATTAGCTACAACTTTTGCCCATAACTCAAATCTGTATATCTTATGCATCACGTATTAGAGCGGGCAGAACTTGTTACTGTTTTTCAGTGAATGTAAAATACATTAATTGAAAAACAGTAGTGGCTTCTGTTCGCACTGGTTCGTCATGCATAAGAGATACGGATTTGATTTGTTAACAAAAGTTGTAGGTAATAGCAAAACCTACAAAAGTTCGATACATTATTTTGAGGAATTATGTTGATGAAACAAGTTAGAGACAAATGAATGTAAATGAATGCACGAAATGAATGCAAATGATTTTCCATGCCTGGCTACAGGCATTGTTATACGACTTTAGGTTGTCTGGAGGGTCAGCATCAAAACTTGGAAATTGTTACGGATATTCCAGAAGATCAATGCTTCAATTTCAAATTCAACAATGCTTCAATTTTGGGTTCACCAGAAAATTACATTGACTTTGAGAAGTGATGATAATCCATTATCATCTCTGAGAATTTCTGGGAAGACCAAGAGCATCATTAACCAGAGCGTAAAATTATTGAATGCTTAGGCTGATTGTGAAAGCACTGCACTATTCAATCTATTGTTCTGAGCAGACCGTTTGCACCAAACAGTAAAGGACGAGGGCCCGTTTTGTCGTGATGGTTGAGTAATGCTGAGGGTATTAAGCACAGATGAGGGTTGGTGAGCTGTATGGTGTTCCGAATGAGGGTGATGAGCTTGGCATAGATGGCCCACAGCGGCTCACGAAGAGCTTCTGATTCCGATCAATATTGTGCGGCTTCTTCCTCCTTCTCCTGCTCATGTGGGCTGCAGCTCGCCTTTCGTTGTGTAAGGGAGAACAATGTTCAACGCCACGCGTCGAAAGCGCTGCTGATGCCGACGACCAGACACCACCACACACGGTGATTGGAACTGCATCCGATCAGCGGTTGAGGGCAGTCTTGATAGCTAGCTGCTTGCGGGGAGCATTTAGTTGTGTACTGGAGAATGCTATCCTTCACCACGCGGTGATTAAATAAACACCGTTCGGTGAGACCGGATGAAATTCAACTTTGAAATCTGTGTAAGTGAAATCGCTTTTCGCAGGAAATCGGTGATATATTTAATTACCATAGCAACAGTTAAACATTTCACTATTTAAATTTTGAAAAAAGATAAAGTCTTGAATATAACAGATGCGTATACATATTTTTGATCGATTGGTGATAAGATTATTGAAATTGGTCCAGAGGCAGCTGAGTTATTAACGTTCAAAATTTTTCTTAATGTTGTTACTTATTCTATTTTTAGTTTTCACAAAGTGTACCTCCATATAGAAATCACAGACGTAGTCCTACGTCAAAATGGAATTGATAGTTGAAAACTACAATCCTTTGTTATGGATTCATTTTCTTTCTTCACAAGATTTCCGCAAAATCCGCGCCACAGACCTATACACAACTATGCAAAAATCTACTTCTTCCCTGAGAGCACCCGGAATATTTTGCGATGTGGCCAATATGGAGCTTTCCACTTGATATGATTAGCGTTGAATTGTTTTTATTTTTTAATTTCCATGTGATTCATGTGTTTGCATCGCAGTCAGAAACTGGCCACTTACCCGGATATATCCAAAATATGTCCGGGTGTGGTCCTGGATACCCAATATCACCATCATTGAGCAATTTTTCAAATTATTATGTGATTTGATGTGTCGCATGTGAAACGCTGTGCTTGGCTGCCTGACCAGTGAAGCTTTGGCAGGAATGAGGTACCGGCTGGTGTACAGCAATGACACATAGCGTTCGATGATTGGCTGTTGATTTTGAGTTGATGATTGTGGTGATCGTTCACGTAACGACGCCAGACTCTCGTTCACTGCAGCGAACAGCATGATGGATTTTGGTCCAAGTCAGAAATTGACCACTTCTTCGAGGATATTCGGAATGTAATCCCGGGCACTCCATATGACCGAGATGAACTTTAACAGAAAAACAACGGATAATGCTTCGGACTAACAATGATCCTCAATGTATAAGTATCAATAGGTCATTCCAGTGCTGGTCATATCCGAGTGCAGACCCATTAGGAAATGGGAAGGAATGGATTGACGAGATACTCGCATTAATGGGAGCCGAGAAATCCTCTTCAATTTTACGAGAAATCACTAAGAGGCCATCGGTGCGAAGGTTGAATTTGCAGCAAGCTTCGTCTTCGTAAACGGTTCGCTGAAATGACCTTACATGTTAAATTAGTTATGCATAATCCATTGAATGTTGTCACCAAAGATAAATTTGTTTTATTCTCATACTGATTAAATTTAATCGAGTGTACTTAAAATTTAGATATAACTGTTTTTTCACTAGAATAAAATAATAAAGGTTTAGAAAGCTCTCAATTAACAGCTGTGAAAGTGCTCAAAGAACGTCTTCAACTTGTATTAGATAAACAATTCAGCTACACTTTTCTTTAGGTAAAATTGATGCGATTACAAAAAAAGTCACACAATCACGGGTCAGTTATGGATGAATTGGCAAGAAAATAGCTCCATTTTTCATTCTCAAACAAAATTTCCTTCAAAAGGATTTGTCCGTTCTATAATATAATTTAAGTAAACTGTCTTAACTGGACATAGTATTGCCTTGATAATAATGTAATCGGTCAGTAAGTTTTCTCTACACCCTTAAATTTTCTACACGGTTGATGAGATCAGCTCAAAATTTAGTCGGATTACAATCAACAATTAAAAAGTGAGGCTACTCACTGAGTGAGGAAAATTTCCCTTAATTTTCCTCAAAAATCTGCACTACCGATGTAAGTAACTAAGCCACTGAGTTTCGTTCATCGACCGTGTGCTTATGAGTAAAATTCAAGCAGGTTTTGAAGAAAATCGAAGAATATTTGGCTCACTTATAGCAGTAAGCTCCAACTCGGATTATATTTAATACCAGCCCTGATTGGAGAATCTGTCAAATGTTTTTTAGGATCGTATCGATTAATAACGATATCGACATGAAAATAGATGTGGTGATAGGGACTTAATCCGACGATAATACCGGTTGGATCTTACCACCATTAGTGAGTAACCCCACTTTTTAAGAATTTGAGTGAAATCCTATTCATTTTAAGTTGATCTCATCGGCCATGCAGATGAAGAACTGTAAAGTGTTCCATAGTTGGTAATGCTTACCAGAGACAAATCCCCTAAAAAATAAATAGTTAAAGTTTTAACTTTCAGTTCATTCCCGAAACATGCTCCCTCAAGTAAGCTATCGATTAACGTTGCTCAATTCGTAACCTAATTAAAGACAAGATTCGACCCACATTGTGACCTTGAAACGAGACGGGAGAAAAGGCAACCTTCGCTAGACATAATTTCACCCTTTCCTTTGACAGGGCACCCGGAAAAAAAAACCTCCCAAAACAAAACAAACCTTCACCTAACTCAACAAATTATGCCTTTGACCCAGCTCGATCCCCACCCACCCAAATTGACTTCGGCATGGCAGAGGCTAGCGAAGAAAAATGTACGCACTCACTTCCCAACAGCTGTTTTCGTGTTGAAATCCTTCCCCGAACGCGCGTCGTCACCATCGTCGTCTTCGTCATCATCGTACGCGAATGAACAACAGCAGAGAAGACAGAGAAATGGCAAAACCCGAGACCTTCCACGACATCCATTTCTCCGATACCACGAGGCAAACCACCAGACAAATCTCATTTACAATAATTAAATCTAACCACGCTTCCATCATAAAACCGACAACAATAACACAACCGGCACGGCGCCAGCACGGTAGCTCGACAACAACAACAACAACAACAAAAACATCAACAGTAAACATACGACCCTGCCCCGCGTCCCACACTACCACCACTACCGGAGGGTGAAGGAGTTGCCAAAATGCGGAAAAATGTTCACCAGCAAAGAAGCATAAATTTACCGCGCGGCTTCCGCCCCAATCCATTGGATGCTGGGAAAACGGAAAGTTTAGTCCGGCGGCGGCGGCGGCGACGACGACGCAACGTGCGAGAGGCAACAACAAGTAATAAAATGAAAGGAAAAACAACCCCTCGAAGGAGCAGAAAAAAAAAACCATCACCACCCCCTCGCTTGGTGCGACAGACTGGGTCAGGCGCGGGCGCCAGGCAAGAGTGTGGGAATTGAAGGATCTTTCTTGGTACAAAAAAAAAAATAAGAAAAAGATTCATCCAAAGCGGAAGCACCGAAAATCGACACACTGACACAAATATACACCTACTACATAAAGAGCGGGAGGATGAAGGACCAACCGTCTCCTTATACAACGGACCATGCTTGTAAACAAATTAATCAATTCTTTTCGTCGTCGTCGTCGTCGTCGTCGCCGTCGTCGTCGTCGTCGTCGCTGACGCCGCACCACCCTCCCGGAGTGCGCTCAAGCATGCCGAGATACGTTTTTTCTCTCTTTGGAATTTTTTCCACCTCTTGTGTCTCTGACAATTGGGTTTATCTTGTGTTGCGGAGTGGGTGGAAGTTGAATATTTTTTCGAAGAAGAGGTATCGCGTTTCGTTTTGCGGTTGGCAAAGATTGAGAAAGAAGTGAATCCTTCAAGGATATTTGGAGTCAAAAAAAGACGGTTATTGAGTGATTTGTTTTCGGAGGCGTTGATTGTGATGAGATTTTGGCGAGGAACTGTGTCGAAACTCGGATCCGGCAAAAAGGAGAAGGTGAGTATTTCGAGACAATCTAGTTAAGTTGAACGTTGCCCCCCCCACCCCCCCCCCCCCCACCATTCTACTTGTCCAGCTTTTCAGTGACTGACTGGATTCTGGGCTCGCCATAGAGTTGCGGTAACTAGTATAGCTCAATCTTTTGCTCCATACGCCGCTATCCGAAGAATGGAATCGAACAAGGGCTACAGGGGTCGATCTCATATCAGCTGAGATGCTCAAAGTAGCCTAGGGTTGTCAATCAATAACCGTCGATAACGTCTGAAATGGTGAATTTGCATTGCAGACGCAATCGACGGTTATCTATTAACAACCCTGAAGCTGACCTCATTCTATCCGTTCAAATGTAGTAGGATGTCTAATGTCTAATATCTGTGTTAAATTTGAACCATCCATTGAATTCTGATTTCCTGAATCTAGAAAATATTTCAACATCCGATCCGAAATATTGGTCTACGAACTCACTTTTGATGTCTTGAAAAAAAAAAGCTCCTAATCTTGATGATTTTTCTAAATCCAGAATCTAAGCATGTGAAAAAAAATACGAAGTCTCAGAATTTTGATTTCTTTTTTCAAACCCTATAAATAGGTATCTTGATTTTTTTTTGTGTGATCTCGATAACATTTCTGTTTGGAACTTTATATATATATTTTTATACTATATTATATTTTCTTTTAGAATTGTCCCAAGAATTTCCATTTTCACTTTCAACAAAGAATTTCCTTAAAGTTCATCTTAAGTATTCCCTTAAATTTTGTTTACTATACAATAAAAGTTTAAAAATTCACTATAGAACGCTCCTTGATTCACCCTACAATTCTCATAAATTTCTAAACAATCATCGCTGTATTACCTAGGAATTCCTTAAAGAATTCTGCTGAAAATATCTCTCCTCAGTATTCACTAAGTATTCTCCTAAAATTCCAATGGACTGTTCTTCGGAATTCTGTCTATATTCCACTCCGAATTATCTTGGAGTGGATTCTTTAATTCCTTGAAATGGTACTCAGAATTTCCTAGGAACACTTATCTGAGTTCTCTTGGAAATTGGAAATTTCTTTGAAACTTTCCTCAAAACTTCTTTGGAATACTCCTAACAGTACCTTTGAAATTATCCTCAGAATTTTCATTGAAGTCTTTTCAGAATTCCCTTTCGATTCTCCTTCTTCATTTGTTATTTTACTTACAAGTACCTCGAAGTTCTCCTTATAATCCACCTTCAGTTTTCCTAACAAATCCCTTAGAAAAGTCTGCTCAAAACTAATTTGCACTTTTAGTCTCTGAATTTTCTTTGGTATTGCCTTGAAATACTCCACAGAATTGTCTTGTAAATTTACTTTGAATCCCTTGGCATTCTACTACCTACTACTAGCTAAGAATTTTCCTTTCGTTTTACCTGGAAACTGAAGTTCCTCAGAAGGAATCAGATTTCACTTTCCCAAAAATTCATCCTTTGATATTGTTCTCTGAATTCCCTTGAAATTATCCCTTAATTTGTTTCCGTCGATCTTGTTTTTCGTACTGAGTACTAATGCTACCGACGCCAGGGAAGCAGCTTTCACACCTGGACCCTACATATCGATCCATCAAGTCATGGACCAGGGACCAACGGCTTTCCTTCCATTCCTATACGCTTACTTCAGTTTACTCACCGGATGAGTCGATCGTACTCAATTTCGTCTGATGCATTAGGTTGTCCAAATAAGAATAAACGAGAAATGTCAAACTGAATAAAAGCCACTAAGTCAATCAAATCCAGAGCCTAAAAAAATGCTAGCCGTGTCAGAGCAAACGCTCTAAGAAAAGCTGAAATGTATTAAGGTAAGTAGGAATTGCATGGGGAGACGGTTTTCAGTCGTCTTCAGCTCCAGTTAACCAGTGACACTGGTAGATCACCTTTTCGTGGCGCGTTCCTGGTATAAGATCTACAACCGAACTCTAGTCCTGGCAACATCAAACTAGGGGATCAAAATTTTTCAGTAATCAAAGGAACACATTTTAGTCCATGTTATTTTTATGCCTTCACACTTAGAAGACTTAATGTAAATTTAGGTATTCTGAGACTGACATATACAAGCGTCAATTTTGACATAAAATTGAGTAAAAGGTAATAGATGGGTGTGACCACCTCCATTATGAATTTTTATATTGTTTATTTAAAATCAAAAATATTGTTTAGGTTCATAGAGTATACATAATCCTTTTCTTTTTGTCCTTCTCATTCTTCTTTCCCTCTTCTCTTTTCAGAAAGTGAGCAATGGCGCTATAGCTATAAGCCATAAAAGGCTAGGACAAGAGTTATTGCTCATGTCCCAACCGTCAGAGGAAAATGGAGCATCAACTAACCTTTCTAGCTTAGATGCTTCCAACGACCAACCAATCATATAATTACCAAAACCGGAGCTAATGGTAGTAGATGGCCACTTTTCATACATTTATTGGATTCTGAAGCATCGTGTTTAAATCCCGATGTTTTCTGAATTATCTTACCCCTTAAATGCTGCACAGTAGGCCTGGGCGTTTTGGTATGTGTGACGCATCTTAAATGTGAAACATATATCAATATAGACAAGAAAAATGATGGACCCAAGTAACACATAAAACATCTTCTTGAAAAAGAATTAGAACGGCTTGTTGTATAAATGTATAAAAAAAAGGCAGAAAACATCCCACGTTATGTATAAGGTTTATAGATGTTTTCTTAATACTTCCTAGATTTCAACATTTACCAAAATAGTTTTCTTTTGCTTTTATCTTTAAATGTTATTTGAACGTGCATCTTACTGTTTAAATACCACTATACAAAACGTCTTTATTAAGGCGTGTTGCACGAGAATATAATGTTCATGCCATTGGCAAGAATATCATAGACACTTATAAAAACTTTCCATCAAGCGGAGTTGGT
This sequence comes from Ochlerotatus camptorhynchus, assembly GCF_037179485.1. Lineage (NCBI taxonomy): Eukaryota > Metazoa > Arthropoda > Insecta > Diptera > Culicidae > Ochlerotatus > Ochlerotatus camptorhynchus. Next base: position 2,673,192 of record NW_027040855.1, on the reverse strand, counting down.
CCAGTTAGGAAGTAATAAGTCTACCACGCCAAGGACCAGTGTTCAAATCCCATGCTCAAGTTTTTTTTTATTGTTCTATTTTGCCGCTGGCTTTTATGATGTTTCCAAAACATGTTATAACACCAGTATTTAGTTTTATAAGCTCCGCGTCTTGCGCTTTTTAAGTTTTATAAATGTATTAAATGATGTATATTAAAGTATTATTGATTCTTTACGTAAGTCATTGAAAAGTATTTTCAACTTCTTTATGACAAGCCATGTTGCTTGGGGAGGTATATCAATCATTTTCCAGGATGCTTTCAAGAACTGGCTTTGAAAACATATAAAATAACTTCCGGCTTTAAATTCTCAGATTTTCCCGGTTTTCGATTCCCTGGTTCACTGCTCACGCTGGGTAATATGACCATGAAGCATCACGTTATTCCAAGAGTAGTTCTCGCCAAAAACTGTGAGCAACTTGCGTCGTTTTAGCACCGAACTTAGTTTGGAACTACAATCTCCAACGAATTATCTAATGGAAGAAATATCGCCTGGATCTAATCGGAAAATTGTCACTTGTTCCAAACAATCAAAAGCTTGCTTATCCCTTCCCTTCACACATACCGCCATCGACCGTGGGTAGCGCAATCTCCACGCCAAGTCCTAACAATATGGTTCAAGATCTTAAGGTGCAAGTGGATCGTATTAGAATGACTCACTTCATCGATTTTTTACAAAACAACGCAGCGCTCAATCGAAAAAAAAAACTCTTCTGTGCAAAATTAAAGAATTAAAATTGCTATCTCTAGCAATTTTTACAAGGTTGATTTATTGTTTAAATTGTCTAAAAGATTGATTTACTGTTTGAATTTTCTGCTCATCAATTACACAAGTTAGGAACATTTCCTCCGGAGACAACATACCTGTAAAATGCATTATTTCAATGCAAACCATTTTGTTGTAACGCAATTCCAAGCATTAGATTTCGTTTTCCTACACTCATAAAATAAATCACATAACCAGTGGACAATATCCATGTGAATTTCACAGAACTTTCATGTGATCCCATAATTGAAAATTGCACCACTAAATCACATGAACGTAATGTTTCCAATGAAATCTATATGATTTCTCATATAGAATTTCTAATGCTATGTGATATTCAGGTAAAAATCATTGTTTTTGTTTTTGGAAAAATACTATGTGCGTTCCTAATAGAAACTAAGTGAAAACTTTTTTCAGTGTAAGCAATCAATTGGCTTTTGAATGTATCTGTGCGTAAGCATGCTCCAGGTTGAAGAACAATGTGATTTGGAACGCTCGCACAAAACAGAGAAGCGAAAAAAGCCACACGACGGGGCGATCCATGAATGAATTAGCAAGAAAAATCATCAGCACCGTCAGCAGGATCCAACCCGGGGGCAACTTGACAACTCCAGTACTCCAGTATATTGCCAGTGTACCCCTACAATTTGGTGCTGGTGGTTCTGTCAAACTCACAAGTTTCAGAAGGGTTATCTGAATAGGGCGAATGCGGAAATGATGTACAATAAATAAAATCCAAGATTATAATTCATCCATCCGACGTCAAAATTAACATTAGTGACATAGGAAGTCCAGGATGCCAGCGAGAAATGTCGTTTTGATATTCAGTCGCGTGTGCACAATTCATAATTAGTTTTTAAATTTTTTTTTGTAGTCTCATGTGTCTTTGAGCAGAACAGAACCAATAGTTCAAACATATGATTTGTAAAACGAAAATATGGGATTTTCATCGAATTAATCGCAACAAATGAAAATTGAGCGAGGTTACTAGTGATGATTTTGACGCTATTGCTTTTATCGTTGATGATGAACAAAAAAAAATAATGGTTTTGCAGTGAGTACGAGCGTATTTATCACAGTATCCCCCCTAATCCGACAAATTTGATAATCTGACTGTCAAGTCCAAACAAATCAATGTTACCAATGTAGAAAAGCTCCATAAGAGACCGTGATGTCGGATTAAGGAAAACCGGAGTGGAGAGATACTGTATACACAGCTAGTACTGCAAAATGTACAATTTGAGGTACTAGCTTAAAAGAATACAGTGGTGAACTTTGTACGTCTTTCGAAGGCCTTAATTGCATTTAAGCTATATATGTAATATATCATGCAATTTGCAATTTCAGCAGTTTAAGTTACTTACCCTGTATGAGAAACACGGGAAAGTGAACATTTTTTTAGGGGTCCAGGACAAGCCTTCATTGCACAACTATACTCAAAGCAATAATCTGAAGGATAATCAAATTCAAGAGCAAAAAATAACTGAAGAAACTAAAGTATTATGATTTCCATTCGATGATATAAGAAGATGACACTCGGTTCAATTTGTATGGATTTATTTCATTTCACCACGAAAATCATAAATTAGCTCTTTTCATATGGCAGTCTTGGCTGTGGTTTGGCATCCACACGTGCTGAAACAAAATGTTGGTTTTCCATAGAGAAATACCGTTGCGGCGGTGAAGGACAATCCCTTTGTTTACGTCGTGTGGCGACATCTACTATTTGCAAGTGGGTACGTGAAAGTAAGGTTATCTGCCACCTTGCCGGGGACTTGGCAGGATCAAGCTCGCGCGTGACGTTTTTCATTCGCAATAATTTATGCATATTGTAAGATATCTTTTGGTATTTCAATTCGAAATATTTTGCGAAAATTATCGATAATTGAAAACGGATGCTATTTGGCAATGTCATCCATACGTTATCACAAGAACTTGAAAGTGCTTGACAATAAATTGTAAAAATATTTATAAATTGAGAGTATTTCTAAGTCGTATTGGAAATGCGTGTATTTGTAAACTAATAAAAACAATTCAAGTGTGTGTATGTGTAAGCTAATTTAAGTTTACTCTGTGAAAGTTTCAGCCTATTTGATAGAGGTTTTCTGATATATCTGGATATTTTTAGAGATAATTAGATAAATTATACTATTTATGAAATCACCCACTTTTGCCATTGCTAAATAAAATCCAGGTCCAGGTGTGGGAGCTGCTTCCCTGGCGTCGGAAGCATTGGTGCTAAGCACGGAAAACAAGATCGACGGAAAACAAATCAAGGAAAAAATGATCCTCGATTTTCACAAGTTGATGATATTCTGTGAAAATTTCAGCCTTTTTGATGACGTTATATCTTGGTATTTTTAAAGATAATTAGATAATTTTATGAACTTCGGTAGAACTTCCCTGAACTTCGGCAGGACTTCGCTGAACTTCAGCAGGAGTTCCCTGAACTTTGACAGGCCTTCCCTGAACTACGGCAGGACTTTCCTGAGGTTCGGCAGGCCTTCCCTGAACTGCGGCATGAGTTCCCTGAACTTCATCAGGACTTCCCTGATTTTCAAGAATTGAAATGAAAGGGCTTCCCTGAACTTCAGCTGCCCTTCCCTGAAGTTCTCTGAACTTCGACAGAACTTCTCTGAATTTCCGCAGAACTTCCCTGAACTTCAGCAGGACTTCCCTGAACTTCGGCAAGACTTCCCTGAACTTCGGAAGGACTTTCCTGAACTTTAGCTGAACTTCTCTGAATTTCCGCAGGACTTCCCTGAACTTCGGCAGAACTTTCCTGAGCAGCAGGGCTCCCCTGAACTTCATCAGGACTTCGCTGAAGTTCGGCAAGCCTTCCCTGAACTACGGCAAGACTTCCCTGAGCGTTAGTAGGACTTCCCTGAATATGGAATTTTGAATTGAAGTTGTCATTTCAGTAGTAGAATTATTATAATTATACAAGAATATTGTGTTTACGAATACGGTCAAAATTTCTTAATTTGCACTGCTTGTTGGTATTGGTGCATTTTGAATTTGGGTGTGGTTCGAGCGGGTGTGGATTCAGTATCAACGGAAAAGCATTTACTTTCACCTTAAGTTCAAGATCCATGACAATTTCCCAGTCTCAAGTCTCTAAACATTTTCCAAGTATCATAGTACTGAGAAATATGAATTATGTACCGGATTCTCACAATTTCAATTAAGCTCATAAGCATCAACATTTTGCTCCAGGAAAAAGTCCAAATTGATCAAAACTAACATTTTCCAGAATTAGATTTTTTTTAATATTGAATTTTCTATTTCACTTTACACATTCGGTCTATGACCTATTCGGCATGAAAGTTTTCGAGAAATTGACTTATTTGGGATAATGGGCATACATCACAAGCACATTTAATTTCATTGGTCGGTTTTTGCAGGTATTTCGTGAAGTTTCCTGATTATTCATGAATTTTAATTAACTTTCAGTGAAGTTCCTTGAATTATTATTAAGTTTTCCCTAAATTTGTTTGATGTTTCCTAAAGTGATTTGAAGTTCCCAAAGATTATTGAAGTTCCTTGAACTTCCGTGAGGTAACCTAAAACTTTCGGGAAGCTTGAACTTTCGATAAATTCCCTGAACATCCATGAAGTTCCCTAAACGTCCTTAAAATTATCCGTCAAATATTCATTCGACCAAATTCTGGCCATTTTTGGCAATAAAATCATGGCTGTTAATGAATATGAACAATTTTATGGTAATGTGTTCACAAACCTTAACGTTTCCCTAACATTACTGAATATTCCGAGAGCAGTTCTCGTGAAACATAGTTTGGAACTCAGCAAATACAATCCTCTGATGGAAGAAAAATCCCCTGGACCTAATCGGAAAATTGTCACTTGTTCCAGACAATGCAAAGTTTGCCCTCCCACAAAGACACACACACCCTCGCCGCCATCGACCGAGGGTAGCACAACCTCCAGCTAATTAAACGTCTCAATCTTTTGTTTGCACTAGTCACGTTTCCTAATCGAATCCTTGCTACGCAAACAGACAAGGGGACAGTATCTAGCGAGAGTGAAAAAAAAAACGTCGCTTCATCAAATCGGTAAACAGGAAAAATCATTCCCCACGTACCGAGATGAATGGTAACTACATATGCAAGCCTTTATTTTTTCGCAAACCCAGCTGACCCTTCCTTCAGGCACCTAAAAAAAAAGACTACGACAGGCAACAACGACTCAACCACCCCACCCATCACCGATTGGTTTCATTTGTAGCGACAGTTCGGCCCGGTTGGTGTTTTTTTTTTACATTGGGGGTATTTTTGTTTTAACTCCACAGTAGCAGAGTCCTATCAGCCGGTTCCGAAAACAAAACGCGATTTGGATATAGAAAAAAAATCGAACTCTACACACAGCAGCGGCGTGGATCGTTGGCACACAGGTATATCCTTTCCATTATTTCGGTCGCACTCTGTATGATGGGTCTCCGGCTATAATAGTCCCGTAGACAGCGATGGGTTGAGTTACGAAATACGATTTAGGCATATACTCATCGAAGCATAAATATCTACTATGGAACAGGAAAAGGCACGAGCGCGGGAAACGCAAGTCGCGACAACGGATTGGGCCTATACCGGCGGCGGATGGCGGCGACGGCCAGTCGCTTGGTCATGTCGATTTGGCAAAATTCAAAGAAGTTGCACACAGGACTTCGATTGAGGGGTTGCCGAAAAAAAAAATACGCAATCGGTTAGGAAATCAGGAATGGGTCAATCGTTTGAAGCAGCGTGGTACTATCGTTGACGTGTCATGGTAGCAGAGGCGGTGGCCGTCCGTCGTTCGTCATCCAATATTCTAAAATATTTATCATTGTTTTCAGGCTCTTGGGTTTGCTTGCAAAGGGTTTTTTTTTTTGTTTCCTGTTGATAAATCCGTGGCAGCCGGGTGAGATGGGAAATTTTACCTGGTCCAATGAATAACGATATTTTGGTGTGGACCATGAATGTGTAGCAGTATTCGAAAATTCATCAGTCGAATTTAGAAAATAGAAGATAAATTAATGACCTGTCCACTGAACACAAACAGCCTATATTTAACACCTCAACGAGAATACGAAGGCTTTCTAAAACAAATCGATACAAACAGAGGCGAAAAAAATGCTACTCATTCATTCACCAATCGGCACCTTCGCCGAAAAGCACCCTCGAGTGATTCAAGAAAAAGGAAAATCGAAACAACCAACGATTACATTCGCTCGATTCCGCTAATAGTATCAACAAATTTGTGTACGATATTCCTGATTCGCCTTCGCCTTCGACCTTCGCCTCTCCTTAATTCAGCGAAAAATCTCACATCCTCCCACGCATCTGCAGTACACATACCTGCCTTCCTTCAACAACACACAGCCACGCCAATTTTGGGCCTCTCAGCTGCTTATAAAAATATCTTCACTCACTTTTTCCTGGTAGGAAAAGCATAAAAATTGACTCTACGAGTGCGCTCCTTCTGCTACGATGTTTTCGTTTCGTTTCTCAGCGCGCTGTTTTCTTCGGGGTTTTTCCCTATACTGAGCTCCGTCTCTTCATTGATTGTGCGGTGCTGCTGTGCGTGGAGTTGTATCGCTTTATTCACGTTTTTATGTTATTCTTCACCGACCCCCGCCACTGCTGCCGCCGGCCCGAGTGGCGGGCGATGTCTATACCATACTCATCCACAAACCTCCGAAAAGAATGTTTGTATCCGATTTTTCTCAAACAGCGCGCCGTGTGGCACTCAGCCAGCCAGTCAGTCCTCTTTATTACGTCTTGAGAAGGTCCGGGAAGTCGAAGAATTTTTATATGCGTGTGTTTGGAATAATGAAGCCTCGGTCGGTCGGTCTGTCGGATGGTCTGGGGGAAGGAGATTTTTATCGCGCGTACGCCGGCTTACGACTCTCGGGCGGCGAGGGTGGAAGGTCGGAAAATTTCCTCCTTTTGGCACCCACCCGATCCGAAGGTCTGACTGGGGAGAAATGGGGATCAGATCGTCTCATGTGTGTGTGTGTCTCTTTTCTCCAGATTCAAGTCATATGATTGTCTTTAAGATTGCTCGGGTTTTGATGGAGCGGGTTTGGGGCCGGGTCTCGAGAGGGGGGTCGATTTTTACGCCATTGATTTGCATACGTAAGGCGGCGCGACGCGCCAAACCTACATACGTACGTTTGTTTGTGTGTTTATGTTGACCGGGTTTAGGTGGAGTGTCTCAGGCGAAGAAGAAAAACACAAGCAAATTTCGCCATCAATTTCGCGGAAGTAAACAGTTGGAGGCTCCCAGGATTGAAGATAGCTTTAAGGAATGCCTTTAAGAGGCGTCTAGGTTCGGATGCGAGCACAACTTACCAAAAATGGGCTGGGGATCATTATAGATACTTAGAGTATGTTGCTTACCTGGAATGATAGAAAGAAAACATGCGACAATTAGTATAATTAGCACCAGTGGCAGATAATTAAAGGATTTTACAAAAATGATAGTCCAAGGACATCATCGTTTTGTGTATGTAATGGTTGAACACGAAAAAATCCGGCCACGAAAATCTTGGGGTTTCAAAATGCGTTTTATTTTTCATGGTTCAATGCAACAGCTATACATTAGTAGGTATTATCCTCATTGTAAGACCATTGTTTCAGTCTTTCTTCTTACCATAGGCCATTGCTCGAATTTTTCATAGTACACGTCCCATCATCTTTTGCTCTTATTTGGCTGCCAAATTCCATTTTCGCTTGAAATGTTTCAGGTCAATTGCAGTTCCACAATTTTGCTGCAGTATGTGCTTCACAATTGACCAGTATTCCTCAATAGGCCTTAGTTCCGGAGTATTCGTCGGATTCTTCTCCTTGGGAACCACTGTGACGCCATTTTCGCTGTACCACTGTTTGGTGGAATTTGAGTAGTGGCAGCTTGTCAAGTCCGGCCAGAATAGGCAATCCACCTCATGCTGCTCCAGAAAAGGCTTCCGTAGGCACTCCTCCTGGTAAATTTGCTGGTTCATAGTCCCAGAAGTAACGAAAGTTTCGCTTTTTAGCCCACAATTGTAGATTGCTTGCCCGACAAGGAACTTTTTGGGGAAATTCGACTACTTTTTGATTTTACAACCGAGGCATAAAATTCCTGCCCAGGAATATGATGGAAAACTGCCCGGCGCGGATAGACCGGGATTTGCGTTTCGAGCGTGCAGGATTGAATTACGAAGCTCTTGCTCCGGTGATGCCATGATGTAAACAAATGAACTTATCCTGACAACCAATGTCTACTGTGATTCAATACACTCTAAGCTTGATTTAGGTTACTCAAAAAATGCCTTAACAGCAGCGTTTTTAATGTGTCCGGATTGTTTCTTGTTCAACCTTTATTTCTGGCAAGGGGTACAACTTATGAAGATAAGTATGTAGAACTCAGTCAGTGTTGAAAGGCATAGCAGATGGGACGAGCAAATAATCATCGCTGTTCAAAATTTATCAAGTAGGGGAATTTACGTATTCTCGGCAACCTAAGCAGCGACCTTCTTTCTATAGCCTTTTTCTCTAAGGAACGCACACATATGCAGTATTGGTTTGTTTACAATCTTTTGCTGCCAGCTGCTCTAACAATTTCAGTCGAAAGAACTGTCAAAAACTGTTTTGAAACGCTTTTACAAAGCTCCACACTGAAAATGTATTTTCGTTATTTATCTGAAAACCGTTTCGTAAAAATGAATATCGTACATACAACACATCTTTCATAAATGGTACGAACCAATCGTTTTTCCTGTCATCTGGCGCAATGTCAATATTACGCCTTATTCGTATAATATACAAATACATCTTCGTACAATCAAACCAACAACTGCACTTATTGTCTCCTAAAGTGCTGATTGTGTGTTGGAGATGGGATATTTTTTTTTAGAAATATTGTCGGTTTAACCAATACATGCAAGCTACCACAATAAATCAAATTACTCGTCATGATGATTTTATGTTAGAGAAAAAAATACATGCAAGCAGCAGAAAAAGCAGGAGAAATCGAAGTACCGCTCCATGAGTGCTTCTTGTTTGCCTTTAGCTTTACCATTTCTCACAGCACAGATAGAGCGAAGGATAAAGCACAGATCTGACGATCGCAAGGTTCATGAGTCGAGTCCGGTCTGAAGCCTATTTTTATTTTTTTGTCATATTTATTCCTTCCAATGATGAAGTTATTTTTACCCATCCTCACTAACACACTCCACATTTTTCGGTTTCCACAACCAACACTTGTGAACCGCTGGTTGGGTGTAGCCATAGCGAGTATGGCAGTTCTAACGAAACTAGCTTCATACAATGTACAAATCTATTTCGTTGCAGAAAACAACGAATAAATTCGTAGAAAAAACGAGCGATTTCGTTGTATAAACGAAATTTTATTTTCAGTGCAATCTTCTCTAGTGAGAGCGAGTATTGTCGGCAACCAGTTTTTCTTCGGCAACCGTTCCATTTGAACTGCATGTAAATCTGCTGTTCTATTATCGGCAACTCGAAATCAGCTAAAATTTGTAGTGCGTGTGTTGCATTTCAAGAAAACCTTACTAGATTGCTTTTTCTCAGTGGTAAAAATATAGTCAAATTGAAGCTGAAAGCATAAAGAATCGTTTGCATGCATTCAGCGAAGTGTTTTCGTAAGAAAATCCAGTGAAAATAGTGTTTCAATTTGTGTTGCCGAAAATAGTCTGTCATGCCGAAGCCGTCATTTCCCCTATTGCCATCTAAATATGCTTAGTTTGTAACTGTATTAAAAACACAAAACAGTGGGCGTATTCAAAGGTAGTAACAGCTCCGTAGAACATGCCCTTGCAGTAAAAAGATCGTATATCTAATTAGCTGGCCGGCGCCGGTGGTGTAGTGGTAAGCGTGACTGCTTTCTTACACCCCAATGGGTCTGGGTTCAATCCCAGCCGAGGTCGGTGGGATTTTTCTGAGGCATAAAAATCTCTGGTCACGTCTTCCTTCGGAAGGGAAGTAAAGCTGTTGGTCCCGGCCCATGTGTGTTGTGAATGGGTGCGATATCCTACGCAGGTGTGGAAGCTGCCTTCCTGTACATTTGATTGCCGTCAATGGATGGCAATCGATGTCCGTCGGTGATTGGCACTAGATTGCGGAACAGAGACCGACGTTAAATAAAGGAAAGAAGAACTAATGGATCACATCATTCGAGCAGTTTAAAATGACGTTTCCTACCACTCGAACTTTAACGTGGAACAATATTTTAATATCTTTTCTTCTACAACCTCGAGAAAATAGGGTCTTATTTGTAAAATGCTTGAAAAATCTGGAATTGATTGTTTCATTTCCGTAAAATCGCTGGTAGAAGGTCGTCCCAGAACTGCTCGACAATATGATTAATTAGCTGCAATTTAAGTAATTGCCATAAATGATATACATTTTACACCCCCATCCAAAATAAAACGGACAGAAAGTTGTTATTAAATCTCTATTATAGGAACTCCCAGCTTTTGACTGATTAGTCACTGACGGACAAAAAGTGTGAATTGCGACGGATTAAAAAATACATGATTTTTGTGTCAATCTAAATATCAATTTATGAACTCCGCTTTATCATGTTTCATCTGTTCTCCTGTCAATAGTAGGAGTTGGTTGGAAATGCTATCTAACATGAAACTTTAGTGTGATAAGTTATTAGCTAGAAAATGGTCTTATAAGAGGGTAGGTGGATAGTTCCGTTAGAGTACACAGCAAAAAAAATGTAATATCGATCAACGTAATTCAAGCTGATGTATGAAATAATTATGTAATAGCAAAAAGCAGATACAATATTACATCAATGGATGTAATTTTGTTCGCAAAATCGATGTACATCGTACAATGTGATATTACACAACCGATGGATTGACCTGGTTGCAGCAGTTTCGATGTAATATTCAACCAATTTTTTGCTGTGTACGGCAGTATGAAAATAGAATAGAAGTTGAAAATGGGCGAAGGGCCTAACCCGTACAATGTACGGGGAGATTTGACGTATGTCTTCAAATCAACAGGCAAAAAGTGTGCGCCTGACTTTGTTCAAATACTGCCTGCGGCTATGGAATAGTTTTAGCGACTACTCCAATCAACTCTGAAAATCCCAAGAAACATTGCAAGCTTTATAAAGGTTTTATAGCAGACTACAAGTCTAAATTTTGGTCTACAGAACCTTCTTTTTCTTTCCTTTATTTAACGTCGGTCTCTGTTCCGCAATCTAGTGCCAATCACCGACGGATATCGATTGCCATCCATTGACGACAATCGAATGTGCAGGAAGGCAGCTTCCACACCTGCGTAGGATATCGCTCCCATTCAACACACATGGGCCGGGACCAACGGCTTTACTTCCCTTCCGAAGGAAGACGTTACCAGAGATTTTTATGCCTCAGAAAAATCCCACCGACCTCGGCTGGGATTGAACCCAGACCCATTGGGGTGTTAAATAGCAGTCACGCTTACCACTACACCACCGGCGCAGGCTATCTACAGAACCTTCATAAAACCTAAATTGTTGCGTTCGCGTATGAAGTAACAACATAACATAAAAACACTTTGAATGAAAGTAGGAGTTGTTTGTTACTTCTTCGTTGATTTCAACAACATTTTGTTGTTGTCCATCGACAATGTGTCAGTTTTTTTAAAGAATCTCATAGATCTTTCTGGATGCTAGGACCAGCTGGAAGTATTTCCTCTCTGGTCGATTGGTTTCTTGGATTCCCTTTTTAGACATATCTGATGACATCGTTGACGGAGTTCAGCTTTCGAGATCCAATTGTGAAACTGCCAAGCATGAATTATATACCGCAGAAAACAGTAAATGGTGCAAAGCAACACAGATTCAACGTTGGAATTGATAGTTAGGATTTTGAGGGCGTTTTCTAATATGATATGATCTTTTTTTTTTATCTACTTCCATTATTTGAAAGGCTCAATCGCGTTACAAAGCCGATAATTCATTGTTCATTGTTTGTAAAAAAAAAAAATAACTCAATTCTATGTCGAGTAGGAGTTGGGCCGAATACTCGCGGCCTCCCCGAGGTTAGAGGAGTACATTACCGAATTATAGGATCAGGGGAGGAGCTTGGGAGTGGAGTTTCGTTGTCTCATTAAAACGTTGTCGCCAGTATATGAACGGTAGTGCAGTTCTAGATTTAACTTCGACTGGAGTTCGAGCGAGTGTGGTAACCAGTGGGCGACGATTAAATTCTTATGCTAGGCATTTGCAGAAGCATATAAATAAACTGCATATAACAGTGATTTGATCTTCAAATATGCTGTAAACCTGCAGTTGTACTGGATTTCATGATTTGTGTACCTTTATCGCTCTTAGTTCAACCTATTAACGTCTAGGACGGTATAAAAGTGTGATAGAGTCAGGGATCTTGGTGTTATTTTGGACTCAAAACTTACTTTTACCGATAATTATAACACAATTATTAACAGAGGTAACAACATGCTTGGTTTCATAAAACGTTTCTGCTATAACTTTCACGATCCGTATACGATAAAAACATTGTACATTGCTTATGTAAGGTCGATATTAGAATATTGCAGCATAGTTTGGTCTCCTTTTTCAATCACACGCGAATAAAGAATAGAGTCCGTTCAAAAGCAGTTTCTATTGTATGCACTCCGCAAGTTAGGTTGGACTGTATTTCCTCTGCCATCTTACACAGCTCGGTGTATGCTCATAAATATTCAAACATTAAAAGAGTGTCGTGAATTTGCTATGATTTCATTCGTAAACGATATCGTATCACATTGCATTGATTCAATAGAACTATTGTTATCCTTAAATTTATATACACCATCTAGACATTTACGAAATAGAAATATATTGGCTACAAATCGTCATCGTACGAATTATGCCAAATTTTGACCTTGAACCAAATTATGGACACATATAATAAGCACTTTACAATGACAAAACCAAATTATAGCAATATTTTAATTCCTCGCATAACGTTAGCTAGAAGCATTTTTTTAATGTGTTCTCAAGGCATATTTTAACAAATTTGACAAAGACAAAATTGTTAAAGTAGCACTTAAGACAACAATTATAAAACGGTATACACTGATTGACGACAAATAAAAAAAAGTTAGTACGTAGATTTCCGTAACGACCCATAACGGAGGTCTTATTTAACTCATATCAGGGTGGCCACTGGATTAAGAAAATTCGATTCCCGGTTTTTCCCGGGTGCTCAAAATTGTTTTCCTAGTTTCACGTAAATAGCTAAAAATGGTGAAAGTTTCATTTCTTTAAACAACAAATTCTGGAGTGATGCAAGATTTGGACGTAGCGCTTTTGTAAATAATCACGTCAATCGCAAATTTATTTGTTTACGAGATTGAGATTTTTCTTGGCGATAAATCAGTGATAGACGAGTTTGTTTAAAAAATCAATTACATTTGTCACATTATGTTCCATCATTCAGGTAACTGTTTGAAGTCCGAAATTTGAATTGATTGCAGAATTGTAACATTTTTCAGAGGGGCACATCTCAAACGCTACTGGGCCACTGCGGGTCATTGGACCGAATGTTATGAGATGTGAGATCTAAGAAACAGCATTTGGAAAAATATGGAGGATTACATTTAAAAAATCCATGATTTTGAGACTAGGCCAGTTTTTCACATTCTTGAACGTGTCGAGATTTTAAACTTCGAAAAATTTTAAATTTCAAATGAAGATCTCAGATTTACTTTATAAAACAATAGTAGAAGGCAAGAACATGTATCTCAGATTTAAAAATCATGCATCAGAATCATAGCTATTGGGCTTGGACAACATTTTAGTATTCTTGCATTTTCAAGAAATGTCTAGAGAATGTTGATGAGAATGCCAAATCATATTTGAAAAGAATTGAGGGGGAATTTGACTTAAAGTTCCAGATAACTTTGAAAGGTATTTCAAAAAATTGTGGAAAACTAAAGATGAATTCCACGGTAGGCCTGAAGAGACTATTTTGGAGATTATTTGTGGAATTCCAGTGAATTTTGGACTAGTTTGAAGATAGTTTTAAGCGAATTCCTAAGAGAATTCATATGAATGTTGTGCACATTTCATGGAACTTCCGGGAAGGAGTGAAATTCACAGGAAAATTTTAGCATGTTTCCAAAGAAATTCTGAGTACAGGATATTTTGAACAAACTTCAACAGAAATTTTAGTAGTATTTCGAAAAAATAACAAGAAATTCGCTCAAGAGCATTTGAGAAGTATTTTAAGGGAATTCTAAGTATAAATTCTCATGAAATCTTGAGGTGAAGCCCAAGGCAATGTTGGGAGAATAATTTCTTAATTTTAAATGGTATATCTGATGAAAATTCAAAGGAGATTTTTAAGAAAACTATAGAGAGAAATTGAAATAAATTCTCGCGAGCATTATTGAGAATTCAAAGAGAAATGCAGAGTAAATTTCTAGAGATTTTTAGAGGTAATTTCTAAGTTTTCTGAACAGAATTCCTAGACTGTTATAAAAGAAGTATCTAGGGAATATCGCAAAGCAACTCTGAAGTTATTTTGGAATGACCCTAAATAAATCTCTTCGTAGACAAAAATCAACAAACAAACATCTGTGGTTGATTTTGCAAGCTGTGATATCGCAGCTCAGAATATCAAGCTAACAAAACTCACCAACTGCAAATCTCACCAAACTGTGGTGATATTGAGTTTAATGATTTTTGTTTTACACCCGAATGGAACCGAAACTTCCATAACGGCTGGCAGCAGTCCCTTCGTGTCTGCCATCGGTGAAGATTAAAAAGAGATAGCAAACTATACTTTCTCTTTCTAATAGCGAATTCGTTTATTATCGGGGTTAACACCAGTTCCAACCCAGTGCGAAACCGAACTTTTTGTCAGTGTGAACATCAACCTGAGCTAGGTTTTAAAAACAAACGAGCAAACTGACGTTTGTCAGAAAACAAGCAAACCCAATCTTGATACCCGATCCAGGTTGGAACTGAATAATAAACGAATTCGCTATAAGAAAACGATGTGGAATGGAATCATGTTTGTGTCGAGTCAGCTCTCAACTTGATTTTTGCGCGCTGTGAATAGTCTCGCAATATCAAAGGAGCTTGTAAAATCAATATCAAGCATGATATTTTGTTCCAATTTCACGCGTGATATTGAGAGCGTATGAGAGCGGAAACATATTATTTGATTGATGATTTTGCCAACACTGCTCTCTGGCATTGCCTTACCATGTTATTCATTAGACTCTAAAAACGCACTGGAAATATCTTAAAATTGGTGCCACAATTCTCTTCGAATTGTTGATAGTTCACAGAATGCAATGATTCGCTTAAATTGCTGTTCATAATTTTCTTTAAATTCCCTTGGAAAATGCATTTAAACTTATTCGGTGTACTCTTCTAGCTTTACTTGAAATTCACCTCATAGTTCCTTTGGATTTCTTATCAGAAGTATGTTGGAATTCATCTCAAAATCATACTGAAAACCCCTTTGGAAATCTTCTAAGCGTTCGCTTGGTATATATCCAGGAACTTCCTTGAATATCTCCTCTGAATTCTCAAATGAACTGGTAATCCTGACCTTGATTGATGATTATTTTCGTTAGAATTGCTTTGGAACTATTCTCATGAATATCTTTAAATTAAAGTACACCGGGGAATGTGGGCCCTAAAAATTAGATAGTTCAGTTTTATGCGATTGTGTAATCTACAATACCGTAATGCACCGAATACCGAACAGTTATTTTATTATTTTTAATTAACTATCACAACCAGTTGGTAACAGGAGAACATCAAGACTAAAGCATCATCATAAAATTTACGTGGCATTTGGATCATGTTTGGCCTCGAGAATCCACTTTTAAAAGTGTTCGAATTGATGGATTAAGTGCCCGGATTTCAGTGCATTACGATAATCAATAGTGATGTGCAGTGATGTTGCACCGGACAACACAAAACACCCGGAAGCCCAGTAGGGAAGTTTCCATTTACAAACAGTTCCACCAGCAAAAGTGGCACACACAATCAGACTTGATAAAAAATCATCAAACTCACTGAAGATTTTAAAATACTTTTATCCTGTTAGTTTAGGCATGCCATGGCGGTAGTAATATGGAATAAGTAAACAAAAACTCCAGGAGAAATAAGGAGAGCGACCTTAAGCAAGAGGATGATTTGACGTGAAGTGCGGTTTCCGAGGCTCTGGATGACTTTTTTTGTTCTAGGCAAGAAGCTCAGAGTTCACCCAGGATGAGAAAAAGAGCGTGTGAAAGAAAACATGAAAACGAGTGGCAGCAAACCTCACTCACATTTCTACATTCTGGGGGACCGAAATCCGTGCAGCATCGAAATTCGTACAGTTCATAAAAAAAATGAGGGCTTTTTGTATGAACTAACGGATTTGGATTGATTTCTTAGGTTACGGATTTCGATCCCGCAAGGTAACTTAAAGATTTCTAGAGAAAAAAAAAACGAGATCTCAGTATTCAGTTGTATTCGCGGAACAGTAAAGGGTGATACGGTCAAAATTTGGTCAATATCAACTTGACGTATTTCTTTCAATTTTGCATTTAAAAAACCTGAACACCCCTCATTTTGAAGATGTGTGTGTGTAGAATGTTGCTCCTATTTTGATTTTGGAATTCACTCTTCAGTTGTCAAAATGCCGTCCAAGCAAGAAGAGCAGCGTATCAAAATTTTGCTCGCGCATCGCGAAAATCCGAGCTACTCGCACGCAAAGTTGGCAAAATCGCTAAAAGTTGCCAAATCAACCGTTACAAATGTAATTAAAGTGTTTGGGGAACGTTTGTCGACAGCCAGGAAGTCTGGATCGGGGGGAAATCGAAAACCGGAAGCCGCTGAGACGACAAAGAGAGTTGCCGGTAGTTTCAAGCGAAACCCTAACCTCTCTCTCCGAGATGCCGCAAATAAGCTGGGTGTATCGTCTACAACCGTGCATCGAGCCAAAAAATGAGCCGGACTATCGACTTACAAGAAGGTAGTGACTCCAAATCGCGATGATAAACAAAATACGACGGCCAAAGCGCGATCCCGGAGGCTGTACACGACGATGCTGACGAAGTTTGACTGCGTGGTAATGGACGACGAAACCTACGTCAAAGCCGACTACAAGCAGCTTCCGGGACAGGAGTTTTATACGGCAAAAGGAAGGGGAAAGGTAGCAGATGTTTTCAAGCACATGAAACTGTCAAAGTTCGCAAAGAAATATCTGGTTTGGCAAGCCATCTGTACCTGTGGCTTGAAAAGCAGCATTTTCATAGCTTCCGGGACTGTCAACCAAGAAATTTACGTGAAAGAGTGTTTGAATAAACGTCTGCTGCCTTTCCTGAAGAAACACGGTTGTTCCGTACTGTTTTGGCCGGATTTGGCATCTTGCCATTACGGTAAAAAGGCCATGGAGTGGTACGCCGCCAACAACGTGCAGGTGGTTCCCAAGGACAAGAACCCTCCCAACACGCCAGAGCTCCGCCCAATTGAGAAATACTGGGCTATTGTCAAGCGGAACCTAAAGAAGACCAAAAAACTGCTAAGGGCGAGCAGCAGTTCAAGGCAAACTGGCTTTCTGCGGCGAAGAAGGTGGACAAGGTGGCTGTACAAAATCTGATGGCAGGGGTCAAGCGTAAGGCCCGGCAATTCGGATTTGGAAAAGCGGAAGCCTAACTGAATATTTTTCCTGAATTTTATACTAATTGAACTTGAAAAAGAAATTTAATTTGATTTTTTAAATAAACGATTTCACCGATTTACACGCGTTTTCCCTTGACCAAATTTTGACCGTATCACCCTTTATTCTCTAGATCTAAATTTTCGTGTTCAAGAATTATAAAATAATGTTTATGTTCCATCCCTTACTTTTCTTCATTCGGTTTGATGACTCATTAAATAATAGCATTTAGCCTGTGGTTTCAAGAAGTTTAGAAGCTCTTGAGTTGCTGAAAACAAATACTGAGACTCAGCTACGATCTTATTTGGGGTAGATACTTAATGCTCATGAATTATGAAGTTGATCCACCTTTGTGGAAGACCTCTTGACTAAAGGCCTCCACATATAGTTTGTATATTCTCAAAACTTTAGCTCAAACTCAAAGGCTTTTGAGCTCAATCTATTTGGCCTCCGGAGTTGAATGCAGTTAACCCATAGGTCCTCTGCAATTGATCCAAGACATTGGATCATGTGGGTGCGTTAGGCCACTGAAGTTAACGCATACTATCTCTAGAGTTCACACATAACCACTTGCATTTAACACGCAAGGCTATTAAAGTGGACCAATAAGGCTACTAGGCTTTACTTGAAGGACTTGCGACGTACCCAACAAAACCTCAGGCAAGCTTAATTAAATTCATAACTCAGTACATTATAGACTTGAAATCGAACCAATCACGTGAAAACACTACCGAAAAACAGTTAAGACGTGATTGTTTTGAAAACTGAAGTTAACACTATTATCGTTAAAAATTGAATTGACTAAAAGGTAAAATGTAGCTTTGAAGAATGATTTACGCATTAAATAGTGCCAAACAACGCGAAACACAAAATCTGCGACAGCTTCCTTGACCCTGCAATCTGGAATTCAGGAAATTATGATGAACCTGGACATCATAAATATGTTCAAGTTCCAAGAATTACGAAACTACCCGTCTTTCTGATTTGATTTTATAGTTTACATGACTTGGATTTTTTTTTCTATTTCTGATTCAAAACTAACTGCTTCTCAAACATTATAACATGTGAAGTAAAAAAAAGCCATAGAAAGAGCCTTCCACTTAACGTTCCCCCAAGTAAACGGGACAAGCATTTTTTTTTTCAAAGCCACATAGCCCCCACGAAATCAGTCATTACTTGGAGAAAACCGAAACCTCTCCGGATTGCAATCGTAATTAAGATTAAACACAACCCATCGAGCCCATCCCTTCCTAGGGTAGTGAGATCGAGACCAGAAAAAAAAATCCTCCAGTATCAATCTGTATAGCCTTAGCGGCACCAGCCACGGCAAGTCCTTGAACCAGGTCCACTTGATTTTTTTTTTCCTGACCCTTCTTCCAAAAATGAAGGACGCAAAAATATAATGAAAGGACAGCGAAAAACAAAAACCTCCCTCTCGTGCATTTGGCGCGCGCGTTCGTATCACTGTCAATTGTAAAGTCAAACATCGATTCCCGGTCGTCCGTCCGTGCCCATCATCATCCTGGGACGAGTGGATGGAACCGCACAAGAAAACTGGCCGGATGCTCAATTGCCTGCCCAGAGCCGACCCAAGAGGGATTCCCTTGGCTTCGCCGCAGCAGCAACGACGATGCTACTGCTGCTGCTGCTGATGATGATGATGATGATGATGGAGGACGCAACCGAAATGAATGGAATCGATTTTTCCCGGACTTGAGCGTTCCCTTGTCGCGCACATGCTTGCCCTATTTCCTGTCTGGTGAATCGTTATTTTTTGTGTGTGCCATTCTCGGTACGGGAAAACTCATCCATTGCTGCTGTGTTGCTACTAGGCAGTGCTACTGCCACTCTGGGAGCTGGGCGATATGGGAATTGTAGGAAGGAGGTAGCACCAAATCTCCATTGGACCGAGAATCTTGCCAAACATTGACGCAAAATTGAACGAGTAGCTTTTTTTTTCAGACACTGTTGTTGCTGGGGATTGCACGTTGCTCTCTTATCATACGCATTTTTTTTTGCCGAGCATTCGGTTCAGATGAGTTGTTCGGAACAGAATGGAAAAAAATTAAAACCAAGCACAATGAAGATCTACTTCCTCGGGTTTCTTCCGCTGCGTACTGGGCACAGAACCGTACACATGGCATCGACAGTGACGGTGCGGAGTGTTATCATGATTTCATTTTTCTAAACACACTTTTTCTACTTACACCCCCTCCAACGTCGAATGGGGTGCAATAGATTGGTCCAGAAATAATAATTGTTTGGATATTTCGTTGGAGTTAATCAATTTATCAAACTGAAGACGAGGCAGTCTTGTCGATATCGATTTTCGAAACAGTATTATTTCATCGGATTGACGATAGATTTTGGGAGAAGATTGAGTTACAAATTGAAGAAGAGTTTTGTCCAAATTTAGAACAAGTCTAGCAAACTTCAGGTCCTTCTCAAATTTACTCTTTTCGATTCCATGTTTCAACCATTCTACTCTTTACGAGGACTCCACCGAAACAGCCGAATTGTGTATTTTTTTTTTCACTGTAGCACGCGCGTTTCATGCTTCGCAGCCATCATTATTCCTCTCCAAACGAGAAAAAAAAATCCACTGTTCCAATCCCTGCAGCAGGTATTAGAGGTACCCTCCATAGCAAACAAACGCACTGACGGGGGAGCTGTGTGGGGAAAATTTGAACGATCTCCCGGAGAAAAAAAATGGAAATATTTCCGTAGATGCTGCTTTTGACGACGACACAGGTTCCCTGTTCGGAACATACGCAAAGCGAATGCCGCACTGTCGCCGTAAGGAAGATGGAAAGGATCAAACCCATTTTGACGAATTTGCTCCCCTGTTGGTGCAATATCAGTCGTGAAAATGTTTGCCTTGGCAAATAATTGAAAGTGCTACTTCCGGGAGACCTTGGTTCAGCACGCATGCAGCTAGTGGAGATTGAAGTATTGATTTGCTGGTGACATTTGTGTCAACATTAACATGAGTTTCAATCTTTTGAGTGAATTATTTTATAATCACTATATTACAAACGTTAAATTTCGGACACTTCCAGGGCTGTTGCAAAAGTACCGGCTTTCAATCCACCATACCTTCGTAAAGCGTAACAAAATTGACTATGGTTGACGCATCACAGAAATTTAAACACCACGGGGCCACGATGGTTTATCAACCATACGGTCTAATGAATTTCGGCCTGATGGCGCACGGCCAATCATCCATGAGTAGCAAGTCTAGCGCATCCAGCAGCAATTAGTGAAACTTATCCTAGAGCAACACGATTTTAGTTTAACTTTTGGAGTAGAGTTGAAGAAAAGAAATGATAATAATCATGATCATCATCCCACTGGTTGCCACACTCGGTCGAACTCCAGACGAAGTTGAATCTAGAACATATACTGGCGACAACGCTCTGATAAGACAACTAAACCCCACCCCCAAGCTCTTCGCCTGATCCTATCTTTCGACAATGTGCCCCACTAGGTATTCGTAAAATATCATCATCATCATCATCATCAAAATGCCATACATGTATTATGAAAATTCTAGGTCTTCTACAAAGCCATCGTTTAACTTATAGAATCCAAATTCAGGTCACAACTCCGAATCATTCTTATTATCCCAGATTTATTATTTGGTTGTCTCAATGCCGTTTGATTTCGCTTGCTTTATCCATGCTAGTACATTTAACCACATCTTCATCCAGCACCTCTGGCATTTCCTCTGTTGCCTTGCTGTTGATGTCCAACAATGCACCTCCATTACATAAGCATACGTACTTACGAGCTTCCGTTTGTTTTTCGAGCTGCTTCCGGGTCTTTCACTTGGAATTCATCCCTTTTGCATGAGAAGCATTTATGTTTATTCCCGTCATAACATTTATCGCCCTACATGACGAGGAAAAACTCCACCGGAAATTTCTCCCGGAAGACTCGCTTTACTATCCCGTATTTCCCCTGCACCAACGCTAAATCGCCGGGGCCTCAGATAGCTTAGTCAGTGAAGGCACGGTATTACCAAGCCGGAGAACATCTTTCGGGTTGGAAATGTTCTTCACTTCCCTGGATATAGAGTATCATTGTGCTTGCCACATAATATCCAAATGTATGCTTTGGTTGGCATAGAAAGCTCTCTATTAATAACTGTGTAAATGCCCCAAAAAACACTGACCTGCTCTCAAAGGTGAAAGCTCATGTAAGACAACGCTAAATCGCGGTCGGCAGATTCTGGTATGCAACATGCGTACTATCACTGCCTTTTTACTCTCACAATGAAAAAATAAATCTTCCGCGATCAACGTCAATGCATGCAGCATCGATTCTTCTGACTTGAAACTTATGAAAAGTTTTTTCTCCTTCGCAATCCAGTAAGTTGCTTCCATCTGAACGGCAGCCACAACACAAAATTTTAAGCCCTGAACACGCTATAATACAAGCAGCAATAACTCTAAGCCAGAAAACGGTCGAAAGATGCTATCAAGTTAGAGACTTTGGTGTTATAAATACTTGACTCTAAATTGTGTTTTGTTGATCGTCATAATAACATTATCTATAAAGCAAGTAACATACTCGGGTTTACCAAATGACGACAACAATAAAAAAAAAAAAAAAAACACATTTGAGTAAAAACAGAATTGAGTGAGTCACTCTATGAAGGGAACATAAAGAACAACTTTCCCCGGTGGATCCGACATGTGGCTTCAGGATCTATATTCATATTCAAATCTCAAATTAAATATTCGTCTAGCAAAATTCCAGTAACTCTGAGATCTGAAGATTCCGATGCTCTTGTACGGAAACTCTTGTACTTCTGGAACTTAATAAACTTCAAAAAATGTCTTGGTTATTTTGAAACTCTCTGAAACGATTCGGATGTAAATATAGTTGAAAATGTTTCAAATTCTTTGCATCTGGTTCTGGTAGTTTCATAATTTGTAGGGGTTATGATGCAAAAATCTCTAGATATTTTACACACTGCAAATTGTCTCGCGAATAGTTTGGAGTGTATCGGGTTTCCCCGGGGTTAACCAATATTTTGAAAGTTTCCGGAAGTTCAAGCCCAAGCAACATCGCCGATTTAATTATGGTCTTTAAGTCCATTCTAAGTCTTCTAAACCTCTTCAAAACCATAATAAAACCAAAATTGATACAGAAGTTCCGAGAACATGATGCATTATTGTGATGACAGACAGGGGCGTACTGAGGGGTTGGGGAAAACGGCAATCACCAAAGGCGACAAGGCATAATGTCGAATTCAAAGAGTAATACCTCCATGATATTAAGTTCATTGAAATTGTATCAAAGGGCGTAATTCCAAGAGAACTATGCAGAAAACTTCTAGGAAATTCTGGAAAGTATTCTTGATGACTTCTTTTGAGAATTCTAAAGAAATTTTGAAAAGTATTCAATGAGATTTGCGAGGATACCTTCAGCTAAATTCTTTGGAGAATTCCAAAGGAATAAAAGTACATGGTAATTATGAGGTGAATTCCGTAGGAATTGTAAAGGGATGCCCAGGAGTTTTCCAAGACAATTCAAATAACAAATCCTAGGGACGTCTGACCAAAATCCAAAGAAAATGCTCTAACGAACTCTATAAGTGAATTGATATAATGATTCTAAGAAAATCTGAATACATAAATAGTTTCAAAAAAACTCTAAAGAGAACATTTTTTTTTTTTCAGAACATACCAAGGGGAGATTGAATAGAGAATGCTGAGGAGAATTACTGAGAAATAATACCAATAGTAGTAGCAGTTCTGGATACAACTCTGTGGTATTTCATACTAGGGGAATTTCACAGGGGAGGCAAAGAGAATTCCAAGGAAACTCTGAAAATTATCCTGTGAAGATTTGTAATAAAATTGTTACGGTAATTCAGACATACGTAAACTTTTTACTATTTGGAAAGGGAATTAGGGGTTGAGCGGCGACACGATTGTTTTAGTTTAAACATGCTTGGACTGAAACTTGTGAGATCCTAAACTTGAAATATTTTCGATACGCTGAATACAGAAAACAACGCTCTTTTCAGAATTTCCTTATCACGGAGATGAAGCAGTCTGTCGCTAAAAATTTCCTAAATGAAAGAAATCAATCAATCAATCAATTTCCTTATAATAAACATATTATTTTCGCAAAGGGAAGTATTTTTTAACAGCCAAAAACTCTCTGCAGCACAATCCGAAAAAAATTTAGAATGTAGAGATTTTTGGAGATACTCTTCGAATTTTCAATGATTCTTCAAATAATTCGCTGAAAGTTCTTGAATCGATAGAAAAAAAATGGTTTGAAACCGGAATGTTTAAAATGTCATGAAATTTAGCTCAGAGTTATCTTGGCGTTCTCATCTGAATTTGTCTAATAATTAATTTGCAATACTCCTCACAATCCCCTAGAAATTTTTCTCTGAATGCCCTTAGCATTCTTTTCGGAAAACCTGGAAAATTTTCTGTAGAATCCACTTTGAACTATCTACACAATTCCCTAGGAATTTGGCCCTGAATTATTTAGGAACTGTCCTCAGAGTTCAATAGCCTCAAAGTTCTTATTGGAATTTCCTAGGAATTCTCATTAGTACTCTTCTCAGCACTTATTTGGAAAGATCATTAGAATTGGATCTGGAATCTTTGTCACAATCGTCACAATTCTCCTCAGAGCCACTTAAAAATTCCACTCAGAACCCTTCTTAATTTGCACCAGGAGCTCATGAAATTTAGTTTAGAATTATCTTGGAGTTCTCATGCCTAATAATTAAGTTGGAATTATTTTTGCAAAACCCGTAAAATTTTCTATAGAATCCACTTGGAACTATCTACACAAATCCTAGGAATTTGGTCCTGAATTATTTAGTAACTGTCATCAGAGTTCAATATCCTCAACGTTCTTATTGGAATTTCCTAGAAATTCTCATCAGTACTCTTCTCAGCACTTATTTGGAAAGATCATTAGAATTGTCACTTTCTCACAATCGTCACAATTCTCCTCAGAGCCACTTAAAAATTCCACTCAGAACTCTTCTTAATTTGCACCAGGAGCTCTGCTCACAATAACTTTGGAATTTTTTTCACAATTCAAGAGTCACATGTGAAAAGGGCATAGACGCTTTTTGTAAACAAACCTTTGTAGGCCCTTTTCTCGCCAACCAAGGGTCGCCCACGAAAACCATCATCATCAACGGGTAGAGGAAGTTTTCCCCTTCCCAATGACGTTGTTGTTTTGCGTGGGTGACCCTCGGTTGGCGAGAAAAGGGCCTACAAATGTTTGCTTACATTTTAAATTTTTCATTAGAGAGGACGAAATATGTTTTCCCCGATTTATCTTCGAAAATTCACGGTATTTCTCCGGTTTTATTCCCGGTGATTTCGAATTCCCGGGTTTTCCCGGTTTCCCCGATTCCCCTGATGAGCAAATAGAACGTCATTTATTTGCCCAGTACCGGTAGTAGAGTCAACACGCTAGACTTTGGGCCTACAGGGTGTCGACTCAGCGATGAAAACTTAATTCCCTGATCCAGTCGTTTTCCAGAAAAAAAATCCAGGTGTAGAAAACCATTCACATTTTTCTAAATTCACAGGTTTATCTCATGTTATGATTCAGGTCCCAAGTAACAATTTAGGTTTTATAAGGGTTCTTTATACCATCATTTAGACTTGTAGCATGTTTTAAAACCTCCATAAAACTTGCAATGTTAATTGGGTAGTTGAAGTAGTATTCTGGATATTACTTTGATTGACAACGATTTGAGAATGACACTGCAACCATTTTTATATCAATCAGCTTGCCATTTTTTAGTCTACAAGACTCAAAGATAAAGTTATCATAAAACGATCAGTTTAATCATTCAATAATAACATGCATTTTCATCACTAGGATGCTCGCTTGATCTCCAGAAAATTTTCAACAAATTCATGATCCGTTTCTTCCCTCAATTTGCTCCACTTCCTCACCTTGACATGGTAATTTCCTCACCCTTATTAGTTGTATTTCTAACTGTTTCTGGACTTTTCGCTAGGGATATTTGTGCATATGAAACACTTGTCTTTAATGCCGTTATGAAATAAATTTCTAGTGCACTTTTCATCCCATCTCCGTAGAAAATTTGTTCTGGATAACACGTTTAACCTCCGGTGTAAAATCGTTTACAAGCGCGTATTGAACATCCTAGGCAACCAATAAGCGCGCTAATTTGGATTTTTTGCTATATAAACTGCCGATGGACACATAATTGTACCATGTTCTACGGAGATTAATATACACATGAAATTCCCTGATTTTTCAGGTTTTCCAAGGTAGTCTACACTCTTGCCTGCCACATAAGCGTAAGACTTAACGGTAGTTAGCCATGTAACGCAGGTAGATAACCTCTTCGTGGTGCGTTACGGTTTCGAAAGCTTAAAACATTAGGATGACGTCATTCAGATACAGCAAAAATAATAAAGGTCCAATATGGCTGCCCAGCACACCATCAGATGGAATGATTCTTATGTAATGTTACCAAATTTTGACCGACATTGGATGACCAACTAGATAGAAATTAAGCAAATCTAGAAAAGAACCAGAGAAACCCAGACGTTCGAGCTTTTCTATCAAGATTCATGGTTGCTTTTATCGAAAGCAACTGAAAAATCAGTATAGATTACATCCCAAGTAACATTTTAAGTTTTATGAAGTAATACAAAGCTACTATAAAACAACATTCATAAAATCCTGGTCGATGCTACTTTGCCATTGATGCATCCACCAAAACCTCATTAAGACTAGAATCTGTCTAGTTGGCCCATCCTGGAGAAGGTTCTGAAGGGTATATTTTCGAAGCACATCAAGATTGGATTGCTGCAAAAAGGTTGTATGACGAACGTATTGAGAACCATTTGAAACCCTTGTTTAAGCTACAATAAAAGCTATTTGGCAACAATAAAAACCTTTTTCAAGCCATTTTCCCTAGCCGCTTGCTGAATCCACTAGAAAAGCCATCAATCAAGATAGAAAAGGATTCAAAAATACCATCCGATCTTAACAATATAATTGAAATATAAACTGATCATATAAAAAGCCTATTCAATTTCCAAAATTATTAAAATTGTTCTCATAAAGTGGCCGAGTTGTAGGTGTCATATTAAACCTTATGTGAAATGTACTTGAAAACATCGAAAAAAAAATAAGTCCGCCCTCGGAAAACGTTGATCTCATTTATTATGTTTACATTTGATTGATCAGATTGATCATTAAGCTCAGCCGAGATATGTTTTATGATTATCGTATTTCAAATATCTGCTCATTCCTTAATTGACCAAAATAAAGTTATATCCATGGAAATACACATTGAAAACGAAGTTTGTAAAAATCAAACTAAATAATTGTAATATGGCGGTGGCTTAAAAGTTGGTTCGCATGGGCCATATGTGAAAAAGTTGTTTTGCTTTAATGAAATCCCTTTTAAAATAGCTTTTATGAAGAAAACTTCCTGACTGAATTGTATTTGTCTAAAGCCATTTTGCTTGATCCTACCCCGTTCATATTTATGGCAGCATTTATAGAGGTAAAGTTGCCTGCAAAGAGTTAAACGTCAAAGTTTGTTTATCCTTCGATAGTTGCGTTGTTCGATCATTGCAACGAGGTTTTACTCTAGCGTTCTTCCAGGGGATTTTCTCCCGCTGAATTGGAAGCTGTTACTAAGGAAGTGTGCGAAACTGTTTTGCAACATTTCGCATATATCGCAACAACTGGAAGCTCAATCGTTCCCGTAAAATATTCCCTTCTTCCGGATGATTCCCGAAGTGCACCATCAAACGATGCAGTTGAAATTAAGTACGTTTTAATGAAATTTCGAACCTTTCGCTGAATAAAATTACTGCTAAGGCATTAATAAACAATAGCGAATGAAGTTTATGATTGATTTACATAACAGTTTTATGGAGGTATTTAGAGCTGCTTTCAATTTATTTTTTAAACAACTTTCTCGACCGACTATAAAAGGGTTTTTAAACAGTAATAAGCTGAATTACTAACCAGAAATGTTTTACACTTTGAAATTGATTGTTTATTTCCGTTATAAAACCATCATAAATCAGAGTGGATGCCAAGTAGCTGCTGAATTGTTACTTGGGATCAACCTGTGCCTGTGATCTGCTATAGTTTTGATTGGTGCAGGTAAATCTCTTTGGCATGAACCTATGTTGAGTCGCGGTAACAAGTATCGAAAACGAATTCTGTTCCATAGTGATGATGAACTACGACATGCACTAAACAAAGTTCACGGACATATCACAAAAGATCAATGTATTGGTTGCAGTAATTATGACCCAAATAAAAAAAAACCCGGGATCTTGGCAAAAAAAAAAGTTTTGAAAAGCAAAATAAGATGCATTTGAAAACACAGGTTCTAATTCTTCCTAAGAATAATGTAGAGGTTCAACCAAATATTTATTCGAAGCAAATAAATCAACCATCACAATTACCGACATTAGAAAAAAAAAACTATAAAGCATTCCGCTAAACTGACAATTAATTCCAATGACCATGCGTGTGCATAGCATAGCAAACCCCGACAATTCGTCTAGATATTCATTGCGCCCCGAAGCGATCCTGGGAATAATATTCGATAAATTTCCACATCAAAAGAAATATCACAACTCAATAGCAGCAACAACCAGCAAGACAGCTTCCCTGGCTGTAGGCAACCATCCTACACACAATATTTATACCGCGTCGCACGCACACAACCTATGCGTCTCCAGCTCCGCTATCGTGGCCACGACCGTCGATCACCGACATTGACGTGGTCGGACTGACGATATACCTGCCATAGGTTGATTCGAGCAGCCAGAGCTACAGACAATGACTCTTTGCAAGAAACGCTCGGAGTCGTTCCTAGCCGCCACCACATCCCAACGCGCAATCGGCACTTTTCCGGAATTCTGTCCACAGGCAAAAATATCGAAATTGGAAGCCTCTTGAGCGTGCGATTCGTTCGTTCGTCAACGTCGTTGCCCAAGAGCAGATTGTGTGCCTATTCCACGTTCTATTTACATGTTTCATATCGAAATCATTTCATTTTTCCTATGCCAATAGCAGCAGCAGCTGCTGCTGCTCTACACTGTACGGCCTTGCTTGGGGTACTCGAACGACAATCTATTTACCCCTTTTTGCTTGAAACAGAGATGAGGTCCCCCCGCTATTCGCATTGGCACTGTGTTTGGACCAAGAGGAAGGAAGACCTGCGTGTATTAGGTACCGAACCTACCAACCGCTCCCTCCTTCCCACTCGACAAACGCCACCGCTCTTTGAAGAGTCTTATTTATTCGAACGTTATTGAATTTATGTGTATTCTCAGGCAGCAGCGCACCGCTCCCTCGCATCACCGGAAACTGAACCTGCACAACCGCCGTTGGGTGGTGAAAGTGAAAGTGAGATCCTTTTGGTCGTCCACCCGCGCCATCAGCGACAGCGAGCATCGTTCACGTAGCTACCTTCCAACAATAATGGTGGCATGCTATGGAAGGGGGGTGGAAGCTCGTTCTGCACAGAGCGCAGCGAGAAGCGGAAGGGTTCTTTGCAGAGCGAGAGGTTGGAAAATGCGCGATGAACGACGGTTGCTGGTGGTGGTTGGGGGATGAGGTAGATTTGAATTGTTTGTTGTTTTCTATACATTTTCCCATGTATAAAATAATTATGTATAAAAGCACGCACTCGCTTCATCTCGTTCCCGGAGACGAGCAGGTCGAGTGACTGATAACAACAGCGTGCGCTCCTCGTTGAAGGGTAGTGGTGGTGCTGGTGGTGGGAGGAATGAGGATCCTAATGCGCATTTCATGAATTTTCGGTGAAAGTCTCAATCGCAGCGATTGCCTGGTTATAGCTGTGCAGGAGGGGGGAGGGGGTGATGCTGCTATGCGTGCCGGATGATGAAAACTTTCTCCTGGCTGCTGCCTGCGATGATTTCTTTCTGGTGTGCCCTTCAGTGGAAAAATGAGCCCGAATTTCAAAGGCTTCTGCTTCGACTGACAACGATGCGATGCGATGGTGGATCGGAATGGAAAATTGCTTTTGAAACGATATCCGCCGCTGATAGTGTACTGAGCGTTGACGTAAAGGAAGAAGCTTAGCGATTCGGGGAAGTTGAAGGCTTTTAGTTAATCAGAAGTTTGCTGAATGGCGGTGCACGGGTGTTACGTAGGAGTGGATTGAATTTTCACGTTTGGATTTATTCCATAGGGTTAGGTTTTCATTTTTTGTAAAATGTGCCACTTCAGGAAAATCAATCGATGATTATGCCACTCGTATATCCTGAGTACCCGAAGAGTAGTAGTAGTAGTAGTAGTAGTAGTAGTAGTAGTAGTTTGGGACCGGGTCAAATAGATTCATTCAGGTTCCACCGCCTTGAGCCCCTGGGTCTGCCTCTGCTGCGATGTCCTACAGGTTTTCAATCCAGCTCTTGCTTCCAGATTTTGTTTCCACCATTTCGTACTGTGTGAACGACTCACATCTTCTTATGTTCACGAGTTTCTGTTGATATTGGCTTCTGATTGATGATATCGACGATGGAGCTCAGCAAATCTCAATTTACAATTTCCCGTTTTTCCCTGAATTTTGGAAATTTTCTTGAGTAGAGTGTACCACTGAAACCTCAACTTCCCGTATTTTTACCAGAACAAAACCACTTCTATTTGATGCCTCAAAACCACCACACAATACATTGTAATACGAGGATGTGCTCCACGGTGGTTGGCACGCACTCCGCAGGTTTCGCAGGTCCTCCGGAACGATGTTCCTCCGAAGTTGTGGGAGACTCTGCTGAGCCCGGTGCGCAGCCTTGACACCACCGTTGTTCTCTTAGGTTTGGCCGATCCTTCCAGGTTCCGGTGGTCACCTTGATCTTTCGAAGGTGGTGTGTCCTGTTGTTCCTCCACTCGGTGTCCCAGGCTCTCCGAACCGTCCGCTTGATCCACTTTTTGACATCTTGGAGCGGTACATTGCCGGTGGACCTGGGTCCAGTGTGGTCTGAGCCGGCGAGGTGGTCGGCTGTTACGTTCCCTTGGATCCCGCAGTGACCGGGTACCCACATGAATACAGTGTTGGGCGGCGTATGCTTTACCGTCCCTTGGATCCACGTATGCTTCGGTGTTTCTGATTTTATGGCCGATATCACGCTGTGTGAGTCAGTTACGACTAATATCGGTCGGTTGGCCGATAACTTAACCATGTGGAGAATGGCCGCTGCCTCAGCTGAGAACACCGAGCATTGGGTCGGAAGCAGACCATTCCTACTCCGCTCCTGGAGAGAGAGCCGTCGGTGTACCTAACTTCATAACCTTGGTAGTGCGCCCCGAGAGCTTCGACAACTGTCCGGCGTAAAGCCAGCGAGTTGTCTCCTGCCCTGAAGCGGTCCTTGATTCGGCTGTCAATTTTGTTCGATTGTCAACTTTTGTCTCCTGCCATTGGACCCTGGCCACTGGAGGGAGATCTACGTCGGCGGCCGTGCGGAGGAGTCGGTTCGTCTCGTCGAGGAGAACGATCCTGTTGTTTCCCGACGTTTTAGCGAGAAAGGTAGCGGCTTTGGTAGCAGTAGCTGCGGTTAAAACGAGCCGAAACGGTAGGATACCGGCTTCAACGCATGCAGCGTCGGCCGGGTAGAGGGCAGGAGATCGGAGACTGTTCAAACGTAGCCAGAATCTGGACGGCTTTCTTGGCGGCAAGGCATGTTATCTCTACACCGTACAGTAGGCGACTGTTGATGATGGCTCGAGCTACGCGGAAGCGGATTTCGCGATTGTTGGATCGGTGGGAGCGAGAGATGGTCTTAATCAGGTTGGACTGACTTGTTTACTTGTTGGAAGTGCGACTCAAAGGATACATTCCGATCGAGGAGCACTCTCAAGACCCTCACGGTGTTTTTGGTCGGTATTGCTTGTTGTTTAATCATGATGGGCTGTCCGTTGTTGCTATGCCTGGTGGTACATAAGTGGCAGCGCACGCTCTTGCCGGCGGAAAGCTGGAAACCAACAGAGTCTACAGGGTGGGACCCACAGTTACAATGAGGACGTCATCCGCGTAGACGAAGATGTAAACGTTCTTGGGTAGTTGATCAAAGACCCTATTCATGGCAACTAGGAAGAGGGTGACCACGAACACCGAACCCTGTGGCACTCCGGTTTCCTCACTGAAACTTCCGGATTGCACGTTTCCGACCGAAACCCGAAAAGATCGGTCGGTCTGGAAGTTCCGGACGAAGTGAAGGATGTGTCCTTTCAGGCCCCTATCAGCAAGCTTCTTCCATACAGCTGGTGTCCATGTTCGGTTGAACGCTTTGGAGATGTCCAGCGAGACGATCTCCGCGTGATATGACCTTGGTCCTGTGCCTCCTTCAGGACTTCCCCAAGAGTGGCGAAGTAGGTGGAGGTGCCATACCCTTGCCTGAAGGCGTGCTGCCGATGGCGAATTTTTCGAATTCTCGACTTTTTCCCAGTTTTTCCTGGTGAAAATAAAATCCTGACTTTTCCCGGATGTCTAGTTTTTTTTTTCCTGACTGATTTGTTGTCGATTTATCAAGCTCAGTTGGCCGGTTTTAGCGCGTTTTTTTTTTCATGCGGTGCATATCTCTACGTAAAACCGACTCCACTGAACTAAGGCTTATTCTCGAAAAAATGCACCATTTTTATCCGTGTGTAACTTTTTTATCCGTGGGTAAAAATTTATGAAAATCTGGGTATAACTAGTTTGGAGTGAATTGTTCACATGTGCAAATTTTCATAACAATCGGTTCACTGGTTATTGAGATGTCATCGAAACAAGAAGAAAATCGCCGGAGAATTTTGCGCGCCGTCATGGAAAATCCGACTGCGACCATGAGATGGATCGGAAAACAACTGGGAATCACCCATATAACTGTGTCTCGGGTGGTAAAATCGTTTAAGGAGTCCCAGACGACCGAGCGGCGGGCTGGAAGTAAAAGAAAATCGAAGACAGCTGACCCTGTGAAGGCCCGGAAGGTGTTGGATTATTTCAAGCGTAATCCGAATCTTTCGATTCGCGACGCGGCTCTGAAGGCAAAGTGTTTCGCCTGGTTCGTTCAGCAAATCATGAAACGAGCTGGGCTTCGTGTATTCAAGGTCCGGAAGGCACCGAACCGGCGTGATCAACAAAACACGGCGGCCAAATCCCACGCAAGGAAGCTGTATCGAGAGTGGTTAACGAAACCGATGTGTGTGGTTATGGATGACGAAACCTACATCAAGGCAGACGCAAAGCAGATACCGGGGCTGAAGTTCTACGTTGCCAAATCACGGTTTGATGTTCCGGAAGACATAAGGAAGAAGAAAGTGGACAAGTTTGCCAAAAAATACTTGCTCTGGTAGGTCATATGCCAATGCGGTAAACTGAGTAAACCGTACATCACAATGGGTACCATCAACAGCGCAATTTACCGCACCGAGTGCCTCCAGAAGCTTCTGTTGCCCTTCCTGCGGTCCCACGGAGGCGAGACATTATTTTGGCCGGACCTGGCATCATACCATTACGCGCGATCAACTTTGGATTGGTACAGAGACAATAACGTTGTTTTTGTACCAAAAACCACCAACTCCCCAAATTCACCAGAGATTCGTCCGGTGGAAAGATTTTGGGCCATATTGAGGGCCAAAGTTCGAAAATCGTCCAAGGTGTTTAAGAACGCGCTGGAGTTGAAGAAAGAATGGATGAAAGTGACCAAAAAGGTCGGCTCCACCATTGCACAAAATGTAATTAGGGGCCTTAAGGGAAAGGTGCGGGCTTTCAGCGATGGAAAGGAAATTGAATAAAGTAATTATGCCGAAACATAATCCATATATACTAGTTCATTCCCTGAAAGTTTCAAGAAAATCCGACTCAAAATAAATTTTTGGCGAACACTTTTGTCTGGTGCATTTTTTTCGAGTACAGGCCTTATTTCACATAAAATTATTAGATTAAAAATATTAGAAAACAATCCAACATCTCGAGCTTTGATCAATTGTCTTCTTATTCTTCTTCTTCGCATTTCACAGCAAAAAAATAATTTTGATATCACGTCAAAGTGGATGCACTACAATCATGTCGAAAATATGGTGTAATATTACTTGCTAAAAAGGACAAAATTATCATTAATACAATGCATGAACTGACATTACGCTGCTTTTACTGCATTTGTTTATTTATGTGGTCATAAAAATTACATGAAATTTTCGACATGATTGTAGTGCATCCACTTTGATGTGATATCAAAATTATTTTTTTGCTGTGTATCGTATATTAACTTCTTGCATTCTCCCAATTTAGTGTTCTAGATGTACTTCCACAGTTATTAACTGAGAGCATTCGATGCCTTTACCATTTTTGTATTAGTATAATTGTGTGGCAAGTGCAATCATACTCTATGTCCAGGGAAGTTGAGAAATTTTACAACCCGCAAAATTGTTTAGACCGGACCGGGAATCAAACCCAGCCACCTCCAGCATGGTCTTGCTTTGTAGCTGCGCCTTTATCGACTGAGCTAAGGGGGGCCCATCAATTGTCAAGATAATTTTAGAGCTTATAGAGTTTTAGGATGACAAATTTTGAAAAAAAATAATTGTAATATCTGACGCTAGAGACTATTTTTAAAACTTGAGATTCCCAGACTTTGAAAACTCCTCAGGATCTTTGGAAGAGCTGAGACCTTGGGGCAAATTTTCAAGCTTCTCAAGCTAGAACTTATTGTTCTGTAAACTAGATTTTTAAACCAGAAATTAAATTTCAAATTCAGAAGAGCACTGAAGTTGGGAGCTTAGAATGTCTTAAGAAAACGTTCAACCGCAATTAATCTGCATAAACTTTCAGGAGCTACTATCAGGGATTATATTGATCAGCAAATGTGTGTCATCGTTGCAGAAATAACAGCCATCTACATTGATCCTTTCAACCGATTTGCAGCAGCTGCACTTAGCTGACTCGAAAAAAAACCTCAAACAAGTGCAATAAAACAACAATCGACGAAACTCGCCATCAGAAGGGAAAAAAAAGTCATGCCTTTTAGTTTTTTTCCACTATGACTTGTTTCCTATTTCCCACGCGGCAAGAACATGATTCGGAATTGATTACCCGGAAACGTTCATGTGGCCTAAATAAGAAATAAAAGATTTTCCGAAACCGGATTTGGTGTGCGCTCTTCTTCTCCTTCTGGCCAACCCCCAGAATGAAGATCCTACGGGGGAGCAGCACTCCAGCAAATTTACTTCACTACATCCTGTACATATCTACCACCCGCCACCTCAGCAACCACGCGCCGGTGGTGCACACAGAGCTGTGTTTTATACATAGAGGAGGTATAAATTTTCCCATCGCCGGGCAGCGCAGTCGGAAAATATTCTGCCGATATCATGACCCCGGTGTGTGTCCTTTCCTGTACGAAACCAAGCCAAAAACCAACCGGAGCGAGATTGGAAAACAATTTTCTGCTACAATGATTTAGACGAGAAAAGCGAAATTTATTGACGCAGTATCGGTCCGTAGGTGGGGAATGGGGGGAAGGGGGGACGTTGCACACCGGAAAGAAACGCCTACCCTACCGAATTCGATTGTTTCGCCTACCGCTGCTGCTGCTGGCACTGGCTGGCATTCCCAGTGTTCGGAATGTTGAAAATTTCAGCAATTTCAGCGATTTCTTCCTGATAAATCTCGTGGATAACTGGTCGCCGGCAGTTAACAATGGAGCGCTCCGGGAGATGTTTTTGCGCTTAACCATTGCTCGATATTGTTCGCTTCTTGCGAATGAAGAGGAAAGTCTTCTCCAAATGTACGTGGGTGGAGGAATTGGTGAGCGAGGAAAAGTATTCGGAGAAAAACTTTCTAATCATTCTGACTGACTGAAGGGAGACGAACCAGAAGTAGTAGAAGAAAAAGAAGAAGAAGCATTTCATCCCGGTAAAAGCTGACGCGGGAGCCTTCAAAGCACTCATTTGGCAAGTGCCGTTGCTTATGAAGAAAAAGCCTTCCCTCTCCACTACTAGGAGCGCTGCTGCAGCTTTTTCCTAGGGTTTAATTTTCTAAATTGAATTCAAGTTTTAATCCAACCATTCCCTCCGCGCTGCCGTTGAAGCCGCCTTCACTAGCCCGCATCACCGACCACACCACCGCACAGCACCGTATAGCCGTTCAATCCCTCTAGTGAGGCGTACCATTTTAAAATTTTCCATCTTCATCACAGGCATCTCAAAAATCTATTCAAAAATTAAGCTAGAAATTTTTCAAACGAAAAACTTTTGCCCATATTACGCGCCGTACTGATGATGTTGTTGTTGTGCTTCCTTGCCTGCTTAACCGAACGCCGGCACCTTCTTGAGCTCTCTGTTCAGGAAGAAACCGACGACAAAGACGAAGAAGCACACGCAGCAGAGTCGGAAACTTTTCACCTAAATTTTCATCCCCTTGCCGAGACGACCGGCTCTCTAATCTCAAAAAACATCCCCACCCGAACGACCATCACCACCCCCTTCGTGTGCGTGCAAGGCGACGGTGGAGGTGGGAAAACTTCTAGTTCAAAATGCGTATTCATGAGACTTTTCCACATTCATCCTGCTGCTGCTCTACTTCTCCTTTTGTATCAGCCGATTCATTGCTGATGACGAAGGGTGCTTGGGGGCGGGGGGTACCATCAGGGGGACGATCGAGCAGGAGCGAGGCAAAAAACGGTTTCACTTTTATCAGCCAGCCTTGGCAGTTGTGTGTTCCGCTGCTCTGAATTAATGATGGTGATGCCTTTTTTCATCTCCTGCGTGTGCACTTGAGAAATAAATTAGCAAAGTTTTTGTGCCCTCTGCTATCGGGCGCCCAACGCCCGCCCTGAACTCTCGCCACTAGGCTCATCGTCTTGCTTGCCGCTGGGCCGCTTAGATGAGTGCGCTTAGATAGTGGTAATGCTAAGCGTAATATCTTTGTTCTACGGGCGGCAGGTTCGAGAAGTTCGAAGCCATCATCTTAGCAAGTGTTCGGCTCATCAGCTCACTCGCGGTTTCGTTATCTTAGGTGTGTCGGCGGATGGATACCTCGGTGA
This sequence comes from Ochlerotatus camptorhynchus, assembly GCF_037179485.1. Lineage (NCBI taxonomy): Eukaryota > Metazoa > Arthropoda > Insecta > Diptera > Culicidae > Ochlerotatus > Ochlerotatus camptorhynchus. Next base: position 2,636,673 of record NW_027040855.1, on the reverse strand, counting down.
AGTGGGATTCCTTCATGGATAATTTGCACCGGCGAGGCGACGAAGGTGGGATTCACAGTCGGTGCAGGATTTTCGATTAGTTTTGGGAATTGAAATTCAGCTCGACGCTTAGATTTTTTAACAGGAGTCAGTATTTTTAAACTGGGTTTTTGAATTACTGAAAAACTCGGTTAAAATTCAAATGACCGTTATTCGTAAAGATTCGATAAAATCGTCAATTTTTTATTTTTTTATCATTAAACGGAGTTAGGTAAGTCTGTAACACATTTTCTCAACTTTGAATTTATCACAGATTTTTTTAATTTTACCGCACAGTTCCGCAATTAAAAAAACTCGGTAAAAATTACTGATAAGTGTGTAAGGGCTACAAAATAGACAACCAATAATTTGGGAATCACAGAACTTTCTGGAGAAGCATTTGGGAGGAAATTTCCCGAAGAAGTCAGAACACACTTCCAAGGGAAACCAGAAAGGCTTCTGGAAGAAGCTGGATGTCACTTCAAGAGAGAGCCAGAAGGACATCTGGGGAAAGACAGAAGAAACTTCCAGGAGCAAGAATAAGGGATTTCGGCGGGAAATAGGGGAAATGTATGTAATGTCGGCCTACGTGTCCCTAATTTGAGCCCATACATAAATTCAGCAATCGACTAAATTTTCAATAGCAACCAAAAATATCCATTAGTACCGTCCCAATGACACGTTCATCTAGATACAATTGATAAATAGCAGATTTTTTGCGATGGGCCCAATCGTAGATCCATAGGCCAACATTAGAGCCATTTCCCCTACAAAATTTCTGAAAAAAACACTTAAATATAATCCGAGAAAACCGAGAGACATTTTCATGGGGAAGTCGGATATAATTCTGTGGGAAGTCGGAAGAAACTTCCGTAAAAATCAGGTAATGTTTCGGTGAGAAGTCTGGAGAAACATTCTGAGGAAATCAGAATAAAATTTGCAGGAAGTCATAAGAAATTTTTCCGACAAGGTATAAACTTGCGGGGGATGCAGCAGAATGTTTCGGGGGAAGCTTAAAAACTTCTCAGGGAAATCGGACGAAATTTCTTGGGTTTATCTGAAAAAAAAATCGGGGAAAGTCGGTGGACTCTTCAAAGAGAAGCCAGACATCCTTCAAAGGAAAAATTTAAGAATTTGGAGAAACTTGCAGAGGAAGACGGGACAAGTCGGAAGAACTTTCCGAAGGAAGCTTCATGGGGAAGTCAGAATCCCTTCCGGGGAAAGTATGTACATAGCATACGAAGGAATTCAGAAGGCACTTCCAGGGAAAGTCGGAAGAAACTTTCCAAGAAAGCCATTATTTAAGAAATACCGACGGAACCAACTGAAGGTATAAACTTGCAGGGGATGCAGCAGAATTTTTCGAGGAAGCTTAAAAAACTTCCAAGGGAAATCGGACGAAATTTCTAGGGGATATCCGGGGAAAGTCGGTAGACTCTTCAAGGAGAAGCCAGACGGCCTTCTAGAGAAAATTTTAAGAATCTGGAGAAACTTCCACGGGCAGCCAGGACAAGTCGGAAGATCTTTCCGAAGGAAGTCTTGAGAATTTTCATGGGGAATTCAGCAGCCCTTCCGGGGAAAGTCTGTACATGACATACGAAGGCACTTCCAGGGAAACTCGGAAGAAACTTCCGAAGCAATCCGTTAATAAATGCCGAGTTAATCTGGCAGAAACTGCAGTGAAAACTCCCAGGAACCATCCAGAGGAAGCCTGCAAAAACTTCCGGGGGAAATCAGAAGACATTTTCAGGTGAAGCATGAAAGACTTCAATTCAAGGGTAGTCAGAAGACACTTCCAGAGGAATTTGGTAGAAACTTCTGGGGACAATTAGAAGAAACTTCTGGGAAATGAATTTCTGTCCGTCTGTCTGACCCTTATAGACTCGGAAACTACTGAACCGATCGGTGTGAAAATTTGTATGCAGGGGTTTTTAGGGTAGGGAAAGGTTCTAATGATGGTTCGAGACCCCTACCCTCTCTGTAAGGAGGGGGGGGGGGGGCTCCCATATAAATGAAACAGAAATTTCTGCATAACTCGAGAACTAACCAAGCAAATGGAACCAAATTTGACCTGTGGAGGTCATAGGGGGTAGCCCCTTAGATAAGAGGGGGGGGGGCTACAAACAATATAGTATGCCCTTTTTTTATTGGCGCTTAAACTCAAGCTAATATTGAATCCCGAGCAAGGCCGGTTCAGACACGCAGCTGCACACAGTCCGATATAAAAATTCTGGGACAATCCAGGGTAACAAATGGATTTCGATTTTAACTCATACACGGTTGATAAATATCACTCAAATTTGAGTTCCGTTCGCTCAAATTCACGAAAACAACGGTTACTCATAGTAAAGCAAAGAATTTGAGAATGCTGACCGTATGGAAAGTTTCCGTTTTCGACAAAGTTGTTCAGTTGGTTGAGAATTCTCTGGTGGCTGCAGAATTATGGTGGCACAAGCAAAGGGCATTTAGCGTTTCATATCATAACTATACCGGATTCACCAAAGTTGTTCAGTTGAGTGAGAACTTTCAGATGGTAGAAAGTTAAACTTAAACATAAATAATTATTGTCAGTGGCGTCGCGTCCACATGTGCAACCTGTGCACGACACAGGTGCAAATAATTTAAAAAAATGTATTTAGATTGTTATAGATTTTATGGTCACATTATAGCTCTAATTCTTTACTCCAGACCACAAGTGACCATCTATACACTCTTTTATAGTGTGGCTCAATGAAATCTTCCAACCTGGTTTGCTTCAAAAAGGATTAAATTCAGTTCGGATGGTCTGCCTAATACCGAAGAAAACAAATCAAGAAGACTGGCAACTCTTCCATTTTATCATACGAACGCTATGAGACAGGTACAATCGCGTCATCTGCCGCTCAAAGGTAAATGCTTCGAACGAATTTGATAGCAAAAATTACATCCTCAAGAGAAAGGTTTGTGTATTTGCTCATTTTTCTATGCGTTGCTTCCACCTTAACTCAAGCGCAGCGCTATTGTATCTGTCGTTTTGATTCTGTCAAAGTTGCCAGCCTTCTTGATATGATGTCTTCGCTAATACCTAATAATGCATTGATTTCTAAGCATGTCGATATCACTAACATGACAAAACTCGTTAAATAGTGCACCTAAAAGCGAGCTTTTTTGGGTGGCGGGTGACAAGCTTGTGAATTGTCAAATGCCTGATGTAAGCCAAGCAGATCTTCTATCACCTCTTGAAACGTACCACTAATTTTCCACAATACATGGCGGCTTGCACCACTATGTAGTTGTAATTGAAACTTTCAGCAGTCACGCATCAAACGGGAGCAACACGGAAACAGCAGTCAGGTACGCTTTGGATGTTATCATACTTGCAGACCGGATTGAATGTGTGAGTTTAAATTTGTGATGCATGGGTGCCCAGAGCGTGCATTTCTCGCTGTGCACTTGGATATCTATTGCAGGCAAAGAGAGTAATGGAGAAAGAGAGCACAAAAGCTCGCTCTCACTCTCTTGTCAGTTGCAAATCTCTCAACTACCCTGGTTCTATTTGATAGTGTTGTTCTGATGAATAAAGAGTTGATTGATTCAAGTTTGTTACCCAGGGGACTTTATGAATTATCTCTAGATGTTGACACTGTTTTGTATCAAAAAATGTTTTCGGAAGTGTTTGACGGATATTCTTCATTACGCTTCAGTCGAAAGAGTTAGCCTTGTTAAGTTAAGTTTTGCAATTCCTCCTACTTCGGTTAGCGCAAAAAGGGCCATACAAGTTTTGTTTACACAATATGATAGGCCCTTTAAATGTTACATTAAGTAGTGATTAATATAGTAACTGAGCATATTTCCCTCGAATTCATGGAGAATTGAAAAATAAAACAAAAACTAATATGTGGTGGTAAGCTACAACGAACAAAGTTTGGTGCACAGGTAAACAAATGAGACACACGACGCCTTTGATTATTATGTATGGTGCTATTGAGCAAAAATGTTGTTCTTTCTCATATAGGGTTACGGGATGTAAACTAGGCCTAGGCCCTCAATTCGGCCTATCAAGCAAACATATCCTTTTTCAGCAATAAATCCCAATTTCAATGACACACAAATTTCACTGCAATTATATTTTTCAAGAACTTCCTAAGAAGTAGCCCAGGATTACTTCTTAGAATGGTCTCCTGAAATTCCTTTAAACTCTTCAAAGCATTTATTTCCATTCCGTAGTTTCTGCAGAGTTCAATTCATTTAGATGTTTGCATAATAATCATTTAATTAATCCTCATTATTGGATATATATTTGCTTAAGAATTCCTTATAATTTATCATCAGAAGACCCTTACTTCTCCTTAAAATTAGCCTGGAATTCTAGTCACAACCAATCTTTTCTTCAGAATATTGAAATAACCAAGATTCAGTATCTATCCAAACTATCTCTAAAATCCAAAAATCTTTAAGATTTAAGTACCTATTCCATATTTCAATTTCAAAATTCAATCTCACATTTTTCACACTTCAATCTTATGAATCATTTAGTTCGATTGCTTTCGGTAGGTGGTATTCGGGAAATTTGTATTCTGTATCTTTGAAAGTGTCCTTAACCACAGGGATACACAGGTAACCAAGAGGCATTAAAAGCAGCACGTTATCAGCAGAAAATGCTACTTAAAAACCAATGTTGGCCGAATATACGGCTGCTTTACTGCTAGAGCGTGAGCATGAGTATGATTGACAGCTCAAGGATGATGCTCTGTTATTGCCAGATCAGCTGTAATTACCCAGAGACGATGCGTGGGAGTAGCAATCATCTTCATTGTGTAAAAACTGGTGATGTAAAACTAGTAAATACCAGCGCCGGCCGCGTCCGAATGCAGGCCAAGAAAGCAATGGGTAGGAATGTGTTGACGTGATACCCGCCATGTTGGAACCCCAGAAATCTACTTTCTTTTTTTTTATTATAGAGATTTTTAGAAATAGGCTAGTTCATCTCTTCGAGAAATCTACTGTACTTCCACGATAAATCACTGGGATATTGGATAAAAGGGTTGGGTTCCAGCAAGATTCGTTTTGGTACACGATAACTTGAATTGATATCCTAACGATCCTATAATGCAAAGGAACTTGGGATTGAATCCACGGCCTTCAGCTCAGTAAGCAAAAATGTTTGCCACTAGGCAAACGAGCTCCTTTTATTACAACACACCAACGATCGATTTGTTGTTATTCCAATGCATTCATATTAACAAATAAAGTAATTAACGAATCTTGAATGCGAATGGGCTTGAGATTAAACTCATGAACTCATGTGCTCATTAAGCACAAACGGTCGCTCTAAGGCCACCGAGCCCCTCATATCACATCATACAATGTACGATCGCGTTGTTGTTGCAACCATTAAAACCCGGGCCCGACGATGACGTCAATGACGATGTCAAGTTTTATACGGCTGCTTTACTGCTAGACCCAACAAACTGACGCCATTACTGTCAAAAATTTGACAACCTTTGCACAGAGGGTAAAAATTGACAAAACCGCGACTAAACTGAATATCTCGGCTGCCAAACAGTTTCAGTCAACATGTTATACATATCCTCAAACGAAAAACTCTGCTGAATCGATTGGTGGTGGTCTCATTGGCCGGAGAGTTTTTCGTACCGAGATAGAGGACCGGGATCAATCCCAGTTCCCGGAAACGTAGAAAATGCCACTATCTATCTACATAATTTTACACTTTACTTAACGTATATTACTGGAAATTGATAGTACTAAGTATATATGATGTTAAAACACCCTCAGCGAAACTCTACTGGCCTAAAGGAGGATCCGGAACGACCGATAAAGTTGCCCCGTTATAAAAAAAAAATGTCCCAGAAACTTGTGATTTTTTTCTATGTTGTTCAGAATTAAGAGATCAAAGCGTATTTAATATGTAAACTATATTTTGGGGTATAGTGGCCATATTCTGGTTCTCCGGATAATCTCGATTGACCGATTAAGTGGCCAGATTATAAAAATTGTCCTAGAACCTTGCGATTGTTTCTATGTTTAATCAGAATCATGATTCAGATGTTCAGATGTTCTATCGCGAAGCTTTTTAACAAAAATATGAATTCTGGAAAAACTTGAGGGATGAAAGAAGTCCACTCTTACATTTGACGTTCATGCCATTTCTCGATGAACATTCAAATGGTCCTATCTGTTTTGATCGACTCTTTTCATAGATAGTTTAATAAAGGAGGTTCTAATCTAGCGTCCAAAACGTCAAATACAACATGCAAAGATTTTGCAGCTGAGTTATTAACGGAAGAGAATTTCGATGAAGAGAATCGATCAATGCAGATAGGGCCTTTTGAAATGCATATCTAGATTTGTTTTGCGTCTAGAGATTAAGAAAAAATAAGATGTTTTGCCAGGAAGAGTCTATAGCATGTCCCTCAGAATATTTTAAATCCATGAAACAGTTTTCTAAACTTAGAGATTTTTTTATATTTGTAAGAGTCATGGAGTTTACGAAATTTTAAAATTGCTAAAGATACAAGCACATTTGAAAATGTTTTGTTAAACTTCCTATAAAACATTCACAAACAAATCTTTGGGGAATTCCGTATACCGTTTTGGCAACAATTCCGAATAATCACAAATGACCAAACGTTTCCCTTTTCATTTACTTTAAAAGCCATATATAGAGCTAAACCATTCTTATCGTCACATGATTTTAATGAACAATACTCTAAAATTCTCAAAAAAAAAAAGAGTTACAAAACTACTTAAGATCCATGATCTACAGACTGTACTGTTAGCTTTACGACAGAGAAGTAAATTCTCTACAATCAAAATTCCACATCGGAAAACTTCAACCGCCGCTCGAAAAAAATAAATGAAAACCATTATTCTTAATTTTCATAACACACATTTTATCGCTGTCCAGTCACGTCAGTCGGGCAGCACCGCGCGAGACTGGACATTATTAAATTTTAATCCTTTCGGCTCAATTATGTGAGGTGCTTGCCGACCAACGACGTGACGACGGCACACGGGGAGATTCCACTAAGCTCTAGCGCACATGACTGCACGATGCTCCGGCAGCGGCAGGTCCTAATCAAGGACTGTTTGCTAGGCAAATGAACTCGAACGGAGTTCTACTCTGCACCATGGTCGCGAAAAAAAATACAAATGCGCGACAAAAATTAATTTCCGCGATTGTCAACATTGAAGCTACTATACTGCTGCCGAGGGTTCTGTGTTGAACTGAGAAACGACGTGCCACGAACCACGTCCAAATTTGCGTCCCCGTGCTCGCTCGTAGAAAATGAACTTTACCCGCACCTCCATTCCCTAGTATTGTTTTCCAATTCTTTGGCGAATTTCCCCACTAGCAGGATGTTTTCCGAAAAACATCCTTGTGGAACGGGGGGAAACGATATATGAAAATTCTTTTCAAACACAACATCGCTCTCGCGATGACAGTTTGTAGGACGGAAAAAAAATCATCCAACGATGACGACGACCGGCCACCCATCGTAAACACAATAAAAATTTAAAATAAATGTCTAATCCTTCGAAAATCCTTCGCCGGGTGATTTTTGCGTTTTCTGCAGCGTACCGAAGCGCGCGCGAGGGATTTCGCGAAGCACTTCCGCGCGGCAGGACGAATGGAATGGGAGATGGGGTTTTCAAGCTAAATTTAACGGGTCCCTCCGAAGAGTGTCGCTTCCCGGAAGGCAACGGGATAGGCTTTTATCTTTACTCTAAACTTCCTCGTTGTCGTCGTCGTCGTCGTCATCGTCTGGACAGGATATGGCCGGTCATCTCGCGGCGACATGTTTTGTGCCCACATCCCGTCGCGTCGGGGGAAAATTTGACAGGTCGGATATCGACGGCGAAGGGGGGGGCAGGGTTTGTTATGGCTCTCAACCGGCAGTTCAAGATTTTTTATGCAAACAAACGGCCCGGCAAGCCAACAGCCCGAAGGCATCATACGGGATGGGAAAAACTTTCCGACGGGTAGACTTACCTCCACAGACCAACGTGACATCTGTCAGGGTTGCCGAATCGAACAGGTTGGAAAAAGCCGCCGCCAGGTTCGACGAGTAGTTGCTCCATTTGAGACAATACTGCTGCTGATCCATTTTGACGATTGACTTTGGAGAATTCAGCTTGACGGTTTTTGAAGCGGGAACAATGGTGTTAAGATGTTGTTGCTGCTGTTGCTGCGCTTGATGGCCCGTCACTCGTGATGAGCTATCGAAATCTGTAGAAAAGCAAAGAGAAAGGGAATTGTTAGCAAGTTGTAATATGAGTAAGTTTTTAAGTACCAAGCGCCCCCATCAAACTATAGTTTCTCATGAGCAGCCCCCCCAAATGCCAACCAGACAGTCAAATATTTATTCGCATCCGATCAAACGTTTGATCAACGCACTCTCAAGATCGCATCATCACGAACTTACGCATATTTGCACAAATCATTGACCGGCCTCCGCGCTGCCTGCCGATCGAAACGATCATTTATGCGTGTGGCATTAATCATCGCTTAGGTCTCTATGTGTACGGGGATGTGGTGCAGACGGTCGTTGGAGTGAGACCTTGGAAGATCATCGATACGGACAATTCTCACGTGCTTTTTCGATTACCTTTTGTCTTTTCGGAGGCTAGGCTCCATACGTTTGAACTGCTAGCACGGAAATTGGTCCGGCGCGGTCAGGCAAGGGGCGTTCCGGTTGATGAATTATGCAAATGAACCAAAGTAGTTATTGAGTAGTTGATATGTGGTTGTTATCCCGGGCCAAATGTGTAACAAGATTGATTTATTGATTTATCGTGAGCTAAGAAACCCTCTCGGTAGGTAGACGGTACCGTTTTGCTTTGTTAAAGGAAAACTGACGCAAAATCCGAGCACACGAAAATAAGTTAAACTTTTGTGTATTTTACAAATACAACGACGAAGATGATTAACTATAGCATATTGTAAATTGATTCACAAAAAATCCCGTACAAAAATTTGAACATTAAATTATATTAAGTATGATCATTGGGATGGGTCAAATTTGACTGGCAGATCACAGTCTTTCGATCTAATTCCGGTTTCCATACATTTTCCCATACAAACTTTAAAGTTCTCCCGCAAATCCAGATTGTAACCAAATTGGTTCAAATTTAGCACAGTTGTTGGGGACTTCAATACAGATCGATAGAGCAGTGAGAAACAAAGGTTCGTAAAATTGACCCACCATAATACCCATACCATACATTACGGAACAACAATTCTGCTTATGATGAATCAGGGTGTCGACTCAATGAAGAAAATCAAATTCCCTGATTTTCCAATAATTTACATTGAAAAAATCCACGTGCAGTGCTTACCCGTTTTTGGGAACACGACCCCATCAGCTATTCAGATATAAACTAGTGCTTTCTAGACTCTAGTTTCTCAAGAAATACACCATGACAACTGGCCCAGTACAGAGTTGGTTGGAAATTCTATCTAACATGAAGCTTTAGTGTGATAATTTATTAGCTAGACAATGGTCCTAGAAGAGGGTAGGTAGATAGTTCCGTTAGAGTCCGGCAGTATGAAAATTGAATAGAAGTTGAAAATGGTCAAATACTGCCTGCGGCTGTGGAATAGTTATAGCGACGTTTTTCGGCAACGTGGGGCTTTAGGTAGTGATGAAACGTCGTTAGAACTATTCCACAGTCGCAGGCAGTATTTGAGCAAAGTCAGGCGCACACTGTTTGCCTGTAGATTTGAAGACATACTTCAAATCTCCGCGTACATCGTACGGGTTAGGCAAAGAGTGTGCGTTTGACTTTATACTGTCGCATTAATGGCCCTCGCTCATTTTCAACTTCTTTTCAATTTTCATACTGCCGTACTCTAACGGTACTTTCTACTTACCCTCTTCTAAGACCATTCTCTAGCTAATAAATTATCACACTAAAGCTTCATGTTAGATAACATTTCCAACCAACTCTGAAAATCGCAAACTACGCGTATGTAAACACTTTGAATGGTCCAGTATAATTTCAAATTGGATAAAGCGTTCGATACATTTTATAGAATGCAAAAAAGGCAACACGCGAAAAACGGAAGGCATCGCATTTTTCTAAAGAGGCGAAGGAGGGGCATAGTGAACAGCTGTAACGTAGTGAGTTTCCTGTGCTTTAGCCTTGGATGTATTATGGTTCTAAACAAATTAATTGGTCAATAATCATTGCAATGATGATACAGAACCTGCAACCAATTAATTTGTTACGAACAATTAGATGTTTGGGACTGCTGCTCATTATGCCCCACCTGTTCACTATGCCCCTCTTACCCCTACAGCCATTTGAAAAAGTGGAAAACGCCAGGTAATCAGAGCAAGCAGTGACCGGGATGTTACTATGATTGATAGCTTTATGAGAAAGTTAGAAGATACGGAAAGGTAAGCACATATCATCATATGTTACTTTCCTGGATGTCGAATTTGGTTCTGCGACACGTTCGAAGTCTTCACAAATTGTCTATGAAAATTCGCTCAAAACTTTACAGGATTTTATTCGATTGTTGTCAAGCATTCTCTTAAGAATAATTTTCATTCACAAAGTTCATTTCACTTCTGCTAAAATAAATTCGCATGGGAATAATTCTCCTTCGATGCATATTCAGATAAAAAAAAGTGAACGACAACCTATAGAAATCAGTCTGACACTTAAACGTTCAGTTTTTTCCCAGATATTAATTGTTTAACAAGCTACAATTAGATAAAAACAGGGTTTCCCCACACATTTTTAACTCCCTTTACTACCAGTCTCAAGAGAGCCAAAACATTCAAATCCAAGAGCGTAAATTTTCTCTCACGAGTTCAATCGCTCAACATGCCGTGTATATTGATGCCACACGATACGTGATTTCCCTTTCACAGACTACAAAATATAGTACCTACCCCTGAAAAAATGTTGGAGCCCTTATTTTTGCTATTAGATGCACCATCCAGGGGCGGAGCATGGCAAGCATTTTTTTGTCGAATAGGAGAAATGCAGGTAATGTCGGCCTAAGTTTCCCTAATTTGGGCCCATACATAAGTTCAGCAATCGACTAAATTTTCAATAGCCACCAAAAATATCCATTAGTAACGTCCCAATAACGCGTTCATCTAGATAAAATTGATAAATAGCAGATTTTAAGCGATGGGCCCAATCTTAGATCCATAGGCCAACATTTCCGCTATATAAGAAAAGATTAACTCTGGATGTTAATCTAACTGCACATATAAAGATACCATACATGTGTTGACCGCACTGCCTTCTTTTAACAATTAACGGAACTAAGTGTATGCGTAATTTCCGATAGATGTCACCATTAAGCACAGCAGTGACATCTGAAGGAAAATTAACGCAGAAGCATGGTAACATGATTAATTATCTTCAAGCTTTGCTCAGAATTATCTTGAAGTTCAACTCTAAATTCTTCTGAGAATTGGGTGGAATTCTCCGTCAAATTATCTAGAAATTCTTTTCGAAATGCGCTTGGAATTATTCTCGGAATTCACAGATTTTCTTTGGAATTTTACCCTCTAAATTCGATTCCCCTGGTATTTTTCACGAATCCTGGTCTCCTCTCCACAATCGCCATGGAATTTTGCAGAGAGCTACTTACATTGTTTACTCTGAACTCACTCAATTGACTTGGGAGTTCTTCTCTCTTAGAGATTATCGAAAATATTCTCTGAACTACCTTGTTGTTATCTTTACAATTAATTTTAAAATCTGCTCAAAGTTGTTTTCTAAAATTCTTCAAAGTATCCTGAAAATCTAGTTCAGTCGAAGGGTCTTCAAATATTTTTTTTTTCGAATACAGGCCTATGGATCTAAGGTTGGGCCCATCGCTAACAATCTGTTATTAATCAATTTTATCTAGATGAACGCGTCATTGGGACGGTACTAATCTATATTTTTGGTCACCATTGAAAATTTAGAAATTGTGCCCAAATTAGAGGCATTTAGGTCGACATTACATCCATATTCACTCTTTATTTATTTTTCGATTTGTCGTCGGATTTCGCGGAATTTTCCCCTTTCCCGCGGTGACTTCAAATTATTGGCTTTTCCGCGATTTTCCCGATTTCCCGTTCCACTGGTCACTCTGCATTTTACATATGAAACACTTGCCTTTAATCCCATTACATATTATTATTGCTTTGAGCACATTTGGAGACCCTACTCCACAAGAAAATTATTCCAGATAATGCACTTAACCAAACGGTACTTCGCGGGCCGATTCCTCCGGAGGAAAATCGTATTAACAGTGCTTTCACCTTCAAAATTTGTAAGTTAATTCCATCTCAATTGCAATAGCAGCATCATCACAATACTATAACTTCACTGAGAAGCTAATTTTCCGTGCCCAACAGGTTAACAATGAAGACCTAGAATACCCAATAAAGCCACCCTATGCTGTCAAGAGAATGCTTGTCGACGTATATTTGAATCATTATTCCATGCAATAAAATCCAAGCAATAAAAAAATCCATCCAAGCAAGACCATTATCCTAAATTATCATTTAGTTGATTCTCTGAGATAATCAGGCTGTAAGGAACAAGAACTACAAGTATCCATAAAAATCATTCTCTTAACTTTTTACCGTTCTTGCATTAACTCAAAGGCGCTCAAAGGGTTGGGCCCATCGCTAAAAAACTACTATTTATCACTTTTATCTAGATGGACGCGTCATTGCGACGGTACTAATGGATATTTTTGGTCACTATTGAAAATTTAGTCGATTGCTGAGTTTATGTATGGGTCCAAATTAGGGTCATTTAGGCCGAAATTACATCCATTTCCCCTATGTTCTCGATAGCATTCTCTTTCAATTGGATGAAAACAATCCGCAGTTCCTTCAATCGTATGCCAAAGAGCGAACTTTTGATCTGACGCTGCCCATGAGCTTCAGCAAAGAATCTTTAGCGATAATTTTGGCCACTTTTGTCCAGTAATTTTCAAATTTTTCGATTGATTTCACTGCCTTAAAGTGTTTCCGTCGATATCACTAGGAAAGGGCTCAACAAGTTTCGATTGATTCACGTATTGCACATTGTTTGTTTTGTACCAAGCCACCGTGTCTTTCGAGTAGTACATTGCCACCAAATTTGACCAAAATAGTACTGGGCCATCATGTTGACGGATCATGGGCCGCAGACGCCGATTCAAACACTCCCGAACGTAAATTTTAGAGTTCATCATCTCCTTCGTCACAACTTGCCACATTTGCATATCGCTTGCCAAACCATGACCTTCTAACAAAAATTTTCGGTAAAAATTGGCTTACCATCTACCCTTATAACAATAACCATAAAAGAGAGCTTAACGACCTATTCGGGATATCATCCAAACCATTTGTGGGATAGTTTACCCATCCGGGATACAGTTCGTTTATGGTATTTGTTTATTAGGGTACTTCCTGGCCATCACGGACTGAGTAATTTTGGTCTCCCGGAAGCGTCTTGTAGTCAAATTTGACGTATGTTTCATCGTCCATGATAACACACGCCAATTTTTTACACAGCAAGCTATCATATAGCTTCCGAGCCCTCTGTTTGACGGTTTCTGACTCCCCTTCGGCTTCTTCTGCTTTTTGAACGTTTTCAGCCCGTTTATTGCCTTGACACGTTGGACGTTACTCTTCGATGTTCTCAGTTTTTTGGCCAAATCTCGAACAGAGGCACTTTTCTTATCGACGATCTTCTGGTCCACTTTTCGGTCCATCGGTCCCGATTTACGGCCAGATTTCGGTGCGTTCTCGAAGGTATCAAGTTGAAAGTGTGCTTATACTTTATGGGACACCCTATAGAACAACTCTTAGCCCACAAACAGCAGATTTATTCGAGCTTTGTTAGGTTTGCGTTACGGAACTTAATGGAAAATCTTTACCTTTCATTTTCATTTTGCAGCGTTTGGTGGGGCAATGAGAGCGCAAGTCAATCCAAAGCCGAGGGTAAAGGAAGATTAATGGCTGAATAGTCTATGCGGACCACTTGAACGGCCATGGGAAAAGGAAGGGATTGAAGAGGTCGGTTATTGGGGGGTTTTGAGGAAATGACACATAGTACTAGATTTGTGCTGCAAAATGTAAAGAAACCGAAAATCCATCTCCCACTGATTCATCCTTTCACATATATACCAAATTGATATTTAAAGCAACCATCAAAATAAACAGACAATATATGAAAAGGCTAGATACCTCTCTAAGCGGACCCCCCGCATTCTAACTCTTTTGTTAATCTACTTAATGTTATTAGGCAGTCTTAATTTTCTTATTTAAGTTTGTTTGATGATTATGATATCTCATTAGTCTAATTAAATAAATTATTGAAATCTCTAATTCACCTAATCAATCATAGCCCATGATTAAATAAGTACCTTGTGCTTGTAATCTAAAATTAAACGTGTTTCAAGTACGTTTGACTTCGACCTATATTTATTATATATTAGTTCGTCCCAGGTGACACCTTCAAGTGACTAAAATGCTTCACTTTGAAGTTAGTTTCTTAGCAGATTTTTTTAATTATATAGGGTATATGCTAAAACTATACTCACACGCTTCCACTATGTCGCACCACAAAAATACGTATGGGTATGTCACAATAGAAGCACGTGGAGTGGACATCCCGAGCCATAGTTCAAACACTTATCCCAAACCAAAATGAGGCATATATAAGATTAGTTACAATACCATGTACAAAAATTATGTTTAACATTGTTCCCTGAGTAATACTTCAATGGAAACAACAATGAAAGCTTGTCACGCAAATAGAAGGACGTTGGGCACTTTCTGAAATATTTCAATAGTATAATTCCCTTGCAAACCCAAATAAATCTACCTGTGTAAAAATAAATAAAATAAGAGTGATTTGCGGAAAAACCCGCCAGTATCGCACCCAACGTCAGTGCCTATATGTAAGCGTACTAAGACGCGGCTCTCAAACAAAGGAGTAACAAGTGTGATATTATCACTTCAGGCTAGAACTTTGATTCTCTCATGCAGTGGTTCATCAGAGAGGGGAAGCCTAGTAATCCTCATCGCATGCTCATGACGCTATTCTGACGGACCTCTCCAACTCTCCACTATGAATCATAAAATTAGGCCCGCCTACCAACGCCCACGTTAAAAACTAGCCAAGGGGAGGGAACTCAACGGAAAATTCCTAACCTGGTTCAAATCGACGATAAAAGGTGGATCGTTTGCATCCTTTAATTCAAAATTCATCATTCCATTTCAATTGCACATATCTCAAGGTGAACACGAGCCGTCGAAAAATGGGACACTTGGTGCGACAGGTCCACACCACACATGTTCTAATTAGTGTTGCAAATTCTAGTTTAATTTTTCCTCAATTCCGGTTGACATCGATACCCGCAGCTTAAATACATTTTAATTAATGTAATACTGCAGTGAACGACGACATCGGCGGCGAGGAAAAATGTGAATCACTGAAAGCACCCATCAGCAGCTCGCTACCATTAGAGAAGCTAGGAGAGTCAAGTTTGTGTGTGTGTGTGTTGCTTTTCTCCGAAAAGTGAAATGGAAAAAAAGGAGAATACATTAGAGAGACATTTGCATACTTACGAATAAATATGCCATTAAGTCGAACGACGCACTGCTCTGCATTTTGCGCTATCGCCGTAAACGTATCCAAAAATGTAACACCCATAGCCAAATTTAAAACAAATGCTGCCCGATAACGTTCTCATTTGATACTTAACATACGCAAATGCATTCAACGAGACACCGACATTTTCCATAGGCACAATTGCAATTGCTGTTGGTTCACCTCCTCTAACGGACAACGGCAACCCACGACTCCCCTAATGGGCACTGTGGAAATTTTCGACAATCTCAATCCATGGTAGACAGCCGCTGCTGCTGCGTTGTGAATAAATAATTACAACTATAGGCAGAAACTTTAGTGACGTAAAAGGGTAGCAATATGCACACGTGCTACCATCCGCAGCGGGCGTATGCACTCACCGAAGGACTGGAACTGGAACGAGTTTTTACTCGCTTTGTAAGAATGGGGTGGTAGTGCTGGAGGGGGTGGGTGCAGTGAGTGTGCATGATAAATTACTTTCCACCTCGCTTGCCAGCACCCCCTTCCTTTCCCTGCGCCCCGTGTGTTGCTGTTGAAATAAGAAAACAAGTTTTCCTTTTCGGATACAACAAGCACAGGGAATCCGATGCGTATGATGGCGTGCGTGAAAAACGTGTTGGAAAATTTAGGGCGGAAACCAGTTTCAGTTTTCAACGTCTTGTGCGGGTCTTGATTGATAATGGGCTGTTGTTGTTGCTGGCAAACAAGAAAGAGAGAGAGAACAAGTGGCAACTGTTGTTCGTCTGAGACTGGCAGTAACTGCAGTGATTACGATCACAGAACGGTGCTTAATTTGAAGTATTTTGAGCTCGGTTAGGGGGTGGAGAAAGCGCAACGCGTGCACTTGATGGGGGTAGCGTTGGAAAATTCCCTATTTTCCGTGGGGGATGTAGCTTTTATAAATGTGTGTCTGAGGGAATGACAAATGACTTCATTTGTTTTAAAATGTTACATAGAGTTCTCTGTCAGTCGTGAGCTTAGTCATTGGAGAATTTGCGCAATTCGACCAATGCTTATACTAATTAGGCGAATTTTTAGGAGTGTAGCAAACACATAAAGGTCTACAAACCTCAACTGGGACAACAAAAATCCCCGTCAGTAACTGTGTAACACTTAAGCTCAAATCCAGAGCCAAGGCAGAACTAATTGCTAGCCCCTTTTTTACATTACCACGATCCACCACAAGGGCCAAGAGAAAAACTAAATCGCGCATTGGTCGACGACAATGCAGTAGGGAAAAACTCTGATCAACTTCTTTCATCTCCTTCCATTTAGTTATTTTCTTCTTCGACCTTTTTCCCGAAAATGAATTGTGCACGCACTGCAATCACTCAACAATCCTCCCTAAGCATAAATATGGCGATTGATGAAACCGTCACGTTGCGGATCGGATAGACTTTGAATGAATATGAGGGGTTCGCGGTGTGCCGATCGAAACCGTCCAGTCATTTTTTAATTAAGTTGAAGGTTAACTGAATCGGTGCGTTTCTTTCTTCTCCGTTTTCTTCTTCATACCATCTGCGTTTTTTTCTCTCTCAAAACGCACTGCGCCTTGTTAGTTGCCAAGATCGGCGGTTCCTCCAATGTTCAATTTGTTCATTCACAGACTGGTCCGAGATCCGCGCGCCGCCGTGTGGGACCATTGTTTGTCTCGCCAGTCGCGAAGAGATGTAAGACGGGAGAAATTTGTAAAGCCAGGCAAACGAAGCCAAAAAAAATCAGCCGGCCAGACACACAGGTCTCTCTGTTGTGCGCTGTATTCACACTATTTTATTTGTTAGTGCGTTTCACGCATAATACTCTGGTGGTGGTGGTGGTGCTACTGCTACTGCTTGAGGGGCTTTAATGCGGCATAAGGCGGTTAGAAACGCACGATAGAGAGCCCCGGGGTCTTTAAATTGCAAACGCATTTTTATCGAATGCGCTAAAATGGGAATGCGACCGACCGGACTGGCCGACAAATAGAAGAAGAAAAAAATAAAGTGGAATAAGACGTGTATAATTGGACGGAAGAAGAAAAGTGCGTGCAGCTGCTTCTGTGGGTTGACCACTCGGTCGGCACAATGAAATAGTTTTAATGCTGCTGCAGCGGTTCAATTTTTATATCATTCAGATGTATGGAACAATGTGAAATTTTATAGTTACTGCAGAGGGATCGCAAACGATTTTTTTTTGTAATAGTCAATTTTTAGCTCGTTGATAACTGTCAAAATTTTATGTTTAATTATATTTACATATTTATTATATCTGACGAGGATTTCGTACAATGTATAGCTGTTAGGCATTATATTGTCCACATCCGGTGTGATATTCGATGCCTTTACTGATGTTTCCAAGCAACATCTCTGGTTTTATTAACCCCTCGTTTGTACCAAAACAGCTTACGTTTTCTGTACCTTGGGGTCAATTTGATCCCAAATCAAATTGTCGTATCAAAGTGATCGCTCAACGGATTTTTTAAACTTCAAATGGTTAATGAAGGAAATTTATTGTACTTTCAATTTAAATTATAAAAAAAAATATTCGAAGATGGCCATTGTAAAAATATACCCATGAAGTGGCAGATTTTTATGTTAGAGATGATTGAATCACGAGATCCCAATCATATAGGATGTTGCTTCCGTCTGCAAAGATATTCAAAATTACAAGGCCTTCAAAACTATGGACAGGATAAGCCTTGTCCATCTGAACAACTTTACCCAAGACGGAAACCTTCCATCTATTCCATATGTTAAGTTTGGGCAAACAATGAAAAATTAATGTCATACTTGCGCCGCCTGGTGAGTGAACTCTGAGCTGAACTCTTTACCTAGATAGGTCTTTACCATCTGAACAACTTTACCTATGACGTAAACTTTCTATCTAGCCCATATGTTAAGTTAAGGCAAAAAATTCATAATGAATGCCATTCAGCCTGATGGATGAATTATGAACTACACTCTTTTTTAAGATAGGTCTTGTAGACGTGAACAACTTTGCTAAGGCGCAACTTGATCATTTTCGTTTTAGCGCCATCTACAGGGTGGCAAGTGAATTTCCATTTTGAAATTCCTGGTTTTTTCCTGGTTTTTCTGGTCAATGATTTAAAAATTTCCTGGTTTTAAAAACCATGTATTTAAAAAAAACAATTTTTAATAAAAACAAACAGAGTGAATCCTTGTACCACCATTCTTCGCGCAATGCGGAATTTTACAAACCAAAATAGGTATTAAGGTTCTTGTGAATGCCCGTGAATTCTTTATCTGATTGTTTGCTGTAAAGAAGCTAGTAGGGAGCCGCGCTACTTCGTCGTATCATGGCGCCTATTTCCGTTCTATGTGCTAAAACTATAATAGCAAAGCGTTTTCACTTATGTTTTTGCAAAAACATCTTTGCTTACAAGATTAATTACAATTGACACTGAAACATTTGCGATAACCCGTAAAATGAGCGATTTTAGACGAGAAAAGCTGAGATACGACGGACTATAAGTCCCTAAATCTTGAGATTTCTGTTTTTGAAACTGCGATTTTTTTTAACTTTATCAAGGTGAAATTGCGAAGTGTGATATAAATGAGGACTCTTTAAACAAACCTTTGCTTCAAACAATTTTGCGGATTTCCAGTTTGTTTAAATGTTCCGCAAATTGTCAACGACTAAGAATCTTATTTAGCGGAATTTTAATTACAACATGATTTCAAAATCATATGATTAAAAGATTTCATAAACAACGCTGGTTTAATAACTCTTATTATTAAAAAGACTGACTGCTGAAGTTCATAGAAACTCCCTAAAGTTCGTAGAACTTCCCTGAAGCGTTAATGTCTTTCCTGAAGGGTTCATTGAAGTTTGTATTGCCTGAACTTCATGGGACTTCCCCGAAGTTCGAATCACTTTTTTTAAGATCTTAGGACTTCCCTGAAGTTCGGAGTTTTTTGAAATTCATAGGAATCGTAGAAGTACCATGTTCGTAGAAATTCTCAGAAGTTCGTAAGACTTCCTTCAAGTTCGAAGAACTTTCTCGAAGATCTGAGGACTTCCCTGAAGTTTGAAGGACTTAACTGAATATATGAGGACCCTAAATTTAGAAGAGCTTCCCTGAAGTTCATAAGGCTTTAAATATCGAAGGGTTTTCCAAAAGTTTGTGGGTCTTTCCTTAATTTCTGAAGCTTGGAGAGCTCTCATGAATTTCGTAGGACTACCTGTAGTTCAATTGACTTCTCGGAAGTTCTAGGAACTTTTTTGAGCTTGGAGAACTATGTTAAGTTCAAAGGACTTCCCAAGAGTATTGAAGACTTCTCTGAAGCTCGGAAAAAATCAATAACTGTCATAGGATTATCCTTAAGTTTTAAGCAATGCCTAAATGTCATAGAAGTTACATTAAATCTGTAGAAAATTCTGTAAAATTCGTAGTTATTCCCCAAAGATTAAAGGACTTCCCTGAAGTTCGTAAGACTTCTCTGAAATTTGTAGAACTTCTCTGAAGGTTCGGAGAGATTTCCTGACCGTCGTAGGTCATCACAGTAGTTCACAGGATTTTCCTGAAACTTGTAAGACTTGTAAGACGAATGTTGTAGAACTTGCATGAAGTTCGAAGGGCTTATCTGAAGTTTTTAGAAATAGAACTTTTTTATTGAACATGTTGAACAGCTACTTCAAAGTAGTTACGCGTCGGCACTGCTTAAGTCTGCTATCAATTAAGCACAAATCTAATATTTTCTAAATTCTCAGGGTAAATTTTGTTCATCAATGTTTAGTTGTGTAAAAGATTTAACTTGAACAAAATGGTTAGTTTTGACCTGACTATAAAAAGAAACTTTTACATACGTAAAATTTAAAACCTATTTAAATTATACAAACAAGATTATTTTCCTGTTGGACTTCTGAAATTCCTGGTTTTTTCCCGGTTTTTCCGGGTGAAAATAAATTCCCGACTTTTTCCCGGTTTTCCTGGTTTTCCTGGTTCACTTGCCACCCTGATCATCAGTGCCTTGAATCATTAATAATTTTTGTTCCTTACATTTGATCGAAAAGTGGACTTTAACAAAGTTGTAGCTGAGAAAATTTTCAACAAGCTCAGCTATCATTTTCTAAAGTAGAGTAAACTGGTGAATTTTGAGATAGATATGAACCGAAATTATGGTTTCTCCATAGTAATACCCATATAAACTTCAAATGGTCAGTTTCTCACTAAATGAGTTCAAATTTTGAGCACTGTGGAGGGAAAATTTCAAATTGTGCATCAGTCTAGTGATTATATCATGAGATAACAATCATATAGGATATTACTTCCTTCTGCAAAGATATTCAAAATTACAAGGCCTTCAAAACTATGGACAGGATAAGCCTTGTCCATCTGAGCAACTTTACCTATGACGTAAACATTCATATCACGCGTTCTTATTGACTTCGTTAGGTAGCATTTGAACTAAAGTATCGTACCATAAGCATAATATACCTATTAACGCCGAAATCATGGATTTATTTGATGTTTTCTGCTTGATAGGCCCAAAATGGGCGCTTAAGTCGAAGTCTCTTCATACCCTATCAACATCAAACTGAAATCCTAATTCGATTTCAGTTTATGCAATTGACAAATTTTGTTTTCATTTTGCTGTACATTTGCTCTTCAAAAATATGTTGTTGCGGGTTTGTTTTCATTGCCTCAGCATAACATCAAATTGAATACTTGTTTTGTTATCAACAGGAAAAATTAATATCAAATTAAGTTTTCAATTTGCTCTCAATGATAGCAGAAATAGTTTTCAATGTGATGTCACAGGAAGATTTGTTTGCTCTCAATTTTGATATTTTAACCGTTAAAACGACCAAAACGACAGCAACCTGAGCAATCATTATCAGCAAAATCACAACCTCAAATTTAGATTTCAATTTGATCTCAGACTTTGCTCGGGCAGCCTGTCAAAGGTCTGTATCTACATTAATCCAGACACCTTCAAATTACTGTAACTTTTGAAATGTTGCACGTAGGCAGAGATGCCAGAAATCTGCGTACGTTAAAATCAATTAATAAAAAGATAATTTACGATTACACGACAAATGAGGTTGCTTCAAAGTTGAGATTAGTTCACTCATATTCTTAAAAACGTAGTTAACTCATAGGCTGAGTAAAACTTTCCGAGGAATTTGTTTTTCAATATTAGCAACATTTCGATGTACATATGAAACTAGTACACGGAAAAAAGCTTTCTTGTAGTTTCCATTGGGAATGCACATATTTTCCATTAACAAAACCAATGATATCAGGGCTGGTAGTGGGCATGTGATGTACTAGTAATAACTCTAGTGACTAAAATTACGAAAATAGTTACCAAATAGTGACCTTTAAACAATTAAAAAGTGACCAATAGTGACATTTATTGATTGGAAAGATATGGTTCCGTTATTCCGGTATTGATCATGCTTTTTTTAAATAAAATAAATGATTTAAGGATCACATAAATTTGTTATACAAAAAAATGTATGAATTGAATAAGCAAGAGCACGGTTCGATTCTAACCTCTATTTCCTCACTCTGCAGATCACGAATGTGTTATTAGATCACGAAATTAAGGCACAGAGAAAAATGTTTCAAGTACCAATTTTAGACATTTTTTTACAATTTTAGGACAGCAATTTTTGAAGATCTAGGATATATATGAAGCGATGCATTTAACAAAATGAAGAACTGCAGTCTAGAATTAAATGAATATAGATCTAAGTTAACCATGAGTATGTTAATAAAAGATCCTTCTCTTCTTTGTAGTCGCTATAACGAACTGGTCGTCTTTTTACTTTGCTCCATTCCGCCTCCCAAAAATAGAATCTTCTGTAACACCTCAAATATAGAAAAAGAATCAAAACTCTGGGATCGAGACAACTTTTCTAGTTCGCAGTTTAGGAACAATAAAAAAGGGCATAAAACAAAATTGAATGCGTCTAGGGCTTAAAATCTCGATCGTGAAAAATTAAAGATTTAGGAATACATTTTAGAGTTCTTTAATTTTTCTTTTCTACGACCTGGATCTGGAATTTTTTTTTGTATTACCGGAATATCAGCACTGACAAACTTAATTCTAACTTATGCCCGAAAATCGTAAACGGCCGATTTAAGCGTGCAGTGATCCGAACTGTCAAAACCATAGGAGTTATTGATCTAGATAGAAATAATTTGTCCAGAATAGATCAGACACGAACCAATTCATAGCTTTTGCATGTGGTTTCATGGCTTAAATAGCTATGTAAATATTTCCCGCGAACACGAAGCCAGAAATTTTATTGTTTTTGCTATGGTCATTCATGTCGGTTTGACGGTGATGTTAGTATGGAAAAAATATAATACAATTTAATGGACTTACAAAGGAATTCAAGAATCTGTGACATGATTTTTTTTTCTCGATGTTAGTACAAATACTAAAGCTACCGGACGTTAAAGATTATTCAAATTTCTGGCTTCTGAACAAATGTTAAACCATTTTTGACATTATACATTGAACCAACGGGAAAGGCAATTTTTACCTGAAAATTAAGGTAACCTTTTCAAAAAAATCCTATTCAATAGAGTTCACGTGCCGCACAGAAAATGCAATGACATGGTAATGAATTCCACTTGATTGACTGGACAAGTCCACATGTCATGCTGGTGAAGGTTAAGTGAAATTCAAGTAAGTTTTTCATGATTTCATGGTATGAACAATATCTCGTCGTATTCGTAATTCGAAAATGGCGATAGAAGAAAGTGCACTTTCGTCGTTGTTGGCCGAGTTGGAATTACCAGGCTACTTCATGCTTTGAAGCGTAAGTTTTATAATTTTTATAAATCAACACTCATTTATAAAATAAAATCAAATTGCAGAATACGGGAGTGGATTGTTCGAGGTGCTAACAATCGTTAATCGATGAACTATAAGGGTGCTACTATACGGTTAATGTACGTACTTCAACTTCGATCAACTGCCAATCATTAAATAATGTTTTTTTTTTCCTAGAATGCAATCATTTAATGACTCAAAGAAATCGAAATATATATCTATAGCCTATCACCAATTAACTTTATCATTATTAAAAAATCCAGTAAAAATTACTTGCAAATTTCTTTTTAAACTTTTAAAAGATGCCAATTTGAAGATCATCGGAAAATCCGATAAAATTTACGTGAAAACCAATTGATTTATATGTGAATCGCTCAAATGTAATCCCTTCCCCAAAACACGAATTATTCACCTGAAAAGTGTGATGAAAAATATCTATGTGCCTTTTCAGGTGAATTTTACGTAACTGTTTTTTTTTTTGCAGTGTAGGCTTGGACAACTTTCAAGATCTCAATGTAAAATAGCCAGAATATTAAGTCTAGAACATTTTTCGAAAATGACAATTTCAGCAACTCTGAGTTTTTAAAGTCCAATTCTTTACTCTCAAAATTGGTCGTAAAAAAGTGAGTTTATTAACTAAATTTTAAGGAATAGTGACTTTAGTGACTTTTTGATGAAAAATGGGACTTTTTAGTGACTGACTTGAAAATAGTGACCAAGTCACTAAAAATTGAGCTGCTACCAGCCCTGTGATATCCATCTGAATTTCACATAACATTCATGTGATCACATAAGTTCTATATGATAAATCACTATGTGATCCATTTCATTTGACACATAAGGTTCATGTGATTTTGTGGTGCAGTTCTCAATTATGATATCACATGAAAGTTATGTGTAATTCTAATGAATTGTCGATTTTTGTCATATTCGAAAAGACTCAGTCTACAAGTAAACTACGTTTTCTAGAGTTTGAGTAATTTAAACTTAAATTTGAGTCGATCTTTATTGCCATGAAGTGTGGAAATCCGTTAGTTACTTAGTACTGGTCCTTTTGCACGCCAGCAGCGGGGAAACAAGCACATCTCGGCAGTATTTGAGCAAAGTCAGGCCCATACTTTTTTGTTGAAGTAATGAAATTGGGTTGTTAGCGGAATGCTAAATAAAACAGCAAAAAAGGTTATCTTCCATTTAATTCCACTTAATTAATTTTGGTATCCATGACAGATACGTATTTCGACTACAATGTGCAGTCTTCATCAGTGTCATTCCCACTAAAGAACTTATCAAAATCTAACCCCCTTAAGTACTCATCCCCTAGGTAAAAAAGTCAAGATCATAGGTATAAAAATGAAACTAAGTTCTTTAGTGGGAATGACACTGATGAAGACTGCACATTGTAGTCGAAATACGTATCTGTCATGGATACCAAAATTAATTAAGTGGAATTAAATGGAAGATAACCTTTTTTGCTGTTTTATTCCATACTTTTTTGCCTGTAGATTTGAAGACATACTTCAAATCTCCGCGCACATCGTACGGGTTAGGCAAATGGTGTGCGTTTGACTTGCACTGTCACATAAATGGCCCTTCGCTCATTTTCAACATCTATGGAATTTTCACACTGCCGTACTCTAACGGAACTATCTACCTATCCTCTTCTAAGACCACTCACTAGCTAATAATTTATCACTCTAAAGCTTCATGTTAGATAGCATTTCCAACTATGTTACTTCAATCGCAAACTTCGTGTATGAAGTAACATAAAAATACTATGAAATATTTTGAAATTCTGAACTTAACAGCTATAATACTTGAAGATATATTCAAGATTCGGAAGTCAAATTCCTTGCTCATGGAACAGAAGCTCTCAATCTTATCGAAATAAATGAAATTTTCCGTAAACACCTTTTAACATCCCTGAAATTCTCTGAGCTTCCTGAAATATTTTTGAGTCATAAATTCTCTGAAGGTCTGTGTACTTTCCTGAAAAAATCTTAAGGGTTCTTGATTTTTTTATTCAGCACGGCATGGAACTATCCTGATTTCATCTAAACCAACGCTATATCTTTAAACTGCCTCAAAAGTGTGGACTAAAGTTACGAAAACTGAACTTAAGATCTCTGAAATTCCCCCAAAAATCCCTAGATTTAGCTTTTCTGACAAACTTAGAACTTATTAAACGTTTTCACAATTTTTCTCAAATTCTCTTGACACCGGTGAAGTTCTCTGAAATTCTAGGAACTTCTTAAAAGTTACTGCAGTTTTTCGGAAGCTAATAGAACCGCTTTGAGTTTTCTAAAGCTTCCAGTAAGCTGCCCGTATTTACAGGGTGGTAACTTCCCTTATGTTCGCGTAGTTTGTTTATGAAGCTTCACTGAAATTCTAAGCATTTCCTTGCATTCCTCAGAAATTCTGTAAAGTTCCGACCATTTTTATGAAGGTAATGGAGCTTCACTGAAGATCTCTAATCTTGAACAACGTTAATTACAAACTTGAAATAAATCATTTATTTTGTTTTTGAATATGAAACTTCAAGACAATGAATATTTTTGAGATTTTAGACTTACTGAAAAAAGTAAGTGTTAAAACTCCTACATTTAGCGCATTAAAAAATAGCTTTACTATTATAATCCTGAAAATTATCCGTTAAAGTTCTATTTAAAGTTGTCTAGTCAAATGATTAGACACCCAGCAGATATAGAAAGACGATTAAACGTCAAAAAGCTCTATAGAAGCACAACACCTCCGAATTGATCAAAAATTAGAACAAACTGTAGGCATCCATTGGACCATCAGATTCAACACACTGCAAGAAGGATGATCAATCTTGAAATAAATTCACGCTGTTACTGATTACAAGAAAAAGTGACTTGAAAAAAGAGACTTTTTAGTGACTGGCTTGAAAAAAGTGACTCATTGCCAGTCCTGATTTCGATTTTCTCGGCTTGCAATTTTTTTTTCATATAAGACTGTTAAACGTTTATGAACAGTTCAGATTGCTACAAACCAATTCAAAAATGTTAACTATCTAATTGAAATAGGGATCAACAATAAACCTAATTACACAATTTTGCTCAATCCAATGCGATTCAATCCACGCCTCATCCCAGCATCGATGTAAAACCATCGTCAGGGGATTGAAACGCACCGCTGTGTTTGATCTGCGGGGCGGTGCGGTGCAACGTATTCGGGGGTCTGCGCGAAACCCGCGATGGAAGTGACCTCAATAAAAATGCGTTTCTCACCCGTCGCAATGTGCGTATCGTCGTCTTCGTCGTCGTCGTCGTCGTTGAACGTCTATGTCTATGATATGGCTTCTTTTTCTGTTATTGTTGCGCCAATATTTCCTATTGGGGGAGATGGCAAAATTAAACCGAATGGTGGCTGTCGGTCGGTGGAGGGCAGCCAAAACCGCACGGTTGGTTATAGTTTTAAATCAAAAGCTGAATTTATAAATATTAATTTTTTGCTTCGCTGGTTTGCTGTGCGTGAACTTTCGTTGCGTTGACGTTGCGAGCGATAATGCCCCCACGACTGCTAGCTGCTCTATAAACATGCAATTAACTGGTTCTTATTTCTTTTTTCCATCGTTGGTGTGACGTTGAATTGCTGTTGATTTGTTGCTACTGGCCCGCGCTCAGCCGGGCATGCTAATGGTCGTTGACGTGTAGTTCTTTGAACCAGGTACGGTAGGTAATCTTAATGGGAGGTTGAGTGATATATGTGTGCACTAATGATAAATAAATCCTGACTTACATGACGTGACGTGACCCAGCAAGGAATGATGAATTTGCTTGAGTTTATTTAGTCTAAACTGGTTGTAAATTGAAACATTTGTTCTATCAACTAACTCATTTCTAAACGTCATCACAATTACATTGATTGCTTCAATTTCTCAGCCTGCAGTTTGACATTTCGAAAAAGTGACCCATTCACACGCACAATATTCACAGCAATAGTCTGTCGCAGGCCCCATTTCAAATGCGTTCTCTGTGTCTTTCCACGCAGCTAGCTCTAGCAGCAGCATGTGGTACCCGTTCATCGATGGGGCCCCCTTTTTTCACGCAGTTCGAGTCCAACCAAAACCGCACTGCTCCGACCACCGACCACCACCTTTAACCGGTGACGGCGAAGGCCAAAGTGCGTCTCGAGGACAGACCACTAAACGTGCTCTTTATGCGTTTTGTGCAGCCAGCAACAGCAAACACCGAATGGAACAACGGCATCAGCTAAACGTGTGAGTTCTCCAGCCAGCAGTCTCAACAGCCAGTTTGCCTCAAATACTGAAGAGTACAATAACAATAGTAGAGCCCCAGTCGAGTAGCAGCAGCAGCAGCGGACAAAAAACGCAGCCAGCTCAGCACTTTTGCATTTTTTTTTTTGGGCCGCCGACATTTATAGAGGTCACGCACTCGACGCATTGGAAACGCATTTCCAACTCAACGGACGGCGGACGGTTCTTTGTTCGCCACGCACACCGGGCAGCAGTGCGTTTCTGAGAGGAATTTGGAATACAATCGAAAAAGCTGTTTGGCCAAAACTTGACAATGACTCAGCCAGCCGTGCCAGACCGGATCGCCTTGGAATGGTGCGTTTTCAGTTGATCATTCGATCGGTCTTGGTTAATTGGAAAGTGCGTCAAGATGCACGACGAGCTTCCGTGAGCAATCACATGGGAAGGACGTTGAAGACTGCAAAAACCAGTTCCGTTTCAACGGCCATGCGATCAATCAGATTGATTCGACGGCACAGACAGTCAAATATAATTGCGTAATGAAAACTGCTTCCTTGCAATGTCCCGACCTTCCTGGCACACAACGAGCCAAGACATTACATAAAGTATGCCAACCAGAAAGCTATTCCTCACGCACATAGAACATAATTTAAAATTTCCACCCCGCTATCTCCCATCCACCGGTGGTTCCGCCGATGCTCCCGGGATTCAGAGGATCCATTTTCCCAGTGATTTCAACTGCGAAATAGAGTTGTGAAACGCACTCGACTCGCACTCGCACTCGTCCGCTCCGTCATCATCGTCGTCGTCGTTGAAGAGCATAGACCATCATAGTGTAGTTGGGTTCTGTGTGCGTCATTTTATCGGTTCATGCGCATTTCGGACGCATTCTCGCAATAGAGAGTGCGTTTCCCATTCCCCGTATCTCTGTATAGAGTACCGTCGTTGCCACCGGTTTTTCCCATTCGACCTAGTATCGCAAACGCACCAACTAAAGCAGCACTAGCTGGCAGCAACGGCACAGGCCTTCCTTTTGCCTTTGGGCACCCGGAAAGTCCATCAGGGATTCTTGCTCTTTCTCGCTTCTGCTCAAACCAGCAGCAGCATTCGAGTTTCTTTATGTACACATAGGAACGGCACATAGGATGCCAAAGGAATGGATTCGCCTTAGAATTCGGTCTCATTCGCTCTCGCCTTGCTTCGGTAGGTACCATGCTACCGACCAGACGCGGGATGGGAAACGTGCACTACGTGATGTAAGATCGTTCCGATGCGAAACGCATTCTCAGGGCTTTTCCTTCTGGGATTCTTCGTCTTTTTTGTGTGCTTTTTCTTCGCTCGGGAGGTGGTAAGGAGGTGGCTGGCTTTTTGTGCGTATATGTATCTAGTACCTACTTCCATCCACCGACCAGGAACTAGGAAGGTAGGACGGGGTGGTAGAACAAAGTTCTTTGTTTGCTGCGTTACGGTGCGGTGGTGGTTCGATGTGCTTTGTTTTCCCTCCTGAAAGTACAACTGCACACGCAATATGAGATATGAGATTAGATTAATGCTGGTTTCAGTTTTTGGTAGTCTAGCGCCCCGGGCAAGGAATAGGGCCAACCAAAGCAGTTGGCAGTATGGCCAATGCAGGGAAAATTTTGCATAGCTGGCGAAGATTGCCCAAACGTCTTTTGAAAGGTTTTCAAAGTGTTCTGAAATCTCAAAAGTAAATAGTGGATCGCCTAAAGAAGAAGGAACATGCTGTAGTTTACTACAAATTTGGTAGTAGATGCTACTTTCTGATTTATTAAATAATCGTTCGTCGTTCGAATGCGTTCGTCATGCCTTGTTTCGACTGTAACTCAACGAAAATCTCTGCTATCTGGAAAATTGCATCCATTCCGTAAACATCCACATCTAGTGCTTTCGAAAAGTTGTCAAGCTCGCCCCAAGTGGGCCTCACACTAGGGTGGGGCTTATTTTTCAAAATCACTTTGGGATATGTTTTCCCATGTGGAAAATGATTATTGAGACTAATTGAGTAACATATCGCTTTTTTCGTTGACATTTAGAGGTGACGCAACCCAAGTAACAAATCTAGAGCTTCTTGGCTATATTCAAAATTTATAAAGGTTTTATTGCAGCTGCAACCATTACCTACAGTTTTATCACGGTCATACACAATGCAAGTCATGAAACATTCTTATAGCTATCTACAAAACCCCTATAAAGCTAATTAAAAAACCAACTGATGCTTATGCTATTTTCACTTATGAAAGGTTTTATGATTGCTTTGAAGTATACAAAAAAGTAATATGAATTGCCCTTATAAAACCAAAAAATAAATCCTTTTGTTGCTTTATAAGTAAGCGCAATAAAACTAGTTGGCCATGACACAGTTATTTTAAAACAATTATAAGCATTCAGTTGCAACTTGTCAGAAATGTAAATAGGTGGTTTATTCTTACAACATAGAAAAGAATCAAAACTTTCCGGTACTTCCAAGCGGAGCGCAAAGAAAATCAACAAAATTGTTAGCATGAGCATGAAAACATTTCGTGTATACGTATACGCGACGTATAGTGTGCGTAAGAAAAACGTCAGCAATCTCCGTGATTCTTCCGTTCTCGCTCGCATATACATGGGGTGACACGGTCGAATCTTGGTCGAAATACATGGAATGGTGACAGTCCTAGGGCAAAAAGGTTGAAATCACGCATAACTTTTCACAAAGGTTAATGTACCATTCAAAATTTTCTAAATGTTTGTAAAATTCATCGGTTGCACCCGTAGAATAGGAATATACATTTGCCCTCAAATAAAAAAAATGAATTCAAGCTGAACATTGCATTAGGTCCTAAGTAATATTGACAGATTCGCTTCGTCAACTTTCTCTTTGCATCCCCACGGTCATGTAAAGACATTCCCAGGTATTTTCAGCACATAAATCGATAAAAGAAGCTTTTATCTAGCATCCAATACGACAAACACATCAAGAAACGGTTCTGTGAATAAGTTATTAACGAAAGAGAAAGTCGACGAAGAGAATCGATCAATGCTACTTAGGACCTAATGCAAAGTTCAGCTTGAATTGCTCTTGTAAAAAGAAAATAGTTCTCGTAATAAAATCATGCATTATGCTTTTCTGTTCTGCTTTCATCCCATGCACACTGGGCCAGGAATGCAACCTAGCGGAGCAAAATTAATAACTCCGAAACGATGCTTCGAAGCATTTCGGCGACTTGGTGTCTTCGGCAAAATTTCTCGTCATAATAAAGACCATCTATTGACATAAACAAATAGTTCAAAA
Source organism: Ochlerotatus camptorhynchus (assembly GCF_037179485.1). Classification (NCBI taxonomy): domain Eukaryota; kingdom Metazoa; phylum Arthropoda; class Insecta; order Diptera; family Culicidae; genus Ochlerotatus; species Ochlerotatus camptorhynchus. The sequence continues at coordinate 2,605,730 of NW_027040855.1, read as the reverse complement.
CTCTTCCGCAAAGATGGTGTCACAATCTAATTTCTTTCCCTGACGTTTTGGAAACTTGATGTCTTCGGCAAAGTTGTTTATCTTGACAAAATGAACAGCTCTTTCAAAGACGTAAAATTTCCACTGTCTACTGGTTTCAAGTTATATGGAGTTAAAGAAAAAAATGTCGAAAATATGGTTTTTTTCTGTTTCGGTTTTTTTGCTTACAGCTTTATAATGTTATATTTTTCTCTTATGCAAATACATTAAATAAATAGCTTTTGTGAAGTAACATACTGGATTAAGCTTCAAATTGCAAAGATATTGTTGAAAAAACGAGAAAAAAAAAAAACACAATTTTTGAACATTAATATCTCCTAAAGCGCAAAAAATCGCAACCTAACATTTTCAGCAAAAAATTAAGCAATACTCGATAAACAAAATATCAAAATTTGAGAGAGGTATATTTTGGTGTTTTTTTTTTAGATTTCTTCATTTTAATGGAACATTATTTTTTTTCTATAACTTTTTTAATGCATTGAAATGGCGTTTTGAAGACTTGACGACTTTGGCAAAGTTGGTTATCTTGATAAAATAAACAACTCTTCTTAAGACGTTAAAACTTCACAGCCTACTGTTTTCGAGGTATATTCATTTAAACAATATATTTAAAATTAAAACACTTATTTTCACATTTTTTCTGTAATTTAACATAACTCCAAAACAGCAGGCTGTGAAGTTTTAACGTATTAAGAAAAGTTGTTTATTTTATCAAGATAACCAACTTTGACAAAGTCGTGAAGTCTACGAAACACAAATGCATTAAAAAAGTTATAGAAAAAAATCATGTTCCACTAAAATGAAGAAATCTAAAAAAAAAACACCAAAATATACCTCTCTCAAATTTTGATATTTTGTTTATCGAGTATTGCTTAATTTTTGCTGAAAATGTCAGGTTGCGATTTTTTGCGCTTTGGGAGATATTAATGTTCAAAAATTGTGTTTTTTCTCGTTTTTTCAACAATATCTTTGAAATTTGAAGCTTAATCCAGTATGTTTCTTCACAAAAGCTATTTATTTAATGTATTTGCATAAGAGAAAAATATAACATTATAAAGCTGTAAGCAAAAAAACCGAAACAGAAAAAAAAAACATATTTTCGACATTTTTTCTTTAATTCCATATAACTTGAAACCAGTAGACAGTGGAAATTTTACGTCTTTGAAAGAGCTGTTCATTTTGTCAAGATAAACAACTTTGCCGAAGACATCCAGTTCTCAAAACGTCAGAGAAAGAAGTTAGATTGTGGCACCATCTTTGCGGAAGAGTTTTGAACTATTCGTTTATGTCAATAGATGGTCCTTATTATGACGAGAAATTTTGCCCAAGACACCAAGTCGCGGAAATGCTTCGTTTCGGAGTTATTAATTTTGCTCCGCTAGGTTGCATTGCTGACCCAGTGCAGTGTGCAATGTAAGCATTAGACATTTTAAGAAATTGCGCTTGGTGTTTTTCTTGCCTGCTGTCCTCGGTCGCCATATTGTCATTATGAAAATGCCATTAGCCTTGGAATAAAATCCAAGAAATTTCAATAAAATAATGGCTAAATAAGAGATCCGAAATGATTTCCAGTGTGTATTGGTATTAATTTATGTATTGAGATCTATTTTCTGTAAAATTAAGGTGATTCCATCAAATTCATTTGATTTCTGAAACAATCTTTTTTGTTAACTTGAATTATTTTGGAGGCGCATTTATTTAACGCTCATATTATCTCAATATACACGATAACATTTCAAGCGCATATGTTTTAGAACTTCTAAAAAGTAATATATTTTCTTTACGATTTTCACTAATGTCGCCATGAAACAAAATTGATTGCATGGTGATCTTGACACCAACACTCAAACCTATTTTTACCGCTAAAGATTTCCATTTGGAAAAAAAAGTTTCAGCAGAACAGAACAACAACAAGCTAATTTATGGCGGTTGCTTTGAAGCCAATAAAAATTAAATTGGCTTTATAACTGATTTTCACCAAAGCGTAATAAAACTGCTTGGATACAATATTACTCTTATAGAGGCTATGAGAACCTTTTGTAGAGTATGAGGCTTCCTGACAAAAGGTTTTAAGACAGCTTTATTGTGATTCTCAAACATGCTTTATAAACCTTATCAATAGTGGTCCACTAAGCTGTATGACGATCTTATAGCGGTTATCAAAAGGTTGTGCTGGAGCTATTAATTTTATTGGCGGTTTTATGAAATTGATCTCAATAACCACTAATAGAGTGCAATAAAACAAGAAATGCTACTTGGGAAGAGTCCAAACTGTCGAATGACTTACTTTTGACGTAGGACTACGACTTTGTTTTCTATATGGGGGTACACTTTGCGAGTACGAAAAATGAGCATGTAACGAAAGGGTAAGGTTTTGAACGCATATATCTCCAAAGCATTAGTGTGAAATATGTCATGCAATATGCCATTCGACGGGGGCTTACTCCAGCAGTTTTGTGGCATATAGTTAAAATGGTGCAAATAGTTAAACAACTAGGAATTTAACTAAAATGTGTAGCATAAAAATTTCCCATACATTTGCTTACACTATAAGGTGTATTTCCTAACAAAGACATCACATAGTTGGTCCCAAACGAATCAAGCCGTTGCCACATTTCCTTTCGAACTTCAGACGTGTTCGAAAGGCTCCACAAGCAGCTAGCTTGCTGCAAAGGCTGCCTGCAAGAGCGCCCTAGACAGAGTAGCAGTGATGAAGCCACACTGTCACTGTTTGGGTACAGTTGCTCATCGTGAGAATGCATTGTGGTCCACCGTCATCAGGCACGTTATCGTCATGTCGAAACTCACCCAAGCTCAAACTAGCTCACCGTATCCGTGGAGGTCTCAGAATTCTGCAGCCACTACAAAGATCGAACAACCCTGTAATGTGCATCAAACCTGCCGCGTCCAGAAGAATACGAACCTGTGATAAGTGGCGTCACGATATAGTACGTGTTGTTCATCGGCAAACAGCCGGGTAATTTGCTTACCACTCGACAGACGACGATGCGTATCAAACCAAAAGCGTCCTTTTCATGGCGACACAAATAATTCCTCTTAAAGAGTTAATTTTCATAAATTTTCTAGATGCAAAACCCACCGGAACAAAATTCACACAAAACCGTCTTTTTCGGGGCGCCGATATTAATTTTACCACCAAAGAGTTGATTTTGATAATTAACCATTTTGTCAAGCTTCTGCATTCATTTTCCATCATATGTCACTGCTGTTGTTTGAAACTACGCAATTGTTCACTCCGTTAATTGTTCACAAAGGACAGTGCAGTGTTAAACTTGTCTGGTACCTCTATATATGCATTTAGATTAACATTCGAAGTCCCTCCCTTTTTACATATTCTGCAGATTTCTTTGTTTTGGAACATGCAAATTTCCTATAAATTTTAAATTTGAACTATTTCTGGACTAAAAAGTTATAATACTTCCAGAAATTTTCAAGAATCTGTAATCAAATTCCAATTCCAAGCACGAGCCTTTAATCGTAAAATTTTATTGTAATTTCTAAGAACCTCATTTCAATTTTTTTTTTCCCGAAAAAACATCAAATGCAATCTGCTTTCAAGGTATTTCTGAGGAATTTTAGATTTCATCGGAAGCCTGATTGTTTTGAATAGAATTTCAAGAAACCCTGAATTGAATTAAAGTAAATAAAAATGAATACTCTTAGGAATTTCTGAGGAGCACAAGTCCTGTGAACTTCAGGGGAAATCTGGAAATCTGAGGATAATTTCATAATGTTTGTGAGAGAAAACGAATGCGGAGCATAAGTCCTTGGATTATTTTTTTATAATGCTAAAAGGAGGATTACAAGTAAATCTGAGAATAACTCCATGACATCTTCAAAGGAATTCGGAAAATAAATTCAGGAGGGTTTGCCAAACAATTTATGAGAAGAAATCTAAGGAATTTGTGAGGCGAAATACCAATGAATTCTTAGGAGACTTACAATGTGAGTAGAATTCCAAGGGAAGGAGTGAGATTTAAAATGAAATCTAAAATGCATTCAATGAATCTTTCGGAGAATCTTCCTTTTTCTGGAGAATTTTAAAGTAATTCCGAGGAAAATTGAATTCGGAGCATAGTTTCATCGAAATTTTAAAGAATATTTCAATGGAAATCTCCGTTGAATATGGAATGGACTATTCTGAGGTCTTCAGAACTACTTGAAAGTTCCCATTTTTTCCTGAAGGTAATGAAACTACCTTAAAGTTCTTTTTGTCGCATAATGCTCGTAATACTTCTCATCAAATTTTTAAACTTGCTTGAACTTTATAGAACTTCCTAAAGTTTCCTCAATTTGTCTAACGATCATGGATCTCCTCTAAAGGTTAAACAATTCGTTGAAGTTATCTAAGCTTCTTTAAAATTTATGTGACTTATCTAATGTTAACGGAACTGTTCTTAAGATTATCTGTGCTTTTCTGAAATTCCCGAAACTTCTCTCAAGTTTTTTGCAGTTCTCATGCAGCTTGTTGTACTGCGCTGAATCTAATTGAACTGTCCTAAAAATGTGTATGCTTCAATGAACTTCTGAACATCTGAAAATCTGGGAACTGCTTTAAATTTCCCACTAAATTTCTGAAACTATTGGAACTGACCTCCCCCTGAAATTTAAATTTCGGAGCTTACTAAACTTCTTTAAAATTTGTAAGAAAGTTTGAACATACTGAGAGGTTAGCACATATCATCGGTAAGAGACGTGTGTGGGAGAAAATTTGCAAAAAAATCTAAGGGCACCGCTGGGATTCGAACCCACAATTCCCATTCAGTACACGGGTGCATTGCCAATTATACAACGGTGGACCTATTTGGTCTATGGGTGTATTTGGCTAATGACATTTGAGTTTCGAATCCGTTTCCCACCGTAGTCTTTTTACGCAAGCGTTCCACACAACAATCGTCTATTATCGACGATTTTTTCGCAAATATTCTCACACACACGTCTCTTACCGATGCTAACCTCTCAGTATGTTCAAACTTTCTTACAAAAAAGTTAGTTATTTATTTATACAGAATTCAGATTTATGCAATTTACTCATTTAATCAAATTGCATGAAGTTACGTTTTTTTACAATTAAATCATAAATGTGTTCCCCGTCAAGGAATGTCCTCTCATGTAGAGTTACACTTGTCATACAACAAGCAATGAGTTCCCAATACGTTCAGCCAATCAATTCCGTTTGACCCTAATACGCTATCTGTTCGTTAAAGTCCGGGGTACGAATCCGAACCGTGCTCTCTTATAAAAAGAAAATAGATTTGAGCAAGGCAGTATATTGAAATTGCATGATAAGGATTTTCAGAGAAAGTTGATGAGAATTGTCGTTTGAAAGGTCGTTGAATTACTTCGGTAATTTGACGTACTTCCGGCTACGATGACCGTTGAATCCACACCTATCTGAGGGTTTCTGGAACTTCTACTCGTTCATTTTGACTTGAACCGTAGGGCAAGAGTGCGAGTAGTTGATACTTAAGTATACTTAGTGTCGTGGTGTGTTTTTCGTGGTTTGTGAAGTTTAAAATGTGAGAAGTCTAAAAGACTGAATTTAATGTTACATTTCTCGTTCCTTTCCGCTAGCCTGTAGAGTTCAAACATTAGGTTAGAAGTTACGTGCGGTCAACTTTTTGTGCAGGATCGTTTTGTGCAGATTGGAGATTGCACCGCATCGCTTCTAGCGATACATGGTTTTGCTCGGCACACCGCACCCATGATCAAATTTCGCGCTTTCTAGACCCCACGCTTCAGCATCAAGGTTCCCGGGTTGGGAAGAATCCGACATCTGCGCCACCGGCCATCGGCGCTAGTATCAGTACCAATTCCAGTAGTAGTAGATAGTAGAATTTACTCCAGGTTGTACTGCCTGGGAAAACAGTCTCCGCACTCACGTGTCACGATCGGTGGAGGAAATCTGAGAGGGGAAGTTCCTCCAGTGATGATAAATGTGAGTGGGGTTTGGCGGCTAGCACCAACTTTCGCTTAAGACTATTTGAAGCAGCCTCTATCTGCGAGGATCTCAATCCCTCATGGGATTTCAGTCCACTGAATCGCCCTCAAACTAATTTTCGGTCTCTTCTACACATAAACCCGCCCTGAGGTTGGGTTTCTTGCCGGGCAAATCAAACCGTGACGAGTGGTCCTCTTCGGAGGTGGCGCTTAAGCTACTCGTTTTGAGACAGGAAGCGTATTCAGTGGTCGAAATCTCGCAGGTTGCGAGACTTCCAATCAGCGGCGTTGAGTTGAAACGTTCGTTCCAGCAACGTGGGCCTTTTTCAAACCGTACAGTGACCTCTGTAGCTTACATGCGCTGCCAGATTTTGCTTTCACGCCTTCTGGTACCTTCATATAGAGATCTTCTTTTAGTTCTCCGTGTAGTAAAGCTTTCTTGACGTGCATCTGGTGGACAAGAAAACCACGATGGATAGCAACAGCGAGCATTACGCGAACACCAGCAGAACATTGAATGAAGCCCTTCACTACCAGTCGCGCCTTGTGTCAAATTTGTCGTCCAGTCGCGTCTTCCTTGAGCCGGAACACCCACTTCGTTCTGAGTGGCTTCACACCTACACCTACACCTACAGGTCATCAGTTTCCATGCATTGTTAGTTGTCATGGAGTTGACGTTTACCATCTGGTACCACAGGTCGCGTCCGTCACGAATGGCAATTTCAGTGTACGTTTTGGGAACATCTGACGTGGAGAGACAATCAACAGCAGTTGCTCTAAAGCCGGTAAGATAGTCCGTCTATGCCTCTTGAACGGTTCACCAGGTAGGCCGAAAGTCTCGTTCAGATCTGAATGCGAAGGGAGCGTGGAGTTGTCTGGTTACGCTGGATTTTCATATTCAATATCATCATCGGTCAGGACGGTCATCGTCTAATGGATCGTCCGGAATCGTCGATGATCTGCTCGGTCAACTTATTCTCTTTCTCCGCTTGCTCGTAAAGCTATGTCCATTTAGAATCCGGAATAATAAAATCATCTGTATCTCGGTAATGGATTGACGTACAAATAAGGTTAATACATCAAAACAAAGGTAATTAACTGTACTTTTAGGAAAAAATATCAATACAAATTATTTCTCTTCATTTCTAATGAAATTTTGCACTTTCTTCGTTATTCCTCCCATCAAACGCTGCACACCTCCGGAGTCAACTTCCTTGGCATATTTGTTCCACGTTTTGGTCATCTGAATCGTGTCACGAGCCGTTTTTCCACTTTTCTCTCTCGATGGGCCGGAACTACGGGCAGTTGGGTGGATTTATGTTTTTATCGATGAAATCTACGTTATTATCGCGGTACCACTGGATGACTTCCCGGCTGTAGTGGCAACTCGCCAAATCTGGCCAAAACTTCACGGGACCTTTATGGGCTTTAATGAAAGGTAGTACGCGGTTTTTGGAGCATTTTTCCTTGTACAACTTCGAGTTCATCGTCTTATTCGTCACGAACACTTTGGTCTTTGCTCCGCAGCTGCATATCCCTTGCCAAATCATCAGTTTTTTGGCAAATTTGTACATAAAAGCAAACTTAAACTTCGCACGAACATCTTCTCGTGCCGTCGCCATGTAGAATTTTTGGCCAGGAAGCTGTCCGAAATTCATTTTGACGTAGGTTTCATCGTCGATGAGCAGGCATCCATGGTACTTCGTCAAAAACTGCTGATAAAATTTCCGAGTTCGAGTTTTGGTGACCAAACTTTGCTTCAACGTTCTGTTTGGTTGCTTGCTGGCTCGATAAGAACGATATCCTGCTCGCAAACGAATTCTTCGAAAGGTACTGCGAGCAGCAGTGTATTTTTGTGCGATTTCATTATCTGATAGTCCAGGGTTTGCTCTGACGGTTCTCAACACCTTTTGGTTCAGCTTGCGGTCATATGTTCCACTACGACGCTTACCTTGAGGCACTTGATCCACGCTTTTTCGCTCCATGAAACGTTTGAGCACATCATACACGGTTGATTTGGCGATTTTCAACGTTTTTGCGATTTTTATTGCGGAACACGTTGGATTATCAACGTGGATGTGCAGAATTTTTTCTCTTCTCTCGGATTTCATCTGGAATAATTTTTGACTTTCCAGGGGCCCGAGGAAAACAACCCATGCGTTAGAGACATCTTGGCGAGCCGAGATCTCGACTATTACAATTTAATTTATGTGTTTTTAAAACGGATAGATCTGAGGATTTAGTAGTTAGTGTCATCTTGTGTTCCCCCAAGTTGTTAGCTGCCCATCGGTGTACCCCCATGTTTGCCTTTTTCATCAGTTGGTCGCTTAGTTCGAGATCCCTACCCTGCCATCCATTTGTTACAATTGGTTACCCCTAACCTCGAGATAGCCGCGAGTAATCGGCCCCCGCTTTACTAACGTTAGTTTTAAGAAATTTTGTAACCTAAACAATGAATATCGGCTCCGCAAAGCTACGGCAAATGAGCCTGGAAAAATAAACGCATTAAAAAAAAAAAAAACAAAAATTTTGACTCACTGCACGACACCGTGAAATTTATACCACAGAAAGTGGGCGGCTAGGTAAACAAACCACTGTAAAATAATTCTTGCAGCGGTCACTTTCCGTGCCGCTGCAACACAATAAGTGATTCCGGATTCTAACTGGACAGAACCTTACAGTAGAGGAACCACCAATCAGAAAGGTTTCTGGTATCGTTAGTCCACCGACAGCATTCTTCATTAAACTTGACGTCACGAGCCATCACGATTCGCCTGTTGTTCTTGTCACATAATCGGTAACCATTTGGTGCGTATCCAACCATCAGCAGCTCATGGCTAATCGCGTCCAGCTTCTTCCGATGTTGGTTCGGCACCCATGCATACATAGGCTTGACATCCGAAAACACGTCACGTACCTTCTCATGGCTAGGTTTCTTCCCGTACCACAGTTCACTATTTGATAACGCAGAAGTTGGGCTCCGGTTCACTAGGAAAACAACCGTCAACAAGGCTTCACACCACAACGACTTTTGCGCTTTGGATCCTATCAACATTGTACGTACATTCTCCATCAGAGTTCTGTTAAGTCTCTCTGCAACCCCATTTTACTGCGGCGAGTAAGCTACTGTTGTTTCGATCTAGATCCCCTTGATCTAGTAGTGCTTCTTCTGATTGCACGAGCGATATTCACACCCTTGATCTACTGTGAGCTTCGAAATCTTCGTTCCTCAGGCCACTGTAGACATTGTTTCGAATTTTTGAAAATTTACAAACACTTCCGATTATTGAAGGTCCGTATTTCTCGGTAGCTAGGAAAGGAACAGTTTTAGTTTTACACCTACACTTAATATTAAATATGTAGTTTATGAAACTCAATTGCCTTCCATTGAGCTAGTCTTTGAATGCTCATGAGATTTAATGTGCCGTGTAATATATTTAGTGCTAAAATTTGTGTAGTCTCCATTCAAGGAAAGCCCGTATAGTAAGACGAGAGCCTTGCCATTTTTGACAAAAATATATGTCAGCCGGAATGCACATTGTGCTTAAAAGAGAACATGCATAGCATTTGAGGAGAGGGGGGGTTGGTTAAACTTTGTGACCGGCCATATATTTGGTACAGCAAAATATGCTACGAGGGGGAGGGGTTTTAGAATTGTTCAAAAATACGCTACGTCATTTCGGGATGGTCTCATTCGAAAAAATATTATGGCTTCTCTTCGCAAAAATACGTAATGTCCTCGTAGTTCTAAAAACCAGGATCTGTGGCCTTTTTCCAAAGGTTACATCCGATTTGGTTACGAAACCGTAGAGAAACCAGGAGACCTAAACAATTGTATTTGCAATTATTTTTCAAATCTTCTTTCTTAAACGACAATAGTCGTACTAGTTTGATAACTGAACTGGAGTCGAAACAGGCGCGATCAATACGGACAAAGACGAACCACAAAATACCGAGCTCAAAATTCAAGATGCGTACTTCGTTGAAAACCGGTTCGAATGTGTCGCTTTGGCTAATTGTTCCAGCAAACTAAAACTCATCATCAAAATTAGGATAACGAGCAGGATTAAAAACTGATTAAAAGCAAATGACACAACAGCAACAACAACAACAACAACAACTGCACAGAGGGGCCCAGCCAGCCAGGCAGCATTTCTTCCTTACCATCTCATCGTCGCCCAGTGCCACTTAGTTTAGCACAAAATATCCCAATTTCTCTAATTGCACAAACGACGCACGTGCTGCCACTTCGTTGCATACACGTACGTTCAATAAGAGAACCACCACTACATTAACATATAGGTAGGTAGTAGGTACCATGCGGGGAGAGTACCGTTTTGCCACAACACTACTTCCGCTCGAGATGCGGTGGAAAACGAAGCACACACACGCGTGCATCCTTGCCATCGCATCCCTGAGGCGGGAAGGTAGGGAGAAATTAATTTATTCAAAATTGCCTTGCTCTAAGGCTCTCACTTTCTACAGGTCGAGGGATGGCGTTTCTAACCCTTTGTTCTTTCCAGGACAAGAACATTGCTTGTATATTTAGGTGCAGTCAGAAAGTTTCTTCATCCACTCTCTTCCTGGATTGGATTGCTGCTTCGGGAGATGGAGGGTTGCACATCGGGATATTTTTGCGCTAAATGTCTAAATTTAGTTTTCGAATGGATTTGTATTAGTAACTTTGGATTTCGCTGCAACGACGATTCTGCTGCTGTTGGCCCATAGACGTTGACGCATCTACCGACCGACCGACCGGGTGGGAGTGCAAACTGTGGCAAAGGGCAACATTTGCTTTGGCATGCACAAAGGACCTGGCCCCTCCAGCAGTCAGTGGAAGGTAAGTATGAACCGGTCCAAAACAGAAGACGATGTCATATTAGCATATACCTTCTTCTACGTCTGTGTGTAGTGCGGTAGCAACACCCTACACACAAGACATGCTGCAGTAACAGCCCCCAGTGTTGGTGTTGTTTTTGTTGTTGTTGCTCTGTGCTAAGCTGCATCGATCCACTTGCCCTGGAACTCTCATTTCGGGGAAGGTTGTGGGGAGCTTCGTTTATATTCAGGAAACTGACATTAATGCAGCACGGGTGGAGGATTGAGCCCCCAAACGAAAGTGAAAATCCTTCAGCTTAAGTAGGTATGCTGCTGCAGACATCGGCGTGGTGGAAGGAGCTCATCCTTGTTGCTGCGGTGTTCTTTTGTGCCCCGTCGTCGGTTCGTGCAGTTGAGCAAACATTCCAGTTCGTGCTTCTTATAATACGTGTAAGGCATGATGTCGATGGGAACGGTTCCAAATGGCCCTTGCATATGGATGAGCTCTCGTGTGCTCCTGCTCCTGGATACACTGCAAAATAAGGGTCGAACAAGCATAAATCTCAATTTGATATCTATATCGTTCCGCCGCGCGGTGGTGGCTTCGTTTCGAATTCGATATCGATTTTTTAATTTCTGACACCTAAACGCAGCCGGAAAGTTTTACGGCCCCCATTCGACTTTTGTCACTTGCAATTTTATCGCCGGTGCTGGCACCGAACCGAAAGGGTTTGACCCTCGCTCGTTTTAGCCCATTACGGCATCCGATGGCAAACAGCAGTTCACTTAACGGTCTCCATTCCGGCGGTCCTTCGCTAGCTGCTATGATAGGCTTTGCACTGAAGCACTGAAATATTTCGTAATAAAATTGCATTTTATCGCCTGTTCTTACGAACATAAAATTTACACTCCATCCCGATTAATCCTGTGCGTTCGTGTGCCGGCGGAGAAGGAACGACGACAACGCACCCTCCTCTCTCATACCCGGCGATCGACGTGGCTGGGGTCGTCCGCTGTGCGGTACCTGGGAAGTTAATGGTGCGCCATTGCACACGCGTTGAATGGAACAGCATCTCCCATTCCTCTCCCATTGCCCATGGCGGGCGTGTCCTGCAGTTGGAGCAAGTAAACTGGGTTAAAAACTAATCAATTCTAGGGGGGAGAGGAAAATGGCTGGTAGCGGCACCCGTATCGTAAAAAGGGGGATGTTAAATTTTAAAATTTCGGTCTGGTGCAGTCGTTTTTGGAAAACATCTGGATGTCAGATCCAGATGACTGGACACATGCCTACAATCACTTCCAATGTAAATTTGAGTTTGTTCGGAATGTTACTCCGGGTGAAGTATGTTTTTTATCTGTACGAATGCGGAACTGTTGCCGGTGAATGCACTCCCATGGACATAGAATATGATTGTACTTGATTCTAATGCAAAAATGGTGAAAAAATGCATCGAAAGCTACTTTCCTCCGGATCGAACTCGCGACTCTACGCTAATTGAATCCCACAGTCAGTCTATTCGAGCTATAATGAAGATCGCTACAGCTGCTGACGAAATGATAATCATTGGCGACTTCAATCTACCGACAATTTCTTGGCGATCATCTTACGGTGGATTCCTGTATCCGGACCACGACCGTTCTACATTTCACTCTGGCGCTGTAAGCCTTTTGGATCATTACAGTATCGCCACTCTGAAGCAAATCAACCACGTGGTTAATGAGAACAATCGTAGCTTAGACCTTTGCTTCGTCACCGCTCAGGATACTGCTCCGCATTTGTCTATGGCTGTTTCTCCGTTGATAAAGACTTGAAGACAACCAAATTTCTAGAGGTCTCCTACGATTTCCGAAATGCTGACCACGACAGTATCGAAGAACTTCTTTCGAATTTGGACTGGCACAGGATACTCGTCCCTGCCGATGTCGAAGCAGCTGTCCAAACGCTCTCGCATATTTTGGCTTACGTCATCGAGCAACACGTTCCGAAAAAAGTTCCTAAACAAGGTAATCATCATCCTTGGCAAACAAGTGAACTCTGTATGTTAAAGTCTTCCAAAAGAGCCGCGTTAAGAAATTACACCAAGTACCACACCCTACAACTCAAGGACCATTATGCGAGGATCAAACATGCGTATCAACGAACCCAGTCGCCAATGTTATCGGCGTTATCAACAAGATCTTAAACGGAAGCTTCGATCTCACCCAAAAACTTTTTGGAATTATGTAAATGAGCAACGAAAGGAGTCTGGCCTTCCATCGACTATGGTATTGAACTGTATTGAACGGCGAAGAAGCTTCATCCTTACTTACTTAAGGGTCCTGTGCACTACCAGTGGTGCAAAGGGCCAACGTGAAAGACTTCCATCCTGGGCGGCTGCTCGCTTTTGCCTTGACCTGGGCCCAGGTCAGATTCCTATCGACTTGCTTAATTTTCTAATTGAGGCTCCACCGCCATGAGCCCCTGGGTCTGCCTCTGCTGCGATGTCCTGCTGGATTCCAATCCAGCGCTTGCTTGCAGATTTCGTTTCCGCCCCGTCGAAGTGTGTGGCCGACCCACCTCCACTTTCGCTCTCGACTTCTGATGACATCGACGATGGAGCTCGGCATTCGAGATCCAGTTGTGAGGCCACCAGGCAGGCATCGGTTGATGAAGATCTGCAGTGTTCTCCGCTGATACACACCACGTCTCGCTGGCGTATAACAACACAGATTTCACGTTCGAGTTGAAAATTCGGATTTTGGTGCGTTGACTTATCTGGTTGGATCTCCATACGTTTCGTAAACTCGCAAAGGCAGCCCTAGCCTTCTTGATTCGTGCACCTATGTCGCTCTTGGTCCCGCCGTCCGACGCTATTTAGCTGCCAAGATATTGGAAACTTTCGACCTTCTCCACTGCTTGCCCCGCTACCGTAAAGTTGGAAGGGTTGCCCGTGCTGATATCCAACGATTTGGTCTTGTTGACGTTGATGGTGAGACCCGCCGCAGAGGAGCGTTCGGCTAGGTCATTGAGCTTACTCTGCATATCAGAGCGCCGTTGTGCTAGTAGAGCAACATCATCAGCCAAATCGAAGTCTTTTGAGATGCTCCATGGTGATAGACTGCCAAAGCAGCTCACGGTTCGGTACACGGTCAATTGCACCTACCATGATCTCGTCGATTACGATGAGAAACAGTAGCGGTGATAGTATACATCCTTGTCTCACACTAGCGACTACCCGAATAGGGTCGGACTAGGCTCCGTTATGCATAACTCTGTACGTGAAAGCCTCATACTGCGCTTCCATGAGGTTGAAGATTTTATCCGGGACTCCCTTGCGTCTCAGGGCGCCCCACAGATTCTCGTGATTGAAACGGTCGAAAGCTTTTTCGTAGTCAATGAATACCAAATAAAGGGACTCTTGGAATTCATTGACCTGCTCCAGGATGATGCGGAGCGTGACAATATGGTCCACACAAGATCTTCCGGCACGTAATCCTGCCTGCTGCCGTCGGAGAGTCGCGTCGATCTTCTCCTGTATCCGATTCAGGATAACTTTGCACAGAACGTTGAGAACAATACACATAGAAGCTTCATCCCCTCAGGACATTTGCCGTCTGTTCTCAACCAAGTTTGCGAGTGTATTGTCGGATGAGAACCTACCTGACGAGCACGTTTCTCTAGCAGCCAGTAATGTTCCAATGTCTGGTCAATCTTTGGCACCTATCAACATCGACCTCGCTATGATAACTGGACCTGATGGAGTTCCTTCCGTCTTTCTCAAGCCAGGGCTGGTAGTGAGTATGTGATTTAATAGTAGTGACTTTAGTGACTAAAATAACGAAAATAATGACCAAATAGTGACTTTTAAACAATAAAAAGTGACCAATAGTGACATTTATTGGTTAGAAAGATATGGTTTCAATATTCCATTGATTTCGATTGCCACTTCGAGAAATTTTATAAACTCACAAACCCGCATTTTTCATGTTCTAAAAAATAAAACAAACGGTTTATGGATCCCATTATCCTCAAAAAATAAATATCAATTGAATAAGCATTTTTTTTAACAAACTATTTAGTGTTTACTAAGTTGATTTAAGCATCGAAAGCACACATTGATGATTAGATCGAAAAATTGAGGCACGGAGAAAAATGTTCAAATTCAAAGATTTAGACAAATTTTGACAATTTTATAAAGGCAGTCAATTTTAAATATCTAGGATATTGATGAAGCGATGCGATAAGCGATTAGTAGCCGCTATAACGCACTGGTCGTCTCCATTCCTTCCAAAAAGAGAATCTTCTGTAACACAAGGAAACAAACTCATAACTGTGGGACATAGACAACTTTTCTAGATCGCAGTTTTCAAAAAACCTCTCACTACTGTGCAACGAAGAAAATTATCCCAGGTGGAAAGAACACGGACATAAAACAAAATTTGAATGCGTCTAGGTCTAAAAATCTCGATCGTGAAAAATTACGGATTTAGGGATGCATTTTAGAGTTTTGGACAAAGGGGTAAGTCACTCAGCACATTGTGCCGAAATTAGATTCGGCACAGCTTGGGCACATTCATCGGCACATCTTCGGCACAATTTCGTAGGCATTGGATCATTTTAAATAAAATGGGAGCACTGCTAGACAACTGTAACATCCTCTAATTGAATATACCAGAGGAACTCAGACCAGCAGTTAAAATATAGATCTAAATACGAAATGTAGGTTCTAGAGTGGGCTCCAGTGGGGTGTTTCCTTCCTGCTGGAAACCAGCTGAGATGTTTCCAGTGCATAAGAAGGGATGCAAAATAAAACATCGACAACTATCGCGGCATCACATCGTTGTGTGCCATATCTAAACTGTGCGAGTTGGTCGTTATGGAACCATTAATCTCTTACTTCATGGCAGGGCGGTCGACTACTTCCAACCTTCTGTTCACATCTACACTGACCTATCAGCCGCCTTCGACAAGTTGGACCATCCTATAGCGATCGCCAAACTGGATAGGCTCGGTATAAACGGCTATCTCCTACAATGGTTCGCATCCTATCTATCTGATCGTCAGTTGGAAGTTGCAATCGACGACTGCCGATCTCCTTCGTTCCCTGCCACTTCGGGTATTCCGCAAGGCAAGGCCACCTCGGCCCGTTGATATTTCTTGTGTATTTCAACGACGTCAATTTCGTCCTCGACGGTCCACGACTGTCGTTCGCAGACGACATGAAAATCTATCTCCGAATCCGAGACATCGGTGACTGCCACCTTCTGCAACTCCAACTTAACGCTTTTGCTAATTGGTGCCAACTGAACCGCATGGTTGTAAATCCAACAAAATGTTCAGTAATCACGTTCTCGCGGAAGAAACATCCAATTACATTCAGTTATATCATCCTAGAAGGCGTTGGCGTACATCGTGTGAATCACATTAAGGATCTGGGAGTCATCTTAGATTGTCAACTCACATACAGCCAGCATATATCGAACGTGATCGACAAGGCATCCAGAACGCTCGGCTTCATTTTCAAGATAGCTAAAAGTTTCACGGACATCTACTGTTTGAAGTCGCTTTACTGCTCCCTCGTCCGGTCGGTGTTAGAATACTGCTGCCCTGTATGGAATCTCAATTACCAAAGCCTAGAGTCTATTCAACGACGATTCATCTGGTTTGCCCTTCGACGATTGCCTTGGAGGGATCCTCATCGCCTTCCAAGCTACGAAAGTCGGTGCCAGTTAATTCACCTGGATCCTTTGTGGAGTCGAAGAGATACGACAAGGGCCCTGTTTGTGGCAGATTTTCTACAGGGCAGAATCGATTGTCCTTCTATTCTACAACAAATCGACGTTAACGTTCAACCACGAGCACTCCGTAACAACGCAATGCTGAGGATACCTTTTCGTCGTACAAACTATAGTTCGTATGGTGCTATCAATGGGCTACAAAGGGTTTTCAATCGTGTTGCTTCCTTATTTGATTTTCACTTGGCACGCGAGACACTGTCAGAGATTCCGTGATATATTTTTAAGAATTAGGAATTAAGTTGGACTTCGAATATTTCCTAGTATTGCTTAATCCATCATTAAGGCTAAACCGAAGACTACCAACCATGAAGACTGGCAACTCTGCCAAAAATCAGGAGACAGTAACGGCAACGCCTCTTCTGAGCAAAAGTGGAACCAGTGTATGATGGTGTGTGTTAATTCACAAGTGCATTCACACACATAGGTAGAAATAAATAGCTGTCAATTATTGGTTTTGTTATGATTGTTGTACAAAGTGAAACGTTTCTTTCTTTGCTTTATGCTGACAACGAGTAAAATTCCAGCTGAAATTGAACAGATGCGTAAGTAAATTTGTTTTGAAAATTAAAACTATGGCAATGATGCCATTCAAAATGATGGTGGGACCTTCCTCGATCATTAATTTGCTATCTCAGAATTATCTTCCACTTTTCCTAAGCCCTTTACCCTTTAGTGATGCATTTATGGGCATTCGTATGGTGCATTAGTAAAATGCATGCCCGTTCCGCACGGCTTTGGCACCTGGCCACAGCGGGGGGAGTTAAGTTGAGTTGTGACGCTCGGCAACTTGGCACGGTACTCGCTGACCATTTGAATGTCACTGGCCAATCTGACACTGTTGTTATCATTTTCTGGAAGGGGTCGATCGATTCCAAGAATTGTGAAAGTATACAGATTATCACTATCCGGTGGTTTTATGTTCTGACAACATCTAAAATGGAAATATATTCTTTATCAATGCGTACCGTTTGGGATTGTAGTTCTTCAACCTTTCATTTTCATTTTCTCCAAAATTAGATCCTGCTACGCCTTCCGTTGGATCGTGATGTAGGTACCGATTTTTTATTATTTTATTTTGAATCCTTGAATTTTCAGCAGCTTCCGAATGACGGTAGTTCACTCAATGGTGGTGGAAGCTGCCAATTCCTTATAATTGATTGCTTCCAACAGGCAAAATAAACAATATTTCGGTTCCTCGTACACAAGTAAAAGTTACTTTCACTAGGTATCGTTCCGAGTTTCAATCCACCATGACAAGTTTTTCGGTTTGGAGTTGGAAAACCACCGGCTTGCTGGGATTAGGATACAAATTGCCGTAAAATTGTGTAGAGCAAAACAAAAAGAACAACGAGTACCGTGTTATGATTATTCGTTTCGGTGACATTAGGTCACACACAGTCACTGTTTATGAACAGTCTCACTAACACTTGTGCTTCAAAGTTCCACCTTTGATTGCCAGGTGCTGTTATCACTGACGTTTGACATTTGTATGGGAGAAGGGAACAGTTGCCAGTCTTCTTGATTTGAAGTCTTTGACTAAACCCATTCTGTTGATGTAGAACCAAATAAACACACAATAAGCTAGTATGCGATAAGAAATAAGCTTAAAATGATGGGGGGGGGGGGCTAAATTGTTACTCAATTTCGCGTGACATAATTAATGCAAGGCCGGTTAAAAGAAAAATATACAATTTTGGAAGAAGATCCGGAACACATCGGAAGCTCATTAAAGTTGATATATCGCATCGCATGGCAGATTTTGGTTGGGTTTGGTGTCGCTTTTGGTGCTGCTCATAAACAACAAAGAAGACTACCAAAATACCTTAGCACGTGCTCAGTGTAGAACACGATTTCGTCAGCCAAAAGCTATCAAATTTCGCATAACAGCCAACTGCACTTCTGTCATGCCCTGCCCGCTCGGACCCTAAATGTTACTGAACTCGAACGCACAATATTTGGAATGCATTTTTGAAGTTGCTTGTGCAAACAATGTCGAATCCGTCACGCTTTACGCACAAACCAACCAAACAAACAAAAAACACATAACCGCCAATCCAAGCCAAAAAGCAGCGATTGTTGTTCGGGTGTAGGACAAACAACATACGTTAAACAAATCTACGAATACCTACAAACAATGCACGCATTCATTGCATCTATATAGAGTCGAACAATCGAGTGGTGGATCGTGCATTTTTAATTGCTCATTAATTTCCATAAATTGAGGACAACCCACGGAGCGAACGCAAGTATAGGAAATTAGAAAGAGTGTCGTGCCGTGGCATCCATCATCACAATCACAGTTGCATTCAACGGAGCACATGTACTTATGCAGCGCACGACCAAAATATTGCTTTGTAGGTCAATTTTGTTCTGTGGATGCGCTCTTTTTCGGCAATTGAACTCAATTAAGTGGGCAGCATTTTGGACCGGGCGGGGTATTATGTTCAACTGCAATTTCCGCCAAAGCGCAGCGACGACGGACGGGGCCATTCTCTTGTGCCCAGCGACCGGATTTGTCTGTTTTCGAAGTGAACAATGCGCCTTTCTGCTATTGAAACCATAAAAGCAAGCAGATGCATCTCATCATGAAATTAATGATTGAAACCGAAAATAGCCGAACTTCGTTTGATAAAGAGCAGACATGACTGCGTCTGAAAGATTCATCCACGTTTTCCGCTCTTTTCGCATTCTACAGGAAACGAAAACTGTGCCTGCAGCACCGTCTCCATCTGCATTGAGTAGCGCAGTCCAATCGATCCGGACGTGGCGAAGTCGAAAAAACACGGGAAAACTCATTACCAGTAAGCTTTTCTGGCTCTGTTGCGAAAAGCCTGACTTTTGTTTTGATTTCGTGTTTTTTTTTTTTTTTTTGTGGGAAGAAAAACTACTTTACTCAAAGTGAGAACTTTAATGGTTTTCACTTGTTCTCTGATTGTTCCTTCGCCCGTACCGACAGTTTCCAAGCGTGGTTTGCCTAATCAGATAATGGGATCAGCTCGCCTGAACTAGCACTATTTAATGGCCGTCTAGCATGCACCAGCGGATCATTGTTGCCGCTCTTGATACTCTTCAGAGAAAGTGGCAAATTTTAATTACCCCCCGAACCGAACTGTTATGTATTAAAGCCGAGATGGGACGCCTGTTGTACGCGTTGGTTCAAATCGGATCGTTAACACCCAAATCATAGATCCGGCTGACAAAATTCAATTTGCAATTATGTGTATTAAGGACGCTAAATTCAGATGACCGCAGGCAAAAATTAAGATATCTACCCAAATGAAACGAAAGTGATGAATTGACCTGGCCGGCAACCGTCCAGAAACACCTTTCTCACAATTTCACAATCGTCATCGTCGCATTAAGGACGCAAAAAAAAAGAAAACAAAAATACGAAAGCGAATTGAAAGTGTAAATTGCTTTCCACGACACCGCAAACCCACGGTCAATCACGACGGGGACACAGAATTCTAGGAAAGTTCGTAGTGTTGTACCGTCGTAAGACTTGTTTAATCTTTGATCTCTCATTTTTGCTTTATTTATTTCCCCTGTTAATTTCCTCGGTCACGTTAGGTGGAATTACTCACGGAGTTTTTTCCGCCTCGGTTGGGGATTTTAGCTTTTTCCCCTAGCGCAGCTACGAAGGAAACGAGACCAGGTAGGTACATAAGCGCAATATTTGCTGACCAACAATCGACGTTCGTCAGGAATGGGGAAAACTATTTGCTCGAGATAATGGATCCTGCAGCACCCGGTGAGAGATTCAATGTATCTTTTCCCTGGCTCTCACGACGACACTTTAAGGGACGAAAAATCATGCGAAAACCTACCTTTTCAGCGATGATGGAGCTCGGGCAGGATCTGTACGGAAGAGAGTGGAGGAAAATCGTTTTAGTGATATTAATCAGGAATTGAAAGCTGGTAAGAAAACTACTGTCCAAATATTGCTTACAATGAGCTGTTTAGTGAGAATATGATTCAACATAGATAAATTCACAATCTATTTACATTTTTTCGGAAATTTATCAAGAAAACTGTTTTTATTTATTCGCGAAATGCACTGGATCACGTAAGGACAAAGACAACCAGACAAAGGTGATCACAAGAGACGTTTCTCAGTGGAACTGACAGCTTGAAATCTAGAGTGTGTGAGTGATCTGGTGTTAATGATGCTGAAAGTAAACATAAACAAAGCAAAAATTCATATCTCGCGTCACTTTTCAAAAGACCCTAAGTAACAAATGTAAACATATCGAGTTAAGTGATACAAACTATTGCTCTTCTATTATTGTATTGCCGTGGATACACTTGTATGATCTACTATGAGCGTGAGAATTATTTGTATAATAATTATAAGCACTATACAGCAACTATACACAAACTATACAAGTATGACCATGGATGTGCTCATAATGTATTATACAAATAATGCTCATGCTCATAGTTTGTCATCCAAGAGTATCCGCGGCATATGTGATACAAAAACATCCATCCAAATTTACTTTTAATTATTTAAGATAATCATATGTCAAAAATTGTCCAATGTACAGTTTGAAATGATGGCTACATTGTACATGATTGGTGCCATTTGAAGCTGTTGTAGAAGTCCTCTGTTGCCAAGTGAAAAGAATGGAAATCTTTCGAAAACCGTGATGCGAGTTCAACTGTTTTCCTCTTGACGTGACTCATTATACACCGACTCTAAATCACCCATGCAGACAAACACCATCAACAGGTAGGGGAATCTTTTCCCTACTAGCAGTTGCCACAAATCGTCGATTGAAGTGATTGATTAAAAAATCAGACACGTTGATTTGAATCATGGTGGGTATATAAATGGTGATACAGCTTTGTCACTGTATAGGCGAGGAGGTCGCAGGGGGAAAAGTGCGGTTTTATAGCAAATTGTAAGCAAACTCGGTTGCTGTTCCATACAAAAATCCAACATGTCTGAATCATGAATTTGACACATTAGAACACCTATATGTACACGGTTAGAAAAAAGTACCCAAAATTAAGTTATTTTCACTCATCTCGGCACTATAGTGCAGGAACCCAAAAGTAGGTAAAGCGGGTCAAAGTAATTTTCATTTACTTGTGTGCAATTCGTATGGAATTTTCCACTAGCTTTCAATCCAAAAGTAAGTTAGTTGTACCCAACAGGAAGGTAAATATGGTTATACTCAACGTTGGGTTCCCACACTTTACTACCCCTGTTGGGTGGTTTTGTTCCTCAGTTTTTGACAACATTAGAAGGAGAAAAGGAGACAAACTAGTCAAAAGTAGGTAAAAGTGAACTGGCCGTTGGGTACTTTTTTCTTACCGTGTAGTTGCCTTGATTTGAATAGTTCCGCTTGAACTGTCAAATTGTGTTCAGCACCTTGTACACCATACAGTACCGGACACTATAGTCGCTATATTCATAGTCTGGCGGATATAATTTCGATCTTTCAAAAAGCGGAACCAATTAAATATATTGTAGACTAACAATTGAAAAGGTACTATTAACTTTTTTAAACAAAACGTTGATTATTCTTTCCTCGCCAATCGAAGATAAATTACCAGCATCGGATAGGAGAAACTATTAAAATATTGCTTTAATTTGTGTAGGCGAGCCTTCAGTCACGAGAAAACGGTTTCGAAATTTTGTTCGCAATAGCTGAAGTGCTCTTTTCTGTTGTTGGTCGTGATTTTCTCAATTGGTCCGCTATTTGACAGCTCAATTGGTTCCCAAGATTCTATCCACCAGACAATGAATATAGCGACTATACCGGGCACCGGTTTCATTTACAAGCTATTTCAAATCTTACCAAATTTGGATAGATCTGGGTGATCGGTCAAAACTGAACCTAGTTGACAGCTCCTCGTTCCAATCGGACCGTCAAAATGCACCGCTTTGCTCGATTGGAACAGCGTTTTTCAGTTTTGTGGTGACAGTCGTCCATACTTTAACCAACCGGTGAACACTCGTGTTTATTTCAGTTACCGTGGGGACGTAATTTGTGTTTATGGTTTAATCCAAACCATTTGTGGAATAGTTCTAACTGCTAACTGCTTAACTGCTAACTATATATAACCATTGGGTAGCTAATGGGGGTGCCAGGGGGCCAGGCCCCCTCCAGAATTATCTATGCCCCCCTCCAGAATTATCTAGGCCCCCTCCAGATAAATTGTCTAGCTACGACAATGTATATAACTGTTTTTAACTATATCCCAGTTAACGAATACCCAGTTAAAAAGCAGCCCACGGAGATCCACGCGTTCATGATTAGTAAATATTACCCGCAGCTTGTGCCACTTTTCTCGAATGAGTGAACTCAAATAGAGGACAGAAATCATGGCTACTTTGTCACACTGCAGAATACAGTGTTGTCCACAATACAGTTGCTTAATCTTGCCATAAGATTGTCAATCTCTTAAACAATTAATAACTATTTAATTTGACTGTTGACTGAAAAACGATTTTCTGCAAAGTTGTTGCTGATAAAAATTCCCATAAGAATAGCAATAGAATTTGTTAACAGTAAAATATGTAAAAAGACTAGAAGACAATGTACAAAAGGTTTTGCTTTCCCATAGTAATTTCCATATAAACTTCAAATGGTTTGTGCCTAGTCAGTTTCTTATCAAATGAGTTTAAACTTTCGGACGCTAATCAGGACCCGATTTGAAACCGTTTGAACACTGTGGAGCGAAAATTTCAAATTTTGCATCAGTCTAATGCAAAGTGTCATTGTTTCTAAAAAGAACAAAATGTAGAAATATTCTCATCGCAAGGTTTGAAGAGAAATCGACGATTTTTCGAAAAAGTCCATATCGCAAAACTGGTTTGTCCAAATCTCCAAATCTGTGCGATTTGATTTTTTTTCTTATAGTCATTTTAACGCTCTTGGGTCATTTGTGACTTGTCCGGGGTGAGATTTGAACTCGTGACTTTGGCGTGACAGGTATGGATGCTAACCACTACGTCGGGGTCGCCCCCTCCGATTTAATTGTGGAAACTATTATTCCTCAATTACTTACATTTTTAACAAAAAATTTTGTTAAGATTTTTTCAATACTAAATGATTCAGAAAAAAAATAATGTTGTTCTGTGCACGCCGTTGCTTTTGATTTAAAGTTATTCTAGCAAAGGCACCGTGTGACAGCTTACATTAATTCATTGGTACAAATTGAATGCTTCGTATTTCATCTAACACCACTCACTACCAGAGGGCGAGCAGCTTTCAAATGTAAGAGCTGGTGGGAAACTGACTGAATGTATCGCAAATTTAACTTTAAATTAACAATGTCACTAACTGTATTTTTTTTACATATATTGTGCATAACGCACATTATAAGTGCGATTATAAGTGATGAAATGCTTACATAAAAGTGCGTTTTTGTGTTAAATCATTACGGTGTCTTTGGCGCACTTGATTCAGGGGATGAAACTGTTGACGTTTTTTACTACACTCGCTTCGTTGACTTTTATTTACGAGAAATCGGCGGTTGACGTGTTTGTTTACAAAAACAATTACCCCCAAATCTCAAATCACTCCGGAAATGCTATTTCTAGGACATCGTTGCTTGCTATTTTCAGAATTCATACAAGCACCACATCAGCAGCTCTTATTATGAAAAAAAAACTAAAATACATACATTCGTGACGGTCTTCGGCGAAAATGTCGTATGACATTTTAGTTTGGTACTGTTATATGATATCTTGTTTTGCAAGTGTCGGAAGCAAAGGCAGTCGATTATCACAGAAAATGTGTCGACTGCACTCGATCCTTGCTTCATAAGGAATAAGTGCGCGGAAGACATCAAGACGAGCACTTTTATTAGTGATTCTCAGGTAGGGTTACCATATCAAAAATTTGAAAAGGAGGACATTTCATTTGAGGTTTAGAGACTAAGGAGGGCAATGATTCCTTTACTTGACATTGAATAAGGACAATGAGTTTTTATCTAACGTTTTAATAATATGTGCGCTATCACAAAATTCAAGATTTACAAAGGTTCAATTGAGATTGTTCATAACTTGTAGTCGTTACCAATTCAATGTATCTTCTCGTTATTATTCTGAAAAATGCATCAAGCTAGCCTTCATAATTCATTTTTGATACTTGGAAATGATCTAGTCTAGCTGATTTGCATGAATACTACAGCTTTACAGCCTTAAAACCATCCTAATTTATATCATGTAAAAAAATCAAGATACATGTCATCGCGGATAGAAACCAACATCTAAGCAACCTGTTAATTTTACCATTGATTCAGAGACCGCTGGCGATGCCATAGTGGGAGCGAAAAGACGTGATTTGCGTTCTATACAAAAGAATTCCTATTATTGATATTATTCCTTACATTGGATTTCACGCTTTGCGTGCCTCTTCGGTCTCAGTATGGCAGCGGCCTAAACAAAATACCTAAAATCCCATAGAACCAGAACGTCAAAATCAAACACATGTTAGATTCCAGTGTGTGCCAGTGTTCTATTTGGTGAATTTTAACTTACACTTGACCGATAGGATATTTTCAAATAAACCTGCTATTGTACCAGACTTATTTCTGGCAACCAGGAATAAATTTTGAAAAAATCACAACAACAACAAACAACAGAGAGATTTTCGAACATTATAATTTATTTTCGAATTGTCAAATTTTAGTAAAATAAATTATAATGTTCGAAAATCCCTGTGTTGTTGTCCGGTTTTTGAGAAATTGTTTATTAAAATTGATTCCTGGTTTGTCTGAAATAAGTCTGGTAGAATAGCAGGATTATTTGAAAATTTTCCAACTGTCAAATATAAGTTAAAATTCACCAAATGAACCGCAGCCTAAATGTAGGGGGTTGACAGCTATAGCACAGGAGTGGAACTTCGGACTAGAAAGTGGCTCCATTTGTCATTTGCGAACACTAGCGCACCTAGCGGTGGAAGGCATCTTCTGCCTGCAGTTAAGATAGGCAGCATGCTATGATAGTGGGAGTGTACATAGAAAGCCCGAGTGGAACGCTACCACAACACATCGCTTGTTGAGCAGAAAAACGAACCACTTTTTGATTCACGGATTTGTTTGCACTTCCCCTTCTGTTCTGTGCCAAAAAATGCAAGGATTAAAAAGGAGGACATTTTCGGGCAAAAGGAGGATGTAGAAAAATTATTCAAAAAGGAGGACATGTCCTCCTTTAGGATACCATATGTAACCCTATTCTCAGGGCGATTCCGCACTTTTAAGGAGTTTAGTCTCAAATGCAAAATACAATGTTATTTCTATATAATATCGTTATTACTTTATAGAACACAATATGAAGCAATATTTTAAGAAAAAGGGTTGATTTTCCAAAATTCTCCATACACGGCTGCCAAGAGTAACTCAAAATTGAGCCAAATCTTACTCAAAATTGCCAAAACTGAGGTTATTTCGTGAGTGACCAAAATTTTCCACGATTTTCCTCAAAAATCGGTTCGACTCAACTGTCGAATTGATTGCACGACCACCATGATGCGCGCTTGCTTGGATGTGTAAGTGTTTTCTCGAGTGTTTCATTGTGCACTCACCACACGGTCAACTATAACAACGCAGCGACTGAATTCAATTGACTCAGAGCATTTTCTTTCCATACAAAATTTACTCATATTTGGAGAAAAAAAACTGCAGTTACTCATTAGCTATGATTAACTGCATTTTTCTCCAAATATGAGTAAATTTCGTATGGAAAGAAAATGCTCTGAGTCAATTGAATTCAGTCGGTGAGTTGTTGTAGTTGGCAGTGCAGATACCGTAGCAATCGCAAACGGGAGGTATAAGTATCCATTGGATTGTTCGGGAAATTGATAACTGGGATATCTTGTTCTTTGGCAAAACTAAATCATCTCGTAGAATGTTTTGTTCATCGGCAGTATGGTGTGAGCACACTGAATCTTAGACAAATGGTAATTTGATTAATGTTAAACGTTCTGACATTAAATTTAAAAAAAAATACAAACTGGCAAAGCAAATTCCAACAGACGTTATCTGGGTTCCATGATAGAGACGAGCGAACTTTCTGCATCAACAGAAGCCCGCTAAATTCAAGAGCTACCGAAAGATCTTCCAAACTAGATAACAGCTCTTCTTCCGCTATACGATTATCACCAAGGGGAAAACTGAAGATGTTAAAATTGTGCGACATGCTCCAAAACAAATCCAAGTGCCCACTTGGTTGACTCCTGTGCAGTGTCTAGGAGCACCCAAATATTGCTCATGTGATTCACCATGAGTGACGACGGCGACAACATTCCCATGAGGAAAAAGAAAATCTGAGACGAATGGAAACACGTCACTTTGTACATTGCTGCTCATTCTCCTTTCAGCCAACATCAGTTGTTCGAACTCAAGAAGTGGAAAAGCCATAAAATATCCGGATAATTTATTACCTTGCCATTTTGAGCGGAAAACAAACCCAAAGTTATTGAAATGTACCAAATAGGACCAATCCGAAGCAAAGCCAAAAAAAAAAGTTCGCTACCTCTTTTCGCTGTTTTCGCTAACGACGACGACGACGACGTATTTGCATTTATTAGAAGGTGCGCTCAGCAGAATAAACCGAACGTAAACATTTTTCATTCCGCCAAAAACCGGCGAAATGGCTCGCTCATTTTTCGTCATTCACAAAGCGCTGAGCTGCAAAAACTCGCGACTTTGCTGGAGGAAAAATATTATAAAACTTCCGATATTTATTACGATACCTACACATTCTCCGATGGCAGCAATCGGAAAAGAAAGGGAAAAGTTTTTCCTTCCGCTCGTTGGCTGGTGCCGCGCTTCAACTTTATATTTCTAGACGAAGAAAAGCAAACGCCGCTGCCAGTAGGTTGGTTGTTGTTTTTGGCAATGTGTAGGCGTGCATTTTTTTTTGCTTAGTTTTCTGCTCCTACAGTGTTCTTATTGTACTGTAACTTAACTAACAACCGTGCGCCTCCATTGCAAACCGAGTTAACTTTATAAGAGATCATTTTACAGTCCATTTGAGCGGTTGTTCGACCAATTCCCAGGTGTCCCGTATCCTGTCGAAACTCGCCAGTAGGAACACCAACAGACCTGTGTTTGCTTCTAATAGGCCCGACCGAGTTGCGTCCGGCATTATCAATAATCGTAAAAGTAATTATCAAAAGAATAATCTTTTGCAGATTCTCCGACCTGTTACGAACGATTGCCAGTGGAAATTCTATTACGGCTGTTGTTGCTTCGGTTAAAAGCATTTTTTGGTGATAAAAATTATTTTTAACTACAAATACTCAGTAGAAGGAAGAATCCATTCTCATGTAAGGGGTGAGGTTATTGCTAGCTGAAAATGCACGTGTTTGTAAAATGGAAGCTTTTAGTTGCGCTACACCTTCTCTTGAAGGAATAGTTTCAATGAACTGTTTTTTGAAACGCATTAGTTTTTGGTAGGATGTCATTAAATACTATTTAACTGGGTAGATTTCCTATGAGAAAACATGGGATGGGAATTAGTTTGACCAGTGGACAGTGGTCCACACTGCAGAAGCAAATTAAATTTAGTTTTCAAATCATTCTCATGAGATGGACTTAGTTCAGTAATGGGACCATAAGGTTCAGATTATGGAGATAAGGTTAAATGGGGATTGTATGTTCAATTAAATCGCTGTTTCATCATGAAGGGTTTTTCAAATCTCAGAAGCTTAAAGAAATATTATCAGAAAAAATCAGCTTTAAGGACACATATCTAATTCATTTAAATCAGCAGAATATTCTCCAAGAATCCTGCCTAAAATCCCTTTTCCAAATCCTTCAATCCTTCCATTTTTTTCGATCAAACCAACGTACGCTTTGCGCTTCTGGCACTGATTATGTTGGCAGCTTTGCACGCGTTTGCATTTTTTGTCTTCTGTTGCTGATTTTTCCACGATAATAACATGAACGAACATAGCAACTCCAATTCAGAATGATAACAGCAGGGCAGTGTGTAGCACAGAGAACTGTGAACATACAACAACAACAACAACAAAAACCAGCTCCAGAGCAACGATACTCAATTTTGTACATACAGCTACCTACCGTTCCGTATCGCACAAAAAATTGAACGAAAGGATGGGTGGAAGCGCACTGCTGCTGTTGTTGATGCTACTGCCTCTGCCTATAATCAGATCCCTGCCATCGGAACAAGCATTGACGGTGGGTGGTGATGGCGGGTGGACGTCCAGAAAAAGTACATTCCAAGCGCAATGGCACCCAGTTGCTTTCACTTTCACTTTCACCCGACTGGTGCTCGGTTTGCGCTAGATGATAGCATTGAATCGTGGCAGTCCCTATGTACCGACGAGCGGTGTGTGTGTTGTCCCTTTCCTGATGGCAATGCGGGACGTGGATGACATTTGAGTGTTCAGAGTTGGGGAATGGGTTGTTATGTAAAGCTGGCTCTTCTTGAGCAACGGAAGGAGCGAAAACGTGCGCCGTATTTTTTAGTTCAAGAGCAACGCATACATTCAAACTGACACGCGGTATCCAGGCGAATTCAAGCGTAGTGGGTGGCTTAGGTGGGTGACTGACTGTACATCGTCGACTGAATTGTTTTTCATTCATTCCTTATGTACTGCTGGCTGGTGCGAGTCTCTCATACCCATACAAACGTGACACGATGGAGCCAGACGGCAATCCGATATCACAGCAGTGAAGTTTGTTTTCCTTTCCACATCCTCACCGTACAGCTGCTTTCCGGCAATGGAGCAGTACTATGAGGATCCCCAATAACCCCACCAGTATCGCAATAAGGGGTGGTTAATAACACCAGCTACGTATCTGTATTGGTAGCAGCTACACCAATACACATCCACCTATGAAAGGACGAGCTCACCAATACCAACTCGGAATGCGGAACTGCCATTTTTCGTTTGCCTCTGCTCTGCTCCACAGCACACATATATGTACTTGGAGAATTTCCCAGCAGACTGGCTGGATGTCAAGGAAAGTGAAAGTGATGCAGCACAAAGTGAACTCGGAAACCGTTGCGTCCTTGCGGACCTCCATTCCGCCAGCCTTCCGTGTGCACACATGAACGCGGGGTTTGTTCGCGAGTTTTTCTTCTTTTTGCGTGAGCTTTCTTTCATTATTCTCAGCTGGGCTTCCAGCAGCACGCGTTCGAGAGAATAATGATTGGCTTTTGCAGCTCGCTGACAGCGAAGGAGACAAACGAGTGCGTCGGGTGAGATTAGTGGGAAAGAACCACGCCAAACGATACACACGAGATCCGCGGAAAATCTTTTCTTTCAAACATTGGTGCCTTGGCTTTTTTGCAGCCAAGAGTGAATTATTTCTGCGAAAACAACGTAAACATTTTTTTTTTCCATATGACATCCTTGGAAAACCTCGTTGACTTCTTGTCAATTTGATGAAAAAGAAGAGTTCCCGTGAAATGCTTTAAAGGGGCTTTAATTGATGGAGATTGCGTTTTTCTTGTTTGGAAGGAAATTCGAGGTACAATTTCCAATTCCTAGCTATCGAACACGTTTAGGCCGAAGGTTTTCAGAATTTTATGAAATTTTGCCTACCGGTAGAGTTTATAATTATTTGAACGAAGAAAGTAATTTAACAAATTCGGGGTTGATTATTTTCCCGGAAAATTTCAGTTGAAGTTTTCAGATTTTCCTGGACGTATACAATTCATAGTTTATGAAGCAAGCATCGTAAAAAGAACGTTATGTAATGAATCCATAATCAGCTATCCATAAAAAATGTAATCTGAAACATGTTTTCCACGAAAATGCAGGGCTGTTACTTTCTAAATTTGATCCACGAAATCCGCGATTTATCAAACGAAATCCGCGACTTCTAATGCTAATCCACGACAAAAAAATATTTTCATTACCTAAAATTACCATTTGTATACTACTACATGGCATTTCAAGCTTATTGCTTGTAGCATATTAGATTTTTGCATGCTCTCAACTTAGTGTTCTTTGAAGTACTTTCACATTTTAATTGAGAGCTTTCTATGCCTAGGGACGTTGCGATACTTAAAAGTATCGATACTTGATTCGATACTAGTATCGAATAACTGATACTGATGGAAAAACTGACTTCATGTCCTCCCATTGTTCCAACGGGTTCACATTTAGTGAGCAAACCGGTCTCGCCAGGTACAATTCATCGTGGATACCATCTGATAAAGCTTCCCGGATTTTGTCGATCGCATTTGCGCAAGCTGATGGATCCTGGAAGTGGAGGGTCTTGAACCTGGGATCTAAGATTGTGGCCATTGCAACTGGAAGAGATTTCCCAAACCTCTTCTTAAGCTGCTTTGAAAAGCAGTCCTTAACTGAAAGGACGCTGGAGGTCACTGGAATGGGAAGATATTTGTGTTGTAAGGCAATTATCCATCGAAATAACTTTTGAAAGAGTTACGTATTTTTCACCACTAAGCTCTCGGGTCATGAACTCGAACGGCCTGAGAAGGACTACGAGTTGCTTCAATATTTCGATATCCGTTGGAGAAGGCATTGGTGGAGTATTGGTGTCATCCAAAAGTAGTAAGATCAGATATAATCTTCCTCATGTCGAGGAAGCGCTCAACCATGTGGTACGTTGAATTCCAACGAGTCCTTACATCTAGGATGAGCTTTAAAATGTTGCCTTCTTGGACGCCATTGTCCGCGATACCACGATAAAAGTATCGATATTGAAGAAGTATCGATTGTAAAGTATCGATACTTAATTACTTGGTATCGAAATAAAAGTATCGATACTTTACTGATATCAGATATGATACTATGCCCAAGGAAGTAGAGAGATTTTCCAACCCGAAAAATTTATAAACCGGGAATCGAACTCAGTCACCTCCAGCATGGACTTGCTTTGTAGCTGCGCCTTTACCGACTGAGCTGAAGGAATATCGTTTGTAACATTTGAATATTTTTTTAATAACATCGTATCATCTTCAATTATTTATGTATAGTATAAATTCTGAGTAATTAGTGAACATAATAAACCATCCTTACATTATGAGATTCTATTGAATAATACCGGCCTAGATTTGATGAAACATTATTTTAAAAAAATAATGCATTTGCATTTGAAATACAAATTTTCTTGAAAATTAACCTTTGCGACTCTCACGTATTTTGCTGTCCGAAATGTTTGACTCTAGTTTTCTCAATTTTTTACCGTTTCAAACCAAACACCCTGCACATAATCGAAAAATTACCAGTCACACTTGTTGGTCACGTCGTGGTTCTGTATTTACAAGGATATTCCTTGGGGTCTGTCCAATGGTGAGACATTTTCATGATATTTTTTTTATTTCCAATATGAACCTAACACTCTTACGTTGACAAATCATAACCGAATCGTATATATGTGACTTTGTGTATCATGCACGACTTATTACTATGTATACCGGAAATTAAAGGATATCAGTTGATTTGTTCTACTAGATCAACCAAGACTGCAATAGAGTCTGTAGTATCGAAAAATGTCCAATCAGATTCAAAGTGTTTATGTGGATCATGCATGATCTCGTTCCGAGTAATCCAGATGTTCAAGGTTCTTCAAATTATCCTGAAGTTCAGAGAATTTGATCTACTACATCAACCGAGATTGGGACAATGTCTTCAGTATCGAAATATTTCCAGACAGATGCACAGTGTCTATGTGGATCATGCATGAACTATTGACATGTATACCAGAAGTTTCAAGTTCTCCAAATCGTTCTGGAGTTCAGATGATTTGTTCTACTAGATCAACCATGACTGGGATGAAGTCTGTAGTATTGAAATATGTCCAAACAGATTCATAGTGTCTATATGAATAATGTTTAATTATTTCCACGTATACCAGATGATCTAGGTTCTCCAAATCGTCCTGCAGTTCAGATGATTTGTTTTACTAGATCAACAAAGACTAAGATAATATCTGTAGTATCGAAATATCGATTTTGAAATCCGAGCACATTTGGCATACACGGAAATAGGTTGGCATGATCCACATAGACACTGCAAATTGGTTTGGGCATATTTCGATACTACAGATATTGAATTAGTCTTGGGTGATCTAGTAGATAAATAATCAGTTCTCCAGAATGATTTCAGAACCTATAACATCTTGTATACGTAGCAATAGGTTGGACACGATACACATAGACACTTTGAATATGTTTGGACATATTTCGATACTACAGACATTACTGCAGTCTTGGTTGATATAGTAGAACAAACCAACTAAACTCCAAGACGATTTAGAGAACCTAGAATATCCGGTATACATGGCAATTAGTCGTATATATACGATTTGGTTATGATTTTATAACGAAAAATGTTACGTTCATATTAGAAATAAAAAACCATGAAAATGTCTCACATTGGACAGACCCCAGGGTATTTCCGTGTAAATCCGGTGTGACTTATGGAATTGAGATCATTTCTCGATTATTTTCAGGGTGTTTTGTTTGAACCGGTAACAAATTGAGAGCCAAATGAACAACAAAATTGATGACAGCAAAATAATCCGGGACGGACAGGTTACAATGAATTCCACAATTTTTGTGACAGCACATCGATTTTCGCGACATCATCAAAGTTCAATCCGCAACAAATCCGCGAAAATCACGAAATCCGCGCAATTCGCGAAATCCGCGCCTGTTGTAACAGCCCTGAAAATGTTCACGGTGGACAAAAACGAAAGTAAATTAAAGAAAAATCATAGTCAGAGTAATAACAATTTTTCGTGCGTATTCAACCTACTTCTTATCTTTCACTGGTGAAAATTTCGGAATGGTGTCTCTTACTGATTTTAAGTTGGTTCAACTTTTCCAGATTTTTTTCCGAAATTGACATATTTTAAAAATCCATAACTCATGAGCTAAGTATCGCTGAAAAAGCTTAGTGTAATAATAAGAAAATGATCTCAGCAATCCATAAAAAATATGAACTGAAAAATGTTTTCCATGGACATTTTCTCACTGGAAGAGAATTGCAAACAAAAATAGGAAAAACCATTTAGCAAGTGATGATTTTTTGACGTAGGATTACGTCTTTTGGCAACATATTGGGGCTTCAATTTCTAAAAAAACCAAAATCGTAAGTTTTCAGAACATTCTGAAAGTTTAGAAAAATTCCATATAAATTCGAACACAATGTTGAGGGTCTTTCCGTATGTTTGAAGAAGATCATAGATGTGCTGAAATCTTGTAAAGATGGAGAGAGTCGCGAACCAGCCCACGGCTGAAAGTCTCTCTAAAACCACCATCTGTGCAGTGCTGAACGTTTCAATGAACGTTTGTCTGTTTCCCGGAAGGTGCATTCAAGGCGTCGAAGCGGTACAGTGGACCGAAAACTGCGTCAGAACGTCATGAAGGCTTTCAAAGCGAATCCAGAACTTTCAAACGTGGATGTGGCCTACAAACTCGGTGCTGTTCGTAGAACTGTTCGAAATATGCACGGAAACATTACGGCCAAAACGCGGGCCCGAAAGTTGTATGACCAGGTGCTGACCAAATTCAACGGATGCATCTTTATGGATGATGAAACGTGTGTCAAATTGGACTTCAAACAACTTCCGGGACAGGGTCGCGGAGATGTTCCCAAGAAATATAAATTTGTTTTTGCGGACAAGTTTGCCGGTAAGCTGATGATCTGGCAGGAAATTTGCAGCTGTGGCCAGAAGACTCCGATTTTCAGCACAATCATCAATATGAACGGACAGTTATATATCAACGAATGCCTGAAAAATGAACATTTATTGCCGTTCACCGGGTCCCCGTCAAGTTTTAGCCAGATTTGCCACTACAGTGAGAATCCGCAACAGTGGAATCGCTATAAAGGAGTAGACGTCATTGAGAAACAGATGAGCCCCGCAAACTGCCCGGATTTCCGCCCAATCGAAATGTATTGGGGTATCATCAAAGCAAAACTGAAGAAGAGTGGAAAAATGGCGAAGGATGCTATTTCAATTACCAGATACTGGAAAAAAGCAGTCAGTGAGGTTAACCAGCAGTTTGTGCAGAAGTTGATGGCACGTTAGAATTTTCATTCAAGAGGAATAAAAATCGTTGAATGAAGTTGCGGGAGACAAATATCTTCATAATTCAAAAAGTCTTCCAAATAAAGACATGTCTTCAAATTAGGCATCCCTGGGACGGGTAGTATAATAATACTACAAGGACTTGAACTTGTAATTCACTCATTGACATTGATTTACAAGCTGCAAGTTCTTGTAGAATTCATTGTACTGCAGGCCCCTGATTGTACCAGAACAGGGAGTAAGTTTGTTACGGGCCCATATCTATTATCAGGCTAAGCCTAAGTTTTCAGTATACGACCCAGAGTGCGCCAAATGCCTTCTTTCAAGCTTCGGTGAAGCGGACGAGTGAAAGAGCGCTCGACATCGATAGTTTCGTCTTTCATGAAACACATCACCCGAGGTTTCATGAAGTTTATGACGGAAAATGAAGATATATATTTAAAGCATTTTTCACGTGAAATCACTTCAAGATTACTAGATATGAAACTCCATTGAAATCCTTGATGATCGCGAACAGCTTTTGGTGTTTCAAAGTAAAGATTGATGCATCGTTGCGGCATTCAAATTTGTACGATTTTGATGATCCAGATATGTATATTCTTGACACGTCACTTTCAGTCAAAAGGTAGATTAGTTGGAAACGTCGATAAATATGGTGCATTTTGCGTTTGTCTTACACAATGTTAGTAGAAGGGTTCGTAATCAACTTCTTTTAAGTGCCGGTGAACGAGCAGTGCCTTATTTTTGAAAAAGGTTAAGATCTACTTTTACAGTTGGAAGTGCGAGTTGATGCATAGGTACTCTTGGTAACATTCCTAATTAAAACAGTCAACTTCATGAAAAATGTCATTCCATTTGATCCCTTCTTCTTCTTCTTTTTGTATTTTACGCTTCTTTTGCGAGTGTTTAGTTCAATTTAGTATTTTAGATTCACTTCCACAGTTATTAATGTAGATCTTTTGATACCAACAAATGCATGAATTTGTACACTGTGTGACAAGCACAACGATTCTCCATACCCAGGAAAGTCATGAAAATTTCCAATCCGACAGACTTTTTCGACCGGGAATTGAACCCTACAGGCACTCTAATTGTGAGAGTCATTACAGCAAGGATGTGTTAGAATGGTACGGGGTTTTAGAGGATCAGTTTGTTCTTAGAGATACCTCAACGATCGCAATTGTCTTCAGTTCAGGCCGATTGAGCAATTTTGTGTAGAAGACGGTGTTGATTGTCTTTTTAAATGTTGGGTAATCGTGAAAAGGATATTGAAGATCTTGGTCTAAAATCATCCAAAGCACCAATCATCAAATAAAAACATGATGGATTAAGATTTCCAAAACGCTGGTTTATGAACCATGGTCAGGATAAAGGAACTGAACGAGGAACTGGAGACCAGAGCTGCGGATATTCCTGATGGTGGCAGCGTAGAAGAACAATGGACGGCGATCAAGGATGCCTTTACTGAAACGAGTGAAAACAACCTGGGCGAGCTGCGCGCTCAGAGAAAGGAGTGGATCACGGATGACACCTGGAGGAAGATAGAGGAGCGGAGAAATGCAAAAGCCGCGATAGAGCGGGCGAGAACCAGAGGAGCGAAGAACCAGGCCCGCCAACTGTATTCGGCTCTCGAGAAGGAAGTGAAGCGCTCGTGTAGGCGGGATAAGCGAGCGTGGGTGGACTCCCTAGCCGATGAAGGTGAGAAAGCCGCAGCAACAGGCGATATCCGTCTCCTCTACGATATCTCACGACGCCTGAGTGGAGCAAGGATGAATCCTAGGATGCCAGTGAAGGACGCGACTGGTCAGTTGCTCACCGACCCCACTGATCAGCTGAAACGCTGGTTTGAACACTTCGAACAGCTTCTACAAGTTTCGTCGGTCAACCAGCCATCAACATCTCGGCATGAACCGCCAAGAGTGCGACGCATCACTCGCGTCAATTCTGAGGCGCCATCCCTACCGGAGATCGAAGCTGCTATCCGAACCATGAAATCCAACAAGGCTCCCGGGGTCGATCGCATATCAGCAGAGATGCTCAAAGCTGACCCCATGCTATCTGCACAAATGTTGCATCAACTATTCTGCAATATCTGGGACACCGCGACTTTTCCGGCTGACTGGATGCAGGGCGTCTTAGTGAAGGTCCCAAAGAAGGGGGACCCAACTGTATGCGATAACTGGCGTGGCATTATGTTACTGTGTTGTGTTCTCAAAGTTCTATGCAAAGTTATCCTCAACCGGATACAGGAGAAGATCGACGCGACTCTCCGACGGCAGCAGGCGGGATTCCGTGCTGGAAGATCCTGTGTGGACCATATTGTCTCGCTCCGCATAATCTTGGAGCAGGTCAACGAATTCCAAGAGTCCCTTTACTTGGTTTTCATTGACTACGAAAAAGCTTTCGACCGACTCAACCACGAAAACCTGTGGGGCGCCCTAAGGCGCAAGGGAGTTCCGGATAAAATCGTCAACCTCATCGAAGCTCAGTATGAGGCTTTCACGTGCAGGGTGCTGCACAACGGAGCCCTATCTGACCCTATTCGGGTAGTCGCTGGAGTGAGGCAAGGATGTATTCTATCACCGCTACTGTTCCTCATCGTAATCGACGAGATAATGGTTGGTGCGATCGACCGTGTGCCGAACCGTGGGTTGCTCTGGCAGCCTATTACAATGGAGCATCTAAACGACCTAGATTTGGCGGATGACGTTGCTTTAGTATCACAACGGCGTTCTGACATGCAGAGTAAGCTCGACGATCTCGCCGAACGCTCCTCAGCGGCAGGTCTCAACATCAACGTCAGCAAGACTAAATCGTTGGATATCAACACGGGAAATCCATCCAATTTTACGGTAGCTGGTCAGGAAGTGGAGAAGGTTGAAAGTTTCCAATATCTTGGCAGCCAGATAGCGTCGGACGGCGGAACCAAGAGTGACATAGGTGCACGGATCAAGAAGGCAAGGGCTGCTTTTGCGAGTTTACGAAACATCTGGAAGTCAAATCAGATTAGTCTCCGCACGAAGATCCGAATTTTCAACTCTAACGTGAAATCTGTACTGCTGTACGCTAGCGAAACATGGTGCGTATCAGCGGAGATCACACAGAAGCTGCAGGTGTTCATCAACCGATGCCTGCGGTATATAATTCGTGCTTGGTGGCCTCACAACTGGATTTCGAATGCCAAGCTCCATCGACGGTGTCACCAGAAGCCGATATCGACAGAAATTCGGGAACGTAAGTGGAGGTGGGTTGGCCACACTCTACGGAAGAGCGGAAATGAAATCTGCAAACAAGCGCTGGATTGGAATCCAGCCGGACATCGCAGCAGAGGCAGACCCAGGGGCTCATGGCGGCGAAGCCTAAACAAGGAGATTAAGCAAGTCGACCGGAATTTGACCTGGGCCCAGGTCAAGGCAAAAGCAAACAATCGCCCAGGATGGAGATCTTTCACGTTGGCCCTTTGCGCCAGGGATGGCGCTCAGGACACTTAAGTAAGTCAGGATAAAGATTTCGTCGAAATCTTTATGAATAGTTTTTTGAATTTTTGAGAAAATAAATAACATAGAAATGTTCTGCCATCGTGAAACTACATCTTCTCCCACAGTGCAACCGACGACGGACGGTTAAGCACCCGAAAAAACAGCCCATCATCGTTTCCCCTAGAAGCCTAGTTTTTCCGTCGCATATAAACCAACACACATAAGCAACGCAGCACATTTTCGCAACTGCAGGCACAGCGCAGCACATTTTCGTTGCGTTTTCCTTCAGCAACCCAAAGGACGAACTTCCCTGGTAGCAATTGCGTTCGGGTGTTCTGCCGATGCCTGCGCAGAAGCAGAAACTGCATATATGTGTATACAGCATTAGCAGTCGAAGGAACCTCTATCCTTCTTGTTGGCTGATGCTTACTCACATCGCAACGTCATCCAGCGAGCAGCAGCAGCAGCAGCAACTGCCTATAACTGGAAGGATTCCTAGTAGCTAGTGGTGTACCTACCTACTGCTGCGACCGAACGCCGCCAGGCAATACGACTTGTAGACATCAGAGCTTTCTAGAGCTCATACGACGACGGGGACGATGAATCGCTCGGAGGATTTCGATTTTCCGCAACCAGGCAGCAGGTCCGAATGAGATGGAACGAGTTGTGCGGCAATGACGATGCCATAGAGCATTTTCGGGGTCTGGTAGTTGTATGCAGTGGCACAGAAAGAGAACGAAACGATCGAATGCTGTTGGTTGAGACGACGGCCGGCGACGATATCTATGCGTGCGGGTTGCCTTCGTGCTGCACGAACAGGAGAAAAGTTCCGTAGGGGGCGCGCAAGGATAAATTGCAACGGGTGGAAAGTCTGATCCGTATGTGTGCGATAGAGCAGCAGCAGCAGTTGAGGAAACAAATTTGAAAGTGAAAGTGAATTTCGGTCCACTGTTGCAGGGGGGAAGAAGTAGGGGGTGGTGGAGCAAGTTCCTGGGATAGACGGTTAAGCGGAAACGACGCTTTCGGTTGGAGTCGAAGCGGAAAAATGGGGGTCGGGGTGGAATGGTTGGTTGCTGGTTATATGCAACCTTGCTCGTATATGTATGACATAAAGCCAGCCTAGGCACTGTGGCACACAAGTTGAAGTGTTGTCCCAGTGGGAAAATATAGCCGATATAATGGATTGCGACCAGCACGGGATTCCAGTACGGGGGAAGCAGCAATGGTGGTTTGGACAAGGGATCGCTGGCAGGTGAAACGAAGCGGGTTTGGTGCAGTTAACTGAAATGCGAAAAATCGATTCCATCGATGCTGGTGGTATTTCGGGACTACCTGTATGCTGTACGGGATATTTGAAAATGTTATACCTTATGAAAATTGCCTTCTCTTCCTTTTCGTTGCAAATGGAATTTATGCTTGCCCTCAACTACTGTTGTAGGTATTTGAGTAATTCCAAAGTTAATGAATGACATTTTTTCTAATCCTCTACCAATTACAAATTTGAAAAATGTTGCCACACTTTTTTGGGCACTAGGGTGCACCACACTGCTTTTGCGATCTGTATTTAGGTTCCCAATAACCAATAACCAAATACCAATTTAAACGACTGTTCTGGATTTGCGGAAGTACTTTAGAGTTTGTGTGGAAAAATTCATGTGGAAAAGATCGAAGCTAATCATTTACCCGTCAAAAAATCAACAATTATTCAATATTGACTAAGACTGAGACATAGATTGAGAAAAAATACAGAAAAACTTTGTCAAAGATCGCAAATGGTTTCGACTTTAGTGCAAACAATATTTGGTACAAGCACAAACGATGTGACAGACGAAGCGGCTCGAAAACTTTGGTGACTAACCTGCTATTGCAATTTTTCACATGGCAATACTAAATGTACTAGAATGTTTTGGTTCCATCATAGAGGTAACTCTAAGACCAGAAGGTCCCGAAGAAACGAGCTCAACTTTTTGGCTCAGCTCTAGTACTAACTTCGGTCCCAAGCTAATCGATGCACCCCTCGAAACATTGGAAAATCCACGAGCCCCTCATTCTATCTGTCAAACTTTCATAGCGAATCAAAATTTACCTAACTATTGTGTTGCTCCTCTCGTCATTATAGCCGCTATATTCATAGTCTGGCGGATAGAATTTCAATCTATTAAAAATCGGAACCAATTCAATGTGTTGTAGATTAACAATTGAAAAAGTACTATCAACTTTTATAAACAAACCGTTGATTATTCTTTCCACGCCGATCGAACGCAAATTACCAGCATCATCGGATAGGGGAAACTTTGAGTCACGAGAAAAGGGTTTCCAAAGTTTTGATCGCAATAGCTGATGTGCTCCTTACTGTAGTTGGTCGTGATTTGCTCGATTGGTTCCGCTATTTGACAGCTCAATTGGTTCCCGAGATTCTATCCGCCAGATTATGAATATAGCGACTATACTCGTCATGACCAACGTCGAGAAAGTCGACGACGAGAATCGATCAATGTTACTTAGGACCTAATGCAATGTTCAGCTTGATTTACGCGCGCTGATGCGAATGTCAACGAATGTCAACATGAAGTTTTTAATCATTAAGAAAATGTCCATGGTCCTAGCATATTCATTCATTTTTAAATGTTTAAATGATCTAAGTACCAACAAGAGTTTGTTCTTTTTTCATGATCACAATCTCAAAAGTTTTTTTCATGTTCATAAAAAATTATCGGAGTCTGTAAATGCTGTTGGACTAACTAGGTTATTACCCGGAATTTTGTAAAGAGAAGGAATGAACTTTGAAACTGTTTTAGACATTTTGGAATTTAATCAATTGAGATCTAAGACAAATTATTCAGATTTAGAACTAACAACAATAGTGGCGCCGGTGGTGTAGTGGTAAGCGTGATTACCTCTCACCCCAGTAGGCCTGGGTTCAATCCCAGTTGGCGCCGCCGGGATATTCTGAGGCATAACATCTCTGATCACGCCGTTGGTCCCCGGTTCATGAGTTGATATGTCGATATGTAGGGTCCAGGTGTGGGAGCTGCCTCCCTGGCGTCGGTAGCATTGTCGATCAGCACGGAAAACTAGATCGAAGGAAAACCATCCAAGGAAAAAAAAAAAACTAACAACAATCTCAAGGCTTTGGGAGTTAACACAAATTTCAAAATCATGAGTCATGAGTTCTGACTCATGACTTTAGACAATTTTCAAAATCCTTGACCTTAAGAAATTTTCAATATTCTGAAACGAAGATTCAGATGTTAGACTTTGAAAATTTTACATGTTCCCAGATTTGAAAACAAATATCAAAATAATGGATATTGGAAAATATTCATAGCTCTGGCAGCTGGTGGCATCACTTCGAGTATTTCTATTACAATTTCTGAAGGACCTATCCTTCCACTGCGCATTTCATCGAAAATTTGCAAGTTAAAATTCAGAAATTTTAAAATGATTTCTTTCGAAAAAAAAAATTCTAAGTGCTTGTAAACAGTACCACTGAACTGTAAAAAAGGTTTAGCTGATTAACACGGAGTTCTTTTGTGACGTTACGCTGCACTATCTAATTAGGTACTGCAGCGTGACGTCTTAAATGAACTCAGTGTTAGCCGGCTGAACCTTTTTGACAGTTCAGTGGTAACAACAATCAATACGAAACTAACGATTTTAAATTGGCTCACTACTTGACTAGCCTATTGGTCCCAAGCAAACGATTAACGTACCCCATTCTAGTCGAAATTCTAGTACTACGCAATGTTTGTTTTGATTCGCTATGAAAGTTTGACAGATAAAATGAGGGGTTATTGGTTTTTCCTATGTTTCGAGGGGTGAATCGTTTAGCTTGGGCCCGAAGATAGTTCCAGAGCTGAGCCAAAAAGTTGAGCACGTTATTTCGGGACCTTCTAGTCTTAGAGTTACCTCTATGGTGGTACTGTTTACAAGCACTTAGTCGTTTTTTCGAAAAAAATATTCTTAGATTACCGAATTTCAACTTGAAAATTGTCGACGGATAGCGCGTAGAAAGGATGTTGCTCACAGACATTGCAGAAGTGTGGTTCACATCTCACTGCAGTCCGAAAAATTATCGAGAAAATCCACCCAAGAAAAAATCGACTAAGTCCACATAAACAGTACCACTGAACTGTCATCAGATTGAGGTTAACCCCGACGGTGTAAAACCTAATAAGCACCGTCGGGCTTAACTTCAATCGGATGACAGTTCAGTGGTACCATAGAGGTAACTCTAAGACTAGAAGGTCCCGAAATAACGTGCTCAACTTTTTGGCTCAGCTCTGGTACTCTCTTCGGTCCCAAGCTAATCGATTCACCCCTCGAAACATAGGAAAAACCAATAACCCCTCATTTTATCTGTCAAACTCTCATAGCGAATCAAAACAAAC
The DNA here is from genome assembly GCF_037179485.1 of Ochlerotatus camptorhynchus. NCBI lineage: Eukaryota > Metazoa > Arthropoda > Insecta > Diptera > Culicidae > Ochlerotatus > Ochlerotatus camptorhynchus. Next base: position 2,563,264 of record NW_027040855.1, on the reverse strand, counting down.
ATTGCGTAGTACTAGAATTTCTACTAGAATAGGGTACGTTAATCGTTTGCTTGGGACCAATAGGCTACTAAAATGGTGAGCCAATTTAAAATCGTTAGTTTCGTATTGATTGTTGGTGGTACTGTTTACGTGGACTTGGGTAGATTTTTTAGATAATTTTTTTTCAGGCTGCAGTGAGATGTAAACGGCACTTCTGCAATGTTCGCGAGCAACATCCATTCACCGCGCATTTCCTCGAAAATTCTAAAATTAAAATTCGAAAATTTTTAAATATATTTTTCGGAAAAAACTTCTAAGTGCTTGTAAATAGCACCACTGAACTGTCAAAAAGGTTCAGCTGATTAACACTGAGTCCATTTGTGGCATCACGCTGCAGCAGTTAATTAGGTTTTGCACCGTGGGGATTAACCTCAATCGGATAACAGTTCAGTGGTACTGTTTACGTGGACTTAGTTGATTTTTTCTTGGGTGGATTTTCTCGATAATTTTTTAGACTGCAGTGAGATGTAAATAACATATCTACATTGTCCACGAGCATCATCACCACTAAACTGTCAAAAAGTTTAAAAAAAAATATTCTAAAATTTCCGAATTTCAACTTGCAAGTTGTCAAGGAACAGTGCCGGTGAAGGATTTTGCTCGTGGACAGTGCAGAAGTGTGGTTTACTATTACGAGATGAACTAGAACTAAATCTCAAAAATAAAGTCTAAAAAAAGTGTGGTTTACATCTCACTGCAGTCTGAAAAATTATCGAGAAAATCTACCCAAGAAAAAATCGACTAAGTCCACCTAAACAGTACCACTGAACTGTCATCAGATTGAGGTTAACTCCGACGGTGCAAAACCAAATTAGGTGCTGCAGCGTGGCGTCACAAATGAACTCAGTGTTAATCGACTGAACCTTTTTGACATTTCAGTGGTACTGTTTACAAGCACTTCGAAGTTTTTTTTTCGCAAAAAAAAATATTTTAAAATTTCCGAATTTGAACTTGAAAATTGTCGAGAAACAGCGCGGTGAAAACATGTTGCTCGTGGACATTGCATAAGTGTGATTTACATCTCACTGTAGTCTGAAACATTATCGAGAAAATCTATCCACAAAAAAATCGACTAAGTCCACGTAAACAGTACCACTGAACTGTCATTAACTCCCTTCTTCTGGCTTCGCTCGGTTCTTCCGTTTCCTCCCGTTAGTTTTTTCAACTTCCCCGGAACTTCAGAAAAGCTTCCAGAGCTTTATTGCGGTTCCATTAGTTTCAGGAAAACGACAGAAACTTTTCAGAAGTTCTGAAACTTCAAAATAGTTCGGACTTTTGGGTAGGTTCCAATAAATTAAAGACAGTTTCATTAACTTCTGTTCAAATCCGAAAACCCGGGAATCTGAGGAAAGCCCAGAGAACTCCAATGAACTTAAGTAGCTGAAATATTTTGGAAACTTCAGAGAATTTTAATGGTTTTCACGATAGTTCCATTTGTTTCAGGAGAATTGAGATAACTTTAGGGAAGCATTAGAACATATAAATTCAAAGAAATTTCCGAACCTTTAAATGAGTTCCGAGGAATTTCCGAAAACTTCAGTTAAGATCCGAAAGGTTCATGAAAATTTCGGAAACGTAAGGGAAGTTACGTGAACATTAGAAAATTTTGAGAACATTTTAAGGGAAGTTCTGTGTTTTTTATCGGCAGTTTCGAGAACTTTAAAAAAAAATCAGGAAGTTCAAAGAACTTTAATACTAATGTTCATTAATTTAAAAAAAATGAAAGTTCTTAAGAATATCCATGGACTTTTAAAGAAGATAAGAGATTTTCCGGTAGTTCCATAATAATCAGGGAAGTTACGAGTACCTCGAGGATGAACAGAGAACTTCAAAACAACTCCATTAACTTTAGGAATACTGCAAGAACTTTCAAGGAGTTCCGAAGAATTATGGGATATTCCGAAGTGCAATTCAAAAATTTTTCGAAAACTTCAGGAACATTGTGGGACTTTCAGGGATGTTTTATGAATAGCAGGAAAATTGCTGAAACAATAGAGCATGTGAGGAACTTCAGGGAATATTGTGCTAAAATCCCCCAGAAATCTATTTCTTCCAGATATTTTCCCATCTTCTCCTTGAAGTATCTTTCGACTGTTCCATAAGCCCTCTGGCGTTCGAGTTTTCCACAATTTTCTTCCAATCTACCTTAGGAAGTTTCTCCCAGTGTCTCCTGGAAGTTTCTTCCGTCTTCTCCAAGAAGTTCAATTAAAGTTCTACCGGATGTATCTATCGAGTTGTGCCAGAAGTTTTTCGTCTTCCTCTGGAAGTTTCTCCATAAGTCACTCTCCGTAGGTTTTTTCCGACTTATTGGAAGGTTTTTCTGAGCTTCTCCTAACTTCCCCTGGAAATGACTCCTCCGGGATTGGCTTCCGATTTCCAAATTTTTCTAGCTTCTGGATTTTTTCCGAATGTTTCTAAACATATTTGCCAGAAATTTCTCAATATTTTAGGACCAATAATTGTTTTTTTTCCGTCGATCTTGTTTTTCGTGCTTAGCACCAATGCTACCGACGTGCCAGGAGGGCAGCTCCCACACCTGGACCCTACCTATCGACCCATCAAATCATGAACCGGGGACCAACGGCTTTACTTCCCATCCGAAGGAAGGCGTGATCAGAGATGTTATGCCTCAGAACATCCCGGCGGCGCCGACTGGTATTGAACCCAGGCCTGCTGGGGTGAGAGGTCATCACGCTTACCACTACACCACCGGCGCCGTTAGGACCAATAATTGAAATGGCCTCAACTCCATTTTGTAAACAAACCATTTTCTCGCGAACCAAAGTCCACAAAGGCAAATAAATATAATGAACAGGTAGGGAAAATTCTCCTCTACCCGATTTGTGGTTTAGGTTTGCGAATGAAGGTTTCGGTTTGCGAGAAAATGGTCTTACAAGGTTTTGTCTTAAAAAATCCCCATCGGATGTTTTTTAGACGGTTTTTAGAACTTCCTTCAAAATTCCTCTACAAGATCTTATTTTTTCTTCATCTGGAAGTTTTGTCGGTACCATTAATAGAATTATTCAAATATTTTCCAGAATTTTTTTCCGTCTTACATGGACATTACATCTTTTGATTTTAGTCCAAAAGTTCGAAAAAAAAAAATTAAAATTAATTAAAATAGTGTATACTGATAAATACCGATTTTTTTTATCATTTGATACCGATAATCATGAAAACAATCTGGCAACGCTGATAAGCCCTCGTGTTTGCTTTTAGGTTATTCATATCCCGAGCAGTGGAAAAAGCACAGGTCTGATAATCGCAACGTTCGTGGTTCGAGTCTCTCAGTCGTCACTTTTTTTTCGACATGATTAATTTCATTCACTAATACACTCCACATTTTTATTTTCTTGCATTGAACTGCAGCTCGGTATATCGTATTCTTGGTTCATGCGGTCTCCACTAACATTCTCTGATGATGAATCCTACATAATTGTAAGCGAATCTTACATCCACCGGTTGGGTGTAGCTATGGGAACTCGAACATAGTGGTTTAAACAAGCTTTGATTTAAATCTCTGTTGTAGCTTTAAAGCATCCCTTCTAATGTTTATAGAACACATTAGTTGCCTTTACTGACCCAAAGGCACGCTTGTTGGCCGAAGATCGTGTCCCAAAAATAAAAAGAGTGAGCTATATTGTTAATACACTATATGTGGTGTTATATGACACTATATGATGGTTGAAAACCAACCCATCTTTCGAAAAAGTAAGTCACGAATTCAAATTTCATTCCAGGAAAAATTCCAATTTACCAACATTGTGTTAAAGGGCCTATAATAAAAAAAAATCACAAAATACTGCGTAACAGTCATTTGAGGGACAAAAGTTAGTAAATTATACTTAGTGCAAGAAACGCACTTCTATACACGCTTGTACATTCCACTATCCGAATCTGGCCCGGTATCACTTTTTCGTAAACTTTCCTCCACAATCTGTATAATATTTAAGGAAAGTAAAATTAGGTTAGCGTCTATAAAACAAATCTCAAACTTCTCATCGAGTTATTTGATGCTAAAAGATCCATGTTTGGTTTAAAAATCACTTAGTCATTTCTACAATAAACTGCTTTGTTGATTAAGGTTAAAAATAATCCAAGCAGTCTTCTGGCCAGTGCTGCAAAATTTCGACAATACACGGCAATATTCAAAATTCCCCTTTGGTCACTCATTTGAGCTAACAGTCATGGTCAAGGCAAACCATGCCAATTGTCAGTGACAATGCTGACAAATCTCAGCACTGCTTCTGGCACACCACATAGAAATGTTTATTTGAAGTAACTCTTCATCAGAAAAATACACATGACTAATATGCAAAGCTTCATAAATGACGTACTCCCGCGCATAACCCAAACCCAACTTGGTAAAAGTGACAACACAACAAACAGAACTAACGCAACTGCACCACAATCTACCGGCGACGGTCAATCCCCACTGTCTCAGCACAGTGTATTGATTTTTCGTGACTAATTTATTCAAATTAGCTTACCTTGAACCCGAAAAGGCAAAAGTCGATCACCACCAAACCAATCCTCCCCTTGGTGAGCGTGTTGATCCATTTGGATGCGTGTGCCACCACTTTATTAGGTTGCGGTCGGTGTCCACAGGCTGGGAAAACGGCTTATGTCGGACGGCCGAATTCCGGGAGGACGAAACAAAAAACAATACCACCGGGAGGTACCGGAAAGGGGAGCTTTTAAATTTTCACCAGAAACTAATCCATACTTTTGTGGGTGGTGCAGCTACAACCGAAATGGGGTCCGATGCGGGGTCGTTTGAAAGAAAATGTGGAGACGCATCATCCATTATTCACGGTCGGGATTTTGAGGGGGGAAAGTTGACAATTTCCAGGATGTTTCTTAGTTGGAGGAAAGGAGAAAGGGGATGGTAGCTATGAAACATGTGAATTTTTGACAAGCAGCCGAGAATGGGTGTGGGAGACTACTAGAATACCTGAACGGTAGAAAACGTTCATGAATTAGTTAGGAACTTTAATTCGGTGTATTATTGATGAGATACTTTTTCGGTAAGTGGAGGCCTTGTTTGTGTAGTTCATGATTGCAAGACAAACGAAGGACGTTGATTTTTTTTTCCGGTTTTAATAATAAGAGCTTGAACGAGTGCTATATGTGTCAGCGGCCCTGCTCCATAGGCTAATTACCATTTTAAACAACTTTCACTCATTGTCTTTCCTTCCGGGAAAACTGCCCAAATTGTGCAGGGAAATTCTTGCTATCGCTGAGCTCGGCATGCAGAAAAAAAGGGGAACGCAAAAGCGCATTTACATAAAATCGATTTTCTCTGCTGCACGGAGGAAAATCGTATAAATCTTGTACATGTCTGTGTGAATGTGAACATTTTATGCTCTCTCGATGCGGTTTGCTTTATGTTTTACGATCCTCTTCCTCGCAGAAACATCAACAATAACATCAACTGTATGCATTGATGATGCTGCGGTCGTAAAAACGAGGAAAATTTTGCTGCTTCTGCTGCTGCTGCTGCCGCTCTCGACGTGATTATGTGCAATGTTCGAGTTTTTCGATCGATTTTTCCCTGGCTGGTTTTATGTAACAGCAGTAGCATCAGCAGCAGCAACAGCAGCGGCAGCGCAGCAATGTGACAAAATGCTATGCTATAAGGCAATGTGGCGAGGAGAGCGAGAGCGAGCGATATTGTGAAAAAGGGAAACCAAGCGAAAAGGAGGCATGGTTGGTGGAAAATGCGAGTCAAGTACGATGGTGGGGCCGAGAGGGATGAAGATATAAGGAGGAGGAAAGAAGGGGGGGACGGAATAGAGAATATTTGCCACCCACCACCATAGCGGCAGCGAGCGCCCAGGGCTTGTTGGTACTACTACGGATTGCAGTTACGTCATGTCAGCGAAAGTGAAAGTGGGAAGGGATATTTACTTTCACTTTCAATTTTGGTGTAATTCCTTGCTGCCCTAGAATGGGACTGCATGTCTCGGCTGGTGTTCGTTGTAGTGGTGCAGTGAAATGGGTTTCACGTGCCATTCGTGACGACTTAGCAATTTATTTACCTATATTCTGATAGCATTCATGCGTTGGAGCTTTTAACATACCTGAAAAGAGATAGAAATGAAAATCTATTAGCTCACATGAAATCCATTTTCCTGCTAGTAACTCTAAAAATATATTGACTGCATCTGTTAGCCGTTACCGAGAGTGAAATGAAAGTGAAATCTGCACCCTGAAGATCAAATCTAGGTTGAATTTATAAATAATCCTACAAGCTAACCGCTTACGTAAGACGGCTGTGGCAGTAGAAAAAGAAGAAGAAAAACCAGAAATGCATTCATATTTCTTCCTGTCGAAAACAAGCAACAACAAAAACACGTCCAAACGAATATAAAGCCGTTGCAAAAAAGCGACGCAAATACGACTGCAAACAAATTAAACATGACCGTGAAATTCGCGAATTTCTTCGTCTCCCCCTCCCCAGGCTGCACATGCATCCTTTCTCGTCTGCCTCCCCCGATAACAAAGTGGACGACGCCTGAAGTTATCAGCGAGTGGAAGAGTGTGAAAATGCATTCGGATGATGACGGCATCCCGTTGAACGAAGCGAGTTGGTGGAATTCGTTCACCTAGCAGGGTGGTATTTTGCGTTCGGTATCATTTTTCAGAATCGGTTTCTTGAGAGTCAGGGTAGATCATTTTGAGGAATTTTACGTCAACAAAACAATCATAAGATGGCGATGGTGGTTAAGTGGTAAACGGGATAGCTTTCTCACCCCAGTGTGTCTGGGTTCAATTCCAGCCGAGGTGGAAGGGATTTTTCTGAGGCGAAAAAATCACTGGTCACGTCCTCCTTTGGAAGTGACGTAAAGCCGTTAGTCCCGGCCCATGTGATGATGGGTTTGATAGGTTCCGGGAGTGGAAGTCTCCTACCTCGATTGCCGTCGGTGTTTGATTACGACCCTCGTCAGTGACTGGCACTCCATTACGGAACAGAGACAACGTTAAATAAAAATACAACCAAATGTGAATTGATGCATGATGCATGATAGTGGAAACTAAGTTCGATAGCTCTCTTTTCTGTTTGTCTTGATCAAGCCTTATAACCTCTGATTGCCCTCAACATGTCGCTGAATTAAGGGCCAAAAACGGATTGGGTGAATCGATAGGCAAAGTCGCCTATACACATCTACGGTACAGTTAAGAATATCCTTCCAGCAACATGATCACACAATTGGTTAAAAAGACGAGCCCCAAACAAGAAGATGCCCCAATGAGTGGGAAGAAGAGCTTGCCCTTTATTCACGAAATGTTATCAACAGGAAGTTGGCATTCCCACTCTCCCCGTCGAAATCGCTTCAATCGGCTGCCCTGATGGTCCCTCCTAGTCCCAGCATTGTGTTGTATATATAGAAAAAAATAATGTTAATGTTATTTAAAATTTAGCAATAGCAATAATAATTATTTAAAATTTAAAACGAACCCTCCAACTTTCACTGTTTTTTCCCCTATAATGGGGAATACCCTAGGACATTCAAACTTTCGAGGGCTGATTCGTTATCAAAAAATCATAAAAATCATTCAAAAATAGGATCTTTAGAAAATTTTGGATCTTGGAATTACAGTTCAATTGCATCACTTAGAAGTACTCGCCAAACATAAATCTCTCAACCAATTGGTATGAAATTGTCTGCGAATATAATAGCTCGGCTTACGTATCTTTATTTCACTATATTTCTTCACCAAATGCCCGAACTTTCCCCTTAATTCCACCCATAAGGTTTTGTACAACGGTTGAATCGAAAAAATTTCTGCATTCAACCATAATTTCAACATTTCCTGCTCCGTAGTGACAACTTTTGGATACCTACGAAGTTTGACCTTCATTATAGCCCAGTATTTTTCGATCGGCCGCAACTCCGGTGTTTTTGGGGGGATTGAGATGCTTTGGCACGAAATTGATCCCATTCATCTTGTACCACTCCAGAACTTCCTTGGAGAAGTAATAAGAGGCTAGATCCGGCAAAAACATTGTAGGAACGTTGTGTGATTTGAGAAAAGGAAGCAGCAGTTTCGTCAGGCACTCATTGATGTAGATTTGGCCATTTACGGTTGTAGTTGCTACTGGAATGCTTGCTCCGTTTTCTTCACGAACAAATCGCCTGCCAACTCATGAATTTCTTGGAGAACTTTGACACTTGCTGTTTCCTGAGGGACACTGAAACATCGAACTTGTCTTTTGTAGTCACATACTGGTTTCCCGGAATTTGTTTGAAGTTCGCTTTTACGTATGTCGTCCGTGATAGTGTGGTTTTGTCAACATTTGTGTGTACAGCTTACGTGCCTGCGTTCAAGCTGCCCTATTCTGTCGTTCATTGCCGTTTGGTGCTTTCTGAACCTTAAATGAACTTTTTCCTGCTCGTGCAGGTGCAGTTTTTTCGTGGCATCCCGAACGGAATAATTGAGTTTGCGTTTGAAGGCAGCAACTACTCGCTTGTGATCTTAAACGCAGTACGGAACACTTTTTCTTGCACTCACTTGCTTCCGATTGACAGTTAAAAGTTCTCCGAAACGTTTTATGACACGAGAAACAGTAAATTGTTGGATTCCCAACATTTTTCCTTTGTGGGTTGTTGTGGTGAGTGTGCAACATTTTCTCACGCACACGCTGTTCCTTTGACTACTAAAAATATCACAATGAAACTCACGCAGTGTAAGCAATACACGCTGATGCCATGTCACCCAAAATTTCATTAAAATTAACCCAAAGGGCAAAATGTTACAGCTTTTTTTTAAAGTGATGCAATTTAACTGTGGACACCATTTATTGTCAGATTCTGTGGCATAGATAGATTTGAAACATCTTTCAAGATTATAGACTTGGAACATTTTTTTAGATCTCACAGTTGAGGATTTTTTAGCATATGATTTTTCAATCGAGCTCTTCTTCGTATTTGAAATATGAGTAGTCCTTTTGAGATCCGGACATAACCATAATATCAAAATGCACTAAGAAAAGCCGATTTTTGACTATGAAAAAATTACAAATCAAACAAAATGATCATCCTAAGCACTAGCCAGTTTTAGATTTATCATAGTAGGTTTTTCCTTCTTTACATCATGAGCGATTTGAGGCATATCTTTTGCAGCAGTGGTTTATGACATCTTGGATGATCATTAACATGATTAAGCCTTCATTTTTTTTTACCTTCGCTCCCAAAGGGAAAGCTTTTCTTTTTTTGAACCGGAAAAATCGAGATGCTGTAGTATGGAAGGAGAACAACTATTAAATTTTCGGTCGAATGACCCATTCGACTTGATGACATTCGGCCTGGTGGCATTTGGCCCAGTGGCATTTGGCCCAGTGGCATTTGGCCCAGTGGCATTTGGCCCAGTGGCATTTGGCCCAGTGGCATTTGGCCCAGTGGCATTTGGCCCAGTGGCATTTGGCCCAGTGGCATTTGGCCCAGTGGCATTCGGCCCAGTGGTATTCGGCCTAGTGTCATTTGGTCTAGTGGAATTCGGCCTAGTGGCATTTGGCCTAGTGGCATTTGGCTTAGTGGCATTTGGCCTAGTGGCATTTGGCCTAGTGGCATTCGGCCTTGTAGCATTCGGCCTAGTTCCATTCGGCCTAGTGCCATTCGGCCTAGTGCCATTCGGCCTAGTGCCATTCGGCCTAGTGCCATTCGGCCTAGTGCCATTCGACCTAGTGCCATTCGGCCTAGTGCCATTCGGTCTAGCGCCATTCGATCTAGTGGAATTCGGCCTAGTGGCATTCGACATAATAAACCATCAATTAAACAGCACTCGAGTAAACAAAAATGACTGACGATGCTTGTATGAAAAATAGAAACTTTCAAAACAACTCTTCTATTCCAGTGAACTTATTTCTGGCTTACAAAAAAATAGACAAACATCTAGTCGAAAATCAGTTTATCAATATCAGAGAGATTTTCAAAAACTTAATTTTATTAATGAAATTTCGATAACATTTTCAAAGGGATGCATCAGCTTTTAAAAACAATGCATTTGATCGTCGATTTGGCGTAACTAGTAGCTCGCCCACGCATGCTAACACTACCATCAGTTAGGTGAAATGTTTCCCTTCCTGATAGTGGTGTTAGTATGCGTGGGTGAACTACCAGTTACGCAAAACCGACGATCAAATGCATTCTATACAAAAGCTGATACGTCCCTTCGTAAAAGTAATCAATCTTGAATCGTAAAGCAATCACTTGGAACGATATCGAGAAAGATTGAAAAATGGATTGCAGATGGATAAATTGCATTTTAGATTCATTTTCACGTGGTGATTACCACTGCATTTTGACAGGTCGTTTGGAACAGCTTTTGGCAGACGTGCACACTATTGCTAGAGGGCTTTTGTAGCCAATCATCCTCATTGGGGTGCATCATTATTGTGTGGGAAAAATCCACACCATCATCATGCTACCACACATTTCCGAGCTATGTGTGAGTTCCACAATAACTTTGTCATGATTTAAGAAAATTTGGTTGCAATAGAAATTTGCTCATCTAGCTGGCTAATAATGCTCGTTTCGGAAAGAAATTCAACAAATAAAGATTTCGATTGGCTCTATCAATCAATTAATGTAAACAGCACTTTTCAGGGTTCAATATTACCTGCAAATGTTCTACCTTGTTCCACTCTTATTCCTCTTCGATCCTTGTTTGAACCCTACCCGAGGTAATCCTGCATGGACATTGACTTGGAAAATTCCTCCTCGATCCTTCGGATTCTTATAGTAATCTGCTTGGGAATCGATTTGGAGAAACGATTAAAACGCAAAAGAAAGGACAATCTCTTGATCCCCTTCTGATGAACTTTAATTGAGCACTCAATTTGATATGCTCACGGATGATGAGAATGGTCCATCATCCAGGCAAAATCCCACTCAACTTTTCCAGGAAAAGGTCCCCTCTATTGTGATAGCCACTTCCGATTTCTATGCTCTTCGCACGGAACATTTGAACTTTGATAAATTCATGTTTTCACTTTAAATTGGCCGTCCTCGGGTTGAATGCCGTGTGTTCGCAATAGCGAAACTTCCTAACGTTCACCACCGTCAGCCGTGTCAACGCGCCACTCTCCGGCAAGAAGCGTTTACAACACTCGCGGTCCTTTTGTGTGTGTATGCGTTACGAATCGAGCCGTCGTAGAGAGAGAGAGGGAAAAGTACAGCCGACCGTCGCTGGCTTGGCCGAATCAACAGTGAGCTTCCATCGACCAATCACAGAGCAGAATGTATCATAAATGTAACCTTTTCGTAGTTTTTGTATATTATAAAAGCAATAGCCATTTTCGAACCATCATTCGCTGCCAGACTGTTGAGCAGTTCAGTCGATTTGAATTCTCTCTAGTTTCGTTCGTTCGTTCGCAAGTCGAATTAGCTCCGCGTTGTGTAGTGACGCTCTCGCTGACCCAGCCATGGGTAAGAAATCGCGCGGTAACGCGAGTGCCGGTTTACCGGGAAAACAGACTCTCCCAGGAGACGGCGCAACCACCGAGCCAGCCCAGAAGAAGCAGAAGAAAACCCCATTGCCCATCCCGACAGGCGTTGCGGACCCGCAGCCGGGGCCTCCCGGAACTAAACGACCCAGACCTGAAGACAGCAGCGCCACCGTATCAGCAGCAAAAAAGCTGCTGAGCAACAATCCGTTCTCCGCCCTGCAGAACGGAGCGCAGCCGCAGTCGGACCCTGAGACGGTGCTGAAAAAAGTTAAGTTGCCACCCTTCTATGTGAAGGGCTTCCCTCCCGGGCTATGGGAGCAGCTGGATTTCTACATTAAGCAGGGCCTTCGCTGCACCATTCAACGGTGCACGGAAGGCTACAAACTGATGGTCTCGGCCGAAAATCACTACAACGCAGTCCAGGCCCTCTTGGACAGGATGAAGCTGGAGTACTTCTCCCACGACGTCGAGGCCACCAAGCCGCTGAAAGTGGTGCTGCGCGGGCTCCACGACATGGACACCACCACCTTAATGGACGAGATTAAGGCGAACGGCCTCAAGCCGGTCGAAATCCACAAGATGACCCGCAGCAAGGCCATCAAGTATCGTGACCAGCTCTACTTGGTCCATCTGCAGAAGAACTCCACAACCGTGAAGGATCTCCATACGACACGCACACTGTTCCACATCGTAGTGAAGTAGGAGCGGTATAAGCCAACCCACCGTGGCGTCACTCAGTGCTCGAACTGCCTATTGTTCGGGCACGGCACCAGGAACTGCCGCATGGCCAGCCGCTGCATCAAATGCGGCAAAAACCACAAGATCGACGACTGCGACAGCATCGAGGAAGCCGCTCCCACATGCGCCAACTGCGGTGCTGCCCACAAGGCCACGAGTAAGGCCTGTCCGAAGCGGGCCGAATACGCCGAGATCCGGAAGAAGGCCTCGTCCAACAACCAGCCTGGTCGCAAGAAGGTCCCGGAAAACAACGCGCAGAACTTTCCTCCGTTATCACCGGTCCAACCACGGCCAATTCCAGTGTTGGCGCCGCTCCCGCTCAACCAACAGTTGGCTGCTGCCGCTGCAGTACCCAGTCAAGCCTCCGGCCCATCGACGGATCCCCCTGCTCCGGGATTGGCCGGTACAACCGGTGAAGCTACAGACGATTCTCCGCTGTCAACGGATGAGATCGTCACACTGTTGGCCCAGGCCATCATCATCAAGCGCACCTGCGCAACAAGAACACAACAGCTCCAAGCTATCATCTCCTTCGTCGCTAATTATGGACCGTGAACCCATAAAGATCGCCAACTGGAACGCTCGCTCCGTAGGGGCGAAAAACATTGAGCTTGCAGACTTCCTCCGCAAGCACGACATCGACGTGGGCCTTCTCACCGAGACCCACCTCAAGACCGGTGACAGCTTCTGGCTGCCCGACCACAGCATTGTCCGGCTTGATCGCACCAGCTCCAGGGGGGCGGTGTCGCGGTCATCATCAAGAAAGGCATCAAGTACTGCACCCTACCCCACTACCGCACTTCCATCATCGAGGCCGTCGGCGTTGAGGTGGAAACATCGACCGGAAACGTCCGGTTCATCGTTGTCTACTGCCCCCGGCAATGTACCGTTAGCAATGGTACAGCACAGCAGTTCAAGAACGACCTTGCCATCATAACCCGCACCAATGCCCGCTTCGTAATCGGAGGGGACCTGAACGCCCGGCACGAGGCCTGGCGGAACTACCAGCAGAACCAAAACGGCCGCCTGCTATTCGACCATTCCCAGCATGGTCTCTATTCCGTCTGGTTTCCGGACGAACCAACCTTCACATCACCGGCGGGCAACCCATCGACGCTGGACCTGTTCTTGGCAAACACCAGATTAGCCAAGCCGGTTGCCGTCAACGACCTGAGTTCGGACCACCAACCGGTGCTGACCGAGCTGGGCTACAACGTGGCCCCTGCACCGTGCCAGCGGAAGGACTACCATCGAGTCAACTGGGTCCAGTTTCGACGCGTGGTCGACCGCCACATCGACGACAACCCACCACTCGACACAGTGGAGGACATCGACCGGGCTCTGGAGGGTCTCCATCAAGCCATATCCGTGGCTGACGAAGAGTGCGTTCGACGAGTTCCTGTGAGGGGTAAGTTTCAAGCAATTGATTCCCACACCAAACTCTTGATTCGGCTCAGAAATGTTCGTAGACGCCAGTTTCAGCGGACTGGGGATCTGCAGCGTAAATACGAAATGGTCGATCTGAATCGGCAGATCGCTTCCAGAATGGTCTCAATCCGGAACGAGAGTTTCGGGCGGCTCGTTCAGAACCTGGACGACCGTTCCAGACCATTCTGGAAGGTTGCCAAGGTGCTGAAGTCTCACCCCAAGCCCATTCCACCACTTAGAGTCAATGACGAACGGCTTATCACCAACGAAGAGAAGGCCAATGCAATTGGGGAGCACATTGCCCAATCGCATTTGCTTGGCTCTACAATCCCAAGTCCACTCGAGAACCAGGTTGTGCAGTGCGTCCAGACGTTAGATACCTCCCCTTGTGCCGTCCCTCCAGAAGAACGGATTACAGAGGAACAAATTTGCTCAGCGCTGAAATATAGTAAAAACATGAAGGCTCCCGGGTTTGACGGAATATTCAACCTAGCGTTGAAAAATCTCAGCCCGAGGGTCCACTCGCTGCTGGCTGCCATCCTCAACAGATGCTTGGAGCTGCACTACTTTCCAAGCATCTGGAAGGTGGCAAAAATTATCCCGATCCGCAAACCTGGGAAAGACCCTTCACTACCGTCAAGCTACAGACCGATTAGCCTGCTCTCAGCGCTGAGCAAGCTGTTCGAAAAATTGATCCTCAGCCGACTAAACAAGTTTGTGGAGGAACATGACATTCTTCTTCCGGAACAGTTCGGGTTCCGCAAGGGGCATTCCACCAATCATCAGCTAGTGCGGGTGATGAATAACATCCGAAGTAACAAAGCTGTATCCAAGTCCACAGCCATGGCCTTGTTAGACGTCGAAAAGGCGTTTGACAATGTCTGGCACGACGGACTTATATACAAGCTTTGTAACTCCAACTTTCCACCATACCTTGTGAAAATCACCCGTAACTATCTCCAGCAAAGGTCGTTCAGGGTGTCGTTGAATAGTTCCCTTTCGGGACAATTTCCGATCCCAGCAGGTGTTCCGCAAGGGAGTCTGCTGGGACCACTGCTTTACAGCATCTACACGTCGGACATCCCTCCTCTAGGAGACGGTTGCGTGTTCTTTCTGTTCGCAGATGACACCGCGATAGCCGTCAAGGGTAGGGTGCCTCGTGAAATTACGAACAAGCTGCAACGATGCCTTGACACCTTTACTGATTATGCCACCTCGTGGAAAATCAAAATCAACGCCTCGAAAACCCAAGCGATCATGTTCCTTCACAGACAATCACGAAAACTTAAACCGTCTCCCTCCTGTACCGTAATAATGGATGGTACAAGGGTCGAGTGGTCCACTGATGTTACTTATCTCGGGATGTTGTTCGATGAGAAGCTCCTGTTCCGCTCGCACATAGAGAAAACCCTAGTTAAGTGCTCCGCCTTGGTTAGGTGTTTGTATCCGCTCATTAGCCGCAGATCCCGCCTCTCAAGGCAAAACAAACTGGCTGTTTACAAACAGATCATAGCCCCCGCGATCTTATATGCCGCCCCGGTGTGGGAATCGTGCGCTCAGACCCACAGGAACAAAATCCAGGTTGCACAGAATAGAGTGTTGAGGATGATCCTAGATCGTCCATTCGACACAAGAATAGCAGACCTCCATCAAGAGGCAGAAATTCCCAAAGTAGATTCCAAAATTGATGATATGACAACTAAATTTATTCAAAAATGCAATCTTTCTGAACATGCTTTAATAAGCAATTTGTACATAGTAGGTTAAGTGTATATAGTAGAGTAGGTTAGTTTTAAGCTGTAAATAGTAGTATTAAGTAGTTTCTCTTCAAATTCTAAAAACAAAACAAACCAATCCCACCAAGGTGGTCGACCGTGTACTAAGTCTAGGACTAATCCTGTAAAACAAATTTTAAATTTTGCCCATACCTAAAGATGAAGAAAGCAATTAAATCACTTAGTAAAAAAAAAATATATGGTAATCGTCCAAGTTAAACTAAAATAAAGATAAAGAAAGATAATATTTTCGAACCATAATTCAGTTTTATACCAGAAGCAGAGGAATAAACATTGTTCTTATCAAACCCAAAGTAGCCGTTTTTCCAAGCAAGAAGAAATTCCCCTGCTTGAACTGACCTGACTGGATTCGCCGATTAATTTCAGCGTCGCCTCGAAACAGCTTGAGCCCGACCTTCGGAGATAGCGTGGTTTCCTTTTCACCCGATGCACATAGCTCACTACATCCTACAAAAGAGTTGCGCGTTGAGCTCTTTTCAGAGCTCAGCAAGAATTTTCGGTAGTCGTAGCTTATCGCTGGGTGATTTGGAAGCTATCTTGCTGGATTGCATCGTCGCCATCGTTCTTTAGCGTGCGTGTAGTGGTAGTGGACCATTATCGCCAAATATCTTCATTGATATCCAACGTCGGTAGCAGGCTGATTGCATTGTCGACATTAGCGTGAGTGTGCGTGCGGTGGCAGTGAGTCATCACCATCATCGACATCGGCAGTAAGCCGATAGAATCATTGTGGTTTTCACAGTGTGTGAACACAATCGCCACGACATCGATCAGCAGTGGGCTGATACGTGGATGGCCATCCATATTGTGCAAATTGTGAAAGTAGTGGTTAGCAGTGAGCTAACGTGTTGGTGGCCATCCGTCTCCATCAATGTTGGCAGTGGGCCAACACCGTGCATTGGCTGAAACCTTGGACGGATTCAAACGGCTTCTCAAATATCTTACTGAGAAGGAACGCAAATTTTTCACTTACGAAACCAAAACCTCGCCTAGTAAGTGCCAGGGATGCGGCCATGGAACAAAAAATGGCTACATGCCAGCTAAATGGGTGTCCGGTCATTTGGCTGAATGCCGTTTGGTCGTATGTCGTTTGGTCGAATGAGTCGTTTGGCCGAATACTTGAACCTAAATGGCAGCCCTGTGGAGTTTTTTTTTTACTTTCCACTATTATAGTTTTTTTTTAATTATAAATATGGGATTTTTGGCTAAATTGTATATTATAAAAACTGAAATTTTATACTATCGATGAATTCATTATTCTTAAAAAGATGAGCTTTTAGTTATGTAATTAGTATTTTTTAGCCACCCTTTTTAAAATGAGCTGTTCTTTGGAGTTTTGATGATCTTATTTGTTTTTGCACAGTAAACGCAGCCTGTTTCTTCTTTCAAACATGAGCAGTTTTTTGGAGTTTTGTTGTTATATTTATTTATGCACAGTGAACGCAGCTTGTCATAGAATTAAGACAAAACAGAAATAAAAAAAATAGGAGATTTTTCCTTCTTTCAAACATAAGCAGTTCTTTGAAGTTGTGTTGTTCGGCATTCGGCTAAATGGAATTCGGCCAATCGACCCATTCGGCCAAACGACCCATTCGACCAAATTGCCTTTGGCCAAATGGCTTTCGACCAAATGTCATTCGGCCAAATGGCATTCGGTCAAACGGCATTCGGCAAAATGATCCGGAACTGCTAAATGCATGAATTGTGGTGATTCCTCTCACACTAAGGACGACTGTCCTGGTAAGGAAGATCCTAAGAAATTTAAATGTTCAAATTGTGGTGAGGGGCGACCCCGGCGTTGTCTCTCGCAGACAACTCACAAATGACCCAAGAGCGTTAAAATGACTATAATGACAATTAAAAAAATGTGGTGAAAACCACAAATCAAATTTTTGGATATGTAAGACTAGCAATCTCATTCTAAGCTATTCTAAGCAATCTCGCTCCACGTTCCCGGCCAGGTACTAATTTCTCTGCGTCAGCGAGAAAGGTCAGCGATTAACAAATTCTACATTCGTACCCGTACTACGTACAAATAGCTCCCCTGCTTCAAATTCTTCATCTATACCTGCTGCTAACAAAGTAAGTGGAGTTACCTATGCTGGTAGAAATCAAAATTCTAGCCAACATAATTCTAACGAAAATTTTGATGATTTCATTTATGGAGCATTACTGCTCTTAAAATGGATTTTTTACAGAAATCATTAATCGACATGCTAAAAATTAACTCCATGCTTGACGCTATTCAAAATGGAGTTAAATTTGCGAACAATATCGGCATGACTTTGAAATTCAGTAATGGATTTTAGATCATTAAATATTTTGAATTTGAATGTTCGATCTCTTAAAGATAATGAAGACGAGCTATTTTACTGTTAGCATATTGCCATTATAACTGAAACGTTCCTTAAACCTGACCATAAGGTTAAAAGGGACGCAAGTTATCTCATTTATCGAAATGATCGTCTTGA
The DNA here is from genome assembly GCF_037179485.1 of Ochlerotatus camptorhynchus. Lineage (NCBI taxonomy): Eukaryota > Metazoa > Arthropoda > Insecta > Diptera > Culicidae > Ochlerotatus > Ochlerotatus camptorhynchus. The sequence goes on along the minus strand of NW_027040855.1, from coordinate 2,545,340 downwards.
TGGAGCTTGTGGTGGCGTTGCCATCATTGTTCATAGACGTATCAAACATCAAATTCTTTCTTCGTTAGAAACCAAAGTTTTTGAAACTTTGGAAACTTTTATGGCTGCCTATTTGCCATTCCAATGCGTAGGCCAGCAAAATAATTTTCACAAGGCAGACCTTCCTTATATATTTATATTTATATAAGATTTAGTTTCAGTTTTTAGTGTTAAGATGTCTATTGTTATACTGACATGCAGGTCTAGAAATCCTGTATAAAATACAGAATTGCCAAGGCAGGAACAATGTAAAAACCACTTAGATGTATATTAAGGCTGGTAAGCCACTGTAGTTAGTAGCTGGAGCACCTGGATTAAAATGAAATGCAATTTATTTTGAATTTGAAACAAATAAAGAGATTGACACATATTTCGACTACAATGTGCAGTCGTCATCAATGTCGATCCCTGACGTGTCTACATTTTTTTGATCTTAATTTTTTACCTAGGGGATGAGTACTTGAGGGGGTTAAATTTTCATAAATCTTTAATGGGATCGACACTGATGAAGACTGCACATTGTAGTCGTCACACGTATCGGTCATGGATACCAACATCAATTAAGAGGCATGAAATGGCAAATAACCTTTTTGCTATTTTAGTTAAATAACTGTTTTTGAGTTTGATCAAATTACCGATATTCAAACTTACAATTTTATTTATCCTTATGAATTTTGCAGTACTTTCCTAAATTCTTATCACACCCCACATTTGCCTACACGGCTTTGAAGATATGCACCCATTTTTCTATGTGTAACGGGAACTGCATTTTTTACGTAACCCATTCCATTTGATTCCATGCACCCTTGCCCTAATTCCCATTCGGTAGTACGCGGCTTGTGATTGCATCCTTATCTCCCCTCACAATGCGCTGCTAAGAACCGTATCAATCGACCCACCGACGACGACCGCCTTGAGCTGCGCCACCACACACCAACTGCAAGCCAGCCGCCATTCAGTCACTTAATAATGATGGTGCTGCGCATAGTACGTAGAGCCGGTCCGGTCGCAGTCGATGCAGGAATACATTTGCAAAAACGAAACGAGCAAACAAACGAAATACAAGAAGAAGAAAAACGTGCATTCACCAATCTAAATATTCACATCCTTCGAAAGCTGAGCTCCTGGTCGCGGTCGCAGTTGCAGGAATTTCGATGCGCTTTGCAGGCAGCTGAATGGGTTGCGCAGTATACAACTTTGAGCGTCTTTGGGGCGAGTTGCATTCACGAGTACGACCGACTTTTAGCTGGCGCCGTCGAGGGGTGAGATATGTGTCAGTGGGATTTTCGCTGCGCTCGTTTCGGTGGTGGGAGATTTGTCTTGTTTTTTTTTCACACTTTTCGTTACTGCGTTGTTGACTGTTTTCTAAATTTTAGCGTATTTGTCATCTGGTATTTTTCAAACATTTCCGGTTTGCGGTTTCTTTTTTATGGCGACAGTTTTGACTCTTAATGATTATATTCATTAATCACTGACCTGCTTGCTGCTGAAACCAATCGAACTCGGCAATGCACAAGGTCACTTCTGGCCGCAAAATCTCGGGTACCACAATTTGACATTGATAAATGCACTTGCAGAAGCAACGCGGCTTATACTTAGAACCTTCGTAGGTATGTGCACGACTGAACGGGAACGAATGAGATAACTGTTCGCTTGATTCACGAATAATATTTCATGCACCACCCAAACAGCAGCAGCGCAAATGCACGCTGAAATTTCGGCGCAACGCATTTGCTGACCTTGGCCGGTTTTTTTTTTTCGGCGAATGAGTTTTATTTTTTTTTGCTGCAGCTGCTGCTGATACTATAATATAACCATATGACGAGAGGAGCTCTTTTCGGGACGATTTATGAATGCATATATAAATACGTGTGAATGCAAATGATGGTTAGTCGGGTGGTGTGGTCATTTTTTTTCTCTCTCGGGACAATTTAACGACGATGCAGTTGGTGAACGAGAGGAAGTGGAGCTTGGATTGTGTGTTTGCTATTTTGTGAATAATGTGCATCCTCATGTCGAGGCGGTGCCATTTATGGAAGGATGATGTGCGATATGGGTGACAAACGTGTTATTGCGCAGCAGTTGGCAGGTTGATCATAAAGCTTGATTGTTTGTCTAAATTTGAGGTAAGGCACACGGACCTGAAATTGAGATAAATGTGTGTGCACTTGTCACGTGTCCCGCGATCGATCACGTACATGGATTTGTTATAAAACAGGTTTCCTTCACCGTTAACTTTTGCGTGACATGGCAATGCATTGTTCGATTTTTTTTGTAGTGATCCAGTGGCAGCACTTGCTTAAACTCTACACTGGACCCCTTTTATTGATAAATTTTGCTTCTATGAGCCTCTATTTTAAATCACCACACAGACGTTCCTAGGCTATGGTGCCCGTTTGGTCACTGTTGTTTTTGTGCTGATCCAAATAGTTTTGATAATATAATTGCGCATTCTTTTTTTTTAAAGGTTGATTTTTGTCCCAGTCTTGTTTTCTGTTGTCACTTATTTTGTCATTTTGTCTTGTGTATTAATCCCCATTTGTCTTGTTTATTGTGTCAACTTGTGTCTATTGTACTTCCTACTCTGTCATGACTAATTTCATTGATATATAAAAATAGTAATATCAATTACAGGATAATATGGTTGTTTTTCGATTACTTTCTCAAAGGGAAGCACCACCTCCTGCAAACGATGCATCCGATCGTCGATCCAGCGCAACGGGCAGCTCGCACTACCAGGTAGAGGAAAATTTCCCTATCTGATGATAGTGCCAGCATGCGTGGGCGAGCCGCCAGCTACGCCAAATCGACGACCAAACGCACCGCCTACAAAAGCCGATACGCTCCCTTGAAGAAGTTATCGAGATTTCTACTAATTAATGAATTATAGACAATTACCTCTCATGATCCTTGGCTTCACTATGATTTTAAATTACCACTTTTTGATTATTTATCAAATACCTCTCCGTGTATATAATGCCCCGATGCCTTGTTGATTTCTGGTCTCATTTGGATTGGTCCTGAATTTGTTTGATATCCTGTTCGAAGTTATTCTTTTCCTTCTCCTTAGTTTAATTGAAATCCCCGTGTCTCACGTCATATGATTCGCCATTCATAAAGATAATGGGTTAAAAGGGAGTAAAACATACATAAAGGTAGATTAGTATTAGTTGAACTTGATCCAAACACTAGAAAGAAGCATAGATAACTTAGTAGGAAAATAAAACTAATATATAACTAGTGCAATGGATAAGTGTTAGTTCCGGGCTGATTCTAGTGTTAGTAGTTATGTTAGTTTTGATCCGTATTCAGTCCTGCCGGCCCCTCCAGTACTATTTGCAGCAATTGTGATAAGATTATGCGACACTGCTACTACTACTATGTATAAGATGGTATGACTTGTCAATTTTCGCAACGCAATGTCTTTCAATAAATCACTCAATCACTTTGATGTCTGAAAATTTGCTCAAAAGGGTTTTGTTGACACATCATACCTTACCTAAAGCCCAACAATCCTAATTCTTATTTCAAACCTATCAACATATTTAACACATCTTTCCTAAAACTTTACTTGTACGTAAGCGTCTGGTTGAAGATATGACTTTCGCTATTAACATTGCCTGTAATTAACAAATACACTAAATAGGAAGATTTATTATACAACTTCAAAGGCTAGTCGCCTCCCTAAGCGGACCTCCCGCGTCCTATCTCTTATGTTAATTAACTTTCTGAATTCTCTAATTGAAGTTTATTTAATAAATAACTGAAATCTCTAATCTACCTACACAATCCTAACCCATGCTTTTAAACTTAAATTTAACGTGTTTCAAGTACTTCTGGCTTTGAGCTTCAAGTGACTAAAATGCTTCACTTTGAAGTAAGTTTCCAAGCTAATTTTAAATTGTATATTGTATAGGGTAAATGTTCCAACTACGCTCTCACGTTTACACTATGTCGCACCACAAAAATACATATGGGTATGTCACAATAGAAGCACGCCACAGTGGAAATCCCGAGCCATAGTTCAAACACTTATCCCAAATCAAAATGAAGCACGTATAAGATTAGTTACAATACCATGTACAAAAATGGTGTTTAACATTGTTCCCTGAGTAATACCTCAATGAAAACAACAATGAAAGCTTGTCACGCAAATAGAAGGAGCATCGATGGGCACTTTCTGAAATATTTCAATAGTATAATTCCCTTGCAAACCCGAATAAATCTATCTGCGTAAAAATAAATAAATTAAGAGTGATTTGCGGCAAAACCCGCCAGTATCACACCCAACGTCAGTGCCTATACGTAAGCGAACTACGACGCGGCTCTCAACCGAAGGAGTAACAAGTGTGATACTATCACTGCTAGACTAGATCTTTGGTTCTCTCATGCAGTGGTTTGTCAGAGAGGGGATACTTAGTAATCCCCATTGCCTGCCCATGGCGCCATTCTATCGCGGCATGAGCCAGCAACGCCGGCCATAAACCTAAAGTCTCCAACACTCCACTAAAAAGCATGAAATTAAGACCGCCCACCCGCCCGGGCATTTGAAAAAAAGTCATTTACCTAGTTACCGCCATTTTGTCAAATTTTGAGATTTTTCAAAGATTCTAGTTCATTCCATTCTCTGAACTATACTCTTCAAGAAACTGAGCCGATTTTCTTTCTAGGTGACGATTTGCGACCTCTAGGCTGCTTGCAGTTTTGGGAAGTACCCGCCGGGCAGCCGCCATATTGGACGCCATTTTGGATTTTTGGACTTGAAAAAATTCCCAGTTGTAGAGCAAGAATGAATAAAGATTTGACAAAAAACTCAGGTCTCTAACTCTTACCAGTTCCCTGGAAAAAAAATCCAAAGTTTAGGTCAATTGAACCGGAAATCCCCCTTAAAGAAAATTATGGTCTAATCGCTTGCAAAACATGTCTTCACAACAACTCCAGGGCTGTTACTAGATTTTCTTAATTTGATCCGCGAAATCCACGCTTTCTCAAAAGAAATCCGCGACTTCAAATACTAATCCGCAACAAAAAAAAAAACTGTTTTCATTGCCTAAAAATAGCATTTGTATACTATTACATGGCATTTCAAGCTTATTGCTTATAGCATGCTCTCAACTTAGTGTTATTTGAAGTACTTTCACATTTTAATTGAGAGCTTTCTATGCCTCTACCATCCTATGTCCAAGGAAGTAGAGAAATTTTCCAACCCGAAAAATTAATAGACCGGACGGGAATCGAACTCAGTTGCCTTCAGTATGGACTTGCTTTGTAGCTGCGCCTTTACCGACTGAGCAAAAGGAATATCGTTTGTAACTTTTGATTTTTTTTTTAAAGTTGCATTGTATCATCTTCAGCTATTTATGCATACACCCAACCGGGGGATGTAAGATTCGCTTACAATTATGTGTGATTCATCATCAGAGGATGTTAGTGGAGACCGCATGAACCGAGGATGCGATATACCTAACTGCGGTCCGATGTAAGAAAATTGGAGACCGAAAAATGTGGAGTGTATTAGTGAGTGAAATTAATTATGTCGAAAAAATAGAAAAAAGGTTGCCGACTGGACTCGAACCACGGACGTTGCGACTATCAGACCTGTGCTTTCTCCACTGCTTTCTCCATGCTTCTGAATATGGTTAGCCTAAAAGCAAACATGAAGCGCTCATTTTCTCGCATGCTCGACTTCGTATGCTTTTTCTGCTGGAGAGATTCGAGACAAGTGTGTGCGTCGTTCTACAAGCTTACTGGTATAGTCGAAAGCGTAGATGGAACACAAAATAAAAAAAAGACAAAAAACCATTACATCGCCTGCAAGGTCAACTTCTAACATTCGCTGCGATGTTCATGAACAGAGGATGATAGGAAATGGAACTAACATTCATTGTAATAGATTTTTGGTTTGCGTGTAGTAATATTTCTGAGTAATTAGTATACACAATAAAACACCCTTACATTATGAGATTCTATTGAATAATACCGGCCTAGATTTGATGAAACATTATTTAAAAAATTAAATTAATGTATTTTTATTTGAAATGCAAATTTTTCTTGAAAATTAACCTTTGCGCCTCTGACGTATTTTGCTGTCCGAAATGTTGGCGTTAATTTGACTCTAGTTTTCAAGAGCGCATAATGGAGAAATTACCAGAGTTTCATAAGTCACACTTATTGGTCTAATGGTGAGACATTTTCAAGATTTTTTTTTATATTCCAATATGAACCTAGCACTTTTCGTTGTCAAATCATAACCGCGTCATATATATGTGACTTTGTGGATCATGCACGACTTATTACATGTATACCGGAAATTATAGGTTTTCCAAATCGTCCAGGACATCAGTTGATTTGTTCTACTAGATCAACCATGGCTGGGATAAAGTCTGTAGTATCGAAATATGTCCAAACAGATTCATAGTGTCTATATGGATAAATGATAATTTCCACGTTTACCAGATGATCTAGGTTCTCCAAATCGTCCTGCATTTCAGATGATTTGTTTTACTAGATCAACAAGGACTAGGATAATATCTGTAGTATCGAAATATCGATTTGGATATCCTAGAACATTTGGCATACACGGAAATAGGTTGGCATGATCCACATAGACACTGCATATTTGTTTGGATATATTTCGATACTTCAGATATTGAATTAGTCTTAGGTGATCTAGTAGAATAATAATCTGATCTTCAGAATAATTTCAGAACCTATAACATCTTATTTACGTAGCAATAGGTCGGGTACAATCCACATAGACACATTGCATCTGTTTGACATATTTCGATACTACAGACATTATTGCAGTCTTGGTTGATATAGTAGAACAAATCAACTGAACTCCAGGACGATTTGGAGAACCTAGAATATCCGGTTTACATGGCAATTACTCGCGTATATACGATTCGTTTATGATGACAACAAAAAATGCTATGTTCATATTGGGAAAAAAAGGAAAATATCTCACATTGGACAGACCTCATGGAATTTCCGTGCAAATCCGGTGTGACTTATGGAATTGAGATTATTTCTCGGTGTTTGATTTGAACCAGTAAAAAATTGAGATACAAATGAACAACAAAATTGATGACAGCAAAATAATCCGGGACGAAAGGTTACAATGAATTCCACAATTTTTGTGACAGCACATCAGTCACCTCGCGATTTTCGCGACATCATTTAATGTTTTCGCGATTTTCGATGAAAGTTCAAATTCGCGACAAATCCGCGAAATCGTGAAATCTGCGGCTGTTGTAACAGCCCTGCAACTCGAATAACGGTATGATATGATATGAGGGGTTCGGTGGCCTTAGAGCGATCGTTTTTGCTTACTGAGCAGAACATCATAAGTCTTCTCAGGCCCATTCTCATTCAAGATTCGGCAATGGTTATATATGTTAATATGACTACATGGTACTAGCAGCAATTCAAGGAGCTCGCTTGCCTTGTGGCAAATGTTTTTGCTAACTGAGTAGAATACCGGGGGTTCAATCCCAACCTCATTCACGTTTTTTTCTCCTTGATTTTTTTTCCGTTGATCTTGTTTTCCGTGCTGAGCACCAATGCTACCGACGCAAGGGAGGCAGCTCCCACACCTGGACCCTACCTATCGACCCATCAACTCATGAACCGGGGACCAACGGCTTTACTTCCCTTCGTGATCAAAGATGTTAAGCCTCAGAACATCCCGGCGGAGCTGACTGGGATTAAACCCAGGCCTGCTGGGGTGAGAGATAATCACGCTTATTCTTCACGTTATATGATCATTACGATATCAATTCAGCTTATCGTTTACCAAAACGAACCCTGCTGATATTCCAATCCTCTTACCCAACATCCCAGTGATTTCTCGTGGAGGCCCTCGGCTTCCATCGCGTCAGTCATTGAAAATAAAGATTAGGCACAGACAAACAGACGGAACTCTTCATTGTGTATCTTCGTTCATGCATTTAACGGTTAATTTGAATATTATCAGTTCCGCGAACTACTCGCCGAAGCGCTGGCATCGGATCACTTTGACGTTTCTATATATTCTATAGAACTTTTATGCAATATTGTTTACGAGTTAGTGAGCAAGCTTGTTTTCCGCGAGAAGCCAGAGAGATGTCGTTACTGAGGTTATATGTTTTGAGATACTATGTTTTCAAGAAGAAGTTTTTCAAAGAGTTACGTCTGTTTGTCTGTGGATTAGGTACCTACCATCACGGAAAAATAAACGAGCTGACTGAGCTACTGACTGAGTACTCGGCTGTCAGTGACTCGTTTACTTCTCAATCATTCAGACTCTCTCGAGGCAGTAGATGTTGACTGTTGACGCCCTGCCTATGACAAAAGGTCGACGGACAAAAGGTTGAAGGACAAAATGTTTAATGGACAAAAGGTCGACAAATTTGTCTCTTGAATTGCCATGACACGCACAGCAACTATTTGTTATCTTAATTTTTCAAAGAACTGCTCCTGATTTAAATTTATCCTCCCTTATGTGCACTGTAACTATGCTAATTTGCTACTACTACTAACGTAATTAATTTTTATTCTACTTATTTTCAGTACTACTACATTTGTATAGCACTCATTTGTAGTATCAGAATGGTGGTTTCGGTGCAAATCTATAAAATAAATTTGGAATCTTGTTGAGAACAAACAGGCATTTTTCTCCATTTTACCTTTTGTCCATTCAACCATTTGTCCATTTGAGCTTTTCTTTATTCGACCTTTTGTCTATTCGAACTTTTGTCTTTTCCACCATTTGTCCCTCTAAGTTCAATTCGACCTTTTTGTCCTTTCCACATTTTGTCTCTCTAAGTTCAATTCGACCTTTTCTCCGTTCGACCTTTTCTCCGTTCGACCTTTTGTCCATTCGACCTTTTGTCCCCCTAAGTATAATACGACCTTTTGTCCTGTGACCTTTTGTCCTACGACCTTTTGTCTAAACGACCTTTTATTCTACAACCATTAGACGACAGTGATGGTTTAAAATGATATACAAGTAGATTTGATATAGTTGTGAACAGTTTTAGAAGCCAATTCATCATTGTTCCATATTCCGGTTCACACTCACGAAAATAATCTCGGCAAAGTCCCAAAAAGTCAAATTTTCACAAAAATATGTTTCCAGATAACACCAGCTCTCGGTGTTTCTTACATTTTTAAGTCTTTTAGCATAATAATTTTTTTGAAAACCAAAACTGATTTTTCGGTTTTCAAAAAAACTAAAACTTGCTTCAGCCCTAAATCATGTCCGATTGAGCCCAACATTTGCACTGGGTCTTTTTTAGAGGCAATAAATATTTTGCACATGGTCAGTTTTTGGAAGTTGATTCAAGAAAAAAACATGTTTCGTTGTGGTCTTTGAGATAGCTTCTTTCGATATTGAAGGCCTATCAATATGAAAAAAAGAATATAGGGTCATTAGGCCGATAGCCGAATGGGTCAGTAGGCAGAAAACTGAAAAGCTTATAGATTGAACTCATAATGTGCTTTGAAATAATCTTCAAAACTGTGGAACTGTTCGAATTTTTCCAGACCTCTCTCTCTCTCTCTCCAAACTGTCTTAAACTTTGAATTATTTCGAACGGCACCATCGACCCACCTGTATTTCAGACGATGCTCAACGACCAGTTTACTTCAACATCTGGCCCTCTATGTAGCATCCCGAATCACCTTACCAATCTTCTTGAACTTTCGCCCAATATTTCTTGATTGGGCGTCAATTGGGTGGATTAATATCCTTTTCGATGAGGTCTCGATAAACTCCTTTTCAGTGAAATCCACCCCCTTGCCCAGCGAATGAAGTAATACTGGAATTGTTATTTAAAAAAACGCAAACACTGGTGGGGTAACCTAGTTTTAAAAATCATAGAAAATACAAATTTAGTCGCATTGAATCAAAATTATGGTTTCGGTATCGTCAATAGACTATTGGCAACAGTATAAGCGGACAGAAAAAATAGAATGGATTATCGATTTATAATTTTTGTCCAGGAATTCTCCACTGTGCATTGCAACGGAACCACTAAAGTACCTTTTGGTATGGGTAGCATAACGAAACTACAAGTAATTATTCTTCTTCTTCCTCGCATTTCCAGTTTATTGCTAATCGCATATTAGCTTAATGGGTGCTCTCAGTTTAGTGTTCTTGATGCACTTCCACAGTTATTAAGTGAGAGCTTTCGATGCCTGTACCATTTTTGCATTAGTATAATTGTGTGGCAAAGTATAGTCATGCTCCATGCCCAACTCGAAAAATTCCTAGACCGGACCGGAAATCGAACCCAACCACCTTCAGAATGGCCTTGCTTTGTAGCTGCACCTTTACCTACTGAGTTTAGGGAGGCTCCAACTACAAGGATTTGTAACTTGTAATTCCAATTCGGAATACATTGATTTGCAAGTTAAAAGATCTTGCATAATTCATATTATGCTACAGACCCCAGGCTGCAGTGGCAACATGCCAAATCTGGTTAAAACTTCCCGGATCCATTGTGTGCCTTAAAGAACGATGAAATGATGTTTTTCAGACACTCTTGCTTGTACAACTTTGACTCCATTGTCTTGCTTGTGAGGAAAACCTGGGTTTTACATCAGGTGCTGTAATGGCCTTGTCTGATCATGGGCTTCCCTAACGGAATAGTTTGGAAAACACCTAAATCAGAAAATCCTGAAAATAACGTGCTCAAGATCGCAAAAGTGATGTGGACCTGTTTTCAAAGCTGCACAATATATTCTACAAATGTTCTCTGGATGTTTAACAAATTACACATTCATTCAGGATGTATTCACGTTTTTGCCTGATTTTGTATACAGCCTGTTACTGTACCCTCAAATATTATTGCAGATTTTTAAAGTGCGATAAATTTCCTATAAGAATTTATCAAGAGTTGTAGCGTCACGTATAATGTGTCAAATATATTCTTGAAGATTTCCGAAACTGAATATCAACATTCTTTGAGGCCTTTCAAACTCTGCCTTCCCTCCACTGAAGCTCATCACAACCGTGTAACGATACCGAGGCTTCAATCATATATCATAAGCTCTCCGAAATCAACATCAACATTTTCTGCCCTGAAGCCTCTCTTAATGTGTGCTTGAAGTTTTCCGAATTGACTCTCGATGTATCGTAATCCATACGGAAGATCACCAAAACACGCCTCAGAAAACCATTCTCAAGCTTCCCGGAATAACCTGAAACAACTACGCTTCCAAAAGCTATATAGCTGTTTAGTCTAAATAGACTAGATTTTTACTGGAAGATATCAAGACCTGGAATGCTATGGAACTATGCTCAAAGCCTTATTTACCTGTCCTTGGATCGTGCTAACTGCTCACAAAGGTCATAAGGTCTGACACTAGGCAAAATTACTCACATCCACCTTCGACGTCCATTAGCTTTTCAATTAGAATTAAGAATCTTCCGGAACTACTTTTAAGTTTTCAGAACCAACATACTTATATATTTTATGGAATCACCACATGAGATCTTGAGTTTAACCCACGGTGAAGCTACCAGTTCGAAATATCCAAGTTACACATGCGGAAAATAAGAGAGATTGTCCTCGTACAGAGCAAGTCCCCCCATTTCACTTGTCACGCATAGAAAAACCGAAAGCTACGCGCCCCAAAAGTTACAGGCAGCAGAGTGATCAACGGCCTCGAACAATCCCCCCCCCCCCCCCCCCGAGCTCGGTTCAAGAGCCAGAGTCGTCCTTGAACGTCATTAAAAATCAACATTTTCCGACAATTCGTGCCACCGTCTGTCGCGAAGGGAGCCCGCCACCATGTGAACCGTATAATCTGTTTACGAGCATTTCCTCGAATGCCGCTCACTTCTTCGAACGGGTCCCACACCCAATTCGAAAAAAAAGATCGATTCCTCCATTTCTTCGGTTCGCATCATTGCTTCCTTGCTACCCGTCAAATGGTCTCTCTCGCTCTCTGCACCTCACACACGCACCGACATGCGTGTACTCATCGGCATCAGCCAAAATATTGCATTATTATCCGTAATTTTCATCTAAATTTTCTCTAATTCTTTCTGCCTCATTTGCTCAATTTCAGACCCAATTTCTATGATTATTTCCCTGTTTGCCTGCCGTCGGTACCCACCCCATCTGTATTACCCTCTCCACTGGCTGCAATCCGGCAGGAGGTAGATATAGCGTCGAACGACTTCATCTCTCTTGATACGCACACTGCTGAAATCCTCATTTTCTTCGGATCACACTTTGGACCACCTTCCGTGAGGCGGGAGAGCACCCGCACTTTTACCGGTTGGATGCGAAGCGGCATATATGGGAACGGGGGCGGGAAGGTCCATCGGTGAACAGATGATTTTGATTACGGTCGCTGGCGTCGTCGTCGTCGTCGTTGTGGCGTCGTATACCTTCTCCTCAGTTCAAGCTCAGGTTCGGTCCAACAACAAGATGATGATAATAATCATCATCGGGGGCCCTCGTTTGGGGTGCTCTATTCCACCTTGATTGGGAATGTGGGCTGGATTTGGGGGTGGACGGATGCGTAAGGAGAGTTGTAATGTCGTGCACGCACTCGTATGTGGAGAATTTTTTCGCCAGTTGCAAGGCTCGATAGCGAGGAGCTTTTGGACCATTAAAGCTTGATATCCGTTGGGTTTCATATGTATGGATTTTGAATTTAATGGATTAAGTTGCAATCAGCAATCACCAGAATCTCAAACGGGAATTTAAAGCTATAGTCTAACGGAGGGCTGTAGAGTAATTTCGAAAAGGGTTAATATCTCTATTAAGGATCTTTTCAATCATAGAAATGATTCTCTATATAACTTAGGGGTAAATTTTGTATGAACATACAAAACTCTCGTAGAAACTCAAGCGAAGAGTTATACGAATCCCAATTGAAGTTTTCTTTGAGACCTAAGTGGGACTTCAAATACAAAAAGTGATTGACATACATACATATAGTATCTATGAGTAGTTAGGTTACTAATTCAAAGTAGGGAAACCTAAATTGAATCGAATTGAAATTTTTTGACCAATCAAGTGATTTTTTGACTTTTCTGAATCCCAATCAGGAAATTCAAGCCAAATAAGCTAGAAAACCATTGGAATCCTAATGCATCATCCCAAACAACCAAAAGTTCTGATAAAAGGCTATTTTTGGCTTAAGCAGCTTGGTTGAAGGTAGTCTATAGAATTCTAAGCATCCTCATTTTTAAGTCGTTATAAGAACTTGAAAGTTCCGGTACCATAATTGAAGAGCATTCTAAGCAGCTTTTGGCGGAACTTGAACGGAGCTTTTAGAAAATAAATTAAAAAAAAGGTTTTGTCCTCTACCCCAATTTTATATTTAGTTCGCACTTTTATTAAAGTTATTTCTAAAGGTACCTGCCTTTAATGTGTATTGATTTATCAGCATTAGTAGTAGAATTGGAGCTGTTTGAAGAATTAAACCCAAAGTCCTTCTGCGTGAGAGCCTCAGCACGAACCACTACGTCATTTGAGATGTATTAAAGTGAGCTGTTGTCCCGCCTACTGTTGGAGTTTTTAGTGCCAGCTGACTGACTTGAATACGAAACACAACACCTTGATGAATTTTAAATTGGTGTTTGCCTGCATGGTATCCCAACTTCCAACACACTTGTGGCGCAGTGGTTAGCTATCGTAGATCGCATGCTGAATACACGGGTTTGAATCCAGGAAACTACTCTTTAATTCAGTATGTTTGGATAGAATGTTGAGGCACTGCATAAACATAAGAATCATGATTTAATCGGGTCACTGATCATTTCATATTTACGTACATTAATATTTGTTACTAATAAAGACTTGTGCGGATTGCTTCATGTGGCTTGAAAGTTCTGTCAGAACTTTATTCGAACTCTATGAAACTTGAAAGCTCTGTCGGAACATTATTTGAACTTAATGGAACTTGAAAGTTCTGTCGGAACTTTATTTGAACTTTATGGAACTTGGAAGTGATTTTGATCGTTGAATGCGGAACTTTTGGTTACTTGGGATCGAATGAGTTTTACTCGATAAGTGGAATGCTCTTCTAATCTAATACCAAAAAATCTAATCTAATACAAACGCAGCCAGTACGAGAAAGCATCGTGGAAAATGATTAGGTTACATGATGTCTAATCGTTTTTCTTGTCTAATTGATGTTTACAGCATATCTGAGATATGATCTAAACATCAATACGGCCAGGCCTACTGCGTTGTATTTGCCGCAAAGATGATTCTTGGAAATGAATGGGTACATTTCTTGAATCTACAGGGGTGGAAGGATGCGTGGACATACCGTACTAACCGCTCCGAGTTACTATGTGTAGTTGTGTGTAATGTGTAAATATTTGTACAATATTGAAGAATCATAAAATAATGCAATGGAAGGATCTTACCGAATTTTCTCCTATGTTGGTAATGATTCTTTGCACGCACGCACGTACTCATGACTATAAACTGCCCAAGTAACCATAGGCACAGCTGAACAACGACTATATCAGTGTTTGTATGTTCTGATGAGGCCCGCATATAACCAAAAAGGCGAAATAACGTGCCTATGGTTGCTTGGGTGAACATCAAATGATAGATTCCTCGAAATGAACTAAACTTATCTCTGTCTGCTTCTTCCGTCATGTTGAATGGATGAACCTTTCAAATCCGCATATTCCAGGCTTTTTACGATCACCAATGGCTGCACATTTCGGGAAACTTAGCAGAATAGAACGAAACATTCATATTGGCAACCCTCTGCTTCGTGCCCCACAAGCCAGCTGCTCATGCTACCCGGCAAGAGCTTTCAATCTCACTCATCTTGCACAAAATTCACACGCGTTTCTGTTATGCACTTTTCAACATTGATTTAAAAGCTTCGAGACACTTTACAAGCATTACGGCATTAAATTAAAAATTGGTAATTCAGCGGAAGAAAAACACGCAGCAAAAATTCACACGTCAGTCTTCAAGCGCAGCTTACTTCGATCCTCGATAAGTGGAATGCTCTTATTTAAACTATAAAGGCCCACGCACATTAGATCCGGATTGGATGCATTGCGCCAAAGTGACAGCTAAATCTATTGTCTAACTGTCAAATTTACGTCAACGCAACCCAAACATGCAACATGAAGTTCTTTCTTTAAGCTGAATCGCTGTGAAAGCCTTATTTCCGATTAATCTCATATACACCACGCAATTTCAAGAGCACAAATACCAGCTCTCACGAAACATACAACAATGAAACTGGAACTTAACGTTTGTAGCAATCAGGAAGTTCCAATTTCATGAGCGGTGTCACAACAGTATCCGAGATTTGTGCTCTAGAAAACTGGAACTGATAAGGCATGTCAGCCATCGTGACGGCCATCTGTGGACTCTTCAAGGAATCTTTTTTTTTATTCAGGAATTCAGGAAAGAACTTCAATGGAGTTCACTTCTTCTTCTTTGGATTTATTACATCCTCACTTGGAATTTACGCAGGCTTTTAACTTTATGTTCTAGATGTACTTTCACAGTGGTTAATTGAGAGTTTTCTAAGCCTGTATCATTTTTGCTGCACACTCGTACTATATGCCCAGGGAAGTAGTGAAAATTTTCAATCCGAAAAATATCTAGACCGGACCGAAAATCAAACCCATCCACCTTCAGGCTTTATAGCTGCGCCTTTACCGACTGAGCTAAGGTAGGCCCATTGAAGTGCACTTAACTCCTTTGAAATTCATCCAAACTTCATTGATGTGGTGTTCAATGAAGTTCCTTGAGCTGCTTCAAATTTCGCTGATATTCTATGAAGTCCACTGATCTTCTTTGAAATAAAAAAAAATATCTTGGAGGAGAAAATTGGAGATTACTAAACTTCTATGAAGCTCTCTGAACTCGTAAAGCAACTCTGATATGAACAGGTTGCTGATTAAATGAAGATACTGTATCAGTGAACTAGTCAAAGGCTGAAACCCCTTCAAAAAATAATTCTAAACTAAGAAGCTACTGCGAACCTTGAAGAACTTTTGAGAGGTTTGACGAGCTACAAATATATACATATACTTGAGTGTTTAAGAGAGGATCTGCTAACTGCAGGGCAGTTAAGAGGTTTGGAAAGGTTCAGAGTTGCATCCATTTATATACGCAATTTGAGTACAGTAGACCGACATTACAACCACGTACGAGTTTTCATGTTAAAATAGTGAATTTAAAGATTTTCGGTTGTGCTTAACTAATATCCAAAAAATAAGAAAATCCAAACTTGCATGTTGCCAGTGAAATGCCGTTTGCAGCTCTATTATTAAATAAAATATGACATAAAATGTAATTGACGGTGATGGCGATACTCGCCGTGCCGTTAGTCGAAGGACTTACTTCGCTGGCCCTTGACCAGCACCGAAAACACAACTCGCGAAAAACAACTTCCAAACACATATAATCCTCTAAGTCCTGTTTTGCGGAGGAACTGAGCAGTTTTCCCACTGTAATGAAAACGATCACCACACGCCGAAAGTTAAAGTTGATCGTTGTTCTCAACACTTAGACCGATTTTGGAGTCATCGAACGACCATAGAAAAAAAAACTGTTTTTTTAACCGAGGTTAGGGACATGTACCCTATCACTCTCACTAGCTTTAAACAACATTTGAATGTTTCAGGCTTTTATATTCGATCTTAAAATATAAAAAACTCATATCGGTCAACCGGGCAGGTGAATAGAACCTGTATTACACAGTATAATCTCGTGTTTGATATTATCCATAGAGAATATATGGATATTTTTATTTTAATTGTTCTCAGTTTCTGCACTGCTCAATTGAACAGCAATTGCTTGTTTGAATTGGAGTCCAAATCATAATTCAATAATCGCTTGATTTATGTCTTCTCGATTATTTCCTAACATGACAATAATTGTAGTCCACAAATCGTGCGAAAAAGTTTACGGTGGATCATTTCAAATCAAAGAATGTACCAATTTCTACTGTTTATCTACTGTTTACGGTCAAAATTTGGTCAAGGGAAAACGCGTGTAAATCGGTGAAATCGTTTATTTAAAAAATCAAATTAAATTTCTTTTTCAAGTTCAATTAGTATAAAATTCAGGAAAAATATTCAGTTAGGCTACCGCTTTTCCAAATCCGAATTGCCGGGCCTTACGCTTGACCCCTGCCATCAGATTTTGTACAGCCACCTTGTCCACCTTCTTCCCCGCAGAAAGCCAGTTTGCCTTGAACTGCTGCTCGCCCTTAGCAGTTTTTTTGGTCTTCTTTAGGTTCCGCTTGACAATAGCCCAGTATTTCTCAATTGGGCGGAGCTCTGGCGTGTTGGGAGGGTTCTTGTCCTTGGGAACCACCTGCACGTTGTTGGCGGCGTACCACTCCATGGCCTTTTTACCGTAATGGCAAGATGCCAAATCCGGCCAAAACAGTACGGAACAACCGTGTTTCTTCAGGAAAAGCAGCAGACGTGTTTATTCAAACACTCTTTCACGTAAATTTCTTGGTTGACAGTCCCGGAAGCTATGAAAATGCTGCTTTTCAAGCCACAGGTACAGATGGCTTGCCAAACCAGATATTTCTTTGCGAACTTTGACAGTTTCATGTGCTTGAAAACATCTGCTACCTTTCCCTTTCCTTTTGCCGTATAAAACTCCTGTCCCGGAAGCTGCTTGTAGTCGGCTTTGACGTAGGTTTCGTCGTCCATTACCACGCAGTCAAACTTCGTCAGCATCGTCGTGTACAGCCTCCGGGATCGCGCTTTGGCCGTCGTATTTTGTTTATCATCGCGATTTGGAGTCACTACCTTCTTGTAAGTCGATAGTCCGGCTCGTTTTTTGGCTCGATGCACGGTTGTAGACGATACACCCAGCTTATTTGCGGCATCTCGGAGAGAGAGGTTAGGGTTTCGCTTGAAACTACCGGCAACTCTCTTTGTCGTCTCAGCGGCTGCCGGTTTTCCATTTTCCCCCCGACCCAGACTTCCTGGCTGTCGACAAACGTTCCCCAAACACTTTAATTACATTTGTAACGGTTGATTTGGCAACTTTTAGCGATTTTGCCAACTTTGCGTGCGAGTAGCTCGGATTTTCGCGATGCGCGAGCAAAATTTTGATACGCTGCTCTTCTTGCTTGGACGGCATTTTGACAACTGAAGAGTGAATTCCAAAATCAAAATAGGAGCAACATTCTACACACACACACCTTCAAAATGAGGGGTGTTCAGATTTTTTAAATGCAAAATTGAAAGAAATACGTCAAGTTGATATTGACCAAATTTTGACCGTATCACCCTTTATTCCCACTTTTCTAAATTACTATATGGGGATTTTTATCACTTCCTACCAATAGAACAGTGCCATCTCTGTGGAAAATGGCCGGACGATATAATTAATTGATGATTTTTTTTTTTTTGGAAATATGACTTCGTTAGGCACCCCCATTAGCTACGCCCACGGGGTGGATCGTTCAGACAGTTTCCAGATTTCTTTCACGATGTACCTGTTCTAATAGGGATTGTAAGAATGAGGGTGATGTTCAAATGCATGATGAACGCTATTTAGAAACAACCCAAATATGATCGAACTGAATCCTAATGTTAACTTGTTATCTTGTCAGTTACAACCTTGTTTGATCAATATTGGGTAGCCCTACTAATGGAAATTAGTAGATCTTACTTAAATTTGGATTGTTTAGAAATAACGTGTGCAGAAGGTGGA
This sequence comes from Ochlerotatus camptorhynchus, assembly GCF_037179485.1. Lineage (NCBI taxonomy): Eukaryota > Metazoa > Arthropoda > Insecta > Diptera > Culicidae > Ochlerotatus > Ochlerotatus camptorhynchus. The sequence goes on along the minus strand of NW_027040855.1, from coordinate 2,526,630 downwards.
AAAGCTCGCTGTTCACGGCCAACAAGATCAACCCAAATTTGATTTTACTTTACTCATAAATCGCAAAAATTGCCGGATTTCACTAAATTTGCTTCATGTTTTTCCAGCTTTTTCACGCTTTTTTAACGAAAAAATTCCAGAATATTATAACAGTAACGATTGGATTTTCTCGGTCTACCGGTACTACTACTAGACTGAGTAAAATTTTCATAAATTTTCCTAATTTTCCAGCAGATTATTGAGGTTTTAAATCATGGGAATAATTGACTCATCGCTGAGTTCCTGCACTTTTAGCGATTAGGAATAAACTGAACTATAATTTGGGTTGATCTCATCGGCCGTGCACAAATGACCTATTGAAAATTGAGAAATGTGTTCAGTTAACAGATTTGTAGAAAAATTTCTAATTGATTGGTTTGCTTAGAATTAAAATCCATCCGCTATTGACAAAGCCTGACCACCTTTCGTAACGCGGTCGATTTTGTTTTTTTTAATTGCACCCCCAATACGTTGCCGAAAAAGGTAATCCTACGTCAAAAATACAAGGGACAGCTCCATGGGGTTGTACGCAATGGTGACGCAGGACCTCGTGGTGTTATATAAAAAAATATTATTTGTTAACTGCAGCAGGAGCTTGAGTTTTGTGTAGCAATAGGAACTGTTTAAACTCTTTAGTATGACGCGTTGGACATATATGGCCCACAGCGATTCACGAAAAGTTACTGATTCCGATCAATAGCGGTGTGACTTCTTCTTCCTTCTATGGATGCTCATGTGGGCTGCAGCTTGCTGCTTGCAGGCAACCTTTCGTTGTGTGCTGGAGAACACTACCACTCACCACGCGGTGATTGAATAAACAAACACCTATTCTGAGACCGGATGGAATTCAACTTTTCGCAGGCAATCGGTGATAATTTTAATTATCATAGCAACAGTTGCACATTCGTGCAATTTTAGGCAGTGAAACTTCAAAAAATGATAAATTTATTAAACTCAACAGATGCGTAGAAATATTTTTGATCGATTGGTGATAAAATTATTGGAATTGGTTCAGGAGTAGCTGAATTATTAACGTTAAAAATCTTTCATAATTTTGTAACATGTTCCATTTTCGGTTTTCACGGACACAGATCACAAATCACAGACCTAGTTCTACATAAAAAAACGGGGCGCACGTATTAAGCCATCTCGAAAAAAGCTTGCCTAGATTAAACGCGTCTACAAACGCACATACAGGCATCATCAAATTTCATCTTGCCTGGTCGATTTTTCATATTCAATTTGATTCTACGATGTCGCAATCAAACTGCCGAGCCAGATTGAGCAGAGATCTATCGATTGGGAATGTTTCATAGAGGTGAGATAGGTTGTGTGGATGGCTATCGATCACGGACGGCAAGACGTGTGAAATCCGATTTTAATACCTATGTTACGGTTGTAACAAAGGTAATACGAACAGAAGTGAAATTATCGGAAAACCACCCTAATGAGAATTATGCCTGATCCTTCAATCAATCAACGTTTGTATTTTTAAAAAATGTTCCAACTCACTATAACACAAAAATACTTCCCGCATGGTTTTCCTGTCAACATATTAACCAGGCCTGGCGGTGCTCATATATCGCTGATGCCTATTAGCTCTTGTAGTATTGACACTTGTAGTGTCAAAATGAAGCCAATTTAAGGCCATAGACCGATGCTTATGGTTACTTGAGAAGTCAGTCATGACGGCCATTTTCGAATTCAGCGAGGATTCACCCATAACTGTGATTTCCACACTCCCACAAAACAAGCCATTAGCTTCGCTGGGAGAGTACACTCCCAGATGTCCCAGTCAGTAGATTCCATTTAACCTATTAGTCAGAAAACGGGGTATGTTTCCATCTTTCTTGTTGGAATGCACACAACGTAGCCCGTGCCAATGTAGCTTCAAACGACAGCAGCCGCCGCAGTCGCATGGGAATATGATCACGACGAATAACAGCAAACAGCGCATGTAGCTGCATTCCGTTCGGTTCGAGTGAATATGCATAGTAAGTAATAAGGCCTCGATTTTGGACTGATGATAGTTGAAAAAAAAATGCTCCAACCCTGCCGAGACGTGCACCAGATGTCGAAATTTTTCAGCCAACTTTTTGAATAGCCAAGCATACGGATGGATTGGAATAATAACTACAAACTGCAGGACGGACGCGGAGCTTGACGACGGCAGCGGTGTCTCTTCCGCTCGTTCACTGATGCGTTTGCGGCTCTGCGAAGGGGGCTGATGATATGCATGTGGCCATTTTTTTCCCCCGCCGAGCTCTGTGCTAGTGAATAACAAAAAGATGAACATTTTTGGGCGTACCGCTTCTTTCTATGACTAGCCTAGAAATCTCTCCACCTTCAAACCGCAGAAAAATGGGGAACACACGGTCGAAGGCATCATGATTGCATGTTACTGCTTCATGCAGATTTGGCTTTGACGAGAACGGTGCACCGTTAGCCCTACTACTGGCATTAGTTGGCATTGTTTTTTTTTTGTTCGAGCTGAGTTTTCTTGCATTGAGATTCCGTGCAAGATTCGGTTGAGGTACTAGGCATCGTTCTTTTTTTTGTGGGTTGCGAGTAGGAAAGTGATGAGCTCAGTTGGGGTCATTCAATCGACCTGGAACAGTCATTCACCTTTAGCGCGTTACCAGAATCACGATGACGACGTCGACACAGTGGCGTCTGCTGCCTGCCAGAGGAAGAATTTTGTGGGTGATATGCCCCCGCTCCCCCGCACAGATATGCATCAATCATCGCGATGCGAGCGCACATATTATTCAAATTCAAAATCATGTTCCTTAATTTCTCCATTCCTCGGGTCCATTCGGGAAAAATTGTTCACGCATCGTACAAACGGACCTTGTTAAATTACTTCTGCTGCTGTTGGTGCATTTCTACTCCAGCTGGACCAGACCAACAGCACAGAGACCGGTACAAATTGGTGCTGATGTTTTCCCACTTCTCAGACCCGAAGTAGTATTCGAAGACGCGCTCCCCAGTCGACTTGCACGGACCAGCGCATAAGCGACGAACCCGATCTATATCTGTACCCTTCGGCTTGGAGCTTGAGAATCAAGAGACGAATCAAGATTGATGGATCTCACCCGAAAATAATGCCCTTTTGAGCTATTCCTATACCCATAGATAGCCAACCAGCCAGCGAGAGATGCATTATTCACCCTTTCAAAGCCACAAAGTCGTTACAGCAACGACGACGGAGGCGATGGACGCTCGCTCAGATGAAGCCATAGGAAAGTGCCTGCCCGAAAGGTTGGTTGGGCTGAATGCAGGAAATAATTAAACACGATTACTGTGCGTTAATAAAAAGGTCGAAGCCAAGGTCTGAAGGGAAGAGCACCCCCCTCCCGGCCGAAAACGCACGCTCGCACGCAAAGAGGGAAAGATGATGAGACTAGATTACGATTAGAAGATGCAACAGATTGTGTACCTCGTCGACCCGAGTGAATGCGAGCGATCGTTCGAGCTGGTTCGAGTGCGTATACAGGTAATTATGTTGGCCTCTTGCTATGCTGACGTACACAGGTGGTTGGTTGGTGGTTTTTTTCTTTCTGGCAGAACGAGAGGGAAGAACTTTCCAACTACGTAAGAGCCTCGCTGAATAAAAAAGGGGGTACACAGTCGTTGTTGTTGTTGCGAAGGAGGAGGCATGGAGGATGCAAGGAATGGAGGTCAACAATCTCTCGGCGCGGTCTATGCTGTTATGTTGCTGTTGTTGTTGTTGTTGTGGAGTGTAACGAATGCGGTTTGGATGCATCGGGGCTTCTCTTTCTCTTCTGTTTTGGACGTGTAGTGTTTTGATGCTGGTTCCTTGAGAATAGCTGACTCGGGGATCAATCAGTGCAATCGAGTGTGAAAAGAGAGCAATATTTCATTTTCATGGAAAATCGATTTGAAAGGAGAAAGTTGAGTAAATGCCCTGTGCTGTGGAATAATGACTTGAGGGAAGTACAAAATAGTACCTGTTTTGAGCTCCTTGAAAATATCACAGCTGCTCCATTTTTAGACACATTTCGGTATGCCTTAACATTCATGTAAGGGCTTCTGGGGTAAAATAATACACGCAGTGGAATCATTATGGTAAAAAAAGGAAACTTTCAAAGTTTGCCAATAAATATATGATTTGGCAAGAGATCTGCTCATGTGGCAAACGGACTGCGCCGTTCGTGACTACCGGGACTGCAAACGGGGAGATCTATCTCAAGGAGTGTCTACAGAAGCGTCTGCTTCCTCTGTTGAAGCAACACGAGGGCCCTACGATCTTCTGGCTGGATATAGTTTCGTGCCACTATTCAAATGTTGTCCTGGAGTGGTACGAAGCCAACGGGGTCACTTTTGTACCCAAGGGCATGAACCCCCCCCAACGAATCGGAACTAAGGCTCATCGAAAAATACTGAGCTATTATGAAGCAGGCACTACGGAAGTATCCCAAGGAGGTCAAATCTGAGGAAGACATGAAGTAAAAGTGGGTTTCCGTACAGAAGAAGCTACAGCCAGATGTTGTACAGAACCTAATGAGTGGAGTTAAGCGTAAGGGGCGAGCGTACGGTTATGGTATTGAAGTTGAATGAAATAAGTATGCCAAAAGCTTACTTATGGCATATATGTTATTGTCTAAAAGTTTGCAAAAGATCGGTCAACTAGGTAATTTTCTACAGCGTTTTTTTTTCCGTGATGCAATTTGAATTGATTTTCTTCTTGGTTCGATGACATCTCAATAACCACTGAACCGATTGATATGAAATTTTGCACATGTAAACAATTCACTCCAAACTAGTTACACCCAGATTTTCATCAGTTTTTACCCACGGATAAAAAAGTTACACACGGATAAAAACGGTGCACTTTTTTTTGAGTACAAGCCTTATATACAAGCTTTGTAACTTCAATTTCCTGTTGCATTTGGTCAAAATTATCCGTAACTACCTTGAGCAAAGGTCGTTCAAGGTATCGTTGAATGGTCGTCTCTCAGACAAATTTTTTATCCCGACAGGCATTCCCCAAGGCAGTTTGTTGGGCCCCTTGCTCTACATTCCTCCCCTCGGAGACGGTGCCTTGACACCTTTGCTGACTATGCAAAAACTAGGAAAATCAAAATCAATGCCTCCAAAACCTAAACTGTCATGTTCCTGCACAGGCAATCGCCCAAACTGTTACCGGTACCTTCTTGCACATTAGTTATGGACGACACAAGGATGAGTGGTCTGCAGAAGTTACGTATCTTGGAAAGGTATTCGATTAGAAGCTCCTGTTCCGCTTGCATATCGAAAAAACGTAAGTTAAGTGTTCAAGCTTAGTTAGGTGTTTGTATCCGCTGATTTGTCGCAGATCCCAGTATATTTCGTTCGTTCGTTCGTTCGCTTCGCTATCGAGTTTTTTCTAGTTCGTTTTATTGCTACGTTCGCGTCGTGGAAGTGCCGTCATCGACAGGTGCATTGGCAAGTCTAATTGCACTTGCCAATAAACAAAGCATGGTACGCAAGTGTACTACTGCTCTTGCATCGGAGGGCCCTAGCAAGAAGGCCCAAACGGATCCCAGTGCTGCTACAGAGCAAATACTACAAGCCGCAACACCGTGATGTGACCCAATGCACAAGTTGCCTCTCCTTCGGCCATGGCACGAAGAACTGTCATATGAAACCACGCTGCGACAAGTGTGCTATGGCCCACTCGACGGCGACCTGTGCTCAAGCTGATGACACCGACCCGAAGTGCGTGAATTGTGGCGGAACTCACCGTGCCACTACTCGGGACTGTCCCAAGCGAACGGAATTCATCACCATGAGGAAGAAGGTGGCTACTAGCAACCAGCCAGGCCGGCATCGAAATAAACGTGCACCACCAGCCATCACGGACGAACAATACCCGGCAATCCATCCTCGTCGTCTGGTCCCAAATCTTCCACCGCTACCTCTCAACAACAGTCAACGAGCCGCCCCCTCAGCTCAGCATCGCCTCACTGCTGCTGCAGCTCTGCCAAATCAAGCTTCTGCCTCGGCGCCTGGACTATCGTATGCCCGTGTTGCCTCAGGTGACTCAGTTGACGAATCTCCGTTAACATCAGAGGAACTAGTAACGCTGGTTGCAGAGGTGATCGTCATTCTGCGTACCTGCAAGACTTGATCTGAACAGCTTCATGCTGCCTTGTCACTCGTCACCAAGTATGGACCGTGAAGCTATAAAAATTACAAATTGGAACGCTTGCTCATTGACAAACAAGCATAGAGAGCTACTCGATTTCCTCAACACCAAGGAGGTCGACATTGCTATCATCACCGAGACGCATCTGAAGCCCGAACTGAACGTATTCCTTCCCGACTTCCGGCTCGTCAGACTTGATCGCACCTGCTCTGGAGGTGGAGGAGTGGCCATTGCTGCAAGACGGAACATCAGTTGCCGGCTGCTACCAAACTTCCAGCTGAAAACAATTGAAGCCATCGGAGTGGAGGTGAGCACATCACTTGGCCCAATCACCATCATCGCGGCCTACTGCCCCAAGCAAACCAACATCAGGGACGGGTCGTCAGTGGCCCTCCGCAAAGACATAATCAAACTCACCCGGAGGAGCGGGAACTTTATCATCGCTGGCGATCTGAACGCAAAACACCAAGCTTGGGGCAACGGTCGGAGCAATAGAAACGGCATCATCCTCAATGAGGGCCACTATACCATCTTGGCCCTGGACTCTCCCACCTGGTTGAGTCGGTCTGGGGTCCATGCGACCATCGACATCTTCGTAAGCAACATGGGACACAACGTCTCGCAACCTGTGGCATTGCAGGAGCTGAGCTCGGACCACTACCCGGTGGTGGCCGAAGCTGGATCCTCGGTAAACCGATTCGAAGCTTCCCGGTGCAACTACCATCGAGTCAACTGGGCGCAATATCAACACTGTGTCGACACAACCATCGACTACGATGTCCAACCGAGGACGTCGGAAGATGTTGACCGGTGTCTACAAACCATCGAGGAGGCGATTTCCCGGGCCAGGGAACAACACGTGCCAGTATTCAGACAGGTGAGTAACACTCTGAACCTTGACAGCCCTACCAAAGATCTCATTAGACTCCGTAACACCATTCGTAGGCAGTACCAGCGTACTGGCCTGCCTAACTTGAAGACCAATTGTAATCGATTAACAAAGATCATTCAGGCCATGGTGGATCTCAGAAATAAAGATTTTGCTAGTAAGATCCGCTCTCTCCCAGATTGTGCTAAGCCCTTCTGGAAACTTACAAAAATGCTTAAAAACAAGCCTAGGCCCATTCCCCCACTGACCCCACTGGATCGTCCAGGCGACCCAGTGGTTCATCTGATAACTCCTGAAGAGAAGGCTGCCGCGATAGGTCAACACTTCGTCAGCTCCCATAATCTCGGACAAAACATCGTCAGCCCTTATGAATCTGAGGTTGCTGAAAATGCAACCAATCTTCTTCAGACTCCTTACATTGTTCCAGAGGAATCCGAGTTTATGGCTGACGAACTGTTGGCCTATATAAAATCATCTAAAAACATGAAGGCCCCAGGTTTCGACAACATCCTGAATCTGGAACTCAGACTTGGCTACTTTCCCTCGTGTTGGAAGTAAGCTAAAGTCATACCCATCCGGAAACCTGGGAAGGTTCCGTCCTCTCCTTCAAGTTATCGACCAATCAGCCTTCTCTCAGGGTTATCAAAGCTGTTCGAAAGAGCACTGTACCACCGGCTCCTAACATCTGCCGATGAAAACAACTTGTTACTCGAGGAACAGTTTGGTTTTCGGAAAGTTCGTTCGACCTTCCACCAGCTGACTCGAGTAACAAACATTCTCAGACGGAACAAGTCTGTTTCGAAAACATCTGCCATGGCGTTGTTGGACGTTGAAAAAGCGTTCGACAATGTCTGGCGATGGCCTGGTGTTCAAATTGAAGCAGTACGGTCTTCCAATCTTCCTAGTGAAGATCATAAACAACTATCTATCAGACAGGACGTTCCGAGTCTCTCTGAATGGCATTACATCGGATGCTTTCAACATCGGTGCCGGGGTTCCACAAGGAAGTATCCTTGGCCCCATCCTATTCAACCTGTTCACCTCCGATATGCCGGCTCTCCCTGATGGTGGATCGTTGTCTCTGTTCGCAGATGACACATCCATCGACTACAAGGGTAGGGTCATCGGAGCTCTGACTGCCAAACTTCAGAGAGGCCTGGACGTCCTGTGTGAATATTTCAACAGATGGAAGATCCGTATCAACGCGGCAAAGACCCAGGTCATTATCTTTCCACACTCTAAATCTCCTAGACTTGTTCCGTCGGAGAATAACAAGATCTGCCTGAACGGCACAGTGGTGGAATGGTCCAAAGAGGTCGTGTACCTCGGGCTAACACTAGACAGCAAGCTTCTTTTCAGGGAGCACGTTGACAAAACAAAAACCAAGTGCAACATCTTGATAAGATCGTTGTATCCACTTATCAACAGGAAGGCAACCCTGTCCCTGAAAAATAAGCTTGCTGTCTACAAACAAATCATACTTCCTGTAATCGAGTACGGTATGCCAATCTGGGAGAGTTGCGCAAAATGCTATCACCTTAAACTCCAAAGGATCCAGAACAAGATCCTTAGGATGGTCCTAAACAGTCCCCCGCGGACTAGAAATTCTGAGATCCACCTCCTGGCTGGAATTCAGACATTAGAAGAACGGAGGGTATTCATCCTGGAAAGGTTCAGAGACACCTGTCTGAGATCAAATCATCAGATCATACGTGATCTAGCATGTTAGGTTAAGTTATACTCGTGGTTAGGTAGGTTATCACTTTTTTCAATTCAAATAAAACACATCCTCAAAGGGATATTCTGCAAACTAGTTGAAAAACGCAAATATTAAATTAGAATATCAAATTAAACAAAGATGAAGAGCCAGGTAGGCTAATCAATTGAAATGATAAGTCAATGTACTACCAGAATCAATAGAAATAAACATAATTTTACTACTTTTCTACGCTGCGCTGGTGTGGGAATCATGTACTCAAACTCACAGGAACAAAGTTCAGGTGGCACAAAACAGGGTGCATAGGATGATCCACGATCGTCCTTTAGACACTAGAATAACAGGAATTCCCAAAATAGATTTCAGAATTAACGATATCAAGACAAAATTTGCACAAAAATGTAATAAATCAGAACATGCTTTGCAACCAATTTTTATATAGTTGGTTAGGTTTATATAGTTGTTTTAAGTTAATTGTAGTTATAAGTAGTCTCCGTTTTCAAATTTAAAAAAATCAATTCCGCTAAGGTGGTCAGTCTTAAAACAGGCCTGCTAAGACTAGGAACTTTAAAAAATAATTAAAAAATTTCAAATGATCTAAAGTTGAAAAGACGCATCTGTGTCACTTGATAATTCATTCATGTAAAACCACACAAATACAAGATATTAAGATCAAAACAAGTCTAAAATTCTAAGCGCAGCTTAAAAAATTTCTTCCAATGGGAAATCTCCTGCATTGCATTCCCGAAAACCTCCAAGCTCAGAGAAAGAAAGTCCTCCATTAGAATCCAGGAAGAGCCCATAAAAACTGATTAGATCGCATCAGAGCGCAGCGTAATCATAATTTCTCTTTGCTAGATTCCCGCATTCAATCTTCCTTCCCTAATGCACCATATAAGTACACTGCCGGAGGCAGCTCAGCTCAACCACCGAGCAGCGGAGAGAAAAAAGTGATTAAAACGAAATAAAAATCGTAATAAAGAGAATTACCCTGGAATGCATCACTCCGTGTGCCCATCAGAGTGCTGCTACTAGGCGTCCAGCTCACGACTTGAAAGATTCTTCCCATTACAGCTGCTGCTCGCTGACCAATGCTGCTGGGAAGAATGTCCGAGGAAAAGCTATTTTCTTCAATTATTTTCGATGCGTAAATGCTTTTTTTCTTCCTTCATTCCCGACTCCCCCGGGCTGAGGAGATATCTGGAGAGGTCCGACGTCCGAGTCGTCGTAGGTTTTGTTCGCTTCCAGCGTATCGATCAAGCGAGGAAGGCGAAATGCGCTCCCTGTCTGTCTCTCTGTGCCTATTCCCCGGTGCACTTTCCGAAGTGGATTGTGATGGTCGACGGTCGATTTTCTGCCATCTCATCCTAATCAACGAAAGAAGGTGGTACCGATGGTTAATGCATCTAATAAGCGGCCTTTTCTTCGGATGCATACCTCTTTCGGGTGGCGGGTGGGTGGTGAGAGGCTGGCGGTGTGCAGTCAGTGGTGATGTTTTTGGGGACCCCGAATGATGCCTCTTTCCTTAAATTACCATCGATTCACCTAGCGGTGGTGGCGGGTACGGCGGGGGTGTTGTTGGCCATGGGAGCAGCAACCGATGAGGAGCACAAAGCACTTTGATTTTCTGTCTTGATTCCCCTCGCCGATATGTGCACTCTGGAAGAGACTATTTTTTTTTCCGTTGCTCGCTGATGGAACAAGGGCATCTCTGGTTTCTGGAAGGAGACCAATCTAGGCGGGACGCGAAGATGAAACGGGGAAGCAAACAATCCGGGCAACTCTTGAACGATTAGTTTTGGTCTATTTCGGCTGAGGGCATCGAACCGGGGCCAAGCGTGTAATGAAATAGTTCACTTGGCTCTGGCCGGGATGGATGGATGGATGCAATCAATTTGATTGGCTTGCATTTTTTTCCTCTGTCGTGCGGAGTTGATTGACACTGGGAGGGGTTCGTCGTTTTTCCAATGAGCTTTGGCAAATATGTTTTTCATTAAAGTAAACTTGCAGTTCAATGTAAAATAAAATGTCTTTCATTTTGAGTTTGGCACTTAAAGCATACCCCAGCAAAAGTGAATTTCCTCTGGAAATTCTTCCCTCCACCTCTGGCTGACTGATCTAGACAACACGTGCAGTACAATAGTCCCCACATATATTTTTTATTACAACGATATCAATCTGTTCACCTACTTGCACCATTCAGTTTCCGCCGCGTGTGTACGTACCTGCAAATAAAGAAGAACGAAAATCAACATTAGTTCCAACCGTCTTGGCCAATAAATCTCCTAATTCAATTAAAATTCATCACACTCTCTAAATATCAGCTGCATCTAGAGCTCCCCTCCCCTTCCTGGCACCACCATCAATGACACTGATTTTTTTTAACGACTATTTGTTTGCCTAAAAGCCACTAAAACCGTCCAGTGAAATGGTCCATGGGACCCCTTGAAGTGTACCTACCTGCATTGGAACTAACTGTTTCCTCTGAGTGAGCCCACCAGCACCAGGTGAAGCATAACCCTTGAGAACAAAAAGAAAAACAACTGATACATATTTAGTATCACATTTTGCTGTGGACGCTACATAATTTTCACCTCTCTCTCTCTCGCTCTCTGTCGGACACAGGGGTACCTGGCATTTTTTTTTTATTCGAATCAGCTGCATCATTTAGAATGACAATCCAACATATTCCTACGAGGCGCCCCTGGGAGCATTATCTTCAACATAATCTCCATTAATTATCATCTCATTTCACCGCCGCGCCTGACCGCAGCACTGCCATCGTAAGTCATCGGTGGCTTCTTTTACTTTCCTAGGATAGATAGCTACCTTTCCAAAGGGAGAAATTTGGGAAAGGGGGATCTAGGTGGAACCCGAATGCATCTGACCTGCCGCTGCTGGCTGGCCGTTGCGCTTTTGTTTTGTTTTGCTCGCTTCTTTTTGTCCGATGCAGGCCGCGGTGCGTGTCTTCTAGACCTTAGCTAGTAGAGCCAGCGGAGGTAATGCAAGCAAGGTATTCGGTCAGCTGCTTCGGTGACGCGTAAATACTACACGTCTACAACCAGCAGCAGAAGCAATAGGCGGAAAGTGTGCGTTTGTTCCACTAGCAGCCTCAGCTTTGGTGGTTTGACCAAGTTGAAAATTTTACGATTTCGGCCATCAACATAAATACATACATTTTTATGGCGGAATGACTTTATAGTGGCACGGTTGTCGGGCAAACTATAGGGTAGCATTCGACCGGTGCAAGGGCAGAACAAAGACCCGTAAATGCGCGAGTGCACTTGAGCTTGGTGTTTTTTTTTAAAGTTTAGTTGGGATGAGGAAGAGTACGCGGCAGAAGGGAGTTGAGGAAAGGATTAAAGAGTGCATAAATTGGTGACTTAGCTTGTTCAATTCCAGTGGAATTATGAAAACGCAAAGTTTTTGAAGAATCGCATGGTTTTAGTTTGTCACAAAAATTCAAAAAACGGCGAAAATACTTCTGTGAGCAGATTTTGAGGTCTAGCAGTAGTCAAAAATGGAACGAGAGATTCGAACCAACGATATAGTTTAGTCCAATAAGTTACGTTTGAGTAAATTGCATATTCTCAAATTAAAGTGAATTAAACTTAATTTTGGGTTGAATGTACTTAAGAGTAAGTAATTTTTATCCTGGTGTTTCTTCTTCGATCTAGTCACTGGTGAAATAGCACTGGTTTAAGGGAACACAACTGATCAGAAGCACATTGTATTTTGAAACTGATTTTATCGTTACTGATCGCCAGTATCATGCCTATCGGTTGCTCTTTAGATTAATTTCGATCTGCTGGATGCTGCGAGAGTGAGAGTGAGTTCCTTCTCGCAATCATCAGTGAAGCTGATGATTGTCGTAGAGTGGATTTGATATCATTAAGAATGATTTAAATTGAAGAAATAATTTACATAACCGGCCGCCTTGAAATATGCGGAATTTCAATTTGACTATCTAAATTATCTAATATTAACTTGATTTTAACTACGAATCATTAATAAACATTTAGAAACACAATGATTATCACAAGTGTACATAAAAACGGGGCTGGTGCTCTGGATATAATCGGTGATATGGTGTGTACGGAACACTTCTGCAGGCGGTACCGATGGTGTCCAACCACTCGGTGTTGATTGAAGTCGTCAATCGATTAGCATCTGACTCGTACCGGCTGGCTTCATACCGACATCGTCTCGTAGATCGTTTGTAGCGGACCTCTAACGCGGATTCTCCTTCGGCTGCGCACTCCGTCAGAGCGCCGTGATTGAGGTGAGCGACTGAAAAAGATGAAGGGCGATTTTTTACAAGTCAAAATCAAGATTTAAACGACTTCCCTATCGCGGAGGCTTGCGCGCCTCCGCGAGCGCTCCTGCGCTGATGATGATGAATTCACCAGGTTGAATGTGTCCGATTGGATAGTTGTAAGTTCCTTGGAGCTAACTGTTGTAGTGATTCTTAACTCGAATGCTGGGTGAACTTCATGGATGGTGGATTGTGGTGGCTGGTCTTTACTGGATGCTCGTGCAGTGGCTCTTACCCTGGATTGCTGCAGGTGGCTTGCTGTACCGTTGATGATGAACGTACACAGACACGAAATCGTGCCGGATTCCATGATTTGGCCACAATCAAGGAATCGAACCGGGTATTGGAATTCAGCAAGTGTATCTGAGTAATCGAGGTGAGCGGTTGACGTTGCCTAGCAAGACGCAGATTTCGTGGATGATTTCGCAGGAAAGCCAGTGGCCTTCGGCGATCAGCGGCTATGAAGACAAAACATTCCATAAGATTTTTGAAATTTTGTAAAACATAAACACTTAACTGGTACTCCAGGCACTCCAGCGCCTTTGATGAGGGAAGGTCTAGTTCTCCCCAAGTGTTGGTGGTGGGTCGTTATCGCTGATGGGCAATATGCAGATTTTGGAGATTGCCCGAACGAAACTTCCATCCTTCGTTTTAATGGCTACGACCCTGATGTTTCCGTCTGCTCCCGGGTAGATATGCGTTACCCTTCCCAAAAGCCACTTCAGGGGTGGTAGATTATCCTCCTTGATAAGAACCATTGTCCCTACAAACAGGTTATTCCTGTGCCTGGTCCACTTAGTCCTGTTGTGCAGGTCAGACAAATATTGCATCGACCATCTGGACCAAATGCGTTGAACAAAGTCTTGAGCCTGCTGCCACCTAGAGAGACGATCTTGAGGAATATCCTGCAGCCACGGTTCTGCGACAGCCGTTAGCGGTCGCTGGATAAGAAAATGACCTGGAGTCAACACGCTGAGATCGTTTGGGTCACTGCTGATCTGTGTGAGTGGCCTGGAGTTCAGACATGCTTCGATTTGTGCTAGGACAGTGTGTAGTTCATCAGGCGTAACAATCTTCAATCCAATGGTTCTCCTCAGGTGTTGCTTCATTGATTTAACTGCAGCCTCCCACAAACCGCCAAAGTTTGGGGATTTGGCTGGAATGAACTTAAATTCAATTCCGATGTCAGCAGCGCGTGCAGCTATGGATTGCTGGGATTGTTGGTCTTCAAATAGTACGGCGAGCTCATTTAACTCCCGTTTTGCACCCACGAAATTGGAACCGTTATCGCACATGATCAAGGTGGGCTTTCCTTGCCTAGCCACGAACCTTTTCAATGCAGCCAAAAATCCTTGAGTGGTGAGATCGGCTACCATTTCCATGTGTACCGCCTTAGTCACCAAGCAAACGAAGATAGCAGCGTAGTACTTGACGGTGGTCCTTTTCCGGAAGGGATAGTTTATCAAAAAAGGACCGCAATAGTCTACACCGACCCGTAGAAATGGCGGAGCTGGTGTTACCCGTTCAGCCGGGAGATCAGCCATCAGTTGATCCTGCACGGTTGGTTTGTTCCTGAAGCAGGTTACACATCTATGCACAATCTTCCGAGCAAGACTTCGAGCACTGAGTGGCCAAAACCGTTCACGAACACTTGCTATCAACAGTTGAGGACCAGCGTGAAGATTTTCGTAGTGGTATCGACGCATGATCATGGATGTTAGCGGATGATCTTTATCCAATAACATAGGATGCTTCCGGCTATGCGAGATTTGTGCATTCTCCAACCGGCCGCCAACTCGGAGTACACCTTCGACCAGCATCGGATTTAATGCATTGATGCGAGAAGTTGACTTAACCTCCCCATTCCTTTCGAGATCTGCGATTTCCTGAGCAAAGCATTCCTGTTGTGATAGCTTCACTAGATGCAACAAAGCGCCTTCTCGTTCCGCAAGCGTCAGTGGACCCGTCTTCTTGGATAGTGATCTACGAGCCTGCAGTGCGTTGTACTTGAATCTGAGCAACCATGCAACCAGCTTTTCCACATGATGCAATGTAGAGTGTATCCCAAAGATCTCGCTCGGTGGAGTAATTGTAGAAACTGCTGCCACAATGGATCCTTCCTCGAGAGCCGTCCGATCCAGTTTATCCAGTACAACTTCTTGCGTTTCAGGCCACATCTGTTTATCTTTCCTCAACCAATGTGGTCCATGCCACCATAACGCGTTAGCCTGTAAATCAACAGGTGAAATGCCACGAGATAGTACATCTGCGGGATTCTCTGTTCCTGCCACATGCCTCCATGTTCCACTCCTGGTGAGGTGTTGTACCTCCGATATTCTGTTTGCCACGAACATCTGGTAACGTGATGGAGTTGATGACAGCCAGTACCTTACGATCGTGGAATCGGTGTGAAAGTACGGCTGGGTCGATACTTGGATGCTTGCAGATGTCTTTTCGTACAGGTGAGCCAGCAATACAGCAGAAGATAACTCCAAGCGGGGCGTCGTAAGTTTTTTCCTCTTCTTTTCAGATTCTGCCAGCGGAGCTATTTTGGATTTAGCAACCAGCAAATTCGAAGTGATTGTTGCGTCGAAGTGTGTGCATCGGACATACAAACATGCTCCATAGGCCTTCATTGATCCGTCACAAAAGCCGTGGAGCTCAACGGCAAGACAATCCTTGCGAAAAGCGATCCATCTAGGAATCTGGAGGGTTTCTAGGTTTGATAAGCTGTCCCGAAACTCTGTCCATTGAGCTCCGAGTTCATCTTGTAGTGGTTCGTCCCACGAGAATTTCTGTTTCCAGAGAGTCTGGACGAATATTTTGGCAGTGATGATTACAACTCCAATAAGCCCAAGAGGGTCGAAAATCCGCGCAAGATCGGAAATAACGTCTAGCCTAGGTTCCCAGATCAGCCCTAGTGTTTTTATGGTAGCGCTTGAATCGTCCAGCTCGAAAGAAGTGCGGTCATCCCTGAGTTCCTCGGGTATTTTTTCCAAGACAGCTGGACAGTTACTGCTCCATTTCCGTAGGTTGAATCCTCCACCTTTCAACAGATGTTGAATGTCACTGCACAGCTTGATTCCTTCTTGTACGTCGTCAACGCCGGACATCATGTCGTCAACGTAGAAATCCTTGCTGAGGATTATAGCTGCTTTGGGATATTTGTGTCCATCAAGCTCTGCGAGCCGCTTAAGACATTTGGTGGCCAAATATGGCGCTGATGCTGTTCCGTATGTAACGGTATTTAACTGGAAGACACGGATCATTTCATTCTGGTTGTCCCGCCAGAAGATTTTGTGCAACTTCCGGTCTGCCCACTGTTGCAGCACCATACGGTACATTTTTTCAGCATCTGCAACGATGGCGATCCAATGGAACCTGAATCGAAGGACGATCGCGATGATATCATCTTGGACAGTCGGACCAACCATCAACGCATTGTTGAGAGAGATTCCGGACGATGTAGGGCATGACGCATCAAACACTACCCGCAACTTGGTAGTTGTGCTGTCGGGCTTGATAACACAGTGATGTGGAATGAAGTACTGTGGCATAGCAGCGTCCTCTTCGTTTTCCAGCACTTCCTCCATATGTCCCATACGCAGATATTCGTGAATGAAGTCACTGTACATCTGCTTCAATTCGGCATTACCATCCAGACGACGCTCGAGAGAAAGAAAGCGTTTCAATGCCGTGGACTTTGAATCTCCGAGTTGCTGAATGAGGTAATCCTTCTTTGGAACCGTTACAATGAACCTTCCAGATGCTTCTCGGACTGTAGTACGGTCGAACAGCTTCTCGCAGGCATATTCCTCTAACGATAGTACGCTGTCCGTTTTACACGACTCCAATTCCCAGAAACGAGTGAGTAACTCGTCCAAGTTCTCCGTACACGTGTTGGCAACGTGTGGTCTGAGCACGTTCGACTCGTCAGGAAGATTTCCACAAACTATCCAGCCAAGGGAAGTGTTTTGTACAATAGGTCCATTATCCCCGAGCTTGATTTTCTCGTTGCGCAGCAGGTCAAAGAAAAGTCCTGCTCCAATAATCACATCAACGCTGCTAGGCTCGGTGAAAAGTGGATCGGCGAGTACGATATCCTCCGGAAGATCCAACCTTGATGAATCAATCTTGCGAATGGGCAAATTCAACGTAACTTGTGGAAGTACGTAGAATACTTCCTCCCCAGCGAAGGAAGTGATACGAGAGCGAACCCGAGCGAAGATGGATTGCTTGCACTTTTTTGCAGCTTGACCAATACCACTAATAGAAAGTGCTTCGCGTGACCGTTTGAACTTCAAACGTTGTGACGTGTGTTCCGAAATGAAGCAAAGCTGAGAGCCACTGTCTAGTAATGCTCTAGCTTGCATAGTATTCCCAAATTGATCTTCAAGGATCACGATTGCGGTTGCGAGTATGACCGATCGTGGTGCCTTGGGTTCATTAGCAGAGAGTACCACATTGTGGCTAGTAGGAATGTCTGTGGTACGTGGTGTCTGACTTTGCGAATTTGGAATAGCTGGTGTGGAGATTGTGGATGGGAGGTTGGGTTGCTGAGGAGTGTTAGGAGCATGATTATTAGCTTGTGAGGTTGTGGGTGTCTGAATCAATTGTGGGATCTGTGGGCCCTGTTGACAACGCTTGTTTGACTGTGGAACTGACTGATTATTAGACCATTCATTCATCTTGAAGTGCAACATAGAGTGATGTCGCTGTCCACAAATACGACAAGTTCCCCGTGTGCAGACCTTGGCAGCATGTCCTCGAGACAAGCAATTGTAGCAAAGTTGATTCGATCTTACAGCATTTCTCCTTTCGTCAACCTTCATTGACTTGAACCGTTTACACTGACACACCATGTGTTGTCCTTCACCACACAATAGACATGATGACTGCATTCCGGCGTAACTGCTGCTTACCCGAGGTGCTTTCCTCTGTTCTGGTGGGTTAGGATTTTCTCCGGCAATTGACCGCAGAACCGTACGATGATTTCTCAGGAATTCCATCAAGTTCTCAAACCGTGGACGTTCCTTTGAACGATGCTCCGTTTCCCACAAACGAAGCGTTGTGGCATCCAACTTGCTTGAAAGCATATGGACCAACATTGTGCTCCAATCAGCTGTGTGTTCTCCTAATTTATCCAACATTTGCAAGGTTTTATCATATTCGTTGATCACATGGTTAAGTGACTCAAACGTCTCCTTCTTCATGGGCTGTACTGCGAACAATGCATCCAAATGCGACTTTACCAAGAGCTTCTTGTTCGCATAGCGTGATTCCAGCGAGCTCCACGCTATCGAGAAATTGTCCGCAGTAAGATCGATTGATGCAATCTGTTGCAAGGCTTCACCTGCTAATGACGATCGTAGGTATGTAAACCTATCAATGTCCGAAAGGTGTGGGTTTTCCATGATCAGATTTTGAAAAGAATCTCGAAATGTGACCCATTCCATCAATGCACCACGGAAAACAGGAAGGTTCAATTCAGGTAACTTCACACGAATTGTACCAACTGGGGCTTGCTGCATCGTTGGAGCTGTACCTACACTCGCACTAGACCCCGGTGGCGACATAAAGGCTTGCAGTGATTGCTTCAGGTTGAAATACTGGTTCACGAAATCCTTCATTATCTTCCTGTTCTTCTCATCATTCTTCTTCTGCAAGGCGATCCGTTTGCTACGGGCATCTTCACTTTCATCCGTTTCAGTGTGATCTTCTTCATCGTCTTCTTCCATCAACAGTTCAATGTTTATTCGCACTTCACTAAAACTATCGTACACTTCGTCAAGTTTCTTCATCCGTGCCTCCACTGAACCTTTGTCACGAGCTTCGTCATAATTCTGCACAAATTCTATAATCGAATCCACTACATATCGTAACATACGTTCCTTCTTCGCCCACTTTCGTAGATCGCTGCTAGCCATTCTTCTCACAGTATTATCTCTGCACTGCACTTATTTCACAGTTCCACAGCTTGGACCGAAGCGCGTAATGATCGGAATTGCGATTGACAGAGACCCACAGATAGACAGACAAATGAAATAATATCGATCGAACGGATTGGCCAATCAACCTCAAAGCGGACTCAACTCAGCAGACGAATCAACCACGTATTCCAATAGAAAAAACGCAAAGCATGCAATCTATCGTTTATTGTTTCATCGGTTTTGCCACATGGAATTATATTCAATTTCAGAACGGTTGACGACTGATCATGCATTCAGACGCCACCACAGACAAACCTTTCGGGAATACTCATCTGAATTCTTCTGCTAGCTGGGTCTTCTTTAGGAGTTCATGCAATTAGCTGATATCATGCAAATCAGCTCTCCGTCGATTCCAATCGGTGGATGAAATTCTGCAACTGGAACAATGTCGCACTCGAAGAATGGGAACAATAATGCCGGTGAATACTGGATCTAGCACCGTCGCACAATAGCACATGCAGAATACCGTACAATAGGTTGAGGCAATGGCGATGGTGATCGCGTTGGACACCAATGGCCGAAAATAGCGGATTTCACCACTGTTACACTGCCTTGATTTTTCGTCGGTTTAACCTAACATCCGGTTCGAAGGACCAAAATTATGTTTCTTCTTCGATCTAGTCACTGGTGAAATAGCACTGGTTTAAGGGAACACAACTGATCAGAAGCACATTGTATTTTGAAACTGATTTTATCGTTACTGATCGCCAGTATCATGCCTATCGGTTGCTCTTTAGATTAATTTCGATCTGCTGGATGCTGCGAGAGTGAGAGTGAGTTCCTTCTCGCAATCATCAGTGAAGCTGATGATTGTCGTAGAGTGGATTTGATATCATTAAGAATGATTTAAATTAAAGAAATAATTTACACCTGGTGTTTAATTGATTTACTCAAACTGTGTTATTGGGCTGAGCCCCGCAATTGAGGGAAAAGTACTTAATTTTGAGTAGTTTTTCATCTCCGTGAGGGGTTGAAACGGTTGACGTTTTGACGTAGAACTACGTCTTTCTCGACTATGCTGGGGTGCAAATCAAAAAATATGTGTGATGAAATAGTGTTAGGTTTTGAACGCGTATAACTTTGTCATTTATAAATGAAATGAATACCAAATACGCCAATCGATAGGATTTTACATTACGAATCTGAAGAAATAAATATTTTTTTAATTTTCCATAAAACACTTTTGAAAAATGTACAAATGATCTGTATCTCTGTTTTCATGAAATAAACGTTTTTCCCAAACCCAGTCGTCATACTCGAGTACCACTTTGTTGTACATAGTTCTACTTGAACCTGAAAAGATATAAAATAGTGCTGCTGTCGTGCCTCTGCTGATTACCGCTTCGGATGGCGAGGCAATGGGTCCTGCAGTAAGCAGGAGTAAGTCAGCGGTTAAAGGTGGATCACGGCGTGATCACCTTGACAACCAGTGATCGGGTGGAAGGAGACTTGGGTCGCGTTCAACGAAGGGGCTGTCCATTAACTACGTAGACAGTTTACGTAGTTAATGAACAGTGGAGAACCTGTATACGAGCTTTTGCTCTGACTTTGAAATTCAATAACTGAATCCCACTAATTTCCAATTAATGTTGTGCTAAGCACCTACATATTGGAAACCATACGTTTGATTTGAGAAATGTCACAGTTTTCTATTTTGCATCATTCTACTGAAGTACATAATGATGATGCATGATAATTTTATGTTAGAGTTGTCCTCCAAATTGGAGAACAAAGAGGTGCTTAAACCCCGTATGATCGTTATACCTCTTCCTCCCCTAAGTCGCTGACATGTGAACCAACATTTTGTCCAATATTGAAAGTTTTTGTGTACTATACTGATACTCCATACAGACTATGGCTTATATTATGTAATATAGGCTGTCTTGCAATGAGCACTCATACATCTAGTTTTCACTGGAAATCATATGCTCATTGCAAGACAGTCTATAATACATGATATAAGCCGTAGTCTGTACGGGGTATGAGGTACAAATCAGCAAAAAATGTGAGAAGAAATAGTGTATTGTAATCGATGTCAATGTCGAATTTAGTGCTCATTGATCACAACAAAATAGCTCAACATTGATCAACCCAATGCAGTTATGTAGGGAAAATTCTGCCAGTTCTTAACCATTACATTAAATTTAAATATTTCATGCGTAAGATGACCGTAAGATGCTCATTGCCGCGAGTTTTGAACCATAAACGAAACATTGAAATACCTGATCAATATAACATAAAGTAAGAATGTCAAAACATGACATACATCAATTTTGGGAAGTTCTACGTCATACTGCGGTCGTGTCTAGGAAACAACCCTTTATTTTATTTTACTACACTCACTTCGTTATTATGCGCGACAGTCTGTTTGTATTCGTACACCGAGACAAAAGAACGTAAGAATTCCATAAGAACCACTTATGAATTTTAGCCACAAGGAATCGATACGAATTTCATAGATTTGCCTTATGAAAACTAATGTCGACAACAAAATAATTCAACGGAGCAGACCAGAACCGAACCATGAACGTTGAGATTACGAGTTCTGTGGCTGGACCACTCGTCTGTCAACGCTAGGCGTATAAGAGCTACCTACCTTATGTTAGACGAAAAATTTTCATAAGTCGTGCTTATGAAACTCACATGTGTCGTTCATAAGTCGAGTCTTATGGAATACTTAAGTCTATTTGCCTCAGTGTACTCTCATGCTCTACCGTCGTCTCTATTACACAACACAAACGGTAGAATAACATTCGAGCAAAAAGAAAATAATCAAATAACTATCATATGACATGTGTGATTTCGTTCTTATTCCGCAATTCGGTGTAAATTAAACCATTTCTGATCAGAAATGTTATTACTAGGACATCGTTGCGTGAATGACAACTACTTCAAGCCTTTTAACTCAAAATCAACTTCCCGCAGGCAACCTTCGACCTGGATGAATGGAACTCAATATTAGATACTTTTATCGTTCCGTGAAGATATAGACACTCAGTCAGCGATGTCAGATTTCTTTGCGTGGATGTCATAACTTTTAGAATTTTAGGTGGGATGAGCGGGAGTTGTAATTTTGCAAGGCACCGTCGAGGCTGGGGAAGGGTGCATCAGTATAATTCCGTAGAATAAGGCATAAATCCGTAGAATTTATTATTTTAGAATTAATTAATTTTATAGATTTTGCCTACGGATCCCTATTACTGCAAAAATTGAGCGATTCCGGAAAGTTCCGTAGATCTGGCATCGTTGCACTGAGTATAGAGCTTTTTGACGTTTAATCGACGTACACTACTGCACCATCTTAATCTAAGTAGTGCGAGCAAGAACGAAACAGATTAGTGGCTAGATATTGAAGCACGATTGAGCGTCAAAAAGGTCTATTAACTGGCTGATGCAAGCCAAATGAACTGTTAAAAATTGCAGCCAAAACAAAATCGTTCTTTGGTTATAGCAGAAAGAAAAAGATAGAGCTCAAGCATGTTTTGTTTCTGGGAGATGAACCAGCCTGCGGCTGAAAATCTCGATAGTAAATACAACAACAATGTATTGTTCTATTTTTCACGCATTGGCCAGTCTATATCAAGGCGGACAATCTAAACTGCCACAGAAGGAAGAAGTGTTAGTTTGTTTACTCAAATGAACTATGACAGTTGTATATGGCAAGTTTTACTGTAACCAGAAATTCAAATCACTTTCTGGTCGTATGAAACAGGTCCAAATCTGTCCAAATCCACCCGCAAACTTTTTCTTTTTTGGGTACTGTTTGTGACCAAATAGGGAACTTTTCATGAACATTAACGGCAAATAACACACCAACACTAGCGGACCGTGAGTTCCAACCCACCTGTAATTATCCGCCTTGAGTCTATGTATATTAAAGCCCCTCAGTAATAGCAACCAGTGGAAACTAACGATTTTAAATTGGCTCACTACTTGACCAGCCTATTGGTCCCTAGCAAATCGATTACCGTACCCCATTCTAGTCGAAATTCTAGTACTACACAATGTTTGTTTTGATTCGCTATGAAAGTTTGACAGATAAAATGAGGGGTTCGTGGATTTTCCTATGTTTCGAGGGGTGCAACGATTAGCTTGGGACCGAAGATAGTACCAGAGTTGAGCCAAAAAGTTGAGCACATTGCTTCGGGAGCTACTCTCCCCATAATCGCAAGTCAGTCCCATCTGTAAAAAACTGGAAATGAGAAAACGGCGTTCAAAGATTTTTCAAGTTTTCTGATTTGACATAGAACGCTATTGAATGTTTCTGGATTTATTCCGCTGGTTCAAGTGCAATGGCCGGAACATATTCCGGTGAGTATGGGTCTTCATCAGACCAGAGGTTTTCATAAACGTGCCAAACCCACCAAGCGATACATCAATTCACATGAGCATTCAAAAATAAGATCACTAAGAGTCATGATGAGTGACCAGCACCAATGTCCAATCACATGAGAATGCAAAGCCAAATCCATTGGCGGTCAAACTGAGTTTCGTAAGAACTACATTGGCCACATCTGGACATGTTCTAGATACCCTAGGGGAAGTGGACAAAATCTGTCTTGACACAAATCTCATGATGCGATTTGTTGTCTAACATTTCTAACATATTTTTTTCTAATGGGACTGACTTGCGGTTACTTTTCGCTGTGGGACAATTTGACTTGGTATTGTTTTTCATTTTTCTAGAACAAACCACATTTTTTCAATAGCTCATCTCAAAAAACATAGAAAGATAAACTGAATAATGATGCTAACTCAAAATTGATAAAAATGCAGATGGGACTGACTTGCGATTACCGGCAGTAGTAACTAGTCTTAGAGTTACCTCTATGGTAAAACTATGGATGACTGCCAAAAGCTGTTCCAATCGAACTGTCGAAATGCACTGCTTTACTCGATAGAAACATCTTTTGACGTAGGACTACGTGATTTCTATATGGGGATACACTCTGAGAAAACCGAAAATGGAGCATGTAACGAAATTATGAAAGATTTTGAACGTTAATAACTCAGTTGCCCCTGGACCAATTTCAAAAATTGTATCACCAATCGATCGGAAATATTTTTACGTATCAATAAAAATGTTTCCGAAAAGTGGTATATGTCAAGCATTTTTCAAAAGCGTCGAAATAACTAACAAATCCATCAATTATGTACAGGCATATGCTGCTTCCCCAACACAGTCATCAGAGAATCGTGTCTAGACGAAACATGTCGATGTAGCATTGCTGCCTCCCCAACACTGTCATCAGAGAGTCGTTAGTAGACAAAACAAGTCGAAGAAGTGGCATTCGCCTCCGATCTTTGGGCGTGTGCGAATAGGGAGGAAGCAATTTTGCACACTCATCACCATATTCAAAACCACACGCCTCCAACGACCACACAAAATGCTCTCCAGAGTTGTAGTCTTGTAACCAAACTTGGAAGCAGGGGTGCAAGTGATTTTGATCGATTCTGTTCATCAGTTTTCTGTTTCGTAAATAACTCGACGGCAAACACATTCATTGATACGTTTGTTGTTCTGGATTATAGAAGAGCAAAATAGTGTGAAATAGGTTAGTGAAGCCATGGTCACCAAAAAAGGAAATCTATGAAGATAATTGACTTTCACCCCTCTGCTTCTAAGTCCCCTAATTCAGTCGTTGTCATTGCTATGAAAAATAGCATCGCATCGCTTTTGGTTCTTGGGTTACACTTGCTGGTTGCAATTCTGAAGATCGACATTTTCGAAGGACCACCAAAAACATGAAATTACAAAATTTTCTAGGGATGCCTAAAAGTCCAATTATTCAATTAACGATTTGTAAAGATTTTTCCAGCTAGTCGATTAAATATTTATCGAATTTTCAATTATTCGAGCGCGTAACCGACATCCCTTCTTATTTCCACTCGTTTGATTTAGCGCAGTAGAGAAAATAAATAAAAGTACTAAATTATATGAACAGGCATAGAGAAGAACCATGACGTGAAACAGGATCATATGGGTCAAATTGCCGAAAAAAAGTTTTAAGCGTCTTTGTGCTAAAGGCTAAGATTTACCAACTTGTCGAAAGAAGGAGTTTAACGAGAAAAACTAAAAAGGGGAGGAGCTTTAGCTGGGTGGACACCAGTTCAACCCCTTCCAGCAGCAGACGGGCCGAGACTCTTGCGAGTGCCCAGTCATTGAACCCCGAAGAATATGGGATTGTCCGGTCTGATTTGCTGATCTAGCTGCTTACACGTCATCATCATTTTCCAATGGCTTTAAGCCTGTACTTCCATCGGCCCTTTTTAGGGCCACCCAGATTTTCCAAAAGAGTTAAATTTCTGAACATGTCCCAACTAAACTTCATATCAAAAGGTTCTCTTCGCGGCAATCATAGTCATACTAAAGAGTATAGAAAGAAAGAACCCCGCTCAAATTCCTATTCCTACACAAAACACAAGCTCCTGCTGAAGTTAAAAAATAACATTTGTTATATAAGACCACGTAGTCCCTAGTCACCATTGCGTACAACCCCATAGGGTTGTCCCTTGTAGTTTTTAAGGTTTTCTGCTTCCAGCCGTCCATACTTTTACTGTAGGGCTTTAGTGTCTATAGGAAAGAGGTGACAGCAAACGTTACTAATTCCTAATGAAGAGTTACGATTCGGCTTTGCGCATTTGGAAACATTCGCTGCACAGCAAAAAAAGAAAGCGGTTGAATAATACATCGAATCCATTCATTCTTTAATATTCAGTCATTAATGGTGTAATATTACATTGTTCATGTATTTGCGAACAAATTTACATCCATCGATGTAATATTTCATCAGCAATTACATACATTTTTTTATAAATCGGTATGAATTACGTCTGGCCAGAGCACACTTTTTTTTTGCTGTGTACCAACCAATGGTGATGATAAGTAGTTTTAAGATTAATTATTGACTAGTTCCTATCCTAAATAGTCTCAAGTTACCGAATAGTCAGCTTTTATCATCTTTTAAATCTAAATGAAGAGTAAAAATAGGATTGTTTAGAGTTATTGCATTAAAATGGGTGTGTGTCGTTCTCTACCCCTCACCCTGCTGGGAGCGTTGGACAAATAGAACTGCGAATAATTTGATCAAATCTAATGCTCCGTAATGGTGACCTTTATGTTGTGATGATCAGTACTTTAAAAAGGATAAGGAAAAGGATGTACTAATGTCCACAACAGGTACAGCAAAACATCACATAGACGCCCTTATTCGCACTATCTATTCGTAATCTCCCAAGTAATATTTAATGTATTATCGTGGTTTTAAAGTGTTCTACAAGTCTAAATCATGGTCTTCATAAAACCCAAATTGCTACTTGGGCTGCATTAAAAATGGAACCGTAATCCAAAATTTAATCAATGGTGGTGCCCTGAAACTTTAAATAAAGGCGATTACATTAGCAAAAATCACCATCTTAGCGCCCCTCAGCGGGACTTTGTATGGGAGCAAGCTGTCAACTAAAAAATTCAGCGTTAAAAGTAAAAAAAATTAAATCTTTATTTAAAAATTGAGATCAATGTCTATGGGATCGATAAAAATATCACTATGCTAAAAAACGAAGCTCTTTCAGATTATGTTTAAGAACCGGTATGTTTTTCAACATTAAACAACCCAATTCCTGATAATTTTACAGATCTTCCAGGATGTATTTAACTTGTTTTATGCGAAAATGTAATATTTCCAACCGACTTCAGAAATTTTATCACGATCTTTCTACAGCGATGTAAGTGTGCAAATGACTAACATGGCAAATGATCTTAGGTTGCATAAGGATTCTGATTTTTACCACTACAGTAGAATGTAATTGACCAAAACATTGCTAACAAATATTGCAAAAGCAAATAACAGAAGCTCATATTTTGAGAGATAATTTTACACGCATTGTTGCACCCGAGCCACCGTGATGATAAACTTTATGTTCGACAAACGGTAACATAAAAAGCACATGCCAACGAACGTAAAGCAAAGCAGACTGCATTGAACCCGGGGCGGAAAGCCCAAAGTTGTCCTAAACTAAGCGCTGGAAAATGATCCAAAAGCGGGCGGTTCTTTTCGATGACGACGATGGCACCTTGGCCAACGGGCGTTGATGAATGGGGGGGGGGGGGGAGGGGGAATCCACCAAATGGAGTGTATAGGGAAAGAGCCACGACAGAGGAGATTCGGTAGAAGACATTAAGAAAAGAGGTGATACGCATCGGAATGATATAATGACCTTTGTTGAGAGGGAGGATTGAACAAAGGAACAACAGAAATATATGACGAATGTATTGGAATAGTAATGGCTAGAAAAGGTGTGATTTTTTGTCGGGAAAATGTGAGGAACTGTTCCCGAAACAACTATTCTTATAAGAATTCATTATTCTTAGTAATTGTAAAACAAGGGAAATTGCAATTGCTAAATCGAGTAATTTTATATCATGCATGGGTATCAATGTTGATCACATTATGGCCAATTTAAGCATAATAAAACCACAATTATTTCATGTAAGGTGAAATAATAATTATTCACTAATAAATCGCTATGTGCTCACTAATACTATAGCTGCCAACCAGGGTTGCTTCCACTCACTTGCTATAAAAAATGTTTTTCAGAATTATTAAATCATCAGACGTTAAAATAATAAATATGTTCTTGTAAGTTACAAGCAGAGGTTGTAAAGTATTAGTTTAACTCATAAAACTGTCAATATTACTTTTAGAGAGTCACAATTGCCGATATTACGATTCGTGAGTGCTCACTCTGAGTGAACGCTCACGAATCATCACAATCGCTGATTGTGACGCTCTGAATGCGAAATTGACCGGTTTTATGAGTAAAACTAATACTTTACAACCGTATTCTTGTAACTTACAAGTACGACACATCATTATAACATCTAATGTTTTCATAATTTCAAAACACATTTTTTATAGCAAGTGAGTGAAAGCAACCCTTTTGAACTACATGTAACGATTTGTCAGCGTTCACTCAGAGTGAGCAGTGCATGTGACTCTCTGATAGCGAAATTGACACGTTTTATGAGTCACATATTTCATAACCACTTCTAATAACTGACAAGTAAAACATATAATTATATCATCTAATTCTAGATAGAGCTGGAATTAGGTGTAACAGCTTTTGCAAACAATAACTTCTCTCGATGAATTCTAGAAAAGCAAGGCTCGCCACGCAAATCTACATCACCATCGGGTAGGAGAAGACTTCCCCCGATGGTTATGTTGGTTTGCGTGGGTGTGCCTTGAATTCCTAGAAATCATCGAAAGAAGTAATTGTTTACAAAAGGTGCTACGCCCTAATTCCAGCTCTATCTAGAATTGTTTATAATCCTGAAAAACCTTTTTTTTGTATATAAAGAAGTGAGTGGAAGCAACCCTGTTGGCAACAATTGCTAGTACATCTGGCACATATACAGAAAATAACAGTTTCAATGCATCTTTTACAACCTGCCTAACTGGCTCTAATTTTCTCCGAGTATAAATAACTCTTCATAACCATGATTACCGTGGCTATTTTTGCAAAAAAAAAAAAAATGCAAGCAAAAAATGCCAAAACTGCTCAACCTACGATCGTTACCTGAGAGTCTACCAGCACTCGATCACATTGCACTCGCACCTCAGCAGTCGCGGCTACAAAAGAATAAATTAGGCACCTTTCTCGCAATACCAAGTTGGAACACCTCAAAGCACTATGCCACTCTATCGAAACACTAACTGCACAATTGGCGTACTCACACTCCCGATCGTGCAAATCTGCATCCCGAGTGATGATCTTTTGGAGCCGAAAACCAAAGCCAGTTAGGTAGGTACAATCGAACGCACTCGAACAAGAGAAGAAAGAACCGTTCGTGCATCTCGTCCGGATGGGGCAGATGCATGCCGAGATTCAATAGCTCACCGAAACAACAAACAACAATTACGATTTAAATATCAATAGCAATAGGCTCGTCTCCGCACAGCCACGCACACGCAGAGCAGTGAAAACCGTACGGATGAAAACAAAACCGTTTCGGCCGGACGGACGGTGGAGGCCCGAAAAATTCGGATCGAGTGGACCATTGTGTAATAATGAGTAAATTTGTTTACCAACACTTTTGCTGTTTCTCTTACCCGCAATTTCTTCGCTTTTCAGTATAGAGCTCCACCAGCACACAGCTAGATTGTGTGCAGCAGCAGTGCGCTTATCTGCCCGCGGCCATTTAAAGGTTCCACATATCTACCACAAATAATATGAAAAATTTGAGCGAAACTGATACACATTTGCAATGAATGAACTGTGTGTCTAAAGGGGGATGAAAAGTGGTCATTTTTTTGCAATCTTACCGAAGGTTAACCTAGAAGAATTTTTGTTACTGCATCTGATTAAAAGCTGATCCGCTTCTCGTCTTGGAAGAAGGATAACTGAAAATGGGCTAACGATCTTGAAACAATTATAAGATCTCCGAATTCCGTTAAATGTTCTATGCAACAACTTAGCTCCAATTTTTATTTTTCGAAGCTTAAAAAATGCCCATTTTTAATTATAATTGTTGATTTTATTTACTGATGTATTGAAACTTTCCTTAGGTTATCTTTATCGCGTTTGAAAATTTGAAAAAATTTAAAATTAATAATTTATGTGAGATAGTTTGTCTCGTAATTGGAGCACATTTTCCGCGATTTGAAATTCCAGTGATGACCTGTGTTATATTTATACTTGGGTGCTGATCCGGTTAACAACTACCATAGATAGATCTGGATTCGATTGCCCGGTTCTGGGTCGCCACCAAAGGCGAGATTCAAGAAGTTATTTTTACGAGCTGCTCAATTCCTGGCGCAAATCGCCAATCATCAGCAGCGGAAGATCTTCCATTCGGAACACCGCGAGTGCACGTACATCGACAGTCTGCAGGACCTACAATATCCTCAGCTTGTTCCTGGGACCTCTGTCAAGCCAGCAAACCCCTAAGGTCCCATCGTTCAGTGCGATCATGTTGCCGAGGTAGTCTATTTTGACAAGATATTTTAAAACCTTGTAACACCATCATCCCCAGAGCACTGAAACTAATATTTGCAGAAGTAACAGTTCAAAAATAATTAATTAAAATAGTCGAACATTATGGAGTGCTTCGATTTAGGAACTGCTTCGAATATGGTGCCTCCACGGTTTATTTTAAGTTGAATCCTTTCACAGAATCATCTTTGCGGCAAATGCAACGCAGTAGGCCTGGCCGTTTTGTTGTTTGTGTCATATCTCAGATATGCTGCAAACATCAATGTTGACAAGAAAAATGATTAGGTCTTATCTAACCTAATGATTTTCCTGGTTTTTTTCTTGTACTGGCTGCGATTGTATTAGATTAGATTAGATTAGATTGATGTATTAAAACTTTCATTATTAAGTACAGTTCCAGGTGAAAAAGTGAAAAAAATAAACAAATGTCATACGCCTAATTTTTCAAAATGCCGTTTTCTAAGTTTATCAATCAGTTTATATTCAAAATCATAGCACGAAAACGGATCATCTAATCTCAAATTAAGTCTGAGACAAAGTTGTAGGAAACCAGATTGGCTTTTTCAAAAAAAAAAACCTACTCGAGAAAAAAACACAAATTTTTGTTGAAAAATTAAAAAAAAAAACTGTTAATACTTCAATATAATAAAAGCATTTATAAGATTTTTGAACTTTTGTTTATTTTAAAGTCTATCAAAAATGCTAACTTTTCTGAAATCAACACTCCGAACACGATGCCTTCGGTAAAAAGTGTAACGTCAAACTAGCATTGTTTTTAATATCATTGCTCAGCCATTTATTGACGAATTCAAAATCGGTGCCATTTGAAACCACATACTTTAAAGATTTATTCGGTATCAATATTTTTTGTTTTTGCTTGATTTGTTTTCGGTCGATCTTGATTTCCAATGCTACCAACGCCAAGGAGGCAGCTCCAACAAGGCATTATTTCCCTTCCCTTCCTAGGAAGGTGCGATCAAAAATTTTATGCCGGTGGCACCAACTGGGATTGAACACAGGCCCTTTGAAGTGAGAGGCAATCATGCTTCCCGGCGCCGCTATCAATTGATTTAAAATCAATCCATAAATTTCTAAGCAATGATTTTTTGGAGGCACCGTTTTCGGAGTGTTCAAACTCGGCCCCAACATTGAAATTGGATTTGGATTGGATATTGGATTAGAAAACGATGCAAACCTACAGCAGGCCCTTTTACTTTACAGCTCAAACTTTGTGTCGCAACTCATTTGCGGCTTCGGTAAAGTGGCTCATAGACATTCTGCCATTTCTCGTCCTACAGAGTTATAATCCCGTTTAACGAACTCAGAAAGTCACTAAATGAAATACTAACACTATTGAACAACAACAAGTTATCTTCCTCTCTTTCCAAAGTTTGGGCTAAACGGGCATCACTTTTCGAAATTTTGTACTAATCCCACTGTGCAATGGATGATACGAGCCCCAAACAACTGTAAAACTCATTACACGCACTCGACGATGTGCTGCGCAACTTTCGGATGCACAGCAGCTTGAGGAGCTCACGTCGGTCGTCGTGATTGGGGCGCATCTCCCGCATACTGTAAGTTCCATGTGTGGAATCAGTGGCTGAGGGGCTGTTCATAAACTACGTAGACCATTCTTGAGCCAATCGCCCATACACATTTTTGAGAATGCGTATGAACTGTAGTCACTCGCCAACCACCCTAAAATGTCTACGTAGTTTATGAACAGCCCCTGATGCTGGTGACCCTGTGGATCAGTTTGCCGATAATTGTTCGATAAGCGCCGATGAACCCATTTTAGGCGGAGATCTCAATTTTCCTTCTTTTATAACGATTACCGATCGAGTTTACATATGCGTGAGCGTTTACGATGATAATTCACGAGGTGGAGCACATAATTGGGCTTTTAGCACCAATTGTGCTCGATAAGCGCGGCGTCGATACCGAACACGCTGACTGCGGTCACGAGCCGTACGTGTATGGTGTCAGGTTAAAGTCATAGGAACTGGAAACCGCCGCGACCACCGCGGCCACCACTCGGTGTGACATACGAAGCGCTTTTCGATTCGTCCATTATTTTTAGATTGCGCAATTGTCAAAGAAAAAAAATGTGTGCGTACAATGCCTGCCTTCTATGCCAACACTCATGGTGTGGTGAATCGTTGCTGAGCTGCGTTAAAAGTGCAGGTCTAAGTTTCGGTGGGTACATCGTACGCCTACCTTCGTTAAGTTGTGTAAACAATGCAGCTGAAAAATGTGTATTTTTTTGTCTAACCCACTTGGCTTTGCAGTGGAAGGTTTCGGCTTACATTGCAATCCGTGCAGGAAAAAAGGCGGAGATTCTTGACCTATACGAATGTGTAGTGAGTGCGTTGAGTAGCAGGTGTGGAACATTACACCGCATTGATGATACGGTGGGACAGGGTAATCTGCACTATGAAGTAGAGCGCCCGTTTAGGATTTTTTAAGTTCCCTTCCTAGGCGCGGTACACAAATTACGTAACGAAATAAATACGGATTTTCGACCTCCTCCTCCCCTAATAAGAAATGTAAGCCAACCGCTCTACCGTAATTTGTGCACGAAGCCCAAGATGAACTATCTGATGGAAATGGTCTTCTTCTTCTAGGCTTTTAAAGATTCTGCAGCGAGCGTTATAACGGCTCTCAACTTAGTGTTGTAGATGCACTTCCATAGTTATTAATTGAGAGCTTTCTATGCCACCCAATGCATGAATTTTTATATTGTACGGTAGACACAATGATACTATATGCCCAGAGAGCAGACACGGAATCGAATGCTTTGCCTCTGACTGGTCTCTGACTAGGTTATGAGGCTTGAAATAATGGACGTAATGTAGACGACGAATAAATTTTGAAGTACACTTTTTGAGTTTTTCTCCCCTAAATGTGGAAAATGCTTATTTTTGTATTTAGAGTGCCATATTTATGTAATACTCTTAATGCTTTTAAACAGATCGCGTTCTTGTCATATCTATCATATTAATTTAACAATGTTAAACAACTATCTTTGTCATCAATTATTGTCCAAATTTCGCTCTCAAGGGCTCCCAATATCACGCGTGATATTGGAATAATTGAACATGATAATGATTTTACAAGATCTGTATTCTGCACGTATGGTCGCGTAGCCTTTCCAATTGCCCAATAGTAAGCCGATCTTGAGACCCAGCTCGAGAGGTCTCTTGCTATTGAGAACTTACCGGGAACAGACAGTAGAGTTACAATTTCGAGACTATTCAGAACATGTAAAATTGTAGCTACGAATTGACTTACCACAGCATTACTCTTCACAGATAGAAGACACGAAGTTACTGCTGCCAGCAGTGATGGAAGTTTCGGTTCATGTTCGTGTGTACAGCAAACATTTTGAAGCTCAAACTCACCACAGTTTGGTGAGAATTGTAGCTGGAGAGTTTTGTTAGCATGATATGAGAGTAACCGTATCACAGCTTGAAATATCATCCGCTGTTTTCGGCATGTTGATTTTTGTTTTGATATTTTCCAACACTGCTTGCCATAAATCCTGACCAAATGAGGCAAATTAACACAGAAACAGAAGCTGAGCTACAAGTATGCATCAGATCTGAATCCCTGATCTTAATTCAAACCAATTTAAGGTACATACCGAGATAATCATTCCTGCTTCGAATGGGCTGAGACCAATGGCTGTTCTTCCCTTCCGAAGGAAGACGTGACCAAAAATTCTTCACCCACAAAACCGAAAATGATTGATATGGATTTTACAAGCTCCTTTGATATTGCGAGACTATTCACAACCAGTGCTGAGATTTGTCATTGTCATTGACAGACTTTTGCACGATATTGACAAAATTGTTTTTCACATAGTCAATGATAGACTTGATCCTCAAAAAAATCTTTGTCAAAATCTCATTCATTTTTTCGTCAATGACAAAGATTCACCTGGTAACAGAAAGGGTAATTTCTTGCATTCTGAGTCACATTATTGTTATCCAAGCTGTTCAGGACGTAGATGCTTGTTCACTTTAATGGCTCCATGTAATTGTTTTCCTCAAGCCATTTAATTTAATTTTAAATTTAGCTAATAAACAAATCAGCACATGTTCGTCACTGACAAAAATGCCACTGACAATTGACATGGTTTGCCTTGACAATGACTGTTAGCTCAAACGAGTGACCAAAGCAGAATTTTGAGTATCACCGTGTATTGTCGAAATTGTGCAGCACTGTTCACAACGCGCAAAAATCAAGCTGAGAGTTGACTCGACACAAAAATGATCCCGTTGCACATCGTTTTCTTAGAAAGAAAAAGTATAGTTTGCTATCTCTTTTTACTGTTCACCGATGGCAGGCACGAAGTGACTGCTGCCAGCCGTTATGGAAGTTTCGGTTGCGTTCGGGTGTAAAGCAAAAATCATGTAACTCAATCTCACCACAGTTTGTTGAGATTTGCAGCTGGTGAGTTTTGTTAGTTTGATATTCCGAGCTGCAATATCACAGCTTGCAAAATCAACCGCAGTTGTTTGCTTGTTGATTTTTGTCTACGAAAATCGAGCGTGATCTTGGACATTGGTGAGATTTGATTTTTTGATATTTTCCCAACACCGATAACAAATCAGATTTTCGAAAAGAGGATCGATCAAATCGTAAGTTTTGCAGATTTCATCTAGTAAGAGAAAAGATTTTCATTCGTTGTTAATATCAAGCTAACATGTCAAAAGTTTGGAAACATTTTACCAAACATTCGGCAGACTAGGCATTGTGTTCTCGTTGTTCGAAGGTGCTCTGGATTGCAAGGGATGCAGTACATCCGGACTGATTCGACAACTCGAATCAGCTCATAACATAAGCTTGAAACGACCATCAGAATCCCAGTAACAGCCGAACACTTCGAAAGGCTTGAAAACAATCAAGTTTGTTAGGCTACCTAAAACCAGCCCATCTTCACTCTTTAAAATTTATAGAGACAGATAACAGCGCCAGTTCACTCGGCTGTCGACAGAAGCAGACCACTCTCAATGTGTGTCGCGTTCGTCTATTTACTCGGCAGCAACCATTGTGTGGTCCTTCTCATTGTTCTTTATCTGCAGTTCTTTCAGTCCATGCGTCGTCGACTTTGGAAAACAACCGTTTCGTGATAAGTGTGTGAGTGATTACCACGTTTTGCGTCCATTGCTGCAATGGAAGCGCTCTGACCCTCGTTGGCGAATCTGCCTTACAATGAAACCACTGGAAGTGGCTCCCGTTCTGATGGAGGAGGCTTATTGGATAGCGGAAGATAAAATGTTTATTGTGTTGTACCTTTTGACTATAGTTTTAAGATGTATTGTATAGTGAACAAGAATCCTCGGCTCTGTAAAGTTAATTTGGCTGAGCCTTATCAAATAAATTAATAATAAAAAAGATAACAGCGCCAAACGGTTTGTGACGAGACAACGATGAACTGCAGCGTTGGAAGAAAACACGCACACCAACATCTATGCATGTTCGAAGCCACACCACTGAGCGGACGGTACAGAGCAAATCAAAACACGAACCCGAGCAGGAAGAAACAACTTATTAATACCAAATTAAGGTATGAAAATAGCATAACTGGCAACCGAAATATGGTATTAGTGAAGCTGACATAAGAGGTAAAATACCAAAATTAATGCCT
This sequence comes from Ochlerotatus camptorhynchus, assembly GCF_037179485.1. Lineage (NCBI taxonomy): Eukaryota > Metazoa > Arthropoda > Insecta > Diptera > Culicidae > Ochlerotatus > Ochlerotatus camptorhynchus. The sequence goes on along the minus strand of NW_027040855.1, from coordinate 2,490,878 downwards.
GAAAAATATTCTACGAATAACGAACTAATAAATAATTTAGTTATTACAATAATAAACGGATAACAGACGCTTTTTTAGATGCCAGAATACTATAGTTTGAAGGTCTTCTTATACCAATTCAATAACTGCTATTGCCTAAAAACTGAACGATCACATTTTGTTATATAGGTATTCATTTGATATTTTACAAAATATTTCGATAACTGAATAATATCAAAAGAAGGTTTTATACCACAAGCATACCAAAATCTGGTATCATACCACATCAAGATATTCATTTATTATCGATTAGCTATCGGTTCCTGCTCGGGCAGCGGTATCATTCCTCATCGTCATCATTCAGCTTCGGCAGCTTTCGTTTGCGTTTGCTTTGCCTACGTTATAAAAAAAGGATTGCATTCATAATTTTCAGCCATAATTTTTAATAGAATGCGTGCTCCGTTGGCCAAGGAAGACGGCATATTTTATTACGTGTGTTTAGCAATGATTACGATACGTTGCATTTCCAGTGGCTAGGGTGTTTTTTCCATGATTACTTCTACGCTTACACAGATTATTTTGAACAACAGCTTCGCAAATCATCAATGATGATGATGATACTGAAAACTCTTTCACTCGAAATCAAATATATTACAGGCCCATGAAGATGCAAGCTTGGATGTGTGATTCAGTGTTTCTGTAGAGTAATGATTGAGAAACAGATCAATCACAAAACAGTGAGAATCTAGGTATCGTGATATAGGGTAAATGTTGGCTTCGGCACCCATTGACTGTTTTCGGCAACCAAAATTTAAACGTTAATTTCACTATGTTTTCCCATCAACGCACTTCCCTGAATGTGTCCAAACGATTGTTTAGCCTTTCAGCTTCAATCTGATTATATTTGAACGATCGAGCAATCCAGTAATGCTACATTTTTCTTCAAATAAAGCATACACACTACAACATGGGGTTGATTTCGAGTTGCCGATAATAGAACAGCTGGTTAACACGCAGTTCTAATGGGAAGGTTGCCGAAGAAAAAGAGGCTGCCGACAATAGTCACACTCACCTGAGAAGTTTGGAGCGTTGTAAAAACGCTTTCAAAACGTTTTGAAAAATTCTGTCGATTGGAATGGATAGAGAAGCAAGCAGCAGATGAATGTAAACAAACAGACACATCATATATGTGCGTGACGCTGAGAAAATGCTAGTAGAAGTGCAGACGCTGCTTAGATTGACGAGAATACGTAAATTCCCCTAATGAATTCATCCTCTTCCCTCGGCTGATCATCAACGTCCGCGCTACCATCTGTCATGCCAGGCTTATTAAGCCCTGGTAGTGAAGGGGGCCAACAGTTTCAATGTGCACTCACCAGATGGCACTGCGATCACATAAGGGTGTTGTATCCATTGCCTTATTCGAGGAATTGATTAGTGGGATGTCTTGTTAATTAGATTTCTTTGCTAAAACGCAAAGAACAATCTGAGATAGTTGCGAGGCTCGCTGTTCTTGATGCACACTTAGATTTTTTTTGCCGAGATGGGCACCACCGAGCAGCTCGGCATTTTATTTTGCTGGAAATTAAGCAAAAAGTATGTTTGTTAGCTGAGATCTCGGCAAAATTCCCGTTTGTTAGCTGAATCTCGGCAAGTTTTTCACTGAGATCCAGCAAAATAAAATGCCGAGCTGCTCGGTGGCGCTCATCTCGGCAAAAAAAATCCAAGTGTGTGGATTCTCGAACGCTGGACTCGAGAATTCATTCTCCAATTGCTTCAGAGCAGAGGATTTTCTTTGCCCACTGGTAGGACAAATGTGATGAATCTGATTCGGCACTTCTATGAAGATACCAAAAAGCAGGTAAAATGTAACATTGTTTTAGATAAATACAAAGATCAACATGTTTTTTTTTTAATTGAAACTCGATTTAAACTCGCCGTACTGATAAGTTCAGTCTCACTCTAGACGAGTAGACTAGTCGTAGCGCACGGGGTTGGACGTTAATGTTGACTTGCTCCAAGATTGTACTGCTATCAATTCTCCCGTGTAAAGTTTCCGCGATGAACAGGGCCCTAGACGTATCTCTTCTAGTTCGAAGGGGCTCAAGATCAATCGGCTGGCAACGACTTTCATAGCTGGGCAGATGAAATGGGTCTCTCTAAGGCAGCTTCCGCAGAGCAAACCGAAGGGAACGGCGTTGAACGGACTCAACTCTCTCAGCAACATTGTTGTAGTTTGAACTCCAAACCACAGAACAGTATTCCAGAATGGATCGCACCAAGTACCAAGGTGACTTAAGACAGTAGAAGTCGGAGAAATTCTATGCTATCCTGAACATAAAGCTCAACGCCCTAGACGCCTTGTCGACAACGTACAAAATGTGCTGCTTGTAAGTTGAGAATCCAGAATGGCTCCCAGCTCTTTCACGTTCACACGTTCGATTACAGTGCCCATAAGTTCGTAGTCAAATGTGTATGGTTCTTTATTCCGAGTAAAAGTGATCATTGAACACTTAGTGGGGTTAACCACCATTCTGTTCAAATTACACCAGCTGGCAAAGGCTTCGAAGGAACTGACAGGCATCAATCGAGCGGATTTGTAGGTAGATTTTAAGATCATCTGCATACGATAGTCGTGGGCTTTTGATGACCAAGTTCACGTCATTGAAGTAGAGTAAGAAAATCAAAGGTCCCAGGTGACTTCCATGAGGTATTCCTGACGTAACTAGATAGATATCGGACCGGTTGTCACCAATGCAATGTGATTCGTGCAACGGCTTCGACATTTTCAAAAAATGTGTCAGATGAATTTCCATCGTTGGTGTTACCTCCCGACGGCAACGGTTCGCTTATGTGAAGCCCCACTTCCTGTCGTAGACCTAGGCGGATCGTTTCTTGGCGTTCTCTCACGATCAGATTTCCTCTGCTCACGCGCCAGGTCGGGTTTTCTAAGGTCATCTTGTATGACACGCTGAGAAGTAGCTCCATAGTGCGGATCTTTGCATGTAACGGGGAAAACACTTGTGCACAAATGCCCAAATCGTAAGTCTCCGATGGCGGTACAGCTTCGTTGAACCTTTTCCCAGATCTCAAGCAGGTGAAACATTTCTGCGAGCTGGTTCCGGTTATATCGTTGACAACCTTCGTATCTACCATGGAGAGTATTATTTTGGAATCAACCGAACTGTCGGTGTCACCAACTTTCACATTCGTCGGAACCAAAGCGGAAATCTCGTCGTTCATCTTGCCAACAGTAAATTTTGTCAGTTTCTGGCTCTCCTTGGCGTACACCAACTCTTTTGGTCTACATAATGTAACCGAATATGGTAGCTCGTTATTCCACGTGATCGTCGTGCTATCAGTACCTTCTTCGCGGCATTCAACTCTTGGACGATGCAAGTAGCAAACATGTGTGAATCTTGGCATTCCACCAGCTCCCCAGACTCACTTATGTCCACGAAAGTTTGCTTGTAGCTAATTCAAAATTATAAATTTAAAAGACACATTTAAAGTAGTGTTGATATGCATACCGTGCATGGTTACTTGTACCATTGCAACCCCACTTGAACAGCACAGTAAATTTGAACGAAGAGCTGGGAGTGATATTCAGGTGACTGAACAGCCGCTTAACCGAGTGGTCTACCAAACTTTGCAGAGGCACACTGGCTTTGGATGGTTGAACAGAGATTCCTGCGTATTGGAAGCTGGTTTAAAATTCTATAAAAAATAGTGATCAATAAGTTTTATAAGTGGTTGTATGCCGGTAACAGATCCACTTTCTTCCTCAGCAACATCTTCCGTATGTCCGAATAATGCGCTCTGGAGAAGTTATTTCCGCCAATGAATGCCACTGCTTATTTTGCAGTGTACGGTGATATCGTTGATGCAGGCTCCACAGCGATGGCGGCTTCAGGGCTCGAGATATTCTTTTAGATTCACCTTGCTGTTTGCCGAAACCCGAAGCTGGAAGCGTTAGCATATGCGGCGAAATTAACTTCCTCGGCCGAAAACTTCAATCTGAGCTCTTTAACTCGGCTGAGCTTCGTTCATCTACATGCTAAGGAGAATGATTTCTTGCTTCGAATTTTAATCGTCGGAAACAATTCCGTTCTTTTCAACCATCGTCGCGTTTTCTTCCGCTGCTGATCCATTTCGCTATGAATTTTGCGATGAAGAATTGTATCGATTTGCGGGCTTTCTCAACATCTTCGTTTTTAACTCGTTGTATTACAAAATAAGCAATATTTTCGCTAATTCCCGGCGATCAGGAAATTCACAAACTCAGATCGAGCGACTGCTATTTTTTTAAATACAGCTAACCTTTGACTCTAAGGCCAAGAACTGTCAATACGTCTCCGAAAATGAACAACTTATCTGTCAAACGCGAACCAGCCTATGTGATTCATTTGCGATCTTTATAGGAGAAACGATCTTCAAACTTCCAGTCAATGCAAAAGAACTGTCAAAGAACTGCCAAAACAAGGGATTACAATCGAACCAATGACGTTTTTATATGGTTAGATCGGTACATTATATGGGTGGGAGGAATGACTGGTTATTGCCAATTTTATTCATGTTATATGGCTTTTTTCCTTAAAAAAATGACAATTTTCTAATTCAAATATCTCGAGTTAAAAAAAAAGTTACCTTTGCTTTACCTTTACCTTAAAATGACTATATATTTTGATTCAGTGGTCCGAACGTGTTTTTTAAAGTTCTAAAAGCGTTCTGAGGAACAGTTTTCTCTAAATACAAAGCAACAAAGGTTATGGTCAAAAAACTGTTTTTTCATGGAGCACCCTAACCTTCTAGTTGTTTCAGTTCGTAGAATGCGTAGATGATGAGATGAAAATTTGACGTCTTCGACAAAGCTGCTTGGTTTTGCATCCTCTACAACTTTGAAGAAGTAAAAAAAAATTAAAAAAAAATTCCCTGAAGAGTTAGTAGATTTTGCGGAAAACACAATTTCCATGTATTTTTCTGCTCTGGACCACTGTGCAATGGCCAATGAAACCATCGCAGTCATTGAACAAGACCTGTAACTGTTGTTATTGCTCCAATAGCTCCTGTTAAAGGTAGGCTGCCACTGACCCCAAGTTTATGCTACTTGGCAATCGCGATGGCATGGCTTAGCTTATCGAAGTCAGCTGACAAGTCGGAACTACCGGAAGTGAAGCCGTGTTGATCACCACTTAGATACTGCTTACAATGAGAGAGTAGAGGCTCCATGATAACTAACTCGAATAACTTCGAAACTGCACTCAACGACGTAATTTCACGATGATTGTCCACATCCTGTTTGCTACCCTTTTTATGGACAGGGAACATAGGTGCAAATTTCCAACAAGATAGAAATGTACCACTCTAGATAAACAATTGGAACAGGTAAGTAGTTCTCCTCAGCATCCAGAAATTCCTATGGAACATTTCTGAGGTCGTTTTAAGTTTTGCTCAGGACTACCATAGATTCTTTGAAATGCTCCTCAAAATAAATTTGGAACATTTTGTATACGTATACGTATTTTATATTCATAACAATAGTTTGTGAATCTGCTGCGACATGTTCCGTTGCTGAGGGCATTGCACCAATCGTGGTTGATCTAGTAGATCATTTTACCTAAACCCCAGCACGATTTGGAAAAACCAGAACATCTAACATACCTAAAAATGTATTGTAAATTATGTGCCTAAACTCTTTGGACCTGCTTGGTCATGCTTCGTTGCTAAAGACCACAATACCAGTCGTAAATGATCTTGTAGATCATTTTATCTGAACTTTCGGATGATTTGGAGAACCTAGAACATCTTATATACATTGAAATTTATCGTTAATGATGTGCATAGGCTGCATGAATATGATTGGACATATATCGTTTCTAAGACATCGTGCAAGCCCTGGTTGATCCAGTAGATCAAATAATCTAAACTCCAAGACAATTTGGAGACCCTAGAATATATTGTAGCCAAAGAAAGTTATGCTGAATTATGAATTTCAGGGTAATGAACATACTAAGGCATGTATCGTTGCTCAGGTTATCGTCCTTGTCCAGGTCAAGTTCATGTTCTCAAACTTAAAATTTTCATCGGGCCTTCAACTTTGGCTATAAACTTGTCCTGTCATATGTTTACTGTATAGTTAACATCTGATATTATAACCCAAGTAACAATTTAGCAACCTTTTGGCTTTCACACTGATTTGTTGTTTTATAATGGCAATACGAAATCTTTTTAGTTTAAATACAGCATTTAAAAGTACTACACATTCTTGGTCAGTAGTTCAGCATTTTGCTGTTTTAAAAACCTTTTAAAGTCTGACGATAAAGTCAAAACGGATCTGGTTTTAAAAATGAATTTGGTACAGCACTCTATCCCTGTTTAAAACTGTTCAGTTAGTGAATTATAAACCTGCTCGGTATTTTTTTAATTGATGCCACGACAAAGGTGTTTTATCATTATAAAAGCAATTATAAAACCGTTCGGTTTCAAACGTGAGCAAAAAGCATGTATTGCTGCTTTTTGGTGTAAATAAAGTGTATCACAAAACGCCCTACTGTTTACAAATTAAACTAAAAATATTGATCCGCCTAGAGACACAGAAAAAATAAATCGATTGGAGCTTTGAAACGAAGCATCACAAGGAAATGCCAAAGGGTAGTCGAATAATAATACTAGAGATAGTAAGAGGAATGATTCTAGCAATGCTGTCGACGGAAAGGAAAAGGAATCCAATTCCAGAACTTCTTGGGAGGCCCAGCAGCTCAGACTGAACCGGTCAACAATGACAGAACAGCCGACTGAGAAGAGTGAGTGAACGTGGTTCACGAAGCACTGGAAGCTGTCAAATTAGACGCCTAAAATTGCTGGAAATACCCAAAATAGTGTCAATGGTGTTTGCGTCACGATCTGAATAAACACAGACTAACCTTCTACAGAAGTCGCGTTTCGATGATTGCATCAGTGCCAAACTGGAACTGCGGAAAACTGCCGACAGGTAACTTCAGAAGCTGTCAGTCAGCTGTCTTCCAAACCCTAGCAGCGGTTTCATTCGGCGAAAGGGTCAACTGTTCTAAAAAATCCAAGCAAGTGCACATTAACTTTCTCGCATCATCCAAGAGAAGGGAAACTTTTCGGGAACGATTGAGCTTCCATCTGTTCCAAGTTATGCAGATACAGTTCCTGATTAACTGCAATGGATGATAATGGCCCTTATCTAGGATGCCAAGCAACTTGTTGATCCAACGCAGAAGTAGAAGCACGGTGCAATGATCGCGCAACAAAACTATCGAAATATAAACAAATTTTGACGTTTAACTTTTTCCAGGCACCATTAATGCCGTCATAAAACTAAACGGAATAGGATCAAGCAAAGTGGCCTTAGATAAATACAATTCAGTCTGCAAATTATCTTCATTAAATTCAAATTAAAATGTTTTGTATTTGTAAGCGATTTTATGAAAGCAAAATAGCTTTTTCACAATTAGTCTATGGAAAATCAATTTGTATGCCACCGACACATTGCTATTCGTTTTTCAAGATGATTTTCCAGGAAAATAACTTCAATATCATACATTCATCAATGAGCAGTAATAGAGATTCCGAAAATCAATTATTCGCGGCTGGACGCAATTATCAATATAAAACATAACTATACGTTGTTTTCTAAATTAAAAACTAATAAGTAAAATCAACGATTTCCGAAGGCGGACCTATTTTTTGCGATCTTTCGAAGCACATTTCACATTAGATATAATCCATCACTTGAAAGTAGACCAAAAAATGAGAACTGTTTTGATAATTTTGGTAATTCTTTCACATTAGATGAGGAAATTTAAGAATATTTTTGAAAGATTCATTTTTGAACAATGAATTGGGCAAGATCTGATGATATTTATGTATCCCTTTTTATTTTCATTGATGCTTTATTTTCAGTGCGGTTAGCAAGCGACAAAGACAAACGGCACAAGTATTGATGCCAAATGGCTTTTATTGTAGTTTTAATAAGGATTTCAAATGGTTTTCAACGCTTTCGCCGTATAACCTTTTTGCAGCAAATCAACCATGAAGTGCCTCAAAAAAATATGCCCTTCAAAACCTTCTTCGGAGTGGGCCAACTAGACAGATTCTAGTCTTAATGAGGTTTTAGTGGATGTAATAAAGGCAAAGCTGTCTTGACCAGGGTTTTATGAATGTTGTTTTATAGTAGCCTTGTAGTATTTCATAAAACGTAAAATGTTACTAGGGAACTTTGCCGAAGAAAGTATGAGCCTAACTATCACTTGTGATTTGATACAACCAATCATAGGAGGTGGACATATATGAATCATCCGTCCTAAATGGGTTAAACTAGTTTCGAAGCTACACCCAACCGGGAAATGTAAGATTCTATTACAGAATTGCAGGGAAATTTTGCAGAATTTGCAATGTTTCGTGACAAGAACAGATTCTGTAATGTGGTCGCCGGAAGGTTTTTAAAATAATGTTGAAATTTTTATGTTAGCTTATTTGCGAACAATGCTTGATGCCCCAAATGCAATAGCAGAAGAACTTTGTTATTCTCGTTCAATGATAAAAAAAATAATTCAAAATGCAACATCGTGTGTGACGTGGTATTCTAAGATGTTTTTTTTTATTACGATTAGCAAAAATAAGACGAAGAACACGTTTTTCCACTTTTCAAAATGTTACCAAAGTATGATAGAACCAATTAGCTTCTATGCAATCTAATCCAATGAGGTGTGCTGTGGAATCCACGAAAAATAAAATTCGCTTCGTAGAATCCTTGGCTGAAATGTTCAAACCTGGCGGCCCTTCGCTCTAGTCCTAGTGGTTCTGGTGTTCACCTTCCCGGCACACTTTTCCTTGTTGCGCATTCCACTTCCTATGTAAGTATTTATCCCATCATGCTCAGACCTCTTCCCCTTCGAAAATCGACACACCAAAATCCAATTCTTCCGTGCACTGAAGCGTAAATAAGACGCAGTGACGCGCAAGGTAATCCATCTTACCTGTTTGCATTCACCCTTCGTCATTTTTATGCAAATATTCGGGCACACCACACCGCTGACGTCGCAGACGCGAACAAAAAAATCCATTGTGCAATCATCAGTAAGAAAGCGGTCCCGAATCAATCGAGAAAAAAAAAAATCATGCCAATTTCCAAGGAATCAGGAAACGCAAATCTAACTTTCGGACGCATTCCCATCGCATCGCACACCTATAGGTACCTACCTACTATTGCAAGAGCGCTACACTGAGCTGATAAGCGGCGCAAGCCGGGCGTGTTTGAGTTTTGACTTTTCGGTTCAAATATCGCTCCCCCCCCCCTCCCTTCGCCATCTCGTTCAACTGAGAAGCAGGAAAAGCGAACCCAAAATCACACTGACCCAGTAACGTTATCTGTAGCTCGAATGCACTCGTCGTCAGTGACTTTTCGGTGATGGTGAAGGGGGCCATCGTCATCCATTATCATCAGTGAAATGTGACTACCTCGAAATTTGTAAGCTCTGATGAGCCTGCCGGAGCAAGCGGCTCCCTCCTCACGATGCAGGAGCAAAGATTCCGTACCCTTATTGTTAAGGAAAGGAGAAAAAATAAAGTTTTTTTTTTCTGGGGTGTCGCCGTTTGGGTCAAAATCAAAAGACTTCCACCAAATGTTGTTCATTGAATGTTTTCGGAAGAATGGGTGCGAGTTTATGAGAGACAGAGAGACGGGGAAAGGGCTCAATTTTATCGCGCGAGACGTGAATACATTGAACCAAGTCGCTTTAATGGTAAATAAGCGGCATAAAAGAAAACAAGGCGGTGGCAGGGCAGGGAGACAGGGAGGAAAATGTGGTGTATGACGATGACGGTGCTGGCAGGCAGGAGCGTAATATGAGTGCGACCTTGAGATTGTTTTCGACACTCGGGTATGGTTCAAGATTTTTGTTGATTTTCTTCGGTCTTTTCTTTCGCGTTTCCTGGTACAATTTCGGGGGATTGCACTCTCGCCGGCTCCAGGCAGTTCGCTGCTAGGTGGGAATCATCAGCATGCGTCACTGAATGATGTTTTGGTTTGCTAATCCATGTGTAGGTATCTGACGTGAAATGGACATTTCCGAAGAATCCTCGCGGGGGAACTGAGATCAATTGAATACCGGCGAGTGAGTTTGGATGGGAAAATTTGATAGGCAACTGACAATTTCGGGGTGTTGGAATTTTTCCAGAGTTACAGCTAAATTTGAATTGTCGGGTTTTGAGCTATACATCTGAGTCGAATGAATTTCATCTGCCGTATGTTGGAAGATATGCAAGGAAATTAGTAATAAATGCATGCATGCTGTTATTTGTTGGGGACTCAAATAGAAGAGTCAGTAAAGGCACGATATTACCAAGTCGTAACTGAAGGCGAGAATAATGTGCTTACCTTAAGATTTTGGCCATTTAGAAAATAGTAGACTTCGGCAAAGTTGGCCGGGTACACTGAACGAAAACATCCGCAATTCTTCGAATGTTTATTGCATTGCTCGAGTCATATGCTTTCGAATTTCGGATGATTGCCTAATGGTTGAATTTGTCATCAACGGATGAGCATCAATATCACTGTCATCCAAATAAAGGATGATTTTTATTTGAAAATGGGCTGTAAAACATACAGCGCTCAGAGAACAATAACTTAAGAATATAATAACTTGCAAATGCTTTAAATTAGATTTATAATTCGATTGCTTACATTTCCACATTGAAAAGCCATCATGGATACAAAGATCGTTTGTTGGCAGAGGAAACTTATTCCACCACAAAATAGACAATCTTCGGTTTCCACGCTTTACCAATGTAAGTACCACATCTAATAGCGTTGACTATGTTTCCACCTCGTTTGTCAGCTCAGATCATCAAATGGCGTTCGATATAATTATTTACATCATCGTTTTGAATGATTTGCGTTATGGGGCTGAACCAATACCATAAGTGTTTCAATTCGGGATGACAATCATTCTACATAGAATATGATTCAATTGAGGTCCGTTTGCTTCTCGTATCAGTATTCATCCTGTATTCGAGACAAAACAACATTGGCGTAGATAAAAAATTTTACTGGAGGGAGCCTTCAGCATTGTTTTTGTTTGGCTAAACTACGGTTAAATAGAATCTCTGGAATTGCTATTCAATCAAAAGGCGTTAAGGCTATATGTAATTTTATTTCCCAGTTCAATACATTTCCACTTCATACAATAATTGACCTCTGGTTCATTATTATAATAATGAAAAATTCATTTTTATTATATTTATTTCATAACAACGCTTGAGGGAGCCTTAAAAGCTTTCTGATTTTGAATCAGTAATGATAATTTGTTCAAGCATTTTGAAATTACATATAGTCTGGATCTCATATTGATCTCAAACTTAAGAAAATTCTTATGCTAGATAATTCCATGATAATTCCTTCTATATTTAACCATCAATTAAATCTCAGATATAGGTACCAAAATGAATAACAATGAATTTATAATTTTCAAAATTTCTGACTTTTAAATATGGCAATGTGCCAAGCCAGCATTTTCGGTTGTCTGCTATTTTTCACTCACACACCTAAAACCAACGCAAAACAAACACATGTGGTGTAAGCCACAGCTGTAAAATATGCAATACAGCCGCAAAGTTTGTATGTGTTGTTCAAGTTTGTTATGAGCCTTAAATTTATGGACCAGTTAAGAGGGTACTGTCAAGTTTGTGAAATCCCATATTGGAAACATTTAATGTCAGTCCCTTGCAATGGGCACATAGAATAAATTTCATACCTCTTCAACACATAGTGCACTATAAGATTGTGATATGCGCGAGTAACACCCGTGCAGTCCAACTGCTACCACCCAGTTATGAAATCGCTCTCTCCTTTGTTTCTTTCTTCTGCCAAAGATAAGAGACACGCTCTCATATTTGAAAGCAGCGCAAGTATGTTTTGCTGAGTTGAAAGCTCATCCCTGTAAGTTTTACAAAATCTCCTCAACTTCTACGAAGTTCTATGATTTTTTACAAATTCCATATTTTTACCATCTCTCTTCTTTTATTCTATGAAGATTTCTGAATTTCTAGAAAGACACCCATCATCTATAAATATTCCTGAACATCTGCAAAGTTTCTTGAAATTTAACAAAGTTACAAAAACTTCCAAGAAGTTCATTGAGCTTTTTGAAGAAGATCTCTGACAAAACTGAAGCAAGAATCGCTGGAGTTCTTAGAAGTTTGCTGAGCTATTTTTAGATCTTTTACAAAATTCCCTGCACATATGGATTTTTTGCAGCTCCTCAAAATGCTGCGCAATTCGCAAAACTTTTACAGCGTTTTCTGAGCATCCACGTTTCTCGTTGATTTTCCGTGAAAATTCCACGTACGAAATTTCTTAAACTTATACGGCTCATGAAACTGCAAAAAAAAAACATTTTTTTTAAAATCATATCAAAATAATGAAATTCCTTGAAATTTTATTATGTTTAACTTCTTAGAAGATTCCAAAACTAAAATAGAGTTCCCACTTTTACGCAGTTTTCTGAACATTTCCAAAGTTCCCTGAGTTTCTCCGAATTTCCCTGAAACTCTATGAAGTTTCCAGAATGTCTACTAAGTTTTGTTAATTTTTACGAAGTCCCCTGAGATTAAGGAAAAATCCTGAACTCTTGGTCAATTTTTAGAGCCTGAAGACGTCTTATAATGTTATCGATTAGATGTCGATATAACATAAATTCTCGACACTGATTCGTCTAGTCTAGAACATTGAAAAAAATAGACATACATAAATATCAACTAAAATAAACCTCGCAGCTGCTTGACAAAATACCAGTGTATAAAAAAAAACACCCAAAATTCCTGAAGGGGGTCGGCCGCCTTGGCACTCCCCATTAGCTACGCCAATGCAAAACAACCGTCATCCGGTTGCAGATATCATACGAAAAGCGATATGGTCTGAGGTTTCATTGGAACAGAGGATGATGTTTTGGTACAGTGTAGCTAATGCCCTGAGTGTTTTTTTTTATTTCAATGTTGGCAGCGCCGAAATAATCAATTCACGGCCATCGGTTGGCAGCAAGCGCTGCATTTTGTTGAAAGCCCTATCGTGACTCTTTCATTGTTTGTTTACGTTCGGAAATTCATGAAAGAGAAGGTAGAAGAGTATGATGAACTATCTTTTGATGAAAAAGATTAGTGACATTATGTTGATGCTTTCGAATAAAATATGGCTTACATTTTCGCTACATCTCTTCATAAATATGATTCGAGGTGAACTTAAATATGTTGCATATTGATGGACTGCAATACTTGTACTGAAAATGGTTCGATTTTGAGGTCCATGTTTACATTACCCAAATTGAAAATATATTAATTTTCATTTATTCACTACGCGGCGCTAGAGTTTATGTCAATTTTCAGTTTGAGCTATATCTCGTAATCCAGACCAGATGGGAAGCTGCTATCCTCGGAAGAGTGGGAAGATAAGTTCTGAATTCTTTCACTACGCGGCTCAATGAAAATGAACAGTTCCACGCCAACTGACGAATCTATGTTATTGTTCCCTCTCCGAATTCCACGCGGATAGAAATTCCCTTAAACTTGTCAAATGAAATGCATAAATGGTCCCACATACCGTTTGTGCATCCTTATAGAACGTACCGTATGCGTGATAATATTTGCACCATCGTACAAATAAGGTTCCCGTTTCAACTATGCATACAATGCCTTGGTTTTCTTTGCATGCATGTAACCTATAGCTAATACCGTAGTAGGCTGTGTATAAAAGAAAATGATTTACTTAGTTTGACAGTTGCACCATGACGAAGTGGCAGCGTATTCGTGATTTGTCCCAGGCGCAAATGTCGCAAAAAGACATTTCAATCGCCGTAGGAGTGTCCCGGTGGAACGTCAAAAGCGTTTTAGACCGAGAAAAGAAAGGACAACTATCCGCGAAGGTGGCCACAGGTCGTCCGAGATCAGCTCGGGTTCCGAGGGTTATCGCTGCTATCAAAAGGAAGATTCGGGTGAATCCAGTGCGTTCAATAAGGAAAATGGCAAAGGAACACGGGATCAGTGACTTTACGGCACGGAAGATCGTAAAGGAAGATTACGGGGCGAAGTCGAGGGCACGGAAAAAAAGCTCACATGATCTTGATCTTCCTTAAGCGGAAAAATCCGGTAATCCTGTTCACCGACGAGAGCATGTTTACCGTCGATCCCGTATCAAATTCCAGAACCGACCGTCATATTAGTTCTCTTCCGGTAAAAAAACGTGGCCGACGAGCACAAGAACGTGTATCTGACCAAGCATCTTGCTAGCGTTATGGTGTTTGGATTGGTGGCTTCTGATGGCAGAAAAATGGACCCGGTGTTCATTCCGGAAGGCGACAAGGTCAACACGGAGGTCTACATCGGAATTTTAAGTAAGTATGTTCTTCCGTGAATCAAAGAACAGTACGGTCCGAAGCCAAATGTTGTATTTCAACAAGATGGGGCTCCGTGCCACACCTCGAACCACACTCAGAAGTGGTTGCAGGAACATCTTCCGTTCTGGGCGAAGGATATGTGGCCGCCATCCAGCTCCGATCTTAATCCGCTGGATTACTCAATATGGCGCGTCCTGAAGGCCAAGGCCTGTTCTAAACGCCAGCAAGCCTCAGACAAACATTGACCCGTACCTGGAGAGATATGGATCCAGACTACATTATTAGAACCTGCCGTGCATTCCGGAAGCGTGTGGAGGCCGTAATTGCAGTAAGTGTTTTTTAATGTTGACATTGCTCAATGGTGCAAACATTATCACGCATACGGTAAGTGTTTTTTTTTTTTCTTATGGAATGTAGGGGAAATGGCTCTAATGTTGTCCTATGGATCCAACATTGGTCCCATCGCTAAAAATCTGCTATTTATTAATTTTATCTAGATGAACGCGTCATTGGGACAGTATTAATGAATATTTTGGTCGCTATTGAAAATTTAGTCGATTGCCGCATAAATTCACCTAAATTAGGGGCATTTAGCTCGACATTACATTCATTTCCCCTACTTGTTTTTATATGACAGCTTATAAAAATGCTTACTTTTCTGAAATGGACATAATGTACAAATCGTAATACATCAACTTTTAGAAAAAAATTGGCACATTTTTACGCAATATTTATATGATTTGTGCAAAGGAAAAGTTTTCTTAAATGTGTTGCATGAAAACATCAAAAATTATTTGTGTAAATAGTTTAAAACTTAAGAAAACTTCATAGGTACATTTTTTTTCACCTTTTTTCCTTTTAATTCTACTATTTTTGTATCACTTTCACTTTCACTAATTCACTTTTGCTAATTCACTTTCACTATCACTTTGAACTATAACAGATACGTATTTCGTTTACTACTTGCAAACTTCTTCAGTGTCTAGTTATAGACTTTGCAAGTAGTAAACGAAATACGTATCTGTTATTGTTCAAAGTGATAGTGAATGTTAATTAGTGAAAATGAAAGTGATGCAAAAGTAGCAGAATTAAAAGGAAAAATCGACGCAAAAGGCATTTAATTATTCTACTAAGACGCTCATCAATCAATTTCGAACTTCATAGGATTAAAAAAAAACAACATTTTTACAGAATAGAATGGGTGTCAAAGAAATTAATTATTTCAATTGGTACAAGTAACCATCATTCATATAGACGAACATTTCAAAAGGTCTCATCTGCTTGGATAGTTTCTCTTCGTCGACTTTCTCTTTCGCTAATGACTCAGCTGCAAAAACATTAGCTGGTGAACCTCCTTCATCAAACTATGTGACAACAATTAGGCGAAATCTGTTTGTATAACCGTGGTTATATCCAAAGAGAATCGATCAAAGCAGACAGGACCTATTCCACATTAGAGATAGTTCTCGCTTGGAAGGAGCTCACCTTACTTCCTAACAGGTCGCTCCGAGCAATCTACTGCATCGTTCCTTCACTGCACTCAATCATCGGGCAGCAAAAAACAAACCGGCTCGGGTTAAAGCGCAGTTTAAATGCCTGACCATGCCCGCCATCAACAACAGTCGAAAACATGCCCAAAGTCATCGAAAAGAGCATCCATCCAAAAACAAATATTATGCAATCGCTCGCCGCAAACTCCTCGTGAATGAAATTCGACAATCTCCTACTACGCTGCATTCAGTCAGTCAGTCAGTGTTGTTGTTGTTGTTGTTGTTGTTGCTGTTGCGGCTGCTCCCCATTCGTTTCACTACTCTCGTGTTTTGAACGCGATCCATCAACGCAGCAGCAGCAGCAGCCTGCAACCGGCGATGGATGGTGGTGGGGTCCCGTGATGATGATGGCCGTTCTCGGTAGTAAAACGTAGTGTCATCAACGTCATTATCATCATCGCCGAAAATTTCTGGTGATATTTTGCCTCATCTAATCTAACGTAGTCGCACACAATGGGTTGACGGACATTTATTTTCAGACGTTGGAGGCGATAACGCGCGCGGCTTGGGGCTTTGGGGAATTGCATGCGGTGGTGGAGTGCACCTCCGGTTGACAAACAGTTCACGAATCGCCAACGCAATTTCAGCTAATGTGTACCCGATACTGCGAAATAAACAAACGGGGGCTCCTGGGGCACGCTGGGCATAGGGGTGTCACCGCCGCACTGTGACCCAAAAAGGCGAAATGTGGAACTTTATTGCAATCATTAGCTGCTTTGCAGCTCTTGATCTAAGCTTCAAGAAGACTAGTTGAATTTGTATTTCCACTCGCCCCATTATGCCCTATGAGGTGATGAAATTAAAGAGAAATAAAGATACAATTTACTATAACATTGCAAGCAATGATTATAGCAACTTTTTGTCTTCAGTAAAAACGTGTTTTTATTGTTTCAAACATTATCTAGGACATTATATGTTCGAAAAATTAGATATAGAAAAGTATATTAAACTGAAAAAATATATAAAATATATGAAAAAAACAAAGCAAACCTTCATAATTTAATAGTTCTTGACCTAAGCTGGTAGGTAGTGCAAAAATGTGCGAGGAATACTTATAACTACGTGTGTTTTTGCAGTTCTGATATCTGTCTAGAACAGTGAAAGCTGAAAAAATAAAATCGAAAAACTAAATTTAAGAAAGCTATCATAAAAAATGTTCTATAACTGTAAAAATACTGGCCTTAGAATTTTGACTTCTTCAGCTAAAGTAGCTTGGTTTCTACATTTTATATATTTCCTACATTTTTTTTCAAGACATAGTTCAAGTTGCGGGGACTGTTCATACAAAAAAATCACCTGAAGACACTCTATGGATAAAATCTAGGTCTGGTGCCCCCCCAGACTACTCATGCCTTGTAGCAGTCTGGGGTGCACTAATATATGATGTCCAAGCAAAAATGACTTGTTCGGTTGATTAGTTCGAAAACTATTATGTCTTCGCCACACCTAGGCTAAAAAGAAAAAGTCAGGCTCTAGGAAAAAAAAAGTTCCACATTTTGCCTCTCTGAACCACAGTGCACCGATAAGCCGGCCGCCTAATCAGTGAACCCCCTTGGCCCCACATTCCCCACTGGGAATTTTTCCACCACCGAAAAAAACGCAATATTTCCGCATCAGCAATGTTTTATTTTTCGTCTGTTTTGCTCCGCGTACCTAGAAGCCCCTGTACGAACCATGTTGCAAATTTTCGAGGTATATCCACTCACACGCCCTCCCCCCGTGGTTGCTCACAATCAAACACCCCCACCACCCCCGTTCTGCTGCTGTGGCCATCGAGGAAATTTGTTATTTTGTACGTTTGTTGTTTGGTCGAACGAGGTATGGAACGTTTTTTTTTTTGGATAGTCGATCTCACAATGATAGCAGTAGGCACCTTCTTCCAACAACATCAACAATAACAACTTGCAACATCACCATCGATGACGACGCCACCGCCGACGACGACGATGAAGACTGTAGGCGAGTAGGCTGCTAGAGAATAGCATTTTGGGTAGCGGACAGAAAATTACCCTCCCTAATTCCAGTATACGTGTAGCAGGAACTTCACGTACGAAATGGGGAAAACAAACCCGCTGATGGCTCTGATACGAGCTAGATAGACGTTGTTTTTGCAGTTTTCCGTAGTCGCAGGATTTTTTCCGGCTGGAATGAATGTACAGTATCGATCGGCATTCATTGTGGGAGTGGGTGATGTGGTGTTTTTGTTCATGTCTAGGAGGAAGGAATTGTATAGAGGAAAAGAAGATAATGCAGTCCCGGATTACACGCACCTTTCGAAGATATGCATAGCATATAATGGCAGACTGTGGTCCTCAAACTTCCATTGATTGCAACCCACTTGAGACATTCCACAAGCTCACGACCCACCAACAAATCGCAAACACCGCTTAAAAACATAAACAATGCTTTTGAAACAGATAAAGGCCTAAGCCTCAAAAAATTAGTCTTATAACGTCGAAATAGCTTCAAATTGCCAAAATAATGAAAAAGCCTACACGACTACAAGTCAATCGAAAAGCAAATGGCAAACGGAACAGAAAATGATCTGATATTGCCTCAACAACGAAATAGCATAGTAATGATTAAAAGCGCGGTCTAATGCACTACCAAAATGCTTAAATGACAAAATGGCCATTGAAAAAAAACGTTCTAACAGCGCTTGGGACACATGCAAGGGTTCAAAAATCGCGAATAAGCTTGAAAATTCAGGCCATTATTACACACCAAAACTTCTTGTAAAATGCCTCTAAACAACCTTGAAATAGAACAAATTACCTTAAATTATTAGATCCTAAAAACACCCAAACTGAGTCGCCATAAGAAAACCCTAAAAACGATCTAAAGGGTGTCTCACATCAAATTGCATCACGGAAAAAAAACGCTGTAGAAAATAACCTAGTTGGTCGATCCTTTTCAAACTTTCAGACAATTAAATATGACCCATTAGCAAGCTTTTGTCATATTTATTTCATTCAACTTCAATACCATAACCGTACGCTCGCACCATACGCTTAACTCCACTCATTAGGTTCTGTACAACATCTGGCTGCGGCTTCTTCTGTACGGAAACCCACTTTTTCTTCATGTCTTCCTCAGTTTTGACCTCCTTGGGATGCTTGAGAAATGCCTGCTTCATAATAACCAGTATTTTTCGATGGGCCTTAGTTCCGGTGCGTTGGGAGGGTTCATGTCCGTTGGCTTCGTACCCCTCCAGGACAACATTTGAATAGTGGCACGAAGCTAGATCCAGCCAGAAGATCGTAAGGCCCTCGTGTTGCTTCAACAGAGGAAGCAGACGCTTCTGTAGACACTCCTTGAGGTAGATCTCCCCGCTTACAGTCTCGGTAGTCACGAACGGCGCACTCCATTTGCCACATGAGCAGATCGCTTGCCGAATCATATACATGCATGTTCACATGCACACAAGCGCTGCGTAGTGAGATAGTTCTGAACTAATATGAACACCATACAAAAGGACATGATCACCTGAACAACTTTGATCAAGACAGTAACCTTCTATGTGGCCAGGATTTTGAGATACAGCTTATATAGCAAGCTCTTATTCACACTAGCGCTGTGTAGTAAGACAGTTCTGAACTAATGTGGCCACCATCCGAAAAGACTTTGTCACTTGAACAACTTTGCTGAAGACAGTAACTTTCTATATGGCCAGAATCACGAAATATTCTAAATTGGACCTATGATCCATATATTATAGTGCCCGTCATAAGTAACATAAAAGTGAAGCGCTTCTAGCGGTGTAGTTTCCAATTAAACCTGAATACAACAACACAGGCTTGTTGGTCTATCCCAGCACAACAAATTTGTACAAGACAGTATAGCTCTATATATTGAAACAAATGAGATAATCCACCACAGCCCCTATTAGTGAAAATTCCATAAGCTGTGGGTATCCTTATTCGCAGATAGCCCGGCAATAAGGATGCGGCAATAAGATATACCGGCAATAAGGAATCCGGCAATAAGGATTCCTGACTGTATTCCTTTGCAAACTTTGAAATTTTCAGCTCCCTAACTTCCTCCGGAACATCAAACTTGTGCTGGGTGGCGAAGAACAGTAGCCCCGGAAGCAGCCGGAAGTCCACCTTGACGTAAGTCCCATCATCCATGATTAGACAATGAGGCTTCTTCAGCATCTGGGTGTACAGTTTCCGGGCCCGTGACTTTCCCATCGTATTTTGCCGTTCGTCATTTGGAGCCTTCTGCACTTTGTACGTATGCAGTCCTTCCCGGTCCTTGGCTCTCTGAACGAAAGACTTGGACAGATTAAACTTTTTGGCCACATCCCTGACCGAAGCATTGGGATTCCGCTTAAACGCTTTCACGACACGCTTGTGATCCTGATCACTAATAGAACATCCATTATGACCGCATTTCTCCTTCCGTTTGATGTTCAGAGTTTCTTAGTAACGTTTAATCACTCAACTCACCGTTGACTGCACGATTCCGAGTTGTTGTCCGATGTCACGATGAGAGAGTTGAGGATTTTCCAGGTGCTTGCGCAAAATCAATTCGTGACGTTGCTCTTGGGTGACGCCATTTTTTCCAACTTTCGAAAAACAGACAGCGATCAAAAAAAAAAGTGTAAACAATACACTCTAAACTATTTCTACTCCAATTTTCAAGAGAAAATACCCAATGGGTAATTTTCTACAGCGTTTTTTCCGTGATGCAATTTGATATGGGACACCCTTTAATGAGACGCCAAAATACTCTTGAAACGCCCAAATGGTCTAAAGATGCCTTTTTAACGTTCCAGAGTAATTCTCGCTGAAACCAGGCCGCCAGTGACACTTGGTCTTTAAATATTTAAATATGTCCGCTTGATTGGTCGAAACTGATTAAAAAATAGATTTCCACTTTCTATAGCTCAACTTTGGACCCCTCGCTCGGCAAGCGGCCTTACAGTTTTCAAAAAAGTTTAATTTCTAGCAATTCTTGACATATTTATCATGTTAAATCTTTGAAATCTAATATGGAACCCTCCTGCAAACAACACATTATTATGAAAAAGACGGATAGGGCTTTCATTCAGAATGGAATTTTTTTTGGCGGTCATCTTAAATTTGGCCTGCCATATTGGATTTTATCAGAAAATCGTATTTTTCACTGTGGTTACAACCCAAGGTCAATTTTATAATAAAAATTCCGCGAAGAATGAAGCCAGAAGTATCAATCGAACTGTCAAGCGGGGTACCAAACAAGTAAAGTAAATAAACATTATTGTTCCCACAGCCAGTGAATAACAAGTATTGCATTAATTACTAACAATATTTTAGTAATTTGAGATGAAAATCATTTCTGCGCTTTATTTAGTACATTGTGGTATTTATAAGTTAATCCAAGCACTTCGATGAACATTTTTCAGGTTCTATGATCATTTTTGTCTCCCAGAAGCTCCGTTATCGACATGAAATTTTTCACTTCTCAATGAAAGTCACCCGATGCTAACGCAAAAAATCTGGTTGCCGTTTACTCTGACAAAAAATAAATCCCAAGCAGTGCTGCTTGTTCGCAACATTTTCTCTTGGCGGGACTCTTATTATAACAACGACTCTGGTTGCAACTGGCGCTGCTTTGACGTTGATGGCGCGTCATGTGTGGAAAATTGTGAACCTCGTTATAGAAAAATGTTTGTTTCCTAGTGTCAATGTCATTGCTCGCCTTAGTTGTTGAAAGTATCTGATACAAGGGGTAGGTCATTTCGCACACCAATATTGGGTCATCTTTTTTTCTCAGTGTGCCGCAGATGTGCCGATTGTGCCGATCATAGAGTAAGCTGCGATTGTTTGTAAAATATCCAACCAGGCAACCCGGTATTTCTGACACCTTGAATGTTTTGGTTTGAAATCGCAAGGATAAATCGGATTGAGGGTGACGCGTTCAGTGGCGGGTGTTTGAAATATTGGTGTTTTGTGATCATAGGATAATAAGAGTCCTGTATTTTAGGGTTTTATATTGCCCTCAAAGGCAGACCAGAAAGCTAGTCTTTCGTGATGTGAAAAGCAACAGTCTATCAGCAGCCGGAAAAAAAAAATGGAACCGGTGGGGAACATTGTTGGAGACCGACTATAGAGGATGATAAAAAGACTTCTGTAGTTTGTTTTGTGTGAGTTGCAGCATTATTTAAATTAAGGGTATTATTGGGGTCTGATTAACTGCCTCTTTCTCTTGAGCCCACTCTAGAACCTACATTTCGTATTTAGATCTATAAGTGAACTGCTGGTCTGAGTTCCTCTAGTATATTCAATTAGAGCATGTTTCTGAATATACAGTCAAACAGCACGTAATGTTGTGAACAACTTCAATGACAGTTTTCCAGCAGTGCTCCCATTTTCTTTACAACAATCCAATGCATACAAGATTGTGCCGAAGGATCTGCCTAAGTTGTGCTGAGTGACTTACCCCTTGATCTGATATCATTTTTACAGCTTTCATGACGATGAACTCAGAATTAAAATCGGTGGTTGGAAACTTAGTGAAAATTGCGATTTACTGATAAAATCCAATATGGTGGCCAAATCCAAGATGGCTGCCAAATAAATATCAATTCTGTATGAAAGCCCTATCATTCTTCTTCATAATAACGTGTTGTTTGCAGGAAGGTTACATATTAAATTTCAAAGATTTAACATGATAAATATGTCAAGAATTGATAGAAATTCATCTTTTCTGAAAACCGTAAGGCCCTGGCCGTTAATTTGAGCTAAGGAAAGTGGCAATCTCATTTTTTTTTTAAAATAAGTTTCGATCAATCAATCGGATATACCTATTTAAATATTTAAAGACCATGTGTCTTTGGCGGCCTGGTTTAAACGTATTGTCACCTAGAGGCAGGCATGGAAAATCCTTTGCATTTATTTACATTCATTTGCCTCTAACTTTTTTCTTCAACATTATTTCCCAAAATTATTTGTAGAACTTTTGTAGGTTTTGTTATAAACTACAACTTTTGTTAACAAGTCAAATCCATATCTCTTATAAATGGCGAACCAGAGTGAACAGAAGCCATTACTGTTTTTCAGTGAATGTATTTTACATTCACTGAAAAACAGTAACAAGTTCTGCCCGCTCTAGTTCGGGAAGCATAAAAGATACAGATTTGCGTTATGAGCAAAAGTTGTAGTTAATAACAAAATCTACAAAAACTCTACACATCATTTTACGGAATGCTGTTGATGAAAAAACTCAGAGGCAAATGAATGTAAATGAATGTATGTAATGAATGCAAATGATTTTCCATGCCTGCCTAGAGATGGCACTTGTTTTGTTTGACGTGGATTGCTTTAAATTTTTCATAATTTAAAGAAGGTTTGGAAGAAGATTTGAATATTAAGGTGCCAATTTTAAATAATTAAGAGTTCTGAAAACATTTAGAACAAAGTATGCCTCTGAAACATGGCATTGTAATGTTTGACATGCACTATTTTGAATTCAGATTTTCCCTTCGGAAGGGAAGTAGCCGTTGGTCCCCGGTTCATAAGTTGATGGGTCGATAGATAGGGTCCAGGTGTGGGAGCTGCCTTTCTGGTATCGGTAGCAATGGTGATCAGCACGAAAAATAAGATCAACGAAAAACAAATCAAGGAAACAAATAATAAATATTTAACAGATTTATAATCTTTTTGCTGGATTAATCAACTACTTTGCGGGCAACACTGTATTCTGCAGTGTGGCAAATATTTTAGCAAATTATTAGCTAACATTTTTAATCAATTTTTAGGGCATAAGTTCAGCTTTATACACAAAAAAAATATTTTTTTAATCGGCCCCCTCCGTGAAAATCAAAATTTTGTTTAATATTTAGACTTGAATTTACTGATTTTTTAATTATCAGTGAATCAAAAAACATTTAATTACTCACAACTTT
Source organism: Ochlerotatus camptorhynchus (assembly GCF_037179485.1). Classification (NCBI taxonomy): domain Eukaryota; kingdom Metazoa; phylum Arthropoda; class Insecta; order Diptera; family Culicidae; genus Ochlerotatus; species Ochlerotatus camptorhynchus. The sequence goes on along the minus strand of NW_027040855.1, from coordinate 2,467,044 downwards.
TTTCAAGTTAAGTTTATTGAAAATATAAATAAACTCTATTTTTAAATGCAACGTTTTAAAATGTTCCTCTTGAGAAAAATAATCATATTTAAATGAAAAATGTAACCAACAGTTTAAACGTTTCATTCATATCGGAAAGGGTCTAGACAAAATGATCTTTTCTTGCAAGCCCTATTATCTGATCACGTCGAAAGCCTTACAATTATCCGGAGAGACTAGGAAGAATATTAAATCGAGTTCGAGGCTTTTAAGAAGTGCTGAGTTTATGCAATTTTTTGCCAAAATTGATCCCATGCTGTAGCTCAAAAGTTGCTCAACTTTGCTTAGCCCAACAAGGTTTTAAAAGCAGATATATTTTTTTTTTCAAAATAATTGGATAACAACAACTCAGCGACTGAATTCAATTGACTCAGAGCATTATCTTTCCAGACGGAATTTACTCATATTTGGAAAAACCTCCAGTTACTCATAGCCAAGCAGTAACTGCAGTTTTTTTTTGTTCAAGTATTAGTAGATTTTGTATGGAAAGAAAATGCTCTTCAGTCGCTGAGCTGTTGTATTTGACCGTGAAAACAATATGAAATCTAAGCACCCGAACGAGTTCTTCGGTCGAAGAGTTTCCTGCATCTTGGACCTCGTGCTGCGAACTACATCTTGCATGACCCAATACGGTTCATATCTGGGCGTTTCAACGAGTTTTACGAGTTTTTCGACTTTAACTGTGCAGCGGAAACCTTTCGTCACCATATTCAACGCAGACTCCTGAGAAGGACTAAGACTTCTACCTGATTCACGGGCAACTCTATGCCATAGGAGGATAACTTTTTTTATGCTATAGACTTGATTAATGTTCGTTGTAATTGTATTGTAGTTATTATTGTGATTCATGTATTTCGAAAAGATATGGGGTTTTTACGCCTTTTCTAGGCTTTTCCCCATCAGGTTTCATTTAGACACGTTAAGCCCGATTAAGAAAAACAAATAAAAAAAAAATTAAAAAAAATGTCAAAATCCTTGTTATTATATCCAAAAGATCCACTCACTCACTCCACTCCACTTCCAAGGAAGGATAGATCTACATTGAAAAATCTCGATTGTTATTCAAACTTTTGACAACAAACATTTTAGCTAATTAATAACTTAGTGTAAGCTAAATTAACACGATTTCGTTTTTATAAACTTCTATTCAACTTTCAAGGCTCGTTGGATAGCTCTAAAAACATTATCTACTCGAAAGAGCTTCAAACTTCTACTAAGTCCCACAATCTGGAAAAGTTTCCCATGGTATGATAGTATGTTGAGGTTCTACTAGAGGTGCTAAATGAAGAGAGTTCGAGTGTAATATTTAAATATTTCGGATTGTTTTCGGAGTGGATACTCGATCCCAGAAGTAATCAACTTCAAGTTTAAGTAGCTGAACTCAGATCACGCATACACCGTTTGGCCTGCCAAAATGTTAATCTAGACAAGTTTCGGGCTCCGAAAAAATCATGATCACTGGAAAATTGTCCTAAAGCTGAATTTTGAGAACATTTCTAGAATTTCAATGCTTTACTTCAATTCTTTACGGAAACTGATTGGGTTATTTTGTTTTTACGATTTGAAATAAAGCCATTATAAAAGTGAAATCATAAAATGAAAACGCAACCAGCGATTTCATTTACTTCCGAATTTGCTTTAATTTTTCAACTTGTTTCAGTCTTCTGACTTATTTCATTCGGAAACGAACTGATTCAGATGCCGTCTGTATCGCACTGAAAAAGGTATTCTACGAATTGGAACGTACCATTTTGGATTCGCAGAAAACGAGGAAAGACACACAGCATAACAAAACAAGGGAGAATCAACAGCACAAAGCACAGTGCGAACCAAAACATCGGACCGGAAAGGACAATGACATCACACCAACACATTGGAAAATGCATCTACTGCTGCTGCACGTGTGTCCTTTTGCGTTGCGTTCGAGTTCGATTTCGTAATGCATCCTTCGGGATGAACTCAATAAGACCTATCATTGCTGAATGCAGTTCAATGACCTTTTTCCCCTTTCTCTCTCTCAGCCGTTCCTTTTCGGCCTTGCTGCTGCATTCTATCGAGACGCACTTGCTGCGTGTTGCACCAAAAACAGACACGAAGGGGACTGAAATGTGTGGAACTAGATTGAATAGGGGTGCAACGGAAAGTGCGCCGAGCGAAATCATGTAGAAAGCAAAGGCAGCAAAGATCAAATGCATTCAGGACATCGAAACACGGGGGTGCTGACAGACTGGTGGTGGGAAAGTTTCTCTAAGAAAGACAGGGAAGCGTGGTAACAACAACAGCCACAATGCAGATGAAAGTGAAATTTCTTTATTGAAGGGAGAAATGACCCCGAAGCTGATTAGATCATTCTGGGGAATGTGAAACTATGTTATGTTTATAAACTCACAACCACATGGTAAAATTCTCGTGAAAAACCTTCAACATGCCGAAATTTGCTTAATGCGCATTCTTAACCTATCGAATCCGGTGCAGCTTTCTTCTAGCCCTGAGCACACACGTTGTCTGCCCCCTGTCAGTGGGAAAAATTGAAACTGGAAATTAGGGAACAACCAAATTAGAAATGCAAAAAGCCTTTCATGATTCGTCTCATTCATATGCTAATCGGAAAATTATTCCTTTTATTTCCACTTCCTAGCAGCAAGAAAAAAAAATAGAGAGCTGCGCTGCAAGCCAATCCCCAGCATGAAAATCAACCCCACTAAATGTAGATGTATATAGGAAGCCGGCAACAATAGGCGCACACCGACCGTGTGCTGCAGCGCGGTCACTTCCTGCATTTTTCGCTCCCTTCTTCTAGTTTCCCTTCCTGACACTCTGTTGGTTGTTCGTTTCCAATTGGATCCTTTCGTTCCTTCGGTGGATATGTTCTTCTTGTTGTTGTTATTTTTCCTTGCCAACCAGTCAGTGTCTCTAATAGGGATCAAAGCTGGACGACGGACAACGTTTTGTTTTCGTTGTGGAAATTCTAATCAAAGATGCACTTTCACCCCACATTTATTCGGTATGAGTGATTCTAAGGAACTCAATTAGGTGGGAATTGTGATTTTTGGACATGTCTTTGGATGGTTGAAATGTTAGCTTCATATGAATTTTACTTCAAGAGGGATTTCTACTCTCTGATTTTGCGCAGGGCTTGCAATCGAATCAACTATCTGTGAAAGGGTGGCATAACTACCGCCTAACAAACTATTCTGCTCGTTTCGCAGTAGATGTTGATGCTTTTTGTTTGTAATATTAATAGCTGCTGCATTATGTGAACTGATAGGTAGTGCACAGTGGGCAAAAATTGACAAAACCGCGACTGAATTTAATAGCTCGGCTGACAAATGGTTTCAGTCAACATGTTATACATATTCTTGAAGGAAAATGCTGAATCGATTGATGGTGGTCATATTGGCCGAAGATTTTTGCCTGCCGAGATAGAGGGCCGGGATCATCGCGAGTTCCCCGTTAACATTATAAATGCCACAGTATTAAATCTTACTTTACTGAAAAATATGCTCTTTTGATTGATATATTTTCCAGAAACTAAAGACTCAATTGTCTAAACCAGTGGTTCTCAAACCCAATAAAGTTCCTTATTCAAATGTTATATTTTTTTTAATTCTTCATTTGACTTTTGTTGTATTAATAAACTCTGGTTGAGAAAAGCCTATTTGAGTTTAATTGACTCACACTTACATAAGTATTTACGTCTACTACCCCATATATTTTAACATGAAAAGCAATACAAGCTAGAACACAACATTTAAAAAAACACAAAATACATAATCCAGTTATCAGGTCTAAATCATAAAGGGTGGAACGAGTGAAAAGTAGTCACACAAAATTAAGTTTAGAAAAATAATGTTAATAAATTAATCATCTATTTATGTCATTCTGACAGCTTACTCTCACATGAAGCTCTGACATTGTTGAGTTCACTCTATGTACACTGAAATTATTTCACCGAAATCTGTGAAATTTTACCGAAATCTCAACAGCTGATCGTTCGGTAAACAGTTCGGTGATTTTTCACAGATTTTCTGTAGTTTTTCACCGAATATCTGTGAAAAATTACAGGAAATCTGTCAAAATTTTCACAGATTTCGGTAAAATAATCTAAGTGTGTGCTATGCCAAATACAGGTTGATGGAATTCGCAGTTGACCTCTTTCTTTAAGTGTTGCACAACCTTATTGTATTGTTAAATTAAGTGATTTGCAATTTACGCCGTTTTGGTTTGATTATTTTTCGAACTATCAATCATCCTGAATAAGGACCCTTCTTGAGAACTTCTCTGTATGATTTCAATATTTTGAAAATAGCCGATGTATAACGAATTTGGCAGGTTCTAATTTTTGACTACAACTGCAACGTTGTTGGTTTCAAACAATTTTAACGTAGTTTTACCGCAATAACAAGGCACAGGATCAGGCCAATACAGCTTAGGGAATCAGTGAAAGCGTAAAACATTCCTGCTTAGTTAATCAGCTTTTTGCTGTTTTAAAAACCTTTTATAGTCTGGCGAGAATGTCAAATACTGGCTTGTTTTAAGAAGCTCTCAATCCCTCCATAAGACTGGTCTGTAAATCAATCACAAAGTTCATTACCAATTATTTATTAATGTCTTGATAAGATACTCTATAAACGTGTTCTACCATTATAAAAACAACCATTAATTCATTCGGTTTTAAATGAGAGTAAAAAGCATACCGTATGCGTGATAATGTTTGCACCATCGTACAAATAAGGTTCCCGTTTCACCTGTGCATACAATGCCTTGGTTTTCTTTGCATGCATGTAACCTATAGCTCATACCGTAGTAGGCTGTGTATAAAAGAAAATGATTTACTTAGTTTGACAGTTGCACCATGACGAAGTGGTAGCGTATATTCGTGACTTGTCGCAAAAAGACATTTCAATCGCCGTGGGAGTGTCCCGGTGGACCGTCAAAAGGGTTTTAGACCGAGAAAAGAAAGGACAACTATCCGTGAAGGTGGCCACAGGTCGTCCGAGGGTTATCGCTGCTATCAAAAGGAAGATTCGAATGAATCCAGTGTGTTCAATAAGGAAAATGGCAAAGGAACACGGAATCAGTTACTTTACGGCACGGAAGATCGTAACGAAAGATTGCGGGGCGAAGTCGAGGGCACAGAATAAACTTACATGATTACCAACCGCATCTGGGAGCTACGAGTCGAACGATGCAAGAAAATCTTGAACTTCCTTAAGCGGAAAAAATCCGGTAATCCTGTTCACCGACTAGAGCATGTTTACCGTCGATCCCGTATCAAATTCCAGAACCGACCGGTATATTAGTTCTCTTCCGGTAAAAGACATGGCCGGCGAGCACAAGAACGTGTATCTGACCAAGCATCCTGCTAGCGTTATGGTGTTTGCATTGGTGGCTTCCGATGGCAAAAAAATGGACCCGGTGTTCATTCCAGAAGGCGACAAGGTCAACACGGAGGTCTACATAGGGATGTTAAGTAAGTATATTCTTCCGTGGATCAATGAACAGTACGGTCCGAAGGCAAATGTTGTATTTCAACAAGATGGGGCTCCGTGCCATACCTCGAACCGCACTCAGAAGTGGTTGCAGGAACATCTTCCGTTTTGGGCGAAGGATATGTGGCCGCCATCCAGCCCCGATCTTAATCCGCTGGATTACTCAATATGGCGCCTCCTGAAGGCCAAGGCCTGTTCTAAACGCCACCCGAGTACAGCATGCCTCAGACAAACATTGACCCGTACCTGGAGAGAAATGGATCCAGACTACATTATTAGAACCTGCCGTGCATTCCAGAAGCGTGTGGAGGCCGTAACTGCAGCAAGTGGAAACTCGATCGATGGTTAATATAGTTTAAGACTCCGAGAAACACCCCCCGTTGAATTAATAAAAAAAACTCGAAAACGAAATTTTTGACATGTTTTTAAATTTTGACATTGCTCAATGGTGCAAACATTATCACGCATACGGTATATACGGTATAAGGCTGTTTTAAGTGTATTATAAAACCCCCAATTACTCTGTTTGAAAATTGAACTTAAAAGATGGATCCTCATAGTGAATAGAAGCGAAGACATCATATTAAGAAGACTGGCCACTTTGCTAGAATCCAAGCGACGGATACAATAGCGCTGCGCTTGAGTGAAGGTGGAAGCAACGCTTACACAAACCTTTCTTCTGAGGATGTAATCTTTGCTATCAAATACGTTCAAAGCATTTACCATTGAGCGGCAGATGACGCGATTGTATCTATCTCATAGCGTTCGTATGAGAAAATGGAATAGTTGCCAGCCTTCTTGATATGTTGTCTTCGATAAAAGCCAAATTTACGACAAGGAAATCTGTAAGGATATACGAAGTAGGATGAAAACTTCAAGCGATGCTAACGACCGAAAGGAAGTCGATTTCAGCAAAAATTTACTACTTTAGAAGAACCACCATCAGCAACGGTTGAGCATTTGGCGAAGAAGAAGTGAGCGTGGTCCTCGAATTCATACAAAATTGTCGATATAGTATAACAACAGACCAGCCTTCTCCAGATCTTGCGAATAGACGACGATCGGAATAACTTGCATCAGTACCGACAGCAAACCACTGAAACTGTCAGCTAGTGGAGATTAGCTGGTTTCCAATCCACGGCAGCGATTTAATTCGGCGAAAGGGTGAACTATTCGAAAAATTTCATTCAAGCTTACATTCCTGCATCGTGCACTTCGGGAACCATCCCGAAGAATGGGGATATTTTACGGCAACGATTAAAAGTCCAGCTGATCTAAATGCGAAATGTTGTAAAACAATATCGCACACTTTATGAGTAACTGCATCTAATCTATCGGGAGAAAATCGCCTGAAAGAATGCTGGATCGCACAGCGCAACTATTGAAAGATAAACGAACTTTGACGTTCCGCGTTTTACCGGCAACTTTACCTCCATAAATGCTGCCATAAATCTAAACGGGTTAGGATCAAGCAAAATGGCTTTAGATAAATACAATTCATCTGCAAGTTTTCTTCATAAAAGCCATTTTAAAACCTTATGAATTTGTTAGGGATTTCTTGAAAGCAAAACAACTTTTTCACAAATGGCCAATGAGAATCAACTTTTATGCCTCCGCCGTATTACAATTATTTACTATGTGTTTTACAATCTTCGATTTTCAATCTATATTTCCTCGGATATAACTTTATGTTGGTCAGTTTAGCAATGAGCAAGTATTTAAAATGCGAAAATCATAAAAGAGAATCTCGGCTAAGCTTAATGATGGATCTGAAGTTTTTTTCTCAATGTGAAATAATTAGTAAAATCGACGTTTTCAGAGGGTGGACTCATTTTACGTACATTTTACATAGGATTTAAAATGGATTGAGAGCCACTTTATAAGGGCTATTTTAATAATTTTAGAAATTCAATAGGATTTTTATACAATAATTTCAATCTTTATTATTTTGAGATCGGATGGCATTTATGAACCCTTTTCTATCTTGAATGATGCTTTCCTAGTGAATTTAGCAAGCGACTAGGGAAAATGGCTCAAGATAGGGTTTTTATTTCTGCCAAATAGCCTTTATTGTAGCTTAAATTCTCAATGCGTTCGTCATACAAATTTGCTTTGAGAATACATCCTTCAGAACCTTCACCAGGGTGGGTCAACTAGACAGATTCTAGTCTTAATGAGGTTTTGGTGGATACCTCAATGGCAAAGCAGCCTTTAACAGGGTTTTATGAATGTGTTTTATAGTAGCTCTGTAGTTCTTCATAAAACTTAAAATGTTACTTGGGATGTGCTCCGAACACGATGCCTCCGGTAAAATGTGTAACGGAAAATTGGAAATGATTGAACAATCATTTACAAAAATTTCAGGAAATTGTCGATAGATTTTAAATCTACTGATACCAAATAAATCTTCAAAGTTGTATGTAGTTATAAATTACATCAATAGATTTGAAATTCCGTCAATAAATGACTGAGAGATGATTTTTCAAACATTGCAAGTGTTAAGACATATATTATTACGATCAGTATTCATCCAAAAACATTTATTTGTTATTGGGATTTCCTATAGTGCAAACTTTAATTACGGTTCAATAGTTTCCGAATGTCTGTTTGCATGCTAGACACATAAAAAAAACATTAAAAGCCACTCCAATAAAATATACGTGATTGTTATAGCTTTTAGCGAGCGATATTCATCACGAACACAAGTATTTTTTAGTTTTCTTAGAAAGAAAACTTATACTGCCGGTAATCGCAAATCAGTCCCATCTACATTTTTATCAACTTTGAGTTAGCATCATTATTCAGTTTATCTTTCTATGTTTTTTGAGATGTGCTTTTGAAAAAAGGTGGTTTGTTCAAGAAAAATGAAAAACAATACCAAGTCAAATTGTTCCACAGCAAAAAGTAACCGCAAGTCAGTCCCATTAGACAGATTTTGTCCACTTCCCTAGGGTATCTGGAACATGTCCTGATGTGGCCAATATAGTTCTTACGATACTCAGCTATGGCTTTGAATTCTCATGTGATTTGATATATCGCTTGATGGCCTTTGATGATTTGATTTAAAAAGGATTTAACACTTCCACGGGGATACCCGGAATATGTCCGGGAGTGGCCAACATGGTTCTGATCACTCATCATAACTCTTATTGATCTTATTTTTATAATTCTCATGTGAATTGAGTTATCGCATGGTGGTTTGGCACGTTTGTGAAAAACTCTGGTCTGATGAAGACCCATACTCACCGGAATATGTTCCGGCCATTGCTCTGTAAGTAGCGGAACGAATCCAGAAACATTCAATAACGTTCTATGGGACCATGGTATCTTTCTACTGTTCAATACTGTGCTAAACTAATGCAGCATCGTCATGGAATTGTGACTGACTTGCGGTTATTTTTCTCATTGACGTTAAATGTAATCGCAAGTCAGTCCCACTCAGATTTTGGCCATAAAATAAAAAATTTACGATATGTTTCCAATATTTTTTGGTGAACATAGATACATTCTACCACATTGTACGTTTATTTTTATTCCTCCAAAATAAGTGTCAAATCAGAAAACTTGTAAAATCTTTGAACCTTGTTTTCTCATTTCCAGTTTTTTACAGATGGGACTGACTTGCGATTATGAGCAGTATATGACTGTCCAATAGATTCTAGATGTCTGTTCCCACCTATTACATATTAACAGCTCTTAACTATAAAATATATCGGACAATATTCATATACATCTCATCAACCGCTAACCACATTCAAAGCAAAGGAATGTCATGCACTAAGTATGTGAAATTACGATAGAAATCATTCCATATCGTGCCGCACTTTTTAGCTGATAATCCAATGGAATCTATCAATCATCGCATAGAATGAATAAACCTTTTGACATTGCTATGTTATAGGATGGATCCAGTGTAGATTTTCAGTGTAGTGCACCACTCTTCGAAACTGTCGATCAGGTGTTGAAGTCGCAAACAGTCAGCAAAACATCGTGCAACCACTTAAATCTTGATATCATCCGCATAGAAAGATCGGAAACCAGTTGGAAGTACTAGTCCGATCTCGTTAATGAATAAAGTGAATAACAATGGTGGTAATATAATAACATTAATTTCGATAAGAACACATTGATCTTCACTTTAACAAACAATCAGAATCATGAAAATCGCACCAAAACAACAACATTTCGAGCAATGTCATATGCACTGTATACTAAACAAAAATCGTCAAGACCGAAGTTCGATGTTGGTCTGTCTGTGATGTCTGTCAAGATACATGGAACAAATAGGATATGTGCACTCCCTCGGGTTTCTCATGAATAGGATATTCCCCAGCCCCCGTCCCCCCTAATATGTCCATGCGGTATACGGAAAGCCCCTTAATACGATACCGATTAAAAAAAAAACATTCCAATTTAAATGCACTTGCCAACAACCGAAAATACTGCCCTAGCCAACTGACGTAACTTTTGCAAACTTGCCTCTGCCCCACACTCGGACTGCTTCGATCCGATGCTCCTCCTAATTCAATTAAGAGGCAGCTATCTCACAATCCTCCACTCATTCACTCACGCAGAGTAGATAAGGCCGAACGCACTTCGCACATCTCAAATACCTACAGTTTTTTTTCTTTTTTAGTTGGCCCAATTTTCGCAACACACAGATAAAAATTTCTAAAAAAGATGTTTAAATTTATGATCAACCATGGCGAACGCACAGCTCAGCAGCAGACGGAAACGCAACCCGTTTCTCATGCGTTTGCTGTGAAACCAAAAAAAAAAACTTAACTGAGTGAGAAGAAGCCGAACAAGAAGAGGAAAAATGGCACCCCAATGCGTTTGTGAGTGTGCGAGTGTGCGTGTGCATTCACGATTTTTTTTTTCGCACCCAACAACCTAGTTGCTAGTAGAGGAGCCAACAAACAAATAAATACGAAATCGTTTTTTTTTTGTCTCGGTCCGAACAAGGTTGCAAAGACTCATTTCAGCTAAAACAATGTTTTTCTAAATTATGAAATAATTAGATGCCTTGATCAAATTTTGAATTGGTAGGATACAAGAAGAGGTTGCAAAGAATGTGTTTGACATATTAAACCTGTTTATTTCACTTCATGAGAGTCACAATCAGCGATTTTTCACAAACTCACTCACTCACTCACTCACTCACTCAGCGATCAGAAAATCGCTGATTGTGACTCATAGAAAGCAAAATTTACAGGTTTTATGTTTCCAACGCATACTTTGTAACCTCTTCTTGTAAGTTACAAGTAAAACATGCCATCATACCATCTTTTGGTTTTATTATTCCGAAAAACATTATTTTAGCTGAAATGAGTCTTTGCAACCTTGGGTCCGAATGTCGCCGAGTTGAAATGGAAGAAGAAAAAGAAACGCATACGCACTCATCGCGGCGCGCGAAAAACGCGTTATCTTCACTCCAACTGGGACTGTTTTCTTTATCTTCTTGTCGGCTTGATACTGTGGCTTCCTCTCCTTGGCTGCTGATGATTATTGTTATTGTTACAACTGTGATACGAGACCGCGATATTGCAACCTCACCGCACGCACAGATACACGCACCGCGGCAAATTTGGTGTGCAGGGTGCGATTTTTGGTTTTTGGTTTTGCTTGGTGGTGACCAACTGCTGGCCGACCGACACATAAATACCTAACGAGCGTGGAAGGAACCAACGAACTCCCCAGCATTATCAGCAGCTCGCACTGTGTGCTGCAAGTGTGCGTGTGGAGCCGTGGGGTGGGTTGTACCCACGAGGAGAAGGAAGAAGAAAACCAGGGGTAGACCACACATGTGTGTGCATGATCTCGTGCCGTGTACGAAACTTAGAAGCCGATTAACTTACAGTGTGCAGAAGTGAAGCTGCTCGTTTGCTGCGGAATTTCGACTTGTGCTCAACGAGTTAGGCAATGTTAGGTGAACATTTCAAAAGGTTTCAATGTGGATAGGACCTTTTAAAAGGTTCATCTAGAACTGTTCTCATTTGGCATGTGTTAAGTCAGACCGGACTAAAGGGTGTATTCGATAAAAATGACGCACACAATTATACCAAACTACTTGAAATTTCGAGTGAAAATTCATTAGACAGTAAAATATGTCATGATTCAAATACCGAGCATTGACTTGGGTGTTAATTAAGAAAACAAAATGTTGTCCTAACAATCTCATGCAGTGGCGAAAAACTACATTTTGCTCATTTTTAATTATTTTTTCCATTCCTTGTTCAATTTATTAACGGATCCTTAATCCTTAAAGGGTGATAGAAAATATTGTTTTATTTGGCGTAAAAAGATCCATTTTTCATTTGTTAACAGTTAAGATTTTTTAAGCCAAAATTAGCCGACACGTGTAGTTTCAGACCATCTGCACGATATTTTCAATAGCGACCGAAAATATCCATTAGTACCGTCCCAATGATGCGTTCAGCTTGATAAAATTGATAAATAGCAGATTTTTAACGGGCCCAATCTTAGATCCATAGGCCAACATTAGAGCCATTTCTTCTATTGAGGGAAATTCTAAGCGATCTATGAGCAGAATTTCAAGATAGTCTTGAGAAAAAATCCTAGGAAGATCTGAATAGAAGTCCAAGGAAAGTTCCATGATAGTTTGGAGAAGAATTTATCGAAAATCCAGAAATAATTCAAAGGGATTTCTGAGGTAACTTCGCAATGAATTCCGAGGAAAATGTATAGGAAATAACGAGGATAATTCAATGGAAATTCTGCGATCAATTCTATCATAATACCGAGAAGAATATGAAGAGAAAATCTGCGAAGAATTTAAAAAATCAAGGTTACTCTGACAAGAATACCCATGTAGTTTTGAGGAGAGATCTTGAGGATGAAAATATTTTCAAGGGATCGTCTCCTAAGTAGTTTTGAGGTCTTCTCGTTCCAGGCGAATCATTAAGAGATTCCCAAGGGAAGTCGGAGCAAAATTCGGCGGTCGATCTATGGATAATTCTGGGGATTGTGAGAAACACTTCTATGGCGGTAAGCTCCAACTCGGATTAACTTTTAATACCATCCCTGTTTGGATGATGTGCGAATTGTTTGCATAGCATCGTGTTGAATAACTCTGATGTCGACATCAAAGCAGCCAGACATTCTTGATCGGGATTTAATCCGAGGATAATACCGATTGGAGCTTACAGCCACTAGTGAATTCTAAGATGAATTCCAACCCGAGTAGCATACTTCCGTCACAAAAAGTTGCAGCAACTTGTTTATAACGTAAATAAGTTGTACTGAATCTCTTACAACCGATATACGACAAGCGTACATACTAGGGAAGCTAGTTCTGGTTAGAATTCCACGGAATTTATAAGGATAATTTGCAACAAATTCCGAGAAAAAAAAAATCATGGGAATAACGTGGAATGTTTAAAAGGAACCCTGAGGAGTTCCCAAGCAGGAGTAATTAACTTATGACTTTGTTTCAAATTCAGGTATGACATATGCATTACTTTTTTTTTTTTTTTTTTTATTAATTTATTTGATAAGGCTCAACCGAATTAACTTTACAGAGCCGAGGATTCTTGGTCACTATACAATACATTTTAAAACTATAGTCAAAAGGTACAACACAATAAACACTTTACCTTCCGCTATCCAAAAAGCCTCCTCCATCAGAACTGGAGCCGCTTCCAGTAGTTTCATTGTATGGCAAATTGTTGTACGCCAACGAGGGTCAGAGCGCGTCCATTGCAGCAATGGACGCAAAACGTGGTCAGCACTCACACACTCATCACGAAACGGTTGCTTTCCAAAGTCGACGACGCATCGACCGAAAGAACTGCTGATGAAGAACAATGAGGAGGACCACACAATGGTTGCTGCCGAGAAAACAGACGATCGCGTAGCACACATCGAGAGTGGCCTGCTTTTGTCGACAGCCGAGTGAACACTGATATGCATAACTGTCAACCTAAATATTGTATAGATGAGCCTGATGTAAGAGGTAAGAGGAATATCAAAAATAATACCTCAAAAATGATTTCGCAATATGTATGATGTACCCAACTTATACATAATTTAGCTATTGCAATTACTACCGACTAACCAACGTTTGTTATGTCTGAAAAGGTCTAATAATTCCAATTCAATAGCTCTTTTAGGTGATAAATACTGAAACATCACGTTTAGTTATTTTGGTATTTATTGGACATTTTTTTAAATATTTCGATAACTGGCTAATAGCAAACCATGATTTTATACCGTAAGCATACCAAAATAAGGTATCATACCTAACTAACTTATCATATGTTATCGATTAGTTATCGGGTCTTTTCCTGGAATTCCATCGCAATTCCGAGCAGAATTCAATGGAAAATTCTTTGGTAATTCTTAGGAGAATTTCAACCTCTGGGATCAGTGAAGAATTCCAAGGTAATTTTGCGGATAAGGCTGAGGAAATTATAAGTAGAAAGTCAAGGGAGAATTCCAAGTGAATTCCGTCTGAAAGAGAATACTAAGGATTGCTTCACAGGTAGATCTGACTGGATTTCTGAATCCAGGTGAATTCTCAAAAGAATTCTAAGGGAGTTCGGAACAGCATTCTTAGGCAGTTTTGACTAAAAATACTCAGAGGGAGAGATGGGTGGAGAAAACAAAATACAATTCGGCAGCAAGGATTTGTACCTAAATTATCTTGCAACACTTGCTAGAAGCTACCATTTCACATGACTTTTATTTTTGATTCGATTTACGTGGAAAATAATAATTGATTGCATCGCAATATTTTGCACATTTCTTGGTGCCATCAATATTGTGTTTGATTCCAGAAACTAGTTGAATTTGAGAAGCACACGAAACATAAAGGTGATTGAATTTCTGTTCGATTGCAATACTCTCAAATTTAATCTAGTAAGAATGAGAAATCCTCCGAAAAAAAAAACTAATGGGAATGTTCGATTGGCTCAGATTTTGACAGTTCATTTGACTCAAAACATTCTCTCCGCCCATCTCTCATTCACTTATTCTAAGGAAAAATCTAAAGGAATTGTGGGAAGAGCCTCTAGCGAATTCCTATGAGAATTCTAAGGTAGTTCTGAGTATAGTTTCAAGGGAATCCGAAAAAAATGTTATTTCAATGTCTGAGGATAATTGGAAAAGAATTCCAAGGAAAATTTTGAGGAGAATTTTATAGAATTCTCGTTAGAAGATGAATTTCAAGAAACATTTGACTTCTACAACTATTGAAACGATTGCAGGAAGCAACAGTTCAGAGAAGAATCCCAAGACAATTTTATAGGATACTTCTGAAGAGACTGAAGAGAGCAGAATTTCAAGTGAGCTTTAGGAAAAAAAATATGATTGCTCTAACTGGAACTTTAAGCGATTTCAGAGGGGAATTCTAAGTTGGTTTTGAGAATAATTTGAAAGGAATTGAAAGCGTGATTACCTCTCACCCCAGCAGGCTTGAGTTCAATCCCAGTCGACGCCGCCGGGATGTTCTGAGGCATAACATCTCAGATTACGCCTTCCTTCGGAAGGGAAGTAAAGCCGTTGGTCCCCGGTTCATGAGTTGATGGGTCGATAGGTGTAGGAGTTGCCTTCCTGGCGTCGGTAGCATTGGTGCTCAGCACGGAAAACAAGATCGACGGAAAACAAATCAAGGATAAAAAAAACCTTCTTTGGATTTATTAAGGGACTTTATGCCGGCCCTCAACTTAGTATTCTTTGAACAGTTCCACAGTTGTTAAATGAGAACTTTCTAAGCCAGTACCATTTTTGTATTAGTATAATTATGTGGCAAGTACAATCATACTCTATACCCAGAGAAGTCGAGATATTTTTCAAACCGAAATAATTCCTAGACCGGACATCCTAGACGACCCTAGCCACTCTCAGCATGGTTTTGCTATATAGCTGTGCTTTTACCGAGCGAGCTAAGGGAGGCCCTTTTGACACACGTTCAAGTTGAATCCAAGGCTGGCATCAAAATTAGTTCTTATTAGAATCCTGAGGGTGTTTTGAGGGAATTCTTACTACAATTTCGCGATCATTTGGAATGGATTCTTTTGGAATTTTCAGGAGGATTTCAAGTCAGAAGAATCTAAGAAAGGTATCTGAGAAAAAAATTTCTTAATTACAGACACAATTTAAATGGAATTTGAGAGGATACTTCCTGAATTTTAGAATTCTGGGAAAAAATGCTACGAAATTAAAAGGAAAGTTTAAAGGGAATTCCGTCATAATGCCGTGAAGAATTGAAGGAAAATTCCATGTGAAATCTGAAGATAATTTCAAGGAACTTCTGGAAGCAGTTCAAATTAATTCAGGGAAACATTTTAAGGAGGTTTTGAATTGAATTCCAAAGGGATTCTGAAAAGAATTCTAAAGAAATTATTAGCAGAGCTTCTTGTGATTGTTTAGATCATTTCTAAGGAGTATTCCAAATTAATACCGTGGAGAGTTTCATTGGAATTCCTTGGAGAGTTCTAAATGAATAGCTTTTAAGGAATTCCGAGGATTTCCTCTTCTTCTTCTTCTTCGCATTTCAAGCTTATTGCATATCGCATATTAACTTATTGCGTGCTCTCAACTTAGTGTTCCAAAATGCACTTCCACAGATACTAATTGAGCGCTTCCGATGCCTGTACCATTTTTGCATTAGTATAATTGTGTGGCAAGTACAATCATACTCTATATGCTAAGGGAAGTCGAGAAATTTTCCAACCCGAAAAATTCCGAGACCGGCCCGGGAATGGAACCAAGCCACCTCCAGCATGATCTTGCTTTGTAGCTGCGCCTTTACCGACTGAGCTAAGGGAGGCTCCGAGGATTTCCTCACGGTAATTAATTTGCATTTAATGGAATACATATCTAGGAAAATCCCATGTTAATATTGAGTAGAATTTAAAAGAAAAAAAAATCCAGCTGAGCAGAATTTAAAAAGAATTCGGAGAATAACTCCATATGAAATTTGGGAACAAACCTATGAGCTGCACACAAGCTTTTCAAACCATCAATATATGTGAACCATCTTAGAAGTAACACTCCTACACACTCAGTCTAGCACGGTAAAATCTCCAACAGCCGGTCATCATTTACTTTTGCTGGTATTTATTTAAACTATATGTATGTTAGCTGAGAGCTCAGCAAAAATCTAATTTGTTAGCTGAGTCTGCAATTCCTTTAACTCTAGATTTTAACTTTAGATTCAATACATTAATAATGTAAACGCAAAAGATAATTTGGCTCTGTAAATTTTATTTGGTTGAATCTGCACGAATTAATAAATTAACGAAAAAAAGGCTGAGTCTTGGGAAATTGTTAAATGAATTTAAGCAAAATAAATTGCAGAACTACTCGGATGTCGAGTGTTCACTGGGCTGTCGACAGAATCAGACCACTCTCAATGTGTGTTACGCGATCGTCTGTTTACTCGGCAGCAACCATTGTGTGGTCCTTCTCATTGTTCTTCATCTGCAGTTCTTTCAGTCGATGCGTCGTCGACTTTGGAAAGCAACCGTTTCGTGATGAATGTGTGAGTAATGACCACGTTTTGCATTCATCGCTGCAATGGAAGCGCTCTGACCCTCGTTGGCGAATCTGCCATACAATGAAACCACTGGATAAAATGTTTATTGTGTTGTACCTTTTGACTATAGATTTAGGATGTATTGTATAGTGAACAAGAATCCTCGGCTCTGTAAAGTTAATTCGGTTGAGCCTTATCAAATAAATTAATAAAACAACATATGTACTCGAATGTTGGATTATCGGCCAACAAATTTAAGTGTGTAAAGAATACCTAGGAGAATTTCATGATAATTCTGCGCGCATTATTAAGAATTAAGGAAGTTAATGAATTAGAAGTGGATTGTATACTGCATTCCAAAAAAATTCTGAAGAAGATTTCCAGAATGGTCTGCAGAGCAATCGTAGAGTGTGAAGTATAATATAAGGGACTACCAGAAGAGTCTCAAGATGAACATTGTGAAAATTCTGTGATGATTCTTCAGCAATCCTCTGAAGAGTTCCATCTATAAAAATGATTAAGACATAGTAATGATCTAAAGATCACAGAAATAAAATTAAGATCTAGAATATTCAAAAAATTCAAGTTTCAGACACATTTAAAAAAATTGAAATCTTATGGTTAATTATCATTATCATAAAGAAATGCTCAAGACTCTGTCCAAACGATGTTTTTTTTTTAAACATTTGCTTACTATGGCAATGCATGGCATGCTATGGCAAGACTGTTTTTGTTACGGTCAGTTTGTCAGCAGTTCAACAAAGTTTTTTTTTTAAATATTTATTTACAATGTTTTCAGCCAGGTTGGTTCATCTTGAGATTCAACCAAGATAAAAATGTAAAAAAATTGCAAAATTGGGTAAATTGATAGTCGACTACAGCACCATTTTTTTCACAACAACCATAGGCTTATTTATCGTTGTCATGGAAACGACATATTCAATTTATATGGGATTCTGATAACTTGAAACAAAGATAGAGCAAATTAGAGAAATGTGAAAATTTCCCATATTTATTTGCCATAATATTCATACAAATTTCAAATCATTTGCGTGACCTTTTCATTTTCAGCACAGGCTCGTATTTTGAGGCTATGAATCAAACTAGGGATTATATTGCAAATTTTTTTAACAAAATGAAGAACCCTAATGTTATAAAGTCTACGATTAGTTTTCATAGTTTGGAGTTTCATTTCTGAAGTCCAGGATCGTTTGAAATTATATCTTCTGGAAGGACCGGAGAGGAGAACGCTAAAGAGTTTAGCACAAGGAATGTGTGTCGAACTTTTGAGAGATATCTACAGATATTTGAAGAATAACAAGGAAATTCAAGGGATCTCAATTGAAAATATTCGGAGAAATCTTGAAGTTTCCGTTGTCTGGTCTGGTGGTGATTATTTTTTGACAGATTCAATAGGTCTTTACTTGAATCTAAATCACATAGCTTTTGAAAGATGATTCCTGAAAGATAATTCATCCTTTTTAGGAAGCTCTCCCTAGCAACACACTTGTCACTGAACAATTGTTGTTACTTGTGTTCAACTTATTCCAGTCACAATCAAGGTGTTGTTACTTGTGTTCAACTTATTCCAGTCACAATCAAGTTGCAGCAACTTATTTCGATGGAAGTATGCTACTTTTGCTGATTCTCTTGGTATTATTTCTATTCTCCCTCCAAAATTTTTCAACTCTGTGAGCACTTTCATGGAAAATAACTATTCTGTAAGCAAAGGGTGCTCAGAATCGCATAGGTACATACCAAAAGTGGTGAAATTTATACTGTTGTCATAACTGATGCTCTTTGCCTACATATCTGGAAATCCATTATCGATATAGTGCTAGCTTCTTTCCTCTACTCCGGGTGATCTTTATTAACTGTCGGTGATTTTCACACGTGTAATACTCAATTGATAAAATGATACATATTGCAGTTTCATTTTTATTTTTAAGTGTATTCAAATGTCAGCTTAGCTCGCTGTTTTGAAATTCGATTGGTTTTCATTTTTAAACAGCCATGATCGCGTAAACGTACAGTAGAAAACTAAACAAACAAAATCTTCGTATTACATTAGGTAATGAAAACGTTCAAAAATGTGAAATGAGATTTAGGCGTTATTCTAGATTCTAAATTGACATTTGTGGACCATTATAACACAATAATACATAGAGCAGGCAATATGCTTAATTTAATAAAACGTTTCGGTCTCCACTTTAAAGATCCTTATACAATAAAATCACTTTACGTTGCTTATGTGAGGTCAATATTTTATGCACTACGTAAGTTAGGTTGGACAGCTTTTCCTCTCCCGTCATATGAAGCACGGTGCTTGTTGATCAGCATTCAAACATTGAAAGAACGTCAGGATTACGCAAAGATTTCTTTATTAAACAATATCATTTCGCAACGCATTGACTCAGCTGGTCCATTGTAAAGATTACATTTGTATGCACCTTCCCGACAATTACGCAATCGACACTTGTTCGCAGTAGATCGCCATCGGATCAATTACGCTAAATTTTGACCGGTAAATCAGATGAAGACTGTTTATAATCATCATTGTGAAATGATTGACCTAAATATGCCCTCAAGTAAGGAAGCTTTTTATCAACCTGCCTCTACACCTGGTTTGAATCTTCTTGACCCCAAGTCAAGCTAGCTGATAACAAGGTGTTCACTTTGGACTCTTGCAAGAAGCATTTACTGCAAATATGACATGAAATACCCCTATAGGTTGTGCGTACAAACTGTGAGATCATTTCACGACGCATGCGGCTGGTAGTTAATTCAAAACGAGAGAAATTCGAACTTAACTGGACGCTATACACAGTATTAGAAAAATAAAGATGTCAACAATTATCATCACTTATAGATGTCCTGATAGCTACGATTGCAAGCAATTTAGAATAAGAAAAGACAGGTACCGTTGTTGGCGGATGGAGTCTGAGCTGGTATTATTTTTTCTGTATACCTGATTTTCTGTAATAAAGATACCATTTGCGGTCAGTATTCCCACTAGTTACTAAAGATCAGGCAACCTGGAATTGTGAAAACTTAATACCGGCTAAATCTTCATCCACATGCAACGATACCTCTCTGTCATTCCTGGTCTATCTGAGTATAGGGAAAATTAGAGTGCTAGTCATCCAGTGGCAGAGTCCGTTGTAACCAGCAATCAAATTGCGTCTAGAAAATCACATTCACACACTTTCCCTAACACTTTCATAACACCGGGAAAACTTACCTTGCAAAAATTTCGATCGGCTTCACTCGTACTCCAGAATTTCCAGACTCGCTCTCTAGCTTTTTACTGCTCAAACCTGTGCAATAGGTACTTGAAGCACCGAGTTTGGTTTGGTTCGATGGATGGATGGATGGTGTTTGCGCGTAAAGCAGGAGCTCTGTTCAAAACTTTCAAACTCCGAGAGAAAATTTTGCTTCCAATAAACTTTTTTGTTGTTGTTGTTACTTGCTTTGATTTGTTTTGTATATCTTTTTTTTGCGATTTCCAAAGAGACAATTTTTGCTTAAATTTTGATTTTCGAACAGTGTCGCTACTTTTGTTTTCGTTTTTTGTTTTGTTTTGCCGAAAAATGTTAATTTTGAACCGAAAGGTTTAGTTTCATGTTTCGAGGTGGTTGAAAAGTTTTACATTAGAGCTTCACATTTAGTTCTGCGGTCCTGCGGCTTTTCCCCACTACGATCTGGATTCATAGGGAATGGCTGCTGCTGCCGTTGCTGCTGCTGCTGCTGCTGTGACTGGCGGCATTCGAATGGCCACCTCCGGTGATAGCACTGCTGCTGGTATTGCTACCACTGTGGTCGTCGTTGCTGCAGTTTTCTGCTGAATTGGCAAACTTTTGCGAGAATTTCATCGGCGAGCACTTGCCTATTAAGGCTCGGTTGGACATTTTCCACTCACTTAAACTTAGAAATGCGAATATTCTTTACCGTCCGTTATCGCTGATAATAATTTAATTTCTTTTTCTGTATGATACAAGGATTAATTTTAAACTTATTCACTTCCGAAAATGTACACACATTTACACACAATCTGCGCCTTACTGGATTAAATTTTCTTCGATTACCACACTGAATTTTCCGAAATTACAAAAAAAAAACGAGTTTTGTCACTTTTTCTTTGCCTTACTCTTCGTAGAACATAAATACTTTCCGAAAGGATCAAATTTTCATCACTTGTTATGCCGAAATGGATTTTTCATGAAACCAAAAAAACTGCAATTTTCAATTTAAAAACTTCACATCGGGATCGACTCTCCCTTCCTTCTCCGGTGTCGGTGTGTATCACAAACCCGAAATTTTCTCTTCCCGGTCCGGAATCCTCGGAGTTCGCTACACTCTGCGGTCCACCAGTTCTTCCTCGTTTGCTGCGCGAAATCTAACTGCCGGGTGCACCCCTGATGCACTTGTGTGCAAACTCGGAAAAATCGGATTCTCCTGCTTGCTTGCCGATGGTCCTCACCGGTGCTGCTGCTGCTGCATTGGTGTTTGTGTTAAGGGGAGGAAAAGTGCAACACCCCCGAAGCGACGCAATTTTTTTTTTGTATTTCTTCGGTAGAACAATTTCTTTTTTTCGGAAGTAAGGGGACCGTGGTATGTTTCCCCCGCTTTCGCTTGGTAGAACTTCTCACTATTCTATAGGATTTACAATCAAGAAATTGCGAAAATATTCGTATATCTGAGGATCACACAGAGTTTTCACAGAAACTTTTCACAGTCGAAAGAGAATTCAACCTTCCGGGTCCGCAGGTGTTGGAGGGTGAAAATTCTACAGCCCCTAGGGTAAACTTGGCGCGCGATCTGCCTAACAGTCCACGCGTATCACACTGTTCATTCTTTCAGCTCGTTGCCCGACTGGTTGGTTCAGAACCGCGAAAGCGCGGTCGTAAGTCCACTACTCAAGCACTGCACTTTTGAAAAATATTTGAATTTTGCACTTTTGTTCACTGTAAAAAAAAATAATTCACGATTCAGATCACAAAACCGATCCAAGTCCGGCGAGCACACTTCCGTCGCGTGGTGCTCCTTTCCCAAGACGTTCAGAATGCACCTCGTCTTCCTCGTCGTCGTCGTCGTCCTCGTCTTTGTCGTCGATTGCGTGTTCCGGTTGCGTATTTTTCTGTTATTGTTGTTTTTTTTTATTACTTGTAGAGCAATGAGCTATGTGTATGTTGTGTCTGACGATTCGCTTAGCTATGGTTAATTTCGATCAAAAAATTTCAAATGCAAATTTCGCGCAAAAAACTCGGTTTCAAACGATTTGGGTTCTTTTGGTTCTTCGAAGTGCACGCACCGAAAATACTGCTTGCTCCCGAGCACCTCCAAAAGCTAGGGCCGAATAGACAAATATGAAAAGTGTAAGCTGCGTTTTGGCAGAGTGTGGCCCCGGCAGTCACTCACCGACACACACCGCATATACACATAGGCACTGCTACTGCCTGCCTGCTGCTGCTACCATTGCCATTGCCATTGCTGCTGCTGTTGCTGTCCGACCATCATCAAAGCACGCTCAGCGCACTTCGAACAAAACACACAGCCAAAAAAAAAACACCCAAAAAATACACTGCTGAGTCCTGCTAATGCCTATGTATGGGTGCCTGTGCAGTACGGTGGGCAGAGGAGGCAGCAGTAGCAGCAGCAATAACAACCAAAATGCGTGTGAATGAAATGCGTCTCGAGGCCTAGTGGGAGAGCGACGGGCGTGCGAGTGAGAGAGCGAGCGATCCAACCACCCCACAGCATACCGGGCGTCCGTCCACCTCACCGTGAGAAGAGAGCATATTAGAAGAGTGACAAGCAACATTATGTGCGTATACCAAGCTAGGAGGAGCGCGCCTCTATGTGTGAGTATGGGTGGGTAGGCAATTGCCGAAAAATACACTTTGTTTTGTTGGCCCACTGACTACGATACGACACGGGGAGGGCCCGAAAGCGCAGGGAACTCATGCTCTTTTCCAAGCAGCGTCCCGAATGACGATCGACGACAACGACCGACGCGAGAAGAGGTCTATTGCTGCACAAGTGAATAGGTTTGCTATGTAGCTACACATGGGGATGGAATTGCCGAAAAACCACATAATCGTACGGGGAGAGGAGGTGAGATGGAGACAGAGAGTAAGCAAGCGCGCGAGAGTGGGCCACCCGAAAAAATCAAGAACCGAAACAGAATCATGACTTCGATGTGCCTTTATGCGATGCTGGTTGTTATTGGTAAGATTTTTTTTATTAATTCGTTTATTTGTACAGGCTCAGTCGAATAAACTTTACAGAGCCGATACATTCTTTTTCTTCTACAATAAGAATCTTAAAACTAGAGTTAAGAATCTTAAAACTAGAGTTAGGGAGTTTTACAATTTAAGGATGGGGAAAGGTTGAGAGGATTACGAATTTCATTTGTTTTAATATGGTAAGTATTTCTAAAACACTTACTTAAATCTAAAGAACTGATCATATCAACATGAGATGAACATGAATACTACAGAAGGAATGTATACACACACACTCTTTCTCGCAAACACATTCATCCTGACGAATATACCAAATTAATTAAGAAAACAAACTGTCTTCAACCTAAGGTTAATGAATTTCAATAATTAATATATGAGTTTCATAAAATCCAAATCGCGCCCCGCCAAGATATCTCGAACCGGAACATTGGGTTGTCTACCTCGAGCCCGAAGGGAATCATACAAATGTGATCTGACTCCTCGATACTCCGCACAAGACCAAATAATATGATCGGCGTCTTGGTAACCTTGTCCACATTCACAGAGATTGCTGTCTCCCAACCCCACACGGAACAAGTGAGCGTTTAGACAAAAGTGATTGGACATGAGACGAGACATCACGCGTATGAAGTCTCGACCCAAGTCCAACCCTTTGAACCATGAAAACTTCGACACCTTAAGGATAATTGAATGTAGCCATCGTCCCAAGCTTTCTTCACTCCATTGCACACTGGGCCAGGAACCGTAATTAGCAAGACAAAACCTCTAGCGCATTGGGTTTGCATTATATTGAAATGATGTCTTTCGCAAAGTTTCTCGGTTTAACATGCGCCTTCATCTGGTAATGGAAATTAGTTCCAAATTTATCCGCATAGATGGTGCTGCGATACTAAATTTCTTATCTCACATGCTAGAGGTTTTGTGTCTTCGGCAAAGTTGTAGAACATTAAAAAATATAAAAAATGCGCAAAAATTCAAAGCTCTAAGTCTTCAAACAACAAAGATATAGTGAATATTGTAAAATTTAACTGAAATTTACGTTTTTTGTACTATTTTCCATACAAACGACAAATCCTTCATTTTCAACGCAGTGTATCTTTTAAGTCGGATAATTTGCAAGTTTCAAGGAAGAGTTCTCAATGTTTTGGGTCGATACAAGCGAGATGTTAGCCAAAATAGTGAAAATTACCACGATTTTCATAATCCGGTTTCTTGAAAAGTAGCAAGTTTTAGCAAAAAGTCATTTACTTTCTGAAATGTACCATTTGTCATCAATCAAAGGTGATAATTTGCCGGACATATAATTTTATATATTTGAGATATCTGAATTCATAGACTACAATGTTTATTCAAGCAGCGTTCGCCAACGCACGGCTTGCTGGCTGCATGCGATGGAAACGATAGAATATGTCTCTTATGCTTCGCTAGCTGCACGTTGGCGAACGCTGTACTAATGTATGCACAAAATTTCTTCATGTTCATGTTCACTCTAGAACATGTGTGCGTGTGACAAAAGTCGATGATGATAGTTGATAGAGCAGTGCACGGTCCCTAAGCTCACTTTTTAGTTACAAAATTTTTGTCTCTGAGTAAAAGAGATGGCAACGAATGGAAGCCAAAACAAACCACCCAAAACTGTCAACATTTACGGATGAGAGAAGAGTGCAAGCAAATCTTCGTGCACTGATCTAATGTTGAAATGAGAATACACATGTACTACTTACTGATTGACTAACTGAAAATGTAAGTACGAAAACGGAAGCTCTGTTATTTCGAAGTAATGTTGACTCTTCCGGTGGATTATAATTTGTGTTATTTTGAAGTATATAACTGATAATTATGGCAGAAGGTAGGTTATTTTTAATTGTTCAGAAGGTATTTATTTCATTATTGAAAATAAAAAGTATGCAGCGTGAGTGTTCGGGAAATCGTAACATTATTTTTCAAAAAATATCGCTCGTTGATCTGGCATCGCATATGAAAGAGAAAATTATTTGTCCCGAAAGTGAAGCCTTTGAACAGTCCTTTCACAAATCGCTTAGATTTCTAAAAGCAGACTTTGATTCACATTATGCCAAGTCCTGTCGCAACAAGCGTTTGTTTTTCCTAAAATATACAAAATGACTGGATTCTCGATTCAAAGCTCAGGACGATAGCCAAAAGAAAAATGTAGGTGGAAGACCAAAAAAATCTTTTTGTGAAGATAACCAAAGAACAAGGTTAAAAGCCCAATCAAGTGCCAAACCAGAGATCGAACGATTTACAGCTGACAATGCTTTGCGATTTTTTTTTTTGTGCGAAAATGATCTTACAATAAAAGAAGAGTTCAAGAAAATAGGACTGAGAATAAGTGTACCGTTACCATCTGGAGGTAATTTCATTTTATCGTCTTGTTACCTTACATTACGAATACATTTTAATTTCATCAGGTAATAGTAATGATGGCAACCAGAGATGAACCAGCCGATGGTTGAAAGTCTCTTTAAAAAAGAAAGATAAGATACACCGCCAGAAGATTATTTCAGAATCCAGAAATAACGGCAAGAATTACAGGAATTGAGAAGGATATCCTTTGTTGATTTATTACAATTCTGTGTGCGCTATCTAGCAAGCTTGAAATCGACTTAAAGGCATTCGAACCCTACGCATAAGAGACTAGAAGCTTGTCCATTATTATAGTTTTTACACTTTGCCACCTACGGGACACAGGTTCTTGGTGCATGGCCCGACAATCATAAGCCATTGTGATATTCCGGTTGATTTATTATCCGAAGAGGCGCAAGAGCGACGAAACAAATCCATCAGAAAATATCGGGAGTACCATTTTCAACAATTCAGTCGTCTTGCAAAAATCGAGGACGTATTCCTGACTTTTGCTGACCTCTGACCCGGTGATGTTTCCTCAGACCAAGAAATAGCAATTTCCAGGACCCGTGCAAATGCTGTTGCAATAATCGACAATGCAAGATAACAGGTAGTTGTTAGAGTAAAAAAAAAATACTTTGAATCTAGATATCTCATCACACAATCACACATGTTCGAGAATATACATGAAGAAGCTTTGTGCATACATTAGTACAGCGTTCGCCAACGTGCAGCTAGCGAAGCATAAGAGACATATTCTATCATTTCCATCGCATGCAGCCAGCAAGCCGTGCGTTGGCGAACGCTGCTTGAATAAACATTGTAGTCTATGAATTCAGATGTCTCAAATATGTAAAATTATATGTCCGGCAAACTTTCACCTTTGATTGATGATAAATGGTACATTTCAGAAAGTAAATGACTTTTTGCTAAAACTTACTACTTTTCAAGAAACCGGATTATGAAAATCATGGTAATTTTCACTATTTTGGCTAACATTTCGCTTGTATCGACCCAAAACATTGAGAACTCTTCCTTGAAACTTGTAAATTATCCGACTTAAAAGATACACTGCGTTGAAAATGAAGGATTTGTCGTTTGTATGGAAAATAGTACAAAAAACGTAAATTTCAGTTAAATTTTACAATATTCACTATATCTTTGTTGTTTGAAGGCCTAGAGCTTTGAGTTTTTGCGCATTTTTTATATTTTTTAATGTTCTACAACTTTGCCGAAGACACAAAACCTCTAGCATGTGAGATAAGAAATTTAGTATCGCAGCACCATCTATACGGATAAATTTGGAACTAATTTCCATTACCAGATGAAGGCGCATGTTAAACCGAGAAACTTTGCCAAAGACACCATTTCAATATAATGCAAACCCAATGCGCTAGAGGTTTTGTCTTGCTAATTTCGGTTCCTGGCCCAGTGTGCATTGATGTTGCCAGTTAACGAGCGACTGCTGACGGTAAATAGAAAAAAAATTCACCATAGGCGATTCGTCGATCATAAATGTCGCCTTCCATAGCGCCCACCTTCGCAAGTGAATCCGCCTTCTCATTGCCCAAAATTGAGCAATGCGAAGGGACCCACGCGAAGGTGATGATGAAAGAGCGCACGGATAAAGCACTAAGCAGCTCTCGTATTTTCAAGAGAAAATACGAGAAGTGCCTTACCAGCCCAATGGAACGGATAGCCTCGACAGAACTGCGACTATCCGTAAAAATAAAGTAGTGGTCTGGAAGAAGTGAAGCAATAGTTTCCAAAGTGTAGTGAATTGCTGCCAGTTCAGCCACATACACAGAACAAGGAGCTTCAAGTTTTCGAGAGGCGCTATGAAATTCATTAAATACACCAAAACCAGCGGACTGTCATTAGAGATCCATCTGTGAAAAACGTTCTTGAGGAATCAACATGGCCAAACTTTGCAGAGTATAATGACGGAGCAATCATAGGACAATGATGCTCTGGAATTCCGCGGATTTCCTGCGTCATAGATAAATCAAATTTCACTGCATTGCCGAAATCGGAGAAGACTACACGATTGGGAATATTTCTTGAAGGGCTGACATCCTGTGTTAAATATAGGTAGTACAAAGTCATAAAACATGTTTGAGAATTTAGCTCCAGAAGCTTTTCAAAGTTTTCGATCACCAGTGGGTTCATTACTTCGCAACGGGTGAGGAGCCTCAGAGATAACTCTGAAAACGGACGGATAGTGGCAACATGCCTGCCAGCACTTCGAGACTCATAGTATGAGTCGAATGCATGCATCCTAACGCGATACGAAGACAACGATACTGGATCCGTGTCAGCTTGATGATGTGCGTTTTAGCTGCCGACTGGAAACAAAAACTACCATATTCTAGAACCGATAAAATCGTTGTCCGGTATAACGTCAGAAGATCTTGTGGATGGGCTCCACACCACGTTCCGGTAATTGATCGAAGGAAATTGATCCTTAGTTGGCATTTTCGTCTCAGATACTCAATGTGGGATCTCCAGCAGCACTTGGAATCGAACCAGACCCTAAGATATTTAAAACAATTCATTGGAACGATCGGCTTACCCAAAAGTTGAAGCTTCGGTTGTGCTGGGCTATGTTTCCTAGAAAAAACGACCAACGATACCTAGCTGAATAGCCCAAGTAGACAAATTGTCCAAGGTATCCTGTAAGGGTCCTTGCAGGTCAACCTCTTTTGGCCCTGTGACAGACACTACGCCATCATCTGCAAGTTGTCTCAACGTGCAATTGTCACTAAGACAGTTATCAATTTCTCTAACGTAGAAATTGTACAAAAGGGGGCTTAAACATGAGCCTTGGGGGAGACCCATGTAGCTAAATCGAAAAGCTGTAGAGTTTCCATGAGAAAAGCTCATATGTTTTTCTGACAGCAAATTGTACAAAAAAAAATATTATTAAATGGAGACAATCCAGAAGCGTGGAGTTTCTCTGAAAGAACTTCAACGGATACTGAATCAAAAGCCCCCTTGATATCCAAGAACACAGAAGCCATTTGCTCTTTCTAAGCAAAAGCCAACTGAATTTCCGAGGAAAGCAACGCGAGACAGTCGTTCGTTCGCTTACCCCTACGGAAACCAAATTAAGTATCTGAAAGAAGGTGGTTCGTCTCAACCCATTTGTCGAGGCGAAAAGGATCATTTTCTCCATCAATTTCCGAATGCACGACAGCATCGCGATGGGCCGATACGAATTGTGATCCGACGCGGGTTTATCAGGCTTTTTAATGGTTATCACGATACCCGGGTCTCCAATCGTCGGGAACAATATTGAGATCCAAGAACTGATTGTACAAGTTCAACATGCGCCTCTTAGCGGCGCCTAGGAGGTTTCTCAGCAAGTTGTACTTGATTCTATAAGATCCCAGGGCATAATTGCCACACGAAAGGAGAGCGAGTGAAAGTTCGACCATTGAAAAAAGGCTGACTGATTTCGTCTACCAAATTCGCGGTTTCGCGAGGAATCAACTGCGACGGCACGAAATCCGGACACACTTTTCGCGCGAATTTAAGAATCCATCGAATAGGTAAGATTGATGTCAACCGTTGCTTGAAAATTCCTTCTTGATCTGAAAAAATGTGATGGTTTAAGTTTCCTTTTTTCTCATAAATAGTCAACAGTCTTCAAAGAACATCCCCTAACACACAAATTATAGAGGTCATATCATTAGGTGCGTTAGGCACTCTTCGAATAACAACTGCAGCAGAGAACTTCTGAGACGCATTATAGGCTGTTTCTATGCACCACCAATGTAGAGTGTGCTAAGCGATTTTGAGAGGAAACGTCAACCAAACCGTTTGTTTACATCCAAATTACAATTTTTACATTTAAAATTAATGCAAATTGTTATGCGGATCTTGCATATTTCCATCGGGAGGGGTCTTGTTTTATTATTTTTCACTTATTTGAACGGATTTACAGCTCAAATAACACCACATTGAAAATCCGGAAGATCATAACCGCTGGGGTAATTTTATAAATCTTCAATTTTCTTAACAAAAATATGTGGAAGCACAGGCCGGTCCACTCCAAAATCGATACAGAAAACAAAATATTCCATGTGGATGATGATTACAAGCACCTGCTATGGATACATCAATCAGAAATGGTAAAAACATTTGCCTCTTCTTATGCTTCACGGTGAAAATTTCAGCCCTCATCACTCTTTTGATGGTTCTCTTATTCACCACCAGAGGCTGAAACGATCGCTTAATTTCCATTGGATTCGCCTATTGCCATAAGTCGTGATTACTTACACACCAATTTTCTTAAATCTTGCTTGGTACTTTTTTGCTGGATTCGTTCTGTAAAATACAATTTTTACCGAAAGTTTTGTAAAAAATATTGTTTTACCAATTTTCCGCAATCAAAATTGATGATTTTTTGCAATTAACTAAAATTTACCATAAACGGTTATTAAACATTACTGAATAAAACTGTAAATGGCTGAAATTCCACAATATTGTAAAAATTGTGACGAATGAACTGTAAACCCAATATTTTACAAAAACTAACAGTAACTGCTGTACGAGAGTTTTGTAAAAATTACAGAACATTTTGTAAACTTCATAATATCAAACCCAGGATCAAACCCAACTTTTGCTGCCAATTCTAAGATGAGTTTTCTTCTGTGCTCCGCTGTTTAAAGGAAGTACTTTACTTTTTTACTACAATGCATTCGCTGAAAGTATAATTCTTTTTCATTACTGGGCCATATGCTTTCAGGTGCCATGGACATAAGGCTCGACATTTAGCGATCTAATGTCCTCCTCAACAGGAAAAAACGAGTTTGTGTGCGGTGTACTTACACTGAGTGGAGAGAATATTATTTCTGAATGGACGCACGATGAAAATACAAAAACAAATATAAATGCTTATGAGCCAAATGAATCTTTTCGTTTATTTAGAGAAATAAATAATTAATTAATCAATTAAAATCATTTTTCTATCTGTCATTCAGAGAAATAATGTACAGTCATTTCGGTAAATATTATACTGAACGCTATTGCAAACTTTACCGATCATTCAGCAAAATTTACAGTCCATTTACAGTGTGATTTTCGCTTGGTGGAGGTTTGCGAACCAAAGGTTGAGAATTGATGACTTGGGCGATTTTTTTTTAATAATTACTTTATTTGTACAGGCTCAATCGAATAAACTTTACAGAGCCGAGTTATTATTTTTGTTATACATTATTACTGGCTTATATTTAAAGTTAAAGGAACTGTACCGAATATTCGCGGTTGTCTCGAGGTTAGTGGAGATTTACAATATTTTGGATGGTAAGATAATTAAATATGACAATTTAACCAGGTTAGCAAACAAAATCGAACTGGTTTCAGTTACAGATATAAATTCTCTCTAGAGTTTACAGTTGCTTCACAGCGATATAAATGTGGAGGGGGAGGTAGCTCATCGATTCTTCCGGTTCGCCTCCTAGCATCGTGCTATAAGGTACCAGGCGATAACCAGGGTAGTTGATCGATAGCTCGATGACGTCATTTCGTTGGCGTCTGCTATGGGAAATTCTCATAGCAGGCGTTGACGATGGGACGTTGTCGAGTTGTTGAATAGCAACTATCGTGGTAACTCACCGATTACCTGTCGATCTGCCAAATTTGGAAAGACGTCTGCATTGAATTGTCTCATATAATAATATTCCGCCCACTAGATCACACGAAATTGCGAGTAGTTGAGTGGAATGGAGATAAGTTAAGCATTGGGTACAGGACCAAGTCTGGGTGGTGCCAGAAGATGAGCGCAATAGAATCATCAAGTTGCCATAAGGCACGGAATGAGACTATTGCATGGTTGGGTAGTCAAAGTCTTCCATTCGTTAGTCATTTCAGGTGGATTAGAACAGGTTTAGGTTTAGGGTGGGCGTTGGCCAGATTTGGATTTTTCAGATATAATCCTAAATAGGACCTAGATTATTTAATACACTAGTAACCTCAACTTCTGTCACAATGTTTCATTGTGACTAATCAACACTCAATGGGTAAAATATCAAATTTGCGGTAAATTTGAAAAAAAGGGAACTTGGAGTGTAGAGTGCACTACCCACTGGACGATTCTGAAGCCTGACCAAGTGAGTGGGTTACGGGTTTATTTGATTGTACGTCATTTCCAAGCTATATATAGATACATTCATACCATTGGCATTTTGTATTTGAGATAAGACAGAGACAGGATGCGGAGGGCCCGCTTAGGGGGAGCGTAACCCATGTTATGGCTTCCATTTATTAAATAGTTCAGATAGGCTGGAAATGATAGGTTCATGGTGAGAAAATGTACCATATGGTGCCCGTTCACTGATCAAAATTAGATTCAAATCGTCAGGCCCTGCCCTGGAATAAGGGAATTGACGATGATTTGTCAAGTTTCATTTTGCATTTGCATATAATTGTAAGTTTAGGTTTGCTTTTGTAATTGTAAGATAGATAGTTTGCCTCAATTGAAACATTGAGTTAAACATGACGAATCATACCTCTAAAATAGTAGTAGTTACAGTGCCGCATTATCTAACTTTTGTTTTGTTTGTTTACATATAACTAATACTAATACCTCCTTGTTTTCTCTCTAATTTGTCTACTATGTCCCACCATCACGATGAGAGATGAGCTACCGTACATGGTACACGCTCATATACACTCCCAAAATAGTATGCCGCAAGTAAGTATATCACAGAGGTAACTAAAGATCCAGAAACAAAAACCGATAACGCTGAACGGCAGATTGGTTTACAGTGGTCGACCAGGGTGTGTGCTGATAAATTACAAAATTACAATTACATCATTATTCCATACATCAGCTTGAATTACGTTGGTCGATATTACATTTTTTTTTTTTGCTGTGCACTACACCACCGGAGCCAGCAAAGTTCAACAATCCATCGTTGCTTATGCCTTTGTTGTCGTTTGGAACCAGTTTTGCGAGGTAGGTGACGATTGTGCGTATTTCTCGCGTAAATTTTGAAAAGGGCCTAGCCTGAACAATACGTAAAGAGCAAATTGAAACATTATTATTATTTAGCTTTATTAAGGAGGCTTTCAGCCTTGGGCTGGTTCGCCTCCACCAAATTGAAACATTGTACGTCGCGTGAAAGTGGAACTTAATGAAGGCCTAAGTACTTTTTCGTAGTTTTTAGTTTTCGGATTTGAAAGATCGTCGGTTACAGTGGCCTGCTTACTGAGCAGAAAAACGCGGTCCCAGGTCCTTACATATCAAAGAGATTTATAGTAAAATCGCTTGTGTATCGTGTATTTTGCGAAACTCGTTGTTGTCGTTGGCTCCGGGTTTGAATGGATACAAAAATTAGAGCAACGGTTTTATGTGATATGAGGGGCTCGGTGGCCTTAGAGCAACCGTTTTTGCTTACTGAGCAGAACATCATGAGTCTAATCTCAGGTCCATCCACAATCAAGATTCGTCAATCGTTTTATTTGTTAATATGACTACATGGTAATAACAGCAACTCGGTGATTAGAAAGGTGCTCGTCTGCCTAGTGGCAAACGTTTTTGCTTACTGAGCAGAAGACCGTGGGTTTAGTCCCAAGCTCCTTCGCGTTATATGATCGTTATGACATCAATTCAGCTTATCGTTTACCAAAACGAACCCTGCTGCAAACCCAACCCTCTTATCCAACATCCCAGTGATTCCTCGTGGAAGTGCAGAGGTGTTCTCGGCTTCCATCAAAGCGAGTGTCATGTCAACACAATCCTTCCCATTCCTTTCTTGACCTGTGTTCGGGCGCGGCCGGCGCTGGTATTGCCTAATTTAAGATCACCAGTTTTTACACATTGAGGATGATTGCTAGTCCCAAGCATCGTCTATTCGTTCTCTGTGTAATTACAGCTGATCTGGCAATAACAGAGTAGCAACCGTGGGCGGTCAATCAAGCTCAAGCTCAAGCTCAAGCTCAAGCTTCACAGCGATATAAATGTGGAAAAGCTCAGGCGTCCACCTCTTAGATCGCCTTTTTGTCCACCTAAAATATACATCAGTATTACAAGCCATCAAGAGTTAATGAACAATCAACAAAGCATCCTATTACACTAGCAACCCCGCAATCTGATGCTATCATAACTTTCAGCAATGTCAGAAATGTTCACGAACCCCCAACATTTGCCAGAGAACTTACTACTAACTCAAGGTACCTTCAAAATAAGCTTCAATTTTTTTTTTATTAAACTTTAAATTCAATCCTCTTTATCCGTAATACGCGAGGCTCAAATCTTTGTAGACTACTTTTTTTTTAATAAATATACTACTATTAAATCAAATATAAAAAAATCATCATCACCATCGAGCCGAGCAAAAATAGTTTTTGTAGTGCTAAAATAATTGTCAATTCATAAAAAAAATCACTGGATAACTGTTCAAACGACAGATTTAACGTGTGCAATGTAGGGTCTTTTAAATTCTGTAAGTGTTGCAGAACGTTTGATATGTCTAGGCATCGAATTGAAAACATTTATTCCTTTAAAATAGAATGAATTTTATGAAGCACAAGTCAAGAAATATGGTGTTCTTATTTCAACCGCGTTTCTAGTATTATATCTATGAAAGTCATTTCCTCTTTCAATTCGATCTCACAAATATTAACTACTTTAAAAATGAACACCATAGTCAAATATACAATTCTTTGCTTCACCGAAAACCATTGCAAGGCATCTAGCATCAAAATTGAGGAAGTGAATCTATTACATCTCAAAATCAAACGCATTATTTTACTCTGTAAGCGCTGTAATCACGAGATTTGTGTTGCATTGGCTAGAAATAAAATGGAAGGGCAAAAGTCTAGATGAGGAGAGATGATTGATTTGTATAGCTGTATTTTACTGACAATAGTTAAATCGTTTTTCAGTCGACATAGAATTCCATACATAGTTGAACTTAAGTTTGTCATCAATAATCACGCCAAGATATGTAATCTCCCGAACGCGATCAACAGTCTCATAATCAATTACAACACTGACGTTCTCATTTACTCTATTCCACAAAATTACCATAAATTTAGTTTTACTTGTATTCAATTTCAACTGCTTATACTTCAACCATCTACTTAGAGAACGCAAATCTTCATTCAAGTGTAAAACGGCATCATCTAAATCCTTAGCTGCAATGAATATCACAGTATCATCTGCAAAAAGATTAATGTCGCAAAACCGTAAAACACGTCGCAAGTCATTAATATACATAATAAATAACAGGGGCCCTAATGCACTTCCCTGGGGCACTCCAAGATTATTCCACACGGGACTGGAAACAGAATCATTAAAAACAGGCCGTTGAGTTCTGTCAGACAAATAGCTTTCAAACCATTTAAATGCAGTACTCGTAATTCCAAAGCGCTTGATTGATCTCAACAATAAGAGCCTAGAAATTGTTTCAAAAACTCGTTTAAGATGAAACAAAAAACAGCAACAATCGTATTTTTACATTCCAAGTTATTTTTCCTCTTCGCTAATACCAAATTAAACGCAGTTTCACAAGAATGCCCTTCCCGATATGCCGATTGTTCTGGTATCAACAAACTATTACTATTTAAATACTCCAACTGCTGGCCTTTAACAACAAGTTCTCAAATTTTCTCTAATGTGTGCAACATGTTGATGGGACGAAACTCTTCGGCTTTAATCGTCCCAGCAACTTTTTGAATAGGTACCACTAAGGATTCCTTTCAAATTTGTGGCACATGTCCAGTTTGCAATGATTCATTAATAAGGTCCAGCAAGATGTGGCCAATGACATGAAAGCAATCTTGAATAACTCTAGCATTAACTTTATCTACTCAAGCCGATTTTCCTAATGAAAAACAAACAACTCTAAGTTCATCTAATGTAATTGGGCGAAAAACTTCAAATCAACAACTACTATTAACTGGCTGTTTTATTTTGTCAGGTTCATCGACCAATTCAATGGATTGATTAATCAATGAAACACTGTCTACAAAATAACCATTAAACTTAGCTGCAATTACTTGTTCTGACTGTTCTAATGTGCCTTTAAAAGTATTAAGAAATCCAGAGTATGTATTGGAAAATGAACGACTTGAGCTTGAGCTTGAGCTTGAGCTTGAGCTTGAGCTTGAACTTGAGCTTGTGATTGACAAGAACCAGCGAAATTGCACATAGATCCAAACGAATGGGGCCTGGGATGAGCTATCCATTCTCTATGTACACGATTCGAAGGTTCAATAATTTATATGGTCAATAACGGTGCCGGCCACGTCCTTACGGTCATCGGGGGAAGGGAAGGATTGTTAGTTCGACAACCGTTGCTACTAGAGACCGAATACACCTCTGCATCTCCACGGTTGTCACAGGAGGGACGTTTTGCTAGTAGGGAGGATAAATGAGATCTGGAATCACTTTGGAAAGTGACGCGATCTTTTAAAGCCTGACAATAAAATTATGCAATCCTGTGAGCTCAATTGTGTAAGGGGCTTGGGATTAAACCCATGATTTTCTGCTCAGTAAGCAAAAACGGCTACCATTAGGCCACCGAGCCCACTTTTATCACAAAAGACTAATACATACATAAATATACATAGGGTAGGATGGTGCAAAATGCACCCTTTAAGCAAAATCGTCAATGGCTGGCGAATGGAAGCTAAAATCAAGAAGAAAGTAATGGCGTTTGGTTCATTACCATGTTTTCTACAAAGATCGAGTGATTTAGAACTACAAAAGGATGATTTTCCATGACTTTCAAGGTATTTTTTAAATTGCTTCCAAAATGATAGCGGGGCAAAACGCCTGATTCATGATGCAATATGCACCACAACATTGGGACAAGACGCACGACAACAATGGCCAAAACGCACCACAACATTGGGGTAAATGCACCCCATGGGAAACAAGCCATAACCCCTGCAAGTAGATAATGCAAAGGGATGCGGTATTTCAAATGATTTTTCTTTATGTTATATCAGAAATAAGGTCTCAAAATCTCAATAGAATTTTAAACTGTGATTCATCAAGTAAAATATCTAAAAAATATACGAAACGTAAATTTTTTAATTTTTTTTTTGTGATACATGATGATAAAAGCTTAATTTACAGTCGATGATTTTAACAACTGTGTCCTGTTTTGCACAAAATGCAATTTTTTTAAGGAATCAGTAGGTCAATACATGATTTTATGATCAAGAATTATTTGTTAAACCTCCAGTTGAAAACAATCACAAACCGTTACCCGGAAAATGCATCTGAGGAAAAGTTATCGCTGTTTTTCTATAAGTGGGCATTTTACCCCAGGGGTGCATTATGGGCTGTTCTCCCTTACAGTGAAATATGGAGAGCTTCCACCGCCGGGGAACTCTCCGTCGGAGTAGGCTGAATCCATCTCCGCAGGTTAGCTGAGTAGACCGTGAATACGCTGGGAGCTAAATGGCTCACAAAATAGAGAGACGATCAGCGAACTATAAGCACCAGTTAGCTGAGGTAAAATGAGACGCGTAATGCACAGCAACCTCCGAAGTAATACGATAAGTGGTCCCGGAGGATTACGGTCAATATTACGGACTTAGCGACACCCTCATAAGTGCTACGGAGTTGGAGGGTTGGGTAGGGTATTCGGTTAGGGTCACTTCAAGTTGGCGATGCAACCAAAAGTATGTATTGTTTATTTAATCTCTCGATAGCCGGCTATCGAATGAACATATTCATTTAGTTTAGTGATCATAAATTTTAAGAGTAATGACGGAGAGCTTGG
This sequence comes from Ochlerotatus camptorhynchus, assembly GCF_037179485.1. NCBI lineage: Eukaryota > Metazoa > Arthropoda > Insecta > Diptera > Culicidae > Ochlerotatus > Ochlerotatus camptorhynchus. Next base: position 2,429,660 of record NW_027040855.1, on the reverse strand, counting down.
TATTAAACCCATGATTTTCTGCTCAAAAAGCAAAAACGATCCCTCCAGGGTCATCGAGCATCTCAGAACCATAATGCTTCACGACAATACAGGGCTACGTTTTCGCTTGATATCCAAATAGTTTCCGAGGTTAATGTTCAATATCAAATATACAAATGATGGTGGCGATTTATTGTGCTGTGGAATAGCTTGGGGTTAAATACATGATTTATTGGTAGTACCGCCATCTGTGGCGCACATAGTCAATTCCCTTGCGTTTGACGTATGTATTGGAAAATTAACGACTATAGTAAAATTAAAAAAAAATAACTTCTCCATGGTCGATCAGACCAACTCAAAATTGAGTCGAGTTGACGCAATTTCATCGTAAGTGGATTTACTCACAAGTGAGTTGAATTTTCTGGGCTTTTCCAGGAAAAACTTCTCGAATATTAGGAAAATCGATTGAGGTTTCATTTAGTATAGTCGCAGACTGAGTAAAATTTTCATGGATTTCCCGCATATTCGAGAAGTTATTCCTGGTTTTCCATGGATTTTTCCCGGAAAATTCAACTCAATTTTGAGTAAATCCACTTTTGATGAAATTGAGGCGACTAAGCTCAATATTCGACCTTGTGCACAAACATAAGTGTTGTGCTTCTGCTGACCAGAAACGGCAAATCTTCCCTCCCAATTTTAATGTTTTCCGATTAGATTTCCCTGCAACTCGTTGTTCTCTCCGTTTCTAAGTCGGATAGGTTCCGATTCGCAGTCGGGCCTTTGCCGATTCTCTTCACTTGCAACAACACAGCCTCACCGATTCCGTCGACTGTGGTGGGATGAATGTCACTCACCTTGTTTTGGTTCTCTCTGTCCCTCTGGCAGTGAGCGAGGCAAAGGAGTTCAATGGCACCGTAGTGGTAGTGGTGTCGGTCGCTCACTCTAGCCAGCCTTGTGTTTAGTGTTGTATGCAGCATGTGTATCTACTATACTGCTGCTGCGACTCTATCACAAACCATAGGCATGGGCATGGGTTGAGCCTCTCTCAAATAATTCTGTGCGCTTATGTACACGTCCCGCCAAATACATCTCTTCGTCAACTATAGCGGCAGCAACCCCCGTTCTATAGCCACTCAATGTATCCACCGTTTTTCCTTTTACCCTTCCTCGTTTCCACTTTACTTCAGTAGAACAGTGTTTTTTTTTGGTTATGAAATTCAGCGCTCACACAATTGCAGAACCCCTTCCCGGATACCTTATTTTGCCTAGCTGCCGGAGAGTTCAAGAATTTAGAATGAGTGCAGAAAATAAAAACTTGCACCAAGCCCATCTCATAGGTCTTATGCTGGAATCGTGCGCGACGGCCCGTAAGACGAAAACACGTTGCCATGGATGAACATCGCATAAAAAAGGGGTTGATTGCAAATGGTTCCTGATTTATGTTCTCCCTAGCAGCGATGGTCAGCTCGGTTGACTCGTGAGTTCCCTATGCAACGAGCCTACCTATGCTGTCATCGCAGTTACCAGGAAGTGGGTGGTGGGTGACCGCAAGCGAATGGAAAGAAAACGCAACGCAAAAAAAAACGCAGCATGGAAGAGAGATGCAATCACTCCCGTACGAGTGCGCGAGAGGGAGAGGATCTATCGTTCGAAAGCTTTTGCGAGAGTACACAGCGAAGCAGGATGGGATCTCACGCATCGCACTCGTTGCACACACTATCAAAAAAGGGGACACCATCAAAAGCGCACGCACGCACTATTTGACCGTGCAACTCACGCACACCACTACTAGTGCAATTTCGGGTGAGTACTGTGCGTGAGTGCACCGCCGAGCACAAACGGAAACCTGTTCGTGTGTTGTTAGGCAATATACGTGTAGGGAGCATGAGCGAATCTAGCCTACCTCAAGCACCCTCTTGAGAGACTTGCTTGCGGCTGCTGCTACCAACTGCCTGGTTGTAGTTTTTTGCAGCTTAGATCACAATGCTACTTGCTGTTTACGAATGATCGTGGAGCAAGCGGCCTGCCAGGGCCTGCGGTGTGTGTGTGTGTGTGTGTGTGTGTGTGTGTGAGTGCACGTCTGTGTGGGTGAGCAATGCTTTTTTTTTGAATGAGACGTCGTCGGCCGTCGTGGAGAGCGAAAATGATGCGTGTGAGATTTGTGTTGGAAGAGGTGAAGCATCACCGAACGCAACTATGCTCCGTCCATGTAGTATGAACATAGATGACAGGCAATACAAAAAAAAATGCGTGCGAGATAAAGAGTGTGCGTTTTTCCCGAAACTGTGCGATACACTTTAAATTGAAAATGATTTGTTTTTGCCGTCCCGAGTTGAGATGTGAAAAATTGCATTTTGATCACTAATTGGATTTTATAAAGATGTGATGGGATAGCATATTGACGATTTGGATTTTTCGTTTCATAGAAAAGATACCTACTATAACTAAGCTTTTGAAGCGCAGAAGAATTTTACTGTCTCTGTTTCTCAACAGATGAAGGTCTTTGGACCATACCATTAATCCATTACAGATCGTTAATTCGATGTTACAATTTGGATTCCGAATATTAAATTGCATTCCAGTAGCGATAAACAGAGAAGGGCCGATCTGAAAAGATTATGCTACATTAGGGTGGCACAAAGTTTTTTTTTTTTTGAGGTCAACTTGCCCTCCTTCAGAATGGTTGATTAGACTAATAAAAACAATAGCAAATCAGATGAAAACTCTCTAATAATATGTTTAGAGTTTGCACGCTTTAATTTTTTCAGAACAATTTCCAATAATGTAGGGGAAACGGATGTAATGTTGGCCTAAGTGCCCCTAATTTGGGCCCATATATATCTCAGCAATCGACTAAACTTTCAATAGCGACCAAAAAATATCCATTAGTACCGTCCCAATGACGCATTCAACTAGATAAAATTGATAAAAAGCAGATTTTTAGCGATGGGCCCAATCTTAGATCCATAGGCCAACATTAGATCCATTTCCCCTATGTGTTCAAATGTGTAAAAAGATAACCAAAATAACATTGCTCAGTAGTACACTCAAAACCTACGTCAAATCGCAACTGGAGTTTATAATAAAGGGGAGAAAACTGACTTAGTATAAAAATGCTTAAGGCACTCTAATGTATACAGTTCGAATATTTATATGAATGATGTTTAATGATTTTTGACGTAGGACTACGTCTTTGATTTCTATATGGGGGTACACTTTGTGAAAACCGAAAATGGAACATGTAACAAATTAAGAAAGATTTTGAACGGTAATAACTCAGCTTCCCCTGGTCCAATTTCAATAATTTTATCACCAATCGATCAGAAATATGGCTACGCATTGATAACAATGCTTGTGAATGTTGATTTTCAACAAGAAACTATTGAAAAACTGTTAAATGTTCAGCATTGTCCAAAAGCGTCGAATTAACTAACAAATCCACCAATTACCTACATGCATATGCTGCTTCCCCAGCACAGTCGTCAGAGAGTAGTAAGTAGACGAAACAAGTCGAAGTGGCATTCGCCTCCGATCCTCGGGCGCGTGCGAATAGGGAGGATGGAATTGCGTAATATTTTATACACTCATCGCCATGTTCAGAACCAAACGCAAATTCTTCGAGATAACCACCATCCGTCGTCTGGCTCGCCGTGGCGGTGTCTGACGTATCTCCGGTTTGATTTACGAGGTGTGCTGAAGGTGTTCCTGAAAAATGAGATCTGTGATGCTGTCACCTACACTAAACACGCCAAGCGTAAGCGGCCATGGATGTAATCTACGTTTTTAAAGTTACAGAGACGCACTCTGTTTGGTTTCAGAGGTTAAATCATCACCAACATTGGAAACAAAATGGCTCTTTTCAGGGCCACCAAGCTTATTACAGTAAAGAGTAGGAATAGAATTCATCTTTTTGTCCATATTCAGAACCACCGACCACACAAAATGCTCATGTAATCAAACTGGAAGCAGGGATACAAATTATTTGATCAACCTTGATCAACTTTGAAAGAAGCAACAATCTAGCACCTAATTCGACGAGACGGCAGGAAACATTTCTGGATCAACAATAGAATAGGGCCCATCTGCATTTTTAAACAAACCGTTCCAAAGCCTCACAAATCGAAGGCCGCTCACACAAACCAACACCAACATCTTGTAGGTAGAAGTTTCCCCTATCCGATGATGGTGTTGGTTTGTGTGGGTGGCCTTCGCTTTGTGAGTAAAGGGCTTTGGAACGGTTTGTTTACAAATGCTGATGGGCTCTTTTCTATTGTTGATCCAGATTTGTGAAGCCGAGTTATTTACGAAAGAGAGTGTCGATGAGGAGAATCGATCAATGTAGATAGGACCAATTGAAAAGTGACGCGAGATTTGTACTGAGCTCCAATGCTACCGACGCCAGGGAGGCAGCTCCCAGAGATGTTATGCCTTAGAACATGCCGATGGCGCCGACTGAGATTGGACCCAGGCCTGCTGGGGTGAGAGGTAATCACGCTAACCACCGGCGCCGATATCTATCACGGCGAATGAGAACGACCCAAATTTGAGTTTAGTTATCTCAGAAATAAGTTCAGGAACTCAGCGATGGGTAAATATTCCTCATGTTTTCCCAGGTTTCTTCCAGGATTTTCCAGGGAAAAATTCCCGAATTTGAGAAAAGTAAAGATTGGATTCACTCAGTCTATTGGTACTACTCCGAGACTGAATAAAATTTTCGTCAATTTCGTCATTTTCTGGCAGATTTTTTAGGTTTTCCACAGAAAATCATGAGACAAATTTACTCATCGCTGAGTTCCTACACTTTTGGCGATTATGAGTGAACTAAACTCAAATTTGGGGCGTTCTCATTCGCCGTGTACGCAAAAAGAAAATAGCCAGTGTCGCACTTGATAGCAAACTACTCATAATGGGAGGAGTCTTTGTAGCTTTTATACCACTTGGTTTCATCCTGCTTTAACCTAAAAAGATATAAAGCAGCGCTGTTGTCTGGTATCAGCTCATTTTCGCTTCGGACGGTGTGGTCAGCAAAAGCAGCAGTAGGTCGTGGCTGGTCGTGGCAAAGGAGGTGCCAATCGTCATCGCAAATTCTTCGAGATAACCACCATCCGTCGTCTGGCTCGCCGTGGCAGTGTCTGACGTATCTCCGGTTTGATCTACGAGGTGTGCTGAAGGTGTTCGTCACCTACACTAAACACGCCAAGCGTAAGTGGCCATGGATGTCCTCTTCAGTAAAACGGCCCTTTTCAGGGCCATCAAGCTTACATCAGTAAAGAGTTGGAATAGAATTTATCTATGCTTGTTTGTTCATATTCAGAACCACAAGCCCCCAACGATCACACAAACTTGGAAGCAGGGGTGCAAGTGATTTTGATTGATTCTCGTAATCAACTTTCTTTTTGAAAAAGATCACTACAAATTTGGATCGCCTACAATTCAAAAACGGAAAGAGTTGAGATAATAGATATTTCAGGCATAACATTTGATAACGGCACAAAAGCATTTGTAAACAAACCTTCTAAGGCCCTTTACACGCGAACCCAAGTACGCCCAGTCAAACCAACAACATCATCGCATAGGGGCAACTATCACCTTTCGCGTGTAAAGGGCCTTAGAATGTTTGTTTACAAATGCTTTTGTGCCGTTATCAAATGTTATGCCTGATTTGATCAATTAAAAGAACTTAATGCTCTTCACATTTATTCCGTCCACTAGCGGTCCTACGTCAAGCTTCCGTTCGTGCCCCTAGGCACAGACCCTTCTACTTTTTTTATTTGGTCAAATGTATTAAAGATGTCTCTATCGACTTCTTTTCGTTTGATTATATTATAAACGAATATAAAATGCGCTTAAATTAATTTTATCGCGATTAAAAAATAAATAGCATTAAATTAAGCTCAGAACTAAATCATAATTTATCCACGAAACTTTTGCCCAACTTCTCGACATTGTATCCTCCATATACTGAAGTATCGTTCGTATGCGAGTTGTCCAACCGCTTCCAGGAGAACGAATCCAAATTACCCAAGACAAGTTGGAACGCAGTTGCGTCTTCAGAAGACTTCCCGTATTAGAACATAACTCCAGATCGATACTTATTTTATCCAGTTCAATAAGTTAAGTCCTGATCCACTAGTGACTTTCGGCCTTCTTGCCGATGACCCGTTGAAATTCGTCCATCTGGTTGGCAATTGGGTGTCATATGAAGGCCAAATGGTCGATAATCGTAGTATCGTCACCCGACTGACTGTCGTTCACAAATAGCTGAATGTTCCGCACCTTCTGCGCCAAAACGCCATATCGATAGTTGGTTGATATTCTTGGGACCGTGCGATAGGGGTGCCTTGAATTTGATCGAATTGATTTTGAAAGTTGAGAGCGTTTGCCATCGGATGCTCATCCGTTCAGACATTTGCAATGGTTCTTCTGGATGACGGTAGATGGACCCAGCGAAGTAATGAAAACTGATTTAGACTTCAGTTTCGAATCAGCTTTACATAATTTTACCAAGCCATGTCCGTAGTCCTGTCCAGATTAATCGACACTGGAAACATAGTGCTTTTGGATCTTCGCTTGCAAATCGTTGATATTAACACTAGGATGCAACAAGTTTATATGGCAGATCACAACCCCCGGCTCCGCTAATGCTTTCGTTTCGTATTGAAGTCTCCAGCAACTGTGCCAAATTTTAATTACTTCGGTTACGATCTGGATTTAGCTTTACAGTTTGTATGGGAATCGAAACAAACTAATCATTTGCTTGTCAAAATTTCAAAAATGGCTCAATTTTTATCAAATCTTGGACTTGGATTGCGAAAACTATACGGAGCAACTTTGTCGAAGACGATTCGACATATGTACATACAGTTATTATTTATTTACTGTCGGCCTAGTGCTCCGCGTATACCTACAAGCTTATATGAACGCCAGTAGGCATGCGCGGTGCACATGCACAGAAGTCGAATCGATTTGCGGTCTTCCACGAAGTTGTTCTGTGTATTTTTCCCAATCGTAGTCTCAGACTAAGTAAAAATTTAGCAAATTTTGTAATTTGACAAGCAATTAAACAGTTTCGGTCAGTTTCTCATACATTCTCCCATACAAACTAAGGTGAATCACTGTGGAAGCCTTATTCTTGATTAACCTAATCAACACCTAGCAATTTCAAGAGCACAAATATCAGCTCTCACAAAACATACAACAAGACAACTGGCACTTGTGCCCTAGAAAACTTGATGTGATAGGGCATATCAGTCATCGTGACGGCCACCTTTGGACTCTTCAAGGAACCACCTTAACCTTCGTAGTGCATTAGGGTCTTTTTTGAAACGACATCACTTTAAAAAAGCTGCAACTTTGTGACGAAATATGATAGAAGCCTGAAACTTCCTGACTTTTCCTAAAATTTGGAAATGAAAATTTTGCTGTCAAAAGATGCTTTCAGTGACCTGTGGCTCTACAAAAAGTGACACATTGCGCATTAGCGGATCGAAAAACACCCATACTGCACACACTCCCAAGAATCAATTTTTGAACCGATTCTTGATCCATTGGCCTCGAATGAAAGATAAAGGTTACCAAAATAACGGCGCCGATGGTGTAGTGGTGCGCGTGATTGCCTCTCACCCCAAAGGGCTTGAGTTTAATCACCGGTGGGATTTTCTGAGGCATAAAATCTTTGATCACGCCTTGCTTTGAAAGAGAAGTAAAGCTGTTGGTCCACAGTCCATGAGTTGATGGGTTAATAGATAGGGTTCAGGTGTGGGAGCTGCCTCTTTGTCATCGGTAGCATTGTTACTTAGCACGGAAAATAAGATCGATGGAAAACAAATCAAGGAGAAAAAAAAGGTTCCTACAATGGCAGTCTGCCCTGGATTTCTCCAATTTGGTCATTTAAGCTACCTGGCGCCGGTTCCGATAGGGCACAAAAGGACACTTCCAAAACCTCATGTACTGGTACCGTCCGACGGCTCAAAATTTATGATTTTTCATCCAGAAATGAATAGATATCATGGATCGAAATGGATCGAAAGATTGATCTGGCCCTGTCTGAATACCTGAACCGGTTACGGTAGGGCTCAAAAAAAAAAAACACCTCCAAAACCTCATGTACTGGAACCGCCCAATGGCTCAACATTATGATTATTCATCCAGAAGTAAATAGATATCATGCCACAAAGAAACAGGTGGATTTCGCCACATGCGGATACCCAGAACCGATTCCGGCAGGCCCCAAAAAGGACACTTCCAAAACTTCATGTACTGGTACTGTCCGTATTTCCTCTAAACAGTGCACCTAATTTCGCGCACTTTTATTCAACTGAAATTTAAACTCTATACTGGTTTTTAATTTGCTGGAAAGTCTTGCAACACTGTTTCTATTTAAAGGATGTGGAAATTACAATCAGGAATCTGTATTCCCGGTTAATAGGGAGCGTGGATAAGGATCCGCAAATGAGGATACCTACTATGGTATTTTCACTAATAAGGGGCTGTGGTGGGGCTAATTAAATTCAATTATAAAGCTGTACTGCCTTCCAGAAAGTTTTTGAACTGGGATCGACCAACAAGCTTACGGAAATACGTCACTAGAGGTGGTTCACTATCATATTACTTTGGGTCCACTATCTCGTGACCATGGCCAGAGCTGATAAAAATCGTTCCTTCTACACTCAACTTAGCTGAAAATGAAGACAACTCTAACAGATAGACCAACTAGGGGAAATGGATGTAATGCCGGCCTAAATATCTCTAATTTGGGCCCATACATAAATTCAGCAATCGACTTATTTTCAATAGTGACCAAAATATAAATAATCATTGATAATCAAGCGCTGGTGAATATCAATAAACGCTTGCACTCGTTCGTCACAACGAAGATATTCAAAACGGACGCAATTCATCTACACTGGGTTGAAGCACTGTTCCTTGCATGTGATGGTAAATGATAAAAACAGACACTAATCATGGCCATTAAACTAATGCAAAATTTGATATTTTCGCTCCACAGTGTTCATACCATTCCAAATCGTGTCCTGATTAGCCTCCCAAAATTTAAACTCATTTAGTAAGAAACTGAATTGACACAAACCATTTAAAGTGTATATGGAAAGTACTATGGGAAAGCCAAATTTAAGCCAGTATTATGGAAATATTCCTCAGCTACAACTTTGCAGAAGATCGTTTTTCAGCCAAAAGTCTAATTAAATAGTTATTAATTGCTTAAGAGATTGATAATCTTATTGCATGATCAAGCAGCTGCAATGTGGGTACCCGTGATGTTTGTGCTCTATTCTACGCACCAGAAACATCAATGTTGCCTGCACACTAAGATTATTTTACCGAAATCTGTGAAATTTTACCGAAATCTCAACAGTTGAACGTTCGGTAAACAGTTCGGTGATTTTTCACAGTTTTCCAGTAATTTATCAACGAATATCTGTGAAAATCACAGAAAATCTGTGAAAAATCATCGAACTGTTTACCGAACGTTCAGCTGTTGAGATTTCGGTAAAATTTCACAGATTTCGGTAAAATAATCTTAGTGCGAGCATAATCATTAGACATCACTGAGTTGAATCATTAATAACTTTTGTTCTTTACATTTCATGGAACAGTGGTCTGGAACAAAGTTGCGGTTGAAAAAATTTTCTACAAGCACTGTTATCAGTTTTTAAAGCAGAGTAAAATGTGGCATTTTGAGATAGTTATGAACAAAAAACTAGGTTTTCCCATAGACTTTTCCATATAATCTTCAAGTGATTTGTGCCTAGTCAGTTTCTTACTAAATGAGTTCACATTAGGGAGGCTAATTAGGACCCAATTTGGAACCGTTTGAGCACTATGGAACGAAAATTACAAATTTGACATCAATATCATAACCGCAGACAAACAGACATAACACTTGCAAGTTGTTCATCGAACAAGAATTTAACGGACAATTTAAAAGTATCGTAGTTGGTAGGACCACCACCTGTGGCGTTTGACGTTTACACACCACTGTCGTTAAGTACGACAGTGTGAAAATAGTATTAAGAGAGTAGCAAGCGAGCAAGGACAACTTTTTAGGTAGGTACAAATCGGTTTGATCATCTCTCTTTACCAAACTCCCCCGTTGGAGAGGGATGGTGAGGGGTATTCCCTCCTCCGCCACCACTGGCAAGTTGTCCTTGCTCGTTTTCTACTCTCTAAATACAATTTTCACACTGTCGTACTCTAACGGAACTATCAACTTCATACTTTCATCTCCTCATCTATCGTATAAAAATTACCACTTTTGCCTGTTATTTGAAATTAGCATCTTCAACTATGCAAATCGTTAACGTCACACAGAAGTAATACAAACAAATAGCCAAAGAACTTGTAACTTCTATTTACAATTACAACTAACCTACTACTATTTTATACACCTAATCTACCAAGGGTGTAGTCAGGTTTCGAGCTAGGAAGGGGCGAAAAAAAAATTACTATGGAAAATTTGACCGAATGCCGTTTACCGAACGCCATTTTACCGAACGCCATTTTACCGAACGCCATTTTACCGAACGCCATTTTACCGAACGCCATTTTACCGAACGCTATTTTACCGAACGCTATTTTACCGAAAGCCTTTGTGTTGCTGAGTTGCTGCCCTCTCTGGATGCGCCTATGTAATCTACTATATACAAATTGCTTATCAAAGCATTTTCTGATGTTTTACTAAGAGATAAACTAGCCTATGGCTAAAAATCTCTATAATAAAGAAAAAAAAATGATGTTTTACATTTTTGTGCAAATTTAGTATTAATTTCGTTAATTCTGGAATCAATTTGGGAATGCCTGCCTCTTCGTGTGAATTTGTTATTCTAGTGTCGAAAGGACAATCAAGTACCATCCTCAGCACTCTATTCTGATGAGTTGAGGCTAGACAGCAGCGCTCTTTTATATCTCTTCAGGTTAAAGCAGAATGATGTGCAACCACGTGAAAATCATCAATGTGAAGCATTGCTGTTGATGCGTAAAAATATTTCTGATCAATTGGTGATAAAATTATTGAAATTGATCCATGGGCAGCTGAGTTATTAATGTTCAAAATCTTGCATAATTTTGTTACATGTTCCATTTTCGGTTTTCACAAAGTGTACCACCATATAGAAATCACAGACGCAATCCTACGTCAAAAATGGAGAATAGCAGTGGTCCTAAGTTGCTCCCCAGTGGGACACCAGATTTCTTGGAGACACATTCCGATGATCCAATCAGATCCAATTTTTAAACAATAGACTGCGATTTAAAAAGGTACGATTCAAACCCCATCTGCTGAGGTCTCCGGAGATTCCGAGTTTATCCAGTTTTGATAGCAGTATTCGATGATCAACTCGGTCGAGGGCTGCTTTGAGATCAGTGTATATCACGTCAACTTGTGAGCTGGCATCTAAGTTGCGCAAACAGATCGCTTTGGGAGAAAGCACCCAAGTAACCAAAAGTTCTGATAAAAGGCTATTTATGGCTTGAGCAGCTTGGTTGAAGGTGGTCTATAGAATTCTAAGCAGCCTCATTTTGAAGTCGTTATAAGAACTTGAAAGTTCCGGCACCATAATTGAAGAACATTCTAAGCAGCCTCTGTCGGAACTTGAACGGAACTTTTAGAAAATAAATTAAAAAGGGTTTTTGTCCTCTACACAAATTCTAATATTTAAGTTCGCACTTTTATGAAAGTTATTTTTAAAGGCAGGTATTAATGTGTATTGATTTATCAGCATTAGTAGTAGTAATGGAGCTGTTTGAAGAATTAAACCCAGTCCTTCTGCGTGAGAGTCTCAGCACGAACCACTACATCATCTGAAATATATTAAAGTGAGCTGTTGTCCCGCCTATTGTTGGAGTTTTCTGAGCCAGCTGACTGACTTGAATACGAAACACCCGCATGGTATTCCATCACACTTGTGGCGCAGTGGTTAGCAATCGTAGATCACATCCCGAATTCACGGGTTCGAATCCAGGAAATTACTTTTTTTTTATAGAATGTTGCATAAATATAAGAAATATGATTTATTCCGGGCACTGATTATTTCATATTTACGTACATTAAATTTCGTTACAAAAAAAGATTTGTGCGGATTGCTTCATGTGGCTTGAAATTTCTGTCGGAACTGTATTTGAACTTTATGGAACTTGAAAGAAGCGGATCTAGTGATATCATGGTGCAGAATCATTTCTACAGGTAGGCCATTTTCTTTACGTTTAGAATTCACAGAAGTCCAAAACTGCTTAGGATTTCGCCGAAGGTTGTCTTGTGTGCGATGAAAGTAAAGTTTGTACAGGAACCGGTTGTAAAGATGATAGTTAAAGTCTGGAACGCGCAAAAATTGGTCAACTTCAAATTGGTGTATTTCTGTTAAAAATGCATAAAAAACCTGAAATGCTGCATTTGGAAGTTGAGTGTATATACAACTGTTGCTATGATGAGTTTTCACCGTTTGCTCTCCAGTTTTCAAAATGACGTCCAAGCAAGAGGAGCAGCGTGTCAAAATTGCTGGATGTGGCCAAATCGACCGTGACAAACGTTTTAAAAGTGTTCGGGAAGTGTCTGTCGACCGCCAGAAAGCCTGAAAGCGGCGTCAATTGTAATCTGGACGTGTCAGCGACGACGAAGAAGGTGGCGGTGAAATATAAGCGGAATCCTAACCTCTCCATCCGAGACGTCGCTGGCAAGCTCAAGGTCTCCCATACTACTGTGCAGCGGGCCAAGAAACGAGCCGGGTTGTCGACGTTTAAGAAGGTGAAGGTGGCGAACCGAGATTACAAACAAAACACGTCGGCAAAGCAGAGGTCCCGAAGGCTGCACACGAATCTGCTCACAAAGTTCGACTGTGTCGTCATGGACGACGAAACTTATGTGAAGGCGGTTTTCAAGCAGTTCCCGGGACAGAAGTTTTATACCGCATCAGGAAAAGGGAAGGTGGCTGAAATTTTCAAACCCATCAAACTATCGAAGTTTCCGAAAAAATATCTCGTTTGGCAGGCCATATGTACGGTGGTCTAAAAAGCGGCATTTTTATTACTACGGGAACCATCAATCAAGAGATCTACGTCCAGGAGTGCCTGGAAAAGCGGCTGCTACCATTCCTAAAGCAACGTAATAGACCTGTGCTGATTTGGTCGAACTTGGCGAGCTGCCACTATGGGAAAAAGGCAATCGAGTGGTACGATGCGAACAACGTGGTTGTGGTACCCAAAGACCACAACCTTCTCAACAGCCCAGAACTCCACCCTATCGAACGGTATTGGGCCTTGGTCAAACGGAATTTAAAAAAAAACTAAAAAATCCATGGAAAACGAGCAGCAGTTTAAATCTAACTGGCGTTCGGCGGCAAATAAGGTCGATGCGACCACTGTACAAAATTTAATGGACGGGGTTAACCCTTAAATGCATGAATTTTTATTTTGCGGTGAATTTTTTTTTCTTGTGATATATATTGTGCTTACTATTAAAATATTGTTTCATGGCAACACTATGCATTTAAAGGTTAAGCGGAAGGCACGGCTGTTCGGATTTGGCAAACCAAAAGAATAAATGAACATTTTTTCCTTTAAATATATGAATTGAACTACCAAAAGAAAAATAAGAAGATTTTTATGATATGAATTTTGACTGAAAGAAACGATTTTTTTGTCGACCAATTTTTGCGCGTTCCAGTCTTTATTACTGGCACGGGTAAATTGCTGCCTGTAGAAAGAACCGGGGTTTCTATTATAACTCCAGAATGTTCTCGATCTAATACGTATGAGCGGTCGTAAATGAGCATTTCCCCATTTCCCCAAAGTAGCTTTGGAGTAGGTTTATGTTTAGGAACATGAGAAAGGACTAACTACTTTGTCGATGTTCGCTGTCAATTCTAAAAACAGTGGAAGGATCTGTGCCTAGGGGCACGAATGGAATCTTGACGTAGGTCCGCTAGTGGACGGAACAAATGTGAAATGCATTTAGTTCTTTTAATTGATCGATCATCTATTATCTTAACTCTTTCCGTTTTTGGTTTGTAGGCGTACAAAATGTGTAGTAATTTTTTTCGAAGAGAAAGTTAATGAAGAGTGTCGATCAAAATTACTTGCACCCCTGCTTCCAAGTTTGGTTACAAGATTACAACTCTGCAGAGCTTTTTGTGTGGTCGTTGAGGGCGTATGGTTCTGAATATGGACAAACAGGCACAGATAAAATCCAACTATTTACAGTAATAAGCTTGTTGGCCCTGAAAAGGGCCGTTTTGTTGCCAAAGTTGGTGATGATTTAACTTCCGAAACCGTATAGAGTGCTTTTGTCGCTTCAAAGCGTAGAAGAAATCCATGGCCGCTTACGCTTGGTGTGTTCAGAGTAGGTGACAGCATCACGGATCTCATTTTCCAGGAAGACTTTCAGCACACCTCGTGTTTTCTCGTAGATCAAACTGGATATACCACCACGGCGAGCTAAACTATGGATGGCGGGTATCACGATGAACCTTGCGATGACGCTTGGCGCCTCCTTTTCCAAGACTTTTTCCTCCTTTGCCACGACCAGTCATTGTTGCTTGTTAGGTCAATGATGCATTTAAAGTTTATCGAAAGTCTATTGACGAGAAACCATGAAGAAAGAGCTGTCGCACGGCATGTTTTGAGTGATTAAATGATCTGCCCGCATTCAGAACCCTTCACCAGAACCGATTCCAGGGAAATTGCCATATCTCGGTTGATTATAAGCCGATTTTAGTTCTTGGCATATGATTCGCTTTAGAAATGGTTCTTCTTTCGTTGTATTCACTAAAAATATATATATTTAACCAGCATCATATATAAAATTTCCCCAAAAATTTAGCAAGTTAGACAAGCCCTTCGGAAACCCAAAATATCTCCGAAATTCGGTGACCAGGATTATTTGCGTGGCTGGTGTAGCCACGGTGTGTAGAACAATATTAGTTTTCAAGTCAAATGCTCTCAGAAGATTTAAAATCGGATAATATTTGACGAATTTACAACACTCCAAAGTTGACCAAAAATTTGCCTATCGTAGTTATTTTGAGTAACCCCTGTAGAAGTGTGGACAATCTAACCTGCCACCACCTTCCTACTGCTGCTACTGATGCTTTTGCTGCCTGCTCATCACGCCGTCCGAAGCGAAAATGAGTTGAGGCTAGACAGCAGTGCTGTTTTATATCTTTTCAGGCTAAAGCAGAATCATGTGCAACCAAGCGGTATTCGATTATGACGACTGGGTTTGGGAAGAACGTTTATTTCATGAAAACAGTGATAGAATTATCACTTTTTATTTGTACATTAGACAATGCTTGACATTACCACTTTTTTAAAAGTTTCTTGTTGAAAATCATCGGTCAAAATCATGGCTATTGATGCGCGGAAATATTTCTGATCGATTGGTGATAAAATTATTGAAATTGGTCCAGGGGCAGCGGAGTTATTAATGTTCAAAATCTTGCATAATTTTGTTACATGTTTCATTTTCGGTTTTCACAAAGTGTACCCCCATATAGACATTAAAGACGTAGTCCAACTTCAAAACGTCCAATCCTTGTAAGCTTCATATTAAATATACAAGTACAAAATATCATTATAGCATCAAATGATTCCAAAATTTCCAAAAATATTTCAATAGCAAAATTAGTAGAAGCATGTTTGTGGATGTATTCGAAAAGCGAATCGACCCAATTACCGTTAATTTTCACCAATCGAGAAATATCGATAAATTGACAAGCAGAAGTTGAAGAACCGGGATGCTGGAGAGATGGTCAGTTGTTGTAATAAACTGGCCACCAAGGTGGCGTGCGCGGAAGATGGTGGAGTGGATTTCAAAGATAGTTCGCGAGTTTATTACAATTTCGTCGGCCTAATTTTGTGGTATATTTTTATGAGAAATTGCTTTTTTTTTCTTTCGGAAAACCAATCCCAAGATAGAGCTGATTTCTTAAGTCCGGATCCAAACTCGACCACACATTATCTGATCAAGTGTAATGGTGAATATTTGATTAAAGCCATCGTAAATTTGAGCTTGAAACATTCAATGTAAGAAAATATTTCGTCAGATGATCAGAGTGGTCCCAAAAACTTCAATTGAATACACAATTCAGCGCAACAAACAGCACATCTCGCATTTCTGTGTTCTGTCTCGTTTCGCTGATAACCGTGCAAAGTTCATGTGTGCTACAATTAGATGCTCTTTTTTTCGACCAACATTGTCGTGGTGATACAGAGTGCGTAAACGCATTTGAATGTCGTTAGTGACCCATCCGTCGAGCGGTTATCATCGTGGTTAGCTGTTATCTCTACTAGTTGTTTTACTAAAAAAAAAATTGTATAAAAAATGCTTCGTCGTCTGATTAGGGCTAGTAAGTTGCGTTTCAACACTGGATACGTCTTACCTTCCGATACCTACCCCAACGTGCGTGTGATCGAATGTTATCATTGCGGGAGGCATGCTATCTAACCAATGAATCCGATTGATAACGCACTGAAACCAAAATGGAGCTGATTCCACATAATTATGATGTACTTCTTATCAGTGACTCGGAAAGCTTATTGCGTAATAACTGAACAATTTTAGATGAAAACTAGTTACAACTGCTGTTTGCCTTCATGAACTGAAGTTGATTTGATTTTCCCATCCGCAGCTCGAAATCGTTTGAATTTTGAGGAAATTTTTTGGCATAAACTTTTCTTTCTTTGATGATATGGAAATCCCATTGGCCATAATTGGAACCAGTGTTGGGAAAATATCAAAAGATCAAATCTCACCAATGAGAATAATCTCATTTGAGTATCGTAAACAAAAATCAACAAGCAGACAACAGCAGATGATATTAAAAGCTGTGATACGGTTGCTCTGATATCATGCTAACAAAACTCACCAGCTACAATTCTCACCAAACTGTGGTGAGTTTGAGCTTCAAGATTTTTGATGTACAACCGAACACAAACCGAAACTTCCATCACTACTGGTAGCAGTAACTTCGTGTCTGCCATCTGTGGAGAGTAAAGAGAGATAGCAAGCTATGATCTCTCTTTCTAATAATACGATGTGCTACGGAATCATTGTTGTTGTAAGTCAACTCGTAGCTACAATTTTACATGTTCTAAACAATCTCGCAATATCAAAGGAGCTTGTAAAATCAATATCATGCTTGATATTTTATTCCAATATCTCGCGTGATATTGGGAGCCCTTGAGAGCGAGACAAAATCATTTGAGTGAGGATTATGCCATCACTGATTGGAACACACCATAATAGGAACCAGTGTTCGAAAAAACTCACGAACTCAAATCTAAGGCGTTAATATATTCGCCTTGGAAAATTCAACTGCGCTAAAATCAGCGATGAGTTTTCAGTTTAAAAAAAATTGATTGCTTTATATTTTGGTAGTAATGTTGTTTTTGCATCAGTGGAAGGAATACTAACACAAAATGCATTGACGTTTGAGCAGTTTTTATGAGTTTTACGCTGAAGTGATCTTTTGGAGTGCGTGGAAATACATGAAAATCTCAAGCGTGCGATTTGTATGTCATAAAGGCAAGTGAGTTTATTCTGTCAGGGAGGCTGAATGAATGACATTTGAGAATGACGTATTGACAAAACTGGTACATTCACCCTACATGACAGTTTTCTAACAACTTAATCACAATTAATTTGAGTCGTTTTCGGGGAATCCAATCATTACCTCTGACCTCTGATATAACAATATATAGAGCTGGGAGCTAAGATTTAAATTTATCTGTCTTATGGTTGCAATTGTTTTTAATTTAAAGCAAGCATATGACACAAAGCTAGTTTTAAACTTCACAGTGTACCCAAAACTAGGATAAACACAAAAAAATGCCACTTCAAATCCATGTCATGGCAGCACCAGATCCAGCCCGAAGAACGAAGACAAAAAACAGCATTAATAAAAAATATTGTGCTGCCTCTAGCAAAAGCACCTTCCCAAATCCACAACCCTTTTCCTAGTCTTTCCCCATCCCCTAGAACGAACGGCTGCTCCAACACACCGTACCGAGCCCTGGTCCTGTTCGTTTCCCTCATTCACTTGTTTTGCTTCCTTAGCACCACGACGACGACGACGACGACGACCATTGCTCGCTCTTGAAAGTGTGTATAGGTAGAGAGGTACCCCTTTTGCCGAAAATAATTCGTGCGATAGCCCTTCGTTGCCGTACGCATTCGTAGATCGCCTCTCAAACCTCCATCACCCCTACCACTGCCACTGATGCTCGATGGTACCCCTTTCGCCCCATACCATTCCGAGTCAAAGCTGTGCAATTTGAAATGTGGATTAATCCCATTAAAAGTGTCGGAAAATCACCTATCGAAGGATACACTCATCGATTCGAATCCGTGCTGACATTTTTCCTGGAAGTCTCCTTGCGTACCAATTTATCTCATACTAAACTAACCTCTATTGCAATACACTGAAATGTGTTTGATTAGAAATCTAAACAGCTGAATCCTATGGGAAGAGTACAGGGGTGGCGCCAAGTGGGATGGTGGATCGTTCGGGTGTATATTTTTTTCGGTTCCATTCTAAGGCCATTCTGCGCACAAACAAACCCACACTGGCAGAGATACGCATTCTTACATGCCGTGCCGGTCGTCGTCATCGGTCGTCTATGCATTATTCGTTCGGATACCGCCCTTCTGGACTAATCCATACGCAGCAGATACTACCCCACCATCCGTCTCCACCGTATCCAGATCTAGCGAGCTGGAATCCAACCAGAAGGATTTTTTTTTTGTTGGTGATGTGTGCCTTTATGGAGATGTGAATTCAAGAGAAAGAGATTGACGAAAAATGTTGGACTATCACCGGGGAAGACTTCTGCCGAATGTGGGCCGATATTAGTCATTGCGTACTGTAGAATAAGATTTTAATTTTAATTATTAGAATTGGTACGCTCAAACTTTATAGCCATCTTCCTAGTTTGTGCAGTAGGGTGGGTTACAACCCCCTGTACCCCACTGCTCTTCCGATGTGTATTTAGGGCCCCAACAAAGGTGTCAAATATGAAAAAAATTGGGTATGATCGGGAGAATTTTAAATTTTGTATGGGAGACGAAACGAACCAAAAAATTCAAATATTTCTAATATCACAAAATCTCGGAAATAGATTGGGATTACTGTGTAGAATAACATTGTCGAAGACTGCAAATCGATTAGACTTCTGAGAAAAAATATTATTATATTAATTTCGACCTTTTGCTCCAAGCATACCTGCAGGTGTATACAGGGTGCGTGACGAATTTTTGCAGTAAATTTCAAATAGTAATTTCTCATGCTTGTGCATCATGATTTAGATATATTTGGCAGCACTGGATAGCTTATACTGTTAGGTGTAAGATTTAAACAAACAATGTTGAGTAAACGTAAAGATGTCGAAACAAGAGAGCAATCTGTCAGCCATTGTCGCTTTGTTGCGCGCCGGAGTGTGCATGAAAGAAATAATTCGGTCGGTAAATGTGTCTGAAAGAACAGTGTATAATATTAAAAAAGGCTTGGGAAAGTGATAAGACGGAGCACCTGCTCATACTGTTAATAAAGCACAGAAATGGCTTACGGAAAATATTTCGTAAATTTGGGAGGAAGAAATTTGGCCCCCAAGCAGTCCCGATATCAATCCGTTGGATTATTTTGTATAGGGCGTCGTCCAACGGGATATCAATAGAACCCCTCACACCAAACTTAAGTCGCTAAAAGCTAAAATCAAGGCAGTGATGACATCTATGGATCGAAACATTTTAAAACGTGCATACTGCAGTTTCCGGAAGCGTCTAACTACAGTCGTCGAAAGGGAAAGCATTTTTTTTAAATAAATTTACTTACAACTTCCATATGTTGCGAAAGAAAATAAATCGCACAAAATTCATTGCTAGAATAACTAACTGGTGTATTTTTTCTCAAATATGCCATTTACTGCAAAAATTCGTCACGCACCCTGTATATGAGCTTGGAGGTACGTGAGGAACACTTGGTCTAAAGTTAAAGATAAGTTACTTTTTGTAAAACGAACACCAAGAGTACCTATGAATCAACTCGCACTTCCAATTGTAAAAGGAGATCTTAATCTTTTTCAAAAGTAAGGCACTGTTCGTTCACCGGTACTTAAAAGAAGTTGATTACGAAACCTTCTACTAATCTTATGTAGAATAAAACACAAAACACACCATATTTATCGACGATTCCCAATAATCTACCTTTGCGGTGCCAGTGGTGTAGTGGTAAGCGTGATTGCCTCTCACCCTGCAGGCCTGGTTTCAATCTCAGTTGGCGCCGCCGGGATGTTCTGAGGCATAACATCTCTGATTAAGTAGCGAAGTAAAGCCGTTGGTCCCCGGTTCATAAGTTGATGGGTCAATAGGTAGGGTCCAGGTGTGGGAACTGCATTCCTGGCGTCGGTAGCATTTGTGCTCAGCACGGGAAACAAGATAGACGGAAAACAAATCAAGGAAAAAAAAAATCGATTTGCAGCCTTTTATACTATTTTCAATCTTGAACATTTGAGCAATATTTGAAAATTTGAGCAATATTTGGATTTTCGGTACGCAAATGAATAGGATCGTTCCGTTTCCCGTAGATTTCCCCATACAAAATTTAAAAATTCCCCGCTAATCGAGATTATAGCCAAATTCACCCAAGTTTTGCACAATTGTTGGGGACCTATATACGCACTGAAAGAGCAGTGGGAAACAGGGGCTTGAAAAGTGGACCTACCCTATTTTGCAGAGCTGACCAAACAGATTTCGTGAAAATTCGTCTTCAGAAGATAGGGTTATTGTCCCTAAGCAGGCTTTAATAAGCAGCCACCAATTATAATTTTAATTATATTTAAACTAATAATTATAAGATGCACTGTTAACATACGGCTGTCGAAGAGTTTTTCGAGTTAAATGCAGGGCTGGCAAATGTCATTTTCAATGAAAGATCTCACGCAATATTTACAGAGATACTCCTGTCACTATCATCGGATGAGAAATCAATGAAAGAGATTTTCTTCCGAACACTGGCGCGGTAACCATAGTACGGTGATAGAGGAAATGCTTCACCAAACCCGAGCGTCTGTTCACCATGGAGGTGCGGCTCAAAACGGCGTCTGTTGCCCATGTTAGGAGCGGCTGATCATCGTCCTAGTGCCAGCGTGGGACTCTAAACAGAGCTGTGAACGATGGTCCCCCGGCGAGACAGGGGGTTGGAGCAGGCCCAACAAGCCGCCCTGGAAAAAAACAAAGTTGCAAATACCGAAGAAAGAAATACGGATCGGAACAATCGGCACAGACCTACGCGACGAAATAAGGACTACGATTGGAAACTCGGAACATGGAACTGCAAATCGCTCGGCTTACCGGGTTTCTATAGGTTAATCTATGACGAACTTCAACCACGCAACTTCGAAGTCGTAGCACTGCAGGAACTTTGCTGGACGGGACAAAAGGTATGGAAAAGCGGGCATCGAGCGGCTACTTTCTACCAGAGCTGTGGCACCACCAACGAGCTGGGAACCGGCTTTGTAGTGCTGGGTAAGATGCGCCAACGCGTGATTGGTTGGCAGCCGATCAACGCGAGGATGTGCAAGTTGAGGATTAAGGGCCGTTTCTTCAACTACAGTATCATCAACGTGCACTGCCCACACGAAGGGAGACCCGACGACGAGAAAGAAGCATTCTATGCGCAGCTGGAGCAGGTGTACGACGGCTGTTCGCAACGGGACGTCAAAATCGTCATTGGCGACATGAACGCACAGGTAGAACGGGAGACAATGTATAGACCGGCAATCGGGCCAAACAGCCTGCATGCCGTATCGAACGACAACGGCCAACGATGCGTGAACTTTGCAGCCTCTCGAGGAATGGTTGTTCGAAGTACCTTTTTCTCCGCAAGGATATCCACAAAGCCACCTGGAGATCACCTGACCAACACACAGAAAACCAAATCGATCACGTCAGATTCGGACCACTACCTAGTTGCAGTATGCATGCGCTCAAAACTCTCGACGGTGCATAACACCCGTCGAAGTCGAACGCCGCGACTCAACATTGAGCAACTACGGTACGCCGGAGTTGCCCAGGACTACACGCAGCAGCTGGAAGTTGCACTACCCACGGAACAGCAGCTTGGCGCAGCTTCTCTTGAAGATGGCTGGAGGGACATCCGTTCAGCCATAGGTAGTACTGCTGCAGCGGCACTAGGTACTGCAATCCCGGACCGAAGAAATGACTGGTTTGACGGCGAATGCAAACTGTTAGTAGAGGAGAAGAATGCAGCACGGGCGAGAATACTGCAACACCGCACGAGATTGAATTTGGAACGATACAGACAAGCGCGGAATAGACAAAACTCGGTTTTCCGAAGGAAGAAGCGTCAGCAGGAAGACCGAGATCGCGAGGCGATGAAAAATCTGTACTGCGTAAACGACACACGGAAGTTCTACGAGAAGCTAAATAGTTCGCGCAAAGGCTACGTGCCGCAAGCCGATATGTGCAAGGACTTGGACGGTATCCTTCTCACGAACGAGTGTGAGGTGATTGAGAGGTGGAAGCAGTACTATGATGAGCACCTCAACGGTGAAGCAGCAGAAAACGAAGGTGGCACGGCAACATACCTTGGAGCACGCACAGAAGACGACAGGCTACCGGCCCCTGATCTTCAAGAAGTTGAGGAGGAGATCGGTCAGCTTAAGAACAACAAAGCAACTGGTGTAGATCAACTACCAAGTGAGCTATTAAAATACGGTGGTGAAGCACTGGCTAGAGCGCTGCACTGGGTAATTGCCAGGATTTGGGAGGAGGAGATATTACCGAAGGAGTGGATGGAAGGTGTCGTATGCCCAATCTACAAAAAGGGCGACAAGTTGGATTGCTGCAACTACCGCGCGATCACATGCTGAACGCCGCCTACAAGGTACTCTCCCAAACTCTATGCCGCTGCCTGTCACCATTTGCAGGAGAGTTCGTGGGGCAACACCAGGCGGGATTCATGGGTGCCCGTGCTACCACGGACCAAATTTTCGCGATTCTGCAGGTTCTGCAGAAATGCCGCGAATACAACGTGCCCACACATCATTTGTTCATCGATTTCAAATCCGCATACGACACAATCGATCGAGATCAGCTATGGCAGATTATGCACGAGTACGGATTGCCGGATAAACTGACGCGATTGGTCAAGGCGACGATGGATCGAGTGATGTGCGTTGTTCGAGTATCGGGACACTCTCGAGTCCCTTTGAATCTCTTTCGTGTCGGCTATTCAACATCGCGTTAGAAGGTGTGATCAGAAGAGCTGAAATAGACACGAGTGGCACGATCTTCAGGAAGTCCATTCAGCTTCTTGGCTTTGCTAGACTGAAGGCTGAAGCTAGGCGGATTTGACTTGCCATCAACGCATCAAAGACAAAATACGTGAAAGGATGAGGTTCTAGGGAAGACAATGTCAGCCTCCCACCCCGAGTTCAGATTGACGGTGACGAAATCGAGGTGGTCGATGAGTTCGTGTATTTGGGCTCACTGGTGACCGCCGAAAATGATACCAGCAGAGAAATTCAAAGACGCATTATGGCAGGGAATCGTGCCTACTTTGGACTCCGGAGGACGCTCCGGCGAGTAAAATTCGCCGCCGCACGAAGTTGACTGTCTACAAGACGCTGATTAGACCGGTGGTCCTCTACGGCCACAAGACCTGGACTAGGCTCGTGTAGGACCAACGCGCCCTTGGTGTTTTCGAACGGAAGGTGTTGCGTACCATCTACGGTGGAGTGCAGATGGATGACGGAACTTGGAGGAGGCGAATGAATCACGAATTGCACCAGCTGCTGGGAGA
Organism: Ochlerotatus camptorhynchus; assembly: GCF_037179485.1. Classification (NCBI taxonomy): domain Eukaryota; kingdom Metazoa; phylum Arthropoda; class Insecta; order Diptera; family Culicidae; genus Ochlerotatus; species Ochlerotatus camptorhynchus. Next base: position 2,405,853 of record NW_027040855.1, on the reverse strand, counting down.
ACCATCCATCGTCCACATTGCAAAAATTGGGCGACTACGGTGGACTGGGCACGTCGTAAGAATGCCGCACGACGACCCAGTGAAAATGGTTCTAGAAAGCGACCCAACAGGAACAAGAAGAAAAGGTGCGCAGCGGGCAAGGTGGTTCGACCAAGTAGAAGGTGACTTGCGGACCCTTCGCAGACCACGAGGCTGGCGAAGTTTGGTCATGGATCGAGTAGAGTGGAGACGACTTCTTCGGACAGCAGAGGACAACAAGGCCTTAGTCTGATTGGTAAGGTAAGTAAGATTTTCTTCCAAATCTCATCGATTTTTTTGTCATGACAGAGCGTGATAGTGTTGGGATTATTGCAATTACTAGCTCATTAATTGATATTATTGTAATATGCACCGCGACAAGCTTAAGAATATATTCACTCAACAGATTACACATGGTTACTTGCCTCAATTAATCTAAATTAGCTTGAAATTTAGATGCCAAAACCGTATGGAAATTATTTTCATGAGTGCATGAACACTGGAAAATGACAAGAAAGCTCATGATAGGTAGTTTCGTCTCGTGATAGTGAGAGAACCTGTTTTCTCATTGTCACATGACGGCCGTGATATTTACCAGCTCGGGTTCAATGAACCAACTGGACGTTTTGCAAATCGGATTAGATCTGTGTTAAATTAGCGTTAATTTATTCATTAAGACTAAATTGTATGATGAATTATTTTAAATACAAACAGTTATTAAACTTACCATTTTAACTTATAAACTTTTCGGGAACATTTAAATGTCATTTAAACCTAGGTGCTCCAGCTACTACAATAACTTACCAGCCTTAATTGTTATGATGTATTTCTAACTGTTTTTACATTGTTCCTGTCTTGGCAATTCAGTATTTTGAACAGGTTTTCTACATCTGCATGCCAGTATAACAATTGACATCTTAAATCTTAAGACTAAAACAAAATCTTATCTACGAATAAAGGGAGTTAATCATTGCAATTGAAGATTGCAGCGATTTTTGCCTGAAATTATTAATTATTTTGATGGACATTTGTTCTAAAGTCTCAACATTCGAAATTCCATGTACCTCTGTAGTACCACAGACAAACAGACATAACACATTGAATATTTCTCACTGTAAAAAATCGTCGCTAAAACATTACCGCCATCTGTTGAGTACACTGTGGTGGGCACTGCGCTGAACAGATGGCGGTAGTGTGTAAACGTCAAACGCAAGGGAATTGCCTATGCGCGCCACAGGTGGTGGTACTACCAACTACGATACTTTTATATTGTCCGTTAAATGCTTGTTCGATGAACTATTTGCGAGAGTTATGTCTGTTTGTCTGTGGTAGTACTGTACCAGGGAGGCAACTTCAAAATCATCTTCAGAACTTTGTTATGAATCCTTTGAAGAGCTTTTTGCCTGGTATTGCAACAACTAGAGCATATTGGTACAGCATAAAGCATGGCCGGTCAAAAAACTTGTTTAAATATTCTTTAGGCAAACTTTGGATTTTCTGTTTATAAGAGGATACAAACATTTTATACTAAGTGGGGTGAAAAGTAACCTCCTTGACCGCCAGAATGCGCTGCTAATGCAAAAAAGTTATGGTGTTTTGCACGCTATTTCAAAACTACCCAAATTTGGGTAGAATCCACCCAGATCGGTCAAAACTGGACCTACCCAAAAATCGGTTAACTATGTTGGGAGTGACAAGTTGACAAATGGAGAAAATTGAGATGAATCCGATCGACTTGGTTCATTTGTCAACATGTCACTCCCAACCGAGGGGGGCGACACATATAAATCTCAATTCTAGATGCTCAAAAAATCTCACACTAACGAATAAATCTTCGAAAAATCTTCTTTCATTTGTCGCATCTACTTGCATTGCGCATCATCTTTTTGCAGGAAATCTTCAAAATCGTGATAAATCTTCTTTCTATCTAGGGGAATATACGTATTATCGGCAACCTAAGCAGCGACCTTCTTTCTATAGCCTTTTTCTCTATGGAACGCACACATATGCAGTATTGGTTTGTTTACAATCTTTTGCTGCCAGCTGCTCTAACAATTTCAGTCGAAAGAATTATCAAAAACTGTTTTGAAACGCTTTTACAAAGCTCCAATCTTCTCTAGTGAGAGCGAGTATTGTCGGCAACCGTTCCATTTGAACTGCATGTAAATCTGCTGTTCTATTATCGGCAACTCGAAATCAGCTACAATTTGTAGTGCGTGTGTTTCATTTAAAGAAAACCCTGCTAGATTGCTTTTTTTCAGTGGTAAAAATATAGTCAAATTGAAGCTGAAAGCATAAAGAATCGTTTGCATGCATTCAGCGAAGTGTTTTCGTAAGAAAATCCAGTGAAAATAGTGTTTCAATTTGGGTTGCCGAAAATAGTCTGTCATGCCGAAGCCGTCATTTCCCCTACTTAGCGTACGTGCAGCTAGCCACACCAAAACACCCTCGCTCCCAACATGGTTTGCCCATTTTAGGGTAGGTTCAGTTTTGACCGACCTGGGAGGTTTATACCCAAAATTGGGTAGTTTTGAAACAGCGTGTGTAGTTCGTTCATATTTAGGCATACATGCCAAATTTCAGTGTGATACTGTCTTTAGTTTTGTTTTGAATGCTGATTGTTGTTGACGTGTTTGGCATCATGTTGAATATGGTTAAAAACAATTTTCGTTCTCTTATAAAACATTTTTTTTTTGAGGCAAAACGGCGAAGGAAACAAAAGAAAAGTTAGATAAATATTATGGGACTAATGCTCTGTCAGATTACATTGTCAAATATTGGTTCCGAGAGTTTCGTGGTGGCCGTAACTCCACTACCGATCAAGTCCGCAGCAGCAGGCCCTCCGATGCGGTTACAGAGGACAGTGTCAAAAAAATACATGAAATGGTGTTGGCTGACCGGAAAGTGAAGGTGCGCGAGCTAGCAGATACCGCAAAGATTAGTAATGAGCGCATATGCCATATTTTGGGCGAGATTTTGTATATGAAAAAGATATCCTGCCGCTGGGTGCCGCGCAAGCTTACTCCTGACCAAAAACACGAACGCGAAAGCACTTCGAAAGAGTGTTTGGACTTGCTGATGCGGAATCGGGCGGCTTTTGGCGTCGATTGGTAACTGTTGATGAAACCTGGATCCACTATTACATCCCAGAGAACAGAATGAGTGCCCGACAATGGACTGAAGCCGGCACGAGTGCTCCGAAGCGGCCGAGGGAGGCTCGATGGGTCGGAAAGGTTATGGCATCGGTTTTCTGGGATTGTCATGGCATAATCTTTGTGGACTACCACGAAAAAGGAAAAACCATCAACAGCGAGTATCACTATGCGTTATTGGAGCGATTGTAGGCCAAAATTGCTGCAAAATGGCCTCAAATGAAGGGACAAAATTGTTCTAGCAAGACAATGCGCCGGCGCACAATAGCATCGCAACCACGGCTAAAATCAATGACTTACGGCTCCAATTGCTTCCGCATCCACCGTATTCACCTGATTTGGCTCCCTTAGACTATTATCTCTTCCCAAACCTCAAAAGATGGCTCATCAATAAAAAAAAATCAGCTCACGTGAGCAGTGTTGGGAAAATATCAAAAGGTCAAATCTCACCAATGAGAATAATCTCATTTGAGTATCGTAAGTAAAAATCAACAAGCAGACAATATCGGATGATATCAAAAGCTGTGAAACGGTTGCTCTGATATCATGCTAACAAAACTCACCAGCTACAATTCTCACCAAACTATGGTGAGTTTGAGCTTCAAGATTTTTGATGTACACCCGAACACGAACCGAAACTTCCATCACTGCTGGTAGCAGTAACTTCGTGTCTGTCATCTGTGAAGAGTAAAGAGAGATAGCAAGCTATGCTTTCTCTTTATAAGAAAACGATGTGCTACGGAATCATTGTGGTGGTAAGTCAACTCGTAGCTACAATTTTACATGTTCTGAATTGTCTCGCAATATCAAAGGAGCTTGTTAAATCAATATCATGCTTGATATTTATTCCAGTATCTCGCGTGATATTGGGAGCCCTTGAGAGCGAAACAAAATCATTTGAGTGAGGATTATGCCATCACTGCACGTGAGGAAATCATCGATGCCGCGGATGAGGATTTTGCAGACCTTCCGGAAAATTACTTTTCGGACGGGATCATGAAGTTGGAAAATCGCTGGAATAAGTGTATCGAGCTAAAAGGGGTCTATATTGAATAAAATAAATATAAAAAAATAAAACATTAAAAAAAAATCATTCTCAAGGAGGTTAATTTTCACCCCACCTGCACGGGAACAATTCAAAAATCCGAAATGAGAAAAATTACTCATGATTTCATGAACATAGCGTATTTTCATGTTATGAAAATACACGATGAATAATATTCATTCCCCTAAGATTCGCTAAATCAAGAATCATCCGAGTTAAAATCATGAACTAAATTTATGAGTTTAACTTTTAGTTAGCCAAAACATAAACAAATAAATAAAATAAAGCAACTGGATTCGAACCAAGAACCTTACGATTATTAAACCTATTCTTTGACCACTAGACTATGAGTACTTGTATTGGAAGGCAAAAGGCGTATAAACGATATCTATGTAGTGCAGTGAACACGGTTTTCCAGGTAACGCTTATGTTTTCATGGGATGACAAGTTTTTTTGATTTCATGATTTTTTATTCATGAAAATGGAATCGGATTTTTTCCCGTGTAGTGCATTTATTACATTCGGTTTGAATGCCCTCAATGTGATCTTTAAAAGTTAATTTTTGGTCAAATACTAATCCAAGATATTTCACTTGACTTGACCATGAAATTGGAACTCCATTCATAGTCACCATGTGACTACTACTAGGTTTCGAAAAGGAAGCTCTAGGCTTATGTGGAAATATTTAAGCTGAGTTTTGGAAGCGTTGCACACTGGGGACAAAATCGAAACAATCTGTTAAAAAATAGTCATTCTTATAGAAAAAAGTCTCAGAAATCGATTGGAGTGAGTTTCATCTTGGACACGATAGGGTAAGTTGGGGTTTTTCACAGTTTTTCCCTAAAATTTCCTATTTTGCATGATTTGAATGCTGTATCTCAAGATACCGATTATATAGACGGATGATTTCTTGGGCAAAGTTGATCAGGAGGTCAAGGACTGTTGGATGATGGATAGAACAATTCGGAATTCTTCCGCTAGGCAACACTAGTGACCATTCAAAGTGAATATGTTTGCGCTGCTGTATCTTAAGATCCTGACTGTGTGTGTGTGTGTGTGTGTGTGTGTGTGTGTGTGCGTGTGTGTGTGTGTGTGTGTGTGTGTGTGTGTGTGTGTGTGTGTGTGTGTGTATATGTGTGTGTGTGTGTGTGTGTGTGTGTGTGTGTGTGTGTGTGTGTGTGTGTGTGTGTGTGTGTGTGTGTGTGTGTGTGTGTGTGTGTGTGTGTGTGTGTGTGTGTGTGTGTGTGTGTGTGTGTGTGTGTGTGTGTGTGTGTGTGTGTGTGTGTGTGTGTGTGTGTGTGTGTGTGTGTGTGTGTGTGTGTGTGTGTGTGTGTGGGTGGGTGGGTGTGGGTGGGGGGGGGGTGTGGGTGTGTGTGGGTGTGTGTGGGTGTGTGTGCGAGCCACAGGGACACATCTGTGGTACTTATCCAACGGAACATTCAAATGTCTTCTTCATCGCTCTCCTCGTTAAGTTCACCGGGGTCATCATCTTCTTCGTCACTCTCTTCGATGAGTTCACCGGAGTCATCCGCTTTTCCATGGTTTTCATCGCTGTCATCTTGTTTCAAGGTGTATTCGTCCAGCCTCTCTTCGAACCTGGCATCAGTTCTTCTCGATTGTCTGCTCTGGTTAAAGATCATCATGTCATCATGTAGGTCAAATTTTCTTCCGGAGACGTTTTCCGAGCTAGATGTGGCCGAATGAATTTATAAACCTTATGGCAACGTTTACCGGACTGCTCGTCAACAAAGTTCATGGTATAAGGCTGGATGTTTCAACATTTATGATTGTGATTCGATATACTATTAAATCTAAGCTTACCAATTTTTCAATGAAATTTGCTAGATGCATATACTTATGTATGGATGGCGACAATTTCATTAGGTATGGGAATTCATTGAAAATCTGCTTTTCAAGAGTGTTATACAACTCCATAACTTTGGTAGGATCCAATACTCTAGAAGAAAGCGCCAGGCAACTGATGAGCCGCAGATTTTTCACCAGGTCCTTGTGTACGCCGATGATTTTTGCAAATTTTCCGGGTTCTGCCAATAATCGGCGGGCCATATTGCCGTTATTGCAGCTTCCGGATCCACCAATCTTAGGACGGTTGATGTTCATGCCATACTCCCGTTCTTCATCAGCTATTTCACGGGCTTTCTTTTTAACTAGGGGATTCGTGTATGCCGGGTGGTCTGGAACGGATTTTTTCGCTGCATTTTTGGGAGAAATCATCCATTTTTTCGCGTTGGGAGAAATCTTCCATTTTTGTATATAAGAAGAGAAAATATCTAAACTTTTCTGCAGTTTGCTGCAAATAACACGAAGACTTCTTCCTTTAGCAGAAATGCCTGTGTCATCAGCTAACAAAGATTTGTGGATACCCTGAGGCAAATCAGGGAGGTCAGAAGTGAAAATGTTATACAATATAAAGCACGATTCAAAGTAAATCTGGACGCACGGTTTAATACACCACCGCGCCCCTGGTGGTTGGAACAAAAAAACGTTTGACAAGCATTTGTTGATGTTTCATTGACGAAGAAATTGGTGAAAAGTTTTTCTCGATTGATCGACGCATCCCGAAATAACGGATCATGGAACTTGAGAAAAGAAAATTAATTGTGCACAAACATCTGGAGAACCCTTCGTGGTCTGCCTCAAAAATAGCAAAAGTGTTAAAATTCCCAAAGTCAACGGTGAGTCTTGTAATCAAACGTTACAAGGATACTAGATAAAGCACAGCGCATCTATAATAAAAGTGGCACTAGGGACAAAGAGCTGAGGAGAAAGGTGTTGAGGTACGTGAAAAGCAACCCAGGTGTCTCCATACGTGATTTGGCAAAGAAATACGATTCCAACTTTTCCACCGTGCGTAACATCCTTTCAAGAGAAGGATATAAGTCTTTTTTGTGCCAGTAAACATCCGAATTGCTCCCTGAAACAAAATTTAGTGGCCAAAAAGCGAGCACAAGTACTATACGAACGAGTTTTGATGTAATTTGATGGCTGTATTTTAATGGATGACGAAACATATGTCAAAATGGATTATAAACAAATTCCCGGACGAAAATTTTACCTGGCAACTGGTCGTTGGGATGTTTCTTCCAGGTATACATTTGTTTTTGCTGATAAGTTTGCTCGGAAACTAATGATTTGGCAAGAAATCTGCAGTTGTGGACTTAAAAGCAAGGTTTTCATCAGATCTTACACAATGACGTCGAAGGTTTACATTAAAGAGCGTCTGAAAAAGCGGATTTTACCCTTCATTCGGCAACACAAGAACAACGTTATGTTTTGGCCAGATCTAGCCAGCTGCCACTACTCTAAGGAGGTACTAGAATGGTATGCTGCAAACAATGTTTATTTCGTCGCCAAAGAGATTAATCCTCCGAATTGCCCTGAGTTCAGACCGATCGAAAAATATTGGGCAATTGTCAAGCGAAAACTTCGAGGATACGGTCAAGAAGTGACAAATGCACAACAAATGCGTTTAAAGTGGAATAAGTTCACCGTCACAGTGTCACCAGCGACTGTGCAGATCATGATGGCATCGATCACAAGTAAAGTGCGACAGTTCGTTCGAAACGGTAAAATGTAATAACTTGTTATATATCGTTTGAAAACTGAATAAATATTATTTTGTTTGACGTTTTGATCAACCGTGTATGTTGTTTAACTCTTGAGTTATGATCACTTGAATGCGTCCAAATGTACTTTGAATCGGGCTTTAGGCCCAAAAAATCCTGAGGAACTCCTGCTCTTACAGGTAGTTGATTACGTTTGGAGTTTTGATAATTTACCTGCAGAGTTCAATCAGTTAAAAAAATTTGAACATAATATAGAGTGGAAAATCATTTTTTTTTAATATAGCAATCAAATCTTCATGCCAAAAACTGTCGAATGCTTTTTCTATGTCTAGATAAGCAACTCCAGTTGAGCAGCCTTCAGGTTTGTTTGGACGAATTAAATTGGTAACTCTTAAGAATTGATTAAAAGTTGAATGCCCATGGTGAAATCCAAACTGCTCATCTGCAAAAATTGAATTCGTATTGATGTGAAGCATCATTCTATTAAAAATTATCTTTTCAAAAAGTTTACTTATTCAAGAAAGAAAACTTATTGGAGCTAGAAGCTTCAGCTGGAATTTTATTCGGCTTCAAATTGGAACAATTTTTACATTTTTCCATTTATTAAGAAAGTATGCCAAATGAAAACATCTGTTAAATAATTTTACCAAGAAAGGCAAGGTACTCTCTGGGAGTTTTTATGATGATATAAAAATTGCATCATCACCTTTAGTTACCATATTTTGATTTTTTTTTTAAGTTAAAGATCTTAATTAGTCTAAATTAGTCCCCAGGAACCATCAATAATATTTTCCCGAGAGAAAATATTCAGATAAGCCCGAGCAACCTGATTCTCAATAGTGTTAAGTGTTCAGTCCGTACAACCTCTGGTTGAGATGATGTCAATTGCCTTAAATGATTCTAAATATGTAACAAATTTATATGAATACCCCATTCCAACTCCTTCTCAAACAGCATCCAGATCCCAAGAAAAAAAAATCTCATTCTATGCGGGTCATTGTACGCGGCTTTGCCAGAAAAGTTGGATGACTTCCAATTAACGACCAAACCCGGGTCAACCACACTCACTCGCACTGGTTCTTACGCATAGTGCGTTCTTATAACCGCAGTAAAATGCGATACACAAAAAATCCTACCAACCAGTCATAGCTTTCAAAAAGCTTCAATGCGTGTGCGAAACCGGCTGGGTAGGTTTCAGCTTCAGGATAGCGAATAAAGATTAATAGAATTCCACCGCCACAGATTGTCGCACACAGCTGCCATAAGAATAGGTGCGTAGCCTACCTACAGAAGATTACGGATGGCAGAAAGGAATGGAAGTGAGTAAGACACGCAGTGTAGTCGAAATGCCCTCCGGCATCACCTGTAGCCGGCTGGAAACGCACAAATCCGATTTCCGCGGGGGCAGTCCCAGGGAAGATGGTCGAAACCGGTGGATGGAATTAAATGACCCAGAGGATTAGCTTCATAGAACATTGTGATAGGGTAAATGACGGCTTCGGCAATACCTTCACCAATTATTGCCGGGGCCCGGGGGAGGTTGATGAAGTCCTTGAGCGCTAGGTTTTTGCATGATGATGCATCATGATTGAGAGCATCGTTTGGCCTAAATTGTCCGATCAAGGACTTTTTTTTACCCCTGATGATAAATGGTAAAGGTGTTACCGAAGCTTTCATTTACCCTATAAAGGTATTCTGGAATAAATTTTTAATTTTAGAATGACGCACTGGATTGATGCGAAACATTATAACTATTTTTGAAAATGTAAAATGTACGTTGTGGAGGTGTGGCAGCAATGAATTAAGAACTTTTTTTGACGTTTATAGGACCGTAGTATAGAATAATAGAATAAGTCCTGTACACAGGCGGTCTTGCCGAAAAAGGAATAACGGGCACTCCCTTTTTCTTTACGTTCTGTTTATGCTGCGGTACAAATGATAATACTCTGCACACTTTCAAACGGAGAATCGTAAAGTTAGCGGGCCTTATTATTGAACCTTCAGCAATTGATTAGTTTTTATTGCGTCCTAGACAAACATACAAGCGTGTGTTCATTGGTACAGATTTTTTTTTTCGTTATGAAAACTAGTTTAGTCTATTTTTTTAACTAGACATGTTCCTGGAAAAGGTCATCGCCCATCCCAAGTAACAATTTTAGTTTTAATACTGTCGTGCAGACCATGATTTAAACTAGAGGAATCCTTAGAAACTATTGCAAAACCTACGGTTTTACTTGGGATCGCATCCATTCTAGAATGTTTTTGAGATTATTCTGAGATGCCCTTCATGAATGTTCACACTTATTGCTTATCGCATATTAGCTTATTGCGTGCTCTCAACCTAGTGAGATGCACTCCTACAGTAATTAATTGAAAGCCATTTTTGCATTAGTGTAATTATGTGGCAACTGCATTCATACTCTATATGCTCAGAGAAGTCGAGAAATGTTCCAAACCGAACAATTTCCTAAACCGGACCCAGCCACCTCCAGCATTGTTTTGCATAGTAGCTGCGCCTTCTATACCGACTGAGCTAAGGGAGGCCCCGTTTATGAATGTATCTTACACTTGAGACACTTTCAGTAAAAAACGAGATATTTTAAACCATTCCATTATAGACGAACGATCGCTAAAAACAAAAAAAGTGAAGGGTGCCTGTTGGGACTAGATTAGCAACGCTTCGTTTGGTCCTAGGTGATCCACAGCGACCACGTCACCTCACGCATTCATGTAATTCTATGCCACACTCCTCTATTATTACACTGCGCGATCACGAGCAAACTTGGCAACGCAGCTGCTGGGTGCGTTCTCGAAATCAAGTTCGCCAACGTTTTGGGATTATTTTTTTTTTGTTTGTCAAGTTTTAGAACTGGTTCCCGCGCAACGCACGTTTTTCTTCTAGCTCGGTTGTCGTTGTAAACGACACATATATTTATTTCCTTCAGATTTACACAATTTACAGAGGAAGCAAAGTTTTATTCGTTGCTTGATTAGCAGCGCAGATTGGGAGCCAAACTAATGAGTAAAGAAGAAGGAGAAGAAAATGCGCAGCTTCTTCATTAGTTGTAATGGGAAGGCTTCAGCAGAATGTTGAACTGGACGATAGCGTAAATTACCTCACCGGCCTTGACTTTTACATATTGGATTGAATTTTTTACGGCGCAATCGTAAGCGATTCTGCCGCATCAGTTCGAAGACTGATCGTTCCGGTTAATTCCAGTTTCCATTTGCTTGCTCAGAAATACAAAAACAATCTGCATTTTCATTTTAATTACTCGTTCCCAATGCGATAGGCCTCTGAAAAACCATGCGGCTCCATTTGTTCATTATTTTTATTTTCCACATCCCTCGATGTAATTCGATGAAACAAAAATCTTCCTAAGGTCGACCGTGATTTATGACCTGTACCTACCATGAGATAGAAATTCTCAAAATATTGTGTAGACGACAAATTGTGTGAATCACACTAGCACACTCCCTTCCAATCCCGTAGATTAATCCCTGAGTGAATGTCAACACGCCTACAATCGTGCAGAGTGCGTCTCGCCAGCGAAATTGCTTTTGTGGTGGGTTCGATGAGCAATCTTGTTAGGAACAAGTGAATTGAAACTGGGGAAGGCAGGTGTATTTAATATTTTTTTATTGCGCACTGAGTGGTGTTGCTCAATTGTTCACAAGCTACGAAATTTGTAGAACAATGGTGTTATCATTTAGGACTTGCGATTAATCTGAATAAAATAGGGTATATTTCGCTAACGTTAGTTAGTTAAAATCATTTATGATTTTAATCGCATCTCAATAAATATTTAACCTGCAGACAAAACGTAATTGTCAACATATGCACCTATCACTAGCTTATTATCTCGTTAGTAATTTTAATTGTTAATATTCAGTTATTCCATAGCAAAACGATATAGTGCCTCTCAGAATTTTGTAAAAAATTGTAGTTTTGTTCCTTATCGCAAAATATTAGACATACATTTTTTTTGTTTGTCATTAGGGTGACCATTTCCATGTTAAGGTGGTCTAAAAAATAATAACTTTTTAACTTTTGAACCACTGGGCCGATTTCAATGATCAAAATATCTTATAAAAGGTAATACTTTTTAGGAAAAATATAATGGTACAGTTCTTTCCCGATTTTGTCAGCCTGCAAATTTTACTAAATGTTTGAGTTATTAAACAAGAATTCTAAAACTTTGAGCTGTGAATAATGTTTATTCTTACACTTTGCTGAAATGTGCATTCGGGGTAAAATTAACAATTGACGATTTTAAGTGCTTTTTCATTCAAATATCAATCAATTCAACGTCCAGGTGTTTCATCCAATGTACCGTTTGAATTTATTTCATTTACATTAATTTAGTATTCTCGTACTAAGTATTATTAATTTTGAATTGCTGTTTGCTGTAAAAATCATTTTTGCCACGGAAAACCTGTTTTTGTTTTAGCAATTGTAATGAAAACATTGCTGCATTGTCAGCAACATTAAATCTTAGTAAATAAAAAAAAGAGCGCTACATATGTATTTCATTGAATTGTACATACAAGTTTTGATTGACTTTCAATTTTCAAGAGATTCTCGAATTCAACGATATAACTGATGTAAGAACTCAGCACTCACCAACTACTTACTCGGAGATCAAACATACAGCACCCGGTCGACTCAGGCGACAAGAGCAAACTCCGGAACACCCAGGGTCGGCTAGCTACCGGGTAATCAGAGGGTTTCGCGATACAAAAACGACGAACTTTCACTTTTCCTTAACTGCATTTATTTGCCACTTTCTGTATTATGTGCGTGTTGTTCTGTGTTCATAATTTCGTGTAATATGTGTCGTGTAGCCTAATCTCGTTGTTAGCTGTACCGGTACATACCGCTGCAGCAGTTGATGGTGAATCGGGATGGCCGACACAGTGACTCCTGTCCTACTGTGCGGCCGGAACTCTCGCAAGATTGGCGAAGCGAGCGGATGACGAGCCAGCGGGCGTTGCTGGACGAAGGGATGGCAGGCGTCGTCCTTCGTTGGCACGATCGGCCGACCATGGCAAGGCCACCTTGGTCAAGCCGAGAAGGGATAACTCCTTTACGATTATGGCCTACGTTTGGCCAGATAACAGTGTTTCGCCCTTGACAATTGGGCTCGGAAACTGTTTCCAATTTCAAGAGCCGGCCGTGTGCTGAAGGATGACCTTTTTAAGGTCCAACATAAAAAAGAGGTCCTATCGGACGAATACGTAATTAATTTACGGTTTTTGGTGCAGGGTATTTAGTTACCTGAACGTAAAATTTCCCTAGCGCACACTAGCGGTTGCTAGGGGGGGTCCTGGTTCACGTTCTAAAACAGCAACCACTGCACTTAGCTAATTAAAATGCGTCTTAGCACACGGACGCCTGATATTGAAAGAGCCCGATTTTTAGCAATGGCCGTTCTTTCTCCCAATTTTCCTTCATCCCGTCAGCCTTGTTTTGTATAATTGTTTGTAGCTCTATGGTGGACATAACGTAACGGCACAACATTTTCACAGCGGTACAGAACCCTATCACTTCTTTGGTATACTGCTGTTTTTGCACAAGAAACGTGAAGGTTCTGAATATATAACATAAATGACAAAAACCTATGAACTTGTGACCAAACGGTTACAACGAAAATAAACAACATCGTCAATTGAAAGGGACAATGCTTCAACCTAATTAGCCCTATCAGCTTTTGTTTTGGATTGTCGGAGAGGCAGTTTGGATTCCGAAAAGGGGGATCAACCGTGGAAGCAATTCGAACAATACAATGCACAGTGGTCCAGAATGCAGATTTAGGTGGAATGATATGTTTTGAGCCTGAAATTGAAACTTTAGACTAAAAGTCTCTTCTACAAAGTTGTTCCTTATAGTTAGGCCCTCATTTTTATGACAATGAATTCTAGGATGGTTCTTATTATCATTAAAATCAAACATTCAACTTTTTTGTTTGAATAAACTAAGATATATATTTTTCAGCAAAGTTATAGTTGAGCTAATTTCAAGCAACTTTGTTGAAAACAACTTTTGACCGATTTAGAGCTATTTTCTTGAATTGAGTTTATTTATTTATTTATTTATTTATTTATATGACTGAACATAAACAGGCGTTATTTGCCTCAATGATGTAACTTAAACTAAACATGAAAAGTACTAAATCAAAACATCAATAAGTACATAGATAGTCATCTCGTAAAAAGAGGAACATTACTAAACAAACTAAACTGATCTAGAAAATAAAAAGGAACTAAACCTCCGGCGAAGCAGCTGGCAAGTCAGGTCAAAATCAAACAGTGCGGAGACCCTATTGAAGAGTCTCTGTTAACCACCGATTGCACCGAACATGCTATTAATTAGTTCGCTGTATGGGCAGGCGCAGCATTGAATTATTCCGTAGGGCTCGGGGTTGAACATTGATGTCAATTTGCTCAAGGAGGACAGGGCAATCGGTGCGTCCTTGCAAAATATTTGCAATTAGCAATGCCCTTGCTGTATCTCTTCGGACCGACAGGCGCTCCAGATGGATCAGTTGCAAACGACTTTCGTAGCTAGGCAATCGGAAGGGATCCTTCCACGGCAGTTTACGTGGCGCATATCTCAGGAACCGTCGCTGAACAGACTCAACTCTTTCGACACCGTTGTTGTAGTGAGGAGTCCAGACAACCGAGCAGTATTCTAATATGAAGCGAGACAAGGAGCAGTACAACGATTGAAGGCAGTAGATATCCGTGAAGTCTTTGGCAATCCTGAAGATAAACCCTAGAATTCTGGAAGCTTTGTCGACGGCGTGCGAGATGTGCTGCTTGAAAGAGAGTTTTGTATCCAGAATCACGCCTAGGTCCTTAATTTGGCTGACGCGCTCAATTTCAGTGCCTAACAAAACATACTTGAACATAATAGTCTCTTTCTTGCGCGAAAAAGAGATAACCGAGCATTTTGACGGGTTAACCTCCATACGATTCAGAATACACCAATCAGCAAAAGCATTCAGCTGACGTTGAAGGAAGCAACAGTCTTTAATTGAATGAATTCGGAGGTAGAGTTTAAGGTCATCGGAGCAATTCTCTACAGATTGACGATTTTTTAAATTTTTTTTTTTTAATTTGTCGTCTTCGATTTTGATGAAAATTTGCACAGTTGTTCTTTTTTAGTAAAGATGCCAATTTGTGTTATCAGTTCTTCAAATTGAATCACGACTACTTTTCTAACAGGGCCTGTGTAAAAATAGTACTAATGATTTAAAAAATTTATATTGCTGAAACGCTTTGTTCGATTAATTTGGTGTCTTGAGCAAAGTTGTAGATATTATTTTGGCAATAATGTTAAAAATATAAACTCTGTAAAAAGATTCGTTTGTTTCAATGAAAAAAAAAATATATTTCTTATTAAAAAAATTAATTTCTCAAAAAGTACATTTTCGTTTTAAGCCTCATTGAAGCTTATAATATTTGCTACAAACTGGCAAAGTTTGGTGATGGTAAACTCAAAAACAAAAAAGTTATGATTTTTTGAAAATTTCATGATTTTTACATTTATATTAAAAACACATGTTTTTCAACCGTGTATATTTTTTCAAGAATTGCATTTTAATTTTGCACAACTTTCTCGATGACACCAATGCAATCAAGCAAGCCGTTTTTGCAATATAGATATGTTTATTTCATTAGTGTTTTTCTACACAGGCCCTATTGAAAAGTTAGGATTCATTACATCTGATACCATGAAAAGGTATCGTTACTAACAAAACTAAAAAATTCATTTGATGAATATTGAGCTAGAACTAAATAAAAGTGAAATGATGCTCAAACTAGCGATTAATTTTCTTTTTATTCATTGTCTTCAATTTTGCATAGTTGTATCAGTGATCTTAACGGTAATAAGTCAAATAATCAACACTGTAGTAGTGAACACCAAAAACATCTGTCTGTACCTAATGTAGAAATTATACCTATCGATCTGATACTTAAATGAGTTTGAATGGTGAAAACAAGCAGTTGATCACAAAGATTGCTTTTTACCGCATACATCTTAAAAAGTTATCATAGGAAATAAGTGTAACACCATTTCGTTAAAAGGTAAGCATAACCTTCAGTTGTATTTCAATGAAATCATTTTTAAAGATTATTATTTTTAATTTTTTTTTAATACAGGAAGCAACATGAGTGAACGAGCATGTTTTATCAGGTGCATTCGGCCGTTCGAGGAAGTCAAGTGCTCGAAAGAGCTGAGGAATATTTCGAATATTACCATCCAGAAATTAAAATCGATTGGATATTCTGAAGCATCAGGATTGAATACTGGTTTTCGCATTTGCACGTCCTGTCGTCTTCGTGTTGATAAACAAGCTCTTTTCATCTCAAACGAGGAACAGCATGTTGCCGGAAGCTCAAAGATGCCAACTACAGTGATAGTACCTGTCGTACCGAGCTGTGAAAGCCTTACAACTGTACCATCAATGACATCAGTTACTTCAGTTCAATCGTACCAAGAATTTACTCAACCAGTCAACATCGAGATATTCAACCGAGGCATTGCAGGAATCCAGGTATCACCGATAGACGTGGGAAAACTCAACTACATCCACTACCCCGAAAAGAAGCACCGTGAAATCAACGAAGGTATTAGAAAGAATCTTTTCAAATTCAAGCCTGAGGCTGACGAAGTGAATGAACTCAAAGAAGTTTTAGAAAACATCAAGGAAAAGTTTTCCAATGCATCCACTGCAAGAAGTGAAAAATTATTAATTTTATCGTTATTGCCTTATTCATGGTCAACACAAAAAGTTATGGATCAATTTAATGAAACAAAATTGGCAGTCATAAATTTTTTTGAAGATGATGATATAAGCCGGGCAATGCCTGGTCAAAAAGATTATGTGTCTGTGCAGAAAGAAGGAAAACGACAAGCCATTCAAAAAAGATTACTAATGATGACTTTGAGAGAAGCTTATAAACGATTCAATGAAATTCACTGCAATGTAAAAATTGGATTCTCTTCATTTGCAAAACTCCGCCCTAAGCAATGTAAACTTTTAACCAGCTCTGGAACCCACAATGTTTGCGTGTGCACAACGCATGAAAACATCAATCTAATTTTACACAGTTTGAAAAAACATAACCATTTAAATGATGTAAAAACGTTCACTGACAGCCTACTTTGTGAAAACAAAACAACATATTGCTATCTACGGTGTTGTGAAGATTGTCCAGACTCTTCCGCATTAGAAAACATTTTATTAAAACAATTAGAGGAAAAATGCATTGATCAGCTTTCATTTGAACAGTGAGTTACCACGGATAGATGTGATTTAGAAACTATTGTAAAGCCTGCAGACGAGTTTGTTTCATTTTTCTGCTTGAAATTGACAAGTTTGATATCACATGATTTCATAAAAACACAGCAATCTAATTTTTTGAAAACTACACGAAATAATTTGCAAGAAGGTGAATTTTTAGTTACTTGCGATTTTTCCGAAAACTACAGCTTTGTGTTACAGGATGAAGTTCAGTCTCATCACTGGAATGTCCAACAAGCTACCATTCATCCATTTGTTATATATTTTAGAGAAAATATGCAAGTTAAACATTCAAGTTTTATTATAATTTCTGAAGAGTTAAGGCATGACTCAGTGGCTGTGAACTTTTTTATTTCTAAAATGATAAGTTTTTTACGCATTAACCAAAGTAAAAATATCAACAAGATTTATTTTATGTCCGATGGAGCCGCGTCACAGTACAAGAACCGGAAAAATTTTGCTAGCCTTTGTTTAAATCAAAGTATGGAATTGAAACCGAATGGCATTTCTTTGCAACATCACATGGGAAAGGTCCTTGTGACGCTATTGGAGGTACAATAAAACGTATGGCTACTAGAGCAAGTTTGGTCAAAGAACGTGAACATCCAATAAAAAATGCAAGAGAGCTTTATAATTGGGCAAATAATCGAAAAGAAGAAGAATTAACAAAATTATCATTTAGTTTTTCCACAACAGAGGAATACGAATGTATGGCTTCACACCTCAACGAGCAATATAATAATGCAAAAATAATTCAAGGAACTCAAAAGTTTCATTCTTTCATTCCTGTATCAGAAAATAAAATTAAAGCCAAACGATACTCAAACTGTAATGATAATGATGCCAAAATATTCGATGTATTTAAGAAGTGATGTAAATAAAAATAGAAAGTAAGTGTATTACAATGAAAATAAATTATGTATCATTTGTCCATAAGGTTTTCGAATAAAAGAAAAGTAAAAAAGAGCAGATAAATGTATTTTGTGGATTTAAGTTGAGATTTTAAAATAAAAAAGTTGGAAGGGTTGTATACTAGATACGACCGCAGGGTTGGCGTTGGATAACGTCTGTTATGTGTTGTACTTAATTGTGTATATTATATTTTAGGAATATTCCTTAATAAATCTTTTGCGAAAGTTTGGTGGCCCTGAAAAGGGCCGTTTTGTTGGGCTGATGTTGTTGACAATGATGGAACGGGCGACCTTGTTGGACGCTTATATAGTAGAACAGAAAATATCAGAGGTGTCAGATACTCGCATCTGATGTCTCGGTTGGAGAAAGTATAAGAATATAAAAAAAATCAATCGATTTTCACCATCTTTTGACAATGGTTTACTTTTAACCATTTTTCAATAGTTTACAGACTGAAATCAATAGTTTTGAAACATTCAGCAAATTGCTAGAAATATTTCCAATCGATTGATGCCATTATCTCGTAAATCTATCGAGAGACGGTTGAGTTATTATCGTTCAAAATCTTTTAATTTTTTGTAACGCATCCAAAATGACTGTTTTTAATTTTGTACCCCCGTATGTTGCCGAAAGACGTTATCCAACGTCAAAAGTAGTCGGGATTCGCTATTACAAATTGTAATAGCGAACCCCGACTACTTTTCCGACAGGGCCTGTGTAGAAAAGCGCTTATAAAATAAACATTTTAGTACATTGCAAAAACGGCTTGCTTGATTGCTATGGTGTCTTCGGAAAAGTTGTGCAAAATTAAAATGCAATTCTTGAAAAAAATATACACGGTTAAAAAAAATGTGTTTTAATGAAAATGTAAAAATCGTGAAATATTCATAACCATAACTTTTTTGTTTTTGAGTTTACCATCACCATACTTTGCCAGTTAGTAGCAAACATTATGAGCTTCAATGAGGCTTAAAACGAAAATTTTGTACTTTTTGAGAAACTAACTTTTTTAATAATAAATATATTTTTTTTTCATTGATACAAACGAAATTTTGTACAGTGTATATTTTTTACACAATTGCCAAAATAATATCTACAACTTTGCTCTAGACCCCAAATCAATCGAACAAAAAGTTTCGGCAATATATATTTTTAAACTCATTAGTACTATTTTACACAGGCCTTTTTCAAAAAGTAGTCGTAATTCAATATGAAATACTGAGAGCACAAAATGGCGCCCTTTACTAAAAAGGAACAACTGTGCAAAGTTTCAGCGTAATTGGAAATGATCGGTCAGGATCGATTTGCGAACCTTCGTAGAATGCCTCATCTGCGTAAGATAATCGTGGTCCCTCAATTACCAGATTCACGTCGTTGAAATAAATCAGGAAAATCAGCGGTCCCAGGTGACTACCCTGAGGTATGCCAGATGTGGCAGTGAACGTACGGGACTGGTGGTGACCAATGACAACAGTAAGATATCGATCGGTGAGGTACGACTGAAACCATTGCAAAAGGCAGCTGTGGATACCAAGCCTGTCCAGTTTAACGATTGATATGCGGTGATTCAATTTATCGAAGGCAGCAGATAAGTCAGTATAAATGACATCCGTCTGAGCACGATCCGACATACTGTTAGAGAAGTAGGAAGTAAGGCACAGCAAGTTAGTGGCAGTGGAGCGACCAGCCATGAAACCATGCTGGTCGATACTACTATACGGCTTACAGTGAGCTAGTAACGGTTCCATAACAACGAGTTCGAACAATTAGTTAGAAACAGTAGTTTTGCTATAGTTTTTTTTATCTCAAATTTCAGGCATATCATTTGATAACGGTACAAAAGCATTTGTAAACAAACATTCTAAGGCCCTTTACACGCGAACCAAAGTACGCCCACGCAAACCAATACCACTTTCGGAAACGTGATAGTGAAGAATGTATACCTTAATTTATTCAAACAAAAAAGTTAGATTTTTGATTTTAATGAATTCGTTGTCATAAAAATGAGGGCCTAACTATAAGGAACAACTTTGTAGAAGAGACTCTTAGTCTAAAGCTTCAATTTCAAGCTCAAAACATATCATTCCACCTAAATCTGCATTCTGGACCACTGTGCAATGGAAACAGAAGCTAAGAGGAGATCAATATTGCGCCGTCATAACGATCGACGTCAAGAATTTTCTTTAGACCTAGGTGAACAGAAAACACGGAGAAGTCAACCACCACCTGACGTAGTTCTTGTCTGGCCACGGTTGCCTCAGGAAATACCTGCATCGGTTCGGACATGCAGCGTCACCCCTCTGTCCGCAGTGTGGCAACGTGGATGAAACGCCGGAGCATGTGGTCTTTGACTGTCCAAGGTGCGAGACAGTGCGAAGGGAGATGCCTGTCCTTAACGTGGAGAATTTCGTCGATGAAATGTGTCCAGAGGAAGACACTTGGAATGGAGAGATGAGCAGTGATCTAGCAACATTAGCTAGCACTGAGAGTATGAGAAGTGCATGAGCACAGCCCCCTCAAAGTAGTCGTTTAACCGTGGTCCCGGGGGGTCCAGGCAGAGGAGAGAGTAAGGAATGGGTTTCAGTGGAGCTGCACTAGGCAACTAGTTGATACCAACCCGTGCCAACTTCGATACAGGTCTGGCTTTTTGGACCCTCCCCCATTTTCTCTGCTTTGAAAGTTGATACATATTTCATTATCGTCAAAGGAAAATTGATTCAATAATTCTAGTTATTTGATGGTTTAGAAGAGTTTTTACAAATTATAGGAAAAGGAAGGGTAAAACGACCTCAGGTGTTTTATTACCAACAGCGTTTTTTCTCGTACTATTAAAAGATAAATTGATACAAACAATTTCCCAAATGACTGTTCTGCAGCTCTTCTAGTGAGTAGGGTTGAAACTCCATTCAATTTGTTTTGCAAATCACGTAAATAAGCACTGTTGGTCATATTATCGCATAGCCTCCCTTACCCTATAAGAATTTCATTATTCTGTAATAATTTTGATCAAAAAATAATGGGACATTTTTTCCCGATTTTGTCAGTTTCCGTTTTTGTCAACCTAAAATTTGAGAAGGGGCTGACAAAATCAGAAAAGCACTGTATACGCTGCCCATAATCGCATATCAGTCCCATGTTTACTAGATTTCCTATCAATATGAGACTCTCGAAGCCTTCCTTAACTCAGTCGGTAAAAACGCAGCTGTAAAGCAAGACCATGCTGAATGCGGTTGGGTTCGTATCCCGGATCGGTGAAGAACTTGTTCGGGATGGAAAAATTATCACTGGCCAGGGACGTAATGAGAGGTGGCAAAAGTGACCCCTTGTCGGGCGAATTCAAAGAAATTCTCCAAGCAACTTTTCCACCATACAAATTTCATTGACATTTAATCAACGGGCCTAGTTTCAAAGGCATTCTGCAGAGAAGTCCTAGGGAATTATGGTAAATATTCTTAAGGGATTCCGTTTTAAATATGAAGGTAATTTTGACAAGTATTCAATGGGCTTTGTCAGCAGAGCTGTCTTCTTCTGGGAGGAACTCCGCTTCGCGCTAGCCCACTTGTCCGTTCCAGACAAGGTCAAATTGTAAGAGTTATACAACCAGCTCTATCTGAATGGGGTGTAACCTGACAAGTGAAAGAAGAGCCGTGTTGTGCCCATCCCGAAAATAAATGAAGCATCCGGTTAATCACCCAATCGCACTTACCTGCTGCATGGCAAAGGTGATGGAAAGGATGGTCAATTGCAGGTTAAAACAGTTTCTCGAGAATGGTTGCCTCCTCGACAACCGTCGACATGCGTTTTTGCACTTCCACATATTTTCCGACGCTTGGAGACGTCCTCCAGTATGCCAAGAGCAACAACAGCCACATTGAGATGGTTTCTTTCGGTATTTCGAAGGCCTTTATCAGAACGGGGACGCCCCTTGTTCTGAAGCAACTCGTCGATTGTGGATTCAAAGCCTCGATAGTCCATTAAGTTAAAAACTTTCTCACCGATCGTTCTTCCCGTGTCACGATTGGCGATACGCGGTCTCAGCCTAGCTGTTAGGGAATGCGCGTTCTCCAGGGATCGCTCAATGCTGTAACGCTTTTTTTTATCGCTATGAACGGTGTATTCTGTCGTCTTGCACGCAACATATTTATCTTCGTTTACGCCGATGGCGTCCTCCGCGAGCATAGTCCAGGTCTCGTGGCCGTAGAGGAGCACCGGTCTAATCAGCGTCTTGTAGACAGTCAACTTCGTGCGGCAGCGAATTTTTTTCGACCGGAGCGTCATCCGGAGTCCAAAGTAGGCACGATTCCCTACCATAATACGTCTTTGAATTTTTCGCTGGTATCATTTTCGGCGGTCACCAGTGAGATGCTAACATTGTCTTCCCTAGAACCTCTTCCTTCCGTGTATTTTGTCTTTGATGCGTTGATGGCAAGTCTAATCCACCCGGCTTCCGCCTTCAGTCTGATGTACGTTTCCGCCATCGTCTCAAAATTCCGTGCCATGATGTCGATGTCATCGGCGACGCCAAGAAGCTGTATGGACTTCCTGGAGTTCTTGCCACTCATGTCTATCCCTGCTCTTCTGATCACACCTTCTAACGCGATGTTGAATAGCAGACACGAAAGTCCATCACCTTGCCGTAACCCCCTTCGAGATTCAAAGGGACTCGAGAGTGTCCCCGATACTCGAACAACGCACGTCACTCGATCCATCGTCGCCTTGACCAATCGCGTCAGTTTATCCGGAAATCCTTACTCGTGCGAAATCTGCCATAGCTGATCTCGATCGATTGTGTCGTATGCGGATTTGAAATCGATGAACAAATGATGTGTGGGCACGTTTTATTCGCGGCATTTCTGCAGAACCTGCCGAATCGCGAAAATTTGGTCCGTGGTAGCACGGGCACCCATGAATCCCGCCTGGTATTGCCCCACGAACTCTCTTGCAAATGGTGACAGGCGGCGGCATAGAATTTGGGAGAGTACCTTGTAGGCGGCGTTAAAAATTTGAGTGCAGTTTACTCATAATCGCCAAAAGTGCAGGAACTCAGTGATGAGTAAATTTGACTAATGTTTTTCTATGGTAATAAAAAAAAAAAAAAAATCTCCCGGAAAATAAGGAAAATTGACGAAATTTTCAATTAGTCTAGACGTAGCACCAAATAGACTGAGTGAATCCAATCTTTACTTTTCTCATATTCGGGATTTTTTTCTTGAGTAATCCTGGAAAAACATATTAAATCCTAGAAAAACATGAGGCAAATTTGCTCATCGCTGAGTTCCTGCACTTTAAGTGATTTATGAGAAAACTTAACTCGAATTTGAGTCGTTCTTATTACCTGTGTACATGTTTTACTCGGCTTGCTAACAGTTATTGACTTGTCTCTTATGGGGCGGTTTACTTGGTTTTTTTCCAAAAATATTGATTTTTTTTTGCATAAAATGAAAGCTACAAGTGTGTAGAATATGTGGCCAAAAGGATTTTACGATCCAAAACATATTTAGCGAGTTATGGTGGCTTTGAGTGAACCTTTGTCATGCGCGCTGAGGGACGCTACAAAAACTTTAAACGCGTTTTTCTCGAAACCATATTTTTTATAACAACTTAGAGCATAGGGCTTGAACAAATGATCCGATTTACAATCGGAAAATTGCGCTTTGAAGGATACTATTTTTTGTATGGCTTATACCTAAAATGAAAAAAAATTGTTAGTTACTATTTTTTAAGCAAGGTCAAAGTGAGAAAAAAAGGGGTAAAAAAAGCACTAAATTTTCAAATGTCCATAATTTGGTCAATTTTTGTCGGATTTCGTTCTAGTTAGGTATAAGCCATAGGGAATATTATCAACTTTAACCACAATAAAAAAAATTTCATTTCAGTTCACCACCAGAGGGTGTGCACTCGAAGTTCTGCAGCAAAACCTGACTGACACTCCTCCACGCGAGCCGCCATTTTGAGCCGCCATTTTGTTTTTTTACCTTCAAAAAATTTCCAAGTATTCAGGAATAGTGGACAAATATAATTATCGAAACCGGAAGTTCGTATGTCTTTTCATTCTCCTGAAAAAAAATTCCAAAGTTCAACTGTTTTTCAGCCAAATCCAAGTAAACCTCCCCTTAAGTCGCATATTAATCTAAATTATCTATTCTTTTTTCTAAATTCATTTATTTGGAAGACGCAATCGCGGTAGCTTTACGGAGCCGATATTTCATTTTTTGTAGATTAACAAGAATAATTTATTACTACGTCTAGTAAGGGTTACTTAAGGTTAAAACTCGTAAATTATTTTTTGGCAAGGATTAGAGGACATTATTTGTATAATGTAACGCATTGGTAAGTTCAAATTAACAATCAAAATATCATCCCCTACCCTCCATAAGCCCATTAATATTAATATTCAAGAAAAAATATTCTCTATGATAATGGAAAAATCATACCACTGACACACAGCTGTCCAAAGGTCACTCTATCATCGGCTCATTATCATACTCGTGCTAACCGAAATATCGGCTGAGAAAATGTTGTGCGTCGAGAGCATATATAAAAATCATTCCTCTCACAAACCGTCTTTTTTTTGCGATCTTCCACAGTCAAACGACTGACCCTCGTACGCACCCTGTCAAACACGCACTCTGTTCACGGCGAGAAGCCAAACTGGGTGAAGCGTTGGAGCCCCTCCGTCAACATCCCACACCCTGGGATCCCCCTGAATGACCGAAGGGTTCAGTCGCACTGCCCGTAGCAGTCAACTATCGCTAACTGACTTAACCAAACGATCGTCGCCGTTCGCCACCGCCATCGCGTGAACAGCAAGCACTTGGCGTCTTCGTCTTTGTCGCACCAGCAAACCTTCATCAGCATCACAGTCAACGCAAAGCTAATAAATTTGGTCTGTGTGGTGTCCAAAGGCATGGCGGGGGGTCATCCCTACGATGGGGTCCGA
This sequence comes from Ochlerotatus camptorhynchus, assembly GCF_037179485.1. NCBI lineage: Eukaryota > Metazoa > Arthropoda > Insecta > Diptera > Culicidae > Ochlerotatus > Ochlerotatus camptorhynchus. Next base: position 2,380,888 of record NW_027040855.1, on the reverse strand, counting down.
GAGGCGGGGAGTCAGAGTCGTCTCCCTCCGCTCCACTTCACTTCTGTTCCGCATGTTTACTCAACAGTGCGTTTTGTGTGCGTGTGAGTTGCGCACTTTCCGCTTTGCCTATAGACACCACTTATTGGGGCAGGCGTCCTGTTAAAATTTCGCATTTTCGGCATCTCAAAAAAAAAAACACGAAGCGAGAGCCAAATGTCTCGTGTGGGATTTTTCTTGTCGGTAGACTAGAAGAACATATTTTTAAAATTTGATGTTTTTGTTTTGTTCGATTTTTGGTAGACTCTGAATTCTACATGTTTGATTGTAGTGGTCTCGGGTTTTCAAATAGACAATGCGTATTTGATTCGGTGCTGGGCATATATAATTTGTAAATTATACAGCTTTTTACATTATTCACTGACTATCCTGGTAATAAATTACACCGATCCACAGAAGAATGTTAAATATACGAGTGATGAGCGCGATACAGGAAACAAAGATCTTTATATAAATTGTTATTCAAAACATCCGAAATCCTTATAAAGCCCGACCTTGAGTCTTGGACGTCCGATGTGGTGAAGAGTGGTTTTGCACAGTGACCTACATCCTTTCTCTAAATTAGGGAGATGTCAAACGAATTACTGTTGGACTTCGTCTTAACTTCACTCAAAAACAGCATTATCTGGAACACTGTGCTAAATCATCTGCTTTAATCTGGTTACATCTTTAGGATCTCTGACGAGTTTCGTGATCCAACTTGCCTTAACCCTTTCGAGTCTGCGTAGTCATATCATCAAAACTAATAGATAGCGTCATACTTTCTTCAGCAACGTGGCAGTTTTGGGTGTCAACTGTACAGGAAAACTAAGAAAGCACCAGTTTATAGCCAAACTCAAAGGCCTTAATCTCCAAAACGATATGAAGCTATTATGTTAGCGAACTTTAATCTGGACAGCAACGGATAATGCACTGCCATGTTAATTAAACCCAATTTGACAATTAGATAGATGAATTTGCTTGGTTCCAAAATGATCCACTGGATCATGTTACGACACCTACCCAAAGATGTTCATTGATATGTTTGACATCACTTATAATATATTTTGATGTATATAATATGCTCAAGGTTCTCCAAATTATCCTGGAGTTCAGATAAGATGAACTACCAGATCAACAATGACTGATACAATGCCCTTAGTTTTGAAACAAGTATTTAAGATTTTAGTAAGCGTTTAACACTCCGAATACGGTGGATAAAATACTTTACGCCTACTACGAAGCCTCCGAAAAACGTGTAACAGCAAGTTTGCAATGACATAACTGAGCCATTTCTGGATGAATTCCGAAGCTTTGTAGATTATTTTAATTGCAGAAAGATTGAAAATAGGGTGGTCTATTTTTTCAAGAGCAAAAAGAGTCGTTACACGGTGCGTTTATGGAGTTTACAAGTGGTTTAAGATCCATAATTTAGATTTATGGGCACAAATGCTCATAATTAGCCAGAATACAGTCATAGTTCCTATATATGGAAACTGGAGATAACGGAACGGTCCTCGAAAGATCAGAAACATCCGTAAAAGTGGTCTATCCATTAACATGATCCTAGAACTCCGCGATTTTTTCGAAAACATTGAGCTGTGATATAGGAAAGAATTTGGGTTTATGACATATACATGGACCCGGATGGCAATCGGACCGTCCTCCGGAAGATCCGGAATATCCGTAAAAGTGTTCAATCTATGAAACTCATCCAACACACTTAGTTTTTTCTACCGAGCTCGGCCGTGAAAATCTCGGCAAAAATAAGTTTCACTGAGATCTCAGTGAAAGTGACATTTGATTGCTGAGTCTCGGATAATGCTTAGCTGATTCTCAGCAAACAAATGAAATGTTTGCTGAGATCTCAGTAAAACTTTTTTTGCCGAGATTTGCACAGCCGAGCTCGGTAGAAAAAAAACTAAGTGTGTAGAGCTCCACGGTTTTTTTTTTGTCGAAAACATAGGAAACTGTCATATATAGGGGTCATGACATAAACATGTACCTAGGACCAGCGTTGCTAGAATGTTTTAAAGCTTATCGGTATCAAAGATTAAAAAAAAAACTACAGCCCTATGGGGTTGCACGCAATGGTGACGTAGGACAACGTGGTCTTAAATAATAAATCTTATTTGTTAACTACAGCAGCAGCTTGTGTTTTGTGTAGGAATAGGAATTTGAGCGGGGTTCTCTCTGTTTATACTCTTATATATGGTGCGCTTGACATAGATGGCCCACAGCGACTCACGAAGAGCTACTGATTCCGATCAATAGCGGTGCTGCTTCTTTCTCCTTCTATGGATGCTCATGTGGGCTGCAGCTCGCTGCTTGCATGCAGCCTTTCGTTGTGTATTAGAGAACACCACCACTAACCACGCGGTGATTGTATAAACACCGTATAGTAAGACCGAATAGAATTCTACTTTGAAATCTGTGTTAGGGAAATAGCTTTTAGCAGGAAATCAGTGATAATTTTAACTATCACAGCCACAGTTGCACATTCGTGCATTTTTCAATAGTGAAATTTTGGAAAATGAGAAAGTCTTACATTTATCAGATGCGTAGAAATATTTCTGATCGATTGATGATAAAATTATTGAAATTGGTCCAGGTGCAGCTGAGTTATTAACGTTCAAAATCTTTCATAATTTTGTTACATGCTCCATTTTCGGTTTTCACACAATGTACCCCCATATAGAAATCACAGACGTAGTCCTACGTCAAAATCGGTTTTTATCGATATTTACTATTTTAATTAATTTTATATTGTTGCCCTTTTTGGAAGCGAAAATTTTAACTTTTGGACTATGATTGGAAAATTCCGGAAAAAAAACTCCGGGAAATATTTGAATTAGCTTCTGGAGGAAGCTGAAAACATCATACAGAGCAAGAAGATAGAAGCTCTCCTGGAGGAAATTTGAGAAAAGTTCTGAGAGAAGTCGGAAAAACATCCGCGGAACTTCAAAGAAATAAATTGAGAAACTTCTGGCGAAAATTTAAAGAAACTTACAGAAAAAAAACGGATTTAACATTCAAAGGAAGGCAGAAAAGTTTCGGAAATCGGAAGTAAATTCCAGAAGTAGCCATTTCCAGGGGCAACCAGAAGAAGCTCGGAAAAAACATTCCAATAGAAGTCAAACAATCAAAAACAACTGGACAAAATTCCAAAACTAGACGGAAGAAATTTCTTGGAAAAGTTTAATTGAACTTCCTGGAGAAGATGAAAGAAACTTCCTGGAGACGCTGGCAGAAACTTCCTAAAGTAGATTGGAAAAAAAAATCTGGAGAAAGTTGGAAGCCAGAGCACTTACGGATCAGTCGAAAGAAACAAGGACATAATCCCGGAAGAAACATTCCTGAAATGTACTTAGGAATATTTCATATTTTCTCCGAATTCCTTATAAGTTCTTGTTATTTTCCTTAAGTAATTACGGCTGATTATGTTAGTAGAAAGATAGCGAAATTTCTTATGCGCACCATTTTCTTGAATTTATTGTTACATCAGCATTGGAGATCTCTGATCTTCATGATTTTTCTAATTTTTAAAAGTTATAGACACTGCCAATAAGCACGGAACTTCCCTTACGTTTCTTAAATTTGCATGATCCCCTTGGAACACTGCTGAAGTTTTCGGAAATTGCTTGAGTTTCTCGGAACTTCTTTAAAAATTCAGCGATTTCCTAGAAATTTATTGATCTGTCCTGATGATGGAGCTTCCTAAAGTTTTCTCAATTCTCCTGAAACTAATGAAACTGTCCTGAAAACCCTTAAATTTTCCAAAGTTTTTTGGACTTGTGAAGTATCCAAAATATTTATGATGTTTCTTTAAGTTCACTGGAGTTCGCTGGACTTTCCTAAAATTTCCGAGTTTTATAATTTTAACAGAAGTTGTTCCATTAACTTCTTTAATTTATCGAAACTTACTCAAAAGTCTGGACTTTTCTGAAGTTTCAGAACTTCTTACAAGTTCCTGCAGCCAGTGTGGATCTGCAATCAAAATCTGGAAGCATCCCTGAAGTTCCGGGAAAGTTGAAAAAACTGGCGGGAGAAGATGGAAGAAACATTCGAGTGAAGGCTGAAGAAGCTTCCAAGGGAAGTTGAAATAACTTTCCGAGAGGAATCGAAAAATAATCTACGATGTAGGGTGGAAGAAAATTCCAGGGGAAAGTTGGAAGTTTAAACAGTATTTCCCGATTCCCTCTGAAATTACCAGAAAGAGCCATCGACTGTTTATCGATTCAAGAGTAGCCTAAAACGAAGGATATTGAAACATTAATCGAAAGAGTATCCATAAGACATTTTTAAAGATGATTTTTTTTTAGAATTTCAATAGCTCAAACAAATTAAGATATTCAAAAAGATACAAGTCTCTCACAATAATTTTCTCTGAAATTCGAGCACGGGCAGGCAATAATCATTTTGATTATTTTAAAAAATCGGAATAAATCGGGATTCTGAGGAACCTTATCTGTATATCGGTATCTAGTTCGGACCTGGACCTGGATGGCCAAAGGACGAAAAATCCATAGAAGTGGTCCATCCACGTGGAACTGTGATATAAGAAAGAATTGGGGGTCGTGACAAACATGGACCCTGATAGCCATGAGACTGTCCTCCGAAAGATCCGGAACATCCGTAAAAGTGGTCAATCCATGAAACTGATCCTTAAATTCAACGGTTTTTTCGAAAGCATTTGAAACTGTGATATAATAAAGAATTTGGGGTCATGGCATAAACATGTACCTGCATGGCCTTTGTCGTCTGGAAGATCTGGAACATCCGTAAAATGGTCAATCCATAAAACTGATCCATGAGTACCACGGGTTTTTTCGAAAACACGTGGAACTGTGATACAAGAAATAATTTGGGGTCGTAACATAAACATGGACCCCAATGAGTTCGCGTTTGAAAATTTGAAAAATTTAAAATTAATAATTTATGTGAGACATTTTGTCTCACATTTTCCGCGATTCGAAATTCCAGTGATGACCTGTGTTATATTTATTCTTGGGTGCTGATCCGGTCAACAACTACCATAGATGGACCTGGATTCGATTGCCCGGTTCTGGGTCGCCACCAAAGCCGAGATTCAAGAAGTTATTTTCACGAGCAGCTCAATTCCTGGTGCAAATGGCCAATCATAAGCAACGGGAGATCTTCCATTCGGAACACAGCGAGTGCACGTACATCGACGGTCTGCAGGACCTACAATATCCCCTAGCTTGTTCCTGGGGCCGCTATAAAGCCAGGAAACCCCTAACGTCCCATCGTTCAGTGCGATCATGTTGCCGAGGGAGGACTTTCAAGTGCCAGAGAGAAGCTTACAGCTGACAAACGTCAAATGGAAATCGGGAATTTGGTTAACATTGGAGGCATTTGGTGAGATCTTTCCATTACACTGTATTGTATATACCATTCATTACATTCCATTTTACTGTTACATTCACTCATAACCTAGCTCGGAGCGTTTGGTACGGTATGTCTACGCATCCTTCCACCCTTGAAGATTCATGAAATGCATCGCTGTTTGGATATACCATGCCAGCACCATATTTGACGCGTTGCTAATGATGGCGCACTTGTCTATTTTGACAATATATTTTTTTAAACTTTGTAACACCATCATCCCTAGAGCAAAAACAATTATTTAAAATAGTCGAACATTATGGAGTGCTTCGATTTAGGAACTGCTTCGAATATGGTGCCTCCACGGTTTATTTGAACTCGAATCTTTTCACAGAATCATCTTTGCGGCAAATGCAACGCAGTATAGCCGTTTAGATGTTTGTATCATATCTCAGATATGCTGCAAACATCAATGTTGACAAGAAAAATGATTAGGTCTTATCTAACCTAATGATTTTCCAGGATGATTTCTTGTACTGGCTGCGATTGTATTAGATTAGATTAGATTAGATTAGTAACATAAACATGGACCCCAATGACCATAAAACCGTCTTCCAAAACATCCGTAAAAGTGGTGCATCGATGATACTGATTCTAGAGGTTAGCGGTTTCTCAAAAACACTTCAAAGTGTGAAGTTTTCGATAAAAATCACGGTTTTTTCACAGTTTCATGTATGAAACACTTTAAAGAACTGTTCCGGATCTTCCGAATGACAATCCAATGGCCATCAAGGTTCTTGTTTATGTCACGACCCCAAATTTATTCTTATAACACAGTTTCTAATATTTTTTGAAACAAACTGTGGAGCTCTAGGATCAGTTTCATTGATTTATCACTTTTAAGAATGTTCCAGATCTTCCAGAGGACGGTCTCATGCACATCCAGGTCCATGTTTACGTCACTACCTATTTTGACGTAGAACTACGTCTTTGTCGACTATACTGGGGTACAATTTATAAAATATGTGTGGTGAAATAGTGTTAGGTTTTGAACGCTTGTAACTTTGTCATTTATAGATGAAATAAAAATCCAAATATACCAATCTATCGGATATTACTTAACAAATGTGCTGAAATAAATACTTTCCCATCTTTTAATCAAAAAACTTTTGAAAAATGCGCAAATGATAATTTTATCACTGTGAATGAACTATCATGAACTAAATGTTTTCCCCAAACCCAGTCATCATAAACGAATACCACTTGGTTGCACATCATTCTGCTTGAACCTGAAAAAATATAAAACAACGCTGCTTTCCTGACTCTGCTCATGATTCTCAATCACTCTTTGCTCGACTGTTGAGCTGTTCAGTTCGTTTTCTTTTTCGCTCGAGTTCTCGCTTCGATTCGGTTTGTGCTGTCGCGTTGCGCCGTGGAAGCGTCGCCACCTTCGCGCGTTCTGGCAAGTTTACTGCAACACGAAACAAATGGTGCGTAAACGTACCAATGCAACCAACCAGTTTGCGGTGCTCCCCGAAGAAAATGGCGATGGTGACGTCGTTCCCATCGCTGCAAGAGAGCGGATTCCCCCGCTTTTCACGCCGGAGAAGGATGTTGCCAAGCTGCGTGCCGAACTGGCAAAACACAAGCTGCTGCCTCGCTTCAAGCTTTGCAGCATCGGCACCAAAATCATGTGCTCCAGCCTGGAGGAGTACAATCAAACAGGATGTTTCCTAAAGGAAAACAACGTTGACTTCTTCACGCACGATCTGCCATCGAGCAAGCCACTGAAGCTGGTATTGCGTGGATTACCGTCGTTCGAGGCGGCTGTGGTTAAATCCGAGCTGAAGCGGCTTGGGCTCAAACCTGAGGCGGTGTTCCCAATAAACCGGCGTTCCAACCACAACACCAGCTTCCGTGACCAGTTGTTCCTGGTGCACTTCACGAAGGGATCCACCAGTCTAGCGGCTCTGAGATCCGAAATCCGGGACCTGTTTCAGGTCATCATCAGTTGGGAGCATTACAAATCCCAACATCGTGATGTTACGCAGTGTATGAACTGCCTCTCCTACGGCCATGGCACCAAAAACTGCCATATGAAGACTATCTGCGGCAAGTGTGCTGGAACTCACTCGACTGCGTCCTGTGAGCAAGATGATGACATCGAGCCAACGTGTGTCAACTGCGGTGGAAACCACCAACCCTCCAATCGCGGATGTCCCAAGCGAGTGGAGTTCATCAATATCCGTCGGAAGGCTACGATCAATAATCAGCCCGGTCGCCTCCGTAATCATCGTGCGCCTCCTGCACGCACGGAAGTCCAGTACCCAGCTCTCCAGCCCCGTCGACATGTTCCGAACTTAGAACCACTTCCGCTCAACAACCAACAAGTCAAGCATGTGAGTATTCCTAACAATCGAACAGTCCAGCATCGTCTCGCTGCTGCTGCTGCCCAGCCAATGCCAGGTCCCTCCACCGCCCCCGGTTTATCATACGCTGGTGCTGTCTCAGGTGAGCCTGTCGACGATTCTCCGTTCACCTCTGAGGAACTTGTGACGCTCGTGGCCGAGGTCATCATCATCTTGCACACCTGCAAGACTCGATCTGAACAGCTACATGCTGCCCTGTCCCTTGTCACTAAGTATGGACCGTGAAGCCATCAAGATCGTAAATTGGAAGGCTTGCTCCTTGAAGAGCAAAAACATCGAGTTTGTTGAGTTTCTCAATGAACGAAACATCGACATTGCCATCATAACTGAAACCCACCTGAAGCCTGAAACAATCGTCTACCTTCCCGATTTCCGGCTCGTGAGGCTAACCAACTCTGGACGAGGAGGAGTGGCTATTGCAATAAGGAGAACATCTGCTGTCGACTGATGCCCAGCTTTCAGCTGAAGATCATCGAAGCCGTAGGGGTGAAAGTTTCTACTCCTATCGGCCCCATCACCATCGTCGCGGCTTACTGCCCCAAACAAGTCAACATCAGGGACGGATCGGCAGCAGATCTGCGACGAGATATTATCAAGCTAACACGATGACGGGAAAACTTTATCATCGCTGGCGACCTGAACGCCAAACATCAAGCTTGGGGCAACAATCGGCGCAATCAAAACGGCACCATCCTGAACAACGACCTGCAGGAAGCGCAGTACAACATCTTGAGTCCGGAAACTCCCACCCGGTTGAGTCGGTCCGGTGTTCACGCTACCATCGATATCTTCATCAGCAACATGGGCAACAACATCGCTCAACCTATCATCTATCAGGAACTCAGCTCGGACCACTACCCGGTGGTGACTGAGGTGGGATCCTCCGTAAATCGATTTGAAGCTTTCCGGCGCAACTATCATCGTGTTGACTGGGGTCAGTTCCAACATTGTGTCGACACCGCTGTAGACTACGATGTCCAACCGGAATCGTCCGAAGATGTTGACCGGTGTCTGCGCTCCATCGATCAAGCAATTTCCCGGGCCAGGGAGCTACATGTGCCAGTATCCAGACAGGTGAGTAATACTCTGAACCTTGACAGGCCTACTAAAGACCTCATTAGACTCCGCAACACGATTCGTAGGCAGTACCAACGTACGGGGCTGCCTCACCTGAAGACCAATTGCAACCGTTTGAACAAAATCATCCAAGCCAGGATGGCGGATCTCAGAAATATCGATTTTGCAAACAAGATTCGCTCTCTCCCAGATTGTGCTAAGCCATTCTGGAAAATGGCAAAGATTTTGAAAAATAAGCCGAGGCCCTTTCCTCTCCTAACCAAAATTCGGACCCATCTTTACTAATAACCCCATTTGAAAAGGCCAATGCTCTTGGACAACACTTTGTAAATTCACATAACATTGGCCACGCCATGGTGAGTCCCCACGTATCACAGGCAATGACTAGAGTCGCTGCCACCCCCGTAGTTGTCCCTGACGAAAGTAGAATATCGGCTGATGAGGTGATAGCTTCTTCAAGCACCTTGCAGTGGTCTTCAACAAGTGTTTAATGCTTGGCTACTTCCCTGGATGCTGGAAGTTAGCCAAAGTTATTCCAATTCACAAACCTGGCAAAGACCCTACCAGTGCCAAAAGCTATCGCCCCATCAGCCTCTTGTCCTCCATCTCGAAGCTATTCGAAAAATTGATACTCAGCCGTCTGCTGGTGTTTTCTAATGATAATAACATCTTTCTCAAAAAGCAATTCGGGTTTAGGAAAGGCCACTCTACCATCCACCAACTCGCACGGGTTACTAACATCATCAAGCGGAACAAGTCCGTTTCCAATACATCTGCCATGGCATTGTTGGACGTCGAGAAGGCGTTCGACAATGTCTGGCATGATGGTCTAGTGTACAAGCTGCATCGATACAACTTTCCGATCTACCTCGTGAAGATCATCAAAAACAACTTGTCGGGCAGATCATTCCAGGTCTACTTGAACAATGTCTCCTCTGATACGTTCAACGTTGATGCAGGGTTCCCTCAAGGTAGCCTGCTTGGGCCTATCCTATTCAACATTTTCACGTCAGACGTTCCTCCCCTGCCGGGTGGTGGTATCCTGTCAATGTTCGCAGATAAAACACTAAGGGTCGAGTGATCCGTGCTCTGGCGAGTAAACTACAATCAGGCCTGGATGTTTTGTCCGACTATTTTAAGGGGGTATTCCCAATCTTTTTTTTCAAAAAATCAAAATTTTTTTTTTCACGTTTTTTTGTACTTTAGACTATATACTTTCATCCCCCCAAGCCGTTTTCCGATCAGCGAATTCGGTGTCCAGGCATAGCTGACTAATGGTAAGAACCCCCAAATGGTTTTAACTCAAGTCAAAACTTTAAACGCGTTTTTCTCGAAACCACATTTTTTTTATCGGGCGAAGATTTTTCTCAGAAACTATAAGAGATATTGACTTGAATCTTTGCGCATTTTGTTCCTTATTAAATTCTTTGGAGCTTCTCCCACTTTCAGCCAAAAATATTAACATTTAACATTGTTTGAAGCACCTTAAAGTTGCAAAAAAGCGGGCTAAAAATCGCCTGTTTTTTCATATGGCCGCCATTTTGTTAATTTGCAAGATTTTTTGCTGCCAACGGGAGAAGCTCCAGAGAATCTTATGCAGATTATTATTTCATCACGAAATCTGTTTCAGATGAAGCCGTTCCAGAGAAAAGTCTTCGCCCGTCCAGGCGTTTGCGGCGAACAGGGGTCTGTTTGTCGCCATTTTGTGACGTCAATAATGTCTTTTTTTATGTTGAAAAAAAATTATTTGTAAACTTTGATGTTCAATAAACAAGAATCCCAAAGAGTTAGGCGCATTACTATTCATTTTCCTTGAAAAAAAATTAATTGAAAAACAGGCCGAAAAAAGGCAAAAGATTGGGAATACCCCCTTAAGAGCTGGAAGATTTGTATCAATGCAGCTAAAATACAAACCATTCTGTTTCCACATTCGTATTCACCTCGGCTTGTTCCGCCTGCTAACGTCAAGATCTATCTAGATAGCACTCCCATTAAATGGTCGAGTGAAGTAGTCTACCTTGGTCTCACCCTCGATAGCAAATTGCTATTCCGATCCCATGTGGACAAGACATCCACCAAGTGTAACATCTTGATCAGGTCGCTCTACCCTCTGATAAACAGGAAGTCCACCCTGTCCCTCAAAAACAAGCTTGCTGTCCACAAGCAAATCATTCTGCCGGCTATTGAGTATGGTATGCCAATCTGGGAGAGTTGTGCTAAGTGCCACCACTTAAAGCTTCAGAGGATCCAAAACAAGATCCTCAGAATGATCCTTAACATTCCACCGTGAACTCGTAATTCTGAGATTCACCACCTGGCCGGTCTTCAAACACTCGAGGAGCGAAAGACTTCCACGCTGAAAAGGTTCAGAGTCGCCTGTCTGCGATCAAACCACCAGATCATTCGTGATTTGGCAACCTAGTTTAAGTAGTTAGGTGCTCAAGTAGGTAGGTTATCAAATTTTTAAATTCAAGCCAAAACAATCCCACAAAGGGTATCCTGTAAATTAGCGCTAAGCGCAATCATCACATTAGAATAACCAATTAACTAGAACAAAGATGAAGAGCCAAAGGCTAACCAATTGAAATGTGAAATCAAATGTTGAAACATAAAAACCCAGAAAATAAACGTAAATTTTACTACTACTGACTCTGCTCATTACCACTTCGGACGGCGTGGCACTAGGTTGCAGCAAGCAGGACCAAGTCAGCGGATAAAGGTGGATCACGGCGTGATCACCTGTCACATAATGAGGAATACCCCTCTCCCCCTCCCCTCGTCTATAACGTCATCTCAAAAAAGACGTGGATTTGACGATCACTATTTTTCCGGGAAATAAATTTTAAGCAAACTACAATTATAAGTAAAAACAAAAGCCAAAATTTTCAAAACAATTGCTTAAGAGGCGACATACACCCGATGATATTATGTTGGTAAATTACAAACAACTGACTGTAAAACTTATCTGGTACCTCTATATAAGCAATTAGATTAACATCCAAAGTCCATCCTTTTTTCCATATTCTGCACAAAAGAAACTTTCTGCCCGTCCCATTCATAATAATAAGTAGAATAGTCAAAAATGCATGACAAACATCAATTTTGCGTGGTTCTACGTCATATTGCGGTCGTGTCTAGGACACAACCCTTGATTTTTTTTTTCTTATATGACAGTTCCAAGAGATTTAAAAAAAACTGCTAAGCTCTAGAATCAGTTTCATAGATAAACCAATTTTACCGATGCTCCGAATCTTCCAAAGAACGGTTCCATAACCATCCGGGTCCATGTTTATGTCGCGACCCCAAATTCTTTCTTATATTACAGTTCCAGTTTTTTTTTTAACTGCGGAGCTCTAGGATCAGTTTCATGGATGGACCACTTTCAATGATCTTTCGGATCTTCTCATGGCCATCCGGGGCCATGTTTATTTCACGACCCTAAATTATTTCTTATATCGTCAAAAAGCAACACTGTGCAACGCAAAGAATAATCAATCATGAAATAAATTCACGCAAAAAAAAGTTGAAAATAGTGACCTAATACAAGAAAAAATGACTTTAGTGACTTGGCCTTAAAAAAGAGACTTTTTAGTGACTGACTTGATATCATAAAACTTTAACGAGAATGGTTCAGTCAACTATAATTGCACCATTCCTATAGATAAAGTTTTGACCATATTGATTAAGGTTTTCGAAGACCTGACCATACAAACAATAAGTGGTTAACTCTTTGTCTGTACCTTGGGGTCAATTTGATCCCAGGCCACTTTGAAAGGCTGTAACTTTTTTATTTGTCGATAGATTTTACTAATTCTTTCGTGACTAATGACTAGGTGCGTCTGTAATATTAGATTAAATCTGCTCCAAAAACCTTGAAAACAAATTTATTGGAAACAATTTATTGAAATACTTACGTTTTCCCCCGAAATTTCAATAAGTTTCTGAAATTTCAAATGATTTGCAAAGTAAATTTAGTTGAATTTCTGTTTAAATTATCAGACTAGTTTTGGAGGGGCGGATCTCTCATAGGAAGGGGTCATTTTAAAACTATACCCATGATGCGGAATATTTTGATGTTAGAGATGTTTATATCACGAGATCCCAAACCATATAGGATATTTATTCCCTCTGCAAAGATATTCAGGAATACAAGGTCTTCAAAACTAAAACTATGGATAGTGTATGACAGAATCAGAGGTTGAAACTGTTGACGGTTTTTACGACACTCGCTTCGTTGTCATGCGCGACAGTCTGTTTTTATTCGTACTCTCATGCTCTACCGTCGTCTCTCTCACACAATACAACCGGTAGATTTACATTCGAGCAAAAATAAAATGATCAAATAACTATCATATGATATGAGTGATTTTGTTCTAATTCCTCAGTTTGGTGTAAATCAAACCATTTCTGAACAGAAATGTTATTCCTAGGACATCATAGCTTGATTTTTTCAGAATTCACACAAGCACAACATCTTCGGCGACAGTGTATGACAGAGCCTGTCAAATGACATTTGAGTTTGGTACTGTACTATGATAGCTTTTTTTGCAAGTGTCGGAGGCAAAGGCAGTCGATTATCACAGAAAATGTGTCGACTACCGTGACCGCTTACAAGACTGGACAGAATTGACTTACTAGATGGCGCAAAAACGAAAATAATCAAGTTGCGCCATCTTATGTACACATTATATAACGTTATCTACAGATCCTGCTCATATGGATGGTTCCCGTCTTCAGCAAAACTGTTCAGATGGACAGGACATATGTTATAAAAAAATGATTAGTTCAAAGTTCACTCCCCAGGCAGCACTAGTGTGATTTCCATTTTTCATTGTTTGCCCTACACAGCAAACAATCGTGTGAAAAATATGGTGTAATATTACTTGGCAGTATAAGGGTTTCAGAGCAATGTTCGTTAGTTCCATTGAGGGTCCCAAACTACTGCGCACAATTTAGGGACGATTGGTTGTAACGCGCCTTTCCGCATTGCGTTTGAAATTTGTATGGGACAACCTACTTTTTTGTATTTTCATTCCTAAGGACCACAATTCTGCTTGAACCATGCAACTAATAATGTGAAAGTATAGCCCAGCATGTCTCTAAAGAAGTTATAGCTGATCAAAGATCGATGTTTCAAATTAAATGCCAAAATCACTTTTCCTGCCAACACAGCCGGTGTACCAATGGAAGTCAGATAACAAACTGAAATAATATCTTAGTTTCTTATCTTATCGATCTGGTATGTTGAGATTAATTATTCAAAAACAATAGCGCTATCTCATAAGCGTAGTTGGAGAGGGGAAGGGCTTCTGACGGTTCTCCGCCTTATGACTCATACCTATGGAGGTAAAGCTTCAAACTGAAATAATTTCGAAGTTTCTCATATTGTCAAGTTGGTATGTTCAGATGTGTTTTTCAAGAATATTTGCTCAATCTTATAGATGTATTTGGATGAAGGGGGGCTTACTATATACCCCCAACGACTTCAACGGATTTCTTGACTCAGTTCAACAGCAATATTTGCTTCAGGTGATCGGCATCGAGTATGATACAGTTACTAGTGTTTTCGAAAAAAAAAACTGCTGAGCTCTAGAATCAGTTTCATGGATTGACCACTTTTACAGATGTTATGGATCTTCCGGAGGACCGTTCCGTTGTATCCAGGATGGTTCTTATCCATATATAAGAACCATGACTGTATTCTGGCTAATTATGCACATTTGTGCCCATTAATCTAATTTATGGATCTTAGATCACTTGCAAAACCCATACACACTCCTGTGTGTGTAAGTGTCATCCTCTATCCCTCACCCAGCCGGGGGCGTTGGACAAGTAGAACTGCGAATAATTTGATCAAATCTCATGCTCCGTAATGGTGCCCTTTATGTTGTGAAGACTAGTACTTCAAAAAAGGTAACTTTTGAGGCAAGACAGGGTGTCCTCAACAAGTTAAGGGAACAGGATGCACTAGATGTCCACAACAGGTACAGCAAAACATCACATAGACGCCCTTATTCACACTAACTACTCAGGGGATAGAAGGTCAAGAAGAGCCACCGCCGCCAACTAAAGCTTGAACCGGGTACCTGGGACTCCCACGATATACCCGCGGCAATGGTCAGCAGACGATGCCCTGTGCGTATTTAGTATGTAAGATGTTTTATTTGGATACACAAAATGTTTGAAGCCATGCGTCATCTAAACCATAATTTGCATCACCACAAATACACTTGTCAACAATCTTCAACTGGAACGTACTCACCAAATCACTTCACCCGGGAGCGCATTCCCGATGCTTCAAACGCATATTTTTCTCTTGCAAAACCCATACACACTCCTTTAAACAAAACGTGTAACGACTCTTTGCGCTTTTGAATAAAGTAGACGACCCTTTGTTTAATCTTTTTACAATAAAAATAATCTACAGACCCTAGGAATTCTAGAAGTACCGTAATTTTTGAAATTCATCAAGAAGTGGCTAAGTTATGTCATTGCAAACTTGCCGTTACACGTTTTTCGGAGCATCGTATTCGGAGTTTTAATAAGACGTAAGAAGTAAATTGGCAAACAACAATTTCAATCCTTCTATCAATTTTGATAAAAATTTGTTAATTAAGTTAACTTAATCAAATCATCTAACGTGTTTTGTCTAGCAAAATCGGTAAGATGTAGTTGTAGCTCAATTCGGATTATCCCATCATTATTTGAGGACCATATAAATTGTACAAGACATTTTAATAGCATGACCTAGTTTTCTGAACTTCCACCTCCCATGGATTGAGAAACGCTGTTCTAGAGCTTTGCCTAGGCCAGGGAACGGCTTAAGCAGGGGTTGACCCAAATCTAATTAGCAACATACATGCGAATTTATAAATCTCGATGGATTTTGGTGAATTCCCATTGAATGCCATAAAACGATTCAACAAATGAAAAGTGAAACATCTCCCACGAGCAAGATCACTCTTCCGTCCTACAAATATTTCGGCAAGTTCGTACCCTGCTTGACCTTGGTGCATACTCACACCCGGGCGTGATGTTTTAAAAATAGCATTTTTTTTTTCTCCCAAGATTCACAGGAAACTAGAAACGCCCAAGCATAGCATTACAGCTTATACACGCATTTTTCTGCGTAGCGCATACATGCAACTTGCTTTGCAGCTGTTTTCCGTGGAGTTTTCAGCATAAATAAAAAAAAACTCAATATCCTATATCCATAGGTACCCCGCATGATGATCCAAAGAAGGTTCGTTTTTCCATTGTGATTGTCAGTCTGAAATCCGCCTGCAACCGGTTTGCGAGACAGTAGTTGGGTTCTGCTCCACGGCCGATGAGATCGACTCAAAATTGAGTGGTTTTTCACTCAAAATCGAAAAAAACGGAACTTATTCATAGACTGAGTAAAATTTTCCACGCTTTTCCTCAAAAATCTGACCGAATATGAGGAAAATCGACGACAATTTTACTCAGTCTATGAGTATACTGCTAGACTAAGCGAAACCTCTATAGATGTTCATCATATTCGAGAAGTTTTTCCTGAAAAATCGAGGAAAACTTTACTCAGTCTATGAGTAACCCAATTTTTGCGAATTTGAGTTGGTTTAATCGGCCGTGTCGAAACAGTGCGTAAGTGGTGAATATATAGTGAGTATAGTGACACGTTCAATGGCAGAAATGCGTTTCGGCTGCATTTAGCCGTGACATTTTTTGTTAGCCTACTGGCTCTGTAGGTTTTCTATCTAACTGACTATGACTTGAATGGTCAACACACACAAAACGCACACCGTGAACAACAGCGAATGATTTACGATGCGTGAAGGGCTTTCGAAGGCAAATGGGCATGAAGTGACGATAACGAATGTTATTCACTGCGAAAGGTTTTTTGAAATGCTACTTGTCCATAGCATGTTTAGCGCTAAAACCATTTAATTTAATCGTTCAAATAGTTTAGTTACCAAAATGTATAGGAATGTTCCGCATAGTTTTCCATTTGCTTTTTCAATATTGATCATTCCGCATGCCAGTCACCACTTCATCCATACAAAGACAATGTTTTCTCAACGACACCAGCTCGACGCAATTGACTTCATCGCACACACAAAAAAAAACCTTGCAAGGGCAGAATCTTCCAATCGCACGCGCTGAAGTGAATGAGTGCTGTGAGCAGAATTTGCTCAATGCTTGGAAGACGCAATCTTGCGCGAATAGCTTCCAACTTGATGTAGAACTTGTTCGGTCAACCTCCCGCCATCCGCCCGTCCATCCGTCGTCAACGTCGTCGCCATCGATGGGACGATAGGACACGCACCGAAGCGCGCCGGTCAGCCAGTGCGGCCAAACCTGTGCGGGGCAACATTTTCGGACTCGCTATGCGAAGGGCTTATAAATTATCAAATTTACTATCTAGCTAGGCCTATTCGCACCGAGTGGTCGTGTCTCCATTCCATACCACCACCATCTCAGCCCTACCTTCCGCCGACCACCCACCTGATTCGTTTACGCAGAACCACTCAGAGATGGATGGCTTAGCATATAGTGTAAGTTTATTTACTTTTATGTGGACAGGTCTTGATTGAAATGATGCGAATAGAACCAGCTTGGACCTTGAATTTTAATTCGTGCGTTCTGATCGTTCTAACGTCCGCGCCCTGCAATCCAAACCCCTACCTAAGGCACTCACTCGGTTTAGGGTGGAAGTCATAAGGAGCTTCAGAAACTAGATTCAAGGTATGAATTTGATAGTTTTAATTTATTGCATAGCCGAGCAATTGGTTCCATTGATTGATTAACATAAATTGATGGGTTGACGCGTTGGCAGGTTTAACATTGGCGTTACTAATTGAGGCTCGCTTAGCTCTAGCAGGCTCCAGTTTAAGTTTTAATGAATGCGATTAAACTTAAATTCTAGTAAAATTCTTCGTCTGTGTGTGAACTTATGTTTTCTGTTCAAAGAGTTAAAATCAGCAATTTTATGGTAACTGAGTGTATGAGTGAGTGAGTGAGTGAGTGAGTGAGTGAGTGAGTGAGTGAGTGAGTGAGTGAGTGAGTGAGTGAGTGAGTGAGTGAGTGAGTGAGTGAGTGAGTGAGTGAGTG
Organism: Ochlerotatus camptorhynchus; assembly: GCF_037179485.1. NCBI lineage: Eukaryota > Metazoa > Arthropoda > Insecta > Diptera > Culicidae > Ochlerotatus > Ochlerotatus camptorhynchus. The sequence continues at coordinate 2,362,928 of NW_027040855.1, read as the reverse complement.
AGTGAGTGAGTGAGTGAGTGAGTGAGTGAGTGAGTGAGTGAGTGAGTGAGTAAGCACACATTTATTAAATCGCTGATTGAGACTCTCAGCAAGCTAAATTGACTGGTTTTATGTGTTAAACATATACTATGCAGTCTCTTATTGTATCTTTTAAATAAAAAGTATAATCTTAGCATCTAAGTTCATAATTCCGGAAAACATTTTTTATCTGAGATAAGTTCAGCCAACTCTTCTCAGCTCGATGTCCACTATCAAGTTATAGAACCATGGTTCTATAACTTGATAGTGGACATCGAGCTGAGAAGTGGTGTAAGTTGACTGAGCTTATCTCAGATAAAAAACTTAAATGTATAGAAAAATTGAATTTCATGACTACTTCGATGTTGATTTTGTTTATGACTGTTCATCTATAACTCGATAATTCAATTTCGAGTTGAAAAGAGTTCACTGTATTTGCAACATTGGTGTCAACAATATCAGTTGACTTTAGACATTTCACCAAAATTTGCATTTTACTTGCGACATTGACATTTCTAACAGCACTGCACAGCACACTTCACTTCCAACACTGATATTCGTAGTAAAGATTTTACTCGGAAAAAATGCAACACTTTCTTTTGTGTAGGGGAAATGAATGTAATGGCGGCCTATATGCCCCTAATTTGGGCCCATATTTAAATTCAGCAATTGATCATTTTGTCAAGCTTCAGCATTCATGTTCCATCAGATGTCACAGCTGTTGATTGCGTTGACATCTATCGGAAACTAGACACAATCTGTTTTCCGTTAATTGTTCACAGAGGACACTGCAGTGCAAAACATGTCTGGTACCTGTATATATATGCATTTAGATTATTATTCGAAGTCCCTCCTTTTTTACACATTCTGCACACAAAATAGCTCACCCCTCACAGAATTTCCCGCCGAATTTTATGTATGGGGCTGGGCATAAAGCAAATGCATATATAGAGGTACCAGACATGTTTTGTAGTGATAGGTACTCTATTGTATAATCTGTGAAAGGGAAATCACAAATCGAGTGTCAACAAAATACATGGCATGTTGAGAGATTGAGCTCGTGAGAGAGAATTTCTCTCTCAAATTTGAATTTTTTGGCCTTCTGGGGTCTGGTAGTAAAGCAGGTAAAATTGTATGGGGAAAAATCATTTTTATTTAATTGTGAGCTTTTTTAAGCATTAATTTCCGGGAAAAAACTGAACGACAAAGTCCCTAATAAATTTATTTAGGTTGTCGTTCACTTATTTTGACCTGAATATGCACCGAAAGCGAATTATTCCCACTTCTCTCAATTTCTATATGGGGATTTTTATCACTTCCTACCAGCGGAACAGCGCCATCTCTGTGGAAAATATTCGAACAAAATGATTAATTGACTAAATTTTCAAAAGCGTCCAAAAATATCCATTAGTACCGTCCCAATGACACGTTCATCAAGATAAAATTGATAAATAGCAGATTTTTAGCGATGGGCCCAATCTTAGATCCATAGGCCAACATTAGAGCCATTTCCCCTATAACTTTTTACTGCATGGGTAAAAATTGATTACATTTTAGGAAAATTAGTTTACAGTGTAATGTTCACATGTGCAAAATCTGTCAAGTGGTTATCGAGACGGCTTGCAAGCAAGAAGTGCTTCCACAAAAAATTATGGAAGCGGTCGTGGAAAATCCAGGCCAGTCCCACAGGTGGATCGCGAAACAGTTTGGAATCGACAATACGACCATATCCCGTGTGGTAAAATCATTCAAGGAGACCCAGACGACCCAAAGTCGAGCTGGCAGCGGAAGAAAAGCGAAAACGACCGAACCCCGTGAACGCAAGGAAGGTGAGGGATTACTTCAAGCACAATCTGAACCTTTCGATTCGGGACGTGGCCAAGAAGGTCAATCCTTCGGTCTGGTTTGTCCAGCAGACATTGAATCGGGCCGGACTTCTTGTCTTCAAGGTAAGGAAGGTGCCTAACCGAACCGATGAACAGAATACCCCAACAAACATTGACAGTTGAATAAGAGCTTATTCAGGCAAAATTATGCTTCTTCAGCCAAAAAGAAGCTTATTCAACATTTAATCAGCTCAAATTGTTTGTTGGGACGGTTGCCAAATCCCGTGCCAGGAAGCTGCACCGCGAGTGGTTGGTGCAGCCGAAATTCATCGTAATAGTCGACGAGACGTACATTAAAGCGGATGCCAAGCAGATCCCCGGCCTGGAGGTTTTCGTCAGCAAGTCCCGTCTGGATGTTCCGGATAAGTTCCAGAAGAAGAAGGTCGACAAAATTGCTAAGAAGTACTTAGTGCGGCAGGTGAACTTTGGGTGCGGCAACTTCAGCAAGCCGTACATAACAACCGGCACCATCAACGGCAAAAATATATAAAGAAGAATGCCTCCAGAAGCGCTTGATGTTCTTCCTCCGATGCCAAGAAGGTGACACTCTGTTTTGGCCAAATCTTGCATCGTGCCATTATGCGAAACCGGTGATGAAGTGGTACAAAGCCAACGATGTTGCTTTTGTGCCGAAGGAGGCAAATCCGCCAAATTCGCCAGAACTTCGCCCACGACGAGGAACTCAAAATGTTGTAACCCCAGAACTATCCCAGGCTCTTGATGCAGCAAAAGTCAGCACAGATTCTGCCACAGTTATTCTGGCAGCAGCTGCAAAATCGTTTGGGGTTGATCTAGGGAATACTAACATCTACCGTTCCACTATGCATCGATTGCGTGAGAAATACCGGCCTGAATTGTCCTTGAAATTGATGAAGAATTTCATTCCCGATGAAATCCTTACAGTTCACTGGGACGGTAAAGTGGTGAGTTCTTTGATAGGGAAGGAACTGGTCGATCGCCAGGGAGTACTTGTGACAGGAAAAAGCACGACACAGCTTCTTGGCGTTCCATTTGTTGAAAAAAGGACAGGAAAAGCCATCGGAGAAGCTGTTGTGGAATTGATTAAAGCTTGGAACTTAACTGATCGAATTAAAGCTATGTCCTTTGACACCAACAGTGTCAATACAGGTATTTATGATATCTTTTTAACTTTATTTCCACACCAGGTCAGTTGCTTAAGTCGTTACTTTCCTTTTTTGCTACTTAATGACTTTCAAACACGGTTACTAATTAAAGGCTGGAAGAACGGTGCAGCTTCGTGGATAGAGCACCAACTTGAGGCGAACCTTCTATGGCTACCCTGTAGGCACCATATTTTAGAGTTAGCCCTAGAAAGTGTCTTCCATACCATCATGGGACCGACAAGCGGACACGACATTATTATATTCACGCAATTTCAAAGCCACTGGAAGTCAATAGATAAGGAAAAATACGAAGTTCCGCTGACATCCGAATTACCACATTTTTTGAGAAATCGCATAACTCAAATTGCAAGCTTCGCGGAACACAACATCATTGTGAGTATTTTATCTTAACTCATATGATAAGAAAATTAACTCATATGATAAGAAAGACAGCCGAGGGATGATTACCGTGAGTTTCTGGAACTTACAATCATTTTTTTGGGCAAATTTCCTCCAAGAGGAATTTATTTCCGTGCACCGGGACCTGTGCATACTGCTCGCTGGATGGCACGGGCTATCTACAGTCTAAAGATGTATCTCTTCAGAACGCAGTTTCATCTCCACAAAGACCCGGCCGGATTGCTTGTAGTATGCGCTTTCATAGTTGGAGTGTATGTGGAAGCGTGGTTTTCCGCACCCTTCGCTGCATCTGCTCCTCGCAGTGATCTCAAGTTTATAGCGGAGCTTAAGGAGTTCGAAAGTTTCAATCCAGATGCTGCTGGTGCATCGCAAAGAAAATTTTCAGGCCATTTCTGGTATCTAAGTGAAGAACTAATTGGTCTCTCTGTGTTTGACACTGGCTTATCTTCCGAAGAACGAGAGAAGCTTGTCCAATCCATTCGAACAAGGCAAGGTTATGATGATCCGACAAAGAAACGGAATATTCTTCTCACTGAGTTGAGTACAATTTCGCTGGACCAGCTGGCTGAGGCTAGAGAGCAACGCTCTTTTATATCTTTTCAGGTTAAAGCAGAATGATGTGCAACCTAGTGGTACTCGATTATGACGACTGGTTTTGGGAAGAACGTTTATTTCATGAAAACAAAATAAAATTATCACATGACATTACCACTTTTTCAAAAGTTTCTTGTTGAAAATCATCAGTCGGAAGCATTGCTATTGACGCGTACAAATATTTCTGATCGATTAGTGATAAAATTATTTAAATTGATCCAGAGGCAGCTGAGTCATTAATGTTCAAAATCTTTCATTATTTTGTTACATGTTCCATTTTCGGTTTTTTTCAAATTGAACCCCTATGTAGAAATCACAGACGTAGTCTTACGTTAAAACAACAAGTATTTGAAGAAAGAGTTGATGAAAGTGTGTAAGAGAGATGGCGCAAGTGTTGCACCGGATTTTATGGATTTATGGCGTTAAGTCCAAGGTGCGGGTGATTAAGCCTAGGAGAGGAAGTTGAATAAACCAGCTTTGCAAAAACATAGCTAATACGTGTTTATTTATTCCCTGAGCGATTAAAAAATATCCGACTTGAAATTAATTTTTGGTGATTATTTTTGACTGTTGCATTTATTTTCGAGTACAGTCTTTAAGCATGATATCAGGTAGTACGGCTTTGTCTTACTAATCCAGTAATATACGTTAAGTAAAGTGTAAAATTATGTCAATAAATAGTGGCATTTCCTACTTTACCGGGAACTCAGGTTGATCCCGGCCCTCTATCTCGGTACGCAAAAGTCTCCGGCCAATGTTGACTGAAACCGTTAGGCAGTAGAGATATTCAATTAAGTCGCGGTTTTCTAATTTTTTGCCCAGTGTGCGATGGTGGAAACGTACATCAGATTGAAGGCTGAAGCTAGACAATGTAGATTTGCCATCAATGCATCGAAGACGAAATACATGAGAGGAAGAGGTTCTAGAGAAGACAATATTAGCCTTCCACCCCGAGTTTAGATTGACGGTGAAGAAATTGAGGTGATCGACGAGTTCGTGTATTTGGGTTCACTGGTGACCGATGAAAATGATACCAGCCGAAAAATTCAAAGACGCATTATGGCAGAGAATCGTGCCTACTTTGGGCTCCGGGGGGCCCAAATTTATTCAATCTAACCCCCACTGCCGGATTGAATACACACACATACACACACAAACGACACCCCTTTTCCAAAAAAAAATCCATATTGTGGGGCATTTGACATTTCCCAGTTTTTCTCAACCGGATCTTGGATAGCAAAATGGCAACAGAGATGAATTTTCGGTCCCAACACGTCACTTCTATTCCAAAAATAACCATATTTTGGGATATATTGGGGTATATTCGTTCCGAAATTCGTCAACCTCAAGTCACGAATTTCGGAACGAGTAGTTTTTTCGATTACGAAAGTACATCATGAATAAAAATCATGAAATTGTGTACATCGTTCCGCAAAACAAACGTAACGCCTGCTTTACGTTGCACCGGGCACCAGCAAAGGCATTAAAAGTCATAGAAACGTGAACTCTGTTCTGAAAATCATGGTCCTGTTCTGGTAAAACGTCAACATTAAAATAACATTCAATTTTTTTGATTGGATTGTACAGCATGGAAGTTGAAGCAAACTGAAAACGACGGAAGACTTGGCTGAAATAACCGAACAATGCAAGTTTCACCCATACCCCAAATTGGCAGCAGGTGGCAGGTGGACATCTTTCAGCTCATCAATTCAACGGATCTTCGGTCACCATGAACGCAGCTACCATCGCCTTCATCTTCATCATAACAAGCAACAAGCACTGATCACATCCCCACCGATGCTTGCTCACCTTTCCTCCCATACTATTTCTAGAGACTGAACTACCGGAAAACATATCCACCGCCTCTGAATCTTCAAAGTTTTTCTTCCACCACTGGTACCGCTTTATCGCCCTTTCCTTCAAGGATTTCGGCCAGCATGATAAACTCCACCACCATTCTGACGATACGGCTCAGCTGAATGCACTGTTAAGGCTATGAACCATTTGATGGATTTTTTTAAACTTTTGGTTAAAATTTGACAGATCCATACATCACTTTTTTGTAGGGCTTGTCATTTTTAAGCTATATCGATTTGAAAAAAAAATCGACAAAAAACTTTGACCCTTATCAAATGTTAGGCGAGATAAATTTTGAAAAAAATAAGTACGCAAAGTTGCTTAAAATTGCTAAGTCTCCACACCCACAAAGTTCCATAAGGTTCTGAGAGGGTGCTGCCAACCACTGGATGAGTTGGCGTGAAATCCGTCAGATGGAAAGTTATTGGTTAACCCTGCTATCCGAGCGTGGTTATTTCTGACAGACAAGAAGTTAAATTTTGACAAACGTGGCTCGAAAATCGGTCGATCGACAGCACGGGGATTTTCTTTCGAACATGGAAAATAAGTTTCGAAATGTCACTTTTAACCACGAGATAAATTTAACTCGGCAAATGGTTCACAGCCTAAGCAACACACTATTATCGACGAATCCGAGCACTGTGTAGGGATAAGTTATGGGTTCATGGTATCACGAAATCATGATTTTATTTTGAATTTTGCTTAGCGATGCAAAATCGATAGTAGCGCTGAACAGGCGTGAACTAAGTTTACGGATTTGAGATTGAATTTATAAAAATTCGATTTACTCGATCACGTTCACGTCGTACTTAGTCATGTAATCAAATGAACTAGTAGCTCAGTTTATCGTGATTTTTTGCTCGCGAATATCGGAGCGTTTTTTTTTTTGCGTGTGTCCCTCCCTTCAGCAGATAATGAAAACAATATAAAAACTAAATTTGATATTTTGATATAAGCGTTCGTGATAACATATTTTGCCTACCGTGTGGTCGAGTTAACAGTAATCATAACAAAAATGAGATCAAAATGGTATATGAAGGATATTAAAAAGATAACAAATAATGTTTTCTTGATAACAAATCCATGTATGCGTTTTAATATTAGTAATTTCGTTAATAATAAACAAAATAAGTAATCAATTTGTTATTATAATTATGGTAGGAAAGCAAAAAAAATTAATTAGTTATTATTCTGATATCATGATATCAAATTAAGTAATCTGAATGTTTTGAAATCTATTTGTTGATATCAAGATTCAAAATCAAAAAAATGTTGTCAATAAAGTGCGAATGGTGCCATATTAAAATACAGAACTGGAAATAATCATCCAGTGGTACAAATTACAAGAAAGTATATAATGAATCACTTTTGTCATTATAGACAAATAACAAAAGTTAAATTTGACGAACAATTGAAGTTTATTAGATCCAATAGCATAGAAATAGATGATGTGAAGTTTTAAATTTAGAGTTTCGTTTTCATGACTAATTCAAGTAGAATTATATTCAATATAGGAATAGGACACACGAATCATGTTAAAAAAATAGTCTACGATGACTCTTTTATTATTAAGAATGATAAATTCCTTCGCATCGAACATATTTTAACAGACATGAATGATGATATTTATTTTGTTGGGAGAAAACTGATAGTTAATGAGATTTATGACAACATGTTTATATATGAGCTAACCGACTAAGCCTACGAAAATTAAATTAAAATATTCGAAAATGTATTAGTATGAGTATTACAGACGAACAGGACGAAATCCGCAGGTATATTAATATCAATAAATGTTGTAAAAAAACACTGTAAAAATCATAATTTTCTTTTTGATGTTCATAAAGAAAACAGCAAGCATCCTAATTGACTTGTAAGAAGAAAGAAAACCAATGAATGTAGATTTCATTGATAAATGTGGATGCTTTTTTTATATAATATATAAATATTTGTTTTTAATTATAATTTTTTGAAATATCAAAATAATATCGAAATATGAATTCAACCGAAATTAAAAAAAAAGCTTATCAAAATATGCTGTCAACATGATTTCAAAAACAAAATTAGATATCATTTTGATAGTATTTTGCTATCCAACTTTGCTCGAGAAACCACTTACTGCTGTATGTTTCTTCTGTTAATTTTATTTTTAAATGATGATTAAGGGAGCATTTATTAGAAACATTTCACTTTAAACTGGTAACTATTTAGAATAATTCAGAATTCATCAGTGCTCCTCCGTCTCTGGCTCGCTTATCTGTATAGGGCTTTTGATCTTATTTCCGTCCTACTAAGCACAACCTGCGCTTTACCTCTCTGTTTTGAACGAGTTTGAACAAAAAATGGAATATTTCTGTCAAAGATGACTTGAGATATTGTTTAAAATCTAATACTGCTTCTTGAATCTAAATTCGTTCTACGAGTTTCAATTCCGTCCTAACGCATTGAAACGCCATTACATTTTCTTCGTCCTACGGATAAGCGTAGAAAAGGGGATTCGCTAGGAGCGCTTCTTTTGTTTTGAGAACAATGAGCGTAAATATTCATACAATGCGCTCTAAGGGGCTGTTCATAAACTACGTAGACAGTTTGGGGGGGAGGGAGTTGGCAATCATCCACGGTCCATACAAATTTTACAAAAAAGTGTATGGTCAATTGTCTACGCAAGTCGAGGCGGGGTCAAGAATCCCAAAAAACTGTCTACGTAGTTAATGGACAACCCCTAATAGGATTTTATGTTGTAGCTAATGAACTAACGCACCGGAACAAAGCTATTATTGATTTGTGCACGGTGAAATCATTGATATTACTGATCTTTTCTGATCGATAGAACGGAAATGAGCAATTACGACGAAGTAGCGCTTTATCCTACGACTGTAGGCACACAAATATGTTTTAGTTAATTCCCTTAATCATATTTCGTAAAAATGGGTTTCGTATATAAAATAATGTTTTCGTTGATTGTGCGAATCATTTGTATTGCCTGTACAATGCCAACTTTATACATAATTCGTACTATTCATGAACGGAACTTCGTGCGAACGTGAAAACTGTCTTAGAATAAAACAATATAATCATTCCTCAATACAAATCGAAAGAGCTATAAAGGGAGAATATTTGTGATGCGCCCAGCCAGCACTGAAAATAGCGTTACGGTTTTACCCCAACAAAGCATTTTTTATCAAAATATTATTGATCAAAATAGTTTATCATCGGACAAGGATGATGATTAAAGGTTAATATGAGAATATTTATGCAAAATAACGAGATTGCAAGCTTTTAGTGCTGTCAAAACCGTAAAAATCGACTGGCAATAAATAACATCCAGCTGCACACTAACGATGCTTGGGAATGTTTTGCTTATCTCCATATCGTTTAACAGTTTATTGTGGGTCCAATGTGCATCGCAATGTTCAACATAATTTACGAAAATTTACCTGTGTTTATTCAGTTGCACTAAAACTGATTTCTAGTAAAAGTGATTTTCGATTTTCTAAATTTTGGAACCATTAAATGTTAAAATGATATTTTGTCCTTGCAAGAAATAGGAAGAGGTTGAAAGGCAAGTGGTTGGCACATAAAACCTGTCAAATTCGCTTTCAGATAGTCACAAGCAGCGATTTTATGACTCGCGAGCGCTCACTCTGCGCTCACCGCTGATTGTGACACTATGAAAGTGAAATTGACAGGTTTCATGTGTCAAACACATTCCTACACATTCTTCTTTTAACGTACAAGTACAACATCTAATGATTTTATAATTCCGAAAAACATTTTTTATAGTAAGTGAGGGGAAGCAACTCAACAACTCCCACAGATGAAAATCCACGGATTGTATCCAACTAGTGATTGGACAGTTGCGTCTTCAAGCGGCACAACTTTTTCTAAAACACCAAAACTCCATCCTGTGAACCCATTTTTTTCATTATGGTAAAGTCATGATGAAATCCGTCGGTTGCAGTAAAACGAGCTTTGCTGAAACTTTGCGAAGATTTGGGAGAAAAAGTACTAACATTTTTTTATTTTTTTTTTGCTACAGGCACAATAACACGTTTTAGGTAACTCGTGACTTGTTCAGGGACTATATTTGACTTCACGAACTTTAGCGTGAGGGGCATGGACGTTAACCACCAGGCCAGATTATGTTTGATAATGTTTTTTAAAGATTCATTGAAAGCCTTGAAAATTCTAAAATATTAAATTAAATTCAAGCATTATTTTAATGGAAATGTAGAACTGGATTAGGGCAGCATCTAATACAGGTCTACATTTCCATTAAAATAATGCTTGAATGCCCCATACGGCTATATAGGACTGATATAATGCAAAACAGTTGAACTACTGAGTCAATATAATGCTAAAATGAAAGCTCGTTATGAACACTTCCAATGTCAATATAGTTCCATACGAAAAGGCCGCACATTTTCGCCCTTTCCATCCAACTAGATAGTCAATAATTTACCCTTTCAAAAAAATAATTGTAAATCACAAAAGTGACCTTTAAGCCCCCCCAGCAGGAAACATCCATTTCAATAGTGCATCATCATGACGCAAGCTTGAACCTCCTCGAACCCAACTGCAAGTAGCAACCCATTGTCTGCACCTCGACGTTTCGGCGTCATTCAGGGCCACTCTCGAGACAACCTAGACATCCGCTAGACACAAACTTCGTCCAATAATCTTCATTAATTCGTATAATTTGCTGTACAGAAAAAAAAACTGACTTCAATATTTTCCCAACAAGTGGAACCACAGTCATTGCTACAAAAAAAACTCAAGGATATTCCGATCCAATCTCCACTCCGTAGTCGACGGCCGGGTATTGCCCGAACTGTAGTTGTATGTCGGATGGAGCTAGGGAAAAAAATCACGGAAATTCAGTTTCAGAGACCGATTCAAAGTCACTTGTTGGAACACTGACAGTGGCATTCCGATTGTCATCAGCAACGCTTACGACTGCCTTTGAATTGCCATGAACGTAACCTTGAAATCCGGTTCAGTTGTGTGGGTATACCTAATGTACATTTTTTTTATTGAAAACATGACTGTGTGTTGGTTATAAAGTTATGACTTTGTTGCAAGAGGCCAGCCGGGGAGTATATAGCAAAGGCAGCATACAACCACAGCTGCACCGGAGTTGAATCTCTTGCAGCGATTCTGCGACCGGTCGGAGACACGATAACTGGCCCCGAACCATTTGCATGGGATTCGCCATTTTGAAATTTTTGCACTCGTCCGTCGTCAGCTTTTGCACATGGTCTTGTGACGTTCTCCTGTATCACGATGCGCGCAAATGGCTGAAGCGGTCGATCGCTAGCTAGAGCTCTGAAGTGCTTTCAAATTGCACGTCAAGGTTATCGAGCTACAGGAAGTTTTCTGAATGCGTAGTCATCGGTTCTTTGGATGTATTTTGTTGTTGTATAGTACATATAACAAATGAATAATTCATCAAGCTGCTAGGAACTACACTATCGAACATCGGTCCGTATTTGGCGCTGCGTGGATTGCACTGATGATGAATCGGGTTTGGGTTCCAGCTGATGTACGCGGACTCGACTGAGTGAGAAACGCACAAAAGTGTGTGAGTGCGTATTTTTACGACACCCCCCCCCCCTCCCTCTGCCCTGTATGGGTCTCCACACCGTTCCTCGACCTTCCCCAACCGACGGCGACCGTGAACAGAGACCACGAAGTCGGGACCGAACTGCTGCACGCACCAACACAGCCACTTACGCACTCGGTTCGCGGCGGCGACGCGACGCTGCTTGTCTGCGTTGCCGCGATTTTGGGGCTCGCGTTGAAGTGCGTGTGCAAATGTGTGGAACGTTTTTTATATTATTATTTTTCGGGTTGTGTTGCGTTCGGTTTCAAGGTTAGCCTATGCGAGAGTATATGCTCCCCAGCCGAATCTAGTTGTATGTACGCAGGCGGTCCGGTTGGATGTCTGTAGGTTGTTTTGTAGACTAATATTGGAAGAATAAAAAACAAACCGAGGCCGTTCCAACTACCCGATTAGCCTGATGACTCTGATTCCAATTCAAACATTTTGAACCTAGTCTGAACCTAGATAGAATATGACACGACGAATGCTGTTTTTGTTATTGTGCACTTATTAGAACTAGTTACTACGAGTGAATTGGTTGGTAGCCCTGTTCATCGCTAATGTTCGCTGGTGGCAGTATGGTAAATGGCAATCGAGTAGGCCACGTTTCTGCGTCGTGAAAACAAAATGGCGACTTCGCGAGTCATCGCGAACAGCGATGCAGTTGAACAGCTGGATTGTCTGTGCAGAAATTGCCTTGATCGCGTCCGTTGTCGTCGCCGTACGCTCGGTTCTCTCGTCGTTCACAATTCGCACTAGTGGGGACCGACGCGACGCGATTTCATGCTTATGGTTTTATAGAGTTTGAGAATTTCGTGGCTTCAGTTGCTCGGCGCTGCGAAGTGAAACCTCGACATTTGTACGGTATTGAATCGTTGCCATTTTGGTTGGTGACTGCAGTTTCTGAAGCATAAAATTGACACACACAAAAATAGACGATTGATGCATAAATCAATCGGAAATACATTTGATCGTATGATACACACGAATCAATGCAATCAAATCAGCTCAAGCAAATTAAATAAAAAAAGGCTTAATTGATACACAAAACCCTCGTACACGTGAACTAGTTGATCCGCAAATTTATGATCAGTTTGTGGCAAAATTTAAGGGAATTTGCATCCGAATTAGTTCCTATTAGTAGATAAGCTTAATTAAAATAAAGTACACCGAGGCAAGTTGAAACGTTATTTTCAAAGTTGAGCTTTGAGGCTCTCTGAAAAAATCATAAAGTAACATAAACCTAATGTTTTTGCACGGCAAGTCATGAAAAAAAAACTATGCTTTCGATCCAATAAAACTTACATTTGTATGAAGGTACAAATAGAATGTGTGTGTTTTTTCGTCATACAGTTGGGTCAGTTGAAACACATATATTGCATTGAAAATTGTCATCTATTTTCTCCTTTAAATGCATGTATAAAACAACCGTTCAAGGACTGTATTAACCCCTGATTAGAATGTTCCCCGATGAACGCAGTGGGTAGTTCACTCTATGCAGAAATATAACCATGAAATGCTAAATAATTTACCATGCATTTTATTGTTGAATTTAATCAAATTATAAATTAGTTGAGTTGGTCAAATGATCTTAGGACTACCTCAATTGGATTGCAATATGCTATCTGTGGGTTTTGTATTTATGTATTATCGTAAATTGCAACAATAGGAAAATATGAAAACACTTCGAGCAGAGTCTCTAAACAATAATGTTTGCTTCATAACAGCTTATACAGTCAAATATAACTGTATACAGTTGAAACCAAGCTTAATGAGCTTTTAAACAGCTAAATTTAGTGGTGGGCTTAGTTCGATGGTTAAAATTTGATTTTGTATACTTAAATAATAATAGTTTTATTTTATTTTTAACGCTGTTGTTTTTTTAAAGGAACCCATCTACCATTCTACAAATTAAAGCGATTTCTGGAAATGAGAGTGGAATATGCACCGTTTCAACTTGCCCCCTTGCACTCCTATCGATTTACCCCATGTGGTATAAAATGTGGTGCAAGTTGAAATGTTTGAAATGTTGAGGACATTTTTTTGTAACTTCAGTTTTAACCGGGTTTTTCTATATCATCACTCCAACTAACATTAATAAAATCGGCAAGCGTGAAGAAAGGGGCATGGTAGTTCCTGACATTTTTATGGATTCTGTTCCCGTCTTACGTAAAGACCAAGTCGAAACAACGGAAAGTTGAATTTAATGAAAGCATAAGCGCTTTTTTGTAACTTTTTTGTCTCTAGGTTTAAAAGATCATCGGAAGTAGAGGCTTCACAGGTCCTATTATATTATTATTATATATTCAATGATCAATATTTGAAACAGGATTAAAATACAACTGGCAGCAGTAACGTAACATCATTTGATTTTCTCTAGTGTATGTTTAACGTTTATATGACGAGCATATGGCTTTGTACGTGGTACATCTTTACTACGATGGAAGTGATTCGTATATGTTTTTCTTTCTTTTCCGGCTTTGGTTCAAATAGCTAAATCTATTGATCTAGACTGGATACTTTCAGCCCATCGATAGTGGAATAGAGTAGGATCCACATTGTATTTCAGCATTCCCTATTTTCAGCTTTTCTACAGGCTGAAGTTGTTGTTTGAACCATTTAGTATATCAATTTAATTTATCTGTATAACAATTATTCACAAGCTTTCTTCCAGATTAATTCAAGAATAGTTTGATGGTGATAAATCTTCCTAATATTCACATTTTATATCTGATTGATTTTATATCTTCCTCCTTCAAGATGGATGTTTAAGATACACATACTTTGCTAGCTGACAAAATGGGGTCATTGCTGTATAATTATTCTCTTTTTTCAGCCTTCATTCAGACTGGATCTATTGGCTTAAATTATTTAAGTTTTCTTCCTGCTCTTCGATAATGGAACAGCATTAGATTTATACTGTAATGATTCACTCTTACAGCTTTCACCCTGGTTTTGTCTGTTGATTTGATTTATTTGAATTGGTTTTCAGCTCTTTGGTGTTGGCAGTCGCGGGCGGTCAATTTTGCTCATGCTCATGCTCTAAGTTTATTTTCAGCTTTTCGATGATGGAACGTCTTCAGATTTATATTATAATGATCCACCATTTTGTTTAGGCTACAGGCAAATCCAAGTATAATGTATGATAACACTGATACATTTAAAACCAAGGTTGCATAACTTATCAATGTGAATCCTGATCCAACGATCCCAACTTACTAATAAAATCTCCTTTCCTGTGTCTTTTTTTGAGGTGCAGAGATAAACACGGCCCACAAACAACAAAGGTCACTCTAATATTCCTTCCCTACTCCCACCTGATTGCAAGGACGTGGCCGGCGCCGTTATTGATCTACTAAATATGGATTCACTAAAACTGAATTTCACTGATTCTGATCAATCACGGAGTAGCAACCATTGATATGTGCAGTTAATCTAAACTAAGTTATCATCACTCCAACTACACTCAATATACATCCCTAGTGCATATAAATAGGTAAAATACAGAAAATTGAACATTTTTGAGAAGATTGAAACAATGTGTAAAAAATGTGTATTCTAAATTTCGTATAATAATGAAAAGAACAAAGAAGAGGAGCACGCTAAGCTGTTTGTAACTACCTGTTTTGAAAGTCATACGATGCAGCACCCTATCAGATTTCAATACAATTTTAGGGATGTGTAGACTTTGACTAAATAAGCACTTTTGCATACTCAGTTTTTCCAAAATTCATCTAGACTTACATTTGAGAAGGGCCAAACTTTTTCTGCCGATTTTTTTCAAAAAAATATTATGGAAAAATTACAATTCCTACGAAAATGTGTTATATCGATGACTTTTAGGAAATTGTCCAAGTTATTGAAAATAAATACTGGAAAAAAATTCATTTGAGATCTACACTGAAAAAATCTCTTTTTAAACTTTGACTATATGTTTTTGGTATTACTTCTACGTGAAGTCAACGATTTACATAGTTGAAGATGCTAATTTCAAATAACAGACTGTAGTGGTAATTTTTATACGATAGATGGAGTAGATGAAAGTAGAGTTGATAGTTCCGTTAGAGTACGGCAGTGTGAAGATTGTATATAGATATTAGAATAGCGAGCTAGGACAACTTTTAAGGAAGGTACAAATCGGTTGAGCGGGTCGGTTTTCATCTCTTTTTGCCAGTGGTGGCGGGGGGGGGGGGCACCCCTCACCATCCCTCTCCAAAGAGGGAGTTTGGTAAAGAGAGATGAAAAAACCGATTTTTACCTTCCTTAAAAGTTGTCCTAGCTCGCTATTCTAATATCTATATACAATCTTCACACTGCCGTACTCTAACGGAACTATCAACTCTATGCTTTCATCTACTCCATCTATCGTATAAAAATTACCACTACAGTCTGTTATTTGAAATTAGCATCTTCAACTACTCTTTTTAAAATTTAAATTCGATTTAAAAAAATGGCCTTGATTTCGATGAAACTTTGCCTCAAGATAGGTAATTATGTTAACTACCATCCATTCATACATTGCGAGATGGACACTTTTTAAGAAAAAAGTTTTTCTTAGAAAAACTTTTTCATGTCTGAACTGATTTTTTTAACGTACCATTTTTACACAAAACTAAACCAGTGAAGCTCAAAATCATCTCAGAACCCAATGAAGCTCCATTTGTGATTCAATTTTGTCTAATCAGCAACTAATCATTTGGATTAATCGAGAATTCCATATGATAAGGACTTATATCATTAGAAAATAATATAATTGATTATATTGTCTACTACTGAGGCAAAATCCGATACTCCTATAGCAACTTAGAATTCTTTGCTCAAATTATCCATAAAGAATTAGGTATGAATAAAATTTAAATTGAGATCTTCTTTCGAATCATCAAAGATTTGGGAAGTCAACGTATCGCATCATAATTCTATATGCCCTTCTGTTATTTATACCTAAACCATTAACATTATATACCTACCACTTCATTCATCAACGATGATACAAAAAAACTAGCTAGGGAATTTTTTGATGACAATGATATTAGTAGACCTATGCCCGGAACAAATGATTTTGTTTTCGAGTTTAGAAATGAACGAAAAGAACACGTTCAAAACGTTTGTTAATGATGTCCCTCAAAGAAGTGTACATGATTTTTGTTGATAAATATAAAGATATTAATATTGGTTTCACTGTATTTACACAATTGCGACCAAAACATTGCATTTTGCTTGATTCTACTGGTATACATAATGTATGTATTTGTACAATTCATGAAAATGTAAAATAAATGATCAACAGTTTAAGAATTATGTCACAAGATGCAATAATAGAAAAAAATGCTTTGTAATATTTCTACTAGAACAACTGATTTCTTTTTCCGTGCTTGCAAAAAGTGTGCTTCCAATGAACATATTGAAGAGGAACTTACTTTGTTATTAGAATCAAATGACAAACAAGATGTTGTGTTTCAACAGTGGCTGAAACGATTATCAAGCCTGTTGATGAATTTGTTCCGTATCTCATGGATAAAATTGACTTGCCCCGTAACGTGGGTAGATCACCTTTTCGTGGTACGTTACGGGATGTAAGATCTACAACCGATTCCTAGTCCTTGCTACTTCAAACTAGGGGAACAGGATTTTTCAGTAATCCAAGGAACACATCTTAGTCCTTGTTACTTTACATGCCTTGTTGATAGTGACAAGACTCGGCTTTGTCTACCGAGGATGATCTTGAAACAAGGAAAAAATGAACTAGTTAGTCTTCATCTATGTGATTCTAAATCTTCTATTCGTTGTTCCCTAGTTTGAAGTGGTTAAGACTAGGGTTCTGATGCATGGTCATTATCGGTGTCATACCTTAATTTTGTTGCTAAGGAATCCAATTTTGACTGACAAAAGGGCGCGCCTTTGGAGGGTGTTTCAACACTCCGAAGGGTATAAATAGCGATCTTTGCGTTATTTTCAAGAGTGGCAACTGGAAAAAAATCGAATAATACTTCATCATTTCTCAATAGTGATGGAGTAATACGACATGCACTAAACTAAGGACACGGGCTATACTACAATTGATCAATTTACTGGTCGCAGTAGTGTTAGGTCCCGAACAGAGGAAAAAAAAACTCATGACTTTATTTACAAACAACAGTCATCTTTTCTAAGAAATAAAAAAGAATTATTAAAAGAAGGCGAAATTCTAGCAATTTGTGATTTTTCTGAAAATTATTCATTCATTATCCAGAACGCTGCTCAAGGATATCACTGGAATAATTCTCAAGCGAGTATACATCCATTTGAAGTTTATTACAAGAAAGACAATAAACTTGAAAATGTTAGCTTCATTATCATATCAGAAGTAATGACTCACGATACAGTTGCAGTTCAGTTGTTCATCTCAAAAATGGTAGATTTTTCTAAAATTACTTTTATGTCAGATGGGGCAGCATCACAATACAAAAATAAAAAAAAAAAACTTTGATAGTCTGTGTAGATTTCATTCAAAGCATGGATTAGAAGCAGAATGGCATTTTTTTTTGCAACGTCTCATGGAAAAGGTCCCTTTGATGCCATTGGTGGCACTCTCAAGCAAATGTTAAAGAGAGCTAGTCTTGCTCGAGATTATGCAAACACCATAAGAACTCCACGAGAGTTATATAACTGGGCAGTTGAACAAACAGATAAAAATATCACAAAACTACGTTTCGAGTACATATCGAAATGTCAGAAGAACTCGAAGAACTATATAACAGCACAAAGACAATATCTGGCACACAGAAATTCCACAGTTTTGTGCCTATAACTGGTGACAAAGTAGCGGCAAAAAGGTATTCTAATTCAGAAGATTAACCAAAAATATTTAACTTGATTGGAAAAAGGAAAAAATAGCACGTATGAAAATAAGTTTAAAACTTTGAAAATATATAAATAAATGATATATGAAAAATCTTGTCTTTTTTCTCTCACATATTATCAAATTTTGCATCAGTAGTAGACAACAGAATAAGGGAATGATATTTTTTGACAAAGTCTATATGTCCAAATAGTTTTATTGAACTCTGAGAGGGTGCTGCCAATTCCAAATACGATTTGGCGAGAAATGCATCATGAGCCCTTTTCATATGAAATTCTCGATTAATCAAAGTGAACTTAAGTGCTGATTAGACACAATTGAATCGCAAATTGAGTTTCATTGGATTCTGAGATGATTTTGAGCTTCACTGGTTTAGTTTTGTTTGAAAATGGCGAATCCAAAAAAAAAATCAGTTCAGACATGAAAAAGTTTTTGTAAGAAACACTTTTTTTCCTTAAAAGTGCCCATCTCGCGATGTATGGACGGTTGGTAGTAAACATAATTACCTATCTTGAGGCAAAGTTTCATTCAAATCAAACATGGCAATTTTTTTAATTGACTTTAAATTTTAAAAATCGTTTTTTTTTCAGTGTAGGTCTCAAATGAAATTTTTTCCAGTATTTTTTTTTTCGATAACTTGGACTATTTCCTAAAAATCATCCATACAACACATTTTTGTAGGAGTTGTCATTTTTCCATAATATTTTTTTGAAAAAAATCGACAAAAAAAGCTTGGCCCTTCTCAAGTGTTAGTCTAGATAAATTTTGGAAAAACTAAGTATGCAAAGTGGCATATTTAGTCAAGGTCCACACATCCATAAAGTTTCATTGAAATCTGAGAGGGTGCTGTCAGCTCCGAATGCGATTTGGCGCGAAATACGTCTATTATACTGTTAACTCACTTCCGCATATAGTTACGGCTTCCGTTTCAACTAAACCCGCATTTGCCCCGGTGTACCTTATGTGTTTTGTAATCTTAATATGAACCGTTGCAAGGGAAAGTGCTACATGTTCAGTTAGAATTTTACTTCATTGGTTCTAACGTAAAATGTCTCGTGATCCTGCCATATAGAAAGTAACTATCTTCGGGAAAGTTATTGAGTTGGTCAAGACCATCCGGTGGTTGGGCAGATTAGTTTATAGTTCAGAATCCTTTCACTAAAAGGCGCTAGCGTACATGTAAACTTGCTGTATAAGTTTTATTGCAAGATATTTATCATCTACAAAGTTGCTGTTTTCTGGAAAACTATTCAGGTGTCCAATGCCTTTCGGATGGTAGACATGCAGATTCGGAATTTTCTCACAATGCGGTGCTAGTTGAATGTTTAATAGAGGTATAAGCTGTATCTTGAAATCCAAACCATCTGTGTTCGAGAATTTTACTGTGATGAACAATACCTATCTGATGCATAGCTGCCAACTAAAGGGGAGGGCTTGAGGCAATTTGGTTCTCCTAATAATTTTCAGCTTCTCATGTAAACTAGCCGTTAAAAATATGTTGTTGTCCCCCCAATGGTCCCAAAGCCGTATTTAGGAAGACAAAAATGTTTGCGCTAAAACCGTTGGCATATGGTGTTTTCCGAAAAATTTCTTCGTATTTTTTGGCCAATCTTTTCCTGTTAGTGAAGTTAGGGTGGTCCATAAAATTTATGAATTGAAAATGCAAATGTTTTTATTGTTTGATATAAACCAATGAAATTTTCTATAAAGTTGCAGAACAATTAATTTTCTGCAGCTTTGCTCAAGACACCAAATTTTCATCTCTTATGGTTCATGAGTTATGATTTTTTTAAATAAGCAGGTTAGGGTGGCCCCTGAAAAATTGGTTTTCTATGAATATCTTTTCATACGTTCATTTCTCGTAAAAAAAAAATGTTGAAGACTCTTTTAGAACTTTTAATGACAAATATTTTTGCTCAAGCATTGGGAAGTTAAAGGCGATTTGCTTCAAAAAATGGCACGTTTCAACTGTCGATATCTCTAAAAGAAGCAAACCGATTTTAAAACTTTTCATTCCATTCGAAAGATCGTTATTTTTTCTTTTTGGTGGGAGAATTGCGAGACCGATTTTTATTTCAAGCATTTA
Organism: Ochlerotatus camptorhynchus; assembly: GCF_037179485.1. Lineage (NCBI taxonomy): Eukaryota > Metazoa > Arthropoda > Insecta > Diptera > Culicidae > Ochlerotatus > Ochlerotatus camptorhynchus. The sequence goes on along the minus strand of NW_027040855.1, from coordinate 2,342,503 downwards.
ATTTATTTTTATAAATTTATATTTTTATGAGTTGGTTGGAAATGCTAACATGAAGCTTTAGTGTGATGATTTATTAGCTAGAGAATGATCTTTAGAAGAGGGTAGGTGGATAGTTCCGTTAGAGTACGGCAGTGTGAAAATTGAATAGAAGTTGAAAATGAGCGAAGGGCCATTAATGCGACAGTTTTTGAAGATAGACGCACATTTTTGCCTAACCCGAGTATGTCTCCAAGTCCACAGGCAAAATTTTTATGCAAAAAAAAACTGCCCTAACTCTTCAAATTAAGGAGATAGTATCTTAATTGCTTCGGCAAAAATATTCGCCATCAAATGTTCTAAAATTTCCCATAAAAAGCAGTGATAATAGCAAGCAATGTTATCTTTGAAATCGTCAAGCTAAATTGATCGGCTAGCATTATTATACAGTTTTGGCACTTCTCAGCAAAAATGCTGGAAAATTTCACCCACCCCGGGCTGTCTTTATACCAAGGGGGTTAGGCTCTGTGGATCTCATTCTTCAGTTCTATCGTCCTAATTTGTTTGCTTCAGTCGGATCAGTTATGATGATTCAGAAACCACCGGACAATACTTCAAGTTCCAAGAATCACTGCTTTCTGAATGCTGTTCAGTTCTCTTCGTAGTTCCAATCCTTTAAGGGAACGTATAAGGGTGCGAGGAACAATTCCGGTCGCCGAGATTACTACCGGAACTATACGCACATCCTGTTTTGGTCCACTTGATCACCTCAAAGCTGTAGGTCAACAGGGGCACGGCAAACGTGTTTATCGTCTTTATCTTGTTGCCGGCCGACAGGAACGACCTCAGAACAAGATTGGTTCGAAACAAGAAGTTTCCCTGCAGCTCCTTCTTTATCGTTGTATGGCGAATCCCTTTCAGTTGCAATAACCCCAGGTAATTATAGGCTTCGCCTTCAACCATATTCCGAATCTCCTCCTGTTCGTTGATGCGGAAACTGCCAGTATCCACTACTTGACCCCGACGGATATTGACTGTTCGACATTTATCGACACCAAACTCCATCCGGATGTCATTACTGAACACCGTTACAAGCTGCAAGAGACGGTGCAGCTTCTCCACTGTTTCCGCAAACAGCTTCAAGTCATCCATGTAGAAGGTGTGGGTAACATTTGTGCTTCTTCCTCCACTTTCAAATGATAGCCATAATTTCATTGATTGAGTGCTCTGCTGAGGGGGTTCATCGCAAGGCAGAACCGTAGTGGACTAAAGATATCGTCTTGGAAAATCCCCCTTCTTATGCTGAGAGTTCTGGACCGTAACACCACTGCTCCAGTAGTAACGTGGAGAGATGTGCTCCACATTCCCATTGGGTGCTGCATAATCCTGATGACTCCATCGTCCACTATTATTATTATTATTATTTGTTATAAATCTGATATGGGTTCTAAGACATTTACTTCAGTGAGTAATAAGCACGTCTTCGTTGGTTTACAGTCAAAGTAACAAGACAATATATTTTCTCTATTCGATGCATAGCTCATGCCCTGCTCCACTCATGCGACACTCAGGTTCAGTTCGGCTTTGAGAGCCCTACCAGCGGGATTATCCATTTTACCGAGTGGACCTTGCCACTACAGCTCCTTCCTCCTTTAGAAAAAAAAACCCTTAAAAATGCAAAATGAACCAAATCAAATACCTACTAGTTCTTCTTCTTTTTCTTCTTCTTCTTCTTCTTCTTCATCTTCTTCATCTTCTTCTTCTTCTTCTTCTTCGCATTTCAAGCTTATTGCATATCACATATTAGCTTATTGCGTGCTCTCAACTTAGTGTTCTAGATGCAGCTCCACAGTTATTAATTGAGAGCTTTCGATGCCTGTACCATTTCTGCATTTGTATAATTGTGTGGCAAGTACAATCATACTCTATGCCCAGGGAAGTCGAAAAATTTTCCAACCCGGAAAGTTCCTAGACCGAACCGGGAATCGAACTTAGCCACCTCCAGCATGGTCTTGCTTTGTAGCTGCGCCTTTACCTACTGAGCTAAAGGAGGCCCCTAGACTAGTTCTTGAGTCTATTTCTTAACATATAAAATAACTTCAGACAGCAAATTTCAATAGATATGCTTGGAAATCGAAACTTCAATCAAATACATACTTCTTCTATTCAATAGTATACAAAATCTTGTCTTCTTAACTTCCGCGGATTCCTTTTACTACGCCTAACCTGCAAGATTTCCTGAAAGGTTCGATCATTCGCTTGTGGAACGGGCCCTTCACGCATCTGATGTTTAGAACTCGACGTGGTACACGTGCGCTTTATTGTTTCTTGAACATTGTTTTTCTGAGAATGAACATATGAAAAGATATTCATTGAAAACCAATTTTTTTCAGGGGTCACCTTAAACTGTATGTTAAAAAAAAACATAACTCATCAACCATAAGAGATGAAAATTTGGTGTCTTCAGCAGAGTACTGAAAATTTATTGTTCTGCAACTTTCTTAATCATTACATTGGTCTATCTCAAACATTAAAAGAAGTTCGCATTTTCAATTCACCTATTTTATAGACTACCTTAAGCAAGAGCATGCGCATGATTGACCACCCACGGTTGCTACTCTGTTATTGCCAGATCAGCTGTAATTACACAGAGAACCAATAGACGATGCTTGGGACCAGCAATCATCCTCGATGTGTAAAAACTGGTGATCTCATACTAGGCAACACCAGCGCCGGCCGCGCCCGAATACAGGTCAAGAATGTATCCTAAAGTGGATCAAGCGTGCACTCTATTTTTAAAAATATTCCGGAGCGTTCCACCCAAGATTTAACAGGTATTTGCTAATCTGAACAACTTTGCTGAAGACAGTAACCTTCTATATGGTATGGATCTCGAGATACTGTCGATCTTGTACAGGAAGTTACGTCGCGTAGTGAGCAAATTCTGAACTACTGTCCACAAACCATAAGGCCTTGATTCACTGAACAATTTTTCCCAAGACAGAAACCTTCTATATCCCGTACTGGAAACATCATGAAAATGTACCACTTTTGCTCGCAACGTTTTCTAATTTACGATTTGTTTTGCTCGCATGAAAAGCGGTATATGTTCATCAGACACAACATGTTTCTACTTTTCAGCCAAATTTCGTTATTTCTTGTATGATCACATTTATTGAGCTCCTCTGCAACACATTCATTCAAATAAGTTCAGAAAATTGATGAATTTATTTTAAAATTAGAGATTTATTTCAATAAAAAATAAAATTTGAAATTTACTAGTGGGGTGAAAAGTAACCTCCTTGACCGCCAGAATGCGCAGCTACAGCACAAAAGGTTATGATGCCTTGTATTCCGTTCATATTAAGGCAGCCATGCCAAATTTCAGTGCGATGCTGTCTTTAGTTTTGTTTTGACAGCTGATTGTTGTTAACGTGTTTGGCATCATGTTGAGTATGGATAGAAATGATTTTCGTTTTCTCATAAAACATTATTTTTTGAGAGGCAAAACGGCGAAGGAAACAAAAGAAAAGTTGGATAAATATTATGGGGCTAATGCTCCGTCAGATTACACCGTCAAATATTGGTTTCGAGAGTTTCGATCAAATCCGCAGCGGCAGACCCTCCGATGCGGTTACAGAGGACAATGTCAAAAAATACATGAAATGGTTTTGGCTGACCGGAAAGTGAAGGTGCGCGAGCTAGCAGATACCGCAAAGATTAGTAATGAGCGCATATGTCATATTTTGGGCGAGATTTTGTATATGAAAAAGATATCCTGCCGCTGGGTGCCGCGCAAGCTTACTCCTGACCAAAAACACGAACGCGAGAGCACTTCGAAAGAGTGTTTGGACTTGCTGATCCGGAATCGGGTGGGCTTTTGGCGTTGATTGGTAAGTGTTGATGAAATCTGGATCCACTATTACACCCCAGAGAACAGAATGAGTTCCCGACAATGGACTGAAGCCGGCACCAGTGCTCCGAAGCGGTCGAGGGAGGCTCGATGGGTCGGAAAGGTTGTGGTGTCAGTTTTCTGGGATTGTCATGGCATAATCTTCTTGGACTACCTCGAAAAAGGAAAAACCATCAACAGCGAGTACTACTGTGCATTATTGGAGCGAATGAAGGCCGAAGTCGCTGCAAAACGGCATCACATGAAGCGAAACAAAAAAATATTTTTGCAAGACAATGCGCCGGCGCAATGACTTACGGCTCCAATTGCTTCCGCATCCACCGTATTCACCTGATTTGGCTCCCTTAGGCTATTATCTCTTCCCAAACCTCAAAAGATGGCTCATCAATAAAAAATCAGCTCACGTGAGGAAATCATCGACGCCGCGGATGAGTATTTTGCAGACCTTCCGGAAAATTACTTTTCGGACGGGATTATGAAGTTGGAAAATTGCTGGAATAAGTGTATCGAGCTAAAAGGGGACTATATTGAATAAAATAATAAAAAAAAAATCATTCTCAAGGAGGTTACTTTTAACCCCCTAGAATCATAGAAAAATCAAATTACAATATATTTTATATGTTTTCTTTTGTTGGTAATTTTTAAAACATAGAATGCATTAACAATTGTTAAACTACTTAAGTGACAATAAGATCACTCGACTAATGCAATTCCATTACAATAGGGATTATTTTCAACATCAGAATGAATTGCACCTTATTGTTATTTTATTGTAATTGTAATTACTGTTATTTTTATACGGTTATACTTGTTATCTAAAGAAAGTCAGCTCAATTGTTTGAAGGACTGCCGAGAAATAGCGGCGGGTGGACAGTACCACCCACCGCATAAATCAAGGGATTAACTTAAACAGCTCTCAATCAACAATCGTGGAAGTGCTCAACCAACACTTAGTAGAGGGAAGGCGTACAATTCCATTTGGGACGTCAAAACCATGAAGAGGAAGAAAATGCAATGCAAACATTTTAAACACTGAGTGGGCACAGCTACAGAATGCCGGAATTTAATACACGCATGTACGTGTATACTACACAACTGTTCAGTACATGAAGTTGCATGAACTTTACAACTATGTACTTGGAAGACATTGTTACTAATTTTGAGTCCGATAATGACCACTGTGTGCGTTATCTTCTGCAACAATTGTAGTAGGGTAAGTCCATACACTTACTCGAAACTAGGCAAGGGAAAACCTCAACATCTGGATTCCGCCTTACGAGCCAAATTGCGTTGCAATTGCGGTAGAATGCTCAATTGGGTTGGTTCAATTATATTAGCCTCTATTTACGCATACGTAAGGAATGGACTACATACACATCCGCAGTCTGCAGCTCGTCACAATCAGGGTCATTTTGATTGTGCGTGCCCGGTCGTGATTTTGGACGAACGATAACGACACTTTTCGGGGGCAATTTCGTCTCCAGTAGAAGAAACCTACTAATTTAGCCACAACAAGACGCAATGAATGCTGCGTATTCGTCCTCTGCACAGGCTTGGACCCCTCCACCATCGCAGTCACCGTCGTCGTGAGAATATTAAACTTTAGATCATTAGGAGGGGGCTTTTGGAAATTTATAGTTCTCGGAATGTGCCAAGCAATCAATCATCGGCGATCTTCTCGGAAATCGTGCTTGTAACTATGGCAAAACTCACGCAGGCTAGAATTACGCACATTGGTGCGGGCTTTCTGGGTTCATCTTTTATTGTGATGGGTAGAATTTATGGCACTCCCTTCGGGGGGATCAAGTTCCGCAGAAATCCTTCGCAGCAAATGATAATAAGCGCACACATGTTGGCCGGTTGGAAGCCCTCGAAGGGAAAACGAAAAACCGAAACCTATAATATTTGAGCGAGGAAGGATCATTTCAAATCCAACCGACACAGTTGCGTAGAGGGTCCAACTTCAGGACGCATAGGATTGTCGGTGTTTAATTACCAACGGCCGTAGCAATTCGCGACGACGACAGTCGATCATCATGGGATTATGGGCGCGAAGACAGATGATACGCCGTGTCGCTTATTGCTGTAGGGTTTCCTCCGTAGTGCGATAATGCCCTACTCTAACGCATTTAAGACCGGTGAAAAAAAAATGCGTGTTTTTCAAATGTTGACTTCGCGTTGCGTTTCCTCAAACTACAAAAGAAACGCCGCCAGCAAAGCGGCCGTTGAGTTGCTTGGCTTATGAAATGGCAATTTTTATTGTTATTCCTCGAGAGGAAGCACTAGTGAAGGAGGTTTGGCTATTTCCGAGAAAGGGAAACCCATATGGCCGTTTTTTGGATTTATAATGGTTCGGAGGAACTCGATTGCATGACACTATAGAAGCACTTTTGGTAGTCTAAACGATTGACTTATGAGAGATGCACTCATAACTATTACTATACAACTATTTATATACTAATCATTTTATGTTTAATCAATTTGTATAAGATTTTTTGACGTAGGACTTCATCTGTGATTTCTATATGTGTGAAAACCGAAAATGGAACATGTAACAATATTATGAAAGATTTTGAATGTTAATAACTTAGTTGCCCCTGGACCAATTCCATTAATTTTATCACCAATCGATCAAAAAGATTTCTACGCATCTGTTGAATTTAAGACTTTATCATTTTTCAAAATGCAACTATTGAAAATTGCACGAATGTCTGCGAAAAGCGATTTCCCTAACACAGATTTCAAAGTTAAATATCATCCGGTCTCACCATACGGTGTTTATTCAATCACCGCGTGGTGAGTGGTGGTGTTCTACAATACACAACGAAAGGCTCCCCGGAAGCAGCTAGCTGTAGCCCACATCTGCATCCAAAGGAGGAAAAAGCCGCACCGCTATTGATCGGAATCAGTAGCCCTTCGTGAGTCGCTGTGGGCCATCTATGTCAACCGCGTCATACTAAAGAAAATAAACAGAGAGAACCCCGCTCAAATTCCTATTCCTTCACAAAGCACAAGCTCCTGCTGCAGTTAACAAATAAGATTTATTATATAAGACCATGGATAGGACTACGTCACCATTGCGTACAACCCCATAGGGCTGTCCCTTGTAGTTATTTCTTTGGTTTGTTTTCCGTCGATCTTGTTTTCCAAACAGAGTACCAATGCTACCGACGCCAGGGAGGCAGAGCTCCTGGACCCTACCTATCGGCCCATCAACTCATGAACCGGGGACCAACGGCTTTACTTCCATGATCAGAGATGTTATGCCTCTGTGTGGCGTCAACTAGGATTAATTTGTATGAGTTTGTAGTTTTGCTACTTGTTAATACAATTTATAATAAAAGATTAACTATTAATAACATCTATGTCATAAAGATGTCTCACGGTGGTCCAAAATCAACTAAATCATAAATTAAATTTAAAAGCAGTTCGATTTAGGCACCACTAAATTTGGCAACACAAAATTTTCGGGCGTGTTGCCAAAACCGATCGGGTACTGTAGTTCCATTTAAAAATCGCGCTAATTGCTTGGTGGATCACTGTTTTCATCCATCGGATTTCAGTCGCTTAAGCCTCTCAACCAAACCTGAGTACAACATTGAGCGGTTCCATTTCAAATGACGATTTCAGACTAAGGATTACGTCTGTGATTTCTATATGGGGGTACATTTTGTGAAATCCGAAAATGGAACATGTTACAAAATTATGAAAGATTTTGAATGTTAATAACTCAGTTACCCCTGGACCAATTCCAATAATTTTACCACCAATCGATCAGAAATATTCCTATGCAAATTTAAGACTTAATCATTTTTCAAAACGTCACTATTGAAAATAGCACGAATGTGCAACTAGATTATTAGATTATTTAAAACACACATGCTCTAGTTACATCGCGATGGAACAACACGGTTTTATGCCGAAGAGGTCGACCGCTACAAATCTCGTTCAATACACATCATCAATTATACGCGAGATGGAAAGAGGTGCTGCTTTTGATAAAATCAATCACGAGATTGCAGTGGCCAAACTAGAGCGACTTGGTTTTCACGGTTCCCTTCTTGATTGGCTTCGCTCATACCTCACCGGTCGACATATGTCAGTAAAGATTGGAGATCATTTTTCTCAACCGTTCGCTGTTTCTTCTGGTGTACCTCAAGGCAGTCATCTGGGACCGTTCATATTTTTATTGTATCTGAATGACGTTCACTTTTCGATCCGTTGCCTGAAGCTGTCTTATGCTGACGATTTCAAACTATACTTTGTCATCAAAGATCGAAGTGATGCATTGTATCAAATGCTTCTAAATGTGCCATTATAACGTTTTCCAGGAAAAAAAATCACCTATCTGTTATGCTTACAGCCTGCAGGAGCAAATATTAAGCCGTAAATCTACCAACTCACCTTCAAGGACCATGTGGTTTATATTTCCGCTAAGGCATCTTCTCAACTTGGTTTCATTTTTCGTTTTGCCAAAGACTTTAGGGACATTTTCTGTTTAAACACACTCTATTGTTTACTAGTCCGGTCCACATTAGAGTACTGTTCCGTAGTAGGGCTCCTTTTTACAGCAACGGGGTGAATCGTATTGAGGAAATTCAGCGAAGATTTGTACGTTTCGCTCTTCGTTGGCTACCCTGGAGTGATCCTTTCAATCTCCCTAGTTATAAAAGTCGTTGTAATTTGATGTCCTTACAATTACTTCGTGTTCGCCAAGGCGTCTCTAAGGCTACCTTTATCGGTGAACTCCTGCGATCGGACAACAATTGCGGTTCACTTCTGCAGCAGTTGAATGTCAATATCAGACGCGTAAATTTACGTTCTTATTATTTTTTCAACATTCCAGCTTCTCGCACAAACTACGGCGCTATTGAGCCGTTAACTAGCATGTGCAAGATTTTCAACAAATGTTATAACTGCTTTGATTTTAATATCTCCCGTGTTAGGCATAAGAATCTGTTTTATAATGTACTTTTAACTTCCTGACGGTTTCTGTTTTCTGTACTTAAATTAAGTTAATTATGTTATCATTAATATCTTTTTACATGTTTAGGACTCAGTTCAAATAAATGTATCTGTAGGATTCCATGTTATCTGTTGGTACTGAAATGATGAGGTTTTGCGCCCACTAGTGTGGGATTTTCCCTCCAAATAAACAACTGTTGCTATGATAATTAAAATTATCACCGATTGTCTGCGAAAAACGATTTCCCTAACACAGATTTCAAAGTTGAATTCCATCCGGTCTATCCAAACGGTGTTTATTAAATCACCGCGTGGTGAGTGGTGGTGCTCACCAGTACACAATGAAAGGCTCCCCGCAAGCAGCTGGCTATCAAGGCTGCCCACAACCGCTGATCGGATTCAGTTCCAATCACAGTGTGTGGTGGTGTCCGGTCGTTGGCATCAGCAGCAGTGCTTTCGGCGCGTGGCGTTGAACATTGTTCTCCAGTACACAACGAAAGGCTGCCTGCAAGCAGTGAGCTGCAGCCCACATGAGCATCCATAGAAGGAAGAAGAAGCCGCACCGCTATTGATCGGAATCAGTAGCTCTTCGTGAATCGCTGTGGGCCATCTATGCCAAGCGTGTCATACTAAAGAGGATAAACAGAGAGAACCCCGCTCAAATTCCTATTCCTACACAACACACAAGCTCCTGCTGCAGTTAACAAATAACATTTATTAAATAAGACCACGTAGTTCTACGTCACTATTGCGTACAACCCCATAGGGCTGTCCCTTGTAGTTTTTTTCTTCGAATTTTCTAACCAACCGTTACCGATTAAGTTGCAATTTTGCACAGTTGTTTGTTATTGCCCAACATGCCACTTTATACACTTTGGTTCCTTAGTATTGTACACGACTAATTTTTTGAAAGGCCTTATGCAAAAATGATATCCATTAATTCAAAAATATCCATCTCGAGAAAGATTTGTTTGATCAAAATGGTGTCTTTGGTGAAGCTGTGGAGCACTTTTGTGCCTTTCTAGAAAAAAATATACACATAGAAAAATAAATAAAAAATGCACCGTACAACGGGGTAACTTTGATAGTTTTTTTTTTAAGAATATTGGCCCTTATTACCGATGTCACTTCACGGTGGAGTGATAACTTATCAATCACGGTGAAGTGATTCCCATTTGATTTTAAGTATTTTTTACAATAATTCATTTTTTTCTCAAATATATTTTTTTAAACAAGTACTGAAGATCCTAGAGTCTATTCGTGAGTAATATGTTTATTGAAAATTCTTGCATGTGCAATATTTTTTTGTCTTGTGACCAAGCATAACTTTTTTGTATTGGGATAACTTTGATAATTCTCGATGAATGTAGAAAAGCATGCGTGAATCTCAAACAATTAAGTTCAAGAAATATGAATCTTTAAGTGAGTATATAATCAGAAATGTCATGAGCAATAAGAAGACAACATTAAATTTGTGATGGCTGTATCAGAAATACTTTAAATAAGTGATTGTTTGAGTGCCTTTTCAATCAAGTGAAATACAAGATAAAATATTTTTTAGATATTTGGACACTGTTTAAAACTCAATAAATAAAAACTCAATACGTTATCAAAGGTAATACCATAGAGGTAACTCTAAGACTAGAAGGTCCCGAAATAACGTGCTCAACTTTTTGGCTCACCTCTGGTACTCTCTTCGGTCCCAAGCTAATCGATTCACCCCTCGAAACATAGGAAAAACCAATAACCCCTCATTTTATCTGTCAAACTTTCATAGCGAATCAAAACAAACATTGCGTTGTACTAGAATTTCGACTAAAATAGGGTACGTTAATCGTTTGCTTGGGACCAATACGCTACTAAAGTGGTGAGCCAATTTAAAATCGTTAGTTTCGTATTGATTGTTGGTAATACCCCAAAGGTACAAAATGGAAAAAAAATGGTAGTTCGGAAATAGTGCAGAGAGTAAATTTAATCATTATATTCTACTATCAAAGTTACCAAAAATATCAAAGATACCCCTTTTACGGTATATAAAGTCTGGAACGCGCAAAAATTAGTCAACTTCAAATTAGTGTATTTCTGTTAAAAATGCATTCAAAAAACTGAAATGCTGCATTTGGAAGTTGAGTGTAAATACAATGGTTGCTATGATTAGTTTTCACCGTTTGCTCTCCAGTTTTCAAAATGACGCCCACGCAAGAGGAGCAGCGTGTCAAAATTTTGCTCGCACAGCAAGAGAATCCGACGTTCTCACACGCCAAGTTGGCAAAATTGCTGGATGTGGCCAAATCGACCGTGACAAACGTTTTAAAAGTGTTTGGGGAGAGTCTGTCGACCGCCAGGATGCCTGAAAGCAGTGGCATTCGTAATCTGGACGTGGCAGCGACGACGACGAAGGTGGCGGTGAAATATAAGCGGAATCCTAACCTCTCCATCCGGGACGTTGCTGGTAAGCTCAATGTCTCCCATACTACTGAGCAGTGGGCCAAGAAACGAGCCGGGTCGTCGACGTTTAAGAAGGTGAAGGTGGCGAACCGAGATTACAAACAAAACACGTCGGCAAAGCAGCGCAGCGGTCCCGAAAGCTGTATACGAATCTGCTCACAATGTTCGACTGTGTCGTCATGGACGACGAAACTTGTGTGAAGGTGGATTTCAAGCAGCTTCCGGGACAGGAGTTTTATACCGCATCAATAAAAGGGAAGGTGGCTGAAATTTTCAAAACTATTATTAATTAATAACTATCGAGGTTCTCGTCTAGCAGGCCATATGCACGTGTGGTCTAAAAAGCGGCATTTTCATTGGGTGAGTGTTAAAATTGTATGTAGAGAGTAGAAAGCGAGCAAAGACAGAGAAGGTACAAATCGGTTTGATCATCTCTCTTTACCAAACACCCCCGTTGGAGATGGTGAGGGGTATTCCCCCCGCCACCACTGGCAAATAACAACTTGAGTGCGGTAAAAATCGATAGAACTGTTTCAAATACATCGTCGGTACATGCGCGAGTCGGCGATCATCTCTTTTTGCCAGTGGGAGCGGGGGAATACCCCTCACAATCCCTCTCCAACGGGGAAGTTTGGTAAAGAGAGATGATCAAACCAATTCGTACCTTCCTAAATTTATCCTTGCTCGCTTTCTACTCTCTATATACAATTTTCACACTGCCGTACTCTAATGGAACTATCAATTCTATACTTTCATCTCCTCATCTATCGTATAAAAATTACCAATTTAGTCTGTTATTTGAAATTAGCATCTTCAACAATGTAAATCGTTGACTTCACGCAGAAGTAATACAAAACAGTTCAAATAGTTTCCACCCTGTCTCGCAAGGTAAAAACTGTGGTTTCGAGAAAAAGACGTTTAATTATATGAGTTATATTTAAATGCGTTTATCTTAAGACTAACAGTGACTAACATTCATTCTGCTATTCCGGCACCATAAACCGTATAGCAATATGCAAATAATGCAAAAAAAAACGAATGTTTCAAACTAACCACCCTTAAGTTTAGATCATGATGTGATTATACGTTGCTTATAAGAGTCACTATAAGTTTACCACCTATATACACAAAGGATTATAGTAACTTGCCCCTGATCTTTCTGGTTTTTGATAAATTGCCCCCGGGGATCAAGTGTGTCCAATTTTCCCTGCTTCTTTACAACTACAAAATGCTAAAAGGAATTAACTACAGTCATTAGGAATTTTTCTATCTTAGAGAGTTTTTTTTTGATTTTCCTTCTTTACTTGAATCTTAGGTTATTAGTTAAGGTAGGTTTCGATTCTGCAAGTTTTAGTTTTTTAACCTGGTCTTGATAAGTTCACTTAGGGGACGAATACTTAAGGGGTTGGATTTCATTAGGTCTTTTGTGAGAATTAAATGATGAAGAAAGCAAATTTTAGTCGAAATACGTATCTGTCAGGGATACAAAATACAAAGTGTGATTAAATTGGTTATACAATCTAAACTAAAACTTGCTCTCATTTTTATCATTTAATCGATTGGAATGGATATAGCAGCTTGTAGTAAGCAAATGTAAACAAACAAAGGCATTCACATATGTACACTACAGATAGATAATTCCCATATAAATGCGGACGCTGATAATATTGACGGGAATACGTAGAATCTCCTATTTAAAGTATTATTTATTCAATACAGTATAGGGTATAGAACTACTTCGGCCTAATCGCCCATTTTGGGCCTATCGAGCAGAAATCTTCAAATAAATCCATGATTTCAGAGTAAACAAGTCAATTTATGCGTTTGGTACGATACTTTAGTTAATAAGATACGGAACGAAGTCAATGAGAATGCGTGATATGAAGGTTTGCACCCTTATTCCCAAAAACAAAAGAAGCGCTCCGACCAAATCATGTTTTATCTTCATCCGATAGGCCGAAGTGAATTCATTGGCCTTTGAATGGCGTTTCATTGCGTTAGGCCGAGTTTAGAATCCGTAGGCCGAGTTTGGCGTCAAGCTGCAGTGTTAGACTTTTGACAATATCTCAACGATTGGTTTATTTTTATCAAATCTTACGGTACGTACGGAAAGGTAAATAAATTTAGCCATAAGTAATAATAACCTTCCGTTTGGTGCTAAACTGCGCTAGATTAAGAAATACAAAGTGCGGGTTGTGCTTAATAGGCCGGAAATGGGGTAGTTAACCCTACTAATTCAAGTTTCCTAAGACATAAAACCAAACAAAACGCATACCGCAAACATGCATCATCAAACTAACCATTTTCCATAAGAATGAACCTCAAAATTTTTTTTTTGCTCAACGTTCCATTCTGTATTACTCATGCAGCTTGTCCCGATATTCAAAAAAGCGCCATACTCACTATGTAAGCAGCAGGAAGCATAGTATGCGTTTGATAGTGTTTCCTGTCATCTCATCCACCCTCCTCCTACCCTCATAAAAAAAGCTCTGCAAGTATTATGCCAACCCCAACTGCCAGACTGGCGACTCGCTGAACATCGCATCGTCGTCGTCGTCGTCGTTGATGATGGCTCTCGCTAACGCACTTAATTCGAAGCCATTGCATTGGCTGCCTCCCTCTACCATCTCTTATTCTCTTGACTATGCTTTACTGCTGCCTGCGTGCAGATATATAGGCTATACTATTTCAAGGCCACGTGGTTAGTGACCCAGGACGCGCGAGTTTTTTTTTTTCATCTTCTACTGTTGCTACCATCACCACCGCCATCGCGAAGCTAATCCTAGTGCCAAAAGCGCCAAAAGATATCTTGCTAACCCGTGATACACGCTTACTTGAAAGTACTCATTAATGAGGAAAATTTCACACATTTAGTGAGTAATTATTGATGTTTAATGGGTAACAAACACTCATTAAATGGGTAATTATTTTACCCATTAATTAGTTAAGTCACTTTTCCCCAAAATGGATGAAATTTTACTCATTAATGGGTATTTTCAAGTTAGCGTGTAGCGATGAGACTGTGAATGAGGAAGAAGGAGAAGATACACGCACACGCACTACTATAAAGTGGACCCCACACGCATCAATATTGCTACGGAGGGGAACTATTGACAATAATATTGATGGTGTAAGGTATAATATTGACAAAATATTGTCAATACCAATATATATTTATTGATTGGCTAAAGTACTGACACTACAACTATTGATACCTGTGGGGTACGCTTAAAGCAGAAGGACTTGAAAATACGAGGAGTAGATACGCATCAGTCCAAGATGGAAAACATGTTGTTACCGAAGCTTTCTCTCTCTCTCTCTCTAGTGAAAAAGGGAAACAAATGAGCCGTGCTTCAGCTGTTGTGGGACTAGGATTATAGTCGCAATCTCCACACAAAAAAAAACCGCGGTCGTAGCGTAATAAACAGAACATCTCTACGTTGCGGTGCCTCAGCGAGTCCCAAATGATTTGCTGTGGTTCGGTTGTCCTAGTCTGTAATACTATTTGCTCTATTATGATTACAGCTTGGGGCAGCAGTAGTGAATTTGGTGACTGATAGAAATATGGCATCACCGCTGGCCTTGCAAGAAAGCAGACAACTTAATGGTACTGGTCCCTAAACGAATTAAAGGCACTCGTTTTGGAATGAGATAAGTTCAAGGTTGGGGCTGCTAGCTTTATCTGTATCATTCATTATGTGCCATAAGTACTCACTGAGATGTAAAGGGTCATCATAAAATATGTGCATGTAATTATTTTAAATTTTCTCGATAACAATTTTAATTTGAAAGAAATTCAAAAGTCCTACCGTATGATAGTAGGTAAACTTGTGGTGTAGTGGAAGGCGTGATTACCTCTTAGGCATGGAAAATCATTTACATTCATTTCATGCAATCATTTACATTCATTTGCCCCTAACTTTATTCATCAACATAATTCCGCAAAATGATGTATAGAGCTTTTGTAGGTTTTGTTATTAGCTACAACTTTTGCCGGTAACTCAAATCTATATCTCTTATGCATCACGAATTAGAGCGAGCATATGTAAAATACATTCACTGAAAAACAGTAGTGGATTCTGTTTGCTCTGGTTCGTCATGCATAAGAGATACGGATTTGGGTTTTCAATTAAAGTTGTTTATTAACAAAACCTACAAAAGCTTCATACATCATTTTGCGTTATTCTGTTGATAAAAAAGTAAAGGGCAAATGAATGTAAATGAATGCACTAAATGAATGCAAATGATTTTCCATGCCTGCCTCTTACCCCAGCAGGCATGGGTTCCATCCCAGTCGGCACCGCTGGAATGTTCTGAGGCATAACACCTCTGATCCCGCCTTCCTTCGGGAAGTAAAGCCGTTAGTTGAGTTGATGGGTCGATAGGTAGGATCCAGGTGTGGGAGCTGTCTTTCTGGTGTCGGTTGCATTAGTGCTCAGCACGGAAAACAACCCAAGTAGCCAAAAGTTATGATAAAAGGCTATTTATGGCTTAAGCACCTTGGTTGAAGGTGGTATAAGAATTCTAAGCAGCCTCATTTTTAAGTCGTTATAAGAACTTGAAAGTTCCGGTACCATTAATTGAAGAGCACTCTAAGCCGCCTCTGGCGGAATTTGAACGGAACTTTTAGAAAATAAATTAAAACAGGTTTTTGTCCTCTACACCAATTCTATATTTAGTTCGCACTTTTATGAAAGTTATTTCTAAAGACAGGTATTAATGTGTATTGAATTATAAGCATTAGTAGTAGTAATGGAGCTGCTTGAAGAAACCCAGTTCTTCTGCGTGAGAGTCTCAGCACGAACCACTACGTCATCTGAAATATATAAAAGTGAGCTGTTGTCCCGCCTATTGTTGGAGTTTTCTGAGCCAGCTGACTGACTTGAATACGAAACACAACACCTTGATGAATTTTAATTGGTGTTTGCCCGCAGGATATTCCATCACACTTGTGGCGCAGTGGTTAGCAATCGTAGATCACATGCCGAATACACGGGTTCGAATCCAGGAAATTACTTTTTAATTTATTTTTTATTTTTGGATAGAATGTTGCAGAAATATAAGAATTATGATTTATTCGGGTCACTGATTATTTTATATTTACGTACATTAAATTTTGTTACAAAAAAAGATTTGTGCGGATTGCTTCATGTGGCTTGAAAGTTCTGTCAGAACTTTATTTGAACTTTATGGAACTTGAAAGTTCTGTCGGAACTTTATTTGAACTTTATGGAACTTGAAAGTTCTGTCAGAACTTTATTCGAACTGTATGGAACTTGAAAGTTCTGTCGGAACTTTATTCGAACTGTATGGAACTTGAAAGTTCTGTCGGAACTTTATTTGAACTTTTTAGAACTTGAAAGTTCTGTCAGAACTTTATTCGAACTTTATGGAACTTGAATGTTCTGTCGGAACTTTATTTGAACTTTATGGAACTTGGAAGTGTTGAATGCGAAACTTTTGGTTACTTGGAAAGATCGACGGAAAACAAATCAAGGGAACATAATTTTTTTCAAAAAAAAAAATTAATTACATGCAGCTTGTTATATAGTAGCAACTTCGAAAAAAATAAAAAGTGGTTTGAGGCCACCAGACTGAATTTTTATGATTACCTGAGTCAAATGGTAAAAAAAACATGTCAACGACATTTTACACTATTTAAAGGGGTCATCCACAAATTATGTAAGTATTTTGGGTGTATATAAGGTTATGACTGCGATTTACGAACCAACCGTTGCCTGCGGTATATAATTCGTGCCTGGTGGCCTCACAGCTGGATCTCGAACTCTGACCGATGTCTTCAGAAGCCGATATCTTCAGAAGCCGATATCAACTGGAATCCAAGAACGTAGGTTGAGGTTAGGGTGCCAATGAAAACGGGCATCTGGAATTTTACAAACGGACCACACACAAAATGTGTATTGGCTCGAAAAAAAAACATTTGCAAAATCATCTGACTAATCCCCCAATGTAAAATTAAATTTCGAAAATCGTTTTTTTTTTTATTTAAAAATGCAAAATACCGTAGGGAAAAATTTATACTCATTGGCAATTCCCCACAGCAGCTGCAAAATATACCCAACAAGGGTAGCTGAACCGAAGTTTGGATCAAGCGATCAAAAGTAGTCAGGTAGACAAGTGAGAAAAGGAAGTTTTTAAGGGAAGCATACCACTTTATTGTAAGTAAATTGATTATTAATCAAATTTGTAAGTTATAGAAATTTTTTTTTACAGTTTGAACGCCGCTGTTAAAAACAGTCAGCTGCTACAAAAAATTGTATGCCCTTATCTTTACAGGATTTCTTCAAAATTTTCTGTAGAATTTTCATGAATCATCTTAGCCCTCTTTCAGGTATATTCTTATAATTTGAAATACTATTGAAAATCATCTGCCGATCACACTTTGAATTCAACCTGGAATGCTCAACAAATTATTAATAATTTATGCAGTATTACCGAGGAATTCCCCGGAGATTTCTTCGGAGAATTCACGTGGAGCTTTACTCAGCATTCACTTTGTATTATACAGAAATTCCTATGGAATTTTTCAATGAATTCCTTTTTAGTTTTGCTCAGGACTCCCATAAATTCTTTGAAATGAGCCTCACAATTCCCTTGCAACACTCCTTTAAATTCTCTAACAATGATTACCGGAGCATGATTGCAATTATCTTGAAATTTCCATGGAATCATCTTCAGAATTACTGTTTAGAATTACCTTGAAATGCTCCTCAATAAGAAATCATTTGGAATTATTTTCAGAATTTTCAATGAATTAATTTCAGAAAGCCCTTTTGAATTTTACTCTATCACTTAGAATTCTACTCACTTTGAAAATCGCTTGGCTCACTTTGAAATTATTTGGCATTCAAGTCAGAAGTCTCCTCGAATTCTGTTCCGAGTTCCTTTGAAGTTTTCCTGGAATTATTTTCAGATTTAATCGTAATCCTCCGTTTAGCATATTTACTCGCGAAGTATGCTTCGAAAATTTCCATGGAATTATGCTCCAGATTCTTTTTCTCCCTGAAGCTTATTGAAATTATCCTCAGATTTCCTTTGGACCATTTGGCATAATAACCACTCGGGCCAATTGCCGTTCGGCCTACTGACTTTTGGCCTAATAACCCAGTATCCGCCCTGAGCATTCAATTTAACCTGTTTGACATATCTCATGATAGTTCCTGGCGTAAATTAAAGGTACGGACCATTTCCCCGAAACAGTAGTAACATGTTCTGATGTTGTCGATTGGTCCTGGGTACTCAATATGATCACCAGGTATCATGTCTTTAAACTTCATTTGATTTAACATCAACATCAAGAAATTCAAAAGCTCCACCTTTGAAATATCGAGTTATAAAATCAAAAAAAAAACACTACATAGAACATCGACCAAAGAAGGCATCAACTTATAGAAATATCGACTTATAGAGGGTATGATACATGGGAAAATGAAGAGACCGCAGGATTCGTCAAGTCATAGAAATATGGAGTTATCGAATGTCGAGTTGTGGAGAGATGTGAAAACTTTTCGTAGTTGGGCCACATCAGCCACTCGACTGTAATTTATTTTATTTAGGTTTGAACAACAATCGTAAAAAGAAACATCAAATTAACTTACAAATTGGTTTTCAACCAGCTACCGGGATCGCACTAACGGATCGTGTTTTTAGCTTCAGTATGACTTTCGCTAGTTTTTCTCTTTACGCAAGATATTGTTCGTCATAGGGTTCTCCTACTGTACTCCTAGCTAGATTGTATCAAATTTTAGGTTATAAAATCAAATTTCAGTTTAGAATAACAGATTTACCTGTTCTTAGGAATTTAAACGATGAATAATATAAGAACTAGGAGATGAATCAACTTATCTTAGTTTTGAAAGTATTAATAAACAAAATATAGTTAAATTTAATTAGAACTTATCAATCGATTGCACGCTTTTAACTTTTTGCTTTTGTTTTGATCTTGCATGACAGTAAAATTGTAGCATTCTTGGCTGCGTCGCGTCAGCCGAGGCGTCGGCTTTTATTATCGAAAGGGCCTATAGCTTGCACGGTGCAATAAGAGATGACTGTACAGCGATTTGAACATTTACATCGGTTCCAAGCAGCAGCTGAGCAGTTCCACCCTAAATAGCAAAAAAAAAAGTGTATTTTTGTCTCAAACATCTCCGAATTGCATGATAAAGGGTTATACGGTCAAAATTTGGTCAATATCAACTTGACGTATTTCTTTCAATTTTGCATTTAAAAAACCTGAACACCCCTCATTTTGAAGGTGTGTGTGTGTAGAATGTTGCTCCTATTTTGATTTTGGAATTCACTCTTCAGTTGTCAAAATGCCGTCCAAGCAAGAAGAGCAGCGTATCAAAATTTTGCTCGCGCATCGCGAAAATCCGAGCTACTCGCACGCAAAGTTGGCAAAATCGCTAAAAGTTGCCAAATCAACCGTTACAAATGTAATTAAAGTGTTTGGGGAACGTTTGTCGACAGCCAGGAAGTCTGGATCGGAGGGAAATCGAAAACCGGAAGCCGCTGAGACGACAAAGAGAGTTGCCGGTAGTTTCAAGCGAAACCCTAACCTCTCTCTCCGAGATGCCGCAAATAAGCTGGGTGTATCGTCTACAACCGTGCATCGAGCCAAAAAACGAGCCGGACTATCGACTTACAAGAAGGTAGTGACTCCAAATCGCGATGATAAACAAAATACGACGGCCAAAGCGCGATCCCGGAGGCTGTACACGACGATGCTGACGAAGTTTGACTGCGTGGTAATGGACGACGAAACCTACGTCAAAGCCGACTACAAGCAGCTTCCGGGACAGGAGTTTTATACGGCAAAAGGAAGGGGAAAGGTAGCAGATGTTTTCAAGCACATGAAACTGTCAAAGTTCGCAAAGAAATATCTGGTTTGGCAAGCCATCTGTACCTGTGGCTTGAAAAGCAGCATTTTCATAGCTTCCGGGACTGTCAACCAAGAAATTTACGTGAAAGAGTGTTTGAATAAACGTCTGCTGCCTTTCCTGAAGAAACACGGTTGTTCCGTACTGTTTTGACCGGATTTGGCATCTTGCCATTACGGTAAAAAGGCCATGGAGTGGTACGCCGCCAACAACGTGCAGGTGGTTCCCAAGGACAAGAACCCTCCCAACACGCCAGAGCTCCGCCCAATTGAGAAATACTGGGCTATTGTCAAGCGGAACCTAAAGAAGACCAAAAAACTGCTAAGGGCGAGCAGCAGTTCAAGGCAAACTGGCTTTCTGCGGCGAAGAAGGTGGACAAGGTGGCTGTACAAAATCTGATGGTAGGGGTCAAGCGTAAGGCCCGGCAATTCGGATTTGGAAAAGCGGAAGCCTAACTGAATATTTTTCCTGAATTTTATACTAATTGAACTTTAAAAAGAAATTTAATTTGATTTTTTAAATAAACGATTTCACCGATTTACACGCGTTTTCCCTTGACCAAATTTTGACCGTATCACCCTTTACTTTGCAAAATTGTTTGCTATGGGCAATCATTAACTTATTTGCCATGCATTATATAAATTTTATTTTGAATGGTTTCTTCGACATTTTCAAAAAAACTGTAGCACGTAAACTTCACTTCTGATTGAAATGACGTGTGATCAAAGTACTAAAAAAAAATTAAGTATTTATAAGAAAATATACACTTTAATTGTATTTTAGCAATTTTAAGCAAAATATTAACCTTAAAACCTCAAATATCTCCAAATGTCTATGTCTAATTTTTGAAGTTTTTTTTTTAAGCTCATACAAACTTTTCAAATATTCTAATTAACAAAAAGGATGGAACAAGGACAATGGTCATTTTTTTTTGTACATTGTTTTATGTTATTTGTTGATATTTATGTATTTATTGGTCGTCAATCAAATGTAGACCAGTTTAATTTACAAAAACAGTTAACATCTATTTTAATTTTCAATCTCTGACTAACCTCGAAAAAAAAAACGTTTTTTAAGAGCATTTTTGTTCATTGTCAAATCAATTGTATCAGAATGTTTATAATAACAAGACATCATTCTATTTAAAGGAGCGTTCCTGGCATAGTTTGTTCTTTGGTTGTGAATATAAAACATATTTCTGTTTCTTAAGGAACGAGTGGGAGCATAAAAATTTAGATTTTCTAAAATCTCTGTGGCATTCACTCTTTGTGCTACAACATCGTTTATAAAAGCTATCATTGCAAACTGCCTTCGCTTTTCAAGGGCATCCAAATTGATCAACATACATTTAGACTCATAAGATGGTAAGGGTAAACTCGTCCAGCCTAACTTTCTTAGAGCAAATAATGGAAACAGACTATACTACAGTATTCAAGGAGGGGCCTAACATATGCAACATATAATGTTTTGATTGTGTATGGATCATTTAAATGAAACCTAAACCCCTAGTAGCACGCTGGTCACAAATCAATTGCAGAAACTTATATACGACTTATTTCAGTCATAAACAAGTTGCTGTAACTTATTGTGATGAAAGTGTGCTACTCGGGACCTTTTAATAAACCCTAGCATGTTGCTTGCCTTGTAGATAATGTTATTATAATGTTCAACAAAGCTTAGTTTTGAATCTAGTATAACACCTAAATCTCTAACTTGATTGCACCTTTCAACTCTGTTTGTCCTATTTTTACATGTTCTTGTCTAATAATTTTCTTTCTTGTGAATGAAATGGAATTACATTTCTTCACATTAAGCTTTAATAAACTTTTTGAGCACCAAGTGTAAAAGTTATCAATTTCTTGTTGAAATGCTACAAGATCAGACGTTTGACGAATTTTCAGGAAAAGTTTCATGTCGTCTGCATATATTGATACATTCAGAATATTCAATATGTGCTCTACATCATTAACAAATATAATAAACAGTAATGGTCCAAGATGGGAACCTTGTGGCACACCAGATGCTACATTGACTACTGACGACAAATCTCCTTCAAATCTAACTCTTGGTGTCCTACCGGTCAAGTATGACTGAATCCACTTTAATAAATGTTGACTAAAACCTAACTTAGATAATTTGAATAGCAAAAGAGGGATATCAACTCTATCAAACGCTTTACTGAAGTCAGTATATAGTGCCTGAACACATAATGTCTCTTATCCATTGCGTTAATAGAAAATGTTACAAAATTCAACAGATTACTAGTCGTTGAACGTCCTTTAACAAAACCATGCTGTTTGCCTGTAATTAAATGTTTAACTTGTGCAAAATCACTTTGATTTATTAAAGATTCAAAGAGTTTAGGAATATATGTAAATATTGTTTGATGTGTGTGTTTTGTTTTCCTTGATTTGTTTTCCGCCGATCTTAATTTCCATGCTGGACACCAATGCTACCAACGCGAGGGAGGAAGCGTTCATACCTTTTTTTTTCATTAATGTATGTGATAAGGCTCAGTCGGAATTAGCTTTACAGAGCCGAAGTTTCTTGTTCATTAAAAAAAACATCTTGAAACTATACTCAAAAGATACAACACAATAAACACTTTGTCTGCCGCTATCAAAAAACTTCTTCTATGAGAACGGGAGCCGGTTCCAGTGGTTTCATTGTATGGCAGTATCGTTAACGGGGGCAGAGCGCTTCAATTGCAGTAATGGACGCAAAACGTGGTCAGCACTCACACACTCATCACTAAACGGTTGCTTTCCAAAGTCGACGATGCATCGACCGAAAGAACTGCTGATGAAGAACAATTAGGATGACCACACAATGCACAATGGGGAAAAATGAACGAAAAAATACATTAAATGGTATACCTCTGAAACTCGCTGAATCAAAAATATGGTTCATATTATTTCATAAGGTATTTCCGGAAAGGGTACGACGTGTAGAGTCCGGAAATCGATGCCAGATGTCATTTTGGAATCCAAGATGGCGGTCATCGGTTCAAGAAAAACTGGCAAATACCCTAGAATATGGATATTTCCAGAAAGGGGACGACGTGTGATGAACGCTTCTTATACGCCTTTAGCCTACACATCTTCCAGAGTAATAACAGACCAGAGGTGAACATGCCAGTCTGATACACTCAAAGTTCATGGTTCGAACTTGAATTATTCAGTTTTAATATCACCCTTTCCACCGCCAACGCCTGTTTGCTGCACTTGAATCCGAATGATGTTTTTTTAAACGCTGAAGCAAACGATGTGCGGACATAAACGTTGTTGAGGTGTGTGTATGAGAGAATGCTTATGTAATGCACATCAGTGAAGTTGGTGAAGTGGTTGAGACTAAGGTACTAATGCATGCTCAATATCGGTGTATTTTTTTTTATTTTGTTACTAAGGAATCCGATTTTGACTGACAAACGGGTGTGTCTTTCGAAGGTGCTCTAACTCGAAGGGACATTTCAATTAAAATCGGTTCTTTGCTACGAAAACAAGAATGACCGTATCAAAACCGAATGACCGTATCAAAACCGAATGTTTCATCATTTCTCTATAGTAATGGAGTAAAACGATATGCAGAGGGAACAAAAAGTAGGGAGGGGCCTTACATGATATGTATGGAAAGATGCGTGTCATAAGAGGGGGGTTAACAATTTGAAAATATTTTGTACGAGATATTTGAAACGTACTCTATACTAAACGTCAAAGTTCGTCCACTTCTTTTTTCAAGGTTTAGTAGAAAATTATTTATTGATCTATTTAATGAACCAAATTACCAAATTCATATAATTGTGAAACACAACATCAAAAAACAAGTAGGAGAATTATTTATGGGATTTATTGAAATTTACTAATGGCAGCTGATAACTGATAGCACATGATAGCTTCAAAACCACAGCTACTTCTGGCGTACTTACCAGCAATAACTTCCTTCCAATAATAGATATTCGGATAAAAATTAGTTTTCCACCACAATGAAAATGTATCGCGTTTGCCAGTCACACAATAACAACGGAGAGCAAAGCTGGGTCCAAAAACTAACGATGTTTTTCAAAAGCGAAAAAAGCGATGTTCGAACGTGAACATTGCACTCATGCTGGGGTGCAAGTTCATTTGCCTGAGTGCATGCGTGAGCATAGAGTGAATGTTCAGTTAAGTGCAAAAGCCTGCTTGCACATCAGTGCTATGCTGCACTTTGAAGACTGTGTGGCATCGATTTACCGTCTCTACACGTCATCTCCTATCCAGAAATACCCATATTGTAGAGTATTTGACAGTTCTTTTTTTTTAACTGGTGGTCGACATCTTGGATTCCAAAATGTCGTCTGGCATTTATTTCTGGTCTCTACACGTCATCCCCTTTCCGAAAATACCCATATTGTAGGGTATTTGACAGTTTTTCTTGAATCGATGACCGCCATTTTGGATTTTAAAATGGCATCCGAAATCGATTTACAGCCTCTCTACACGTCATCCCTATTCCGTTTCATGTTCTCGCATTGCACAGCAACATATTATATGGACAAGCTTTCCAAAAATAACATATTAAGGAAGTTCATGAGCACACTAGCGCCGCGTAGTGAGAGAGTTCTTAAATAATATGACCACCATCCGAAAGGACTTGGTTAACCTGAACAACTTTGCTGAAGACAGCAACGTTCTATATGGCCAGGTTCTCGAGATACAGTTTATATAGAAAGTTCACATGCACACTAGCGCTGCGTAGTGAAAGAGTTCTGAACTAATATGACCACCATCCAAAAGGACTTGGTCACTTGAACAACTTTGCTGAAGACAGTAACTTTTTATATGGCCAGGATCATGTAATATTCTATGTTGGATCCATGTATTATAACGAACGTCATAAGTAACATAAACGTGAAGTGCCTCTAGCGGCGTAGTTCCTAATTAAACCTGAATCCAATGACACAGGCTTGTTGGTCTATCTCAGTACAACAATTTGGTCGAAGACATGGCATGGATACCAAAATTAACTAAGTGGAATTAAATAAAAGATCAACTTTTTTAATTTAAGCGTTCCGCTAACAACCCAATTTCATTACTTCATTATGATGGCTACCAAACCTTTGGGATTTTCCATATTAAAGAGTTGTATAGATTTTTGTCCTTCAGTTTACTTAAATCTTTAGTTTTTATTGGTTCACATTGTAGTTTCATTTTTATACCTGTGATCTTGACTCTTTTACCTAGGAGATGAGTACTTAAGGGGGTTAGATTTTTATAAGTTCTTAAGTGGGAATGACACTGATGAAGACTGCACATTAGAGTGATGCAAAATTTGAAATTTTCGCTCCACAATACTTAAACGATTCCAAATCGGATCCTGACTAACCTCTGAAAATTTGAACCCATTTGGTGAGAAACTGAAATGGCACAAACCATTTGAAGTTTGTATGGGAATTACTATGGGAAAACCAAGATTTTTGTTCATGTCTATCTAATAATTCACCATATCGGTCTGCTTCAAAAACTTTGCTCAAGACCCCTTTTTGATGAAATGCAAGGATCGAAAGTTATTAATGGTTCAATGCACTGATGTCTTATGATCATGCTCAATCAACTGCTCAGCAGGCAACATTGGTGTTTCTGGGGCGTTAAATAGGACACAAAAATTATGGCTACTATGTCACACTGCAAAATACAGTGTTGCCTACAGAGCAGCTGCTTGATCATGTCATAAGTTTACCAATCTCTTAAATAATTAATAACTATTTCCTGTCTCGTTTTACATAGAAACGCTCTTCAGCAAAGTTGTAGCTGAGAAAATTTTCTATAAGAATAGCTATCGAACTGTTTCGCAGCTCAGTATGGAAAAATACTAGAAGGCAATGAACAAAAAGTTGAGATTTCCCATAGTAATTTACATGAAAACTTCAAATGGTTTGTGCGAAGTCTATTTCTAACCAAATGAGTTGTAACTTTTGGAGGCTAATCAGGACCCGACTTGAAACCATTTAAGCACTGTGGAGCGAAAAAGTCAAATTTTGCACCAGTCTACTGAACATTGTAGTCGAAATACGTATCTGTCATGGATACCAAAATTAATTAAGTGGAATTAAGGTGATACGATACGTCACGCTTTTTTTGCTTTTTTTTCTCTCGTTTCTATGTGTCAGTGAAATGATTATCATTGATCCTGTAGGGGTGTGGGTGTACATCATGCACTGTCGCAACTACCGTAAACATAGCTGCTAGAGTTCGTTATTAATAGGTCGAATGTCTATTTATCATCCATTATTTACACCATTACTACATTTCTATTCAATCTGCCAAAATTAACGATCTACCACATCGCAAGGACATCCCTTTCTATACAGAAAAATATCATACGCCTCGCCACCAAGGCCAACCAAGTCAAGTAATCATAGTAGTTGATTAATTCAAAGCCACACTTTGTACACTTTGGTTACACACGACCGGTCCAAAAATGATTCCAGCACTCAAACCTCCAGGTACATGATAAGAAAAAAGTACCCAAAAGTAAGTTATTTTCACACATCTCGCCACTTTATTACAGGAAGCCAAAAGTAGGTAAAGTGAATCAAAGTAGTTTTCATACACTTGTGTTCAAATCTTATAGAATTGAAAATTTGCTTTCTACCCAAAAGTAAGTCAGTTATACCCAATAGTAGGTGAATATGATCGTGATTATACTAAAAGTAAAAAGTAGGTAAATGTGAACTGGCCGTTAGGTACGTTTTTTCTTATCGTGTATGTTTATGTTTTTGCATCATTCTTTTCCCGCCTTTTTAATATAAGCTGATGGCTTCGACCAGTGCAACCAGAATGACAAATAGGTTCTCTATAGAAGATTTGTAGGTTTATTTACTTCTATTTCTTTTCTGGAAAAAACGAAATAAGATATTGTTTTAATATATATTAGTGATGGTTTCTAAATTGAACACTGTTGAAGAACCTTCAAAAGCAATAAAAACATTGTTTTTAAACACTTTGTTTCAATTTAATTGACAACACTGGATACGATGGTAGATGATTGGTACACACACCTTCGTAATTTGGTTTGTAGAAAAAGGGTAAACAAAACAGTTTCAGCTTGCAAAATTATTCGCGGCTCGCGTTTTTAACGATACAAATGATATTATTTAAGTAAATATCATCTTTAAAAGTGAACTAACTTGAAAGTGCTTGTAGAAGCACGTGTCGTTATTGTTTTTAGTGTGGGTCTGAAAAGTGGAAGTTAGTGAAAACAGTTAGTTAAATTACATGCCCAGAGTAGAACAAAATCGACTGATCGTACTTTTTCATGCAAATATTGTGAATGCGTGAATGAACTGGTAATATTTTGGTGAGAAAGTGTACAAATATGTATCCAGATCTTATTCATACAATTTTGGCCCATTTTTTAAGGTATGTAATTAGTAATTTACTATTTTGTAGGAAGATGTCTTTCGTACGCATACCAAAACACGTTTATTTAATGATTGTGGGGACAGCCATTGTTACATGACGTGCCGTATCACCTTAATGCACGCTTTTGCAGAAACACTACTACGTTAGTTCAAGCGAGTTAGCCTTCGCTGCTTTCGCGTTATCAATGTGGGATTCATAGAAAACTCAAGTCGCACCCAAATTATGGAATCGTCAATGGAGTTGAACGGTGAAGTCACTTCTATCTCTCAGGGGTTTATGTCACTTGTTTGCAGACAAGTTTCCCGGCGTTTTATCTGACGAGAGATTAGCCGACGAACACGTTACCCTAGCAGCTAGCAATGTACGGTCTAACACTGGGTGCAATTAATGTCAAGGTCGATGATTTTTACTGCTGCCTCACAACTCAAGTCGTCCTTCAACCCAGGACCCGATGCTTTTTTTTTCCTTGGTTTGTTTTCCGTCGATCTTGTTCTCCGTGCTGAGAACCAATGCTACCGACGCCAGGAAGGCAGCTCCCACACCTGAACCCTACCTATCAACCCATCAACTCATGAACCGGGGACCAACGGCCATACTTCCGTGATCAGAGATGTTATGCCTCAGAACATCCCGGCGGCGCCGACTGGGATTGAACCCAGGCCTGCTTGGGTGAGAGGTCATCACTCTTACCACTACACCACTGGCGCCGCTTAGGACCCGATGCTGTCCCATCTGTATTTCTGAAGAAGCATGTCACCAGCTTGCTTACACCGTTACATCATCTATTCCGAATGTCCATCTCAAGTGGTATATGTTGGAAATTTGAACATATATTTCCTGTCCACAAACAGGGAAGCAAACGAGACGTGAATAATTATCGAGGAATCATATCGTTGTGCTCTACCTAGAAGCTATTTGAGTTAGTCATTACGGAGCCTCTCCTTTCGCATTGTAAGTAAAGTGCCGATTAACACGGCTTCACTTCCGGTCGTTCCACCACGCCATTGCGTTTGCCTAACTACAAAGAGTTGGGGTTAGCGGAAACCTCCTGCGATGGTTTCACTCATATCTCACTGATGGTCAGCTGTTGGTTGCCCTCGGTGATTGTCGGTCCTATATTCACCAAGCGACCTCAGGAATACCTCAAGGAATGATCGTTGATCTTCATGACATGAATCTGGTCATCGAACAAACCACGACTTACTTAGGCAGATGATCTTAAAATCTATTTCCGGAAACCGTTCGGTTGATGAGTGTCACTTTCTTCAAAGTCAGTTTAAAGCAGCGCTGCCCAACGTGCGGCCCGTGGGCCAGACGTGGACTCTATATCTCAGCAATTATTTCATTCTAGCCTAATTGAATTCATTATTATTGATTTTAAACCCACAATGAATGAGAAATTGACAAAATGCAGCCAAGTAGCATTGCAGATTTTATGGTGATTTTATAGCATCCTACAAGTCTAAATCATGGTCTACAGAACCCTCATAAAATCAAAATTGTTACTTGGGCATGTCCATCGAACGCAGATACAGCCATTTAAAAAATCATGTTCAGAAAGGTTGGGCAGGCCTGGTTTAAAGCCTTTGCCATCTGGTTCAATTTGAACCGAATGACAGTTAACCCGGCGAAATGTTCAGTAATCACATTTTTTTTTCGGAAGAAAGAACCGATTTCGTTTAATTACGGATTTCAAGGTGCAATAATTGAACGTGTGATGCATGTAAAAGATCTGGGAGTAATTATGGATTCTCAACTAACGTACAAGCAGCCTATTTCTGTCGATCAGGCGTCAAGAACATTGGGCTTTACCTTAACGATAGCTAAGAATTTCTCCGATATCTACTGTATCAAATCATTGTACTGTTCCCTGGTACGTTCCATTCTGGAATAGAGTTAACTACCCCATTTCCGGCCTATTAAGCACAACCCGCACTTAGCCTTTCTTAATCTAGCGTAGTTTATCACCAAACGGAATGTTATTATTACTGATGGCTTCCAAATTTATTTACCTTTCTGTAAGATTTAATAAAGAGAAACAAATTTTTGAGATATTGTTAAAAGTCTAACACTGCTTCTTGACGCCAAACTCGGCCTACGGATTCTAAACTCGGCTTAACGCATTGAAACGCTAATGAATTCACTTCGGCCTATCGGATGAAGATAAAGATTGATTCGGTCGGAGCGCTTCATTTGTAGTTGAGAATATTGGGTGCAAACATTCATATCACGCGTTCTTATTGACTTCGTTCGGTAGCATTTGAACTAAAGTATCGTTCCGAACACATAATCTACCTGTTAACGCCGAAATCATGGATTTATTTGATGTTTTCTGCTTGATAGTCCCAAAATGGGCGCTTAGGCCGAAATAGTTCTCTACCCTACTGCTCTGCGGTTTGGAACCCAAACTACAACAATGGTGTTGAGAGAGTTGAGTCCGTACAACGTCGTTTCCTTCGATTTGTTCTGCCGAAGCTGCCTTGGAGATACCCGTTTCGTCTGCCCAGTTATGAAAGTCGATGCCAGCTGATCGATCTAGAACCTCTTCGGATTCGTAGAGATACTTCGAGGGCTCTGCTCATCACGGACAGCTTGCAGGTCAGAATAGACTGCCCCATACTTTTGGAGAAGATTAGTGTAAACGTTCAACCTCGAGCGCTACGCAACAACGTTATGCTGAGATTACCACTTCGTTGCGCTAACTACAGCATCGGTGGCTTACAGCGACTGTTAAACCGAATTTCAGTGATATTTGACTTCAACCTGCCATGACCTTACTTCTAAGTTACTCTTTTAAACCATCCTTGGGGCCACATTGAGCCTGCTGATGATAACAAATAATAATAATCAATATTTAATGTTTAATAATCATTTCTTGTGTTTCTACACGATAATCTATAAAGGATTGAAGGGACACTATTGCAAAAAAAAATCCCCTAGATGATATTTAGCAAAATTATCAAAACCACTTTCATCGATTTTTTGTTAAACATTCTAAAATTCAAACAAGCTTGTTCAACTTATATTTGTCTCAATCTTAAGTCCATTGTACGAAATGATAGTAATCAATTTGTCTAAAAGGTTCCAGTTCTTAATGTTGTTCCTCACATTGTTAAGGTAACCTTCCTGTCACAACTCAATTTCGAATTGGAAAATCAGCTCATTGAAAGCGTCTCATAGGACGGTATGTTCAGAATCAATCGTAAAAAACATAACCGAAAGTACCTAAAATCTCAATTTTTCAACATAGGAGAAATGGCTCCAATGTTGGCCTATGGATCTAAGATTGAGCCCATCGCTAAAAATCTGCTATTGATCAATTTTATCTAGGTGAACGCATCATTGGGACGGTACAAACGGATATTTTTGGCCGCTATTGAAAATTTAATCGTTTGCTGAATGTATGAGCCCAAATTACGGGGCATTTAGGAATTACATCCATTTCCCCTAAAACACGGTTGGGTCTAAAATTTCTATTTTTCTCGCATTTGGTACTGTAAATAACGTCCAAAAATGTCCGAGCCCATTCAATGTATGGAAAAATAACTCACGATAGAACATGTTTAAACTAGTTACAAATGAAAGAAGAGTATCTGATATTTCGTTTGGTGGGTGGTTCAGCGATACTGATTTTTTTTTTATAATAATGTTGTTCTGCCAGAGACACCGTGAATACTAACCATTCCACTAACTGTCTAAAAATAGCAATTGCACCAACTTCACATACAAGTCCCATGACCTGACATTGAAATTTCATTTTCTCGCAAAATATTCTTATTCCCCTAAGTCATCCCATACCAGTTGACGAACCCCACCATCTAATCTTCTAAATTCACTTCTTTATATAAATGTGTATATACAACTCTTGCACAAATTTGCGCATTTTTTCTGTATGCGTGGCCTTGAACTGAAACGCAGTTGTGTATCACCTCAATTTTTCGCAAATATTTTTGCCAAATGTACCTAACAAACATTCGCAAACGCAGCAGAAGCAGCAGCCGTTCGTTCGTCCGGTCACCTAAAGACGATTAGATTTTTTTTCGCATACGTATTTTGCAACCGCCGTCGTTCGCAAATAACAACGAAATAGGCACGTACCTAGTTACTACCCACGCAAATGTGAGTCCACACCCATACCATGGCTATGGAAACGCGAAAACAAAATTCGCACACTCGTATTAGAAACAGAATGGGGCTAATGACCTGCATTAGCAGCAGCAGCAGCAGCAGCAGTAGCAACAACACAGGATGACGAAATTGTTTTGTGCACTCAACACACTTTTTTATTCGTCTATTCCTACTCGGCCTGGTGAATGACTGATAACACTTTTCGCGAAAAACACACGCACATGTGTTAGTTGACAGTGGTTTACGATTCAAACTCATGTCCTAGGCTTAGAAAACAGCGCCAGATGCAGTTGATATCAGTGGAATTTCTGGGGCATTTTGCGACAAAATAACGATGATTTGCGGGAAATCTAAAATCTTATCTAAAATTGTTTTCATTGTGAAAAATCATTGAAGCATGAGATGGGATGAATTTCAATAGACTAAAATAAAAACATTAACAGTTTAAGGCCGTTAAAAAAATTATATTCATTATAGGGGAAATGTAGGTAATGTCGACCTACATGTCCCTAATTTGGGCCCATCGCTAAAAGTATGCTATTTATCAATTTTATCTAGATGAACGCGTTATTGGGACGTTACTAATGGATATTTTTGGTTGCTATGGAAAATTTAGTTGATTGCTGAATTTATGTATGGGCCCAAATTAGGGACACTTAGGCCGACATTACCTGCATTTCCTCTATTATGTTTATGTTAGAAGGGGGATGGCAAATAAAAAAAAGTTTAAAAAATATGGGTTTTTTTAACCGAAAAATACAGGAATACATCATTTGATAGTTAGAGAAAAAAGTTAGTGTAAATACTTCAGCTTTCTAAACCTTGTTGGCTAACAAAGCCAATACACCTTTAACAGCACGGTTTTTCAAGAAAAAAAAATCGAGAATTGGTTCACTCAACATAGATAATATCTTCGAAGTTATGGTTCAATTCACGCTCAAATCGATAGAATAAAATGTTCGCACTAGTCTACTAAGTGTTGTTTGTTGTCGTTTGTCTAGTGTTAAATGTTCAGTCTGCACACTTAGAAATACTTAATTTTACACGTGACGGAATCCATCTTTGACATAAAGGATGAGACGTAAACTAACATGTCATGTAAAATTAAATGCGCCGAGACTGAAAAGTTCGTTACTCGACGAAAAGTACGTTTGATTAAGCTGAATTTTGCGTCTATTATGACTCAATTTTATGCCAAATTTGACGCTCGTATATGTCAGTCTCAGAGCACCTAAATTTAAATGAATTTTTCTAAGTGTGTGGTTAAAGTTGGAAATTCACTGTTTGCAAAATAATTTACGTTATTCACGTTCACCTTGTATTGGTTTGGTATAATGGCAATTGGTATAACTCAGTAAATATTTCTCAGCTTGAAAAAAAATGTAGGCGAAATGTATGTAATGTCGGCCTAAGTGTCCCTAATTTGGGCCCATACATAAATTCAGCTAAATTTCAACTAAATTTTCAATAGCAACCAAAAATATCCATTAGTACCGTCCCAATGACGCGTTCATCTAGATAAAATTGATCAATAGCAGATTTTAAGCGATGGGCCCAATGTTAGATCCATAGGCCAACATTAGAGCCATTTCCCCTATATTTTGCTTTAACGTGGTCTAATATAATAGATCATTGCACCTTTATGACAACAATACAATTTTCACTACCGTAACACCGAACCTACTAGGTGCTTGGAAATGCTGTTAACAAGCTCGTTTCTTGGCAATAAGACAGGCGTGCTGTGTCACAGTCAGGCATGGAAAATCATTTGCATTCATTTCGTGCATTCATTTACATTCATTTGCCTCTAACTTTTTTTTGAACAGCATTTCGCAAACTGATGTATAGAGATTTTGTAGGTTTTGTTATTAGCTACAACTTTTGTTCACAAGTGAAATTCGTATCTCTTTTGCACGACGAACCACAGCGAACAGAAGCCACTACTGTTTTTCAGTGAATGTATTTTACATTCATTGAAAAACAGTAACAAGTTCTGCCCACTCTAGTTCGTGATGCATAAGAGATATAGATTTTAATTATGAGCAAAAGTTGTAGCTTATAATAAAACCTACAAAAGCTGTATGCATCATTTTGCGGAATGCTGTTGATTAAAAAAGTTAGAGGCAAATGAATGTAAATGAATGTATGAAATGAATGCAAATGATTTTCCATGCCTGGTCACAGTGTTCGGTGTTAACACTATTAACGGAAGGGAAGTAAAGCCGTTGGTCCCCGGTTCATGAGTGCATGGGTCGATAGGTGGGGTCCAAGTGTGGGAGTTGCCTTCCTGGTGTCGGTAGCATTGGTGCTCAGCACGTGAGTATCATTATGTGAGTATCCAAATAACCATATAATCAGAAAATAACTTTAAATGTAGGTTTAGATTGAGATAATGTCACTGAGATACGATATGGTTAGTTGGGTATTCAGACGAAACTATTACTTTAAGAAACTAATCCTGGTAGCATCTCCTTTTCGTTTGCATATAACACTATTAGATATTACTAACCATATCGAATCTATGAAGAGAGGGAGAGTGAAGATTTCAACTCCCTGTTGCTAACATTTCATGGATGAAGGGCGGGCTCTTCTCCTCATTTATTGGGGCATCTTCTTGATGAATTGCTCCTTTTCTGACCAGTTGGCTGATCAAGTTGTTGATAGGAGATTCTTAACTGTCCCAAGGAAATGAATAGGCGAATCGCCCATCAATCCATCCATTCGGTTTTGGCCCTTCATACAGCGTCAGATATGTTTCATTTTTTAATTACTCGATTAACAACTAATCGATTATTTTTTTGTTCGCTGTGCTGTAATTTTTCCACCAATGAGAGTGCAGCACATGTTTGAAACGATGGGTGATGATCCTCTGGAGAAGTTAATGCTTATATCGGCATGATATAACCGATTACAAATCAAGCTGAGTAACATTGCACAGTGGTCCAGAATGCAGATTTAGGTGGAATGATATGTTTTGAGTCTGAAATTGAAACTTTAGACTAAAAGTATTTTCTACAAAGTTGTTCCTTATAGTTAGGCCCTCATTTTTAAGATAATGAATTCTAGGGTGGTTGTTATTATCATTAAAATCAAAAATCTAACTTTTTAAGCTAATTTCAAGCAATTTCGTTGCAAAAAAAAAAAGCATATTTTTATCTCTTAAATTGACCAATTAAGAGTTATTTTCTTGAATTGAGTTAGGGTGTTTCTAAAAACAGTTGTTTAGCTCTAGTTTTCTTATTTAAAATTTCTCGGCAAAGGTGTCTTCACATAACTTTTAGATCTTAGAATAAGCAAATTTATTGACGTTTTTCTACTAAAAATATGCCCTTTTAAAATGTTTATATCTCTGGTTGGGGCAAACAAAAACAAAAAGTCTTTTTACGGCATTTCAAAGGGCGTATGTTATTCTCAATAATATGTAAAAATGGCAGGTATGTTATTTTTAAAACTCGTATAAAATCAATTTGAATGTATTCATATTTTTTACTGTATTTGGGTATATCTTTTTTATTGGAAGAGATACAGGCAGCAAACTTTGCTATAAAATATTCGTCTTAAAGAGTTTCAAAAGTTTCTAAGGGATGGTTTTCATGAGAAATTTTAAATAAAAAAGTTAGTGCTAAAAATGTATTTTTTTTTTCAGGAACGCCCTTAGTCAATTCCGAAAAATTACTCCAAAATGAGAACGTTAAGAGATAGAAAAAATTATTTCTGACAAAAATGCTTGAGATCAACTTAACTACAACTATTTCAAACAACACATGTTTTTATTTTGTAAAACAAAAAAGTTAGTTTTCAAAGTCCCCTAATTTGAGGACCACCCTGACTTTTGCAAACACCATAAGAAGGGAATTTTTAAGCACATAAACTTTTCCTAATACACTAAATCTCGCGCAATACGAGAAAAGGGCATATCATTGGTAATCGATTCTCTTCATCGATTTTCTCTTTTGCGAATAACCCGACTGCAAATTAATTTTACATTGAGTGTGTTGTTTCAGGCGCAAGCTAACATCATCTTCTGTCGAAATGTGCTGCGAGCTTAGCGAGAAATTCGTTTATGTAGCCGTGGTAAACCAAAGAGAAAGTCGATGAAGAGAATCGATCACCGAGGATAGGCCCTTTTCAAATGTTACGCGAGAAATGTCCAAATATTGAAACAAATGTTCTAGCACATTTTATGTAAATTTGTAATTAGAGTGGTCCTATGAAAACCACCATTTACCAATACCTTTTTTATTTGAAATTTCTCATGAAAATCATCTTCTAAAGACTTTTAAAAATCTTCAATATGCACGTTTCATACTGAAAGTTGTATTCTGTATCTCTTCCAATAAAAAAGATATACCCAATTATAGTAAAAATATGAATAAATTTAGAGTTTAAAAAATAACATACCTCCAATTTTTTCACATAATTAAACATAACATACGTTCTTTCAAATGCCGTAAAAAAAAACTCTTTTTTTGTTTGCCCCAACTAGAGATATTAACATTTGACAAGGGTATATTTTCAGTAGAAAAACGTCAATTACTCCGGATCGGCGAAAGATATTGACAAGCTTTGCGGAGCAAAAATTTGCGCCTTATAAAGATCTAAAAGTTATTTCACGACACCTTTGCTGAGAAATTTGAAATAAGAAAACTAGAACAAAACAACTGTTTTTTTTAGAGACACCCTAACTCACTTCAAGAAAATAACTCTAAATCGGTCAATTTAAGAGATACAAATAAGTTTTCTAAACAAAATTGCTTGAAATTAGCTCAGCTATAATTTTGCGGAACAATGTATACCTTAATTAATTCAAACAAAAAAGTTACATTTTTTATTTTAATGATAATAAGAACCACCCTAGAATTCATTATCATAAAAATGAGGGCCTAACTATAAGGAACAACTTTGTAGAAGAGACTTTTAGTCTAAAGTTTCAATTTCAGGCTCAAAACATATCATTTCACCTAAATCTGCATTCTGGACCACTGTGCATTGATCGATTCTCTTCGTCGACTTTCTCTTTCGTCCATAACTTGAGGACATAATCGTTTATTGTTGTGTTTTTCATATTAGATGCTAGATAAAAGCTTCGTTTATCGATGGGTGTGCTTAAAATACCTGGGAATGTATTTACATGGCCGTGAGGATGCAAAGAGAAAGTCGACGAAGAGAACCTGTAAATGTTACTTATGTAGGACCTAATGCAATGTTCAGCTTGAAATATTTTACTTTTCGAATGAAAATCGGCCATCACTAGATGAATGTCAAGCGTCATTTCAATTATAAGGACCGTACATAAATCATGATACATTTGGAAAGAGATCGGTACTAATCACAAATTACGTCCCCACGGTAACTGAAATAAGCACGAGTGCTGACAGGTTGGTGCACATGTTGAAACTGGTTCGCAATACACTGAAGTCTTTTTTACCCGTTTTTTTTTACACGGTTTTCCACGATTAACACGGTATGTTTTTAACGATTTCTCGACAACGATACAACCTATCGACTTGATTCCAATTACATCATCCGTTTCAAGCTATAGGTAATCGAATGGCATACTTAAAAAATCACAATTTTTGGTGTAAATACAGAAGTTTTTAAAATATATCGATATGGACCATAGCATGCTATAATTGCAAATGGCATCAAAATCCGATTTTTTAAAAAACATTCCAGCGTGTGAAAAATCAAATCTCGTAGGTTTTTTTTTTACACGGTACATATCCCCCGTGTAAAAAAGACCTGAGTGTACTTATGCTGCTGAAAGGAGTGCTTCGAGATGGCCTTGGCCGTCAAGTAAGGTTTTGTTTCTTAGAAAAACTTGAGAAATTTCAAACCGAAACGTAGACCACTATCATTATCATCATCATATTCCAGAACCAGATACAAAAACAATTAGGCTCTAAATTTTAAAAATGTTATTTGCTACTGAAAATGTTTCGCTGTGGATCTATTCAGTTCGATTACTAATGGAAGTAATGAGAAAAATATAATGTTTGCATTATAAAAGCCATTTCATTTTTTTTTAATATCCTTCTTAGCAAGAGAATTGGAAAATTATCTGTGCAATGATGAGGTATTGTGGTGAAAATTCTAGGTATTGTGGTGAATTCTCTGTTCCCTTTTTTCATGTAGCAGGCACCCGGTCATATCCCGGTCACCTTGTGCCAGTTGACGAGAAGTATATTTGATAAAATATGTCACTCATTATGCTTTTGGTAATGATAAAATTAACGAAAATAAATGATCTAATGTTTATTTACGCCACGATTTTGGTCACATTTTGATCTTGTGATTCCCTAAATGTGAAAATGCGACTACCTAGCTCAAATTTTAGGACTACAGCACTGGTTGTTTTATTGGTTACGATAACCTGTTAGCATAAACTGAATACAATAGAATGTATCTTTAAAAGCTAAAGTTGTCCAAAATGGTGCAACCATGCCGTGATATTTAATCTGAAGCTGAATCAGAAAGAATCATGCAAGTTCGATAATATTCATGTGTCAACATCCCTTGTTCCATTACATTTCTCATTAGTACAGATAATGTAAGCAGTTTTGTTTCTGAAATATTACAAAGATTTAAATTAAATTACAAATTTAAAAATTGACTACACAACTTTGTTGTAAACGGTGTCTGACCATTACAATATCCTCAAAAAAATTGTTAATATAAAACGAAACTTTTAAAATATCATCAAATCGTTGAATAACTAATAACATTTAATCAACATTTGTTTTTTTGGCATAGTTTTTAAACAATATGTGATCTTTTACAAAGCTGTATCCATAAGAGCCATTTATCAAAACACATTTATTGAGATCATGAATGATCTTCTCAGAAGTCATCGATTGAATCACACACGCATTGACGGTCCCTGCCAGATATCCGAAGGCAACGCACCATCACCAGACGCACATAGCAGCCCGTCCCGTAACGGACAAGAAACGCATAACTTAGCATAATTTATATCAGCTTTATTTCTAGCATATTTCTGTCCCAAATGACCCCAGCGCGATCGGTTGTGCAAAAAGAAAAAGAGTATAAGGCAAACCGTCTCGGCTAGTTAAAAATATAAATGTAAAAAGAACCATCGAAGTCAACAAACAAAACGGATCCACCAACAAATAGAATCGAATCCCAAAACGATCTCCACAACCCGACGTTCGTAGATCTTTCCGACTCTCTTGGTTGTGCACATATACGCACTCTGCGAAACGCACCCCAAAAAAACCCGGCTGCCGGCTAGCCATAACCAAATAGTCTCTAGCGCATACGTTCTCTCTATGTGTGTGAGGAACGTCTTCCCACGGCAGCTGATGCCTACTGCCCTCGCTAACCAAATCCTCGTTGCCCCGATGATGGCTGATTTCCACACCAAAGCTACACTGCCGATGAGATCGACTCAGGTGGTGGTTTTTGACTCAAAATCGCAAAAACGTAGATTACTCATGGACTCCGAGGAAAATCGAAGAATATTTTACTAAATCAAGGAGTATACGAATGAAACCTCTCTCGATCGAGTAACCTACGTTTTTGCGCATTTTAGTGAACGAAACTCGAATTTGAGTTGATTTAATCGACCGTGTGGACGATCCGCACCGATCCGGCTGAAGTTTCCTTCCTGTGAGCCCAACGCGTGACATGCCGATAATAAATGGTGAAAAAACTCTTTACTACGCGAATTCACACTGCCGGTGAATATGGTGGTCAAAAACTGACGCCAATTTTGTATCAGGATTTCGGTATAGGTTACTAAAAAATGATGCGATTCCGAGATTCATCCAAAATCAGTTGTTCTGTTTTGGTCTACCAACTCAGTGGTGTACATTTTTCTACTGGAAGCCAAGCTCTGACAGTCTAACTGTGACATTTCCGGGAGCCATGACATTCCTTCGCGCAATTAGATTTTGCTTCCATTTGTATTCCTTTCATATGCAGCTTTAAATTGCATTTGTCTTGAAAACGCATCAAATACCATGCACCTCCATCAATACATCACCCGTCCCTGTTCCATTCTTTGCGGTAGTTTCCCCCACTATGCTGGGATCTTAGTAGGTACCTACCCAACACTCGCTGCTCGTCAAAAATAAAACCGATCATCAACATCAGTACCTACAAGTACTCTAGACTAACGTGTGAAAAAGGCCAATGAGCTAACTGATACCAATGACGTCAGGTAGAGGAAGTCAGATGGTATAGTTAGTTTACGCGGGTGTGTTATTATTCATGAGAAACCGACATTTAATATCATTGTTTACAGTTGACTCATCGGGCCTTTTAACATGTTCGTCCAGGTATCACCTCCCCAAGGAGGAACAGTCAAAACCAAGAACAACAAGAACACAAATTACCAAAAAACCACACAGCACACTGCCTGCAATCGCAGCTCGTTTTGATCCGATCATGTGCTCATGTACCAACTATTAGAGGAGTGCGAGCTGCTGCGGCTTCAATGGAGATACCTCACATCATCATCGCTTGTTAACTCCTAACCCGTCGCGGTCGTCGTCGCCGTCGTCGCTGGGTATTCTTATGTTCTTCTCTTCTCCCTCTGCCATATTCCACGCATGATGCGTCTACACACCTCGCACAGCAAGCTGAACCAGTCAGTGGCCGAAGATGGTGTCCCGAGCGGGTGGTCGGACGGTAGGGGTTTGGCTCCTTTTCGGTCACTGGGACCACATCGCATTCGCATTTTGTGCGTGTTGTAAGTTGATTGCCGGCGGTTTCTTTAACGCACTCACACACGCACTATTCTGCGAAACGCTTATTATTTTATAGGTTTAAAGACGCACTCTGTGTGCTTGTGCTGGGCTCTTTTTTTTTCGGGGCAGGAGAGCAATCCACCTGCAGAAAATACGAACAAGGAGGTGAACAATTAGCAGATAATTGTGGGTGAATCGTTGGAATTCGCTTGCCAGTTAAGAATCATGTAATGGTCTCTGTTTTGCTGGTTTTTACTTACAACTGTTTAAGTGCGGGCCGGGCGTTAGTTGCGGTATTTGAGCTCTGCAGAGCAATTAATTCCTTTGTTTGGTGTTTGGTATCTCTCAAGGGTACATCTTTGGCCTTGTTTAAACATAGGATTACTGAAAAGAGAATTACAATCGAATATGCAAGAAAAAATCCAGTGTTCTTCTCATGGCGATGAATCGTGCAAACTACTGGTACGCATAAATCATTTTTTTAAATAGATCAGTAAAACCAGCAGTTTTTGATTTACGTTCTAATTTAAAAAAAGGAAGCTCTCCGTTCGAAAAATTCCTGTTAACTTTTGCAATATCTTGCAATCAATTTCGTTGAAAATACCATTTATTCTGCCGGTAGCCGCAAGTCAGTCCCATCTGTATTTTTATCAATTTTGAGTTAGTATCATTAATCAGTTTATCTTTTTATGTTTTTTGAGCTGTGCTATTCAAAAAAGGTTGCTTTGTTCAAGAAAAATGTAACGTAATTTGGTATCTAAAGCTATCATCACACTATTTGACCAAAGTAAAATGGCCAAATATATTTGACCAATTTTTGCTATGGCAAATATTTGACGTGTATTTGACATTTCAGTTATTTGGCATTTTGTCAAATAGTGTGCACTGTACCCATTAATGGGTGAAAAAGTACCCATTTTGTGGTAGTGTATGGAGCTGTCAAAAAATGCGTATATGAAAAGTTCAAATAGTGGGTACTTTTTCACCCATTTCCGAAACCTGTTCAGGGATCAAAAATGGGTACATTTTTACCCATTATTGGGTGAAAAATATCTTTGTTGCTCCGTAACGTTGCTGGCATACTTGGTGTACCTTGTCGAGTGCCTTTGTTTCGTTTTAAAAAGTCCAAAAAGTGATAAATATGTTAAAATCTTCCTTGGAGGAGTCTACAGACATCGAAGCAGAATTAGCGGCTCCG
Organism: Ochlerotatus camptorhynchus; assembly: GCF_037179485.1. NCBI lineage: Eukaryota > Metazoa > Arthropoda > Insecta > Diptera > Culicidae > Ochlerotatus > Ochlerotatus camptorhynchus. The sequence goes on along the minus strand of NW_027040855.1, from coordinate 2,300,864 downwards.
ATAATTTTATGTATCACGGTAATATATCCATTACTCTAGATTTTGCTGTTGTTTAAAAGACGTTCATTTTTTTTTGCAGGATGCTGAAACAGCTTCACAAGAACAATTGATGTAGTATGTTGCCTGGAATGTCGATGCTAACGTTGATGTGGCGCCCCATCTGATTTTCAACGGCAACAATTACTCCATTTACATGGACGCTCCACTCATCCACGGTGAAATTGACTCCATCCGCGCACTGTGTTCACTGTTTTCAACATTCGTCCGCCTGCAGAAGTGCAGAAAATTATTGATTTCATCGAGATCATTTGTTATGGAATCAAAACGACCACCACCCGTCAGATAGTCAATCGTTTAAGGAATCCATCCATGCTGACGAAAAAGATGCTGATGAATAATGTATTAATATCATTGTTTTCATAAATTATTGCAATGATGTTCAATAAAAACCAAGTTCAGTTATCTGTAATTTCCATTTTATTGATTGATTTTAAAATTATTGCAAATTCTCAAATTTCAGATTAAGTCCCATCAATACATTTTAAAAAAGGGGTACTTTTTACCCAGTTACGGACAACAATGCATTCTGGAAATGGGTAAAAAGTAACTCATGATTTGATGTATATGCTCTTTACCCATTAGTGGGTGAAGACGTTTTACCCATTTTATGAGTTTACCTACTTTACCGCGAAATGGGCACTTTTTCACCCATTAATGGGTACTTTCCAGTTACAGTGTGATGCCTTTTGTTATTGTTTGTCAAGCATGTTTGCTCAATACTCGCGTCACTTTTCAAATAGACCAATGTAACAAATGTAAACAAATCGAGTTAAGCGATACAAGCTATTGCTCTTCTATAATTGTATGTGATACAAAAACACCCATCCAAATTTACTTTCATTTATTTAAGATAATCATTGATCAAAAATTGTCCAATGTACAGTTTGAAATGATGGTTACTTGATTGTTACTTCGGTCATTCTGACTGCCTAACATGATTGGTGCTCATTTTCCAAAGGCGGGGCCAATCTAAAGTTAGGTACTATACTCTGAAATCTGTGAAAGGGAATCTAGTATCATGTAGACAAAACGTCCAATGTAACACTCATTGATTATGTCATTGAGAAAAATCGTCCAATGTAACATGTCCGATGTACAACTCGACTTGTCAAAACGTCCTATGTGGTTTTTTTTTCTATGTTGTAGCATGAAATTCAAAGTTAAATTGTGATTTTACCGTTTCTTCTGAATTTTCAAATTTATTATACACTGACTACATTAAAAATAGTATTGCAAAATGTATTGTTTTTAAACAATTAAAATGGTTACATTGGTCTATTTGAAAAGTGACGCGAGAATACTATCAAATAATTTATTTGACACTCTGATATTTCTTGAGTAGCAAACATCAACAAATAATTGTACAATTACCGGTTCTCGAAAAAAAATCAAATTTGTTGTGTTGTGAGCATTTTGATGATGGCAGAAGACTATTCCGGTGCTACTTTCGACGATGTGCAAAGTGTTGGAGCTCCAAGTCCAAGTGGGACGTCGAAATGTGCACGAAGAATCCGGAAAAAAGTGACGGCAGAGTGGAGCGAGGAAGCCACTATAACCTTGATCGCAGCCGGTTATAAGCCACATGGTTATAACAATGGTTATAAGTTGTTAAGGAAGTCAAGATCTTTCCGCTGGTGGACATTATTTAGTTCAGAGTTTTCTCCCTTCGTGACGCTAGTATACAGGAGTTGTGAGAAATATAGGGTACTAGCAAAATTTTGTCCAAATTTTTACTGTTGAAACTTCGTTGAATATTGTTCGATTTTCAATCTTCAAGAAACATTCGACTAGAAAACTAATCAAGTTTTATTGTGAGGCAATGAAAGTGAACATGGCTACCGGATACCGGAGATATTCCGGGTTTTCTGAGGGCATGTCTAAATTGCTAAATTTGTGATGAGTTTTTCTCAGAGTGTCCGTTACTAATCTGTGTTTTTTGTTCATATGCCAAAAATAGAACCATTTTCAAAGCAAATGACGTACCAAGAGCTAAAATCGATTCAGAATCAACCGAGATATGGCCATTTCCCTGGAATCGGTCCTGAGGGAGGGTTCTGAGTGCGGTCAGTTCTTTCATTCACTCAAAACATGCCGTGCGACACCTCTTTCATCATAGTTTTTATCAATAGCCTTTCTATAGACTTTGAATGGATCATTGACTACATTGGCCACTTCCGGAACCACCGGAGTGCCCTTGGGGGAACCTGTAGTAGGGGACAAATTCATTGTTACAAAAATCATGCCGTGTGACACCTCTTTCTTCATGGTTTTTCATCAGTAGGATTTCTTAAGACTTTAAATGGATTATTGACCACATTGGCCACTTGGAACCACCGAAGTACCCCCGGGGAACCTGAAGTAGGGTGCAATTTCATTTTTACACCAAAACATTCCATGCGACACCTCTTTCTTCATGGTTTATCATCAGTAGGCTTTCTATAGACTTTAAATGGATCATTGACCACATTGGCCACTTACGAAAACACCGGAGTACCCCCGAGGGAACCTGTAGCAGGGGACAATTCCATTATTACACCAAAACATGCCGTACGACACCTCTTTCTTCATTGTTTTGCATCAGTAGGCTTTCTATTGGCTTTAAATGGATCATTGATCGCATTGACCACTATCGGAACAACCGGAATGCCCCCAGGAAACCATAAGTAGGGGAAAATTTCATTTTTACACCAAAACATGCCGTGTGACAGATCGTTCTCCATGCATTTGCATCAGTAGGCTTTCTATAAAGTTGAATTGGATCATTAATTACATTGGCCGCCTCGAAACCACCGAAATGCCCTCCGGGAAACCTGCAGTAGGTGACAATTGCATGTTTACGCCAAACTGTGGCATACGATAGCTCTTTCTCATGGTTTTTCATCAGTAGGCTTTCTATAAACTTTAAGGGGGAGGTAGCTCATCGATTCTTCCGGTTCGCCTCCTAGCATCGTGCTATTAGGTACCAGGCGATAACCAGGGTAGTTGATCGATAGCTCGATGACGTCATTTCGTTGGCGTCTGCTATGGGAAATTCTCATAGCAGGCGTTGACGATGGGACGTTGTCGAGTTGTTGAATAGCAACTATCGTGGTAACTCACCGATTACCTGTCGATCTGCCAAATTTGGAAAGACGTCTGCATTGAATTGTCTCATATAATAATATTCCGCCCACTATATCACACGAAATTGCGAGTAGTTGAGTGGAATGGAGATAAGTTAAGCATTGGGTACAGGACCAAGTCTCCCCTGGGTGGTGCCAGAAGATGAGCGCAATAGAATCATCAAGTTGACATAAGGCACGGAATGAGACTATTGCATGGCTGGGTAGTCAAAGTCTTCCATTCGTTAGTCATTTCAGGTGGATTAGAACAGGTTTAGGTTTAGGGTGGGCGTTGGCCAGATTTGGATTTTTCAGATATAATCCTAAATAGGACCTAGATTATTTAATACACTAGTAACCTCAACTTCTGTCACAATGTTTCATTGTGACTAATCAACATTCAATGGGTAAAATATCAAATTTGCGGTAAATTTGAAAAAAAGGGAACTTGGAGTGTAGAGTGCACTACCCACTGGACGATTCTGAAGCCTGACCAAGTGAGTGGGTTACGGGTTTATTTGATTGTACGTCATTTCCAAGCTATATATAGATACATTCATACCATTGGCATTTTGTATTTGAGATAAGACAGAGACAGGATGCGGAGGGCCCGCTTAGGGGGAGCGTAACCCATGTTATGGCTTCCATTTATTAAATAGTTCAGATAGGCTGGAAATGATAGGTTCATGGTGAGAAAATGTACCATATGGTGCCCGTTCACTGATCAAAATTAGATTCAAATTGTCAGGCCCTGCCCTGGAATAAGGGAATTGACGATGATTTGTCAAGTTTCATTTTGCATTTGCATATAATTATAAGTTTAGGTTTGCTTTTGTAATTGTAAGATAGATAGTTTGCCTCAATTGAAACATTGAGTTAAACATGACGAATCATACCTCTAAAATAGTAGTAGTTACAGTGCCGCATTATCTAACTTTTGTTTTGTTTGTTTACATATAACTAATACTAATACCTCCTTGTTTTCACTCTAATTTGTCTACTATGTCCCACCATCACGATGAGAGATGAGTACCGTACATGGTACACGCTCATATACACTCCCAAAATAGTATGCCGCAAGTAAGTATATCACAGAGGCAACTAAAGATCCAGAAACAAAAACCGAAAACGCTGAACGGCAGATTGGTTTACAGTGGTCGACCAGGGTGTGTGCTGATAAATTACAAAATTACAATTTCATAATTATTCCATACATCAGCTTGAATTACGTTGATCGATATTACATTTTTTTGCTGTGCACTACACCACCGGAGCCAGCAAAGTTCAACGATCCATCGTTGCGTATGCCTTTGTTGTCGTTTGGAACCAGTTTTGCGAGGTAGGTGACGATTGTGCGTATTTCTCGCGTAAATTTTGAAAAAGGCCTAGCCTGAACAATACGTAAAGAGCAAATTGAAACATTGTACGTCGCGTGAAAGTGGAACTTAATGATGGCCTAAGTACTTTTTCGTAGATTTTAGTTTTCGGATTTGAAAGATAGTCGGTTACAGTGGCCTGCTTACTGAGCAGAAAAACGCGGTCCCAGGTCCTTACATATCAAAGAGATTTATAGTAAAATCGCTTGTGTATCGTGTATTTTGCGAAACTCGTTGTTGTCGTTGGTTCCGGGTTTGAATGGATACAAAAATTAGAGCAACGGTATTATGTGATATGAGTGGCTCGGTGGCCTTAGAGCAACCGTTTTTGCTTACTGAGCAGAACATCATGAGTCTAATCTCAGGCCCATCCACAATCAAGATTCGTCAATCGTTTTATTTGTTAATATGACTACATGGTAATAACAGCAACTCGGTGATTAAAAAGGTGCTCGTCTGCCTAGTGGCAAACGTTTTTGCTTACTGAGCAGAAGACCGTGGGTTTAGTCCCAAGCTCCTTCGCGTTATATGATCGTTAGGACATTAATTCAGCTTATCGTTTACCAAAACGAACCCTGCTGCAAACCCAACCCTCTTATCCAACATCCCAGTGATTCCTCGTGGAAGTGCAGAGGTGTTCTCGGCTTCCATCAAAGCGAGTGTCATGTCAACACAATCCTTCCCATTCCTTTCTTGACCTGTGTTCGGGCGCGGCCGGCGCTGGTATTGCCTAATTTAAGATCACCAGTTTTTACACATTGAGGATGATTGCTAGTCCCAAGCATCGTCTATTGGTTCTCTGTGTAATTACAGCTGATCTGGCAATAACAGAGTAGCAACCGTGGGCGGTCAATCAAGCTCAAGCTCAAGCTCAAGCTCAAGTAGGCTTTCTATAAACTTTAATTGGATCATTAATCACATTTCCCGCTCACTGAACAACCAAGAGGCCCCACGGAAACCTGTAGCAGGGGACAATTGCATTTTTACATCAAAGCATTCCGTATGGCAGCTCTTTCTTCGCGGTTTTTCATCAAAAGACTTTTTAAAGACTTGAATTGGATCATTGACTAGATTGGCTGCTCTCCGCACAACCGGGATGTCTCTGAGAGAGGGATCCCTTTAGCAGGGGACAATTACATGTTTGAACCAAAATATGCCGTACAACAGCTCTTTCTTCATGATTTTTCATCAAAAAGGTTTCTGTAGAAGTGGATTATTGACCATATTGGCCAGTTTCGAAACCATCGAGATGCCCCCGGAGAACCTATAGCAGAGGTCAATGATATTTTTACACCAATATATGCCGTACGACAGCTCCTTTTTCATTACTTTTCGTCAACATGTAAGATGTGACGATATGAAAAGATATGAAAAGGTATACACCGATGAAAATTCAATAATAGCATTGAGAATTTTTTTTTCGGAAGCAAGGATTCGCCTTGGACTCATCTGGAAATTGAATCGTACGGTTTATGAATTGTTTCAATAGGTATTTAATACCAATCGTCAATCAAAAGTTTTTCCAACTTTTTTACAGACGTCGATGGTGGGAACACGCTCCTCACTCAAATGGGAAAGCAACGAAAAACAACGCATTTTACTCCAGGGGTGCATTTTAGTTCATCCTTAAATAATATTCAAATTTTCCTTTTGTCTGTGTTCATGTGACTATACTCACACGCTGCGAGTATGTAGTAAGATCAGATTGAAAAAGAGAAAAAGACAAAGATGCATATTCATTCTTTGCTACTCGTTATGAAAAATGTAAACAATGAACATTGCGACCAAGATAATCATAGCATAGCCTTGATGTTGACTTGCATCTGTATTAGTATTTCGAAAATCAGCTGATAACCTGTTTTCCAGTTGTTGTGATCCATTCAATGCTATAGAAAGCCTACTGATGCAAAACCATGAAGAAAGAGGTGTCGCATGGCATGTTTTGGTGTAAAAATGAAATTTTACCCTACTGCAGGTTCCCCGGGGGTATTTAAAGTCTTTAGGAATCCTACTGATGAAAAACCATGAAGAAAGAGGTGTCACACGGCATGATTATTGAAAAAAAAAATTAATTTGTTCCCTACTACAGGTGCCCCCGGGGTACTCCGGTGGTTCCGGAAGTGGCCAATGTGGTCAATGATCCATTCAAAGTCTATAGAAAGCCTACTGATGAAAAACCATGAAGAAAGAGGTGTCACACGGCATGATTTTTGTAAAAATGAATTTGTCTCCTACTACAGGTTCCCCCGAGGGCACTCCGGTGGTTCTGGAAGTGGCCAATGTGGTCAATGCTCCATTTAAAGTCTATAGAAAGCCTATTGGTAAAAAACCATGAAGAAAGAGGTGTCACATGGCATGTTTTGAGTGAATGAAAGAACTGACCGCACTCAGAACCTTCCCTCAGGACCGATTCCAGGGAAATAGCCATATCTCGGTTGATTCTGAGTCGATTTTATCTCTTGGTACGTCATTTGCTTTGAAAATGGTTCTATTTTTGGCATATGAACAAAAAACACAGATTAGTAACGGACACTCTGAGAAAAACTCATCACTAATTTAGCAATTTAGACATGCCCTCAGAAAACCCGGAATATCTCCGGTATCCGGTAACCATGGTCACTTTCATTGCCTCACCATAAAACTTGATTAGTTTTCTAGTCGAATGTTTCTTGAAGATTGAAAATCGAACAATATTCAACGAAGTTTCAACAGTCCAAATTTGGACAAAATTTTGCTAGTACCCCTGTACATATGAATATCTTGCTTATATAATATCTCTAGATCCTGACCAGATAGAAAGTTACTGTCTAAGACATAGTTGTTCAGGAAGCTAAGATCTTTTCGTTGGTGTTCAGTAGTTCAGAATTTTCTCACTTCGTGGCGCTAGTATACATGTGAATATCTCGCTTATAAAATATCTCTAGATCCTGACCAGATAGAAAGTTACTGTCCAAGACAAAGTTGTTCAGGAAGTTAAGATCTTTTCGTTGGTGTACAGTAGTTCAGAATTTTCTCACTTCTTGGCGCTAGTATACATGTGAATATCTCGCTTATAAAATATATGTAGATCCTGACCAGATAGAAAGTTACTGTCGAAGACAAAGTTGTTCAGGAAGCTAAGATCTTTTCGTTGGTGTTCAGTAGTTCAGAATTTTTTCACTTCGTGGCGCAAGTATACATGTGAATATCTCACTTATAAAATATCTGTAGATCCTGATCAGAAAGAAAGTTACTATCTTAGACAAAGTTGTACAGGAAGTTAAGATCGTTTCGTTGGTGTACAGCAGTTGAGATTTTTTCACTACGTGGCGCTAGTATACATGTTGGTCATTCCAGCTCAAGTGTATACACCAATTGTGGTCAATGTCACCGATTTGAACCAAACTTTGCCAAAACGCTTTGACATTCTGAACAAACAACTGTTTTGGTTTTGCTCTTAAGTGCCTGTATCCATCTGAGCTACAACCCTGGATTTTTGAGATTTTTGTATATGTTATCTTTAAGAAGATATTACTCCACAACCAAGCAAGTTATTTTTGATCTTGGTACACAATATTGAAGGTATTTTTATAGGTGTACTGACAATACAGTAACTACAGTAAACAGAATGATTTCCGGATGGTATTCAAGCTATCAAAATATGGGCTAATTTCACCCAGGGCGGGATTCTTTATTTCAAATTTTTCTACTTTTTGGATAACCCTTCTGATGCTACCTACCTTTAAGAAACTTTGCTTCCAAGCCAGATAGATGGCATCCAGGACTTCGGGTATGATGTTTGAAATAGATGGCTGTGGAATGCAAAAAAGGTACTGGAGTGACATGAAGCTTTCGCTGGTAGCCATGTACTGCAAAGTCAGAGCCAGTCTTTCTCCGGCTGTAATCGCTTTCCGCATATACGTGCCCTGTTTTTGGATATGCGGAGCTACTAAATCCAACAAATAGTCAAAATCAGCAGCCGTCATTCTCACGAAGTTTAGGAACAAATTTGGATGATCGCTCCTCAACTCATTCAAAAGGGTTGCATATAGAATCCTTCAGTTTGCCGTTTCTTCACCCACTCCTAGACCCAAACACTACGCACTTTTTTTTTATTATTATTCGTTCTCCTCCAGCAACAGATATGCTGCTCCCATAACTGTAGCAAACTCAGAATAATTCATCCTGGTTATTTTTTCTTCGATTTCAACTTCACAGCAACACAACAACAATCAGACTTTAGCTGCGAACGAATGACAAAGAGACAACTTAATATATAAATGCAAACAGTTGCAAACAATGTGATGACATGTCAAATATATTTGTTGACCGTTGGTCAAACACCTTATTTCATGTTTTGCCAAATAATGTTTGCTCAAATATTTGCGAAATGTTAACATAGTGTAATAGCATTGACAAACAACTTTGTCAAATTGCATTATTTGGCAAAAATTATCGAACCAAATATTTGGCGTTTTGTCAAACAGTGTGATGTCAGCTTAACTATTTTTATTTCAATAGATAGAGACACATTTACTACAAAGTTGTGAACTATGAAAAATTAGAAAACTTCTTAGAACATCGTTTTCGTTTATCTCTTCTTTATTTGGAGATATAATCCATTTAAGAAAACAAAAGCCAAAAATAAGTTTTCTGTCATATTTTTTGAAAACATCATTTTTTAGGCCTACTATGTTCAAAGCGATTGTAGTTAATATTAAAATACACTTGTTCTGCAAAGACACTATACCAGTACAAGTCTTTTGTCAAAAGTTATGGTCAGTTTGGTAGTCTTTTAGCCCAAACTTTCAAGCGTAACATTTCAAAATGGCACAAGTACAACCGACTGTGTTTCATATCACTTTAAAAAACATATTAAGAAGTACATTTTAGCAAATTTTGGTGAAGGTTATTTTTGTCGTTTTTAAATAAATCCACTTTGAAAAAAGGGGTTTTTATTCCATACATCTATATAGTTCGGAGTTCTCCAGATCGATGATACATTATTTTGTATAAACATTTATATATTATAAAGCATACAAATCTTCAAAATAGTATAAGAAATGGAACACTAGCAGGACTGTTAATGTATTTAACATAAACATGAATATTATTTATTCCGTGAACCCCCGTTAATCTGAACGACACTGCGTGCATATTAACGGAAATCAAGAGATTAGCCTTTTCTTTTGCGTTTAGGCACCATGGCGACAGTACTTAAAACTTTTCTCCAAATCGACTTCCTAGCAGATTACTATAAGAATCCTAAGGATCGAAGAGGAATTTTTCAAATCGATATCCAAGAAGGATTACCACGGGTAGGGTCCAAACAAGGTGTCGAACAAGCCGTGGTTCAAAGGATTGGACATGAGCCGTGACTTTATACGTATCATGTCGAGGCTCATGTCCAACCACTGCTCGTTGGACTCGCATTTTTTTCGAATCAGGCTCGCAGGCAGCAATTTTTGAGTTTGTGATAGTGGTTATCACGAGATCGACCACGTGCTTTGATCATGCACCATACATTGTGTTGCTAGATCCGAGTTATCAGCATCCCTCAGGGCCCGAGGAAAACAACCTAATGCCGTTAGAGACATCATGGCGAGCCGAGATCTCGATTATTTTAATTTAATTTATGTGTTTTTAAAATTGATCGATCTGAGGATTTAGTAGTTAGTGTCATCTTGTGTTCTCTCAAGTGGCTAGGTCCCCATCGGTGTACCCCCATGTTCGTCTTTTTCTCCAGTATGTCGCTTAGTTCTAGATCAAGAGCAAATTGCTCAAGAAAACCTTGTGTTCTCAATCCCTACTCTGCCATCCGTTTGTAACAATTTGTTACCCCTAACCACGAGATAGTCGCGAGTAATCGGCCCCCACTTTACTAACGTTAGTTTTAAGTAATTTTGTAACCCAAACAATGAATATCGGCTCCGCGAAGCTACGGCAAATGAGCCTGGAAAAATAAACGCATTAAAAAAAAATAGTATACGAATCCGGAGGATTGTAGAGGAATTTCCAAGTCGATGTCCAAACAGGATTACCTTGGGTAGGGTCCAAACAAGGATCAAAGAGTAATACGAGTCGAACAAGGTAGAAAATTCTCCAAGTAATATTGAGCACTGAGAAGGGCTGTTTAAATTTATTATAGCTTTAGGTAGCAGTAACACTTTCTTCAGGAGGTGGAGGTATGAGGTATGGACTAGCAGAATTGAAGACCGGAGTTAGGTATCACGCAACTGCCAGGTTGTCAACTCATCATTTTTTTTTTGCCAATATTCCAAATTTAACTAGACCAAAACAGACTTCAGAAGTATTCATACTTAAAAAAAAGATATTGACTGAAGCTTGAATTTGTGGTCAAACCGATTAACACAAACAAACAGCCATGATGTCAAGCATATTAGTAAAATCCTCATAAGAACAATACCAAATGGAATACGCGTTGGTTGCTTCATAAATTTTAAAACAGCTCGGAGCGGTTGGCGACAACGGGGAAGATTCAACTCCCGGTCGCTCCACGCATCGGTCATTCGATTTGGTCAACACCATATTCGCATACACACAACGTCCTTCCCTCTTTCCCCACCCCCACCTTTCACAGCTCAACGCAACCCAAGAGGGACAACGCACAAGAACACCACGCAGCAGGTAACCTAGCTCGAACAGCGCTGTAAAAACCCTAACCCGTGAGACAGGAATAGCATTATTAAATACAACCAGTTTCAGGTTTAGACTTTTAAGGTCCCTAAGCGATTAAGCCGCTCACTGCCCCACACTCCATGCGCTTAGTGTGGTCGGTCGATGGATGAGAAGGGCCCTGAACAAAGCAAAGAACCTGGCGTCCACATTGCGTCAAATATACGGCGGGATAGGTCTAAAAATACGAATGCAGGAAAATTATCACCCAACCGATGATGGAACACATGTGCTTTTTTCGCATCTTACGCACACCAGACTTTTTTTTCAATCGTTTAGTGTTGATGCTTAGACTATGACATGTGTGGATGTGCGTGGAGATGGGGAATATCACACTGGCTAATTGGCATACGGCCGATATTGGACCAGGTGAAACCCATTGACTATGCGTGTTACTTAAGCAACAGCAACAGCTGAGAGAAAGTAAACAATTGTTAATCGATGTTATCGCATCGATGAATTGGATTATTTGAATGAGATAAAATTGAGACTGGCAGAAATTTTCGGCTTAAATTAACATTTTGAATTCAAAATTATTATTGAAAAATGGTCCAACTTAGTACTATTGGCTAAAAAACAATCTACCAAAAAGAACATTCAACAGTTAAAACATTTTTGCGTGGCCCTCGTACACTCAACCAACAACCAAGATTAGAGGTAATAAAAACGTGTTACACTGGTGTGCGTTGATTTATTTCCGCGCACTTCTTCAAATTTCCTTAAAGAAGTTAAATTTGGTCACCGTCTTTGTACCTACGCGGCTCAAATACCAATAAATATTTCAGAAAAGAATGGTTCACTGCAGCGAAAATGCTCTCGAAAAACACGTTCACTTGACAGCAGACTTGTTTGCGTCATTTTTTTTTTTCAGTGTTAGTCCAACACGCACAAAATGTGTGAGTGTGTCTAATTTCTAATATAGGTACGGGTCAGTTTTGCTCGGTGGACACACATTAAGTCAAGTTCAAAACTTCGTTATCTCATCTTGGTAGACGAGTGCTATTGGGCGGTTTCGTTGGAGCAGTAGATGGTCGGGTGTTTAGGGGATGAGGGGAATTAAGCAGGCACTCGTGAGTGCCCACTGCCCACATATATACGGGCAGTGCAGCTGGAACCAAAAATGTCTCTGATCTTTTCGGTGGCCCAGAGTGTCGGTTTTGAGATCCTTGCGTTACATATACAATGTGCGGATTACTCACCATTGATGCTCTCACAATCACGAAATTGGTGCAGTCAGGATTTATGAATTTTGTTAATTGATAAAAATATTGTTTAATGCTTATTATAAGCAATGAATATTGAAGTCATTAACCTTCCCGTTTTATCGTGTTTACTAGGTATTTGCATTTGTATTTGTTTCTTGTGCACTTTTGTCGCTATCGGTGTGTTGACTTCAAAAATTTCACAATCTGTTTTCAAGCAATGTAATAGTTTTGATTTGCATAACAAATGCGACAAAATTAACGTTCAGTGTAAACTTATGAAAAATATGTGTAATTCAGAATTAAATTCTGACACGCGCAAAAATTGGTCAATTTCAAATTGGTGAAATGCTGCATTTGGAAGTTGAGTGTACACCCAACCGGTGGATGTAAGATTCGCTTACAATTATGTGGGATTCATCATCAGAGGATGTAAGTGGATACCGCATGAACCGAGGATGCGATATACCTAGCTGCGGTCCAATGCAAGAAAATTGGAGACCGAAAAATGTAGAGTGTATTAGTGAGGTAAATTAATTATGTCGAAAAAAAAATAGGAAAAAGGTTGCCGACTGGACTCGAACAACGAACGTTGCGGTTATCAGACCTGTACTTTCTCCACTGCTCTCTCCATGCCTCTGAATAAGGATAGCCTAAAAACAAACAAGAAGCGCTCATTTCCTCTCACACTTGACTTCGTATGCTTTTTCTGCTGGAGAGATTCGAGGCAAGTGTGTGCGTCGTTCTACCATGTTATACATAAAAATCAAGGCAAATGCTTGCTTGTGTAGGTGAAAGCACAGACAGAACACGAAATAAAAAAGGTAAAAAACCATTACATCGCCTGCAAGGTCAACTTCTAACATTCGCTGCGATGTTCATATACAGAGGATGATAGGAAATGGAACTAACATTCATTGTAATAGATTTTTGGTTTGCGTGTATATAGTATAATATTCTTCCTGTATAAGTATAGTGCATATAGTTCGTGCACAAAATCAAAAATTTGGATATGGGAAAATAGAAAAACGTTCAAAAATGCGCTCGTGGTTCTTTTTTTCTCCTGACTGATCGTTTTGATGCAGCAGTGGAAGTGTAGGGTATGTACTGTGCCGTGAAGGCGGGTTATTCCACGTGGGTGATAATTTCGCGTACTTGAAAATCAGTTCGATTTTATGCAAATTCGTTCAAAAAGCCAAATGCGTGTGAATCTAAATGTCCTGAAGAATTACAAAGTGAGCCCATCTAAAGCCATCCATGTTAAATTCAAGTGACGTTTAATTTTACATACATGTAAATTTCAAGTAGTGCAAATTTAAAAACCAATTTAATTTTACATGAATATGCATGCTCTGTTTATGTGCATAGAAATTTTTGTAAAATTACAAAATAATTTTAACTGTGTAAAGAGTAATAATGGTACGTCGATTCCGTCAAATGATTTACTGAAGTCAATATAAAGAGCTTCTACGTTTTTACCACTATCCATGGCATTCATGCGAATCTTGGATTTCGCTTTGGTGAATGAAGCAACGCTCTCTCGATGCCAGATTGAAGCAGCTGTAGAACCACTATCTTTTCTTGATGCCGATCATCCCGCTTTTGAAGTAACTATTAGTCTCGTATAGCCTACTGAATTTGAGAGCTTCCCGGACGAACCTGGACTTGACTTTCACGGTGCTGATTTTGGAGGATTACTTGAAGCGCTTCGCCAAACTGACTGGCACATCCTTGAATCCGCTGAAGATATTGACATTACTGTAGAGTACTTCACCAGTGTGTTGAAGAGCTACTGGTTGATTTTGTTCCACTGCGCAGGCCATCTTCGAAACCACCTTGGGGAAATATACATTTACGACGACTCAAACGTCTAAGATCCAAAGCACTCCGAACCTTCTGCCAGTCTCGTTGTCCTTTTTCCAAGCAACATTTCGCACGTGCTAGTAACAATTATCGCACGTATAACCGTTATCTGTACAAACGCTACTGCAAACGAACTCAGGAAAATCTACGCAGACATCCACGACATTTTTGGAAATTTGTCGACTCTAAACGGAAGGAGAATGGGTTACTCGTTGAGATGTTTCTGGGCGATGAAGTCACCACCTCCGCTTTGGAAAAGTGCAATTTGTTTGCCACTCACTTTAGAAGGCCATTTAATGATTCTACGTTGTCTGCACGTCAAATCACAGAAGCTTGTAGAGATACATCTAGTGAGGTCTGTTCTCTGAGAAGCTTTGCGATCACGTCGAATCAGGTGGATTCCGCAATAAACAAATTGAAATACTCTGTGTCCAGTCCACAAGCTGGAAAACATCGGTCATGTTCTCCGTGTTTAAAAAGGGGGATCGACAGAACATCGATAATTACAGAGGAATAACTTCGTTGTGTGCTTGTTCGAAGGTTTTCGAAATCATAATAAATGATGTACTTTTCGACTCCTACAAGAATTATATTTTTACGGATCAGCACGGTTTCTACCCCAAAAGATCAACATCTACCAATCTCGTCCAGTTTACTTCGTTTTGCATACGCAACATTGATGCTGGTGCTCAGATCGACACCGCATACACTGATTTGAATTCAGCTTTCGATAGAGTTGACCACGGAATATTACTGAAACGTCTAGGAAGAATTGGTGTCTCTGCGGATCTTGTTAGCTGGTTTGGATCATACCTTACGGATCGTAGCCGCACCGTTAATATCGGATTTGAATCTTCGGAACAATTTTCAAACTTATCTGGTGTGCCACAGGGTAGCAACCTGGGTCTTTTGTTATTCTCACTCTTCATCAACGAGCTTTCTCTCGTACTACCATCTTGCTGCCGTGTGTTTTACGCTGATGACGTCAAAATATACATGATCATTAAAGGTATCGAGGACTGCTATGCTCTACAATTGCTGCTGAATAGTTTTCCTGATTGGTGCACCCGGAACATGCTGACGTTGAGCATCCACAAATGTAACGTTATATCGTTTCATCGAGAGCTCAACCCGATTACGTATGATTATTCAATTAATGGTCAGTCCCTTGAGCGTTGTCTTCAAGTTCGTGATCTTGGTGTCATCCTGGATTCAGCGCTAACCTTCCGATCGCACTACAACGTTATTATGTATCTGTAGAGCCAACCGACAGCTGGGATTTATGTTCAAAATATCCTGCGAATTTACCGATCCTCTCTGTCTCCGGTCTCTGTACTGTGCACTGGTGCGATCGATTCTGGAATCCAACTCTGTAGTATGGTGCCCGTACCAGTCAACCTGGACTGGTAGGATCGAAGCAATTCAGAGAAAATTTGTGAGATATGCCCTACGACGCCTTCCGTGGCGAGATCCGTTAAACCTACCACAATATGGAGATCGATGCAGATTATTGGAACTGCAGACGCTTGAGCAGAGACGGAATGATGCCCAAGTGGTGTTTGTAGCTAAACTTCTTACAGGAGAAACTGACGCACCGGAGTTACTAGGTCAACCTAACCTTTACGTTCCTGAATGATTACTTCGCCAACGGAACTTTTTGCTGCTTAAGCCCCGCAACTCCTTGTACGGCCTTCATGATCCCGTCCACTTTATGTCGACTAGGTTCAACGAAGTCTACATCCTCTTCGACTTCAACTCTACTGTGGCAACATTTAAGCGTAGACTGACGGAATTGCATAAATGGATCGATCGAGATTCGTTATTGTGAAAGGTGAGTAATATTCCATTGCTCCTAAACTGTAATGATTATGCTACCTGTATCCTTTTCTATTTTTTTCGATTCACCACTGCCGACGAGGACTGCTTCGGATGATGAGTGTCCAATGGAGCTGATAGAATTATAAATTTTTTATGTTTTTGACTACAGTTGATATTTAAAGCCATGTTCACTTTATGTTATGTTCACGGATGTGCTTGTTTTGTAATGTTTGTACTGTTGATATGAGGTTTTTACGCCATTTAAATTGGTTTTTCCCCATCACATTCATTAAGACGACAAAAAGTCAGATGAATAAATAAATAAATAAATAAATAAAAAAAAAAAGACAAACTCCAGAATATTAGGAGCAGTGAAGTGACTCTTGAAGAAGCTATGCTGTTGACTTGTTATTTGGATTTTTACTTGTTGGTAATTTTTGTCGTTTATGATAGATTCAAAAGGTTTTGGAATGCAAAAAACAATGGAAATTCCACGGTAATTTCGGATGTCAGATTTCCAGCCAGATTTGAATTTATAAGCTGACTGAAAGTAAATTGGTACGCATAAAAAGACCTGTAATTCGTGATTCAATAACTTTAAAAAGTCCATTCATGGTTGCTTTACAGCACTTTTACTTCAAAGTTACAGCGTTAGATGGTTACATGGAGCCCATTAGCACCCGCACAGTGCAGTGGAAACAACCACGGAATCAGTGCATTTCTTCCATTTTACCCGCATTTGCTGGATGTCCTTGACTACCCCGCCGCATCGTCAAAGTCGATGCATTGAAATTGACCAGTATTTTTCGATTGGTCGAAATTCCGGGCAATTCGGAGAATTCATTAGCTTGGGGACAAAATCGATCTTGTTGGCTGCATACCACTCCAAAACCACCCTGGGTTAGTTGAAGCTGGCTTATTCTGGCCAAAAGATGATTTTGCCCCTATGCTTGCAGATGAACGGCAATACACGCTTTTTCAGACATGCTTCGACGTAAACTTGGGATGTCATCGTGACGAATGGTTCCGTTTTCAGGCCAGAACTGCAAATCTCTTAGCAAAGCATGGCCTTCTTCGCTAACTTGTCAGCAAACACGACCTGGAATCTTCCCGGCACATCCCGGAAAAAGTAACCATACAATTACCATAAAATAAATTACAATTACCGGCAACTCTATTGCCAACAATCGATCTTATTGTGTGTATATAGTCTACGAAATTTTAACATATTGCTATTACAATAAATCTACAATACGTCCCATATAGTAAGAGTTTTCAACAATAGAATAACAATACAGTTAATGGTAAATGGCTCAACCCGGATAAAAATAACCATAAAATTACAATAAAATATTAATAAAATACAATAGATTCTATTGTTGACACTCAATCTTATTGTAATTCTATTGTATTGGTCAAATAATGAAATAGTCCCCACAATAGGTTTACAACAAATTCTATGAAATCAAAATTTTGCACAATAAAAAACAATAAAATTTATTGTAATGAGAAAAAAACGATTTTATCATGGTTACGGTAACTTACAGCAACAGCAATGCAACCAAAAAAGCGCAAGATGTGAGTTGATAGTAACCAATTCAATGTTACCAAACCAGTTACACAATAGTG
Organism: Ochlerotatus camptorhynchus; assembly: GCF_037179485.1. Taxonomy (NCBI): domain Eukaryota; kingdom Metazoa; phylum Arthropoda; class Insecta; order Diptera; family Culicidae; genus Ochlerotatus; species Ochlerotatus camptorhynchus. The sequence continues at coordinate 2,283,140 of NW_027040855.1, read as the reverse complement.
ACAAAATAACAATGTTGGATTGTTTACAATCATAATTAAGTTAATTTGTCACGTTGAATAACTTTTGTTTAATTTCAGCGATAATATTGCTTTACCTCTTACCTTTATGGCATGAACATATTGAGGCGTTGATAAAATTATAATAGTCATAAGAGATACTTGTAACGAAAACACGTATAAGAAAAAAATATGCAGTTTCATATTTACGGTGAAGTTGGAAAATTTACATTCATAAAATAAATGCGCCATTATATATTTTAATTTATTTTTATCATATTTTTGGTCAAATATGATTCGAAGAAAAACATCTTCTGCGTACACTCGATTTGATAGTTACACTTCTAGCAAAAAGTTCTATGATATGATATGATTGAGATTAGAATAAAAACTCGTTTCTATAAATTTGTCCATAAGGCTCAGCATTCACAATAGCATCACCATTAATCAAATAATTCAACCATTTGGATAAAAAATAAAGGAATAAAAAATTAGACTGTGATTGGAGAAACATTTTAGAGCTGCAGTGTAGCTTTCTTTTTTCCAGATCATAGAGATTGCATTTGTGTTACCATCTGGAGACATGCAACTATTAGGGTTGCGCTCAAACTAAAATTTAATTTTAATGCGGCACAAAATAGTTGCCAAGTTACATATTCGTCATAAAAATAAAGTTTCAACGTAACAACTTTTCCGCACGAACTTGCCTGGTCGTAACTTTTCGGTCAATATTGTGTGGCAACTCAGCTACAGTTGATAACATTAGATCGACACCAAAAGCTTACCAATGACCATTGTGTGACATTAATGTGTCCTGTTTCTTAGAAGGTCATGTCATAACTTCATGTTGACTTGATATGTAACTGCATATATGTCATGGTTACTTTTATGCAATAATTGTGTAACATATTTCTCTTCCTATATTATCAAAAGATGTTACGGGTGCTACTTGGGTCGGATGTTTACTGGCTTTGTACGACTTGTTTCCTTCCCTGGCAAGGATGTTCCGCACCGTTTGAAAGTTGGCGATGATGGCCGCTGGCCACATCTCGGATCAAAAGACCGGGATTGGCTTTAACGCACCTCAACACCTTGCTGCGCAGCTGGCGATCCCCGGTTCCAGTTTTTTTTGTAGGTTCGCTGATTCCTTTCCACACTCAGGGTTTCCTTGTAGGTTTTGAGCACTCGACAAACTGTTGTTTTCGGCATCTGCAGCACTTTAACCAGGATTTTCCAGGTGTTTGTGCACAGTATTTTCCTTCTATCGAGTTCCATTTGACGTTATTTCTGAACGCGATCGACTACTTTGATCAAACTTGCACCAGTTGTGCCCTAAAGAAGTGTAAATAAACCACTGTCAAAGATTTTCTATTCCTAAGACTAAAGACGTGCTAGCTAGAGACCTTCCAAACTTCAGGAAATATTCAATTGTTCAAAGACATGTTTAAAAGGCGTTCTAAAGGAAAGAGGCTTCAGGAATACAGTTGCAATCCCATCAGGTCCTGCTCCTTTAAATGCATTTAAGCTTTTCAATGCTTTTAGGCTTTCTTGTTGAGATAGTTGGTTGAAAGATAAGTCATTTGAAAATTCTTGGATGAATGCAAAGCAGTCGCGGTCGCGGTCCTCTTCGGAGAATGCAGTATATACTTTCTTGGAAGAAATTTGCACAGAGAATACCTATTTCTAAGAAGTTATTTCCTACAACTCCGATGTGAATGCAACTTTACATAATTGTTAGTTGTGGACAGTCATCCACCTTTATGCTAAAATTTGACAATTTTGAATCTTGCAATTTGTTCAAAATGGCGTATTGGAAATTTTTCAATTAATTGTTGTATGAAAACGTCATTTCAAACCGAAATACACAGTATTTCTTATTAAAAAATTGTTAAAAATTTTAAAAACACAAAGTATCTGGTTAAATATTGATTTCATGTTAAATCTTGAGACGCTTTAAATCGTTTTCAGTGAAAACATTACAAACATATTTCCTAGGGGCAAGCCATCTGTACTCAAAGTTGATAATTTTGCTCAGAGTAAATTTGAGTAGCTCATAATTACTCAAAAATGATCAAAGTAGTCTGGCCTTATATCCATCAACAAATACAAACTACAGTGTAAATCAACATTTTGTGTCAAAGGTGGAAGAGAATCAGAATTATTTTATTATATTCTTGTTATAAATCGTTATTGAATTCATTAACAGCATGAATCACACTGATAAGCGGAATCAAAGAACTTTGCTTTATGTAAAGGAAAACAAGATAAAAAATATCATATCCGAAGATGGCCTAACATGAAAAATGTATCCGTATCACCCGGCAAGACGTGCTTTATGAGGCTTCATGTGCTTGGAAAAGCAGAGGTTCTGCATGTCTACACATTACAAATTTCAGTAGCTCTAATAAACATGAATAAGTTGAGAATTCAAGATGGATGGGAGCTATATTTGGTTTGATCAAATCATAGAATTTTAAATATTACTATACGATGACAATGTATTGCTTTTCTATTAATCTCGGCTCGAACTTAGTGGCAAATAGAATGGCTTATAGTTAATTTTTCTGAAAATCATGACAACCAGCAACCAAATTTATACAAGGATTATTTTTCTATAATATACTTCTCTGAATGCCCAAGTATTAGTGCAGAACTATGAAGTCCTAACGACGCCGGTGGTGTAGTGGTAAGCGTGATTACCTCTCACCCCAGCAGGCCTGGTTTCAATCCCAGTCGGCGCCACCGGGATGTTCTGAGGCATAACATCTCTGATCACGCCTTCCTTCGGATGGGAAGTAAAGCCGTTGGTCCCCGGTTCATGAGTTGATGGGTCGATAGGTAGGGTCCGGGTGTGGGAGCTGCCTTCCTGGCACGTCGGTAGCATTGGTGCTCAGCACGGAAAACAAGATCGACGGAAAAAACAAACCAAAGGAAAAAAAAAAACTATGAAGTTGCTGCCTAGAAGTTCTCCCTAATTCTTGGGCATTCGACAAAAGTCAGAGAATAATATAAAGCAGTAGTCGTAACTTTGATACCTCTCGAAGATTCAAACTGCGGTCAATTAACCAAAAATGTACTTCAACAAATTGCTCATAGGGGAAATGGATGTAATTTCGGCCTAAATGCCCCTAATTTGGGCCCATACATAAATTCAGCAATCGACTAAATTTTCAATAGGGACCAAAAATATTTATCCCGAATGGCGCGTTCATCTTGATAAAATTGATGAATAGCAGATTTTTAGCGATGCACCAAATCTTAGATCCATAGGCCAACATTAGAGCCATTTCCCCTATTTTGAATCTGCAAAAGCTATGGACAACGTCAACCGATAACAGGCTGCACTAGATTCGGAAGAAAACAGCTTACAAACGATTGGCTTGAATAAGTAGGAAGATCATGGGATCTATGGATGGTTATCAGGTGTAAACCACCTTTTGATTTCTTTATGTATACAGGTATTCCACTAAGACGCCAGCATTTATCAGGACTCACCATTCGATAATACGAAGCAGCAGAATTAAGAAATATTTATCACCGTTGAACGTCTTTGTTTGACAGTTCGGGAATAAACACAAAAAGGTTGTTGTGTTACCATGCATCGCATGTTGAGCAACTCGAGTTACTCAGAGTTGCTCAAAACTAACTCAAATGTTACTCACGATCAAAAGCTGTCTTGCCCCCAGCATATTTCACACAAATAAAGTTCAAAAAAATAGTTGTTCTACGATTAATGCTTTGTAGTTATCATTTTTCATACGCTTTTTTAATGGAAAAAGCAAATTAATAAACAAGGACATGTGTGTTGTTTAAGTTTATAGCACTGTTTTGGATTTCTACTAAAAATATAAAAAATAACCGTTTATATTTATCAAAGAAAGAATTTATTTTGCCCTACAACTTTATCTCAGATGTCCTTTCGATTTGAAGTGTTATTTCCGTGCAACGATTGATCGAAAACGGTAAATACGCCATAATGAAAAAAAAATACAAGATTCAAAATGGCCGAACTTTAACTCAAATGTGAATGAACGCCACTGGCTTGAAGCATAAAAGGATTCCTCATTGAAAAAAAAACCTTTCCTCAACGTTTGCTTTCCAAACGCAACTTCTCAGAAAGCTTATAAACAGCATTCTACCGGCTGGGCGTACCATCAGGTCATTAACCTTATTCCTATAATTTATGTATTTTGTTGCGCGATTTTTTTTTCTTATTCTTCTGGACGGACTCGCATCCAAACGCACAAACGCACAATCGTCGATGTCGTTTTCGTCGTCATCTTCGTCGCTGTCGCACCGCAGGCAAAAATCTACAGACTAATGGGGTGTTCACACTTGTGCCGGTGTGCTGATGCTAGGGTACTAGAACTGTACTAAAAAGTAGGAGGACCTGAAATTCGTGCTAGTTGGTTGAGCTGGTTGAGGTAGTGAACTAGCATAGGTGTAAACTCCCCATAAACGAGTTGGTTGTCTTGTTTCTTCTTTGCATCATTTTGCCGACAGTCAGTTGTCCATGTCCGTGCCAATGTTTGCCAGCCAGAAGTGACCGAAATCCACACGCACGCATTGGCACACGCATTTCTGAGAATATTTTGTATATTTGGCTACCATCGAACCACGACTACCACCATATGTAAAATGAATTCAGTGTGAATTGTGTAAACAACTATAAGGCACCAATTTTAAAGCATAATTTTTAACTTCAACTGCCACCCCATCACCGCCCTACTCCACAGCATAATTATGAAAAGTTTTGCGCTATTTTTCTCATATTCTCAGGTTATTTTGATATTGTTCGTTCCCTACCCGGTCTAACGCTGGGCACTATATACAGGACTCCTCCGAATAGCGCGGTGGGTCACTGATGCAGTCCATCAACACAGCAAAAATAAAAGAAAATTAACCGTCACTTAATTTGAGAAGTCACTGAATAATTGCTAACGTAATGGAATAGCGCACACAATTTTACATCTGTAAAGACGTAGGGTTAACTACCCCATTTCCGGCCTATTAAGCACAACCCGCACTTAGTTTTTCTTAATCAATAGCGCAGTTTAACACCAAACGGAATTTTATTACTACTGATGACTTTCAAATTTATTTACCTTTCCATACGTACCATAAGATTTGATAAAGAGAAACCAATCGTTGAGATATAGTCAAAAGTACTGCTTCTTGACACCAAACTCGGCCTACTGATTCTAAACTCGGCCTAACGCATTGAAACGCAATTGTAACACCAGTGAATTCACTTCGGCCTATCGGATGAAGATAAAAATTGATTCGGTCGGAGCGCTTCTTTTGTTTTTGGGAATAATGGGTGCAAACCTTCATATCACGTGTTCTCATTGACTTCGTTCGGTAACTTATTAACTAAAGTATCGTACCAAATGCATAATTGACGTGTAAACTATGAAATCATGGATTTATTGGAAGTTTTCTGCACGATAGGCCCAAAATGGGCGATTAGGCCGAAGTAGTTCTCTACCCTACATAACGAAAACATTACATCCAAATTAGAATTGGACCCCTCGATGTAATTTTATTAATGGTAAAAATTTATGAAGAGCTTTGAGTGGGTTGGTTCATTTCCTTTAAATTCCGTTTATCTTTTGACAGATACGCGTATTTCGTCTACTACTTGCAGACTTCATCAGTGCCAAGTACTCAACACCAAGTACCAACAAATACGCGTATCTGTAAAAGATATGCAATTATAACGGAATTTAAAGGAAATAAACCAACCCACTCAAAGCTCTTCATAAAGAGATTCCGTTAAGAGGTTCGACAAATTTAAAGGTATAAATTTAATTGAAACACAATTTAATTTTATATGACACATTCAACTTATACCATAAACATTATAATTTTACATGTACTTAACGTAATTCTTTTCGGCATGCAGCGTTTGACGTTTATCAACAAAGCAGTGCATCAGCCATGATAGAAGACGTGCTTATCAATTTTAGCCATGATAGAAGACGTGCTTATCAAAATTAATTTGCTCCTCATCTTTTATCATATTGAAGGGTGTCCACGATGAAATTGCCACACACAAAATTGATTCGCAAAATTCGAGTTTTCATCCGATTGCCATCAAATTTTCAGGGATTGAGAAATAACTATTTAACTTCATTTTACCATTTTAGTCGTATTTTATTTACAGTCCATACGCAAATGCCCGCACCTTGGCCTTAATCCCGGCCATAAGATCCTGCACAACCTGTGAATCAACCGTTTTTTGCATGTAAACCCATACTTTCTTCAGTTCCTCGACTGTCTTCACTACCTTAGGTCGTTTAAGAAGGTGCTGCTTCATAATCGCCCAGTACTTCTCGATAGGGCGGAGCTCCGGAGTGTTGGGAGGGTTGAACATTTTCGGCACGAAATTGACCTTATTGTCCGCATACCACTTCAGCACGTCCTTGGAGTAGTGGCATGAGGCCAAATCCGGCCAGAAGATTGTTGGGACGTTGTGGGCCTTCAGGAGAGGAAGCAACCGCTTCTGGAGGCACTCTTTTATGTACACCTGTCCGTTCATCGTGTCCTGGGTCACGAAAGGTGCACTCCGCTTCCCGCACGTGCAGATGGCTTGCCAAACCAGGAATTTCTTCGCAAATTTGGACATCTTCTGAGTGCGGACATGCTCCAGAACGCTGAACTTATCCTTGGCCGTGAAAAACGGGTTGCCGGGGATCTGTTTGAAGTCGGCCTTCACATGTGTTTCCGCGTCCATGATGCAGCATTCAACTTTCGTCAGCATGTTGAGGTACAACTTCCTGGCACGGGTTTTGGCGGACTTGTTCTGCTTCTCGTCGCGATTATGGGCCTTTTGTACCTTGAACGTTCGAAGCCCAGCCTTAGTTTTGGCCTTCTGGACAAAACTTCGGCTTAGGTGCAGCTTCTTAGCCACATCCCTAACGGAGGCGTTCGGATTTCGGTTGAAGGCCCCAACTACGCAGTTGTGATTTTTGGTGTTGTACGGAATACTTTTTCCTTCACTTCTGGGCTTCCGATCGGTGGTCAACCGTTCCTCGAACCGCTTAATCACTCGCGACACCATGGAATTCGCGATTCCCAACGTTTTAGCGATGGAACGATGCGAGAGATCCTTGTTCTCGTGATGAATGCGCAAGATTTTATCACGCACGAGCTGTTCTTTCGACTCCATTTCCGCGAGTTTTGATCACAGGACTTTAAAACTTGCAGGATGTAAATAATGCACTATGAACTAAATCCACCCAAATTTTCATTAAATTCTACCCAACGGTTAAAAAGTTAGAGCAATTTCATAGTGTGGCAATTTCATCGTGGACACCCTTTAATAGTATTACAGTAATAGCTACGCACTGGAAGTAGTGACATGTAATCTAGAAGTGTTATGGTAAGTTCCTGGTAGAAAATATTAGCTTCATGAATTTTATGTACAAAACTAATTTCTTCAACTTTTTAGTGCGAAATTTCATCAAATCTGAATATGGAATGGTCGATACGATGCGAACCGCTAGAAAATCAACGGGATACAATGTACCCCAAGTAGCGATAATCTGACATAAAGTTGATCCCACCAACGGAAGAATGGAGAAGCCCCATCGCTCTCGTTCGGGAACAGCAGATTTTCGTAATATACGTCGCTATGCAAAAATCGAATAGGTAACTGATCTATAGCTTTCTGTTCCAGCGCTTGAAACGTGTAAATTCCCAGGAATTCAAAAACGGATCTGCGCTTCCAAATCTCAATCGTGGTGGTCCTACCTGCAGGACCAGCGGATATTATTTAAAAACATCAATTTGCTTGCTCTCCACTCCAAGCGGGTCACAGTGATGTCAAAATGTGCATTAAAGGAGATTGTGCTTTAAAGTTATTGATGTCCATATTATTTTGAAATGTTGTTGGTTTATGGAAATAATTCTAAAATAAAAAATGTACGATGAAATCATTCAAAATTATCCGAAGAAAAACGACTCCCGAAAATACTATCCATAACCTCAAAAACATCTATGAAAAAATTACAAAACGCTGAATTTTACATCGTAACAAAACACAACATGTACTTTTAAAAACTAATGTAAAAATTTGTTATTTATCATGGAACCTTTTTGTTACATGTAGTTAAACAGAAAATTACACGTTTCGTTTATACTGTGCACCGCTATTTCACGGCTGTCCCAACGTGATTTTCTGTAGATGCTTAGATTTGTCCTGACCTGAGCTGATTTTGTTTAGATGACTAGTATATTTTCATCTTGTTCTAGGCTCTATACTTTTTTGGTTTATTGTCGTGGATCTTGTTTTCCGTGCTACGTATCAATGCTTCCAACGCCAGGGAAACAGAGCTCCCACACCTGGACTCTCTACATATCGACCAACGGCTGTTCTTCCCCCTTCCGAAGGAAGGAGTGATCAGTGTTTTTATGCCTCAGAAAATCCCGGCGGCGCCGACTGGGATTGAACCCAGGCCTTTTGGGTGAGAGGTAATCGCGCTTACCACTACACCACCGGCACCGCTTAGGCTCTATACTCTAGATGCACATCCACAGTTATGAATTGAGAGCTTTCTATGACAGCCAATGGATTAAATTGTACATTGTTTGGCAAGCACAATGATACTCTATGCCCAGAGAAGTCAAGAAAATTTCCAAGCCGACATTTTTCCTCGACCGGACCGGGAATTGATCCCCCGACCTCCGGCTTGGTAATGCCGTGTCTTTACCGACTTGGCTATCTGAGGCCCTAGGTGATTAGCATAATGGTTGACCATAATAACATACAGAGAGGTACCGAATGGAGCTTAAGCCGGTATTCCATTTTCCCAGATCCTAGCTGCCTGATTTCTGATAGTAAGAATACTGACCGCAAATAAATGGTATCCGGATTACCGAAAACCAAGTATGTATGAAGGAGTCCAGAGAAAATATTATCAACTACAACTCCATCCGCAAACAACGGTACTGTACAAAAAAAATCAGCTCCATTGGTTAGAGGACAGCCGAAAATTAGAATATCAACCAGCGAAATTGTCGATTTAAGCAACACAAATTCACAAATGAAAACGTTTGAGCGATGAAGCATCTACAGGGAATACAGAGTGACGTGCTTAAGCGAAAGCACCTTTCTGATTTCAATCAGCCAACTGACCACTTGATGCTAACAATGATGCTGGAGATTTAATTTTAAATTGAACTTAAAGGAATTATTTATGGCGTATGATGCGTCTCCATCAAACCGAATGTGCAAAGGACTAACCAACCCGGGGTGGCCATCCCTTTTTTCAAAAATTCGACCAATTTGTAAATTCAACCTCTTAAAATGTTCGTTTTGGTTTGAAAACAAACATATAAAAATTTGAAGTTCGTACGTTAACGTTTAGAGGTCGCTCATCGACACTAAATGAATGGTAGTGTAGGAGACCACCCATGCCTCGGCGACCACGCTACCTTGGTGTACACTGCATAGGTATAACCATGAAGCCATGGTATAAAGCATGAAAAGATACTCGCACACGTATGTAAGAGTGTAAATGAAAGCTCTATCTCTCTTCCTCTCTTCAAAAATAGGACAACGCTGTCATGCGTAAAATGTGAAAAAGAAAATGAAAGAAGACGTTGCGGAAGTAGGCATTCGATCCGAAATCTTCTTGGTTTGTCAGGGGAAATTCCATGGCAACTAACAGTGCTTTGGAAACAAGTGAAATTTAGCTACATATAAATAGAGCTTACCTATGCCTAATGAAGTCATTCTTGTAACGACCTTTGAAGCAGACGTACTAACAGCAGTAACAGCAGTAGCAGTAACAGTAGCAGCGGCAACAATCCAGGTAGCGAGAAACCAATTGCTTTCGTGTAGCCGTGACAAAGGCTGGAAACCTCTGTCCGGTTACGACAGTATCCAGTTTGTGTCTTAACAGTGGCAACCCTTATTTCAGTGCGTTTAGATGCGTCGTTTCAAGCAGTGAAAAGCATTCTCAAAATGGCTCATAAACTTAGAAGTGAAACTCTCGTTAAATTTGTGGGACCTGAATGTGAAGTTAGCACTGGAGCTCGTCTTCCGACAATACGGCAAGTGCTAGTTACCTTTTACTACCAGCATCGAATCGCATAACTCAAATTGCAAGCTTCGCGGAACACAGCATCATTGTGAGTATTTTATCTTAACTCATATGATAAGAAAATGTTATTATTTCAATGATATTTCGTAGCTTGGACAGCCGAGAGATGATTACCGTGAGTTTCTGGAACTTACAATCATTTTTTGGGCAAAGTTCCTCCAAGAGGAGTTTATGTCCGTGCACCGGGACCTGTGCATACTGCACGCTGGATAGCACGGGCTATCTACAGTCTAAAGATGTATCTCTTCAGGGCGCAGTTTCATCTCCACAAAGACCCGGCTGGATTGCTTGTAGTATGCGCTTTCATAGTTGGAGTGTATGTGGAAGCGTGGTTTTCCGCACCCTTCGCTGTATCTGCTCCTCGCAGTTATCTCAAGTTTATAGCGGATCTTAAGGAGCTCGAAAGTTTCAATCCAGATGCTGCTGGTGCTGCGCAAAGAAAATTTTCAGGCCATTTCTGGTATCTAAGTGAAGAACTAATTGGTCTCTCTGTGTTTGACACTGGCTTATCTTCCGAAGAACGAGAGAAGCTTGTCCAATCCATTCGAACAAGGCAAGGCAATGATGATCCGACAACGAAACGGAATATTCTTCTCACTGAGTTGAGTACAATTTCGCTGGACCAGCTGGCAACTACCAATACTGTGGAATTTTTTAGAGTATTGGGGATTGATATCAGCTTCTTCGATGAACCAGTAAGTGAATGGAGTACTAATAAGAAATACCAAAAAGGAGAAAAAATCGTTCTCGGCTTTAAGTGGTAAACGACCACGCAGAAAGGGCAATCAAATTGATGCAGGATTATAACAGAAATGTGACAAAAAACTTCCAGAATCTGCTGTAAAATGTGGAAGATTTGAGGAAGAAGCTTCAAAATAAACAAAAGACAAAACTACAAAACTTTGTTAATAAGTAAAATAAATTAATTGGGTGCCTTCATTACTTTGCTTTAATCAACTTTTGAAATAACGACTATATTGAACCAAAACACATTATATGGAAAACATATCGCTTAAAAACTACACAAAAATAATTATTATGCATATACACTATGATTTGAAAAAGTTGCTTGCACCAAATGAGATCAATCTGACGTTCCATGATCTGTTTGAGGAATACCCACAAACGATGTATTTTTACCTATAACGCATACACTACGGAAGCGTGCTTGCCGCGGCATGGGGAGTCTCCTACACTACCATTCATTTAGAGCCGATGAGTGACCTCTAAACGTTAACGTACGAACTTCAAATTTTTATATGTTTGTTTTCTAACCAAAACCTTTTAAGAATTTACAAATTGGTCGAATTTCAGAAAATAAGGGACGGCCTAACCCCAGGGGCAACTTGGCATAATGAGACGCTTCAGGCTCTACAAATTGGCCATGACCCCAGGTATTTTTTCTTCAACTTCTGGAAACTTCGTAAAACTTCAAGGACTTCTAAGAAGTTCAGCGATCATCATATTTATTGAGGCAACTTAGTAGATATTCCGAAAAAAAAAACCGTAGAAACAAGGAACTTGGAGGAATTCTGAAAACTGTGTAGAATCGGAAAATTTATTTAAGTTTAAGGAGTTTCGTAGAAGTTAAGGGATTATTATGTTATTTCAGGGAACATCAAATTCAAGAAGTTTTGTTCGTGGAACCTCGCAATAGACGTGGAAGTTGCAGCAAACTTTTTAGAATCTAAAAATAGCTCAATAAATTTCTAAGAACTTAAGGGATCCTTGCTATAGTTAAGGAAACTTCGTTGCAGTTGGTCTGAGATCTTACTTCAAAAAAGGTCCATGAAATTCTTGGAGGTTATGGGAATTTCGTTAAATTTCAATGAACTTTCCAGATGTCCAAAAATATTTGTAGATGATAGTACAAAGAACAAAGATGTTCAGAGATCTTCGTAGAATTAAGAGAGATGCAAAAAAATTCGGAAACTTCGTAGAGTTAGTGGAAATTTTGTAAAACTTAAAGGAGTTTTGTAGATGTTCAGGAAATTTTGCATAAGTTGTAGGATATTATTCTTTCAGACATCTTACCTAGACAGCAGGAAATATTCAAAAGATCTTCATAAAGACGAAGATATGAGTAAAGTTCTCTGGATATTTTTCCAAGACTTCAGGTTGATCAAGTTTTCAGGATCTCCAACTGTTTAAATATTCAATATCCTAACAAGATTGTTTGTGTTAAGCTAATTGAATCTAATGCCTATGACTTTTGAAATCCGGTATCTTAAAAACCAGATTATGATGAATTAAATTTTAAACTGAGTTTTCATTTTTTTTTTTTTTTTTTGTCAAATGTCAGTATTTTTCGAACATTTTAAATCTTATTTTTTCGTACTTTCTTATCTCGAAAAATTTTCCTCTCGAAAAATGCTCTGCAAGTCTCAGAATCTAGGTAAGTTTCCTCAGATCTTGAATTACAAATATTGAAGTCCAGGAAATTTAAAGCTTGTTTAAGTCTTTGCTATCAAAACCTTTTTTAATGCCTTAAATTTAGTTTGAATTAAATTTCGTCAAATTTTTGTTCAGGCTTATTTATTTTGTTGAGTTTTTTATGAAAATTTTGATTAGAGTATACAAATTATAAGTTTGAAAATTCTTATTTCATTTGTTTTTAATATTCATGTACTAAAACTTTTATGAAATTACTGTCGAGGAAGGATCTTGAAATTTAATCTAAGTCTTAGAATTATGACAATTGATCTCATTTCATTGACTTCTATTTACATTTGTATTCAAATAATTTATGCTTACAATCTGTATCAGAGATGTACATGTTTTTAGTTACTAAATCTGGAAAACATATGGGTTTGGGATCTCAAAACTATTTTTATTTTAACATTCAGAATATTAAGAATTGTGCATGGACATATATCTTGAACATGTTCCTAGGTATTAAATGTATGAAATTTATTCTGTGTGCATTTTCTTCTTCTTCTTATTCTTCTTCTTCTTCTTCTTCTTCGCATTTCAAGCTTATTGCATATATCGCATATTAGCTTATTACGTGCTCTCAACTAAGTGTTCTAGATGCACTTCCACAGTTATTAAATGAGGGCTTTTCTCTGCCTGTACCATTTTTGCATTAGTATAATTGTTATAAAAGTACAATCATACTATATGCCCAGGGAAGTCGAGAAATTTTCCAAACCGAAAAACTCCTAGATCGGACCGGGAGTCGAACCCAGGCATCTCCAGCATGGTCTTGCTTTGTAGCTGCGCCTTTACCGACTGAGTTAAGGGAGGCTGTGTGCACTATACCATGTTTCAATCAGAATTTTATAAAAATTTTAAAATTCAAACTTCTAGAATTTTATTTTGGTGATCATGTCTGAGATTTAATTGATGATGAAATATTCAAAAAAAAAAACTAGTTACAAAATTAATGAAAATACCTAACTCCGAGGATTTTTTAAGATTGATATGCTTATATTTATGAGATTCGGGCGCTATGTGATTTCATTACAGAAAACATGAACAAACGATCATTGCTTGTTCAAAATCAGTAAACTTTTAAGGCTCCTACAATCGAGGTCCCAACTGTTGTTATCAAATAAATATAATCAAATTTATTGTTTCACTATTAATGATAGTAAGCCTCAATGTCATATTATTGGTCACAAAAAAAAATACCTAAAAACAAGTTGCCTTGACGCAATTCAATTGAATAGCATCTTCGCAAATCTACATTAAACCGTAGTTACAATAAGAGAAACACGGGAATGTAAATTTTTCTTTTATTCATTCGGTCCGTGGCAAGCCTTCATCGCACAGCTATGCTCAAAGTAATAATCTGAAGGCTGATCAATTTCAAGAGCAATATAAAACTGAAGAAACCAAAGTATTTGTATTGCCATTCGATGATATAAGAAGATGAAACTCAATCAATCGATTCAATTTGTATAGATTTTTTCATTTCACCTCGAAAATCATAAATTCGCATTTTTCATATGGCATGCTTGTTGTATGACGTCCACACATGGTGAAACAAAAAGTTGGTTTCCCATAGAGAAATACCATTGCGGTGGTGAAGGACAGTCCCTTTGTTAACGTTGTGTGACGACATCTAAGATTTGCAAGTGGGTACGTGAAACTAAGGTTATCTGTCATCTTGCCGGTGACTTGGGACTAACACAATAAAAAAAAGAAACATTGATTTGAAATCTGGAATTGAAGGAGGGCAGAGGGGGTAATTTCCTCGGGCTCCCCAGATAGAGCCCCCCAGTGAAATCCTTTATTAATTTATTTTATTGTTTTTCTTAATTTATCATATCTTGTTGTGCTACAGGAAATTATTACGATTTTAAGTTCAATCGTAATAATTTAACGGGTTTAGTTCCGATACAATTTTATTCGAGGAACCTTGTCAGTTCACAAATCCGTAATATCTAATAATGTAAAAACCGTCATATTTGTGGAATTAATTTGAGCAATATCTCAGAACATTTTCATAGCAAAAAATAAATTTTACTGTTACGTCCAAGAAGATGCACTTCAATCATGTCGAAAATCTCATGTAATTGTTATGGCCACAAATATAAACAAATGCAGTAAAAGCAGCGTAATGTCAGTAAATGCACTGCATTAATGATATATTTATTTCCTTTTTGGCAAGTAATATTACAATATATATTTGACACGATTGAAGTTCATCCACTTTGATGTGATATTAAAATTAATTTTTTGCTGTGTTCTGTGAAATTTTTCCGAAGACAGTAACCTTTTATATGGCCACGATCATGTGATATTCCATGTGGCCAACCTTACACCGCATGATTTTTTTTTCTTTCATTATTTAGATTTTTTTTTTTTGGTTCGGGATAAAACATCATCGAATGAAAAAAAAAATCTGAAAGTCAGAGTACTCTAACTATCAATACTCGCTAAATTTATCGTGGTAATTTTGTACAGTTTTGGTTAAATTTTACTTCAAGCTTAGGGTGGCCGTCTTACCCCGTCGTCCCCTAAGCCTAATCTGGGAACTCAACTACACTCAAAAAAATGAGCACGTCACTATCATGTGCTTCACACTTGAATTCGCGCAAATTGTTAAACACATCTTTTTCATGTGTGAATCAGATGATATAATCTATTCAGTAACACTATACTGCCATTTGTTACACATTTGGATTTCATGAACTTCAAACGTCAGTGTCAACAATCAATCACATAATTGTCGAATATTCTACTCTCGAGAAAGGGATACATATTCCTCCAGTCACAGTGACTACGATTGGAATCGCCATACGGATGATAGTTCTTCCAAATTCCGTTCGACAACGACCGCGAAATTGTCGGTTGAATATACGATGATCGTACACATTACGAAAATCGAGACAAAAATTGAACTGCAGCTTTTTCCTTCATCAAAGATCATCTGCTTGCCAATCCTGGATTACATCAGTTCTGAAAAGAAAAAGTTGTTTAGAGCTTGATGTTATGGGCGCGGCATATTTTCAACAAATTACCATCCCGATTTTGTTTGCAGTAAAATTAATCCAAACTCGGTTTCACAGTAGCTTATCTGCTGCTAGAATCAAGGATGTATCAAGAAAATCTACAATAAATTTCTATGATGAATTACCTGGACAATATCGTGAACATCATAGTTGCTTCTTCAGCAGCAAATTGAATGATAAAACCTGGGATAATACGGAACAAATTTTAATAACTGGAAGCAAACTCATGCATTTGACAGATGTTCTGTTGTTTACATTTGCAGAACAAGTAAACCATATCGTTCTAAAATGCATTTAAGTGTCCCTTATGTTTTGAACAGTAGCGGGATTTAATAAATTCAGAGTTGGTTGGAAATGCCAACATGAAGCTTTAGTGTGATAATTTATAACCTAGAGAATGGTCTTCAGAAGAGGGTAGGTGGATAGTTCCGTTAGAGTACGGCAGTATAAAAATTGAATGGAAGTTGAAAATGAGCGAAGGGCCATTAATGCGACAGTATAAAGTCAAACGCACATCTTTTGCCTAACCCGTAAGATGGACGCGGTGACTTGAAGTATGTCTTGAAGTCTACAGGCAAAAGATGTGCGTTTGACTTTATACTGTCGCATTAATGGCCCTTCGCTCATTTTCAACTTCTATTCAATGTTTTTTTTTTTAATTTTTAGCTAATAAATTATCACACTAAAGCTTCATGTTAGCATTTCCAACCAACTCTGAAAATCGCTAACTTCGCGTATGAAGTAACATAAAAAAACACTTTGAATTTAATAAATTGTTAGTTACATTGATATGGTACGATTTTTCAACATTTCATATATCAAAACAAATAAAAATTAAGTGTAAAGCACTTCGAATGAATGTTGAAAACAAAATCAAGAGTTGAAGCAGGCACCTCCATCCACTTGGAGGACAGGAAATATCGAACAGAGCAACCGGCTTGACATAGAGCACCCAAAGATCACGCAATTGTGCCTAGTTTATGAACCAGAATGTGACACTTATGCATCTTCACTAACCGTAGAACATATTTTGGTTGAGTGCCCCATCTATGAACAGGAACGTCGGAACTGTTACATATCCAACTGAATCCGGGAAATTCTAAACCATAGCCCTGAAAACTAAAATAGTCTTATCAAGTTTCTCTGAGACAGTTAGCAAAAGGTTGAACACGAAAAAATCCGGACACAGAAAACTTTTTGGGAATTAAAAATGCGTTTTAATTTTCAAAGTTTATTGTAAGACCATTGTTTCAGTCTTCATTCTTTCCAGAGGTCATTGCTCGAACTTTTCGGAATTCCATTTTCGCTTGAAATCCTTCAGATCAATTGCAGTTCCACCCTTTTTCTTCAGTATGTGCTTCACAATTGACCAGTATTCTTTAATTGGCCTTATTTTCGGAGTATTCGCCGGATTCATCTCCTTGGGAACCACTGTGACGCCACTTTCGCTGTACCACTGCTTGGTGGAATTTGAATAGTGGCAATCTACTCGCATGTTACTCCAGAAAAGACAGTAGTCCCTTCCGTAGGTACTCCTCCTGGTAAATTTGCTGGTGTGAGTTTCCGCTAGGGAATCGCCCAGCGTTGGTTCCTGTAGGATCACGTCTTACCTCTTGCATCGTCGATGATTAACGATGAGGTGTCAACCAACGGTTGTCCAGTCCATCAAGTCCCAACCTTCGTGTCTGCGTTATGTCAACTTGTCTCCGCATGAGCTGACTTTATCTATGTGTGTCAGAGCACGAATGTTCAGCACACTATGTACTTTTATTGTGCACCACACAAATGGTGCTAGAAGTAACGAAAGTTTTGCTTTTCAACCTACAAATGAAGATTTCTTGTCAGACAAGGAACTTTTTGGGAACGAATCGCGACGAGCATGCTCCGGTGAAGCCGTGATGTAAACAAATGAACTAATCCTGACAACCTTCTTTTACGATCTTCCGTGTCGAAAAGTCACTGATTCCGTGTTCCTTTGCCATTTTCCTTATTGAACGCACTGGATTCACCCGAATCTTCCTTTTGATAGCAGCGATAACCCTCGGAACCCGAACTGACCTCGGACGACCTGTGGCCACCTTCGCGGATAGTTGTCCTTTCTTTTATCGGTCTAAAACCCTTTTGACGGTCCACCGGGATACTCCCACGGCGATTGAAGTCTTTTTGCGACATTTGCGCTTGGGACAAATCACGAATACGCTGCCACTTCGTCATGGTGCAACTGTCAAACTAAGTAAATCATTTTCTTTTATTCATAGCCTACTACGGTATGAGCTATGGTTACGTACATGCAAAGAAAACCAAGGCATTGTAAGCACAGGTGAAACGGGAACCTTATTTGTACGATGGTGCAAACATTATCACGCATACGGTAAATCTAATGAATGTCTAAATTATACCGAACTGGAAGTAATTCCTTCTAGATAAGAAAGTTTTGAATGTATTTATATTATATGTAGAATATATTTCATTGATGATACCGATTTTGACCTGAATAAACACATCATCCCATCATCACTATCACAAAAAGTGTGGTTGAAAACAAAACTTTTGTTTACTCTAGTTTAAACGATTCAAACAAAAATCTCTGTTCCTGACATTATTTTATAAAGACAATTGACACCGTCTTCAACCAGAGGTTGTACAGACTGAATACTTAACACTAGACAATGGACAACACACAACACCCAGTAAATCAGTAGGAAAATTTCCGGGTTGCGAAAAGTTCCACCGGCTGGAGCGGGAATCGAACCCTCACTTCGTGGCACTCACAATACGCCTGAACGACGGGTGACGCCGCTAACCACACGACCACGAAGCCCAGAAAAAAAATGCTGCCGTTTACTGAGTCCATTGACGAAGCTTTCACAAATGTATAGGAGCAGAATAAAGATTATGAAATCACAAAATACATAAAGCATCTTATGGTATGTTCAAACCGAGCATGTATGGCTATGTTGGCTATGACACTGTTCTTGTCGAAAATTATTATAACATGTTATAAATCTGTAGTTTGAACAAGAAATGATTTCCCAGTTCACGAGCCGCATGAATGCATTCCACCGGCCGCAAAAACTCACTGAACAGACCGGATGCAGCCCACTGGCCTTTGGGTGAGCATCACTTTACTAGAAGTATAAAGAATCGAAATCTGCCTTGTTAATACATCTAAAAAATTGGTTAAACAAATAACATTGCCTTAATTGTAAATCAACAAAATGAAAATCTAACAGGAACCATAAAATAGGAAATCGGTACCGACATTGTAAACTTGAAAACACAGTTGTGGCATCTGCAGTATCGTAACAGCAACAAAAACATGCTCAAAAAGTGAACACCAAAAAAAAAAGACTAGATAGTTAACCCTTGATGGGAGGAGTGGGGAAGGGGTAAAGCGAACCTTTTCTACTACAACCTGGTCACTAACCAGGAACAGAAAAAAACGAACCTGAAACGCACAAAAAAGTGAACCTACAACTTTTTAATATCAGAAGACCTTTTTCAATGCCACACGCATAAATAAAATACAGCTGAAGTAATTTATGAGTTGCCGTTTGCTGTTTGGGCACGAAATAGTATTTTTGGCTGTGCAGAGTAAAGATGAATGCTCGCACTGTTGAAGTTGACTGATGTATCTCTGACACTAAGACGATGGTAAATTTGGGAAATCTGTAGTGTTAGTGTTACAGCGTCAGAGTTTTAGTGAACGAAGCTAGGAATAATTTTACATATTTTTCCCCCAAATGACTTCCGATAAATGATCACTTAACAGACACTGTATTTGCAGTGGTTTATTAAATATTTAGCATATCTTTTGAACAAACGTATGAAGTTATTTCCCAGCTGTTAAGCAGAGTTTAACTAACACGACGAGGGCATGCAAATTTTCGATTGGCTAGTTACAGCCAAAAATCTAGTAATTGTAAAATCTATTATGAACAATCACTCTTAGCATCTGAGCGCAAATGCACGGTGCTTATTTTTGCGTTCGATTCCACATCCGCACCACGTGGTTCCAACGTGGTATCACAGTGTAAGTCATATCACAACACGATCTACCACAACAAAGTGTTGAAATTGATTGTTCGGAAATAGTATCGCAACTCGGTGCTAGAACAACAACACGTGGAAAAAATACTAACCCAAACAACCACGCTATTGACGTCGTGTGATATCGGTCGTCTAGTCTAGCAGAGGTAGCGCTATTTTTAAATGTCAAGGGACAGGGCAACGGATTTATAACGAGCTAATGAATGCGATTGCGTTTCAGATTTGGGGGCCCTTGGAAACCGTGGGTGTCGTTACAGCTTATTTACTATTAAAAAAAAACATTTACGTAGATTCTTACATAAGCAACACACGCATTCGAATTGGTAGCACAAGTTACCGAATGGCACCACAAAAAAAATACGCTAGTGCACACCTGCCCACACGATACGATGCGACTTTGATGCGACATTCGTGTTGTTTTGAGCGTGCTCTTGAAAAGGGCTCAACACCTTCAATAGCTAGATCTCTCACACACGTGAAAAACAGGTTCGGACAGCATCGTCATTAACCTTGGCACGTTGTGGCACGGTCGGCGCTTCGGTGTGGTACGGTGCTCAATTGCCATTGCCATGTGTTTGCCCACAGCAGCAGCAACAGCAGCGTTTTCAAACGCGGAAATGGAAATAAACACCCAATTATAAAGTCCCTTCAAAGTTTCAAGATCAATACGGGGCTCGTCAACGTCGTTGTTCGCTTGGAAGAGGGAAGCAACATCTTTACACACTTGTTGCTTCAAGGTCGTGTGCGTTTTCTACGTCAACCCCATGTTTGGTGATTAGGAAGTACGTATGGTGTGACGGTCGGTGTGAAACCGTTGAAGGGTTTAACCGGTCGTTGTTGTCTAGTTGGGAGGGTGGGGCTTGTTGAAGCTGCGCTGATAAGATAAAAAGCACTATTATGGGAGCATCATGCTTACACAACTGATAAGCTATCACATGCATCCTCTGGAAATGAAGTATGAATGACATAGTGCAAAGGTAAACTGTTTTGGGCTACAATAAATTTAATATTTCCAGTGCTCGGAAAATCATTCTCAAATATCATTCATTTAGCTCTCTTTAGAGAATAAACTCTGCTAAACAAATCTTAAGCTTGAGATTATCATGCATTTCCACGCAATCAGGCTCACAACGCTAAAAAATTAAAAATTTCACAGAATTCTGTGGAATTCCACCGAAATCTCAGCAGCTGAAAAATCACCACACTGTTAACGGAACGTTCAGCTGTTGAGATTTCGGAGAAATTTCGGATTTCTCATCAGCGATTATTGCGCAGTTGAATTTCGCCTGGTAAAACTCATAAGTGAGTAATCTCTAGCATGATATTTTAACTTATGGGTTTTTTCCAAACACTTAATATGTCAGCAACTCGCAAATTTCTTGACAATTATTTTATTCAATTCAGACACAAATCTCCATTCTTAATATCAATGTTCTGATGAAATACAGTAATGATGGGATTTTGTCGGCCCTCTTTTGTATGCTGATTTTGTTTAAGTTATTCTTATAAATACACCGTGTATATATGTCAAACGTCATGCATCCCTCTAGTAGGTAGTTTTCCGATAAACGAGCATACTTTCTTTTTTGACGTAGAAATGTTTAGATATTTTCTCTTCTTATTAACAAAAATGGAAGATATCGCTCAACGCTTCCAAAACTCAACTGATAATATTTCCACATAAGCCTAGAGCTTCCTCTTTGTCACTATTAACGGAGGTCAAACCAAGTGAAATAGCTTGGATTAGTACTTGACCTAAAATTAACTTTTAAAGATCACATTGAGGGCATTCAAGCCAAATTAACAAACCTACCACTTCCAGCACTACCCACAAAACAGCACTTCAGAGGATTCAGAACAAAGCTTTGAATATGATTTTGAAGCTGCCTCCCTGGTACAGTACTACCATATAGGTACCTCTAAGACCAGAAGGTACCGAAGAAACGTGCTCAACTTTTTGACTCAGCTCTGGTACTCTCTTCGGTCCCAAGCTAATCGATGCACCCCTCGAAACATAGGAAAATCCACGAACCCCTCATTTTATCTGTCAAACTTTCATAGAGAATCAAAACAAACATAGACGAGTGCACGGATGGATTTGAGTTCACTCACTCGATAAAAAGTGACACAACAGCGGGGCCCTGTTTACTAAAAATGAACACATGAATAATGCTCAAGTAACTTTTGAAAAGGGCTTATCAACTTTTGTAAACAACTTCCTAGGTCCTTTCCATGAGAACCGAAGTACGCCCACGCAAACCAACAGCACTATTGGGAAGGGGAGAATTTCCCCTACCCGATGGTGTTGTTAGTTTGTGTGGGCGTATTCGGTGCGCACGAAAAGGGCTTAACAAGTTTTGTGTACAAAAGTTGATAGGCCCATTTCAAATGTTAGACTAGTATTATTCATGTGTTCATTTTTAGTAAACAGGGCCCCGCTGTTGTGTCACGTTTTGTCGAGTGAGTGAACTCAAATCCATCCATGCACTCGTCTATAGTGTAGTACTAGTATTTCGACTAGAAAGTTCGTTAATCGATTTGCTTGGAACCGATAGGCTAGTCAAGTAGTGAGTCAATTTAAAATCGTTAGTTTCCATCGGTTGGTACTACCGATGTACCGTTCCGATTCAAATTTCGGACACTTTCATTTTTAATTAAATATAACATCCAGTTAGAAACAAAGTAATAATGTTAGATGATCGTGGAGGGCACTAGTCAAAAAAAAATTAAAATTTACAAGACATGTGGATCATATTCGACCGAGATAATCAACTTTTAAAAGTGTCCGAAATTCGAGTTTAAGTGTCCGAAATTTGAATCGGCACGGTACAAAGAATTTCGAATGTTGTGCCTTTAATGTTCAACAAAATAATTTATAATTTCAGGCAAAAATCGTTTCAATCCTCAATTGCAACGATTTATTCCCTTTATACATAAATAAGATTTAGTTTTAGTTTTAAGTTTTAAGATGTCAATAGTTACACCATTCGAAAAATTCATGTAATTTTTTGCGAGATATAATGCACATAAAATTAGCGCTAGATTTGGCATAAATTTACGCGATATTTCGTGTAAATTTAAGCACAATATCGCATAAAATAGCAATATTGTATGCAAGCTTGTAAACGATTTCGCTGTTTATGCTAAGTATACACAGTAAAAAATTAATTTTAATATCACATCAAAGTGGATGCACTTCAATCGTGTCGAAAATATGGTGTAATATTACTTACCAAAAAGGACAAAATTATCATTAATACAGTGCATGAACTAACATTACGTTGCTTTACTGCATTTGTTTATTTGTATGGCCATAAAAATTACATGAGATTTTCGACCTGATTGAAGTGCATCCTCTTGGATGTAATATTAAAATTTATTTTTTGCTGTGTAGCTTAAAATTAAACTAAGAGAGATTTTATGAGATAGTTTAAATTAAGATTTTTTTTCTGTGTACACTTTGAAACGGAAAAAGACCTGATTAAAATACTGAATTGCCAAGGCAGGAACAATGTGTAAACACTTAGATATATATCATAAAAATTAGGGCTGGTAAGCTACAGTAGTAGCTGGAGGACTTAGGTTGAAATGAAATGTAATTCATTTTGAATATAGAACAAATAATAAAAAATAATAAAAGATTAATTTAATCCCTCTGTCTCTGCCGATATCATACAGATGTGGGATGAGCTTTGTCGATGTCGTATCGAAGTTCATTTTTTGCATCGGACAACTTAGTGGAGATCGAAAATCTGACCTTCTCAGGACCACAGTTTTGTACAGAAAAAGTTATATTCCTGGGATAAATCGGCGGTATTGACCGATATTCAGTGAGACTACAATATTATTTACCTCGTGAGTCCCGTTAAAATATTACGAAACACCAAATCCTTTTGATTTTGGTCCAAGTCTAAAAGTGATTACTCTCTAGGGGTTTCCGGAAATTAATTGGATGGATTGAATTTTAATGTGATGCAATGGTTTTTGACCATATTCAGAAACTGGCCACTCCTCCGGAAGGATCGAAACATGGCCAGGTGTCCCGCATAAACGCGAACCATAACTTGACCTTACCGAAAATGGTTAAAAGTTGTTTATAATCTCTGCTAAACTTTAATTGAAATGATTATGGAACATTACATGAACGTTTGTGTGAGAAAGCTTTAACCTGGTGTATTATGGTTTTTTAGAAGTGAACCTTACAAATAATGGGTTGTTAAGAACCATTAACATTCAAAATTCTTGTTTTTCTCCATACATTTTCGGAAATAAAACAATATTAAAGCCTTTTTTCATATGGTTTGAGAATTCCATGAATGAGCGGTGCCGGTGGTGTAGTGGTAAGCGTGATTACCTCTCACCCCAGCAGGCCTGGGTTCAATCCCAGTCGGTGCCGCCGGGATGTTCTGAGGTATAACATCTCTGGTCACGTCTTCCTTCGGAAGGGAAGTAAAACCGTTGGTCCACGATTCATGAGTTGATGGGTCGATAGGTAGGGTCCAGGTTTGGGAGCTGCCTCCCTGGCGTCAGTAGCATTGGTGCTCAGCACGGAAAACAAGATCGATGGAAAACAAATCAAGGAAAAAAAATTCCATTAATGGTTTTGTCAACTTTACGTGGAATATGTCGTGAATTGGTAATAATTAATCTACAGGCAACCAGTTGGCGATATATTAGCGTTAGCGTTGTTATGATATAGGGGAAATGTAGGTAATGTCGGCCTACATGTCCCTAATTTGCACCCATACATAAATTCAGCAATCGACTAAATTTTCAATAGCGACCAAAAATATCCATTAGTACCGTTGGAATGACGCGTTCATCTAGATAAAATTGATAAATAGCAGACTTTTAGCGATGGGCCCAAATTAGGGACATGTAGGCCGACATTACCTACATTTCCCCTACTTCGTAGATTGGATACTAGCGGTATTCACGTCTCTTCTGAAATTCTCAGTTAGACTACTTTCAGGAATAATGCTCGGGAGTAAACATTGGTTCCAATCTAAACAAGAGTAACAGAAGCATGACTGTCGTTATTCCCGGCCACGCCCATCTTTACCATAACTAGGGATAGGGAAGGAAATGTTGATGTAGTACTTACTTGACGAGAGGCCACCGACTTAACGACACCCTCATAAGTGCTACGGAGTTGGATGGTTGGGTAGGGTATTCGGTTAGGATTCTCTTCAAGTTGACGATGCAACCAAAAGTATATATTGTTTATTTGTTGTTCATTTAATCTCTCCATAGCCGACTATCGGAAGAAAATATTCATTTTATTTAGTGATCATGAATTTTAAGAGTCATGACGGTGAGCTTGGGATTAAACCCATGATTTTCTGCTCAGTAAGCAAAAACGGTCCCTCCAGGGTCATCGATCAACTCAGAAACATAACGCTTCGCGACGATACAGGACTACGTTTTCTCTTGATATGCAAATAGTTTCCGAGGTTAATGTTCAATATCAAATATACAAATGATGGTGGTGATTTATTGTGCTGTGGAAGAGCTTGGGGTTAAATCCATGATTTTCTGCTCAGTTAGCAAAATCGATCCCTCCAGGGTCATCGAGCATCTCATAATCCACAGTGCTTCGTGTCAAAGTACGAAAATATGGATGAACTATCTATTATTGAATAACTATTATTTACGATGATTACATAAAAGAAATAAAATATGTATAAACTACAAACAAAACGTGACTACTATAATCTCAAAAAGATATTCTCACAAATATATTTCACGCAACCAGGAATCTCAAAACCATCAGACGTTATAATGATATTCTGCACATTTAAGACACAAGAAAAGGCCAAAAAGCAAGCTTCCGACACACAAAACCCGCCAAATCCACTTGCAGTCACAATCAACGATTCTACGAATCGTGAGCGCTCACGAATCATAAAACCGCTGACTGCGACACTCTGAAAGTGAAATTGACAGGCCCTATGCGTCAAACACCTGCCCTCCAATCTCCTCCCGCATCCAACAACACAAATCTCCATAACAACATCTAACGAATTCAAAACTCCGAAAATCACTCATCTATAGCAAGTGAGTGGAAGCAACCCTGCATGCAACCATTCTTCATGATACACTTTTTCTGCCTATCTTTCTATTAGGCCTGTGGACATGCGTTAGCTTCGAAACTTCTAACCAAACGGGGAAAATTTTCAGATAACAAAAAAAAAATCCTGAAAAAAACTTTCAACGGTAATTACAAGTAAAATAAATTTTTATTATTTTACGCAAAAACGATTAAGTAATATTAAATCTCTTGTATCGTATGCTGATGCTAATTGACTGTAACAAAAATAATATGCAAAATTTACCAGAAGATCATAACTTTATTGGTGAGAAGTTTCTTATAAGCCCTTTCAGTTTCTCTGTATACAGAACAAATCTGTAACTATTACCAGATTTGCTCAGTTTGCATGAAGCAGCAGATTTCATCAAGGAAGTTCTATTAACAACCAAGAATTAATCTTTTGAGGTATACTGAGGTATTAAGAAGGTGATATGTGGCACTATAGGAAATCATCATCGTTGCAAATATAAAGAAATTAAACATAACCCTTTGCTTCAGTACCGTCAACCTGCATGTCCATGGGGAGGGCAGGCAACCAGTTCGCGATATATTCCACATAAAGTTGATCGATGTTACAAAACCATCCATGGACCTTTCTGACTACCATAACCATTACCATTAAAGTTCTCAAATCATAAATAAAAAGGTGTTAATATAATTCCTGTTTTCAAAAATGTGTGGAGAAAACAAGAATTTGAAATGGTAATGGTTCTTAACAACCCATTATTTGTAAGGTTCACTTCCAAAAAACCATAATAGGGGAAATGACGGCTTCGGCATGACAGACTATTTTCGGCAACCCAAATTAAAACGCTAATTTCGCTGGATTTTCTTACGAAAACACTTCTCTGAATGTATTCAAACGTTTCTTTAGGCTTTCAAGTTCAATTTGATTACATTTTTTTCACTGAGAAAAAGTAATCTAGCAGGGTTTTCTTGAAATGAAAGACACGCACTTCAAAATGCTGCTGATTTCGAGTTGCCGATGAAAGCAGAGCCGTTTAACACGCAGCTCAAATAGAAAAGTTGCCGAATAAAAAGATGTTGCCCACAATAGTCGCTCTCACTAGAGAAGATTGGAGCTTTGTAAAAGCGTTTCAAAACAGTTTTTGATAATTCTTTCGACTGAAATTGTTAGAGTAGCTGGCAGCAAAAGATTGTAAGCAAACCAATACTGCATATGTGTGCGTTCCTTAGAGAAAAAGACTATAGAAAGATGATCGCTGCTTAGGCTGCCGAGAATACGTAAATTCCCCTACATAAGATTGAAACTTTATCACACAAACGATGATGTAAAGTTCCCAGGGTTTTTAAACAATTTTTAACCATTTTTGGTAAGGTCAATCAATGGTTGGCATTTATGCGGAGTGACCAATGTGGCACTGGGCCCTCCAAATGACTACAATTGAACTAGTTTTTTTTATTTCTAATGTGGTTTGAGGTGTCACATGATAAGTTTTATTCGTTTGAGGTTGCAATTAGCCTAATGCCTCATATAAACCGCAGCATGTTTCGTTCATATTTCTGGAATTGGTTAACCGATTCCAAAAAAAATTGTGCTCTGTGTGACCATTAGACTGATGCAAAATTTGAAATTTTCGCTCCACAGTGTTCAAACGGTTTCCAATCGGGTCCTGATTAACCTCCGAAAGTTTAAACTTATTTGATAAGAAACTGACTTGGCACAAACCATTTGAAGTTTATATGGAAATTACTATGGGAAAACCAAACTTTTTGTTTATTGTCTTCTAGCCTTTTTTTAATATTGTACTGTTAACAAGTTCTATTGCTATTCTCATACATTCTTGAATATATGCATATTCAAGTCACTCATTTTTATCAGTTACAACTTTGCGCAAAATTGTTTTTCAGTTAAACGTCAAATTAAATAGTTATTATTTGTTTAAGAGATTGATAATCTTATGGCAAGTTTAAGCAACTGTATTGTGGGCAACACTGTATTCTGCAGTGTGACATAGTAGCCATGACATTTGTCCTCTATTCTACGCGCCATAAACACCAATGTTGCCTGCTGAACAGTTGATTGAGCATAATCATAAGACATCAGTGACTTGAATCATTAATAATTTTTGTTCCTTACATATGATCGAAAATTGGTGAGAAATTTTTTAACAAGCTCAGCTATCATTTTCTTAAGTAGAGTTAACTGGTGAATTTTGAGATGGATATGAACCGAAATTATGGTTTCTTCATAGTAATTTCCATATAAACTTCAAATGATTTGTGCCAAATCAGGTTCTTACTAAAGGAGTTCAAATTTTGTGAGGATAATCAGGACCCAATTTAATTTGGAACCGTTTGAGCACTGTGGAGCGAAAATTTCAAATGTTGCATCAGTCTAGTGACCATAATACCTTTCATTAGGCGGCTGTTGATTGGTTTATGACATACAAATGGTGCTTTTTATAAAAGGTCCAACTATGATTCAAAGTCATTGTTGAATAAAAACGTTCAATAAAATCCTATAGTTTTTTTTTAACTAGTTCGTTTATTTGGAAGGCTCAATCGCGTTAGCTTGTTCTGTGTTTGTAACAAAATTCACTTAATTTTATGTCTAGTAGGAGTTGGGTCGAATACTCGCAGCTTACTCGAGGTTAGAGAGGTACATTGTCGAAGGATAGAATCAGGGGAGGAGCTTGGGGGTAAGGTTTCGATGTCTCATCAGAGCGTTGTCGCCAGTATGAACGGTAGTGTGGTTCTAGTTTCGTCTGGAGTTCGACCACTGGTCACCATAGGGCGACGATGAGACGAAATCCTATAGTTGAAGATAGTATGTTTCAAATAACAGACTTAGAGTGGTCAATTTATACGATAGATGAGGAGATGAAAGTATAGAGTTGATGGTTCCGTTACAGTACGGCAGTGTGAAATTGTATATAGAGCGTAGAAGTTGAAACGCGTGGGGAAGTTAGTATGTATCTCTTAGCGGAAGTGAATAATCACTGAGATTATTTCTAATAAACTAGTTTGCGGTAGTACACAATGCCTCTCAAAAATAATTACAGTGAATACTCACTTCCGCTAAGAGGTACACTTAATGTTTCAACTTACCCCGATGTACCTTAACTATGATGCTTACTATCAAAACATTGAACAGGTGGAGAACCTGTATACGAGATTTTGCTCTGGCTTTGAAATTTAATAATTGAATCCTCCTACTTCAATTAATGCTGTACCAAGCACCTACTTATTGGAAACCAAACGTTCATCCTACGAACACGCTGTAAACTACTCCTACTTCGCTAACATATGAACCAACATTTTGTTCAATTATTTATATTCATTTTATTTCAGCAACCTTATCTTCCAGCAGACGCTCTGGACAGCAATTTCAACAATTATAAAAAAAAAGTCTACATTAGCCAGCAACACTGACTGGGTGTATCCTATGACTTACCTTCCCTACTAACATAATTCCTAAATTCTCGAGACATTTCTGAGGGGTCATAGAGTTCTCTGCATCTCTCTTAAGTAAATGTTGGACTAACATACCTTTCCTATCCCTACCAGTTGTAAGAACGTGGCCAGGACAATCCCTAACTGTTAGAGCGGGATATGTCTTTATCTGGAAGATAGTAATTATTTCCTACTTACTATCTGTCCAGTAATAGATATCTGTCTTGCTCTTTATTGTTTTGAATTCATACCACCTACGATATTTTGAAACTTTTTCGATGCTAATGCTAATGCAACAAAAAACAAGTTCATAAAAACGATTTCTGTTTTCAATTGTTGTGTAATCAACTCCTTGAGCAATATTGCTTAAACCTGTCATAGAATCATCCTGCATTAAACAATTTAAAAAATAAATCAAACTGATTTTCAACAGTTTGTTCAATCAACTACATCCCGGCGCTCGATTTGCTTTCGGTTTACGGTGTCTTGGAGCTAAATTTATAAAATGGTATGGTTGGTTAATTTTCTTTATTTAAGAAACTTTCATTTGAACGCTTACTAAGAATATTAACTCTCAAACCCACAACGTCACAACACTACCCCATTTCAATTCACAATATTTTCAGAATAAAAATATGACATCAAAATCCTTTAAACCTCATCTAAACTTCAGGAGTTTTCATTTTGTTTAGATGGATAGATACAAAATCTGTTCAGGAATTACGGAGTTATGATAGTTTCAGCAGTTTTAGTATCAGCCGTTGGGGTTTGAGAGTTAACCGCTTTATAATTTATCCAACTTTTTCAATCCTCTTGATCATCTTCATTATGCAATGAATTATTTTCTCCGCACTTAGCTTAAAATCAAACAAAAATTGATTTTGAACATTTTCCCAACCAATCTCCTGCACCTTTATTGTCCCAAGATCGAATTATCCTATTTGTTTCCGCACCGCAAACTGCTTTGCACCCATCCTCACACCTACAACATTACCAATAAATATCCAATCAATGGCCTTGAACGCATATGCTGCACAATTTATGGGCCTTTTTTTTTCCTCGTCCTATGGTATGCGCGTGGCAATGGCCATGCGTTCCTCAGAGAGTTTAATGCGAACGCCTCCGGGTAATGGCCATTTGTTCCTCGATCCGCAATAGAATAAATGCCTACGGAAGCTCATCCTCCCTTGCAACTCGCTCGGAGTGCCACTTGTTGAAAGTTATCTGAAAAATTCTCTTCGGAATGTGCTCCACAGAGTCCAAACAAAATTTGATTTGATATAACGTTCCAAGGCTATCTTCAACCATGATCCTGGTGAACAACGGCATTGCCATCGCCGGTTGTATAGCACTCCTGCAACATTCATGGTCACACACCACAAATCTGCTCATCAATACTTTGCGCCTCCCTGCAGACTACGTGGATTGGATATGGCTGCTGGAAGAAAGGATACCTATGCCCTAGCACAGCAATCATTGCCCGCGCCCGGTAGGATGAGGAACGATTCGAGCGATTTTCGATATCTGTCTGCATGATTCCTACTGCCGCATCGGATTTTTCGTTCCAGTCATAACTCTCGTTGTTGTGCTTCCTTGGCGGCCGGTATGGGCAATGCTCCCGGGTTGCCCGGGTAATTTGAATGGAAACCAATATAATTCTAATAGCATTTAATAAAAGCGGTTTGCTGTGCGGATAAAATACTGATGTGGCAGGTTTTTCTGCTTGCGGTTTTAGTTGGAAGCTTTCTGCAACGAGCAACTCAGGACAGTGGGTGGTTTAGCCATTTTTTTTTATTCAGCGATGGGAGTTGGGCCGTGAACGAAGAGGGTTTCTATTTCAAACTAGGCTGAATGTTGTGGCTTTGGAAATCGATTATTTTGGTTTGCGGCTAGTCGTGCTGATTTGTTAATTTATGATGGAGTTGGAGTGATGGTATGCAATATTTTCTTCTTATTATTGTTGGTATTTAGCTATTAAAGGGTGATACGGTCAAAATTTGGTCAATATCAACTTGACGTATTTCTTTCAATTTTGCATTTAAAAAACCTGAACACCCCTCATTTTGAAGGTGTGTGTGTGTAGAATGTTGCTCCTATTTTGATTTTGGAATTCACTCTTCAGTTGTCAAAATGCCGTCCAAGCAAGAAGAGCAGCGTATCAAAATTTTGCTCGCGCATCGCGAAAATCCGAGCTACTCGCACGCAAAGTTGGCAAAATCGCTAAAAGTTGCCAAATCAACCGTTACAAATGTAATTAAAGTGTTTGGGGAACGTTTGTCGACAGCCAGGAAGTCTGGATCGGGGGTAAATCGAAAACCGGAAGCCGCTGAGACGACAAAGAGAGTTGCCGGTAGTTTCAAGCGAAACCCTAACCTCTCTCTCCGAGATGCCGCAAATAAGCTGGGTGTATCGTCTACAACCGTGCATCGAGCCAAAAAACGAGCCGGACTATCGACTTACAAGAAGGTAGTGACTCCAAATCGCGATGATAAACAAAATACGACGGCCAAAGCGCGATCCCGGAGGCTGTACACGACGATGCTGACGAAGTTTGACTGCGTGGTAATGGACGACGAAACCTACGTCAAAGCCGACTACAAGCAGCTTCCGGGACAGGAGTTTTATACGGCAAAAGGAAGGGGAAAGGTAGCAGATGTTTTCAAGCACATGAAACTGTCAAAGTTCGCAAAGAAATATCTGGTTTGGCAAGCCATCTGTACCTGTGGCTTGAAAAGCAGCATTTTCATAGCTTCCGGGACTGTCAACCAAGAAATTTACGTGAAAGAGTGTTTGAATAAACGTCTGCTGCCTTTCCTGAAGAAACACGGTTGTTCCGTACTGTTTTGGCCGGATTTGGCATCTTGCCATTACGGTAAAAAGGCCATGGAGTGGTACGCCGCCAACAACGTGCAGGTGGTTCCCAAGGACAAGAACCCTCCCAACACGCCAGAGCTCCGCCCAATTGAGAAATACTGGGCTATTGTCAAGCGGAACCTAAAGAAGACCAAAAAAACTGCTAAGGGCGAGCAGCAGTTCAAGGCAAACTGGCTTTCTGCGGCGAAGAAGGTGGACAAGGTGGCTGTACAAAATCTGATGGCAGGGGTCAAGCGTAAGGCCCGGCAATTCGGATTTGGAAAAGCGGAAGCCTAACTGAATATTTTTCCTGAATTTTATACTAATTGAACTTGAAAAAGAAATTTAATTTGATTTTTTAAATAAACGATTTCACCGATTTACACGCGTTTTCCCTTGACCAAATTTTGACCGTATCACCCTTTAGGCGGCGTCCATTAATAACGTAACGCTAAAAATCAAAATTTGTGATCGCCTCTCTCCCTTTGTAACAAAACGTAACGCGGAAGGTAACCTTCGTATATTTATATTGTAACGCTCTTCCCTACCCTAGTCATTTCATGAAATTAAGATTATTCAATAAATTTTTCATTTTGATTTTAAATTTTTATTTATTTATTTATTTTATTTTCATCAACCGATGTAGACTAGTACAAATACATATACAAATTTGACAAAGGTACGCCAATGCTTAATCGGACCGGGAATCGAACCGCCACCTGCTGCATGGTATACTGCGTCCTTATTGATATAATCGTTTACGTATTTAAATGTGCATGACATGTTCAGATCCTTAGTCAGTGCCTTGATTGTGGGTAGTCGCGGGTAGTCAGCGACTACTAAAGCTGCAAACCGAAAAAAATGTTTACAAAATAGATCAAATACAGCAATCCAATGAGAACAAAATCTCACCGCAAATGTTAAATATTAAAAAAAAACTCCACCCAAGTCAGTCCCCTCGAACACTTGCGCCCCAATTAACCCCCAATTAAAAATATTAAATTTGAAATAACTAGCGTCTGAGGGTCTTGTCCCCCCGTCTCGATGAGTCTCATCGTCGCCCACTGGTCATCCACCATAGCCGGTCGAACTCCGGACGAAGCTAGAACAGCACTACCGTTCATACTGGCGACAACGCTCTGATGAGACAACGAAACCCTACCCCAAGCTCCTCCCCTGATCCTATCCTTCGAAAATGTACCCTTCTAACCTCGAGTAAGCCGCGAGTAATCGGCCCAACTCCTACTAGACATAGAATTAAGTGAATTTTGTTACACACAGTGAACAATGAATTATCGGCTCCGTAAAGCTAACGCGATTGAGCCTTCCAAATAAACGAACTAGATAAAAAAAAAACTAGCGTCTGATAACCATGTTCCGGTAAATTTAAAAATCAGTAAATTTGAAATGACAAGCGCCTCTGGTAGACAAGTTTAGAGAAAATTTATCAAAATCGAAAAATTTGAAATGTTCTGTGTCCCTGATAAACACGTTCTGGAAAACATTTAAAAAGGATATATTTGAAATGACTTGCACCCCTGGTAAACATGTTTAAAATGATTGAAATTGTTCAATTTAAAGTCGATAGCGCCCCTAATATACATGTTACCAAATTTAAAAAATGTTAAATCTGGAAAATCGTTTAAAAAATATAAAGTTTGAAATAGCTAGCACCCCAGGTAGACAAGTTCAGGTGAAAATTAGAAATATCTAATGCCTGGTAAACATGAAAATTGAAATAGTCTGCGCCCCTGATATGATCAGAGATACAAAATCGTTATATTTGAAATGGATTGCGCCTGATAAACATGTTCTAGACAAAAAAAAATATATAAAACATTAAATTTGGTTCAGCGCATTTGATAAAAATAATGTCAAATTGAAAATAGTTTGCGCCCATGGTATACAAAATCACGAAAAAAAGAAAAATATGTAAATTTTGAAATGGCTTGCACCTCGGGTAAACATGCCCAGGTAAAATGATCCAAATTGTTAAATTTGAAGTGGTTTGTGTCCCTGCTAAACATGATCAGAGAGACATTTAAAAACACATTTAAATGTGAAATGGGTAGTGTTCCTGGTAGACAAGTTTGAGAAAAAATAAAATATCTTGCCCTTCTGGTAAACATGATCCAGGAATAATTGAAAAATAATAATGAGAGAGAGCGAGAAGGATTAGTAATTTCCATTTAATTCCACTAGCTTATTTGCTTATCCTTGACAGATACGCATATTTCGTCTACAATGTGCATACTTCTTCAGTGTCTTGTACTAATACTCGAATATTAGATAGAGTCGAGTATTAGTACAAGACACTGAAGAAGTCTGCACATTGTAGACGAAATACGCGTATCTGTCAAGGATAAGCAAATAAGGTAGTGGAATTAAATGGAAATTTCTAATCCTTCTCTCTCTCATTATGTAGCGCGCGCGGCGGCACTGGAATTTGTCATCTGATTCACGACACACGTCTACGGTAAACTCTTTCCCGAGCCCCCAGCACTAAGCACTGACTCTCTTTATTATTTATCATTTTACTTATATACTAACCTCCTTATAGCTATGCAATGAACTTGAACTAAAAGCAATCCACCGTAGAACAAACAACGCCTTGCACTTGAAATAAGTGCCGTTAAAGAAACAGCGTTCTACACCCTTGGGGTGGCATACACAAAACTAAACAATGCGACGGCCCGATGTAAATGAAAACATGGCGCGCGGATCGTCACATCTACCCCTACTCGATGAGTTTGAACGTGATCTAGAAAGGATCGCGTTCAAAAGAAATGGGTTCACTAGGAACGGTTACATATAAACAAACCTACTTAGCCTAATATTTGCTCTTCAGAGGTATCCATCCTTACGCTGCTCGTGTCATCTGTCTGCTGCAGAACCCCACTCGTCTCTATGATTCTGGGCTAGTCATCGGATTGATTTTAGACTGCTAGTGTGACAGTCCTCGTTCTCCATTCGGTTCTAGCATTTCGAATTCGTGGTCCCCATGAGCTCTCTTTCTTCGGCCTGTGCTTTGAGTTTAGCTTGATTATTAGCACCCATTTTTTTTTTTGGCTTCCCATTCTTGTCCGGCATATGGAATTTCCATCATCATCGTCCATCTTGACTCCATCATCGTGCATCGTCCATCACCATCATCACCGTGAGTTGCTCTGTTGATGTCGCCGCAGCTTCTCGGAACATGCTTACGTTGGGTTTGCACCTCTTCGCTTCCGTTCGGTTTCATTAAAAACTGATACGATCTGTTCCACAGATCTAGCTTCTTTTGTTAATGGTAAGCTTCAAAATGCTAACATCGCTTAGTTAAAATTTCGTTTTGATACATTTCAACACACATTTTTCGAACGATCTTGCTTCGCTTACGAGATCAAGTTGATCTTCCCATCAGAGTTTATAACTACTGAATCCATAATATTATAGTTTATTCACTGCCAGAAGCAGGATGCATGACTGCTTGTTGATATCCCAATTCCAGGATACGTTTATTCGTCCAAACCGAAAAGCACTGTAGATGCCATTATCAGCCGCATGTTTCCTCTTTGGTCCACCTTCTGTCGACATATATTTGAATATTCTTCATATAGTCGTCTGGATACCTCGTCGTTACTACCAACACTATTAGACATCAATCGCTCCTCTGACTTGCCTTTACGCCATCCTTTCGTCCTTCCTGTCATACCTGCCGTTGTTGTCTCGTTACCTCTGAGAAGTGTTTTTCTTTGTGTTATGTATTCATTTTAATATTTACTTCTCTTTTTTAACACCCTATTATTGTTCCTTTTATAACTTTTTATCTCATTTCTGTAGTGTATAATCTAATATTTATTTATTTTTCTGTATATATAAATATATGTATTTATTTAAACTTTGTTTATTGTATCAATCATATTTTCAATATCTGTTATTGATTTTTCATTTACCTACTTGTCTTTACTCGCATCACATTTTTATTCTCTTTTTCTTTTGTTCACCTTTGAAGCAGACCTAATTCTAATTGAAATGACATTTCTTGAGTGAGCATTTAAGTTTACATGAGCTCCACATTCTAATTGAGTTTCAACATTGTTACATTGTCTACAATTCTGGTTTGATTTTTAGTTACTTCTTTTGTACATTCGTTTAATTTTGCATTGTGTGAGCGTTTTTCTGCATTTCTGCCTGTAGCTTGTGCATTATTGTTCTGATGACACAGCAAAGCAAGTTACTAAGGTCAATCATTCCTTGCTTTCGTGCCATTATTTTAATACATACCATCATACCAAACCTGTCTCGTCCTTTATTTGGTGTCCATATTGTCTTCTCCTCCTTTGAAGACTTTTGGGAGGAGCTTGCTGTGTCATCCTACCCCCACTCGATGTGATGGTCCTAGGTAGGAACTGTAAAATACTTAGAGTGATATATTAATATCTTGCAAATAATTGATTATTAAAGCCATCTCTCATTAAAGTATCCTTGGGATTCTTTGATAAAACCTTTATTTTTTTTTATAAACTGTGTACTATGGCCCTTACAGAAAGAGTAAACTATTCTGGGATTTCCAGCTCTTCGGTACATTCAAAAGCTATAGTAGCGATTGATGGACGCATTATTTGTTATAAAATAGCTGTAGGCTCATAACTTCACTGAATATTAAAAAAATCTTTTTCTTTTACTTTTGACTGTGGACTATGGCCCTTACAGAAAAAGTAAACTATTCTGGGATTTCCAGCTCTTCGGTACATTCAAAAGCTATAAAAGCGATTGATGGACGCATTATTTGTTATAAAATAGCTGTAGGCTCATAACTCCACAGCATATTAATGTTTGCAAGCATCAGAAGAGATGTCTGCGTTGTTTGATTTTTTTCCCAGACCAGAAATTAGTGGCATCGCGAGTGTTCATGTTTAATTTCAGTTTAATAACGCGCTGCAAGGTGCGTGAAAGAGCTCGGCACGATCGATGTTGATGTTGGTTTGCTTGCAACTATTTTTGCAAAAAAATAATAATAAGTGTTTTTGAAGGATGCATCATGTTTGCAGGCTTCAGAAGAGATGTCGCTATCTGCGTTGTTTGTTTTTTTTTCGCTTGTGCTCCTGGTCCAGAAATTTGTGGCGTCGCGAGTGATAGTTTTTGATTTCAGTTTGTTTACGCGTTGTATGATTTTGTGAGCGGTCGCTTCGTGTTCGCGTCAAGGAGATGCAAGTTGCCACTTGCACTTGGAGCTACCGACTACCTTCCACCAAAGGATTGATCCCCGTGGGGCGGGTCTATGATCAGAACTACTACACCAAGCGTGACAGAGCTGCTTGCAAGGGATTCATTTGGACTGATTTGGGGAGATTGTTCCTTTTTTCTACTTTTGTCTATTTAAACTTAATTTATTTGAATCCACAGCGTTTGGAATCATTTGATTCGGATGAGACTCTTAACCTTTATTTGTTTACATTGTGTTTCAATGAGTATTCTTAAAAAGTTCACAAAATAAGGTCCCAATATTTAAATTGAGGAGGTTGGCTAGCCTGGTGGTTGCCGCTTTTGGATACTGAGTAGAAGACCGTGGGTTTTTATCCCCAGGCTCCTCAAAAAAAAAGAAAACCAGTTACCATGGTCACATCGCGTACTTAAGCGAATCCTGATCCATCTCCTACCCAACCATCCAACTCTGTGGGGCGTCGGTGAGTCGCTGGCCTTCCGTTAAGTAGATGTTACATCAACAATATCCTACCTTTCCCCAGTAACGGAGAAGATGGGCGTGGCCGGCAATGGTAATTGTAATGCTTTTCCTTTTCTGAACTTTGATACATGACAGTTGCCAGTATGCAATCTACGAATTATTCCGTTGCAAACGTTTTTTTTTGTTTTTTTCTCAGGTTACTATTTTATTTTGATGGGCAACCCCCCAATATTTTTGGTAGCCATTTCTATTGCAGTTATGGGGAATTGAACCCAGTCGGTAAAATTTTAAGACATGCTGTGGTTTGTTCTGTCAAAACCATTGATTCACCGAATATTCGACCGCCATAGTATTCGAACTAAACCTTTGAGGTCTTAAAATTTCATTCAAGTCAATTAACATCACTTCCATTACATAGCTATCCGCTTGCTGGTTTTCCCCCAAAACACCCACCATGGCCACCGCTATGTACAATAAATATTTACATTTAATGCATCTAAGCGGTCAAGTCCAGTAGGCAAAACATCAACATCTATGTTCAAGCACGTGAGCAAATGCTTGCATTCGTCGCGCATCTGATTGCATCATGACTAATTTACTACTGACGATTTGCGGCTAATAGCCTAGAATCCAATTTTCACACACATACAAAATCACTAGAACTAACAGTGGAAACAGGCGATTCCATTGTACCCTTGAATGGTTATTGATCTTACGAAGATAATTTGTAACTTGTATTCTTACCTAGCAATCAATGAAAGAGACACCGGCACGACGCTCATCTGGCGCCCTCCGACCAGGTAGTCCGCCTCCATATCACCTTTCTTGGACTTCTTCTTTAGGAACCCAAAGTACACCTCTATTCAGGCACAGATCATCAACATCAGCACAAACACCACATAGTCATACAGGCCGAACTTTTGCAAAGACACCTTCACTTCGTCGACACTGATACCTTCCATTTTTCTGCTTCAACAACAACTATCTCTCAATCACATAATCACACAACCCTCTGCTCAGAATGGTCAGATCAACGTTTCGTCGCACTTGATTGTCATCCCAAGGGACGACCACTGCAAAAATAAATTTTCCAAGCTTCTGCTGCTATATTGCACACTTTCCCAAGATGTCTCAACAAGCAATTCCCGTTCTATTTTGTTTACCCACTGAAACGAGTCGAAAACTGCGCAAAACCACCGAAAAACGACGCATCGCGGTTGGCACTCGCAACTAGTGGCCCTATTGCCACTGAACATGTCGAGTGGGATTTACGGTGAAAATATCCTCAAGCTGACAGTGTCACGGATTGATTTCCATTTTTTTTTTCTCCAAGGCGCACACTAGCCAACAAACACGACAATACACCCGAAATTCCATTGGCGTTTTGCTCTCACGACGACTCTAGCAAACGATATCGACGACGGATGGTGAAAATTTTCTCTTCCAAAACTAAACTAGCACCCGTCAGAAAAGGCGTCCCGGTGCGGAGCACGTTTCCGCTGTCACCACTGTAGCGCGCGCGGCGGCACTGGAATTTGTCATCTGATTCACGACACACGTCTACGGTAAACTCTTTCCCGAGCCCCCAGCACTAAGCACTGACTCTCTTTATTATTTATCATTTTACTTATATACTAACCTCCTTATAGCTATGCAATGAACTTGAACTAAAAGCAATCCACCGTAGAACAAACAACGCCTTGCACTTGAAATAAGTGCCGTTAAAGAAACAGCGTTCTACACCCTTGGGGTGGCATACACAAAACTAAACAATGCGACGGCCCGATGTAAATGAAAACATGGCGCGCGGGTCGTCACAATTATACAGGTATTCCACTAAGACGCCCACATTCATCATGACAAATAATGTTATATTTTAAATGGCTCGCGCCCCTTGGAAATATGATCAAGGAAAATAAAAAAAATAGAAAGTATAATTCTAGCGCCCTTGGTTAATGGAAAAAATATTCTTAAGGTGATACTCTAAGGAAGCCCTAGCGTGAAACTTTAAAGGCACAAATGTCAGCTTCATAAAACATACAAATTTGAAATTGCTACTCCTTGTTTGCTGTGCTACTAGTGTAGCAATTTCAAATTTGTATGTTTTGTGGAAGCTGACATTTGTGCCTTTGAAGTTTCACGCTAAGGCTTCCTTAAAGTATCACCTTAAAAATTGATAAAAATCTTTAACTTTGAAGTAGTTAGAAAGAAATTTAAAAATATATTAAATTGTAAATGGTTACCAGAGGTGTAGGTAAACATGTTCCGGGAAAAAATTGACAAAATCTTAAATTTGAAATGGCAACGGCACCGGTGGTGTAGTGGTAAGCGTGATTACCTCTCACTTCAGCAGGCCTGGGTTCAATCCCAGTCGGCGCCGCCGGGATGTTCTGAGGCATAACATCTCTGATCATCTTTCCTTCGGATGGGAAGTAAAGCCGTTGGTCCCCGGTTCATGAGTTGATGGGTCGATAGGTAGGGTCCAGGTGTGGAAGCTGCCTTCCTGGCACGTCGGTAGCATTGGTGCTCAGCACGGAAAACAAGATCGACGGAAAAAAACAAACCAAAGGAAAAAAATTAATAAATTTGAAATGG
The DNA here is from genome assembly GCF_037179485.1 of Ochlerotatus camptorhynchus. Taxonomy (NCBI): domain Eukaryota; kingdom Metazoa; phylum Arthropoda; class Insecta; order Diptera; family Culicidae; genus Ochlerotatus; species Ochlerotatus camptorhynchus. The sequence continues at coordinate 2,242,901 of NW_027040855.1, read as the reverse complement.
CTTGCGCCCCTGATAAACATGTTACGGAAACAATCAATCGAAAATGGTAAAATTGAAGTTGCCTGTGCCTCTGATCGGGAAAAAAAACAGTTAAATGATCCACTGAACTGTTAAAAAGTTCACCTGTTTGTGGTTAACCACTAACGGTGCAAATCCTGATTGGCGGACAAAAGTTGGCGCACTTAGTGGCGTAAGATAGAAATGTTGACATGATGATGTTTTCAAAAAATTTCACGGTGAGAAGTTTGGAATCATATAAAAAAGATCGACATCACTTCGGAAAGTACTGAATCACTTGAGAATAGCTCGGAATCACTTCAAGAAGTACTGAATCACTTAAGAAAAAAATTAAATCACTTCATAAAAATTCGAAATCACTTCGGAAAGTACTGAATCATTTCATAGAGCACTGGATAACTTATGAAAAGTTCGAAATCACTTCAGAAAAGTTTGGACTCACTTCAGTAGTGCTGAATCACTTCAGAAATGTTTTCAATCACTTCGGAAACCACTGAATCACCTAGGAATGTATTGTTTAACTTTAGAAATGTTCGGAATCACTTCTGAACGTACACACTTAGAAAAAATCATGTAAATTGAGGTGCTCTGAGACTGGCATATACGAGCGTCAATTTTGCCATAAAATTGTGTCATAATAGACGCGAAATTCAGCTCAATCAAACGTACTTTTCGTCGAGTAACGAACTTTTCAGTCTCGGAGCACTTAATTTTACATGCTATGTTTGTATACGTCTCATCCTTTATGTCAAAGATGGATTCCGTCACGTGTAAAATTAGGTATTTCTAAGTGTGTACTGAATCGATTCAGAACAGTTTGAAATCACTTCAGAAAGTACTGAATTACTTTAGAAATCACTTCACAAAGTACTGAATAACTTCATAATAAGACCGGAAACACTTAATAAATATTCGAAATCACTTTGTAAAGTACTGAATCATTGCGTAAAGTTCACTTTTAAAATAACTGAATCACTTAGCAATGCACTGAATCACTTCGAAAATGTTCGGAATCACTTCGGAAAATACTGAATATCTTCAGGAATTTTTGGAATCACTTTGGAAAAGTTCATGATCACTTCAGAAAGTACTGAATTATTTCAGAAAGCACTGAATCACTTCGGAAGTATTGAATCACTCGGAATCTCTTCGGATAGTATTGAATCAGCTCAGAAAATTTCGGATTCATATTGGAGAGTACTGAATCATCCCAGAAATTTTGTAATCATTTTTGTAAGAACGGAACCACTTCGAAAATAATTGAATCAGTTAGGAATGCATTGAATCACTTCAGGAACGTTCGGAATTACTTTGGAAATACTGAATTGCTTCAGAATGTTCATAATCACTTCGGAAAGCACTGAATCATTCCAGAAAGTACTGAATCACTTCAGCAAAAATTATAATCACTCCTGAAAGTATTGAATCACTTCAGAAATGTTTGTAATCACTTCCGAAAGTACTGAATCACTTCAAAAAGAATTGAAATCAATCCTGAAAGTAATGAATCTCCTCAGAAAAGCTCTGAAATTCTTCGGATATTATTGAATGGCTTAAGAAAATTTTTGAATCCCTTTGGAAAATACTTAATCTTTCAAGAAAGTTTGCAATCGCTTCCGTAAAAACTAAATAATTCCGGAAAGAACTGAACAACTTCACAAAACTTCGGAAAGTACTGTATCAATTCTCTCAAGTTTACAATCACTTCTTCAAGAGTTGAATCACTTTGTAATAACTTAATCATTTCAGAAAAGTTTGGAATCCCTTCAGAAAATATTTAATCACTTCAGGAAAATCGGAATCACTTTGGAGAGCACAGAATCATTTAAAAAACAAGTTCAAAATCTCCTCTGAAAGTACTGAAACACTTTAGAAAATCTTGGAATCAGTTTGAAAAGTACTTCACATAGTACAGACATAATTGAGCATGAGTATGATTAACCGCTCGCGGCTGCTATTACCAGATTACCTGAAAGAGAAGCAACAAACGATGCGTTGGACTAGCATACATCTGCAATGTGTAAAAACTGGTGATCTCATATTTTACGATAGGCAATAACAGCGCTGGCCGCTTCCAAATGTAGGTCAATTAGACCGTCAAAAACCAAGAGATCCTCATCACTTCCACGAATTTTTCAATAGTTTTTCAACAGCATTCACATAAAAGAGTATTGATTCTTATCGCTAAGCCATTCAATTGTGACACATCGGAAAAGGTCTCGATTTTGGCAACATAGATGAAGTACAGTCAACTCTCAACAACTTGATGTCCGCTGACTCGATATCGAGTTATATAACCATAATAAAAATGAGTGACATGGCTACTGCGATAGCGAATTTGTATGGGATTGTTATTCTATAACTCGATAATTCTATAACTCGAGTTGTAGAGAGTGCGCTGTAGTTACGTTTCCAAAAACGAGATCTGTCTATACTGACATTACATTACATTAGGAAAGTTTGGAATCTCTTCAGAAAGTACTGAATAACTTGAGAAAAGCTTAGGATCACTTTGGAAAGTACTGGACCATTTCAGAATAAAATAGCACCTACAGAATAACTTCGAACAGTACTGAACTTTACAAAACTTTTAAATCACTACGGAAAAATTAGAAACACTTGAATCGTGTGTTCAGTTCATAACATATTTAATAACTTCAGAAAACTTTGAGTTCAGTGGGAAAAATGTCACTCAAAGATAGACTCACTTCCGACAGTGTTAAATTCTCTGGTCAGATTTAACAGTTTCGGTAGTAATGTCACGAGTTCTTGGGAACGTCTAATCTAATCTAATCTAATCTAATCTAACACCAACATAGCCAGTTCTTGAAAGCATCCTGGAAAATTATATATATATACCTACATCATTTTTCTTGTCTATTTGATATATGTTTCACATAGAAGATGTGTCACACATATCAAAACCAATATCGAAGATTTAAACACGATGCTTCAGAATCCAATAAATGGATGAAACGTGGACATCTCGTACCGTACGTTCCGATTTTGGTAATTATATGATTGGTTGGTCGTTGGAAGCATCAAGGCTAGAAAGGTTAAGTGATGCTTCATTTTCTTCTGACGGTTGGGACATGAACACTAACTCTTGTCCTAGCTTTTTATGACTTACGGCTATAGCGCCATTACTCGCTTTCTGAAAAGATAAGAGGAAAAGGAAAAGGAGAAGGACAAAGGGAACATAAACAATATTTTTGATTTGAAATATAGGGGAAATGGCTCTAATGTTGGCCTATGGATCTAAGATTGGGCCCTTCGCTAAAAATCTGCTATTTATCAATTTTATCTAGATGAACGCGTCATTGGGACGGTACTAATGGATATTTTTAGTAGCTATTGAAAATTTAGTCGATTGTGAAATTTAGGTATGGGCCCATATTAGAGACATTTAGGTCGACATTACATCCATTTCCCCTACAATATAGAAATGCATAACAGCGGTGGTCACTAATATCAAGTCATAAAAAGTAACAAGGCATAAAATGTTATCCTTTGATAATTGGAAAATCCTGATTCCCTAGTTTGAATTTGTTATGGCTAGAATAGGTGAGATCTTATACCAGTAACGCACCACAAAAAGATGATCTCCCAAAGTTACTGGTTTGAAAAGATAAAAATTTACCAAATGCAACGAACTCACCAAGTTCAGCTGCTTTACATGTGTTGATGTAGAAGTCCAAATTGTAGACGAAGCTTGATGAAGATCAACATGAATTTATTAAATTTCCTACATAAAAATGTAATATATACATTGATATTGAAGGGATCATAGAGTTATGGAGAGTTGACTGTAGCAGAGCAGCCGAAAGAAGTTTAATATCATCATCATCATCAATGGAGTTTAGATGCTGCTTCATGACAAAGACCGATCAAACGGATGACGGAGTTTGACGTCAAAGTCCATCTTCCATCCAAACAACGGGGGAACAAAAGGGACCTCTCATACCACGGCGCATTGCGAAGAGCCCTTCTACCACTACCGCGAATCATCATTTCGGTGCTCACACTCTAATTCAATTGGTGTTAACGGCACCTTCAAAAAACCGTGTCTTCTAACAATTTTAAATAGAGCGATTACATTCGCAAAAATCACCATCTTAGCGCCCCTCGGTGGGACTTTGTATGGGAGCGAGCTGTCAATTTGATAGTTGAGTGCATTTAATTTTGATTTAAAACTCAAGATAAAAGTGTGTGGGATCGGAAAAAAATATCGTTGTGCTCAGAAAACAAAGCTCTTTCAGATGATGTATTTTCTTCCAATTTGGTATTGTCTAAAAGAATCTTTATCCGCTTTTCAAAAATCACATCCCTATGTTCCGGAAACTTTCTAAAGTTAGTGCAAAATTATGTTTTTTGATATAAAGCCTAATGAAAAAAAAGAAGAAAAAAAATGATTCGACGCAAATACAAGCGTGGCATCGAAGTAGGCTATGACCATCGGTAATTAAATTGTAATCAAATAACACTCAATTATGTTTTTACGCTATTTTATTTTTTATTTTGCCTTTATGCAGGATGGGTACACATTTTTTAATTCCATCATATTATTCTTGGTTTTTTATGTTTTGAAACATGTTGCATTTCACTTGTTAGCAATTTGAGATTAAACGATTCAAAATAGAAACGAAAAAAAAAATCGCGTCACAGAATTGAGTGTAATACAATAAAAATGTCTCATGCTGAATTTTATTTCAAAACACATTTTGATCATTTCCTTGAGAGTAACCGTTCTCGAATTTGGCCAAGTTGGTTGAAATTGGTTCTTAGCCTACACAGTTGAAAAAAGTAATGTGAATTTCTATCACTATGTTGCATATAAAAGGATCGTCATGTATCATACAAGTTAACATTCAAAATATTGTTTGCAGCATTTCTTGCAAGTGGTATTATGGAAGAAATATACTTTAAATTATCATATTAGAGATAACTGAGATAACTGAAAGCAGTTTTAGTCCGGGAATTAGAAGGTGCTTGGTCTACTGTTGATCCAGAAACCCATTTTAAAATGTTTGATAATTCATACAAATTCCGATATCACTTTCAGAAGCCATAAGCTCCACATGTCTACAGTTCCGATATCACGTGGCTAATAGAACTGCAAGCACACCTTCAGATTCAGATCAATTCTTTGAATCCAGCGCGTATTTATCGAAGCATGATGTAAAACACGATTGGGAATATCCATTGTCAGTAAAATAATATGAAAAGATCTCACCAAATTTTGTGTCTATAGATCCTATTCCTTTATTTAACGTCGGTCTCTGTATCGCAATCTAGTGCCAATCACCGACGGACATCGATTGTCATCCATTGACGGCAATCGAATGAGCAGGAAGGCAACTTCCACACCTGCGTAGGATATCGCACCCATTCAACACACATGGGCCGGGACCAACGCACAGTGGTTCCAAGGGTATCAAAACACGCGCTTTTTTATTTACGCTGAAATGGTTGATTAAAGGTACTAGGTTTTGTGTTTTTTGGTAGTTCCTTCATGTTGGAAATTAACGGATCTGAGGATTCCAGAAGACGGTGAAGAAGATCTGTATTCGTAGCTTTTCTGGAAAACTTTCTCGTGTGGTAGATTCTGTATTGCTTGGTATCGTTGTTTCTGCTTTCCTGGGCCTCTTCAGACAGTTGCCCAATGGGTATTAGAAACGAAGAAATCACTTTCGTCCCGTGTATGAACACTTTATGAACAGACACGGGAAGATAGTACCATGGATATAGATCGACTAGTTTACGAGCCGTTTCTATTCCGTAGCTTTCGAACCTTTCACAGTTAATTTCGTTTGACGTTTTGATCCCGAGTCATTTTGTTAGTCACTTGATATAACCCAGGTTGCTTGGTTATCCATTTGTATGCCTCTTTTCACACCTTCTCGATAGCAGTCCCGTGGTTTCACAAAATCGGCATTTCAAATTCTGAAAAGTGACAAGTTTTAATGCAAGTATTTTGGTTAAGGGTCAAGTGGGGGCGGTCTGGTTTCTTCACCATTTTATTGCATTTTCTTGTACTTTCAATTGCTCAATGAATGGCCTGCTCGTTTTTGCCCGTTTAGAAGCTATGGTTATTGGAAGTTGGGTAATTTTCAACCAAAAAATGTAAATAACTTTTCAAGTATTGATGGTAGCAATTTGCAGTCTTCTGAAAATTTATGTAATTTAATATTTCTAGCATCTTTATGTAGAAATATTGTAGAAATAGTTACAGATACAAAACTGATTTTAACGATGTCTCCACAAAAAAACCTTTATATTTCAGAAGTTATAAGAGCTAGAAAGTTACAGTCTTGAGCAAAGTTGTTCAAAGTAATGTTCCCTACAGCTTTGCCGAACACAATTATTTTGTATCTTATTATGTTAAAAAAAAATTTGCATCTCACTTTTAGGTGGATTAATCTTTAATTTTCTATTACCATAAGAAAGAGTGTTGTAGCTCGAGAAACTTCTCAGAAGACACATAGTACCTTTAATCAACCATTTCAGCGTAAATAAAAAAGCGCATGTTTTGATACCCTTGGCACCACTGTGCAACGGCTTTACTTCCCTTCCGAAGGAAGACGTGACCAGAGATTTTTATGCCTCAGAAAAATCCCACCGACCTCGGCTGGGATTGAACCCAGACCCATTGGGGTGTTGGAAAGCAGTAACGCTTACCACTACACCACCGGCGCCGGCGTCTATAGATCCTGTCTTAAGACATTATTGTCGCCATCGTCCTCCTCCTCTTGCTTGTAGATGCTTTTTTCGCAGCAGCACACATCAAAAGTTCTATCCAAAGGCACTAATTTCCTACTGTATAGCTTTAAATATTTATAAAAAAAAAATGCAAAAATATTTGAAAAAAATTGCAGAAGTCACGAAAAAACAGCGACCGAAAAAACACAATTCTCACGAGTTCTTGGGAACGTCTAAAACAAGAACCTGATATAAACGTAAAAACCTAGCACTGAAACAGTAAACGTAGGCCTATACATGTTTCCGAAGGTAACATCAATTGTAACAGCACAAACATCTCTTGTTCTTATTTCAAAGATTTGCGTAGTGACGATTGCGTTATTGACACGCACATATGCTCGAGGAGTTTGGCATTCCACTTTTGCTAAAAGTCGCAAAGGTTGGGCTCACGAGGTTTTCTAAATAAAAGTTTCCTTTACGAAAGTAAGGTTTCTTGCACGAGAAGAACCACATGGGATGTGCCATTTTGCATTATTCCACATATATTTTCATGGTTGCTGTTCTTTTATGCTGGCGATTGATTCATACTATCTTAACAGCAGTCTTCTTCTTCTTCTTCGCATTTCAAGCTTATTGCATAGCGCATACTAGCTTATTGCGTGCTCTCAACTTAGTGTTCTAAATTTCACTTCCACAGTTATTAATTGAGAGCTTTCGATGCCAATACCAATGCATGAATTTGTATATTGTGTGGCAAGGACAATGATACTCTTTGCCCAGGGAAGTCAAGAAAATTTCCAACCCGAAAGATTCCCGGACTGGGAATCGAACCCGCCGCCTCCGGCTTGGTAATACCGTGCCTTTACTGACTAGGCTATGAGGCCCCTTTAACAGCAGTCATACATTATAACTACTCAATATATTACAAATCCACCACCTCCAACATAAATTGAACAGCAACGTAGAAACCAAATTGGTAATAGTTTAAAAAAACGCCAGAGGTATTCTGAGTAAAACGCATAAAGAGAATCCGTATGTATGTATCTATATTTTTTTGTTTTTCGATTTTTAATATCATCATATCCATAATCTTCCTCTTATTTAGCCTAGTACTTGTGACTTGAGAATGGGGCCTCGGAGAAACAAAATTCCGCTGGGCCATTGCTTCGGTTAGCGCAGTAAGGACTTTATACTGCGGATGTTTTGATTTGATAACATACTGGTAGTTTTGGGAACTTTGTTTTGCCCCCCGAATGTTTATTAAAATTCTAGAAATTGTTCAAGGTGCTTGGAAAATGTTGACGGAATTTTCGGAAACTAATCATAATTTCAATAAGAAAGGATAAAGGGACTTTGTAGATATTCAGGGAACATTAAGGCGATTTCCGACCCTCGGGTTTTTGTTGTGCTGCTCGATAAAGAGCAAATGTTTTGCAACGTACCATATAAACTAGATAATACACTATTTGAAACAACGTCATCAACATCGGGGTCGGACGCATCGTTATTTTAGGCAGATATATATTTAAGCGCGCTGGTCAATATTGGGTGCGACTACTTAGCTCAAATTTTAGAAACACAGAAATGTCCTTAGTCTGTCACAATTGTATCATTAAAACCCTTAAAACCGCTTATAACACGTTACAACTTCCTACTCTGAAACGAATAGCAAACGAATAAAGCATACGAGTATTACGTTATCATATGAAAACGGTTTTAAAATTCAAAAACTATTGTTTGGAAAATTTAAATAAGTTAAATAAATACTTTAGTGAATTGGTACAGCTCTTGTTGCACAAGAATCCAAATACCTACCTTACACCGAACACTTCAAATTAAGAAACTCCACTCCCAGCGCATTTTCAGAATGACTTGACAGAAAGAAAAGCACATCAAACTAGCACACACCGAAAACTAGAAATAAATTCATCGCAAAAGTCAGCACTAGCGGTGCAGAGAAGGGAACGAAAAATCAGCATTTAGAAGCCAGTCAGTGACCTCCCCGGTGCAAACAAAAGAAACCACCAGCAAAAACGCAAACGTCAGTCAGAATCAAGTGTGTGGGCTTTTCAAGCATCTTAATATGGAAAAAGGCATAAGCTCTCCCTCCTGCAAGTGCCACCCCGCGCAAATCTTTTTTTTTTTTATTTTTGCTTCGTTCTTAATTTACTTTGTGCTTTCGTAAAGTCTTCTCTCGCAGGGAGCATTGCGAACATTGCGAATGGACATGGCAGTCACACAGCGCCGCAGATGGATAGCAACTAGACACGAACCCGAACTACGGATCCGACAATCAAGAAGAAAACATGATGATTGAGTACTATTTGCGAATAGAATGTGCTAACAAACGAATTAGTTGAATAGCATTTTGGCGTTGGCTCGAAGGTATCGATGCTGACAGTCGGTTTTGATAGTTTAAACTTGAGCTTGGATTATCAGATTAGAACCGCATGAAGGTATGTTGGAAGTTAGAAGATGCTCGATCCAAATCCACGGGTGTGGAGAGTTGCGCTAATGAGTCTATTTCATCCAATTATGCCTTCAATTGAACAAATAATGCACGAAAAATTCAAATCAGCCTAACGAAAATGAAAGCGAAAAATATAATAAGTCTATCATTTCCAATCGAAAAACCTTTGAAAGCCGTGCCTGAAAAATGCTTCGAAATTGAGAGGATGTGTAGAATCTAGGTATAGTCGCAATAAAACAAAAACATCAGAATTCAAACAAAAACATCATAAATCCTGCGGCAGAGGAGAAACGCCACTATTATTATCGGAATTTCGGGTTTGGGCTGTTTTTTTTTTCTGTATAAAAACGCTCGATGCCCTTGAGGTGCTTTGCTATGAACTAGATCAACCATTAAATGATGCAACCTCGAATGAAGAGCATAGAATACAGTTCGCTCGGTGTTCTTTCATGGTGTTTTATTTTCCAATGAATTAGGAATAGTAAACACCAAGAAGAAAAAATGTTAAACATAAAGAATGCAAGTGGTATACATTTCCATCTTCAAATTAGCAGTTTATACAGTAAGAGTTCGATTATAGCAACACGTTTCCAATGCCTTTAATTTGTTTGTTCTTACAAACCTCAATCTCTGTTTGGGAGCATTTATTGATTACGTCACGCTCTAAATTAGAGAGGGAGTTTACAAATCTTGTCAAAAGGGGGAGCATGCTCCATTTAATATTTTTCATTCACTTTGCAGATGCCTCGAAGCAGTGTTGGCGGTTGCTAATCGAATCCCTTGTGAGATTGAGAACTGCTGGAGTAGTGTCAAAGCCATTAATAACGGTGCAAATATATTGGCTTTGTGGAGAGAAATCGACGATTAGTTCTACGAGGAGTGTCAGGCGGTTTTAGACGAGAAGAATTCAGCACGAACGGTGATGCTACAGCAAGGGGCCCGTCAAAATGTCTGTATTGTTTTAAATTTTCTGTTTTCTGGCTGCATATATTTGTAGTTCATAGTATGGAACCATAAGATAAGAATGAATACTAACTACTACAATGGATAGGTATTGGAAAAACTGATAGAATTATAAATTAATCCATCCAGCGACATTTTCCCGTCATACACAAGCTTGCAGCAGTTCTGCGACTGTCAAATGCATGCGAGAACGTTTCTTCTTCTGTGATTTTACTAGCGGTCGTTCAAAAGTGTACCTGTACACTAAAGAGCCTGCATTTATAAAGAGACGACATATTATCCATTTGACAGGTCTTCTGCTCGATTGGAATGACATGACTTTGACAGACAATCGATTGTTCCAATTTTGACATGTCGCCTCTTTATAAATTTAGGCTCTTTACTGTACACTTGCAGCCGTGCACAAGCTGAAAAATTTCAAATCGGATGATGGTTAAGAAAAAATGTCAACATTTACCAGCACTGGCAAAAACAGCAATCCCTTGATTTCCAGGTTAAGAAGCGCCACGTAGAATAGTTGGAGTGCGAAGAAATAGAGCAGCTGTATCGTGCTCAAGAGACGCATAAGTTTTCCAAGAAACTGAACAAATCCCGCAAAGGTTTTGTGCCGCGAGCCGAAATGTGTCTGGATAAGGATGAAGGTATCTAAACGGATGAACGTGAGGTTATCGAAAGATGCAAGCAGCACATGAACACAAGAATGCCATCTCCCACGATAAATGAAGTTACGGATGCTATCAAAATGCTACTTGTCCGAACCAACTGACAGTCAGGATCTGGGAATCAAATCAACTACCGAAGGATAGGAAAGAGGGTTAATATGCCCAATATACAAAATGGATGATAGGCTAGAATGTGAAAACTATCGATCGACCACTATTCTCAACGCAGCTTACATAGTGCTTTCCAAGAAGCAAGCGGAAAGCGATGAGTCAAAAGTTGTGTGTTGCCATAATCGGACCTTTATCGGACCTTGCAATAGAAGCAGTGCGCAGTGCCATTGGTCCAAAATGCAAAAATAAATGGAAAAAAAACTAATAACTAGAAATAAACGGGATTGCGATTAGGCTAATTATTATAATTTTCTCACATACTCAAGTCGTGTTGTTGCTCAAAATTTTAGACTGATTTGAGATTAGAGCGCAGCTGCGTGTAAGTTCGGAAATAGACGTCACTGTTTACCAAAGCAGTTGCACCGTAATGTGTTTTCAAAACAGACGCATTGTGTTTTGTTAACTATAATAACAAGGTATCGAAGATTTGTCGCAAGTAGTAATCTCAAATCACTCCGGAAGTATACTTTACACTAAATTACACAAATAAGGTAAATATTTGGACACCTTCAACCCTTGTGTCCGTCTTCCTTAGCCCTTCATCCTCCTGTTTATCAATTGTTACCTTTAGCAAGCCGCGAGTAATCGGCCCCCGCTCTACTAACTTATGTTCTAAGTAATTTTGTTAAACAAAAATTGTATTTCGACTTCGTGAAGCTACTGCGAATGAGCCTGGACAAATAAATAAACTATTATATACAAATTTAAATTTTTTATATCTTTTGAAGGATGGCAATGATTTACAAAGTTAGGATTAAGGTTGCTTCCCCTCACTTCGCTATCAAACATGTTCACTCTGAGTGAACACTCAAGAATAATAAAACCGCTGATTGTGACTCTAGGATACCGAAATTGACAGATTAATTTAAATGATAATAAAAATGAATTTCTGTCTGTCTGTCTGTCTGTCTGTCTGCCCAGACAACCAAAATGCACGTATATTCAAAGTTGTTTTCGTGATATACAAACATATATACAAACAAACAAGTCGTATACAATGCAAAGAAATGGCTTATACGTACAAAAGTGGAGGCCATATACGAGCATATTTTCGTTTAATTTTAAACGAGTTTATTTAACATCATAAACGATTTAATCTGTAATAACAAATTCATTTTCAAAAGTCTTACGATGTAATCCGATTCAATTTGTGATACAATACGACGGAAAAATGAGCCATCGCATATAAGTCAGAAATTTTCATTCTATACGATTTAACTTAAACATAATGCGAGGTATGCCATTCTTATATGCGATTTTGACTTAACCTGTAGCAATTTACGATACTGTCTGTACATTTTTATACGACTTCTGTCTGTCTGTCTGTCTGTCTGTCTGTCTGTCTGTCTGTCTGTCTGTCTGTCTGTCTGTCTGTCTGTCTGTCTGTCTGTCTGTCTGTCTGTCTGTCTGTCTGTCTGTCTGTCTGTCTGTCTGTCTGTCTGTCTGTCTGTCTGTCTGTCTGTCTGTCTGTCTGTCTGTCTGTCTGTCTGTCTGTCTGTCTGTCTGTCTGTCTGTCTGATTGTCTGTCTGTCTGTCTGTCTGTCTGTCTGTCTGTCTGTCTGTCTGTCTGTCTGTCTGTCTGTCTGTCTGTCTGTCTGTCTGTCTGTCTGTCTGTCTGTCTGTCTGTCTGTCTGTCTGTCTGTCTGTCTGTCTGTCTGTCTGTCTGTCTGTCTGTCTGTCTGTCTGTCTGTCTGTCTGTCTGTCTGTCTGTCTGTCTGTCTGTCTGTCTGTCTGTCTGTCTGTCTGTCTGTCTGTCTGTCTGTCTGTCTGTCTGTCTGTCTGTCTGTCTGTCTGTCTGTCTGTCTGTCTGTCTGTCTGTCTGTCTGTCTGTCTGTCTGTCTGTCTGTCTGTCTGTCTGTCTGTCTGTCTGTCTGTCTGTCTGTCTGTCTGTCTGTCTGTCTGTCTGTCTGTCTGTCTGTCTGTCTGTCTGTCTGTCTGTCTGTCTGTCTGTCTGTCTGTCTGTCTTTCTGTCTGTCTGTCTGTCTGTCTGTCTGTCTGTCTGTCTGTCTGTCTGTCTGTCTGTCTGTCTGTCTGTCTGTCTGTCTGTCTGTCTGTCTGTCTGTCTGTCTGTCTGTCTGTCTGTCTGTCTGTCTGTCTGTCTGTCTGTCGTCTGCGCAGCGCACCGATCAATGATGACTTGATCGAGTAAACAAACCATCGATAGTGCGGTTGACACCGAGAGATACATGCTGCGTCTACAGCTGAAAGTAAACTGAGCTACTCTTGTATGTTGATTTTAACATTTTTTTTTTTTTGTTAATTAATTTATTTGTACAGGCTCAATTGAATAATAATGATAATTATGTCCTTTTTGGCAAGTATTATTACATCATATTTTTGACATGATTGAAGTGCAGCCACTTTGATGTGATATCAAAATTTTCACTGTGAAGATGCACTTCCACAGTTATTAATTGCGAGCTTTCAAAGCCTGCACCTTTTTTTGCGTTAGTATAATTGTGTGGTAAGTACAATTATACTCTATGCCCAGGGAAGTCAAGAAAACCGGAAATCGAACCCAGCCACTTCCAGCATGGTCTTTCTTTGTAGCTGCTCCTATAACGACTGAGCTAAGGGAATCCATCATTGTAGTTCCCTGTAGGATGGCCTCGATCGCGAGTGATTTATGGTTCGGTGAGTTTAGATTTTGCTTATTTTAAAACATAATTCGGGATTCTGGCAAGCATGTTCCGCAAAGCTCATTTCTAGATCAAATGAACGTAAAGCGGGTTTCATTTTGATTCGTTGTGTTTGAGTCCGCACCACTAGACTTATAAGACAGAACAGAAAAATATTCAAATTAATTATCAAAAATCAACGAAAAATATGAAAGTTTTTAGATTCTGTTCGCTCTTTACCAAATTAATGACCATCGCGTAAAAGTAGAACTTAGGGAAGGAATAAGTGCTTTTTCGTAGCTTCATGTCTGCAGGTTTGAAAAATCGATTATAGCGTTAACTCCATCCTAAGTGGTGGGTTTGGATGTGAAGGACTTGACTGCCTCAGACAGATGTTAGAATAACTAAGCAAACAATCGTGGAATCAAACCAATCATATTAAAGAGTTTCATAGTCACATTGCTTGCACATAGTGTTTTGTGAAAATTATCGTCGTTTTCATCAGTGCCAGGTTTGACTGGCTACAACAACTCAATCATAAGTGGTGTGATGTGATATGAAGGGCTTGATCGCCTTAGAGCAACCGTTTTTGCTTTGCTTGATCTTGACTAAGAAAAAACGGCTACCCCTTGCCAGCCGTCGAAAAGAGATGTATGGAATTCAACACTCCGGCATCTCTCAGTGTTACAATAAGCCACCGGACGTTGGCCTGCTGGATTCATACCATCGCACAGTGGGGCGAATTTAAAAACTGGGACATGGCCATTTGCGATGAAACTATTGAGTGTAGCATTTTGATGTCTTCTAGAATGTTTCTTAAATTCTTTAATTCTTTAAATTTTAGCTTAAGGAGAGTAGACACTAAGATAAAAAAAATCGATGAACATCTATGGAAACATTGTAGATAAAGGCATTTTTAGCAACTTGGTCAATAACAGTATGTTTTGTTTTCCTTGATTTATTTTCCTTCGATCTTGTTTTCCGTGCTGAGCACCAATGCTACCGACGCACAGTGGTCCAGATCTGTAAAAACCCGGTCAAAAGTGATTATCTCACGAACGATGCATTTTAGACATGTGGTGTCTTCAGGAAAGTTTCTGGATATGAAAAGCCCCTTCTTATGACATTGACAGATCAATGATTAATCCCCCTAGAAGTGAGATCGAAAATTTATTTTTGTCAAAGTTTCATATTTTGGATCGGTGTCTTCGGCAAAGTTTTAGAAAATATCATAACAAGAAACTTTGCTCAAGGCACTAGGTGTCAATTTCTTTACCCTATTGAAATATGGAACGTTTTTTTTATAGAAACCCCGTTAATTTAAGTTTTTGCTCTATAACAATGTTCATTCAACTGCTACAGGCTTAAAATGTTCTACAAAATTTTTCAAAACATCAAAACACACAAAATTTTTGAACATTATAGGATACTAAATTGCATAATAGGTCAGTTATTATTGATTTTTCCGAAAAAATAATAATTTTTGGCCACTTAATTATGATTTACTACCATTCTCCACGAAATCTGCATAACGTTTTTGGTGCAACGTACATAGCATGCGTTGCTTTTTTGTGTACCCTTCGGTCTTTCAAAATCACATGGTTGTGAGTCCGCACGTGTTTTTCGAGAGATTAAAATTCCAGTATCCAAATCGTGTGCTTGAAGCCGAAATTTAGCAGATTTGTTTATCCCTTCTTATCATTTGAATAGTGAATTAATTACGTTTTTCATAGAATGAAGCCATTTTCTTCAACGCGACGGAAGCTGCTAGAAATTATCCGTGAGAAATCAGCTTTTAGTAGAGATGAGCAGAAAAACCACGTCACTTCTTATGTGTTGAATTGCGTTTGTTCATTGAATGCAACAAATCCAACGGATCTCATCATTCAACATGTTCGAAGCATAATTTCATCATTTTGTGGTATGTTTTGATTATTAATACTAACTACCAATAGCTTAAGACCCATTCAATATATCTGAAATAGACAAGCTTTATGAGCGATGGGACAAATGTCACAGAAAATTTTCTGCTTTTGAAGCTAAGTATAGTAAGTGGCTTGATGAGGATGTTTTGTTTTATATCGAGGATACTTCTGTGGAAATGAAGGAAAAGGAGGCGAATAAAGGTCGGCCATCTGTGGCTTTCGAGAATTCGTCAGCTCGCAGTAAGCAGTGGAAAACAGAGACACTCAGAGAGCAGCATAGTGGTGCAGAGTTGCTGCATGCAGCTGCCATGCAGCTGCCATGCAGTTCAGAACCGTTGGGAAAAAGCTGCTTCAATTTGTTGCTGAAAATCCTCAAAAAGCCAGTGATTTTCTTGATGCGTACAAGAATACAGAGATGCATTCATTGCCTGTCAAACTG
The DNA here is from genome assembly GCF_037179485.1 of Ochlerotatus camptorhynchus. Lineage (NCBI taxonomy): Eukaryota > Metazoa > Arthropoda > Insecta > Diptera > Culicidae > Ochlerotatus > Ochlerotatus camptorhynchus. Next base: position 2,226,936 of record NW_027040855.1, on the reverse strand, counting down.
ACTCCTGAGGAAGGTGTTTCATTGATCATTGAAGCTGATCTAAGTAAAAATCAATATAATTTGCTTAGGTCTGTTGGAAAAGCGCACCATGCTGACATTTTCCCTGCATATAATGTGGTACTAGAGGCCAAGAAAAAAGCGTACCCCCCAGCAGAAGCTATCACAGTATCTGAAACAAGTGCAGAAGTTAAGCTCCAGTATTTGGTAGACTTGGACGCTAAAAGGATCGCGGAACACTTGGAAAGTGAAGGATTGTTGGAAAATTCAATTGAGATGAGATTGGAGTTGCTGCATAAGTGGGGCTGTGATGGCAGTAGTGGGCACTCACAGTATAAACAGTCGATTTCCTCCGAGTCTTCAGATGATAGCTCTGTACTGTTGACAGCTATAGTGCCACTACAGTTGAGAACTATCAATGAATCCGGTCCTCCAATCACCATTTGAACAAATCCTGCGCCCTCGTCAACAAGGTTTTGCAAGCCTATCCGCATACAATTCATAAAAGAAAATAAAATAACCTTGAAGCGTGAAGAACAGTATGTATCTGACCAAATTACGTCACTGCAGCCATCCATGGTACAACTGAAAAATGGAAATGAGTTGAAAATATATCATCGTCTCAATATGACCATGATTGACGGAAAAGCTCGAACCATCCTGACGGATACGTCATCGATGGCTACCTGCTATGCCTGTGGAGCAACTCCATCCGCAATGGCTGTGGATCAAGTGTTATTGCGACCAGTAAACGCTTCAACATTTAAATACGGAATTGCAGTTCTTCATGCACGGATTCGCTTTCTGGAGCTAGAGTTGCATGTTTCCTACAAAATGGAGCTTAAAAAATGGAGCGTAAACCAGCAATTGTATAAAGAAAGGAAAGAGATGATCCAGAAACGATTAAAGGAAGAACTGGGATTGCTCGTCGATGTTGTCAAGCCAGGAAGCGGAACTACCAATGATGGCAATACGGCTCGCAAATTTTTTGATAATATTTCCATTGTGGCAGATATCACTGGGTTCGACAGAGAAGTTATGGAGCGATTCTCGGTGATTTTAACTACTCTAGCCTGTGGTCGCGAAATTGATACCGAGAAGTTCAGAATATTCGCACTCGAGACAGCCCGTTTATTTGAGAAAAAGTATCCTTGGTACTACATGCCATCATCAGTGCACTTTATACTAATTCATGGTGCTGATGTAATGGAGTCGATGGAGCTTCCGATGGGTCTTTACTCGGAAGAAGCGTTAGAAGCTCGGAATAAAAATGTAAGGTCATTTCGAGAGCATCGGACGCGAAAGACCTCTCGCCAAGCCACAATGACGGATCTGTTGCAAAGATTAATTTTAGCGGGTAAGAAAATTCTTTTAAAAACAGCAAAAATAAGAAATAACATATCTCTTGGTTTATTACAGGCGATATACTTTTGTCAATGACCAGACCAATGAAATCCAAGTTATCCCAAACATTACCTGATGCTGTGCAAAATTTGTTGAAATTTTAATGCATGAATGAAGACTGTTTGAAATTAGCCAAGTTTTTATATAATATTAATATCTGTTACTTAATATGTGCATTTACCAAACCATGATTGTGCCAAGCTAACAATAAAGTATTAGCAATACTGAAAAAGAAGTTAGGCTTTGAAAAAATAAAGAAAGCTTAATTTTGTTTTGCGGCAGCAAATCGCCATCAAACTGCAAAAACATATATTTTTCAATAAAAATAAAGAATTACTTCTATTTGAGAATACAGTACGGTGGAATATTTTGAAAATATGTGGCCCTACTTTGAAGCAGTAGAGGTTCAAAAAATATTATATGTACGAAAAACTCAATATTAAGGTGTTTTCCATAGAAAACATCGCATATTACGCATTATGTTACCTCTAACTCATGTTTCTACATGTTTCTGCATGAAATGTCGAATGTTTTGATAAAAACACACCTAAACGATTATTTTGCAATTGATTTCATCGTGGGATTTCGTGGAGAATGGTAGTAAATCATAATTAAGTGGCCAAATATTATTATTTTTTCGGAAAAATCAATAATAACTGACCTATTATGCAATTTAGTATCCTATAATGTTCAGAAATTTTGTGTGTTTTGATGTTTTGAAAAATTTTGTAGAACATTTCAAACCAGTAGCAGTTAAATGAAAATTGTTATAGAGCAAAAACTTAAATCAAGGGGGTTTCTATAAAAAACGTTCCATATTTCAATGGGGTAAAGATATGGACACCTAGTGTCTTCAAAAAAGTTTCTTGTTATGATATTTTCTAAAACTTTGCCGAAGATACCGATCCAAAATATGAAACTTTGACAAAAATAAATTTTCGATCTCACTTCTAGGGGGATTAATCATTGATCTGTCAATGTCATAAGAAGGGACTTTTTATATCCAGAAACTTTTCTGAAGACACCACATGTCTAAAATGCATCGTTCGTGAGATAATCACTTTTGACCGGGTTTTTACAGATCTGGACCACTGTGCGACGCCAGGGAGGCAGCTCCCACACCTGAACCCTACCTATCGACCCATCAACTCATGAACCGGGGACCAACGGCTTTACTTCCCTTTCGAAGGAAGGCGTGATCAGAGATGTTATGCCTCAGAACATCCCGGCGGCGCCGACTGGGATTGAACCCAGGCCTGTTGGGGTGAGAGGCAATAACGCTTACCACTATACCACCGGCACCGCTGTCCAAAACAGTAATTTTCTATTCCTCAAGTGTATGAATTTATAGGAAGAAAATGAAGTACAAATGGTATACTCCCAACAAACAATTTGAGTTGATCAACAACTGAATAAGCCATTTTTTAGCTGAAGAAGCTTATTTTTGCCTGAATAAGCTCTTATTCAACATTCAATGTTGGTTGGCCCTCTTAAAAACAGTGTTTTTACCATAATTTTTCGTTTGAATTTCTCAAGTTTTGCAATATTCTAAAAAGTTGTAAGTGTTCTAAAAATGCACATTTTTGCTGAAGAAAACAAATTGCTATCTCTTCGATTTAAGGATTTACGTCCGTTGAACTGAATTGATCAAAATAATATAATTGCTATATAAGAAACAAAAATTGGGCAGTAGAGGGTTAAAATGCCAAAACATTATTTGAACTCCAAAATGGCACCTATAGTGCCAAAATAGTATTAAGAAATCCAGCTTTACTTCAATATCGGATATCTGGTATCCAATGTATCGCAATTTTGACGGCATTAAATCTTACTATGCTCAAAGCTTTTTAATTTACAACCATTCATTGGTTAAATTCATTAGTAGGATGCGTCGCCGTGCCAAAACCGTTAATGCATCATAAATATCAACTGGTATGGTGATGCTTGCTAGTGCTTAAATAAAAATTTCAAAAATGGTTTTCTCTGAGACATCACTTCAGATAGGAAAAGCTTTGTGCGAAATAATTAAAGGAAAACATTGACGAAATTTTTTTGCGATCTGACGTGACGTCTCAGGGAAAACCATTTTAGAAATTTTGATTTACTCACACTTTCACCTTAATAAGCGCTTATGCAGGCAAAAATATGCTTCATCAGCTAAAACATTGCTTATTCAGCTTTTAATCAGCTCATATTGTTTGTTGGGTTCATCAATCTTTGCGAACCGTGATCAGGAAATCCCCGATTGTGACTCTAGAAAACAAATCGGCAGGTTCCTTTCAACCTCTTATTGTAACTAACAAATACAAAATGTCGTTATAACATCTTATGATTCCATAATACCATAAAACATTCCATTGAAACAATCGCACCATTCAGCGGGAATTCGAATCATTTTTTTCTCAACTCTCCTACAATAAACGCACATGGAGCATCCAAGAAACTGCGCGCTAATCAACAACATCTATAGCAGGAACTGCACACGGAGGAGTAAAATACATTTCAAGATTCGGTTGTTTACACACTTAAATGTCGTACCGGTAGGGGTGGGTAGCAGCGGTTTCGCGAGGAAGGGGGTTATTTTGATCTAACAAACATCTTGTGTCGATATATGCTCGTATTCGTTTTTCAACTTCCTCACTACCTACTACAGTGTGCCTGTAGCTGGCTACAAGATGCTCTTCTAATGCCAAAAACAGCGCAGGGATAGTTTGGTAGTGGTAGCTCGGCGTGCAATTGAGTTCTGGAGAGATACTAAAGCACAGGCCACGCGTTACTTCGTGAATCTGATTTAGGCGGGGAGGTGCGGATTAGGGAAATCGAGGTAAGAACTCAGCTGGATGGCAATATGCTTAGTTTTTATTTCATTTGAGCGTGCGGCGCTTTCGTATAAAAATAGTGGTATAAGCAATGCGGTGGAGACGGTGGTAGTAGTGCGATATTTTTTTTTCGGCAGACTCATAGAAAATATACGCGAGAATTTATGAAGCATTAGCCAAATACAAACATACCCAGGAGTGACATAGGAACTACGAAGAGAAGAGAGCAGTAAAATAAAAACTCTGCCATCAGGCAAGAGTGCAATAGAATATCGAATATGTTGATGACCTAGTTCAAGGATTATTCGCCATGAGCAAAGCATAGTTTTCGATTCCTGCCGGTTGATGTTGATGATATGCTGCGCAATGACGGTTGGGTGTTGTGTGTTTTTTTTTTTGCTTGTTTCCTTCTTAGTAGAAACTCCACGTTGGCAGCTAACTTCCTATAAATGAAGAATATCAGAACTGAATGATCGCATCTTTGTGCGCCGATATGTTTACTGCTGTTGGTCTATATGTTATAAAACAAAGTTTACAGGGGGTGAAGTATTGATTTGAAATAAAACTGGCAATGTATCCAGCTGCGATGACGATATAGTGTCTGTAATGGCTTGTTGATGTTCCTGAGAACAACTTTTGATTAGCTCCTCCGGTGGGTTGATTTATGGCTAGAAAATGTTTGTTAATGATTCTTAAGACGTAACATCCCAACACGACAAGGAACTTGATGCCAAAAGGGATGATGATGATGAGTCATACCTTAAGCTTCAAAATATACACGTCGACATAATATGGCCGCCATACACTACATAATTCAAAGAACGCAAATTATTCCACACTGCGTGGCAGGTAAACATATATGGGCCTCCCTAGCTCAGCTATAAAGAAAGACCATGCTGGAGGTAGCTGGGTTGGATTCCCGGTCCGGTCTAGGAATTTTTCGGGTTGAGCAAAGTCTGAGATAAAATTGAAAACTGTCATTGCTGTCATTTTGATCGTTATTTAAGCGATAAATATATTTAAAAATATCTAGTTCGTTTATTTGGAAGGCTCAATCGCGTAAGTTTTACGGAGCCGATAATTCATTGTTCTTTGTTTTAAACAAAATTCACTTAATTCTATGTCTAGTAGGAGTTGGGCCGAATACTCCCGGCTTACCCAAGGTTAGAGGGGTACATTGTCGAAAGATAGGAAAAGGGGAGGAGCTTGGGGTAGGGTTTCGTTATCTCATCAGAGCGATGTCACCAGTATGAACGGTAGTGTGGTAGATTCATTATAATATTACGGATTTTCCAAGAAGGTGTCCACAATTAATTTTCGGCTCGCTGCTTCCATCAAGCATAACTTCTTTTAAAGAAAATGAATCGCGATGAACTTTTCAGCTCTGAAAGAGGAAACATTTCAAAACAAACTGCTGCCAAAACATTCCAGATTTGACCGCTAGGAGCACTGCAGTAGAATAAACAGTGCGTCCAGATATTAAATGACTCAAGCTTTATTTCCTCTAGGCTCATTTGTGGCTCATAGTTTGCATCCAATTTAGAAAAAAACACGGATCTGTAGGTCTACTTTCAGGAATTGACCATTTGCCGATGATTCAGGATATTCAGAGGTGTTAGCGGAGCGTGAAAAAGAAACAACTGATCGCTAAGGATTATAACAGTGGAATGAATATTTTTTTACTAATCGTTCTTTACAGGCTACTTTGATAGGTTTAGGTTTCAGATGGTTGCTTTGATTCTTCGGTATCTCAACACTCCTCCTCGAACTGCACAGGTAGCACACCAGTCGATGTTCGATGTTTTGTTATCTTGAGTGTGTTCAATGGTTTGGTGAGCATGTCCGCAACCATATGCTCCGTTGGACAGTAGATCACGGACAGCATGCTTTGTTGAACTGAAACTTGGTATCAACGTGTTTGAACCGGCGTTCCAGTTTCTCAGACTCCTCGAGTAGCAGGATTTGAGTTTCCGGCTCATGGAAATCCTTCATCAGCTTTCGAATTCAGAGAAGCTTTTGGCATGCCGATGCAGCAGCAATAAGCTCAGCCTCCGTTGAAGATAGGGCAACACAGGTTTGCTTCCTTGCCGCACAACTGATCCCAATGATCAATCTGCATCCAAGGTCAACATTCTTGCCGCCAAAATGCAATTGAAAATGCTTTGTCGCTAGGAAATACCGCATAGTGCGCTTTGCTTCAGTCCAATCTGCTGCATTCGGGGCACTCACCTTTCGCCCAAGTAACGAAACGCTGATCGCTACATCTGGCCTCGTATTGATCGCTATGTAGAGCAAACCACCAACCAAACTGGAGTACGAAGTATTGTTTGGTAGCTTGCTGGACTCCTCCTCCTTTGCTTGAAGATAACCGGGGTCCATCGGGATAAGTTATGGCTTTGTCGTTTCGAGTCCGAATCGCGACGCTAGCCGCTGTAGCACTATTGGTTGAGCAGAAACCTTCCATCATTTTCCCGCTCCACCTGTATGCCCAGGTACTGCCGCACATCGGCAAGGGAAGTGGGTTTGAACTTCCTCGATAATGCTTTCAGGATCGCTTCATATTCCGCCTCGGTCTCACACACGATGAGCATATCGTCGACGTACAGAAGGATGAACGCTTGCTTGCTTGTTATCAGAGCGTGAAAAAGAAACAACTGATCGCTAAGGATTGCAACAGTGGAAGCGTGCTGGGCCCATAACCTGTTAGCAGAGCGTGAAAAAGAAACAACTGATCGCTAAGGATTGTGACAGTGGAATGAATAATTTTTTATTAATCGTTTTTTACAGGCTATTTTGATAGGTTAAGGTTTCAGCTAGTTACTGTTATTGTTCGTTATCTCAACAACAGGACCCTTTTCCGGCCACCTGGTAGCAGAAATGATATGGTGATGGCATATTTCCTCTATGCTCAAGGTTGTATGCAATTTAAAAAAAAGTAGCGGATCTCCAGCTCTACTGTCAGCAATTGACCAATTTGCTGGTGATTCCGGATATTCACCGAACCGTTTTGTGGCCATCCAGTAGGAGAATCGATATGGTGATTGCATATTTTCTCTGTGCTCATGATTGTATGCAATTTTGAAAAAAATCGTGTATCTCCAACTCTACTTTCAGGAATTGGTCATTTTCCCGGTGATTCCGGATACTCAGAGAACCATATTTTGATTACCCGGCAAAAAAATCGATATGGTGATGATATATTTTCTATATACTCATGATTTTACGCAATTTTGACAAAAAAAAAACGCGGATCCCCACGCCAACTTTGATGAATTGACCATTTTCGCGATAATTCCGGATATCCAGAGGACAATTTTATTGCCACCTGGTAGCAGAATCGATATGGTGATGACATATTTCCTCTATGCTCATGATTGTATGCAATTTAAAAAAAAAATATCGGATCTCAACCGTATGCGTAATAATGTTTACACCATCGTACAAATAAGGTTACCGTTTCACCTGTGCATACAATGCCTTGGTTTTCTTGGCATGCACGTAGCCTATAGCTCATACCGTAGTAGGCTGAGTATAAAAGAAAATGATTTCTTAGTTTGACAGTTGCACCATGACGAAGTGGTAGCGCATTCGTGATTTATCCCACGCGCAAATGTCGCAAAAAGACATTACAATCGCCGTGGGAGTGTCCCGGTGGACCGTCAAAAGGGTTTTAGACCGAGAAAAGAAAGGACAACTATCCGCGAAGGTGGCCACAGGTCGTCCGAGGTCAGTTCGGGTTACGAGGGTTATCGCTGCTATCAAAAGAAAGATTCGGGTGAATCCAGTGCGTTCAATAAGGAAAATGACAAATGAACATGGGATCAGTGACTTTACGGCACGGAAGATCGTAAAGGAAGATTTCGGGGCGAAGTCAAGGGCATGGAAAAAAACTCACATTACCAACCGCATCCGGGAGCTACGAGTCGAACGATGCAAGAAAATCTTGAACTTCCTTAAGCGAAAAAATCCGGTAATCCTGTTCACCGACGAGAGCATGTTTACCCGTCGATCCCGTCTCAAATTCCAGAAACAACCGGTATCTTAGTTCTCTTCCGATAAAAGACGTGGCCGACGAGCACAAGAACGTGTATCTGACCAAGCATCCTGCTAGCGTTATGGTGTTTGGATTGGTGGCTTCTGATGGCAAAAAAATGGACCCGGTGTTCATTCCAGAAGGCGACAAGGTCAACACGGAGGTCTACATCGGGATTTTAAGTAAGTATGTTCTTCCGAACTGCACTCAGTTGCAGGAACATCTTCCGTTCTGGGCGAAGGATATGTGGCCGCCATCCAGCCCCGATCTTAATCCGCTGGATTACTCAATATGGCGCGTCATGAAGGCCAAGGCCTGTTCTAAACGCCACCCGAGTACAGCAAGCCTCAGACAAACATTGACCCGTACCTGGAGAGAAATGAATCCAGACTACATTATAAGAACCTGCCGTGCGTGTGGAGGCCATAATTGCAGCAAGTGGAAACTCGATCGATGATTAACATAGTTTAAGACTCTGAGAAACATCCCCCTTTCAATAAATAAAAAAAAATCCAAAACGAAATGTTTGAGGTTTTTTTTTAAATTTTGACATTGCTCAATGATGTAAACATTATCACGCATAAGGTAGGTCTATTTTCACGAATTGACCATTTTGCCGGTTATTCCAGATATCGAGAAGCGTTTTTTTAACAATGCGGTAGCAGAATGGATATGCTGATGGCATATTTCCTCTTTGATTATGCAATTTAGGAAAAAATCGTGGATCTCTAGGTCTACTTTCAGAAATTGACCATTTTCCTGGTGAATCTGAATTTCCGCAGAGCCACCTCTCACAGGTTTTCCCGTCCCGACTGGCGAACTACAGGTCCAATCGGTTCCCTGTCTGTTGCGATCGAAAGTAGATAGTCGTACCTTTCAAATAGAGGCTCAATATTAAAATGTTGGTAGCCAAATTTCCAAGAACCAGTCATGTTCACATGAATCGACACGAATTTTGCTCGTGACGATTCTGGGTTTTTCCGTTACGGATTGCCAACATCAGGTCCAATTGGGTTTTTATCTATCTTAAATGAAAGTAGATAGCCATACCTGGCTGGATCAATGCGATGAATTGATCATCGCATTGTCGATAACCAGCCATGTCAGCCATGAATCGACACGTATTTTGAAGCCTTGGTACTTTGACGAAGTTTCGATGGGTTGGGGTTATGTCAATTAAGTTAGATGTACTCAAAAAGCTAAGAGAATACATAATTATAGCAAAGTGTAAGAACTCCGAACATTTTGGAAAATATAATGTTTTATGCTCCCACTCGCTCTCTAAAGAATAGAAATTTGTATTATATTAAAAACCAAAGAACAAACTATGCCAAAATTGGGCCTTTTACAAAAATGGGCCTTCATATAACTAATATTGCGAAATAATGGATGTAACAATGAATAGAAGTGAGCTTAAAAACATTTTATTTTCGAGGATGGCCAGATAGAGGAAATGGATGTAATGTCAGCCTAAATGCCTCTCATTTGGGCCCATACATAAATTCAGCAATCGACTAAATTTTCAATAGCGACCAAAAATATCTATTAGTACCGTCCCAATGGCGCGTTTAACTAGATTGACGATTGATTGACGACAAATAAATAAATTGAATAGTAAAGGATCATTTGAAATGAAGCAGAACAATATGATGCTCACTAGTGCCACCTAGTGTAACATTTTAGTTCTAAACATTCTACTATTGGAAAGGACTCATTCATCTCAACAACTTTGCTGAAGAAATGATAGTTCTACATAGGCATGATTACAAGATATTATATAAAACAGTGTTTATTTGCTCACTAGCGCCATCTTATGAGATAATAGTGATACGTGATTTTAGTTTTGGTTCCATCAAAACTTCTCATAACAAAATATTTTTTTACAGCAATAGAATCATTCTATTTTGTAAGGGTAATTTGTCAGATTCAGCAGAAATCTCTAAATCAAACTTTTTTATATGGACTAGCACCACTTACTGAGTGAAGCAAGGTTGCGAAGACTCATTTCAGCTAAAATAATGTTTTTCGGAATAATAAAACCAAAAGATGGTATGATTGCATGTTTTACTTGTAACTTACAAGAAGAGGTTACAAAGTATGCGTTGGAAACATAAAACCTGTAAATTTTGCTTTCTATGAGTCACAATCAGCGATTTGCTGATCGCTGAGTGAGTGAGTGAGTGAGTGAGTGAGTGAGTGAGTTTGTGAAAAATCGTTGATTGTGACTCTCATGAAGTGAAATAAACAGGTTTAATATGTCAAACACATTCTTTGCAACCTCTTCTTGTATCCTACCAATTCAAAATTTGATCATGGCATCTAATTATTTCATAATTTAGAAAAACATTGTTTTAGCTGAAATGAGTCTTTGCAACCTTGGAGTGAAGCCATGAAAAACGGCCACTATGACCGAGGCACAAGATATTTACAACAAATTTTGCTACCCATAAAAGCATAACTGTCCGATATGAAGAGGAAATCAAGCAGAGTTGCGACAATTATGCTTTTATGGGCAGTATGGTACATCACAATATTAATTAATAGAATTTAAATAGGTAATAAAACGGAACAATAACCGATCTCGCGTATGGCGTTGCTCCCAAACACATTCCATAAAAAACAATGCATGGCAGGAAGTAAACTAAGATCAAGATTTCCTCGGCTTGCTGATTTGTGGTATTTAGTCGAACAAGCTGCAGTTTAGATGATTAGTAAAAAGAAGCACAAGTAACACACAAAAGTTACCGTAAAGCACCGAGATCCGGATACGTGTATAAGTTGATTATCAAATGTTACCATGCTCGAAATAATACGCACATTTCATCACCATATTTATTATTTTTAACGACCGGATCAACGAACCATCCGGTATTCGGTGCATTACGGCACATAAGAATTTTTTATACCACCCATTTGCCAAAAAAACATACCGCCTGGTATGATTCCCGAACTAGAAACCAAAAGTAGTTTTTAATGGATTCAAAAATATGCAACCCCTAGAACAACGCCAAGCGCATGGAAATTTATTCCTAAAACGAAAACATCAGACGTTAGATTTTAACCACCGGGTTGATGTGTCTAGGCACCGGAACGCATCTAAAACCCAAAAAAAACTATCAAAATAGAACTTAGAAAACAAAGCAAAATGAGGAAAATAGAAAACTAGCCCATAACAACACAAAAATGCTACTCTGCTGCATTAAAACTGAATTTGCTAGAATTTTTCCATTTTTTTTTTTTGCTTTTGTTCAACACCTCTCACTGAAATAATCCCCCACCCCCTCTACCTGGCCCAACGATCCTCGATCGCACTCATTTGGATTCAACCTGATTGCGCGCTCCGGTGATGATTAGATTCGCAATGCCGCTTATGTGAGTGTGTGTGTATTAATGGAGCTACTTTTTGGTCTTCTGCTTCCTAGATCGAATGTTCCACACACTTTTACCCAAAGCACTCACTGCACCACACGCGGAATGCTAGTGCAGAAGTTAGGTATAGTGTTTGGTATTCTGCTGGTGAAATGGAAGGTTCCTTCAGCCAAATTTTGCGTTGCGGGTCGATTCATGGTTGTTTTTTATTTATTTTTTTCATTCTGAACAAGAACAAGAAAAACGGCCCGGGTCGTTTTCGGGGGGTTCGATGGGAATAGCAGAAAGTAAACGCGAAGAAATCGCACCGCGCTTAGATTCGCATAGACGCGAATGAATAATAATGCTTCATTGTGTTGAACGAAGGAACCAACAAAAAAAAAGTAGTTTGAATGAGAGACGTGCGGAATGCAAGAATATTTCCCGTAGGCAAGAGGAAGGAGCACGAACAAATGTATTGAGTCACTCTTGGGATGCGATTTTTTGACTATTATAATTTTTATACCCCCGAAAGCCATCCACGGTCGTCAGAATGTTGGTAAGCGATCGCACATTGGGGTGACCCCTTGCAAAAACTGGTTAATTTTTTGTTTGTTTAAAATCGTAGTTAACTCACCATACATTTTGCGTTCAAAAGTTTGTATTAACAATTTTTAGGGAGGTTCTAAATTTTTTACTATGGGCTTTTGATTGTAAATACATTTTGAGTTCAAAATTTTGTATTAACAATTTTTAGGGAGGTTCTAAAATTCTTATTATGGACTTTTGATTGTAAATATAATGTAAAGTCATAAATCTTTTTTCGATGTCCATATTTGTTATAAAACTATTAAAAATTTGTAGGGCTCTAGATCAAGACAAAATCGAAATCGTAAGGTGGCTCCTAAATATAACAGAAACATAAAAATAATCTATTTTAATATAGAAGCCCAAACTTGAGCAAAAAATATATACGATGAAACAAATATATAAAGCCTTTAGAAACGCTTTTGATTGAGTGAATGTGGAACATGATACCGACGGCGTGAGATCTATTTTTTTCGCGCGAGATTTGAACATTATAGAAAAGATCGTGATTGAACATAATGTGTTTACACAAACGAGTATTCCGACAAGATTGTTACACATTGCACAATTGCCAATAACACTGGCTAGCTGTATCCTATTGGTTGCCTTCCCTACTAACATGATTCCTTTATTCCCGTGACATTTATAAAAGACAATTGAATTCATTCAGGCTGGGTTTATTGATTTATATTGTCCGCCCTTCTATGAAAATCTTTATTTTTTTTTTTTTTTTTTTTTTTTTTTTTTTTATTTTTTTTTTTTTTTTTTTTTTTTTTTTTTTTTTTTTTTTTTTTTAACTCTTTATTTGTTCCAAATTCAAAATAAATTACATTTCATTTTAACCTAGGTGCTCCAGTTACTGCAGTAACGTACCAGCCTTAATTGTTATGATATATATCTAAGTGTTTTTACATTGTTCCTGTCTTGGCAATTCAGTATTTTAAACAGGTTTTTTAACCTGCATGTCAGTATAACAATTGATATCTTAAAACTAAAAACTAAAACTAAATCTTATCTAAGTATAAAGGGAATTAATCGTTGCAATTGAGGATTGCAACGATTTTTGCCTGAAATTATTCATTATTTTGTTGGACATTTGTGCTAAAGTCTCAACATTCGAAATTCTATGTACTTCGGTTGTACTGTACCAGGGAGGCAACTTCAAAATCATTTTCAGAATTTTGTTCTGAATCCTTTGAAGTGCTTTTTTCCTGGTAGTGCAGCAACTAGACCATATTGGTACAGCGTAAAGCATGGCCGGTCTAAAAACTTGTTTAAATATTAGAAGTTTATTCGTCAGGCAAAGTTTGGATTTCCTGTTTATAAGAGGATACAAACATTTAATATATTTGTTACATTTGGCTTGAATGCCCTCAATGTGATCTTTAAAAGTTAATTTTTGGTCAAGTATTAATCCAAGATATTTCACTTGGTTTGACCAGGAAATTGGAACTCCGTTCATAGTGACTATGTGACTACTACTAGGTTTCAAAAACGAAGCTCTAGGCTTATGTGGAAATATTATAAGTTGAGTTTTGGAAGCGTTGGGAGAAATCTTCCATTTTTGTAAATAAGAAGAGAAAATATCTAAACTTTTCTGAAGTCTGCTGCAAATAACACGAAGACTTCTTCCTTTAGCGGAAATGCCTGTGTCATCAGCGAACAAAGATTTGTGGCAACCCTGAGGCAAATCAGGGAGGTCCGAAGTGAAAATGTTATACAATATAGGCCCAAGAATGCTACCCTGAGGAACTCCTGCCCTAACAGGTAGTCGATTAGATTTGGAATTTTGATAATTTACTTGAAGAGTTCTGTCAGTTAAATAATTTTGAACTAATTTCATAATATAAAGTGGAAAATTAAACTTTTTCAATTTAGCAATCAAACCTTCATGCCAAACACTGTCGAATGCTTTTTCTATGTCTAGAAGAGCAACTCCAGTTGAGTGGCCTTCAGATTTGTTTGAACGAATTAAATTGTTAACTCTTAAGAGTTGATGAGTAGTTGAATGCCCATGGCGAAATCCAAACTGCTCATCTGCAAAAATTGAGTTCGTATTGATGTGAAGCATCATTCTATTCAAAATTATCTTTTCAAAAAGTTTACTTATTGAAGAAAGCAAACTTATTGGACGGTAGCTAGAAGCTTCAGCTGGATTTTTATCCGGCTTCAAAATTGGAACAACTTTTGCATTTTTCCATTTATCAGGAAAGTATGCCAAATGGAAACATCTGTTAAATAATTTTACCAAGAAAGACAAGGTACTCTCTGGGAGTTTTTTGATGAGGATATAGAAAATTCCATCATCACCTGGAGCTTTCATATTTGGAAAATTTTTAGTTATAGACCTTACTTCGTCCAAATCAGTCCCCCAGGAATCATCAAAAATATTTTCCCGAGAGAAAATATTCAGAAAATCCCGAGCAACCTGATTCTCAATAGGACTAGTAAGACCCAAACTGAAATTATGGGAACTCTCGAATTGCTTAGCAAGTTTCTGAGCTTTTTCCAAATTTGTGATCAAAATTTTACCACCTTCTTTAAGCGCTGGAATAGGCTTTTGAGGTTTTTTCAAAATTTTTGTGAGTTTCCAAAAGGGTTTGGAACTCGGGTCTAATTTAGAAATATTATTTTCAAAAGTTTTGTTCCTCAGGGCAGAGAATCGCTTTTTAATTTGTTTTTGCAAATCCCGCCAGATAACTTTCATGGCAGGATCGCGTGTTCTTTGATATTGTCTCCTACGGACATTTTTAAGACGGATCAAGAGCTGAAGATCATCGTCTATTATAATTGAATCGAATTTAACCTCGCATTTTGGTACTGAGGCAGCTCTTGCTTCAACTATAGAAGTAGTCAGAGATTCAAGAGCATAATTAATTTCATCTTTGGTTTGCAAAGGAATGTTTGGATCGAAGTTATATTCCATAAATGTTCGATACTGCTCCCAATCAGCTCTATGGTAATTGAAAGTAGAGCTGTTGGGATTACAAATTATTTCTTGGGATATTTCAAAAGTTACTGGAAGGTGATCAGAACCGAAGTCAGCATGGGTAACCAATTGGCTACAAAGTTGACATGAATCAGTTAAGACCAAATCAATAGTGGAGGGATTTCTTGCAGAAGAAAAGCATGTTGGGCTGTTTGGATATTGAATAGTGTAATAACCTGCAGAACAATCATCAAACAGAATATTACCATTGGAATTGCTTTGAGCATTATTCCATGAGCGGTGTTTTGCATTAAAATCACCAATAATGAAGAATTTAGACCTATGACGGGTAAGTTTCTGGAGGTCACCCTTGAGAAAATTCTTTTGCTGGCCTACGCATTGGAATGGCAAATAGGCAGCTATAAACGTAAGTTGTCCAAATTTTGTTTCAACAGAAACCCCCAAAGTTTCAAAAACTTTGGTTTCAAATGAAGAAAGAATTTTATGTTTGATTTGTCTATGAATAATGATGGCAACGCCACCACAGGGTCCATCAAGACGATCATTTCTATAAATCAAGTAGTTTGCGTCCTTCTTAACCTTATGGGCAGGTTTAAGGAACGTTTCAGTTATAACGGCAATATGCACGTTATGAACTCTTAAAAAGTTAAATAGCTCGTCTTCATTATCTTTAAGAGATCGAGCATTCCAATTTACAATATTTAATGCTTTAAAATCCATTACTGAATTTTAAAGTCATGACAATATTATTTGCAAATTTTACTCCAGTTTGAATAGCATCAAACATGGAGTTAGATTTAAGCATATCAGAAATCATGTCAATTAATGAATTCTGTAAAAATTCCATTTTGGGGGCAGTAATGCTTCCTAAGTCAAAATTGTCAAAATTTCCATTAGAACGTTGGTTAGTATGAAAATCTTTAGATTTCTATTTTACACCCGGTATTCTCATTTTTGTTCGAGCCGTGTTTACCATACAAAAAATAAGAGGTTGTATCCAAGACACGACCGTAGATTTGACGTAGGATTACTTGCTCGGTATGTTGATCGGTGACTGTGTTAGGGAAACCACTTTTTCGCATCATGGAAACGCCTCGTTTTCTTATTGCAAAAATACGCATTTTCCTGCACAAAACGCACGGAATTTTTGGTTTATTTAATAGATAATAAAAAAAAAAGCAAAACATGCTTGGAGGAATTTCTTGCTAAAATTTCCAATCGCGAGATATTCACGATCAATCTTATAAACTCGAGATTTTTTTTTTGCTTTTCTAGTGTCCTGGAGAAAACCTTACCTTAATTCGAAGTGTTTCTCGTTAAATGAAAAGGTCATGTGGTATTCGGTCATTGTGAGAATTTGTATGTACCACTTCAATGCTGTTACACATTTGACTCCAAACGTTTGGTTGTTGGGTACATTATCAAAGAGCTTTAGAGGTGATGTGGCTGGCAGCAAGGCAAGCGAACAGTCAATTCAAATTAACTCGTAAGCAACAATTATTTATGGTGGTCCTGAATCACGATGGATGAGTAATGCTGACCTATTAGGGTGTTCAACACGGATGAGGCTGGCAAGCTATACGTTGTTTGAAACGAGGGTGACACGTTTGGCATAGATGGCTCACAGCGGCTCACGACGAGCAACTGAATCCGATCAGTAGCGCCGCGGCTTCTGAAGAACATCGTTCGGCGAAACCGTTAGGGAAAGCGCTTTTCACAGGCAATCGGTGATAATTTTAGTTATCACAGCAACAGTTGCACATTGTGGCAATTTTGAATAGTGACCTTTGGAAAATTGATAAAGTCTTAATGTCAACAGATTCGTAGAAAAATGTCCTATCGATTGGCGTGTTAAGAATTAAAATCCATCATCTCTTGATCAAAATCAGACCACCTTCATGCCGCGACCGACTTTGTTTGCCTGAAAAATAAATGGAATATGGGTCATTCCAGCTCAAGTGGGTACACCACCTGTGGTCGATGTCACCGATTTGAGCCAAACTTGGCGAAAACACTTATTTTGGCATTCTGAACAAACGCCTTTTTTTGATTTTGCTCTAAAGTGCTTAGATCCTTCTGGGCTACAACCCTGGATTTTCGAGATTTTTAAAAAAAAATTCAACTTTCAGAAGAGATTACTCCACAACCAAATAAGCTATTCGTCTATCTTAGAACGTCAATTTGATGGGTTTTTAATGTTTATTCTTATAAGTGTACCCACATTTTGTTTTTGTTATAGCAACTAAAGTAAACAGGCTGATTACCGGCAGGTGACCAAATTGTCAAAAGTGGCCCATTTTCACCATGGGTGGGATGTTTTATTTATTTATATTTCGGGCTCAAATTTTCACCACACTTTGGAAAACTGTTCTACTTGATGTTCTGGGCAGGATTCTCATTATATGAAATCATAACTAGCTCATTTAATTACTTCTGTCCATAATTTAATTGTGGTCCTAAAATTGAAAAATACGTTCCAATGGTATACAGCCAAAACGTTGTGCTTTAGAAGTACGATGAAATTAGATAGATTAGCAAGTATACAAAATTTCAGTTATGGATGACAGCTGCTACTTGAATAATACCCTAAGTTAATTTATTTTTTTTTTATACAAAAAAATGCCTTTTTTATTATAATTATAAAAAAAATAAACGTTGAACCTTTATCTTTCATTTTTTGAAAACACACTTTCCATTCATGAACGTAAACGTCATGTTCTTCTTCTGCGCATTTAAAGCTTATTGCTTATCGCATATTAGCTTATTGCGTGCTCTCAACTTAGTGTACTAGATGGACTTCCACAGTTATTAATTGAGAGTTTTCGATGCATGAGTTAACTGTTAACGTAACTGTCATGTATCGTCAGCAAACCCATAGTTCACATGAGAAAAATAAAATAAAAATATTACTGTGCCATCGGCGTGAAGGAATTCAAGAAAAAAATAAATAAATAAATAGCAACGATTTTCCACCAGAAAAGCTTAAAATTCCAACTCACTCATCTGGTCATATCTCAAAACTGTTTGTCCAAATCATTTGCGCTTGGAAACACATCAAGTAGAAGAGTTTTCCAAAATGTAATGAAAATTTGAGCCCAAAATATAAAGAAATAAAACAAGCCCACGTGAAAATTGGCCATTTTTTGACAATGTGGATACCTGCCAGTAATCAGCCTGTTTACTGTAGTAACTATAGCAAAAACAAAATGTGGGTACTTCTATAAGAATTAACATTAAAGAACCATCAAATTGACGTTCTAAGATCACAAATAGCTTATTTGGTTGTGGAGTAATCTCTTCAGAAAGTTGAAACTTTTAAAAATCTCGAAAATCCAGGGTTGTAGTCCAGAAGGATCTAGGCACTTTAGAGCAAAATCAAAAAAGGCATTTGTTCAGAATGCTAAAATAAGCGTTTTGGCCAAGTTTGGCTCAAATCGGTGACATCGACCAAAACTTTTAAAAATTATGTACCCACTTGAGCTGAAATGACCCATATTAGATTTAAACTTATGGGAACTGACATCCTATTGATGACTTTGGCAAATGTCCAGAAAATACAAATTTATGGTGGTCCTGAAAAGGATTGTTTTGTCGAGATGGTTGAGTAATGCTAAGCTATTAGGGAGGCTGGCGAGCTGTATGTTGTTTGGAACGAGGGCGATGCGCTTGGCATAGATGGCCCACAACGACTCACGAAGAGCTACTGAATCCGATCAGTACCGGTGCGGTTTCTTCCTCCTGCTTCGGTGAATGGACGTTCATGTGGGCTGCCCTTCGTTGTGTACTGGAGAAAAATGTTCAACGCCACGTGCCGAAAGCACTGCTGCTGCTGATGACCAAACACCACCACACACGGTGATTGAATAAGCACCGTTCGGCGAGACCGGATGGCATTCAATTTGGAAATCTATATTAGGGAAAGCGCTTTTTGCAGGCAATCGGTGATAATTTTGATCATCATTGCAACAGTTGAACATTTGTGTAATTTTCAATAGGTACCTATTGAAAATTGATAAAGTTTTAATTTAAGCAGATTTGTAGGAAAACTTGCGATCGATTGGGTTGTTTAGAATTAAAATCCATCCACTATGGACAGAGTTAAAAGTGGTCAAAACCTGACCACTTTTCGTAGCGCGGTCGATTTTGGTTTTTTGAAATTGCACCCCCATTGTTTCCGAAAGACGTAATCATACGTAAAAAAAAGTTTAATCGCATTTATCGCCTTAATTGAGTGCTAAATAACGATTTGAGGGCTTGACGGTTTGAAATTGATTTGAGGAGTGTTCAGGAGTTCGAAATCTTTAATTGCGTTTACCTCCTTAATTAAGGCCTACATCACGATTTGAGTGGTGTTTGGGTGTTCAAAATCTACAATTGCGTTTATCTAGTCGATGAAGGGTTTAAGTTTTTGTGCGTGAAATTTCGAAATCTTAGTTCAGTATTTTTTTTATATAGAAATAACGACGCGATAAAGATAGGTAACTTTTTAGTTATATTTTTATGTATTTTTTTAACGGTGAACATGGAAGAGCGATTGATTTTAAGCTTAAACATTTGTAGGCCGGCTAATAACAGATCATTCTGGTGAGATCCTTCCAGTTATTTGTTTAAACATAATTCAATATTTACCAAATAACGTCTCGAGCTCGGCTAGCTTGATGGTTGCCACTTTTGCTAACTGAATAAAAGATCGTCTGTTTAAGGCGTGTTGATCCGAAATCCATTTCAAATCCTTTTCAAGAGCAGTTGTTGTCATCGTCTGTGAGCTCGTCACCGGGACCGAAATCTAATAACAGCAAGTTGAACGGAAACTTGATCGTAGTATAGAGATATAAGGAGCTCGGTGGCCTAGTGGCAATTCATTTTGCTTATTGAGCTGAATATTATGGGTTCAATGTCAAGCTCCTTCACATTATAGAGTAAAGGGTGTCCACGATGAAATTGCCACACACAAAATTGATTCGCAAAATTCGAGTTTTCATCCGATTGCCATCAAATTTTCAGGGATTGAGAAATAACTATTAAACTTCATTTTACCATTTTACTCGTATTTTATTTACAGTCCATATGCAAATGCCCGCACCTTGGCCTTAACCCCGGCCATAAGATTCTGCACAACCTGTGAATCAACCGTTGTTTGCATGTAAACCCATACTTTCTTCAGCTCCTCGACTGTCTTCACTACCTTAGGTCGTTTAAGAAGGTGCTGCTTCATAATCGCCCTGTACTTCTCGATGGGGCGGAGCTCCGGAGTGTTGGGAGGGTTGAACATTTTCGGCACGAAATTGACCTTATTGTCCGCATACCACTTCAGCACGTCCTTGGAGTAGTGGCATGAGGCCAAATCCGGCCAGAAGATTGTTGGGACGTTGTGGGCCTTCAGGAGAGGAAGCAGCCGCTTCTGGAGGCACTCTTTTATGTACACCTGTCCGTTCATCGTGTCCTGGGTCACGAAAGGTGCACTCCGCTTCCCGCACGTGCAGATGGCTTGCCAAACCAGGAATTTCTTCGCAATTTTGGACATCTTCTGAGTGCGGACATGCTCCGGAACGCTGAACTTATCCTTGGCCGTGAAAAACAGGTTGCCGGGGATCTGTTTGAAGTCGGCCTTCACATATGTTTCGTCGTCCATGATGCAGCATTCAACTTTCGTCAGCATGTTGAGGTACAACTTCCTGGCACGGGTTTTGGCGGACTTGTTCTGCTTCTCGTCGCGATTAAGAGCCTTTTGTACCTTGAACGTTCGAAGCCCAGCCTTAGTTTTGGCCTTCTGGACAAAACTTCGGCTTAGGTGCAGCTTCTTAGCCACATCCCTAACGGAGGCGTTCGGATTTCGGTTGAAGGCCCCAACTACGCGGTTGTGATTTTTGGTGTTGTACGGAATACTTTTTCCTTCACTTCTGGGCTTCCAATCGGTGGTCAACCGTTCCTCGAACCGCTTAATCACTCGCGACACCGTGGAATTCGCGATTCCCAACGTTTTAGCGATGGAACGATGCGAGAGATCCTTGTTCTCGTGATGAATGCGCAAGATTTTATCACACACGAGCTGTTCTTTCGACTCCATTTCCCCGAGTTTTGATCACAGGACTTTAAACTTGCAGGATGTAAATAATGCACTATGAACTAAATCCACCCAAATTTTCATTAAATTCTACCCAACGGTTAAAAAGTAAGAGCAATTTCATAGTGTGGCAATTTCATCGTGGACACCCTTTAAAAAGTACGTAAAGTTGATCGGAATCTATAATGAATGAATACTTCATCATTTTTCAATAGTGATGGAGTAATACGACATGCACTTAACTTAGGCCCCTTAATAGATCAAATAACCGTTCACAGTGGATTTATGTCCTGAACAGAGGAAAAAAAAATGATACATGGCCGTTTTGATATGTGTTGCGCATCTCTGATGTATAACATAAATCAAATAGGCAAGAAACATGATGGAGGTATATCCATCTTTTTCCAAGATTTTTGTTCAAGTGTTAGATTAAATTAGATTACACTAATGCCTTGTTCAAACTACAGAGTTATAACATCTTATACCGCTATTTTGATGGTGGTTTCTGTGTTGCAATTATTTGACATTCGTTATAACATGTTATAAATCTGTAGTCTGAACGTACTATAAGAAATAGAAAAAGTGGTGCCATTAAAATTGAGTATTCATATACAGTCAACTCTCCACAACTCGATATTTTCTATAACTCGATGGATGGATTCGGTGGTCCCTTCATTTTTCTACGTATCTTACTCTCCATAAGTCGATATTTCCACAAATCGATGCCTCCTTTGATCGATGTTCTATGTAATGTTATTTTGATTTTATAACTCAAAGTCAGAGCTTACAAATTCTATGATGTTATAATCCAAAAGACTTTGAAAATATGATAACTGGTTGACTTATTGAGTACCCAGAATCCATCGACCACATCAAAATATGTTTATGGTGTCCTTGGGAAAAGGGTCCATATCTTTAATTCATACCAAAATCTAATCATGAGGCAAACAAAACTTAAGTACTCAGGGCAGGAGTTCCAGGTGTTTCAATAAAAAGTTTTCAACGAGATCGATTAAATGTCTTCAGATGTCTACAACACTTCAGTTTAAATTGGATTGAGGAGGAGAGGGTTTTCAATTTATTTAATTTTTTTTTAAGTTGATGTCATTATTCATAATCATAATAGCAGAAATGAGGGATGTAGGGAAAATGCTACCCCTAATACATCCAAGTAACATTTATTGTTTAATGAGGGTCCTGTAGACCATGTGATTGTAGAATATTATTAAACCTTTATAAAGCTTTCAATTTTACTTGTGCAGTGATTTCATATATTTAAAGTTTTTTTTTATATTTCGAAAGCCAAAGAATCTTTAGATTTTTATAATTTTAGCAACCTACTAGAATTTTCATTTTTTATAAGCGCGTTCTCCAAAGTTTTTCAAAACTCTGTTACTTTAAATTTAATAGATAATTTTCGAAATCTTTTAACGTTACTGGGATAATTTTGCATTCAGGTGAAATGAAGTTTGAAATTGTTTTAGTAATTTTGAGATCCGAAACACATTTTTTAAAGATTTGATTGATTGAAGAATCTTTAAGACTATGAGGTTTAATGCAAATTTGTCATGAGTCACATTCCTAGGATTCTGGAAAAAAAGAAGCTTGAAGAAATTTTCAAAATTCAGGAACGAAGATTTTAATTTCGGATTTTGAAATGATTTCCAAGATCTCAGATTTGAAAACTAATATCAATATAATGGGTCATAGAAAATTTTCAAGATTCATGGGCTTAAAGAAAATTCTCATGATTATGGAATTTAATGGCATTTCCGTGAGTATTTCTGTAGAATTTTGAGACGAACTTAAATGGAATTCAAAGGAGGATTCTAAGAGAGCTCTATTTGGAATTCCATTTTAGATTTTACGAGAACTTCAAGCTAAATCTATGAAACGACTCGAAGCTAATTCTGAGGAACTATTTGATTCCTGGTAAATTCTCAGGCGATTTTCAATGGAGTTCCTAGGTAGTTCTGAGAAGAATTCAAACGAGAAGAGCTTATCTAAGTAGAATTCCAAAGTCAAAAGAAAATACTAATGATTTTTCAAACATAATTACTAAACACATGTGAGAATAATTCCAAGGGAATTCTGATAGCTCAACTGGAAGAGTTCTGAGGAGCAATTCAACGGGAGATCAAAGCATGATTCCACCAGAGAAAAGGAGAAGATTTAATGAATATCTAGGAATATTGACTATGAATTGTGAGGAGAAATACAGGTGAATGAAATTAAAAGAAATTAAAGATTTTATGGTGAATTTTAATGTGAATTTTACGGTGAATTTAAAGGTGAATTTGTAACAAATTCTTAAGAGAATTCCAAGGGAGTTCTTGCAATAATTTCAAGAAAATAATGAGGAGAATTTGGTTGAAGTTATGAGGATAAATCCAAATTAAATTTGAGTCGTATTCCAAAGAAATTCGGTGGAGATTTCCAAGGGAATTCTTAGAAGGGCCTGAAATAAATTCCATGGAATATTCCAATGCAATTCTTAAGAGGATTTCATGAAAAAATTTCATGAAGTGGAATTCCATGAAAATTCTGAAGCACATTTTGAGGAATTCTTGATCATATTTCAAAAAGAATTTAAGGAATAATTCCATTACAGTTTTGTAAGAATACTAAGAAAATGCTGAAAAAAATCCATACAGAGGAGAATTTTAAGGTAATTATACTACAATTATTTAAAATTCTGATTGAATTTCAGAGCGAATTTGAAGAATTTTCTTTCAATAACTTCTAGAGTGTTTGAAGAAAAGTATGAGGGTATTACCAAAGAGAGTCGGATTCCCACGATGGGCTTCTTCGATTAGTCCAATGAAAGTCTTGAACAAATCCCAAAGAAATCCTGTGAATGGTTCAAATATAAATTAAATAAGATGCTGAGACTTCAGATAAGATTTAACCTAAAAAAATGAGATGTTATATAAATATCCCGATGATGGATAAACTGAAATATTCAAAATGCTGAACTTTTTAACATTTTTCATTAAAAATAAATCAAGTGTGCAAAAATTCCTAGGTCTTTAGAGTTCTTGTATTTTAAAAATTTTGAAGATTCTGAATTCAGACAATGTTTCAATACTCTGGGGCACTGAGAATTTTTGAGATATGAAATTTAAAACAATTTCCGACATTTTAAAATGTGTACACATTCAACATTCCAGACATCAAACATTTTTATTCAAGACTCCGAGACTATGAAACGATTTTTCGTGGCAGATTTCTATTCCTTTGAAATATGATCACTCCATTCGAGATTTTGCCCCCTCTATTTTAAAACCAGGTTACAGAATACAACAATATTTTTCTTAGAAGGTACTTAAAATTTGAAGCCAAAATCTACTTCAGATGTTTTCATATGTTTTCAAAAATCTTCACAAAACGTTAAATGTCTTCACAATGTCTGCAGAAAATATAAATCTTCACGGGATTTAAAATATCTTCAAAATGAAGACATGTCTTCAAATTTGGCATCCCTGACTCAGGGCTATAGTGCTACATTATACCAGAGAAATGATCAAAAAAGAAGTCATGAAGCAACACCCGCTGTGCGCTCGATGGTCCCTTTACTATCGTATTATGGATAGTTGACTGTATATGGAGTTTCTTGAAGATCAATGTGTCATGCCTTGGTCAAAAATTCACTGTTTTTCTACCGCTATGCACAACATTCAATTCTTGTCAGCCTATTCTGAAATTTTGCATTTGATGCTCAAATCTAACTAAGAGTCTGAAAAATATATTATAAAAATAACAATTTGGAAAAAAAAATCAATTTCGACCAGCTTCGCCCCACTGAGGATCGGTGTGTCAGAACGAAATAGAACCACCGTGTTCTATTTCGCTAGCTCTATTCGCAGCCTGATGGTTCGCGAGTTGAGTTGATTTGTGAATAGCATTTATTATAATGTATCAGCTTGAAGGCGCATTTGAGATTCTTTTTTTGTTGTTCATTCTTCACTTGTGCACATGGGGTAGAGAAAGAAACTAGAAAACGCAAGCCGTGGGTCCGTTCAGTCCACTTGTGCGCACTGCCAATTTGGACATTTTTATGATATTACGTCAGTCGGCAAATTCGGCTTCAAAGCCTTGCAGTTCGCAGTGAGGGATCTTATCTTGCAATATTATGTGTAAATTTAGTTTCTACTGCCAGGCGGTAATGCGAACGATATACATTTCCGGTAGATTTGTAGCGCAGAAAGCGACTGATGCAAGAATACGCACGTGACGGTGGATGATGACTCAGAGGTTGCTGACTTCTGGAGGGGTTACCAAAAGAGTTCAATTGAATACCTTCTATGGGGAATATACGAAAAAAGTAAAGTTTATAGAAAATATTTAGCTGAAAATATATCACGATAAATTTTCAACACTGCTATTGTCCAGCTGGAAGTTCATACTTTTGGTACACACAACCGGGAAATATAAGATTCTATAACAGATTTGCATAAAAACTATGCTGCATTTGTTGTGTTTCATCGCATGAACAGATTCTGTAATATGTTCGTCTGAAGGTTTAATATATAATTTTGTAATTTTAATACTACCTTAGATTTTTAAAAAAGACTTTTTTCCCTAATTCAAACAGTTTGCTACGAAAATATTAATTCTGGAGAAACTTGCAGAGCATTGTAAGAACTGCCATTAAAGGACGACGGCCACCTTAAGCTTTGCAGTGGCACCGCTTCCTGGTGCTAGCGCCAATCTTGTTCTTGGCGGTAGCTTTCAATTTCTTCCACTTGGCGGCGCTTATTCCACATCGTCAGCCCGGGTTTTTGTTGTTGGCCATTGGCCCTCCAGCATAGAAACGAGCGATCGTGGATTTCTTGTGGCCCTCCGTCAAAAGTGTCTCGCCACATCCCAATTCGCCATGTCGCCACCCTGTATTAGATGTTCTTTCATAATACCAGGTTGCTCAGAAATTATTCCGAAGATCATCAATCAAGTGATCAGAAATCCCCATGATAACCTCAGGTTACTTTTTCAAGATTTCAGGTTGGTAATAACTATCCAACAATTCAAATCACATCTTCCAGATATTCTCTCATGATACTCAGGTGACTCAAAAGATATTCCTGATATTGGTAATCAGATATCTCCAAAAACTTCTCATGCTATTTTTTCAAGCCTTTATGTTGTTCAAGTACTATTCTGAAGAGATCTGGTTGACTCTGAAGATCCCAACCTGTTCAAAAAATTCAAATAATGTCTATCAGATATTCTCTCAGGACACCAGATGGCTCCTAGTTTCTCCAAAGATCTTCAGGTGATTAGAGAAAACTTCTCTGGATATCTTTTCAATACTTCCAGCTGATTAATTAAGCTGAGGATCTTCTACTGTCCAATACTTCAATACATGCCTCTTAGATATTCTCTTATGATACCAGGTTGTTCACAAATTATTCCAAAGGTCGTCGGGAAATCAGATTCGCGCAAAAATCACCGAAGCAAACAAACTTTGCACACGCACACATATGTAGGGATGAATACCAAACACCTTTAAAAACTGTCCGTTACGCAAATCGTGTTGCAGTTTCATTTTTGGCAGTTTCAAATTTTAGAACTGGCGAGTAGTTTGAAACAATTTTGAAACTCAGCATTGCGAACGGCCTTGCCGAGCAAATTCCAGCCTCAAAATGCCAGCCAATCGAAATCAAGTTTTGATATCAACATCAAACTGAAGTCATAATTTGATTTCAGTATAAGCAATTGACAAATTTGATACCAAATTTTGTTTTCGTTGTGCTGTACATTTGCTCTTCA
The DNA here is from genome assembly GCF_037179485.1 of Ochlerotatus camptorhynchus. Lineage (NCBI taxonomy): Eukaryota > Metazoa > Arthropoda > Insecta > Diptera > Culicidae > Ochlerotatus > Ochlerotatus camptorhynchus. Next base: position 2,199,964 of record NW_027040855.1, on the reverse strand, counting down.
AAAATAGCATAACATCAAATTGAATACTTGTGAAAAATTGACATCAAATTGAGTTTTCAGTTTGCTTTCACTGATAGCAGAAATAGTTTTCAATGTGATGTCACAGGAATATTTTTTTGCTCTCAATTTTGATATTTTAACCGTTAAACGACCAAAATGACAGCAACCTGAGTGATCATTATCAGCGAAATCCCAACATCAAATTTAGTTTTCAATTTTATCTCAGGCTTTGCTTGGCTTAGCACACAGAACAGAAGTGGAACTTCGGATCAGAAAGTGGCTCCACTTGGCATTTGCGAATACTAGCGCACCTAGCGGTAGAAGGCATCTTCTGTCTGCAGTTAAGATAGGCAGCATGCTATGATAGAGTAAGTGCTCATAGAAAACCCGCGTGAAATGCAACCACAATACATCGCTTGTTGAGCAGAAAATCGAACCACTTTTTGATTCATTGATTTGTTTGGACTTCCCCTTCTGTTCTGTGCTTAGCAGCCATACAAAAGGCAATCCTTTTTTCCCCTTGTTTCAAGATCATCTTCGGTGGATGCAACCCGAAACTGGATCAACATGGCTTAAAACATAACAAGGACTCACGGTATACATGTATAGAGAACACCGTGACAAGAGCATATATTGCTGCTTCATTTCTTGGCAATGGTACTTGGAGATCAAGCCCAATCCAAGAGGACGACAACTGAGCTAGAATTTAGCAAACTGATTGATGCCACTGACCGGCTGCCGCCCATCATCGGTGCTGATGGGTGTGATACGCAGTGGCATGCTGAATAATCAAGTTGTGCAATCTCTCGTATGACCACTTTTCATGACTTGACTCTCGACCGTCTCCAGAGTCTCAAAAATGCGAACTTCGACCAAAGCAAAGGTAAAGAAACGAACCGAAAAAAAAGTCGTTTGAAGCTTTGCACTCAAGGAAGCGATTCTGCGATATGCTTCTATCTCTCTTTGCACTCTGCTCTCAGCGCGCTGATGCGCGGTGTTGATTGACGAAGAGGTCATTCACATCTTGCTGACAAAATGAAGAACTAAGCTGCTGCTTCGGTTTGGTGTTGGATGCCGTACATAAGGGAGAACAGCCCATAATGCACCCCTGGGGTAAAATGCCCACTTATAGAAAAACAGCGATAACTTTTCCTCAGATGCATTTTCCGGGTAACGGATTGTGTTTGTTTTCAACTAGAGGTTTCACAATTGATTCTTGATCATAAAATCATATTTTGACCTACTGATTCCCTTAGAAAATAGCATTTTGTGCAAAATATGATACAGTTGTTAAAATCGTCGACTTCAAATTAAGCTTTTAACAGCATATATCGCAAAAAATTGAACTAATTCACTTTTCGTATATTTTTTAGATGTTTTACTTAATGCATCACAGCTTAACACTCTATTGCGACCTTATTTCTGATATAACATAAAGGAATAATCATCAGGCGTCAGATCACCATGAATCAGGCGTTTTGCCCCGCTATCATATTGGAACCAATTTATAAAATACCTTGAAAATCATGAAAATGCATCGTTCTATAGTTCGAAATCACTTGATCTTCGTAGAAAACATGGTAATGAACCAAACACCATTACTTTCTTCTTGATTTTAGCTTCCATACGCCAGCAATTGACGATTTTGCTTAAACGGTGCGTTTTGCACCATCCTACCCTACTTCTTTGGACAATGAACGGAAATGTGATGTGTGCCTAGCTTTTGACTGCATGATTGTTTGATTTCATTTGAATGGAATAATGTACGGAAGCTTAGTACCTTACCTATTATTAGACCTCAACCATGCAGGAATAAATAACTTCTAATTTCGAATCCCCTGCTGAGCGAATAAGCCAATGTGGCATTGCAATAATCACCGCACCATCACCATAAATAATCCCCGTGAGAAATGGCTTTCCTATGACCAATAATTACACCTTCGCTCCAAGAACCGCATCGTGGACTCCGCGTCCATCGGACACGGACACGGCTTTCGGTTTCGTTTCATTTGATATGAATTGCAAATCGGTTGAATAAATATTGGACTTTTATTTTCCTCGGAACTTGCAAACGAAACCCATAAATCCGATGGGGAACAAACATTTTCCTCCCATCCCAAGAATGGTCTAAAATCGGAAGAAAGTCCTTGCCGGTTTAGGGTGAAACGTGTTACACTATTATGTCGCTAATGTATGCACCATGTAATTATATTTCACCACCCTTTCCGCTGCCACTTATGCCCGCCCCACTCGCACCGGAATAGTGCGTACGATCCACTTTTTTTTTACACATTTTTCGTATTTATTTTTCGGGTGAAATTTTACTTCCATGCGATAATCACGCACATTTGATGACGCTGGCAGTATGGTGAAGTGGTGGCCAGCAGCATATAGTAGCAGTAGTGGTCAGCAACAATTTCAGATTACAAGAACGTGAAACGAGAATAACACTCTGGCTTTTAGAGGTAAATCTAGGTCATAAGCAGTCACCAGGAGGGCCGTTTGTCCCTAAAGGGATCGAAAGTGTAGCGTTCAGTGCAATTCATGACTCAAAATTGCTTAAGCTCACTTCGCATACTTGGCATCAAATTTCTGTTAGCTCTGAAATTGATGCATGAAGTCTCATTTGACAATACAATGTATGTGAAGTCCTCTAGATGATTAATTCATAATAATAATCTAATGCATATATATTCAACTTGCTTTATATTTATGCAGAAGTATTTGCATTTGAAATATGTTGGAAAACTGTTATATTTTTATTATATTCAACAGATCTTATACCGTCACATCCTTTGAATGCATATTTATTTCGTACTATTGCATAATTGATGAAATCGTCTTTTTCACCTGGACAAAATAATGTACGCACTAAAAATAATACGACAATTTAGCTCAGTGTATTGCGTTTGAATTGTATCCTACCCCTCCAATTGTACGCAAACGTCAAAACATATAACCGGTTATTGATTTGTCATAACCTGTCATAACCTGCCCGCGATTCAACCGGTTAAAATGGAAAATAAACAAACTACCGTGCAAATCCGAAATCTTATCGTTACAGACCATCAAAAAGGTCTCTCAAAACGAGAAATTGCTCAAAAATACAGCATAAGTTAAGATTTAAAAAATGTTTTTAAAAGTGGTTTGGGCCAACAACGACCATTGATCCAAAAAGTGAACAAGTTTGGTAACTTGCTTTCCAATATTCTTTTAAGAATGATTATGCTTCTTGTACACTCAAAAAATTCCACACGTCATCATCATGTGTCTCACACTTAATTTTGCGCTTATTGTGAAACACATCCATTTCATGTGTGAATGTTATGCTATGAATCATGCCTGAGCACTATGGATTTGAATTGTGACACACTTGGATTCTATGTGCCTCATTTGGGGATATCAATAGCTTTGCACATCATAGTTCAATATTCTACAATATTTTACTTTATCGACTTCTACTTTACCGACTCTAAAAATGAATCGACAAATACCTATATAAACAAAACTGCCAGAGGCCAGAGCTTTCACATATCTTCTTAATGGGTGTGATTTGGGATTCGATCATGGACTGTTGGGGTGTGCTGCTGCCGATCTCTCTGTGCCACGGTTGTTCTCATATATGAGGCGGGTTGATAGGATAAAGTCACAACTCTTATTTTCGATGTTTACCTTTCTGAGCAAGCAATTCACATCGCATTGAAATGCAAAACACTTTAAATCCATCTGTTTTGAACAGTAGTGTGATTCAATGTGCAATACACTTGAATAGATAGTGAAAGATTTTCAAAATTTCAAAATTTGAAACATTATAAATTAACGTGTTTAACACATTGAACCAAGGTGAAATACACTTAAAGTAAATGTGATTGTACATTTAAAAAATCAAGTGTTTAAACACTTCGATCAAACGTGTGGAATTTTTTGAGTGTAAGATCGTCTTAACTTTTCCCGGAAATATGTCGACAAGCCATTGGAGTTTTTGGAACGAGGTTCTCTGGAGTTATGAGAGCAAGTTTGAGCTGTTTGGGCATAAACAGCGCCCAAGTAACATTTAACGTTTAAGGCTTCTATAAAACAACATTCATCAAACCCTGGTCAAGATAGCTTTGCCTTTATTACATCCACCAAAACCTCATTTAGACTAGAATCTGTCTAGTTGCCCGAGCAAAGTCGGTTAACAAAATGAAAGCAAATCGATATTAAAGCTTGCAGTTCCTATCATAATGAAAACTCATTTTGATTTCAATTGTCGTGACATAAGTCTGATATCATATTGTGCTTCCATTATGCAGTCAAAACTATTTAAATGAAAGCAATTTAACTTGAAGTTTTGCTGTTAACGTCTTGTTTAAAATTTAATTTAAGTTTATCTGTCGTTGAACTACCGATTATTGTTTATTTGTTTTGTTTAACACATTTTAGGTCATTCGTGACTTGGCCGGGGTGAGATTTGAGTTCAACTCTTTCAGCGTGAGAAGCATGGATGCTAACCATTTATGACAGGCCCGTATTCAGTCAAACATTATGAATGCAAAATCAGAAATCAAATTGATTTCATTGAAAGCAAGATTAGTTTTCCGTTTGATTCAACAGTGTAAAATGTTGCTCTCATTTTTGCTGTGTTAACCGTTAAGTCAACCAAAATGAGATCAACTGGAGTATTCGAAATTAGTTTCATCATAACAGCAAATTTTGATTTCAATTTGATCTCCAGCTTTGCTCGGGTGGCCCACCCTGAAGAAGGTTCTAAAGAGTGTATTATCGAAAATAATACATATAAGCGATGGATATAGTGGTTTGTGAATGGTTGTTTTCATTGTGTTGAGAAAAAAATATGTACAAGCTGCTAGACTGCGGTAGAAACTCCGAATAAAATCCAAATTAAAATAGAAAAAAATATTTTATATTCCTGGCATCATTGGTCAACTCCGTCGAACACCACGCTCAACTTTCCGAAGGGCATTCTTCAAGAACATTAAGAAGAGTGAGAAGCTCACTTGTCATGTCCCGTCCCGGGTTTTGTTGTGCGATCATTGCAACGATGTTCTACTCAAGCGTTGGATCAACAGGTTGCGTGACATCCTTCATAAGGGCAATTCATCTATTGGAAGCAGTTACTTCAGGAAGTGGATCTACGTAGCTTGGAACAGGTGAAAGCTCAATCGTTCGCGAAAAGTATTCTTTCTTCCGGATGATGCGATGAAATGTAAGTGCGCTTGCTTGGAATTTTTGGAACAGTTAACCCTTTCGCCAATGAAATCATTGCTGTGGCTCGGAAGGCAGCCAATTTCCAGCTGACGGACAGCTTTTGAAGTTTCCTGTCAGTAGTTTGCAGCAATCAGGGCTGGAAAATGTCATTTTCAATGAAAAATTTCACGAGATATTTACAGAGATACCTCTGTCACTATCGTCGGGTTAGAAAACGATAATAGAGATTTTTCAAAATCTCATAGAATTGTTTGTCATGACAAAACGTGACAGTGTTGTGATCATCGTAATATCTAGCTCATTTATTGCTGTTAAAGATACTTGTACTGAGCAAATCTTATTAATATATTCACTCCCCGATTACATACGGTTGCTTGCTTAAATTCATCTAAATCAGTTAGAAATGTTGATGCCAAGAATTATTCTCATGAGTGCTTAATCATTGGAAAACAAGAAATCTCGTGATAGGTAGTTTCGTCTCGTCTTTTCTCATTGTCACATGACTGTTGTGATATTTACCAGCTCTGGCCGCAATCTCAGTTTGGTACTGATGCTATTCGGATCATCATCGCAACGTTATTTCTGGAGAAGGCTGCTTTTGACAATATGCTGTATATTCCCATCAATTTTAAGCGTCTAATTTGACGGCTTCCAGTGCTTCGTAAACCGCATTCACTTCTCTCAGTTGGCTGCTCTGTTGTTGTTGTCCGATTTTGTCGGCGCTGTGGAGCCTCCCAGCATGTTCTGGAATTGGATTCCTTTTCTCTTCCGTCAACAGCATTGCTAGAATTATTACTCGAATATCACTTGGCATTTCCTTGTCATTCTGCGTTTGAAAGCCCCACTCGATTATGGTTTTCTCTGTCTCTAGGTGGATCCATCTTTTTAGTTTTATTTGTAAACAGTGGGAGGTTTTGTGATAACCTTAATTGACATCAAAACGCATAAATATATGCTTTTTGATCCCGTTTTAAACCGAACGGTTTAATAATTGTTTTTATAATGATAAAACACCATTATGAAGTATTTTTTCGTGACTTCAAGAAAACAAATACCGATTGATTTACTGAACAGTTTTATAAAGGGATAGAGTGCTGCATTAAATTCATTTTTAAAACCAGACACTTTCTAATTTTCTCGTCAGGCTTTAAAAGGTTTTTAAAACAGCATAAAGCTGAACTACTAATCAAGAATGTTTTGCACTTTTAAATGCAGTATTTAAACTAAAAAGATTGCTTATTGCCGTTTTAAAACCACAATAAATCAGCCAAAAGGCTGTTAAATTGTTACGTGGGCGTGTACTAGTTGGCACAAAACCAGGAGAGTGACTTGCTGACAAAAACTACAATGGGACAGTGACAGTGAAGCACGGAGGTCGCAATATTATAATGCGGAGATGCTTTCCGCGGTCTGGTGTGGAAAATCTGGTAAAATAGATGAAATAATGGCAGCAGACTCCTACATCAGCATTTTGAAAAGAAATCTAAAGGAGTCATCCCATAAAGTTCACTTAGATAAAAAGATTATTTTTCAGCAAGACAACGACCCTAAGCATACCGCTCACAAAATCTCTGCCTACTTCCATGTTTCACGTGTCAAACTATTGGAATGGCCGCCCCAAAACCCTGACTTGAATCCCATTGAAATATAATGGTCTATTTGGATCAGAATTTTAACAAAGAAGATGTAACAAACCGTGAAAACAGTTTGAAGACCTGGAAAAGGCCTGGATGGAAATTAAGCCTCAGCGCATCAAAACCTTGTTGAAAGTATGCCAAAACGCTTGCCAAAACGTCATTGAAGCTAAAGGTGGTCATACTAATTTTAAGAATAAGCATTGAAAACGTTGAATTTATTGTAATGCGTACTTTATGTTGTCCTCTTTTCCAGGTAGCTCCCACACCTGGCCCCTACCTATTGACCCATCAACTCATGAACCGGGGACCAACGGTTTTACTTCCCGGAAGGAAGGCGTGATCAGATATGTTATGCCTCAGAACATCCCAGCGGCACCGACTGGGATTGAACCCAGGCCTGCTGGGGTGAAAGGTAATCGCGCTTACCACTACACCACCAGCGCCGCTAATGACATCAATCGTTGCATTCCGATGATCGTTTGTTTGATTGCTGATATTGTGTGGTATCGAACGTCAGCTAACTAAAATTGAAATTTATGTAGTAAAATATATTTTATTGTTATGACAATCTATGGATAGCATTTCAAGATATCTTTCACGTGACAACTAAAAACGCAAGGATCAATTTCACCAACCCTACCATTCTTTTTTTTTTTGTTAATTAATTTATTTGATAAGGCTCAACCTAATTAATTTTACAGAGCCGAGGATTCTTGTTCACTATACAATACATCTTAAAGCTATAGTCAAAACGTACAACACAATAAACATTTTATCTTCCGCTGTCCAACAAGCCTTCTCCACTAGAATGGGAGCCACGACCAATGGTTTCATTCTATGGCAGATTCGCCAACGAGGGTCAGAGCGCGTCCATTGCACTCACACATGCATCACGAAACGTTTGCTTTCCAAAGTCGACGACGCATTGACTGAAAGAACTGCTGATGAAGAACAATGAGGATGACCACACAATGGTTGCTGCCGAATAAACAGACGATCGCAAAATTTAGCGTACACCCTAGTGGAACATTTTTTGAAACATTCTGAATAGATTTTTTTTTAAATCTTCGCTGATGGTCAAACAGATGTTTATTGATTTATCGATAAAGTATTGGACTTTATTTGAATAACCTGTATGAAGATGGATTTATTTTAATAAAACGCACTGATTTTAACTTTTTATCCAGTGGACAAATTTTAGTAAATTTATTGGAATATGAATGATCTTTATTGGGACTAAAAATGAGCATAATTTCAAAAAGTTTAGTTCATTATATTTCAAGATATCAAGGAAAATGCGTTTTTCTCAAATAGCTCTTACTTTTAACAAACGCAACCAAATAAACCCAACACTGCACCAATAAATGATAAATTTGTGATGGTTCAGTAGCCAGAAATTCAGAAACGTATCTCTTTAAATTGTGCTTTAAAAGCTGTTTTTCTAAAATTTGAGGACATCTGTACACTCAATTTTGAGATACACTGTATTTGTTTAACTCCCCTGACATACTTTATGAAGTTTCCTTGGTTCACCACCCATAATCATATTAGAATTCTTTTCTGAGATGTCTAAGAAATCACCTCAAAACTGTTTGGCAGTGAAAGCCAGAAATATCTTTCATATTAATTCATTCTTATTGGCATTCCCCAGCTACTCTAGGTAGGCTTAAATCTTCCTCTTATAATTTGCTTAAAATTGTCATCAAAATATCTTCAGAATTCTTTCTGAAACATTCGCCAGAATTTACATTAAGTTCTTCTTTCTTGCTCCTTACATTCAATTGTATATCTTATGAGTGTTCCCTTAGAATTATACTCAGAATTCTCTTCAATTTCTCTATTTGAATTCTTCACACAATCACTTAGAGATATATTACAATTACACGCAAAATTAACTTGGAATCCTCCTAAAAATTTACAAGGGATTATAATCACAATTCCTTAGAAATTCTTTTCAAAATAACCATATAATTCAAATCAGAAATTACAAGGAATTATCACTGAATTCCTATTAAAACAAGTTTGAAAAATATTACGAAAATTGCAATGAAAATAACATTTAAAGCATAAGTATCCGGAAAATTTGTCCCGATCCATCAGCCTTGATTTTGTTTCATGGATCAGTATAGTTTCATTTTTAATTATGTGTAATACCGCAAATCAAAAATTTTTATTAAATTCTCAAGCCATAAAATATTTTTGAGATTGTTGCCTCTAAAAATTTGGCTTAACTAAGAATAGTAAAAGAAAAGTAAATGGAAATAAATGAGCGATAACCATTTTTATTTTTGATGTTTTATAAGAAAGGTTGCCACCTTTGAGCTTAATACTCAGAAAAATTTAAAATTATAGGGGTATCTGCCCTTGCCTTGTTCATTCTGGCTACGTTCATGTCCTTTCAAACGACGATACATACTATTCGAGTAGATTTAGTTAAATGAAATTAAATAAAAAAAAAATCTGACAATTACTCGAGTAACCTTTTTTAACACCAAAAGTAATGGCATATTTACACCAAGCAGACATTTTAAGGTAAATTGCAGTGGAAACCTTATTTCTGATCGATGTGTTGATCATTTAGAAGCTTCAACAGCGCAAATATCAGCTGCCACAAAACAAACAATGGAGCAGTTCCAAATCATTTTTATTAATTTATTTAATAATGCTCATTCGAATTAACTTAGGAGCCGAGGATTCGTAAAACTATAGATACAAGGTACAACACAATAAACACTTTATCTTCCACTATCCAATTAACCTCCTCCACCAGAACGGGATCCGGTTCCAGTCAGTGGTTTCATTGTTTGGCAGAATCGCCAACGGGGACTATCCGAGGCACTAATACATATATAGGGTAGAGAACTACTTCGGCCTAAGCGCCCATTTTGGACCTATCAAGCAGAAAACATCAAATGAATCCATGATTTCGGCTTTAACAGGTGAATTAAGCATTATGTACGATACTTTAGGTCAAATGCTACCAAACGATGTCAATAAGAACGCGTGATATGAATGTTTGCACCCAATATTCTCAAAAACAAATGAAGCGCTCCGACCGAAACAATCTGCATCTTCATCGTTTCAATGCGTTAGGCCAAGTTTAGAATCCGTAGGCCGAGTTTGGCGTCAAGAAACAGTGTTAGACTTTTAACAATATCTCAACAATTTGTTTCTCTTTATCAAATCGTACGGTATGTACGGAAAGTTAAATAAACTTGGAAACCATCAGTAATAATAAAATTGCGTTTAGGGCTAAACAACGCTAGATTAATAAAGACTAAGTGCGGGTTGTGCTTAATATGCCGGAAATGGGGTAGTTAACCCTATATATTTTTCAATACGATTGTTGAGATCTGGAATTCAATCTATTTTTCTTTTCTTTCAATCCCTTTTTCTTCTTTATCGCTTGATATACCACCAGATCCGCCTAATTTTCTACCGTCAGTTCCGATTCAGACTGTTTGGCTTCGATCTCCGGGGTCACCACGTCAATACCCCTGTCTCCAGTACACGAGCGTACGTACGCTGCCTCTTTTGTCACGTTTTTCTTCGTCCTTATTTTTGCTGTCCGGTCTAGTTGTTTTCCAAGCTATAGCTGCTGTTTCCGAACAGAAATTCATCCAGTGTCCCTCTGCCGTACATAGAAAACATTTGTCCTTGTTTCCCGAATAGAATATCCGATTGAAGAAATTAAGCGAGGAGGGAAGCTCCTTCTCCACGTCCACGTAAACACTTCGCACTCCTGCGAACATATCCAGGCCAAATTCAATAGGAGTTTATTCCCGAATGACTCGCTTCACTTTCCCGTATTTTAATAGCACCAACGTTAAATCTTCATTTCGTACTTCTGGTAATGCGCGCCGCAAGCGACATTCTTACCATTAGCATAATGGAAAGTCAATTGCTCCGAATTATGCATCCGATTTAAATTTGATTATGATCGCCTATGCGATATGTGGCGATCATGTCATCAGGATTCGCGTCCAGTGAATTGACGAAGTTGGCTATTTCTTCCATCACAGGCTTTGGGCTGCCGTTTAGGTAGACAAAAACACAAAGTGTTTTTTTTTTATTCTGCACATTCCTAAAGAAATTATTGCTTTCTACCGCGACGGCAAAGCAAAGAACAAAGGCACCAAACTATCGCAGAAACCGAGAAACAAATTTTGCTGAGTCCACAGCTGTAGGCAAACTCGTTATTTGAGTTATGATTTGTTGAACAATATCGAATTATTATAATTAGCCATCATGATTTTTTTTACCAGAATCAAAATGGCCGAATTCTAGCTCAAATGAGAATGATTAGCTATACAATCAATAATGCAAAGTTTCATGCAAAAACTGAAAAGTTCACGTTGTCCTTGCTGGCTTTTTACTCTCTATATACAATTTTCACACTGCCGTACTCTAACGGAACTATCAACTCTATACTTTCAACTCCTTCTCTACCGTATATAATGATCACTTTAAGTCTCTTATTTGACACTTAGTATCTTCAACTATGTACTTAGTCGAATTAAACGGAAGATAATTACCTTGTTTTGTTCTTATGAGAATAAGAATTCAAAAGTATGGTGAGAAACTTAACTTCTTTTAAGTGGTACTGAAATACGAAATTATACCACTCACGAAACTTTCCATGAAATTTTGAAATTTTTAATCCTGTTTGTAAAATTTGTTGAAAAGTTAAAATTTAATAATTTTATGAATTTTGCCATTTTTAATCTCATATAATTGCATTATTTTACTGATTAGAAGTTCTTTCGAATTTACATAATTAGTATTGGCCCATTCGGCCAAATGGTTCAGAACCATCAGAATGGAACATTTGTTTAACAGACATTCGCGTAGGACACATGTACAAAATGTAACGAGAACTTTGTAGTGATCGATGGAACCAGAGATGAAATCTTCTCAGCGATCACCCCCTTTACACGCCTGAGTCCACCCGGTCACTTTTCGCTTCCCACTTTTAACGGTATGCGTGCGATTATTTCATTTTCCGCATTTGCAATAAAAGTCCTTCGCATTTGGCGGAGGGTTCTCGCACACGGGGGTGGCATAATTTAGTGATTGGGGAAAAAACAGCGACCATCGAATGGCACCGAGCCGTCAAGAAGGCGCATGCAAAACCTAGAAAAAAAATGTGCGAGAGCCCCTGGCCGAATCCGCGGTGAGTGGCGTGTCCTATGCAAATGCGGGTGGTCACGAATAAAAGTGCGTTTCATATTTTAACAACATTCCTTGGCGTAAGGTTACAGCCATTAAATCGTTATACCCTTTAATTATACCAAAAACGCAGGGCAAGCAACGAAAGCTGACCTCACCCTCCGTTCCGTTCTGACTACTCGGTTCTGGGTGGCGGGTTCTTAAAAAGGCATCGCTTTCCGGCGACGATGACGGACGAAGGTGTAATAAAAATGGCACGAAACATTATTATAGAACTTTTATTGGCCGAATAGTTTTGTGATGGATTTGCATGCGTTTTGAATTACAGAAACCCGACATCGGCAGCAGCCAGGGCCGGTCGTTTGTGGAAAGGGAAATGTATCCAAAATCGAAGGTGGCAAACGCATGGAAATAAGCTTTTTCGCGTATCGCTGATTACGAATCGGTTGGGTGGAGAAAAGTGGCGAAATATTTTTACGAAGCTGATTAAGTTTTCCATCGTTTGCTCGCAGAACCTGTCGGAAGCATAATTTAGTGCTCACGCAAAATCAGCTCTTTTACAGCTCGGTGGCATGGAACGGTGGAGTAATTTGAATGGATGACGATCAACGAGTACAACAGGGCAGATTTATGCCATCCGGTGGGAGTTTCAATTCGGTATCGGTCCGTTTTCGTCATACCAGTGCCTATAGTGATTCCTTGATCGGGTTGGTCCTGCTCTCAGTCAGAGACGTGCAGGCTGAACTTTTGATGGTTTCAAATGTTCGGGTACCGTGCGCTTCCACTAATTTCAGACTCAATGTGTGCGCGAAGCTCAAACCTTTGAAGACTACACAAAATTACTTTTTCTTTATAACTACTACTATTAAGTCAAATATTCAAAATCCTTCTTCACCACCGTGGCGAACAAAATAGTGTTTGCAGTGCGACAATAACTATAAAAAAGAATTTATTTTAACTGTTGTTTATAAATTTATTTGAAAAGGCTCATTCAAATTAACTTTTCAGAGTCGAGGATTCTTGTTAACTATACAAAACTTCGTAAAACTATAGTTAAAAGGTACAACATAATAAACACTGTATCTTCCGATATCCAATAAGCCTCCTCCATCAGAACGGGAACCGATTCCAGTGGTTTCATTGTATGGCAGTTTCGCCAACAGGAGGCAGAGCGCTTCCATTGCAGCATGGTCATCACTCACACAGTCATCACGAAACGGTTGCATTCCAAAGTCGACGACGCATCGACCGAAAGAACTGCTGATGAAGAACAATGACTAGGACCACACAATGGTTGCTGCCTAGAAAACAGACGATCGCGTGGCACACATCGAGAGTAGCCTGTTTCTGTCGACAGCCGAGTGAACACCATTTTATTATAGCTATCCATGCGAAATAATCCGTTTCAAACTTCGTCAAGATACAGTATTTGTCAATCCAAAAAAATAAATTCGTAAGATAACTTTCCAAAAGACATATTTAACATGTGCAATGTCTCTTAAATTCTGTGAACGTTTAATGTGAAACCATTTATTCCTTTAAAACACAATGAATTTTGTGAAGCACAGGCTAATAAATGTGGGGTTCTTATTTCATCCGCATTGCTAGTACTATATCTATGAAAATTACGTCCCCTTTCAATACGATCACACAAAAATCGAGGCAGTAAACTGTTAACTACTTTATAAATGAACACCATAAGCGCCTAGCATCAAAATTGAGGATATGAATCTATTACATCTCAAGATCAAAGGCATTATTTTATTCTGTATTCTTGATATTTGTGTTGCATTAGCCATAAATAAAATGGAAGGGCAAAGGTCTAAATGAAGAGAGACCATTTTTCAATCAACACAGAATTCCATGGTAAAATGTTTTGATGACATTGTCAATGTGAGAGTAGCACTTAAGTTTGTCAGCAAAAATCACGCCAAGATATTTAATCTCCCGAACGCGATCAACAACCTCATCATCTATTACACGTCGCGATTGAGGATTACAACGAGTTTTGCCTGAAATTATTAATTATTTTGATGGACATTTGTTCTAAAGTCTCAACATTCGAAATTCTATGTACCTCGGTACCAGGGAGGCAGCTTCAAAAACATCTTCAGAACTTTGTTCTGAATCCATCACTCTATCTCTAACATCAAACGTCAGATTGGCATGAATTTGTTTCTACAAGTAGAAGTTACTTAATCATAAGTAACTAAGTAATAACTACGAGCACAGACAAAAAAAATCCTTACTAGACCATATTGGCACAGTATAAAGCATGGCCGGTCTATAAACTTGTTTAAATATTAGATGTTCATTCTTCAGGCAAAGTTTGGATTTCCAGTTTATAAGAGGATACACATATTTTATAAATTTATTACATTTGGCTTAAATACCCTGATGTGATCTTTAAATGTTAATTTTTGGTCAAGTACTAATCCAAGATATTTCACTTGACTTGGCTAAGAAATTGGAATATCGTTCATAGTGACTATGCGACTACTACTAAATAGGTTTCAAGAAGTAGGCTCTAGGCTTATGTGGAAATATAATAAGTTGAGTTTTGGAAGCGATTGGAAAAATTTTCCATTTTTGTAAATAAGAAGAGAAAATACCTACTTTTTTCTGCAGTCTGCTGCAAATAACATGAAGACTTCTTCCTTTCCCGGTTTGCTGGTCACCTTGAATACCGCATTAAAGGCGTTTTCACAATTTTTACTTATATAGGTGAGTCTAGGCCTGCGATACTTTGGGGATGGCCAGGTAGAAGGAATCCTAAGGCGCATTTCGCAATAATATATTGGTTATATGAGCATTTCCAGCCCAAAACGTAAACCGGTTGGATATTAGTGTTATAAAATATTACTCACATTACTACCAATGGTTGCATTTTTCATTTAAATATGATTATTTTTCTTCACAGTAGCGTATTAAAAAAATGGATCATCATAACAAGTTTACAAGTTGATCTGATCTAAATGACGTTAAGGAAGTTGTAGGTAATTAAATTATCTTTGAGAAAAAAATACACAGAAGGAAAACTTAGCAAATTAATATTAAAATATACGTAATAATTTGATTATTTTCAAACACCCCCTTCGATTTTTATAATTTAATCTCTTCAAATCGACCATGTAAAATATCTGCCATTTTGAGAAAAGCGAAGTTGAAGTTCGACTGATTATTATTTTAACTGTTTAGAAACAATACATTTTGCAATAATAACGTTGTAAATTCAGTAGAAACGGTTAAATCGCAATTTTACTTTGAATTTAATGCTACATTATAGCACAAACCACATAGGAAGTTTTGACTAGCCGAGTTGTACATCGGACATGTTACATTGGACAATTTTTCTCAATGACATAATCAATGAGTGTTATATTGGACATTTTGAGCTACATGTTACTAGATTTTCTTTAACAGATTTCAGAGTAGAATACATAACTTTAGATTGCCCCCGCCTTTAGAAAATGCGCACCAATAATGTTAGGCAGTCCAAATGACCGAAGTAACAATCATGTACAAGAACATGTACAATGTACATCATTTCAAACTGTACATTGGACAATTTTTGACCTATGGTTATCTTAAATAAATGAAAGTAAATTTGGGTGGGTATTTTTGTATCACATGTAATTATAGAAGAGCAATAGTTTGTATCGCTTAACTCGATTTGTTTACATTTGTTAATCATGACCTTTTAAAAGTACCGTGAGAAATGTCATTTTGTTTTGATTCTACGGAAGAATACAAAAAGTCTGACAAGGAATTTGATCCGATTTTTAAGAATGTGAAACCAATTTCTGGAACTCGAAAATATCATTGCTATATTCCAATTTCAAGCCACCAAATTGCAGTAAAAATATTGAGACCAATAAACGGTTCGGGACCAATACATTGCTGGGATGACCAAGCTTTGCTAATTGATCAGCTTTTACTTGATTAGTTCTCGAGTTAAACGCTGTCCAGACTGGAGAGTTATAACATATTATAACGGTTGTCAAATAATTTCAACACAGAAACCACCATCAAGATAGCGGGTTCTCTGTTTTGTGGGTGCGTTCGCGTTCATAGTTTTCGGCTGCATTTGCCGGATTAGCGCTGGCGCTCTGCCTCCCGGACGTTTATACGTGTGTGATTGGTAGTTTTCTCGCTTTCCGGGAAGTTTTAGAATAGAGAAAGAAAACGTGATTCAACATGTTTGCAAGCATCAGAAGAAATGTCGCAATCTACGTTAATTGATTTTCTCCCGGACCAGAAATTAGTGGCATCGCGAGTGATAATTTTTAATTTCAGTTTATTTACGCGCTGCAAGGTGCGTGAAAGAGTTCAGCACAATCGGTGTTGATGTTGGCTCGCTGCTTGAAACTTTTTTTTGTGTGTTCGAAAGAAATTGATCGAAAGTGTACTAAAAGTGCTTCTGAACGTGTTTCGCAGTTGGGAGTGGTGAAGTTCGTAAATTCGCGGTTTATGTTCAGTGAAAATTCCGTATCACAAAAGTGCTCAACGAGTTCCCTTTTTTTTGCCGTTTGACGACGACGGGCATGCGAGAGAAAAATAAGCATCGGGAATGTGCTCCCGGATGTATTGATTTGGTGAGTTCGTTCCAGTTGAAGATTGTTCTTATACATATCTCGATTGCATTTTCGAGGGGACGTCCGGAGAGCCTTGAGATTTAGGCGTTGTTGCTTTTGCGGGCAGACGAGTTGGTCGCCGGTAAGTGCTGCCAGCAGATGAATCAAGAGGTATCCGAAACAAAATTGGTAAGAAATGTCCATTCAAATCGTTTTATTACAGTTAAACAAATTTCAAAACTATATACGTGCCAGATTTGGAAATAATATTTTTTTAATCTGGAAGTGTGTTTATGATACCATTATCCATTTGATAAAGGTAGAGTGAACATGCGGGGCTTATTGTAAGTAAAAGTGACCTCGGAGTGGTCGTGAATTACCAGGCATTCTGAAATGGGTCACTGGAGCTGCAATAGAGCTAACACCTTCTAACTCCCGGACTAAACCTGCTTTAATTGAAGGGTAATAAAAAGCAGTTTTCTTCCATAATAACACTGCCGGACAGTGGGGGTTAGATTGTACACACACACACACACACACACACACACACCAAATTGCAGTAAAAATATTCTCGGATTCTAACGATACACCCAAAATATTCAATGTATTCAAATAGTATGAGTCAGTGTTTATTCGGCTGTCGACAGAAGCAGACCACTCTCAATGTGTGTCACGCGATCGTCTGTTTACTCGGCAGCAACCATTGTGTGGTCCTCCTCATTGTTCTTCATCAGCAGTTCTTTCAGTCGATGCATCGTCGACTTTGGAAAGCAACTGTTTCGTGATGAATGTGTAAGTGCTGACCACGTTTTGCGTCCATTGCTGCGCTATGACCCCCGTTGGCGAATCTGCCATACAATGAAACCACTGGAATCGGATCCCGTTCTGGTGGAGGAGGCTTATTTGATAGCGGAAGATAAAATGTTTATTGTGTTGTTCCTTTTGACTATTGCTTTAAGATGTATTGCATAGTGAAAAAGAATCCTCGGCACTGTAAACTTAATTCGGTTGAGCCTTATCAAATAAATTAATAAAATAAATATGAGTCGTAAAAAAACTGTTTCTTACCTCACCAATACAATACCTTTAATTTGACAACATCAACGTGTTTCTCTTCCACTGCTTCTAAATAGGAACGGGTAAGTATGGTAGCTACCATATATGCGAGTGAATTGTTTGTTTTTTTTTTAATATATTGCTGTTTCAGGAAAAATAATTCGACGCAACTGACAGCCTCAGTAATGCTATTTAAGTCAGCATGATATTTAAGCTGATAATCTGACGCCAAATGCTAATATTTTATCTGAATTGCTGGACATCACGACTAACATTTGAAAATGGTCTAAAATGTTGAAAATTGTTATTACTATTATTATCAATTCGCCATAACTTGAGAACAGCTGGACTTGGGAATAAAATGCTGCATGCAAATTTATCTAATTTAATGGTTATTTTTCTTAAAAATATAAAATTTCGTCAAATTGAAAAATTAATAAAAAAATAAAAAAAAAATATGGATTTTTTAAGCAAGTTACCATCCTACCCTCTTCACCAAATTTAAGGACACTCCTTCAGTTTTCTTGATAAACAAGATATAAAGATCGAATAGGTGGTTTTGAAATAATCAAAATTTTACATTTTTTTAATATTAATTTACTATGTTTTTTCTTTCAATGTATTTTTTCCTCAAATATTATTAAATTACTAAATTACCAACGACTTCTTCTCAAATGTCATTTTTATAATATTAACAGTTTTCATGTTAGGATTCTTCGAAAAAAATATAATCCATTTTTAAATACCATTGCAACCATTGATAGCAGCGAATATTAGAGCAATATTTCATTCAAACAGGAAGGGGTTGAGAAAAAATTGATATTTTTTTAGCGTTTTGAGCTGGAAATGCTCTAATCCGATTCTTCCAGCTCTTGAATCACGAATGTCTCACGTTAGTGAAGATTGCGATCTGCATTGCATTGATTTCTGTAATGTTTACGTTCTAAAATTGTTTGACCAAAGTTTTTTTTTTTTTTCAATGCACTTTGACTACAAAGTCATCTTGTTTTTATTTAGTTAGCCAGAACTGTAAAACCAGAAGAAGATAAGTTGTTACGTATAAAGTGTCCCAGAATGTATAAGCACGATTAAAAAAAAACGATAACGTAACTCTGTTTGCAGCAAGTTCAATTTTTATTTCGCATTCATGTTCTCTATAGTATTCTCTTACAGTTAAACGTAGAAAATCCTAGATCCGATTAGTCGTATGTCAAGGAGCGGATTTTTGATCTCATGCTACTCGTTAGCTTCAGCACAGATGCCTCTCCAACAATTTTGGATACTTTTTCCCAGTCTTTTGCAAACTCCGCTTCCTTTACATGCTTTGGTCAGTGCCCAAAAAGTTTCGATAAAAATCGACATATCCACGTCGTCAACACTTTAGACATCACGAACGGTGTAGTACTGATCACCAGGAAGAGTTTTGTAATCACATTTAACGTATGATTCACTGTTCATAATCCCGCACACCGTTTTCCCGGACAGTAATTGACCTTATAACTTCCGAGCCCTCGGTTTGACGGAACCGGCTTATTTGGACGTAGGATAACGTCTGTGATTTCTATATGGGAGTTCACTCTATGAAAACCGAAAATGGAACATGTAACAAAATTATGAAAGATTTTAAACGTTGATAAATCAGCTGCCCCTGGACCAATTTCAATAGTTTTATCGCCAATCGATCAAAAATATTTCTACACATCTGTTAAATTTAAGACTTTATCATTTTTCAAAATGTCACAATTGAAAATTGGACCTGTGAAAAACGATTTCCCTAACACAACATTCAAAGTTGAATTTCATCCGTTCTCACCAACCGGTGTTTATTCAATCACCGCGTGGTAAGTGGTGGTGTTCTCCAGTACACAACGAAAGACTCCCCGCAAGGAACTAGCTATCAAGGCTGCCCTCAACCGCTGATCGGATTCAGTTCCAATCACCGTGTGTGGTGGTGTCCGGTCGTCGGCATTATTCTACAGTACATAACGGAAGGCTGCTTGCGAACTGCAGCCCTTAAAAGCATCCATAGGAGGAAGAATCCGCACCGCTATTGATCGGAATCAGTAGCTCTTCGTGAATCGCTGTGGGTCATCTATGTTAAGCGCGTCATGCTAAAGAGTATAAACAGAGAGAACCCCGCTCAAATTCCTATTCCTACACAAAACACAAGCTCCTGCTGCAGTTATCAAATAAGTTTTATTATATAAGACCATGTAGTCCTACGTACATTGCGTACAACCCCATAGGGCAGTTTCTCACTCCACTTTAGCTTCTTCAGCTTCCTATACGTCATTAGACCCATTCTTGCCTTAGCCCGCTGGACATTACTCTTCGAGGATCCCACTCTTTTAGCCACGTCTCGAACCAAAGCACTTTTCTTGCGAGTGAAAGCTTGCACGATTTTCCAGTCCAGATTTCGATCAACAGGGTTCGGTTTACGTCCAGATTTTTGCTTGTCCAGGAAAGTTGCTTTATCACCATACTTCCGAATCACGTTTCGACCGGCTCCGATGCTTACACCTTCCAATTTCGCTATTGACTCAGAGAAAAATTGGGGATAGTACACCATTTATGCACGATCTGTTGCGCTTTTGCGGAGAAATGCTTCGCATTGTTACGGAAATGTAAAAAACCGACACTTGCGATACACGAAACTGTTGGTCGAAATATAATTAATGATTCCGCGTGATAATCAGCTGCCTAAACGTCATCTAAAACAAGCATGAGTGTTCCGTAGTCGTGCTTAGATATGCTGGGCTTACGGAGATGAACTAGCCTACGGCTAAAAATCTTCTAAATAAAGAAGAAAAAAAAAAGATATTCTGGGACACCATATAGCTTAAAGAACAGAGTTAATCTTTTTCATCTGCTGTTGGAAAAAAAATACTTCCCTCGGCAATTTGAAAGTAGTCTACAAAATGCACTAACAATGAACTGTCATAGCATTGCTCAAATTAACCATGAAGGTATATAAATTGATTTGAGAATTTCAACAGCTTAAACATTATGTTGTTTGTTCATGATTGCTAGAATATGAAAATTGAAAACATAGGGGGCCCGCAATGAAAAATAGGCCAGAGCCCCCAAGTATGGTAAAGACGGCCCTGCAAGTACCCGTATTTTTTATTATTGACCCATTCAGCCCAATGGCATTCGTCCTAATTAATCATTTAGTTCGACCATTTTCCACAGAGATGGCGCTGTTCTGCTGGTAGGAAGTGATAAAAATCCCCATATAGAAATTGAGAGAAGTGGGAATAATTCGCTTTCGGTGCATATTCAGGTAAAAAAAAGTGAACGACAACCTAAAGCAATTAATCAGGGACTTTAGTTCAGTTTTTTTCCCGGAAATTATTGTTAAACAAGCTACAATTAAATAAAAATGATTTTTCCCCATATAGTTTTACCTGATTTACTACCAGCTCCCAGAGAGCCAAAAATTCAAATTTGAGAGAGAAAGTGTGCTCTCACAACCTCAATCTCTTAACATACCATGTATTTTGTTGACACTCGATTTGTGAATTCCCTTCCTCAGATTACAAAATATAGTACCTGACACTACAAAACATGTCTGGTACCTCTATTTATGCATTTGTTTTCACATTTGAAGTCCCTCCTTTTTTACATATTCTGCGCAAAAGATACTTTATGCCCCGCCCCATACATAAAATTCGGTGGGAAATTCTGTGAGGGATGAGCTATTTTGTGTGCAGAATGTGTAAAAAAGGAGGGACTTTGAATAATAATCTAAATGGATATATAGAGGTACCAGACATGTTTTGCACTGCAGTGTCCTCTGTGAACAATTATGGGAAAACAGATTGTGTCTAATTTTCGATAGATGTCACCGCAAACAACAGCAGTGACATCTGATGGAACATGAATGCAGAAGCTTGACAAAATGATCAATTAATCATGTCATCGGAATAATTGCGTATTGTTGGATGGATGGATCTCAGTGACGATTAATTGTTGTATATTTATATGATATTCATTTATATTCATTATTGGAATGATCAATACAACACAATGTAAGCATTTATGTATGGAACTACAGAAATTTTCATGATAAAGAAAAACTACCATCAACCTCCAGTCAAACGAAACTCTAAAGCGGCTGCCGTTGCTGTTGACGCCATTTATTGCCGTATGTCGGCATTGCCGTGCCACCGTTTGAAGCCTTTTTGCACTCCGTCTGTTCTGTGATTGACATTTTTAATTTCCTGCGCGTTATCCCAGTTGACACATTCGCTGGGCATACACATGCAGAAACGATTGGTCGCAGGACCAAACATTTGCTTTTTTCATGCCTGAGTTTACCTCGTTACATCGTGCGTGCGAATGTGCATTCAACTGCGGGATGTCTTTCTCTGGTCGGCCAATGCGGGATGTGGGAGATCACGTCACATCGAACAACGACCGCGACAAAAAGTGCAGTTAGTTATGGCGTTTGGTCTTTTCCGGGGGGTTTGGCTTACCGTCGGAAGTTGACTGATTGATTTTCCATGTTCGAATGGACACAGGGTTCTGGTTTCTGTGTTTGGACTTTCAATTTAAGTTTTGAAGAAGGAGGCGTTAGCTAGGGAAACGAGTTTTATGGCGTTTAAAAAAAAATCAAAACAAAAATAAGTCAATGAACCCATACTAAGTTGCGAATCATTTGCAAGCACACAAGTCGCAATCTGCTAATTCACACGAGTGTCTTGCGCAACCGTGTCATTGACCCTGGCAAAGCTAAACATTCGCGATTTCACGAATTCGTTCCATCGCCCCACTCTGCCACCCGAATTCGTTGCACTTGGTTCCAAAGTCGAAAAAAAACCAGAGATGTACGCTAATTATTATGATTTTTTCTTTCCTAAAACGATTCTATTTTTCGCTTCGGTTCCCTGCACCACATTCCCTTGGGCATCGCTGAATCTTCGAGCGTAGGTACCAGCTAGCTGCACACACATCCTAAGCAACTCTGCGAAATGCCATTTTTTGCAATCAAACACAACCGCACAACGAGCAACCCGGTTTTCGGCAGGGAACCCCATCCATCTTCCATCGTAAGCAGTTGGGTGTGCAGCAAGAAGCCGGCCGGCCAAACTCCTCAAAACGAGGAGGGTGGGTGCAGTGAGTGCAAACTGCGGTTCTGCTTAGATCGCGCTTGTTCATATTTTCGCCTATCATCGCTTCGCCGTAGCAGCGGCAGCGGCGCTTGGGTGAGGTAGCCGTGATGGGCCGGATAGGGGTTGTGCAGCACTCACCGAGTAACATGCATGTGTGTGCATATTGCGATATTTCGGCTTCTAATTTTTATATTAGAAGAGTTTTTTTTTCGGTGTGTTCTTTTCTCAGGTTCAGCCGATCCAAAAGTGCACACATTTGCAGTTGGTGTGCTGTTTACGCGAGAGAGAGTGGGAACCTACGAAGTTCAACGACACTTTGACGAAATTTTGGCATTTCATTTTGTGTATTTATATATTTATTCCGAGCAAATAATTTGGTGTGGTCAGGTTCTATTTTTTTGTGTGTGCAAATGCAAACGAACTTAGCGCTTAGCCGATTGCAAAACAGAGCGAGGTGAATGAACTTTTGCTGCTTTGCAGTTCGAAGCCGCAGGCGGAAGATTGAATTGAATTGACGTCATTTAAGTGGCAAGTCATAGCTACCCTTAATTGTTATGGAAAAATTTCAGGCATTTGTTATGTTTCTTTTATTTATGCAATAATTAGTCATCTCTTGATTATCTTGAAACTGTTGTTATTTTAAATTGGCGTACTGGCTTTGTTTCTTCGCAACCAGGATTATTTAAGCCCAGTATTTTTTTTATAATCATTAATTTCTTCTGTACAGAAAAAAATAAATACAAAAAATATGTTTGATGATCCCTGGTGGACTAATTTGAAAGAAGTAAGATCTATAACTAAAAAATGTCAAAATACGAAAGCTCAAGGTAATGATGGAATTATCTATATCCTCATAACAAAATCCTAGTCTTTCTTGTTTAAATTATTTACCAAATGTTTCCTTTTGGCATACTTTCCTGATAAATGGAAAAATTCAAAAGTTGTTCCAATTTTAAAGCTACCTAGCTACCGTTCAATAAGTTTGCTTTCTTAAATAAGTAAACTTTTTGAAAAGATAATTTTGAATAGAATGATGCTTTACATCAATGTGAACTTAATTTTTGGAGATTAGCTGATTGGATTTCGCCAAGGGCATTCAACTGCTCATCAACTCTAAAGAGTTACCAAATTAATTCGTTCAAACAAATCTGAAGGCTGCTCAACTTGAGTTATTCTTCTAGACATAAAAAAATCATTCGACTATGTTTGGCATGAAGGTTTGATTGCTTAATTCAAAAAGTATAATTTTCCACTCTATATTATGAAATTAGTTCAAAATTATTCAACTGACGGAACTCTACAGGTAAATTATAAAAGTTCCAAATTTAAAAGACTACTTGTTAGAGCTGGAGTTCCTCAAGGCAGCATTCTTGGGCCTATATTGTATAACAATCCCTGATTTACCTCAGGGTTGCCCCAAATCTTTGTTCGCCGATAACTCAAGCATTTCCGCTAAAGGAGTATTTGAAGCAGACTGCAGAAAAGTTTAAATATTTTCTCTTCTTATTTACAAAAATGGAAGATTTCTTCCAAGGCTTTCAAAACTCAACTTAAAATATTCCCACATAAGCCTAGAGCTTCCTTTCTGAAACCTAATAGTAGTCACATAGTCACAATATCTTACACTAGTACTTGATCAAAAATTTAACTTTTAAAGATCACATTGAGGGCATCCAAGCCAAATGTATCAAATATATAAAATGTGTGTATCCTTTTATAAACAGGAAATACAAACTTTGCCTGAAGAACAGAATTCTTATATTTAAACAAGTTTTTAGACCGGCCAGCTTTCACGCTGTACCACTATGGTCTAGTTGTTGCACTACCAGGAAAAAAGCTCTTCAAAGGATTCAGAACAAAGTTCTGAAGATGATTTTGAAGCTACCTCCCTGGTACAGTACTACTGAGGTGCAGGTATAGAAAAGCTGTTTAAAATACTGAATTGCCAAAGCAAAAGCAATCTAAAGCAGGCTTCCAGTGCGCGCGCTACCGTATGCGAGACGCAATACGAATAGTCTCATAGTCATAGCAGTCGCATGCGCAAGAGATTTGTAGCACTCTGTTTCTCTCTCTTCAGTTTTGTCGCATCTCACATTCTCATAATGTCAGTGTGTCGCACTGTTTTGTAAGCACAGCACATTTCCGGATGTTTGCGTTTCATGAGGACGAGTATCATGCGACGTCGCGTGAGCCGAAGCTCATGCGCTTTTCGCAATGAGACGTCGCTAAGCGACGTTTCAATGCGACATCAAAATAACAAACTCAACTGGAAGACCAACTTGTGTTCTTGATGTGGGAAAAGTGTTGTTTTGTTTTGAAAACAATGGAAAGCGACCTAGCTACTACACTCTTATCGAACATGGAGAAGAGGTGTCGGATGGTTATGACCAACAAAGTTTTCCTAGCGGCAATTTTCGTTGATTAAAGGATTAACTTGAAAAATAGCCCATTCATAACGAACGAAGGAAGAGATGTGACTTTGGTAAGCGAAATGTACAATCAAGTTGTGGTTTATTTGCTCGTTAATACATATGCTTTTGACGTAGAACTACGTCTTTGTCGACTATACTGGGGTGCAAGTCAAAAAATATGTGTGGTGAAGGAGTGTTAGGTTTTGAACGCTTGTAACTTTGTCATTTATAGATGAAATTAAAATCCAAATACGCCAATCGATAGGATATTACATTACGAACCTGTTGAAATAAATATTTTTCCAATTTTTCTGTAATTAAACTTTTGAAAATGTACAAATGATAATTTTATCACTGATTTCATGAAATAAGCCTTTTTTCCCAAACCCAGTCATCATAAACGAATACCACTTGGTTGCACATCATTCTGCTTGAACCTGAAAAGATATAAATCAGCGCTGCTCTCATGCCACTGCCGGTGCTGACCGAGCTGGGCTACAACGTGGCCCCTGCACCGTGCCAGCGGAAGGACTACCATCGAGTCAACTGGGTTCAGTTTCGACGCGTGGTCGACCGCCACATCGACGACAACCCACCGCTCGACACAGTGGATGACATCGACCGGGCCCTGGAGGGTCTCCATCAAGCCATATCCGTGGCTGACGAAGAGTGCGTTCGACGAGTTCCTGTGAGGGGTAAGTTTCAAGCAATTGATTCCCACACCAAACTCTTGATTCGGCTCAGAAATGTTCGTAGACGCCAGTTTCAGCGGACTGGGGATCTGCAGCGTAAATACGAAATGGTCGATCTGAATCGGCAGATCGCTTCCAGAATGGTCTCAATCCGGAACGAGAGTTTCGGGCGGCTCGTTCAGAACCTGGACGACCGTTTCAGACCATTCTGGAAGGTTGCCAAGGTGCTGAAGTCTCACCCCAAGCCCATTCCACCACTTAGAGTCAATGACGAACGGCTTATCACCAACGAAGAGAAGGCCAATGCGATTGGGGAGCACATTGCCCAGTCGCATTTGCTTGGCTCTAAAATCCCAAGTCCACTCGAGAACCAGGTTGCGCAGTGCGTCCTGACGTTAGATGCCTCCCCTTGTGCCGTCCCTCCAGAAGAACGGATTACAGAGGAACAAATTTGCTCAGCGCTGAAATACAGTAAGAACATGAAGGCTCCCGGGTTTGACGGAATATTCAACCTAGCGTTGAAAAATCTCAGCCCGAGGGTGCACTCGCTGCTAGCTGCCACCTTCAACAGATGCTTGGAGCTGCACTACTTTCCAAGCATCTGGAAGGTGGCAAAAATCATCCCGATCCGCAAACCTGGGAAAGACCCTTCACTACCGTCAAGCTACAGACCGATTAGCCTGCTCTCAGCGCTGAGCAAGCTGTTCGAAAAATTGATCCTCAGCCGACTAAACAAGTTTGTGGAGGAACATGACATTCTTCTTCCGGAACAGTTCGGGTTCCGCAAGGGGCATTCCACCAATCATCAGCTAGTGCGGGTGATGAATAACATCCGAAGTAACAAAGCTGTATCCAAGTCCACAGCCATGGCCTTGTTAGACGTCGAAAAGGCGTTTGACAATGTCTGGCACGACGGACTTATATACAAGCTTTGTAACTCTAACTTTCCACCATACCTTGTGAAAATCACCCGTAACTATCTCCAGCAAAGGTCGTTCAGGGTGTCGTTGAATAGTTCCCTTTCGGGACAATTTCCGATCCCAGCAGGTGTTCCGCAAGGGAGTCTGCTGGGACCACTGCTTTACAGCATCTACACGTCGGACATCCCTCCTCTAGGAGACGGTTGCGTGTTCTTTCTGTTTGCAGATGACACCGCGATAGCTGTCAAGGGTAGGATGCCTCGTGAAATTACGAACAAGCTCCAACGATGCCTTGACACCTTTACTGATTATGCCACCACGTGGAAAATCAAAATCAACGCCTCGAAAACCCAAGCGATCATGTTCCTTCACAGACAATCATTAAAACTTAAACCGTCTCCCTCCTGTACCGTAATAATGGATGGTACAAGGGTCGAGTGGTCCACTGATGTTACTTATCTCGGGATGTTGTTCGATGAGAAGCTCCTGTTCCGCTCGCACATAGAGAAAACCCTAGTTAAGTGCTCCGCCTTGGTTAGGTGTTTGTATCCGCTCATTTGCCGCAGATCCCGCCTCTCAAGGCAAAACAAACTGGCTGTTTACAAACAGATCATAGCCCCCGCGATCTTCTATGCCGCCCCGGTGTGGGAATCGTGCGCTCAGACCCACAGGAACAAAATCCAGGTTGCACAGAATAGAGTGTTGAGGATGATCCTAGATCGTCCATTCGACACAAGAATAGCAGACCTCCATCAAGAGGCAGAAATTCCCAAAGTAGATTCCAAAATTGATGATATGACAACTAAATTTATTCAAAAATGCAATCTTTCTGAACATGCTTTAATAAGCAATTTGTACATAGTAGGTTAAGTGTATATAGTAGAGTAGGTTAGTTTTAAGCTGTAAATAGTAGTATTAAGTAGTTTCTCTTCAAATTCTAAAAACAAAACAAACCAATCCCACCAAGGTGGTCGACCGTGTACTAAGTCTAGGACTAATTCTGTAAAACAAATTTTGAATTTTGCCCATACCTAAAGATGAAGAAATCATTAAATCACTTAGTAAAAATTTATATGGTAATCGTCCAAGTTAAACTAAAATAAAGATCATTTAAACTGCCACTGCTCATTAACGCTTCGGACGGCGTGGCGCTTGGTCCTGCAGCAAGCAGGACCAAATCAGCGGCTTAAGGTGGATCACGGCGTGACCACAATGAGGAAAAGCAAAAATGTAAACCCTCCGCCCTTCACAACAATCTCTCGCCCCCCCCCCCCCTCAACAACCTCTCGCCCCTTTAACAACCTCTCCTACCCCCCCCCCACCATCAAACCTCTCCTACCCTTCTCTCCACCTACAAACCCTTCCTACCCCCCCCCCTCAAATACCTCTCCTAACCCCCCCCCCCCTCAAATACCTCTCATAACCCCCCCTCCCTCAAATACCTCTCCTAACCCCCCCCCCCACCAACAAAAAATAACCCGAAAGTGAGACAGACTTTGACGATCCCTTTTTTCCGGGAAATAAATTTTAAACATACCACAATCATTATTAAAACCAAGTTTGACCAAATTTGAACAAAAAATTGCTTTGAAGACATGTTTGATGACATTCAGTTGGTGAATTACACACAACTGACGGTAAAACATATCTGGTGCCAAAGTCCATCCTATTTTACATATTCTGCACAAAAGAAACTTTCTGCTCCGCCCCATTCATAAAAAAACTGCGGGAAATCCTATCAGGTTCTGAACCGGAAAAGATATAAAACAGCGCTGCTGTCATGCTTTTGCTCATTGTCGCTTCGAACGGCGTGGCGCTTGGTCCTGCAATAAGCTGGACCAAATCAGCGGCATAAGGTGGATCACGGCGTGACCACAATGAGGAAAAGCAAAAATGTAAACCCCCTCCGCCCTTCACAACAATCTCTCGCCCCCCCCCCCCTCAACAACCTCTCGCCCCTTTTAACAACCTCTCCTACCCCCCCCCCCACCATCAAACCTCTCCTACCCTTCTCTCCACCATTAAACCCTTCCTACCCCCCCCCCCCTCAAATACCTCTCCTAAACCCCTCCCCCCCCCCCTCAACAACCTCTCGCCCCTTTTAACAACCTCTCCTACCCCCCCCCCCCCACCATCAAACCTCTCCTACCCTTCTCTCCACCATTAAACCCTTCCTACCCCCCCCCCTCTCAAATACCTCTCTTAAACCCCCCCCCTCAAATACCTCTCCTAAACCCCTCCCCCCCCCTTAAAAACATCTCCTAAACAACTCCCCCCCCCCAAATACCTCTCCTACCCCCCCCCCCCCCGCCCCATAACAAAAAATAACCCGAAACCGAGACAGACTTTGACGATCCCTTTTTTCCGGGAAATAAATTTTAAACATACCATCCTAGAAGGGACGAATATCAACATCACCCAACGGTTCTTTCGGAACCACAACATCAAACGGCCCTTTTAAGGGCCACAAATAAAATTAAAAGAGTTGATTTTAAAACTTAATTGCATATAATGGAAATTCAAATAGTTACCAGTGTCTACACCAAAATATGTAACGGCTTGTTTAGGACCATACATTTGAACTTTCATAATTTATTACATTCCAGGAAAAATACTTGAACCAACATTGAACACTAACAAAATTTCAAATATTGTTTTTATGTGTCCCACACATGAGTTGTTGCAACGTGATCAACAAATCAATATCTATGTGTCGGCCACATACTTAATATATGTATGTACATATAAAAACCATGCGTGACCACACATACTATTCATTTGCGTGTAAATTTCATGTGTACTTCTGAGTGGATTCTGTTTATGTGTGGTCAAATGAAAATCATGTGGAATTTCACATGGATATTTGTCAAGAAAAATGTGTAAATTGTTTTGAGTCAACCATAACCGAAACATTGAAATACTTGAAAATTTTAAGGTAAAGTATAATAGTCAAAAATGCATGAAAAACATCAATTTTGTGTGGTTCTACGTCATACTGCGGTCGTGTCTAGGACACAACCCTTTACTTTTTTTTAATTTCACCGAGGGTCCACGGTACTACAACTATATGATCGATCAAGTCAGACCGAACTGTGAATTTTTTTTTTTGATTTCGATAAAAACGAATTTAAAGTTGGCTCTTCAATATTGTGTCTTATGTAATGGGACAAATCATTTGACGGTTTTCTCTTGCTACTCTAATTTTTCAAATCTGGCTGAAAAAATGAAATATAGCTGAGAGAATTCTTGATCTTATGATATCATTAACTCATTTTTTGTTTTTATTTTGCTACATAGTCGCTTCTGACTTAACGCCGACTATATGATCTTGTATAGTAAAATGTAATGCTATTTTACATTCAAAATCGTCCATTTATATTTTTACTGGTCTGTGTAAAAGTATTCTGAGGGATTCTGAGTCTAATTTGGTGCAAATGCGCAACAACTTGTTTATTTTTCCACCAAATGGGCTGAAAGCTTCAGAGGCTTCCAAAAAAAGGTATTTAAGAAGATTTCCGCATAAGGACTTGTTGAAGGACACATAGTTCCACAGATATTCCGGTATTATATTTGAAGGTTTTGATATTAGCTACATCTTTTGTAGATGACTCAAATTGGTATCTCTTATGCATGATGAATCAGAGCGATAAGAACCCACCATTGTTTTTCAGTGAATGTAAATTGCATTCACTGAAAAACAATAACATGTTCTGCCAGCTCTAGTTCGTCATGCATAAGAGATTCAGATTTTAATTATTTAAAAAAGTTGTAGTTAATATCAAAAGCCACAAAAGCTTCATACATCATTTTACGGTATTCTGCTGATGGAAAAAGTTACAGACAAATGAATGTAAATGAATGCACGAAATGAATGTAAATGATTTTCCATCCCTGATCCCAACTACCGTAAGGTTTCCATCCACCGCTCACGTAGTCTTCCTTTACTTTCATTTAGCATCCTTTCGACAAGCAATTGCGTCTTGCTAGGATCATGAGTGGTGATCTTACGGTGATTCCAGTATAACTCTGGAACCATGTGTTGAGTCTGCTTGAATCTATACTAGAAGATATTTCTGGAACCATTAAAAAAATTCACCCCATTTGAAAAGGGCACACAAGTCTTCTGTGAACAAACCCTTCCAGTCCCTTCTCTCGTCACCCGACAACATCACATATGATGGGACCGCGAGAGTCAAGGCATGCGAAACAGCGCACGGCGATGGCGCCCTGAGAGAGCGCATAGGGATGTTGTATGTAGCACACCATGAATTTGAGAGTCATGCGACGCTCTGTCTCACAGCTCGCTGTCGCATTTGTGTACGCGTGAGATTTCCGGAAGCCTGATCTAAAGACACGTAGATATATATCATTACAATTAAGGCTGGTAGGTTACTGTAGTATTTGGAGCACCAAGATTCAAACTAAATGCAATTTATTCTAAATTTGAAACAAATAAAGAGTTAAAAAAATAAAATGTAAGTGTTGTTGAACTAAACACTACTGCAGTCACAAAGTAAAATTCTGGACTGTTCAGGATGATTGTGACAGCGCCATACCTTTTAATTCAGCTTTCCTATTCCCCATCCCTGTAGACATAATAATTACAGATTTTTTAAATGTAATCAAGAATTGTATTATTGTATCTTAAATGAGCTCTGCAATTTTAACACCGACAATCTAATATTCGCAATCCCACGGTCATCACATTGACAATTTTCGATGAAAACAGCTCCGATGTAAATGCAAAAACCGCAGACTTCAGAACAAAGATTCTTTTTAATCTCGTGGCAGTTCTGTACATGTCTCGTGGCCTTAGAGTACTATCGGTACAATTATTGTTTTGTAAATAGTCAACTTCGTGGTGCGACGAACATTATTCGACCAAAGCGTCGTTCAGAATCCTAAGTAGGCACGACTAATGCGCCTTTGGTTTTCTCTGTTGGTGTCATAAACGGCGGTCACCAGTGAGTCCAGATACTCGAACTCGTCTACCACCTCGATTTCATCACTGTCAATCCGAAATCGTGGCGGAAGGCTCAGTAATAACCCAATCTTCGCGCGGGTCCTTTGGTCACTGTCTTCCCAACCAGCAGAATCCGCTTCATCCTTGGGACGATATACTTCCACGAGCCCGGACAAGTATAAGCTCCACTTCTAAGTTCCAATAATCATAATTCTCGTTCGATAGCTTGACGATTCCGGTGCTCTCCGGTAACGGTAGTTACGAGTTGCTAGGCATCCATCAAAATTCCCTAGTATATGAATGAAAAATCTGAACTCCTTAATGAGCAGAGTTGTTCGTAATTGGTATGTGAATTGATGGTCACTAAAAATGTAAAGACAAAAAATTCTTAGCAAATGTAAATCATCTCTGCGATCAATTTATTGCTTCATCCGGAAAAGATGTAGAATCAACAAAGTTATTGTTTTGATCTGAACAAAGCCCTTAAACGTCATGAACAAAGGCTTTCACTTCAGCAGAATTTGCAATCATCCCAAGTAACAATTCTGCAATCATTTGGCATCCACTCTGATTTATGATGGTTTTATAATGGCAATGAATAATCCATTTAGTTTAAATACAGCATTTCACAGTGTAAAACGTTCCTGCTTAGTAGTTCACCTTTTCGCTGGTTTAAAAACCTTTTACAGTCTGGCGAGAAGTCAAAATTAAATTGAAAGTAGTTCTCAATCCCTCCATAAAACTGTTCTAAAAATCAATCATAAACTTCATTAGCAATTTTTTATTAATGAAATACTCTATAAAACTGTTCTATCATTATAAAAGCAATCATAAAACCATTCGGTTTTAAATGAGAGTATAATGCATATATTGTTGCCTTTAAGGCTTTTAAAAGTTTATCATAAAATCTCCTTTGTTTATAAATTGAACTTTAAGGATGGATCCTCATAGTGAATAAAAAGCAAATTTATGACAAGGATATCTCGAAGGATAAACGAAGTTGGAGGAAAAATTTAAGCGATGCTAACGACCGAAGGGAGGTCGATTTCAGTAAAATTTAGTTCTTTAGAAGAATCAGCACGTCCGGCGGAACGGGTACCATCAACGACTGAGCATCTGGTGGAGAAGAGTGAAGTGAGCGTGGTCCTCAAATTCATGAAACATTGTCAAAACAGTCTGAAAACAGACTCCAAGCCTTCTCCAGACCTTGCGAATAGATGAAGATCCGAATAACTTGCGTCAGTACCGACAGCAAATCACTGAAACTGTCAGTTAGCGGACACTAGTTGGTTTCGGATCCATAGCTGCGATTTTATTCGGTGAAAAGGTCATCACTTGGAAAAAATTCATTCAATCGTACATTCCTGCATCGTTTGCTGGTGCACTTCCAGAACCATCCGGAAGAAGGGGATCTTTTCGGGAATGATCGAGGTTCCAGCTGTGCGAAATGCGAAATGTTGTGAACACTTTCTGAGTAACTGCTTCCAAGCCATCGGGAGAGAATCGCCTGGAATAACGCTGATTCGCACAACGCAACTATCGAAAGATAAAAAAAAAAAACTTTGAAGTTTAACATTTTGTAGGCAACATTGCCGCCATAAATGCTGCCATAAATCTGAACGAGTTAGGATCAAGCAAAATGGCATTAGATAAATACTATTCAGTCTACAAGTTTTCTTCATAAAAGCCATTTCAAAACCTTATGATTCATTGAAAGCAAAATAACTTTTTCACAAATGGCCCATGAAAATCAACTTTTATGCCTCCGCCATATTACAATTATTTTGTTTATTTTTTACAATCATCGATTTTCAATCTATATTTCCTTGGATATAACTTTATTTTAATTAATTTAGCAATGAGAAAATATTTAGAATGAAAAAATCATGAGAAATAAAAATCTCGGCTAAGCTTAATAATCGATCTGAAGAATATTTTTTTTTTTTTAATGTTAAATAATTAGTAAAATCGATGTTTTCCGTGGGCGAACTCAAGTTTTTCGATGTTTTCACGTACATTTCACATTAAATTTTATATGGCAGCTGAACTAAACGACCTTTTTTATTTTTATTATTTTGATAAGAGCGGATGGTATTTATGAATCCTTTTTTATCTTGATTGTTGTTTTTCTAGTAAACTTAGCAAGCAAGTAGGGAAATGGCTCGGATAATGGTTTTAATTGTTGCCAAATAGCTTTTATTGAAGCTTAAATACGATTTTGAAATGGATCTCAATGCGTTTATCGTACAACCATTTTGCAGTAAATCAATCTTGAAGAGTTTCGAAAATATACCCATCAGAACCTTCTCCAGGGTGGGCCAACTAGACAGATTCTAGCATCAATGAGGTTTTGGTGGATGCATCAATGGCAAAGCAGTCTTGACCAGGGTTTTATGAATGTTGTTTTATAGTAGCTTTGTAGTATTTCATAAAACTTAAAATGTTACTTAGGATGCCTCATAAAGAATAAACACGAAAAAATCCGGACACATTAAAAACGCTGCCATTAAGGTTTTTTTTATATTTTATTTTTTTCAAAATTTTACTCAATCAAGCTAAGAGTGTATAGAATCACAGTAGGCATTGGTTGACAGGATAAATTCATTTGCTTACATCATGGATTCACCGGAGCAAGCACGTCGCGATTCGATCAAATTTCCTGGGCTGGAATGTTATACTTCGGTTGAGCAGAGGGAACTCTGAAGAATGTAAAATCAAAAAGAAGTCGAAATTCCCCAAAAAGTTCC
The DNA here is from genome assembly GCF_037179485.1 of Ochlerotatus camptorhynchus. Classification (NCBI taxonomy): domain Eukaryota; kingdom Metazoa; phylum Arthropoda; class Insecta; order Diptera; family Culicidae; genus Ochlerotatus; species Ochlerotatus camptorhynchus. The sequence continues at coordinate 2,165,470 of NW_027040855.1, read as the reverse complement.
TGGTCGGGCAAGCAATCTGCGGTTTTGGGCTGAAAAGCGAAACTTTCGTTACTTCTGGGACCACGAACCAGCAAATTTACCAGAGGAGTACCTACCTCAATCTTCGCACCTTTTTTAGTGAAATTTCGCAATCGATCGCGAATATCTCATGATCAGAAAATTTTAGCCTTGAATCTCTCGGTATATCTTTTATTTACCGATTGAGCAAAAAATACTATATTTTGTTGTTTTTTAAAGATTTTGTGCGTTTTATGGACGCACATCAATCATTTGGCATAAGAAAACGGGGCATTTTTGTGGTGGGAAAAAAGTGATTTCCCCATTACAAATTTCAAATTTCAGTATCTAGCACTGAACAAATCGGATCCTAGCAACAGCGAGATTGCCCGGTCGACAGCATTAGTGCTTAATCATTCTGGACCCTTTTGGACACTGCAACAATCCATTTGAGGGAGAGATACCAGATGAAACAACAAATGGCCCTGATCGCGCACGGGCGGGATCCCTACGTTGTGTTTATGATCGTTTTGATAGGTACGGAGATGAAAATAAATATAACGCACAGTTTGCTTGACCGTCCTGCCATGGCGGAAGTATTCGAGATACTATATTGTTTTCTATAGTTCTTTGTATATATAGTAGCTACAGTGGGTAGGGTAGTTGTACATGTAGATGACGTTGCACAAACAGGCCCTTTTTAGGGCCACGATTTAAAAAATTTAGAGTAAAAATTACAGATTTTTTGCGCAATTAAATGAATTAAACCCAAAAAAATGCACTGACCAATCGTGGTCCTACGACAAGTTTCCGTTCGTGAGCCTAGGCACAGACTCTTCTACATAAAATATATACTACATCATACATAATCAAATATTTCTGCGTGCTTCGTAATTTTTCTTAAAATAACATTAAAAAATCTTCAGGGGTCAATCGTAAAAATCGGTCCAGCGGTTCAGAAGTTATCATTTAAAAAAATAGATTTTTCGAATAACCCTTACATGGAAATGTACACTCTAATAGTTGATTAAAAATATGAGTCTAATATTTTTTCATGAGGAAGAACTATTCCTATATAATAATTGAGAATATATCTTGGATTTAATTCTTAGGTATATCTTAATTCTTGGAGCATAATCCTAAACATAAACAGATAAACATTTCAAAAGGTCTTATCGGCATTGATCGCTTCTCTTCATCGACTTTCTCTTTCGTTAAAAACTCAGTTTCAAAACCTTTCCCTGTTGTATTTGACGTTTCGGACGCTAGATAAGAACCTCCTTTATCAAACTATGTGGTAAAATTAGCGCGAAATCTGTTTGCATAGCAGTTATTATCACATGAGAATGTCGTTGAAGAGAATCGATCAAAGCAGATAGGACCATTTGAAATGTTCATCGAGCATTGAAAAATTAATCGATTAATTTAAAATCCGCACACGCTTAATTCATTCTCAAAGTTCGAGTTTTTTTTACGTTTATGACCAAATTTTCAGGGGGTAAAAAAAACAATTAAAGTTAGTTTTGGCATCATTCATTAAATTTATTTTACCTTTATATCCGAATGTACGAACCCTGGCATTAATCCCAGCCATAGGGTTCTTTTTTTATAGTCACTTTAACGCTCTTGGGTCATTCGTGACTTGTCCGGGGGTGAGATTTGAACTCGTGACTTTGGCATGAGAGGTATGGATGCTTACCACTACGCCGGGGTCGCCCCCCATAGGGTTCTGCACAACGTCAGAATCGACAGTTTTTTGCATATAAACCCATGCTTTCTTCATTTCTTCTACATTCTTCACCACTTTAGGTAATTTTAGAAGGTGCTCCTTCATAATGGCCCAGTATTTTTCTATTGGGCGCAGTTCCGGAGTGTTTGGGGGGTTCAGATCTTTCGGCACGAAATCGACATCATTCGCCTTATACCACTCTAGCACGTTCGTGTAGTGGCATGATGTCAAATCCGGCCAGAAAATCGTTGGACCGTTGTGAGCCTTCAAGAGAATGAGAAGCCACTTTTGGAAACACTCGTCCAAAAACACCTGTCCATTCATGGTGCTTGCGATAACGAAACGTGTACTCCGCTTTCCGCAAGTACAAATCGCTTGCCAAATTAAGAACTTCTTGGTGAACTTCGACATCATCTGTGTCCGGAGGTTCTCGAAAACATCACACTTATCCTTGGCAGTCACATAAAGCATTTCTGGAATCTGGTTGAAGTCCGCCTTCACATATGTCTCGTTATGCATTACACAACAGTGTGGTTTCATTAACTTCTGGTCGTACACCTTCCGTGCACGGCTTTTTGCTACCATATCGTGTTTCTCGTCACGGTTTTGGGACCTCTGAACCTTAAACGTACGTAGCTCAGCTCGAGTTTTGGTATTCTGCACGAAAGACTTGCTCACATGCAACTTTTTAGCCACATCTCAAACTGAGGCATTCGGTTTCCGTTTAAAGGCCCCAACCACGCGTTTGTGATCGTTCTCGATGACCTGACGGCTTTTTTTCGGATCTTCGCCGCCGATCAACAGTCATACGTTCTTCGAACCGTTTTATGATATCAGGCACCGTGGAATTCGCGATTCCACACCTTTTTTCCGATGGCACGATGCGACAGATCCTTATTCTCAAAGTACTCGTGCAAAACTTTTACGCGCACGCTCTGTTATTTCGTCGCCATTTTGAAAACTTTTGCTCACCTGATGAAATCAATTCACAGGGTGTACTAGACTGCCAGCGAAAATGGTAATTTTTAATTTCGCTAACCATATACAAAATGTTTATTGCCTCGAAAAATGACCCTATGCCAAATTTGAGCTCAATCGGACATGATTTAGGGGTGGCGCAAACGCGTCAAAGTTTGACTTTTTTCACTCTCAAAAATCTCCCAAGCCCCCCAAGGGTACATGAAATTTCGGAAATCAAAAAAAATTTTTGATGTCAAATGTCTTAAAAAAAACGTCGAGATTTGGTGTTACCTCGAAAACATTTTCTTTTTTCAAAAATCGACTTTCTGGGACTTAGAATTTTTTCATGAGTTCTATATGGAATATAGAAGATTGATGAGTTGGCTTCTAAAACTGTTCACAATTGTCTCCAACCTGCTTATATATCGAATTAAACCACCATTTAGGATCTAATATGAAATAATTCACTAGTTTGGTCCAATTATTCTTCATTTGGGTGGCCCAAAAATTCAAAAATATATGAAAAACCACAACTTTTCATCAGAAATTCCTAAAATTAATTGTAAAAATATCTTGAATTGCGCTAATCTGTTTTTTTTTGGGAATCATGAGTTTTACAAAAGAGGAACATTTGCCTGAAAAGATGAAAAAATACTTGTTTTATACTTAGCCATTTATTTCCTTATTAGCTACACCAAATCAAATTTCCTGGTACTCTTATAATTTTTTCGATGATCTTCAACTAATTGTAAAATGCACTGCTTTTGATCTTCATCCGTTGATAGTTTTGAATTGTATGTTTTAATCAATGCTATACCACGACGAACGACGGCAGATATTCTCCAACTAGCCAAATGTCAACCATTTTTAACAAACTGTCGTACTATTCTCTATCAGTGCTCTGCTTGTTGTCTTCTTCAAACGCACTACTGATTGATCATACATCCTCAGATCGCATCCTTTTTTATACTAAAGCATAGGTAGAAAAAGCCAAGGTAGAAAAGTTTACGTAGAAATAAGTACTTGAGACCGTTGCTTGCCTGTAGGAGTGTTTGTGTGTTAGTGTGTGTTTTTTAATTAATACCCAAAAGGAAGCCAGATAAACAATATGCTTTATGCGGGCACTTTTTTGGCACCTCTATAGGGTAGGAATTTAAAAGAAACACATATAAAGGATTGTCCCGTATTAGGTGGATATAATAAAAAGTAATTTTTTTTTTTTTTTTTTTTGAGATAACACCAAATCTCGACGTTTCATGCATTTTTAAGACATTTGGCATCAACGCCAACGCGGATTTTATTTTTATTAGATATTTGCGATAATTGACAGCTATGAAAGTTGCACAGCAGAGTGGTGCCAATAAATACTTGGATTACTCATCAGTATTGTATTTATATTAAGCTTGAATTCATATAAATGCAAAGGGGGCGTTTTCCCCAGGGGGCGTTCAATACCTTCCTACCCTATATTAGCATTCTAAAAAAAAGGCTTCTCTGATTGGAATCATCATGGTACAAGACTAATATCTGTCAACAAAAAATATTGCTACATGTACTTTCAAAATGCATCAATAAATCAACCGTGATAACAGATGTAATAAACGATCCGAGAAATAACTTCCAGTGCTACCCACTTTTAAAATCTTTAGAATTTTGAAAATTACCTTTTCCGGAAGCATTCTAATTTCCTTCTAAAACACATCCCATCCGCCATTCGTTTATACAGCATTAGATGTTCCACACTATTGGCTCAATTTTTCCACGGCAGCCTCCAACTTTTAATCAACATTCAAAAATATTCCAGTTCGCTCCACATTTAGCACTCATTGAGCTGGAATGAAAAATCTACTTTCTCTTCTTGGTCGTGCGTAATTTCCTTCCGTTCTATATAGTCGAGAAGAAGGTGCGGGCACGCATTTTGCCGTAATTTCATCAACGTTTGAGAAACTTTCGCCGATGGGCTCCGAGGATGGTAAACAATTCCACAATATGGAGCGCAGTTTGGCTGGCTTACTGACTGACTGACTGGTTGGCTGACTGCCTACCACACCGGTCGGTGTGGAAACGAAAATTGAAAATGAATGCGTCACTAATGATGACGATTTCACCGCGTTTTGGCGCTGACGAAAAAACACGGAAAATTATGCGCTACTTTCTTCACGGAAAATTTACCGCCCATCGCCCTCCCGACTCTGCTTGGGCAAGATTCTCACGTCGTGTATTCTAATTCGGAAAAATTCTTTCCACCAACGAACATGACGACGGCGGTGCTTTACGGGTCGTGTTGTAGCGCTAGAGGAAAGTTTCACTCTGCTCCAAGTACGGAACCAAATGTCTGTTCTTCATTTCGTCTTTTCGTTTCGGAATTGAAATAATCGAGCACAGGATATCTACATACCGGTGTGACGGTAGATCGCTCTTTGTATGGAAATGAATTCAAAGCAACGACAAAATCATCATAAACATTTAGAAAGATTATTTTCCGTATCAGTGATACGTGTGTTTACTTTTCAGGAGAAAATGCTTTTAGTTTGAATTGAAACTTGCTACGTGAAATTATTCGAAGCAATCTACGCGGAAACAGGCTCGGCTAAGTTTTAGTTGACACTGAGTATCCTTCAAGATTTAGCTGAATTGTGTGTACACTACACAGGAAGAAAAATCTGAATATTGCTGGTGATGAAAAAACCCATGCTTTAATTATTTTCACGCAAACTACTGCAATAAATGTTGCTTATAATGGAGGACGTATTCGAAAGTCGTGTGCTTCAGGAGCATGCAGAAGAACGACATATGCAGGTGAAGATAGAATCGAATCGATAGTTCGAAAATGTTGTAAAATATGATGCACATAAATAAATAAATAAATAAAAGTTTACAGTATAGATCTGGAGTTGAGACACATCCAAATCTCAATTTAAAATGGTCAGAAAATTTCACGCTATCGAATCAATCTACGATAAATCTTTTATCATCTCGTGCATCTAAATCCATCTATTCGCTTCGCTCTCCAACTTTTTGCAGGAAATCTTCAAAATCTCCATCAATCTTCTTTCTATCTACTAAGCGTGCGTGCATCTCACAACAGCAAAGTGAAATTTTTCCTGCATCTTAGATTGAGTCGCCCGAGGGGGTATAGATCGTGTTATGAGGCAATTCCTGAAATATTTCGAATTTTGCGTGAAAGTCATTTCATGCACTTTGTATTCACATGAATAGCAATAGTTCAAAATATTTAAATAAGAGTTTGAACAAAATTGGAAAAACAAAAATCTGAATCTATCCGTTTGTAGTGAGATTGGATTTTTCTTACGAATTTAAAACCGATAATCAAAATTAACACTTAAGTGCGCTAGAAAGGTTTTGCTTTTTTTACAGCGTTTTATTCGAAACTACCGCCATCTACTCATCCAATCTCGTCATATTATGAGCAGGGATATTGCACGTAAAATTTAAATTAACTTGGTTTGTGTCTCACCTCATTTGACTAATCTGATCACCCGTTTGACATATGAGCAATTCCCTACGAATTCGCAAATCGGTTTATTTTGATATTTTTTGATTTTGTTGAAAATTTACAGAAACGATCCTTATGTTCGACTATGCCATTTTGCATCTTCATATCGCCGTTTTGAATCTAGCCTTATTTTTGAAAAGGGCATATAGAAAAATATCAAGCTTATCTTCAGAAAAAAATTACTCGAAAACTGTTTGCGGTTTGGTGTCCTGGGCAATATTGCAGATAATGGATGAGACTATTTGAAAAAAGATGCACTCTAAAATAAAAAGGTCAAGATGGAGAAATGATGGACAAAAAAGTTATAATGTTTTATAAAACTCAAGTTTTTAGGAAAATATCCAAAACCTAGTCTAATTACTGTTTTGACTTTATATAATGAAAGAACACCAAATTTACAATAAAAAAGCACCTAGGTAAAATTTTGCTAGTCGTACCGTTTTCGAGTTGTAGCGGTTTGAAAGTAGATATTCTTAAAATGTAAAATTTGCAACATTTTTAAGATATCTACTTTCAAACCGCTACATCTCGAAAACGGTGCGACTTAGCAAAATTTTACCCTAATGCTTTTTTATTGTAAATTTAGTGTACTTTCATTGTAAACAGTAATTAGACTAAGTTTTGGATATTTTCCTAAAAACTTGAGTTTTTTAAAACATTATAACTTTTTTTCCATCATTTCTCCATCTTTACCTAAAGTTCAATGAATGGCATTTTTTGTCCCTTAAAACATATCAACAAATAAACGAAAAATTGTTTTTTAAGGTTTTTTTTAAATTAAAAAAAAAGTTGGGTAATTTTTTTTTTCAAATAGTCACATCTATTTTCTGTAATATTGCCCAAGACACCAAACCGATCGGGCAAACAGTTTTCGAGTAAAATTTTTCTGAAGATAAGCTTGATATTTTTCTATATGCCCTTTTCAAAAATAAGGCTGGATTCAAAATGGCATTGTCGGTCATATGGAACGTTTCAGAAAAATTTCAACATAATCAAAAAATACAAAAATAAACCGATTTGCGAATTCGTAGGGAATTTCTCATATCTAATCGCTTATTTGTAAATCGGATTGCGGAGAAACGAAATCCTGCAGTGGTATGTCGGTTCATCGGTGGTTTTTGTAAATTATAAAGGGTCGACGATTTTGGATATTTCAAAAGCATGCATTTTTTGTAAACAATTTTGTAAACATTTTTTTAAAACTTAAATCAAAAATATCGAACAACGCCTTTTTTTGTTAGTTAAGGGTTTTTATAAAAACAAAGTTAAATTTTTTACTCATATTTTTTAAAATATTTTACCGTGTATATTTTTTCAAAAAAAAATATTTTTCCTTAAACGCTCTTTCAAGTCTGCTCAGTGACTAGGTAGATCTTACCCATTTCTGAGTGATGTATGAAGTTGTCAAAATTTGAGTAAACTATAATGATGGTAGAATGGTGATGGTATATGGCTCTAATATTGTTTTCCCAAAGTTTTTAATTTTGGAACTGCGCAAAGGTGACTTTCACGTGCAGTTAAAATTTAATATAATATGATAGTGCTACAAATAAAAAAACTGCATGAACTTTTCAAGTGTATTGTAACTATTATTCTAGTCAAGTTCACAATGAAATCACATTTGAAATTGTTCGTACACCCCCAAAATTAAAAGTTATGGTTACAAAACCGATTTCGGGTAAGTGATCGCATACTGTCAACAGAAGCTCAATCATTTATTATTTATAATTTACCAATTTACGTTTTTAAACGGTTTTGGAAAGCAAAAAGTCAAACCTTTTGAAATATATACACATTACTGATTTTAGTGGAATTCGATTTTACTGAAATTCGATGGGATTTTTTAGATAAATCCGATATTCATACAAAAAAAAATCATTTTTATAACTTCACATGCCATTAAGGTGACTAAAACATAATCCTCCCTCCTCGCCATAATATCACTAGTTCTCTATGCAATGCTGAGGCTTTGTTAAAAATGTAAGCCAAACCTGTCAACATTACTCATTCGAAGCTATTTTTTTCCGACTTAAAATTTAAAATGTATAAAGAAACACCTTTTTTCAAATTTTAATCGCTAGATGGCGTTGCGATCGTCCCGAACATCATGAAACCCAATACCAGAATATAAAAGTATATGCTCAACAACTTTGTCGAGGACCGAAAGATGATCCAAGTTGATGCTTATGAGCATGTTATTGAAGCGAAGTCGATGAAACCCACTTTTGGGTAGGATTAGTTTTGATCGGTCTGGGTAGAATCGACTCATTTTTGAGAAGTTTTAAAATAGAGTGTCACAGACATCATTTCGATTAGTAGCTACGTTTCCGTGCTACAGCTTATTAAAAATGTCTACCACGCCATTTAAAAAAAATCAAGTTTCAAAATAGATTAATTTTAGTACAAATGTAAACAATTAAACAAAGCTTCATGCAAATCGGAGAAGGTCGAGTCTGATCGATTCGTCATTTGGAGTGGAACTGCTCAATAGGCTGATATCTTATTTTCTGTGCATCACAGACTTTTGCAGTATTTGGCTCAGGAAACCATCCTTCTAGGACGCTCCAGTATAATCAAACGCCACCTATGCGGCGTAGATATGAACTAATCAGAATGAACATCAGAAGTTGCCTTTTTTTAAACTGTGCAACTGATGACAAAAACGGAAAATCTGTACGAAGCATGTCTACGACGCTAGAGGTTTTGGCCAGGTTTCGCTGCTCAAATGTCCGACGTGCAACCATGATGATCTAGTGAAATGTAGACGATTTCTGTGTACAACAAAGAACACCCTGACTGGTAAGGGAATATAAAGGGCGAACACGAAATTATTGCGACACATTCAACAGGGCATAACTTTTTTACCATTGGGTAAAAATCAACCAAATTTTGCACACTTTCTCATTGATGTGTATTGTTTACATGCTGTCAAACTCGAAGTCGTGTTTTTCGATTCAACGAAAATGGAGGTGAACCAACGCGAGTTGAGAGAACAAATTCTTTCCAAACACCTGGAATTTCCTGACCTGTCGCACCGGCAGTTGGGAAAAATGTTGAACATTCACCATTCAACCGTCTCCAGAGTGTTGAAGCGGTTCCAGGAGCGGTTGACGTTGGCCAACGGCAAAGGAGCTGGAAGAAAACCAGGACCGGAGAACAAAAAGACGGAGGGAAAGGTGAAGCGGATGATTAAAGCAAATCCCAACGTCTCAAGCCGTGATTTGGCTAAAAAGATCGGCATGTCGCAGAGCTACGTCCAGAATGCAAAGAAGAGAGCTGGACTACCCTAATAAACGTGTACCATATACTGACGATATCTTAGATGGTGCGACCATACCACATAAAATTGGGATGATATCCCGAATTGGCGGTTAGGCGCATCTTATGGTTATTGTTTATGCGGGTACATACATACAAGGTACAGAACTTCCCAAACCGCGATGAGCGGCAACAATCGACGGCTAAAACTCGGGCACGGAAGCTCTACGAGAAGATGCTGACAAAATATGGCTGCTGTGTGATGGACGATTTTAAGCAAATTCCGGGTTGGAGTTTTTCACCGGCAAGAGCAAGTTCGATGTGGACGACAAATTTAAGAAGAAGAAAATGTCGAAGTTCGCCTCCAAATATCTCATTTGGCAGGCCATCTGCTCTTGCGGACTGAGGAGTGAGCCTTTCGTGACAAAGGGCACAGTAAATGGCGAGATCTACAAATCTGAGTGCCTCGAGAAGCGCCTTTTGCCGTTCTTGTAGCAGCACGACGAAGCTCCGCTATTTTGGCCAGATTTGGCCATGCCACTATTCTAAAAGTGTCCTGGAGTGGTATGAGGCCAATTCTGTCCATTTTGTTCCAAAGGACATGAATCCCCCAAACTGTCCGGAGCTGCGCCCGGTGGAGCAGTACTGGGCAATAATGAAGCGGGAACTTCGGAAGAGCAAGAAGACAGTCAAAGACGAGAAGGACATGTTAAGAAAATGGAAAAAAAAACTGAGAAACTGGTACCGGATGACACTGTAAAGACTTTGATGGAGGGCATCAAGCGAAAATGCGTTCAATTTTACACTCAAGGCTCCATCGATTAACTTTTCTTTTGATTTTTGAAGTAAATATATGTATAAAACTACCCTAAAATTTTGGTTTGATTCTAAACATTATAAGAAAATTGGCATGACATTTTCGGTGTCGCAATAATTTCGTGTTCGCCCTTTACGTTGCAGTCATAGATATGTTTGATGTTCTTACTCGATATGACAAAAATAGTCACATAGGTCGAAGCAGCAGTGCCCTACCCTATACAACTTGCAGCCACTCCTTTGTTCGAGTAGTTCATAATGTCGAAACACATTCCCGTAGCGCAATTCTTCATCTGCATGTTGAGGTATTGCCACATCACAGTCACAAAAGACCACGGCTGAAGAGCTGAAAAAAAAAACGAAAAACTTGAAAATCATTAAGATTTAAATTTGCGATGCGCAGACGAGGAAACCAAATTTGAGCGCATAGCACGCCTTCACCTATTCTGGACCTGGAGAGATATATAGGTAGGGTTAATTTGCGTGTAATGGACCCTGTCACCCTAGTGGACAACTTATGCATTAATTTTATTTTACAATAATTCCTGGAAACATTGGTCAAATACTGTTTTTAAACGCGGAGAAAATTCATTTTAATGTAAAGCACGGCTATAGCTGTCAAATTACAAAGGGTCCAAATTAGGACATATGTATGTTTCCTTAAGAGACAATTTGTTTTAGATCTCAATTTTACCTGATTTCGGCTTGAATTAAATGTATTGTATTGTTTCTACCTTGTTTATAAGCAAAATTTTTATGCTAAATGAGTTGGTGTTCTAGACGGTCCATCATTGCACAGTGGGGATTTTGGCAACAAAAATGCTTGAAATTGTCTGCCGCTTTTGTAACTTTAAATGATCTTTATTTCTTGTGTTTGTGTGGTTTACATGTATGAATTTTTCAAGTGACACAGATGCGTCTTTTCAACTTTAGTACATTTGAGATTTTAATTATTATTTACAGTTCCTAGTCCTATCAGGCCTATTTTAAAGTATGTATGACCACCTTGGTGGGATTGGTTTGATTGGAATTGGAAAAGGGAGACTACTTTTTTTTTATAATCCATTTATTTGTCAAGGCTCAAATACGTTAGCTTTGCGGAGCCGAATATTTTTTACATAATTGTGTGTGAATATCATTTTCTTACAACTAATGTTAGTAGAACGGGGGCCGATTACTCGCGGTTTACTCGAGATTAGGGATTACATTTATTTATCATTTGGAGGGAGGACAAGGGAAAGCATTTTGAACTAATTTAAAACTTAAACGTAAAGGATGACTAAAACACAAAACATTAAACACATACATCAACAGCTTTAAGAAAGTCGTAAATAAGCTTCATAAAGTCGATATCACGGCAAGCCAAGACGCCTCTAATTGGCTTAAAGGGTTGTTTTCCTCGGGCCCTAAGGGAATCACACAGAACGGATCTCGCCTCATGATGCAAGGAGCAGGACCAAGCAACATGCTCGATGTCGTGATAGCCGTTTCCACAGGTACATAAGTTGCTGTCGGCGAGCGTAATACGGAAGAGGTGGGCGTTTAACGAACAGTGATTGGACATGAGCCTGGACATTACACTCATATCGAACCCTTTGAACCAGGGTTTGATCGACACCTGTGGGACAATAGAATGTAGCCATCTTCCCAGATCACCATCATTCCACTTTTGTTGCCAGTTGGCGAGGACTTGCTGACGAGAAATCGTGAAAAATTCGTGGTAGGCGATTTGTCGCTCGTAAATATCGCCTTCCATAGCGCCCACCTTGGCCAGCGAGTCCGCTTTCTTATTGCCCGGGATAGAGCAATGAGAAGGGACCCATACCAAGGTGATGATATGCGAGCTGTTTGATAAGGCACTCAATGACGATCGTGTTTCCTGGAGGAAATACGCTGAGTGCTTCATCGGCCTCATTGGACGCATAGTCTCCATGGAGCTTAGGCTATCCGTAAAAATGAAATAATGGTCAGGTGGAAGTGAGGCAATACGCTCTAACGTGTACGATATAGCTGCTAGTTCAGCAACGTATACCGAACACGGCATTTGAAGCTTGTATGAGGCGCTATGAAGATCGTGGAATACTCCAAAACCAGTGGACGCATTTATCACCGACCCATCTGTGAAAAATCTCTTCTCGGTGGGGACGTGGCGGTATTTGTTCGCAAAAATAGTTGGGACAATCAGGGAACGGAGAGGCTCTGGAATTCCTTGAATCTCCTGCCTCATTGTGAGATCGAATCTTACGGAAGAACAACTGAAATGATGGGAGGCAGCGCGATTGGGGTTGAACGAGAAGGGACCGATGTCCAGAGTCATGTACTCGTAGTACAAGCTCAAGGGAGACTACTTATAACTACTATTTACAACTACAACTAACCTACAACTACTATTTACACCTAACCTACTATATACACGCAAACCAAAAATCTATTACAATGAATGTTAGTTCCATTTCCTATCATCCTCTGTTCATGAACATCGCAGCGAATGTTAGAAGTTGACCTTGCAGGCGATGTAATGGTTTTTTGCCTTTTTTATTTCGTGTTCTGTTTGTGCTTTCACCTACACAAGCAAGCATTTGCCTTGATTTTTATGTATGACATGGTAGAACAACGCACACCCTTGCCTCGAATCTCTCCAGCAGAAAAAGCATACGAAGTCGAGTGTGAGAGGAAATGAGCGCTTCTTGTTTGCTTTTAGGCTATCCTTATTCAGAAGCATAGAGAGAGCAGTGGAGAAAGCACAGGTCTGATAATCGCAACGTTCGTTGTTCGAGTCCAGTCGGCAACGTTTTTCCTATTTATTTTTTTTGACATAATTAATTTACCTCACTAATACACTCTACATTTTTCGGTCTCCAATTCTCTTGCATTGGACCGCAGCTAGGTATATCGCATCCTCGGTTCATGCGGTCTCCACTTACATCCTCTGATGATGAATCCCACATACCTGCCTCTGCGCGTAAATTTGTTATTCTAGTGTTTAATGGACGACCAAGAACCATCCTCAGCCCTCAATTCTGAGCGACCTGAATTTTGTTCCTGTGAGTCTGTGCTCATGATTCCCACACCGGAGCTGCGTAGAGGATCGCAGGTGCTATTATTGTTTGTAGACAGCCAGTTTGTTCACCCTTGAGAGGCGGGATCTGCGGCAAATCAGCGGATACAGACACCTAACCAAGGTAGAACACTTGACTACAGTTTTCTCTACATGCGAACGGAAGAGGAGCTCATCATCGATCAAAATCCCGAGATGGGTTACTTCGGCGGACCACTCAACCCTTGTGCCATCCATGATTACAGTATAAGATGGAGCCGGTTTTAGTTTGGGCGATTGCCGATGGAGGAGCATGATCGCTTGTGTTTTGGAGGTATTGATTTTAATTTTCCACGTGGTGGCATAATCAGCAAAGTCGTTAAGGCATCGTTGAAGTTTGTTCGTTATTTCGCGAGGCATCCTTCCTTTGACGGCTATTGCGGTATCATCTGACGGCTATTGCGGTATCATCTGGAAAAACACGCAACCGTCTCCGAGGGGAGGAATGTCGGAAGTGTAAATGCTGTAAAGCAAGGGGCCCAGCAGACTGCCTTGCGGGACTCCTGCTGGGATGGAAAATGTGTCTGAAAGACAACCATTCAACGATACCTTAAACGACCTTTGCTGGAGGTAGTTACGGGTGATTTTGACTAGATATAAAGGACAGTTGAAGTTACAAAGCTTGTACACAAGTCCATCATGCCAAACATTGTCAAACGCCTTTTCAACGTCTAACAAGGCCATGGCTGTGGACTTGGATACAGCTTTGTTACTTCGGATGTTGTTCATCACCCGTACTAGCTGGTGATTGGTGGAGTGCCCCTTTCAGAATCCAAACTGTGCCAGAAGGAGAATGTTATTTTCCTCGACAAACTTGAGTAAACGATTGAGAATGAGTTTCTCGAACAATTTGCTCAGCGCTGAAAGGAGGCTGATTGGTCTGTAGCTTGAAGACAATGTTGGATCCTTACCGGGTTTGCGGATTGGTATGATTTTTGCTACTTTCCAGATGCTTGGAAAGTAGTGCAGTTCCAAACATCTGTTGAAGATAGCGGTTAGAAGAGACTGCACTTTCATGCTGAGTCTCTTCAAGATCAAGTTGAATATACCGTCAAATCCGGGAACCTTCATGTTCTTGGTCCATTTCAGTGCTGACCAAATCTGTTGTACTGTAATCATATCCGCCGGAGGCACGACACAAGGGGAGGCATCTAGGTTTTGAACGTATTGCGCAACCTGATCTTCGAGTGGACTTTGGATATTCGAACCAAGCAAATGCATTAAAGCGACATGCTCGCCGATCGCATTTGCTTTCTCATGTGGGGTGATTAAAAGCCGATCCTCATCATTTTCGACTCTGAGAGGTGGAATGGTTTTGGGATGAGTTTTCAGGACCTTGGCTACCTTCCAGAATGGTCTGGAGCGGTCGTCCAGATTCTGGACAGCACGCCCGAAACTTTCATTTCAGAGTGAGTCCATTCTGGAAGCAATCTGTCTGTTCAGATCGGCCATTTCACGTTTTTTGCCCAGATCTCCAGAACTCTGAAACTGTTGTCTGCCCCTGAAACCACAAATGGTAACATATGATTTTCTTTGGGAAAAATGTCAAGAGTTTTGTTCTGGATATTTTCAATTGGCGCACGCTGTTATAAGTGCATGTTTGGGCCTATTTTGCCCCAAAATCCTATAATTTCTGTAGTTTTTTCCCCATTATTCTTCACTGATTCAATTAGTCAGTACCTTTTTATCAGAAGTAGCAAATATGTCTTCTAGTAGTTAGCTTGTGCTTGAAAAACTATTGATAACATTTATATGAGAGCATAGGGTCAAATAAGCCAGATTTTGTAATAAAGTATAAAAGTTTTACTAATTTAAACTCAATAATAAAAAATTAAATATGAGATGCACAAAACACTCAGAAAGTGGATTTCAATAGGAGTTGTTGTCGAACCCACCGTGCGACGAACGGCAACCCTGAACAACTTCGAGGTGAGTCCCGGGAGCTCCTGACACGGAGTGACAGCTGTCAGCCGGTGGACAAAGGGCAGCATAGAAAGAACAAGGAAAAAATACAACGTAACAAGAAAGCGGTGATTGATTTCTAAAGTGGATATAATTAATTAGTAATCAAGTTATTTTAAAGTCTTGGCCAGTGAAATTTGAACAGTAAGGCAGTTCTAAAGAATCGTAGGTGATTTACTGTTACTCGTGGAACGGGAACGATAGACGGACAACTTGCTGGAGTGGATTATTGTTCGATCGCGTAGCAAGAAGAATTGTATGTAAGTTAATTGAATTGAATGGAACAAGAATTATATTGTGAAACAATTTATAGCTTGAATTAGAAGATTGATGCTGTGAAGATCGGAGAGAATTGGACGAAAGTGTAAGCTAGAATGTAAGACACATTTGTTTATAAAGTCATAAAAATCATGCTAATTATTACTATGATTGAATATATTTCAGCTTTAAAGCTGCCAACGCATAAAAGGCTGCTGAAAGGACTAGTTTGTTTTCTCCTGCATCCGATTCACGAGATTCCCAATAGGAGTCTAAAGAACAAAACTGATTCAAGTGCATGGTTTGAACGTATTTTGCCCCGGTATCTCATATCAAAACAATTCACACATGGTCAGATGTTAAGCATGTGGGCCTCTCTTACTATTCATACTGGAGGTGGCTGGGTTCAATTCCCGGTTGGTCTAGTCGAGGCAATATCCAACCACAACCAAAATAAGTAGACCTGTAGAAATATAAAATGGCTGGTGTCTGCGATAGAAAATCGGTCGCAATGTTGGCATGTGAATATGTCAACTTTTCGAACCAAATTTTAAAGAATGGTCATCATTAAAAACATGCGAAAATTCAAGTAACATAATAAATAAATCAAGTAACAAGGGTACCGGTTCAGAACAAGGTTTATAAAGACTGGACTCGGAAAAAATGAGACACACAAAAATGATCACCAAAAATTCATTTTAAATCGGATACTTCTCAAATTTTCAGGGATTAAATAACTATATATTAGCTATGTTTTGGCAAAATTTATTTATTGAATTTCCTCCCCCAACCTGAATGCTCGTACATTTCTCTTAACACTGCTCATGAGATCTTGGGCGAGGCTTTGCCCATCTTCCTTACACAATTTCTCCCAGTTTTTCTTCAAAGTTTCATCGGTTTTGAATGTTTTTCTGCTTTTCTTCAACTTCTTCTTCATTATCGCCCAAAACTTTTCGATCGGACGAAGTTCGGGTGTATTTGGCGGGTTCGCCTCCTTCGGGACCACATTAACGCCCTTCGCTTCGTACCAATCCATTACACGCTTGGCGTAATGGCACGAAGCGAGATCCGGCCAGAACAGCGTGGGACCACGGTGAGAGCGGAGGAAGGGCAGCAAGCGCTTCTGCAAGCATTCCTCTCGATAAATCTGCCCGTTTATGGTGCCGGTTGTAACGAACGGCTTGCTGTACCGTCCGCACTCGCAGATCGCCTGCCACAACAGGTACTTCTTCACGAATTTGTCCATCTTTCTCTTCCGGAACTTTTCCGGAACCTCCATGCGGGACGTACCGACAAAAAACTCGAGGCCGGGGATTTGTTTGGTGTCCGCCTTGATGTATGTCTCGTCGTCCATGACGAGACAGCCTGGCTTGACCAGCCACTCACGGTACAGCTTCCGCGCACGCAATTTGGCCACCGTGTTTTGCTTGTCAGTCCGGTTTGGCGCCTTCCTGACCTTAAGGGGGATTTCCGGTTCAATTGACCTAAACTTTGGATTTTTTCCAGCGAACTGGTAAGAGTTAGAGACCTGAGTTTTTTGTCAAATCTTTATTTATTCTTGCTCTACAACTGGGAATTTTTTCAAGTCCAAAAATCCAAAATGGTGTCCAATATGGCGGCTGCCCGGCGGGTACTTCCCAAAACTGCGAGCAGCCTAGAGGTCGCAAATCGTCACCTAGAAAGAAAATCGGCTCAGTTTCTTGAAGAGTATAGTTCAGAGAATGGAATGAACTAGAATCTTTGAAAAATCTCAAAATTTGACAAAATGACGGGCATTTGAAAAAAAGTCATTTACCTAGTTACCGCCATTTTGTCAAATTTTGAGATTTTTCAAAGATTCTAGTTCATTCCATTCTCTGAACTATACTCTTCAAGAAACTGAGCCGATTTTCTTTCTAGGTGTTGCCCCCTTAAAAACACGTAGCCCAGCCCGCTTCATGGTCTGCTGGACGAACCACTTCGACGAATTGACCTTTTTGGCCACGTCTCGGGTGGAAAGGTTCGGGTTATTCTTAAAGTACTGCCTTATCTTCCACGCTTTCTCTGGGTATTCCGTTTTCAGTTTTCGGCCGCTTCCAGGGCGCCGCTCGATGGTCTTCGTCTCGTGGAACATCTTCACAACGCGGGACACGGTGGAATGGTGGATTTAAGCCTTTTGCCGATCTATCTGTGCGACTGACCAGGATTATCGATCACCGCGCCCAAGATTTGCTGGCTTAGCTCTTCTTGTTTCGAATGCATCTTGAAAACTACTTGATAGATCGCGATAAAATTTTGCAAACATATACTTAACACTATAAACTAGTAGTACCCAAAATTTCATTAATTTTTACCCACGTGATAAAAAGTTACACCAAAAACAAAGTGTCGCATTTTTTCCGAGTCCAGTCTTTACTTAAACATGCCTAATTTTGGTCATTTAGGCTATTGCAACCAATTTACTGGGTTATTGTCTATTTAAGCCAATTAACCAGTTTAAATACTTTCAATTGATAAAGGATTTTGGGGTAAATCAGGCGCTGAACATGTATTTATTTCTCCGTACACAGTATGAAAACAAGCACATTTGATGCTTGGATTCCTTTTTACTTCAAGTTAACCTAAAGCTCGTGTTAGCATTTCAGCGGCAGAAACTGTTCAGTCATCAGAAATCTTTCAAATAAAGTGAATTGTTTTGATATGAGATACCGGGGCAAAATACGTTCAAACCATGCACTGAGTCAGTTTTGTCCTTTATTATTTTGTCCTCATATTTTATTTTTTAATTTTGAGTTTAAATTCAGCAAACTTTTATATTTTATAACACAGCAAAAAAAAATAATATGACATCCAAGAGAATGCACTTCAATCATGTCGAAAAGTCTCATGACATTTTTATGGCCACACAAATAAACCAATGCAGGTAAAGCAGCGTAATGTCAGTTCATGCACTGTATTAATGATAATTGGGGCTTATTGAAGCCTGTTGATGGAATCAATTAAATAAATAAATAAATTTAGTCCTTTTTGGCAAGTAATTTTACACCATATTTACGACACAATTGAAGTGCATCCACTTTGATGTGATATCAAAATTAATTTTTTGCTGTGTACAAAATCTGGCTTATTTGACACCATGCTATCCTATAAATGTTATCAATAGTTTTTCAAAGGCACAAGCTGACTACTAGAAGACATATTGGCTACTTCTGATAAAAGGTACTGACTAATTGAATCAGTGATGTACACAGCAAAAAAATAATTTTGATATCATATCAAAGTGGATGCACTACAATCATGTCGAAAATTTCATGTAATTTTTATGACCACATAAATAAACAAATGCAGTAAAAGCAGCGTGATGGCAGTTCATGCATTGTATTAATGATAATTTTGTCCTTTTTAGCAAGTAATATTACACCATATTTTCGACATGATTGTAGTGCATTCACTTTGACGTGATATCAAAATTATTTTTTTGCTGTGTATCATGATGGGAAAAAAAAACTACAGAACGCATGGGATTTTGGAAAAAAGGCACTTATCACAGTGTGCGCCAATTGAAAATATGCAGCACAAAATTCTTCCCAAAGGAAATCATATGTTACCATGTGTGGTTTCAGCGGCAGACAATTTCATGCGTTTTTGCTGCCAAAATCCCCACTGTGCATTGGATGTAAACAATCCCCGGTTGTCCATAAAAAGTTATTGGTAACTGCAATGTGTAACACAGATTTTAAGTTAATATAAGTCACACTAAGAAATAGATAAATAATTATGTGCAAATTGAAAAACATTTAGCGTAAAGTAAGGTTAAAGCAGCTACTAGGGGGGCAATGATAGGCCAACGTACCCTACATACATATCTTGACCGGTTGGTTCGGCAGTCAAGATGCAAACGGTGCGCAAATTTCTCAGAAACTAGTATCGTGAAGAGATATGTAGGTGCCGGTGAAGGGGCGAAGTGATCATTTACGATCTTGATTGAAAGGCATGGGATTTTTTTTTCCGTCACAACTAGCATGCTGCATGGGATGGAGTGTAACGCCAAGTTCACTGCCATGGTCAAGTGGAAGTCGTCGATGTTCGCAAAATGCTGCGCCACCAGGATCCACAGAGCGACGATGTGATGAAGAGATGAAAGAGAGCATAGAAATGGTAATAGCCAAACGAACGCGTCCAAACTGCCACGGATAGAGGAATTATATTTGAAATTATACCACACGAATTACCAATGACGCCCCAAGAGATGGTTCAGTTTTGGCTGAGGTAGGTATGTATGTAGCGAAACGAGAACTAGACAAAAGATTTATGACTTGTGTTTTCTACTCGTTTTAGATTTCATGCATAAGCGTGTACAGGTTGGCGTCGAACTAGAATGCTAACAATGGATATATCCTTGGTCAGTCCAGACCACGCCGTTGTTTATTTCGTGCATTAGAAGAATTGCCAATGGGACGTCAATCCATGCATGGGGTAGAACGGAATAATAAAAACCGCATAGAGTTGGCTGATTTTAATATTTGCAATCAATCTCTCTTATGAGCATCGAGGCTTGAGTGATAAATGGTTCTGGAAAATTGTTGCGCTTTTTTAAGATTAGTCATGGTGGGTCTAGCCTGTGTGCTCCGGATTGATGTTTATCGGATATGTATGGATATTCCTGTGAAATAAAAACGATTAGCCGCCCAAGCAACATGAGAAACGTATTCTTAAACATGTTTTATTTAAATGTTGAGAACAACCCTTTAGCCAGATTCGTAAAACATGTACTGTCAAAAACCTTAAATGGGAAAGGAGGGGCCATATGATACTTATGGGGTGGATTAGAAAGAATACGAAGAGAGAACTACTTTGGCATAGACTCGTGTTTCCGATACTTCGAGCAGAAACATCATATATATCAATGATTTTGACGTGAACGAATCAATCATACATTTGATTCGATAGTTTAGTTCAAAAGCTGCATAACAAAATCTATAAGAGGCGTAATATAATAAGGGGAAATGGAAGTAATGTTGGCCTAAATGCCCCTAATTTGGGCCCATCGACTAAATTTTCAATTGTGACCCAAACATCCATTAGTACCGTCCCAATGACGCGTTCATCTATTTTTTTTCCATTGGTTTGTTTTTTCCGTCGATCTTGTTTTCCGTGCTGAGCACCAATGCTACCGACGTGCCAGGAAGGCAGCTCCCACACCTGGACCCTACCTATCGACCCATCAACTCATGAACCGAGGACCAACGGCTTTACTTCCCATCCGAAGGAAGGCGTGATCAGAGATGTTATGCCTCAGAACATCCCGGCGGCGCCGACTGGGATTGAACCCAGGCCTGCTGGGGTGAGAGGTAATCACGCTTACCACTACACCACCGGCGCCTTACCACTAGATAAAATTGATAAATAGCAAATGTTTAGCGATGGGCCCAATCTTAGATCCATAGGTTTTTCCTATTCATTAGGGTGGATCAAGTTTGCATGATGGATCACAACCCCGTGTTCCCAACTGCTCGTCTGATGTGTATTGTGGTCCCCAACAACGGTGTCAAATTTGAACGAATTTGGTTATGTTCTGGATTTACGGGAGAATTTTAAACTTTGTATGGGTAAATGTATGGGAAATGAAATAAACCTATTACACTGAATCCTCGTAGTAGGGTAGATCACTACTACCTAATCGCCCATTTTGGGCCTATGGAGCAGAAAACATCAAATAAATCCATTGTTTCAGAGTTAACAAGTCAATTATGGGTCACGTGGGTACACCACCTGTGGGCGATGCCAAACTTGGCCAAAACGCTAATTTTGGCATTCTGAACAAACGCCTTTTTTGATTTTGCTCTAAAGTGCCTAGATCCGTCTGGGCTACAACCCTGGATTTTCAAGATTTTTAAAAATTTCAACTTTCAGAAGAGATTACTCCATAACCAAATAAGCTATTCGTGATCTAAGCACGTCAATTTGAAGGTTTTCTGATGTAGATTCTTACAAATCTACAAAAAAATTATTTTTGTAATATTAATTACAGTAAACAGGCTGACTACCGGCAGGCATTAAAATTGCCGAAAAATTGCCTATTTTCACCATGGGCGGGATTTTTTATTTCTTATAATTTTGGGCTCAAATTTTCACCACACTTTGAAAAACTCTTGCACTTGATGTGTTTCCAAGGGCAAATGATTTGGACAAATAGTTTTTCAGATATGACCAGATGAGTGAGTGGTAGTTTTGAGCTTTTTTGGTGAAAAATCAATGCTTTTTAATTTATTTTTATTTTTTCTTGAATTCCTTCACGCTGATGGCACAATAATATTTTTATGTTATTTTCCACATGTTCTGAGCTGGATTCTCATTATATGAAATCATAACTACCTCATTTATTTACTTCTGTCCATAATTTAATTGTGGTCCTAGTGAAGTGAAAAATACTTTCCTATGGGATACAGCCAAAACGTGAAGTAAGATGAAATCAGATAGATTAGCAGGTATACAAAATTTCAGTTGTGGATTAAGTGTGGTGAAAATTTGAGCCCAAAATTATAAGAAAACATCCCGTCCATGGTGAAAATATGCCATTTTTTGACAATTTGTATATCTGCCGTTAATCAACCTTTTTACTGTAGTTACTTCAACAAAACAAAAAAAAATTGTACATTTATAAAAATCTACATTAAAAAACCTTCAAATTGACGTTCTAATATCACAAATAGCTAATTTGGTTGTGGAGTAATCTCTTCTGAAAATTTAAATTTTTAAAAATCTCGAAAATCCAGGGTTGTAGCTCAGAAGGATCTAGGCACTTTAGAGCGTTTGTTCAGAATGCCAAAATGAGCGTTATGGTCATGTTAGGCTCAAATCGGTGACATCGACCACAACTTTTTTAAATGTTGTACCCACTTGAGCTGGAATGACCCTTATGTGTTTGGTACGATACAGCCACCGAGCTACCGAACGAAGTCAATGAGAACGCGTGATGTTTACACCCATATTTCTCAAAAACAGAAGAAGCGCTCCGACCGAATCTATTTTAACCTTCATCCGATAGACCGAAGTGAATTCAATGGCGTTTCAATGCATTAGGCCTAATTTAGAATCCGTAGGCCGAGGTTGGCGTCAAGAAGCAGTTTTCGATTTTAACAATATCTCAACAATTTGTTTCTCTTTAGCAAATCTTACGGTATGTACGGAAAGGTAAATAAATTTAGAAGTCATCTGCAGTGAAAACATTCTTATTTTGAGGAGAAAAAAAATCCACTCAAAAATAGAGGTAAAGGGCAGGTTGTGCTTAGTAGACCCAACATTAGATCTAAGCCCTATTCAGTTTACGTCCCCCTTTTCACGAAGTAAATCCCAAATAACGAGGTTTATTTTTTCGAAGCATATTCAAAATAACGAGCTTTTTGTGTGATTCTGGGAAACTAAGAACTACTGCCAAATACCTCACAATGTGGGTATTTTTGGAATTGGCGTGACGTTTAGAGACAGGAAATCAATGTCTAATTCCATTTTTTTAATCCAAGATGACGGATTTCGGTTACAGAAAAACTGGCACATTGCAGTCGAAATACTTATCTGTCATAGACTAAAATTAATTCATTGGAGTTAAATGGAAGATCACCTTATTTGATTTTTTTTTTAATTAATATATTTTAGTTTTTTTCTGTAACCGATTGGATTTCAAAATAACGTCACACACGTATTTCTGGCTGCTACATGTCACCCTGTAACGTTTTACGTTTATTTGTTAATAGTTTTTCGTTGAAATCTAATTTAATTAACAATTAAATCCTTTTTATGTCAAGTTTGCTAAGAAACGAAATATTTCAACCGTGTAAATAAAATCAGACCATTACTGTGTCGATTTTACAACTTTGCCATATTTACTGTGTCTAGGCTACAACTTCGCCATAAAAGCTCAACTTATAGTGAGCTGTATTATATTGTACATGCTTTCTGGAAGCGCCATGAAGTCCGTCGCCATTCGAAAGGTTTGGCGCAACTCTCGAATAAAGAGGGAGTTTTTAAAAGATGACCTATTTGAATAGGAAAAGGTCGTTAGGAATTTTCCTGCTTGCCAAATTATTCTGACTCATCCATTTCGCTTTCGAATCGGCTGGATAACAGAAGTGCGCGAATTACTTTACGTTCTCGAGTTATATTAAATCAAATTGATTTTGTGCGATAAGTTTCTCTAAAGGTACTAAATAGTAGTGAGTGAGTTTTTATCAACCAGTGGTTTTTTAAACGTTTTCTTACTTTTTGTGTACAGTGGACATAAGTCCGTATTAAGTTCCGCGTAGTCTATTCAGTGCGTTTATTTGTGATATTGTACAAAAAAGGTAATTTTACTGAATTTTTTTTAAATTTAGAATTGTATAAGTAATGTGAGTTCGCGTTGGATTTCCAGCGCGTTGCGCTTTTTTTGTACGGGCTGGATATACGTTCCGTTCGGCTATCGTCAACGCCGGATCAGGGGCTTGTGGCATCGCCATCATCGTTCGTGGGAGACGGACATTTCCCGTGACTCGTGCGCCCTGCTAAGGCCCGCCTTTTCGAAGGTAGCTAAACGGAGGTGGGTGTAGTTCGCTAATCTTCGAAGCGAAATATCTTCCGACGGTCGCCAATCATCCGTCGACGAGGTCCCTTCCACTACAACTCCGTGGACCATTATTTCCGAGAGTTCTGACCGTGTGAGTGCGTCGCCAAAAGCGTGCCGCGGTCCGGATTCAATCCAACGGGATAGGAGGTTCATTTCATCACGGATGGTCATAGCGGAAACAAAGTACGCGAAGCCGTCCGAAGGTAAGTTGGCCTCTTCTCTTTGCGGAGCGAATCTCCCGGGACAGCACGACTTCTCGTCGTAGCTCAGCTCTCGATTGCCAAATCGGAAGTCTTCCGTCCAGCCGCAACTCTAATTCGGCCATACCGCGTACGAGTCACCTTCCGTTGCTGCGCGCCATACCGCAGCACGTGAGCGGCACCATCACATTCACGCCGCCATCGCTACACCGCCATCATCGAGTCGTCGAGCCCTCATCGGTCAGCAGTCATCGATTCATCGGTTCGTCAAGTAGGTGCGCAGGTATGTGAGATCATGTTTAATTCATGGCCATGATTTGCTCTTTCCCGTAAACCCCTCTCAGAAATCCAATGCGAATGAATGCTAGAATATAGTTTAAAGAAAAATTTGAACATTAGTTTTTCGAACGTTTTGAATGCTACTCCCTGAATAAAACACACTTACTACGTTACGTTCTGTTTTCTTTCGTTTCTGCTCAGTTGAGTCAGCATTCCTTCGTTCTCTTTCCGTTTCGTTTCGGGGGTGAGTCAGAGTAATACCTTTTTTTTTTTTTTTTTTTTTTAACTCTTTATTTGTTCCAAATTCAAAATAAATTACATTTCATTTTTAACCTAGGTGCTCCAGTTACTACAGTAACTTACCAGCCTTAATTGTTATGATATATATCTAAGTGTTTTTACATTGTTCCTGTCTTGGCAATTCAGTATTTTAAACAGGTTTTTTAAACCTGCATGTCAGTATAACAATTGATAGCTTAAAACTAAATAACTAAAACTAAATCTTATCTAAGTATAAAGGGAATTAATCGTTGCAATTGAGGATTGTAACGATTTTTGCCGGAAAGAGTAATACCTTGGTTTATTTATTTGGTCCATGCGCTCCATTCCTGTTTTACTGAAGGACTTGACATTTCCAGAAAGTTAATAGTTTTTTTTTTCTTTGTCGTTAGTAACTAACGACCGTTCAAGAGGTCCTCTGAGAGAAAAGTCTCATTTGTCGGGCAAAGTTTTAACACGACCAGTGGTCTCTCTTAATAGAGAGTGGCGCTTAAGCCACTGAGTTAAATCAAAACCTCAGCGAAATTTCACGAACGGTTACAACCCCGATTGCAAAAATACCCATATTGTAGGATATTTGACAGCACTTTTCTGTTTTTCTGTTACCGGGAGCCACCAACTTGGCGTTTATTTCATGACAACAGTGATAAATTTATCAATTTTTATTTGAACATTTTTCAAAAGTTTCTTTGAAAGAAAATTGGAAAAATTATTTATTTTAACAGATTTATAGAGTTATTTCCTATCGAATGGAGTATTTGGATTTTAATTTCATCTATGAATGATAAAGTTATAAGTGTTCAAAATTTAACATCTTTTCGTGACGGTCGCAATTTTAGATTTTCAATTTACCTCTTATACCTTCTCGTAAGACGTAGTTTACGTTAAAAAAAATAAAAGATCCAACATGGCCGAATTTTTACAAAAATGTGAATGACTGCCCATAGCAAACAATTGTGCAATGATTCATGTGAATCGGAGAAGGACGAGGCAAACTAATTATTTTTTGAGCTATTTGGCTTGTGCATAGTATGCTTAAAATTAGATCTTAACACTCGATGATATGATGCATTCAAATATGTTCTGATGAGGATTGGGTTGCGTAAGGATTTCGAGTCTCCCCAGCTCCTAGAACGTAAAATCGATCCTTAAATCAGCCCATATGAGTAAATCCCCAGTAAAAAAAATAAAAGCTGTTGCGAAAACTATCACAATTTATTTTATGACGCAGAAAAGCATATTGGATTTATCTAGCTCCCAGTAAAAAAAACGCAAAGAAAAACAGACACGATCATGAAAGTAAAAAATCACATCTAATATAAAGTTAATTATCCTGATAAAATGCGTAACATGTCTCTAATAACAGTTAATTAATGTGACATAAAAGAAAATGTCCTCCCTCATGCACAAGGACTACGATGACGACGATGCCATCGGAAGCAGTGGCAGTAGCGCCACCAAAAGCACATTCTGGCAGTTGTTAGAATTCATTAGTTAAGCCGTTAAAGTGCTCTCGCTCTCGTCTGCATCCTGACTGCTCCTGCTTCAGCACACATTGCGTATAAGCACACTCAACGACACATTGGCCGCCAGCCAACCGCCAGAGAACAAGACAGGCTTGCAGAAAACCCAAAAAATCAATTAACCATTCTGCCTGGCAAGCACATTCTTTCAAAATATCACTCTTCTCTCCCATATCAAAAGCAACGATGTAACACCTGAGAGCAGCAGTCACGTTGAAAATCAAATTTCCACTCATTTCCTGGCAGTCAGTGTGGCAGGAGCAGCAAGGCAAAAAACGCAACCTCTTCCGAACTGCGCGCAACGACGATGATGGAACTTGTGTCCCATCCCCAAAGCTATCCTCTCGTCACAAACTGCCATCACCAGGATACACAATGACAACAAACCATCGCCACCATGTATATACAGGGGAATGTTACCTGCGGTAATGACTTTAAAGAATCTCTTCAACGAGTGTCTCTTCATGACTTATCTGCCGAGAGAAAGTGGCAACGTTCTACTTACACGCGCCTCAGCCTTCTACAACTAATGAAATCGGTGCGAAGGCTGTCTTCAGTTTTGGTGGTATGGCGGTATCCTACCTACATAGTATGGCGCGAGCATGATGAGTGTGACGTGAAAGTTGTCGAGGAAAGCCAAAATTCTAATTAAATGCTCGCTATTGACGAATGGGAGGGAAACTTTTCATTTGCGTGATGAAAAACTTATGCCACTGGTGAATTTGGAAAGTACCAAATGAATCAACGGTGACGTTTCAAAAGTGATAAATAGTCTTGAAATGAGAGAAGCTCAGGTTTGATTTTTCGTCAGTAATTCAGTTTTACAATGTAAAAGATTTTTTATTTAACGGCAAAAAATTTCCTATAGCAACTTTTGCAATTTGAAACATAAAATGATGACTTTGACGCGCTTTTTTATTTAGTGAATTTATAAAGTTGAAAATGTTTTTGAAGAAGAAATCCCTTAAAAAAATCTTCTACTACTATTCATAAAACATTTCCAGAGCTCATTTACAATTTACATTCGTTAAAACTGTCCTACAAATAAATCTTTTGAATGTGTCTCAGAGCTCAATTGCTGCCCAATATTTCGCATACCTGAGACTTATACAGTAAACCCTCCATTTATACGGTCTATATTATAAAAAAACAATTGAACTAATTGTGTGATTATTGTTGGTCATAATAAGGACCCAAAACACGCATCAGCAACATCTGAAACTCACCATGTGACACATAAAGTCGCATGAGCATTCAAGAACTAAATAATTAGTGTGGATCAATTTTGAACATTATATTCAAGACATCCACAATATTAAGAAATTCCGCACATTGAAAATTGAACCTTATGAATTTTACCCCGTCTTACCCCCATGGCAAAAATTATCACCTGCGTAAAAACAAAATTTAATTACTTATTTCACCAAACAATCTATAAGTGAACCAGGAACAGGATCGTAAACAACGTTACATACATTTTACTGTTCTGGTGCTGCACAACCTACACACTTAGAAATAACTAATTTTACACGTGACGGAATACATCTTTGACATAAAAGATGAGACGTAAACAAACATTTCATGTAATATTAAGTGCTCTTAGACTGAATGTTCGTTGCTCGACGAAAAGTACGTTTGATTGAGCTATATTTCGCGTCTGTTATGACTAAAATTTATGTCAAAATTGACGCTCGTATATGTCACTCTTAGAGCACCTAAAATTTACATGATTTTTTTCTAAGTGTATATATAGAAATTTATGTCACATCTCCAAAAGAGCAATTTTTAGTTGCTTTTGTTTATATTTTCACATGTGACATCTCCCTTACCATGTTATGTATTCTGAAATGAATATCATAAACTAAGCGTAGTTGAGCCATCAAACAATCAATTGTCCGTCTAACCCACAGCTCTCCTAACTGCAAGAACGTGGCCGGCATCGTTATTACTTTTTAAAATTAGCAGTTCCACGCCAAATGACGAATCTGAAAAACTCGACCTTTTCAATTTGCATAAAACTTTGCATAATTGAGTGTTATGGGTAATCTTTCACATTTTTACAAAAATTCTGCCATTTTGAATGTTGCATTTTTTTTTTTCAGAATGGCGACATGGTCATTTTTCAATAAATTTTGGCACGAAAACGTTACTTCTGATCGTCTGAAAAAAAGTTGAAGAGAAAAAAAAGACTTTCATAAAAATTATTAAAACTCAAATATTTAAAAAAGCATATCTTCAACTTGTACATATTTAAATAAAAGAGTTCAAGAATGGAAACTTTTGGAATATTTAAAACCAAGAACACTTGAAAATGTACAAAAATCAATGAAAACGAACTTTGGGTCCAATTTTTTTTTTATCTTTTTCTGTTACACTGTTTTACGTAATTTATACACAGAAAATAATATTTGAGGCATCTACATAGTTATTTATGCAAAAATTAAATAAAAAGCTTGCTTAAATGAAGTTTAAAAATACGACAAAATGTTGAGCTTTATTAAAAATAATAATAATAAATATTGAAGATATGCTTTTTGAGATATTTGAATTTGTAACATTTAAGAAATTTTCATTCAAAATTAATCTAAAAAATACCATGTATATTTTTTTAAGGATAACTTTTTTTTCTATACAACAATTTCGGTCCGAAATTACGTTTTTGTGCTACAATGTATTGAAAAATGACGCCATTTTGAAAAAAAAATACAGTGTGGACTGGCCGACCTTTTACAAAAATGTGAATGATTGCCCACAATAGTTAGTTAGTTAGTTAGTTAGTTATCTTTATTAAGGAGACTTTCAGCCGAACGCTGGTTCTTCTCCGGCGGTGCCCACTATACAGATCGAGTCGATGTTTTATTATTTTTAACCTATTTCGCCTGGAACTGAAACGTGTACAATAATAATGGACAGTAACTCCCAGCCCCATTCCGTTGATTCATTGCACAATTTCACTGATTCTAATCAATCACAGAGTAGCAACCATTGATATGTGAAGTCTGTCTAAGCTAAGCTAGGTATTAGACTGGCCCACAAAAAATAAAAGTTCTAATTGTCCACCGCCCAACCCCGTAATGCCGGACTGTAGATTTGAAGACATACTTCGAATCTCCACGTACATCGTACGGGTTAGGCAAAGAGTGTGCGTTTGACTTGCACTGTCGCATTAATGGCCCTTCGCTCATTTTCAATTTCTATTAAATTTTCATACTGCCGTTCTCTAACAAAACTATCTACCTACACTCTTCTAAGACCATTATCTAGATAATAAATTATCACACTAAAGCTTCATGTTAGATAGCATGTCCAACCAGCTCATAAAAAGTGCTTAACAACGTGTTCGGGGTATCATTCAAACCATTGCATTGTGAAATAGTTCAATCATTTGGGCTAGTGATATTTGTTAATCAGGGTTCTGAATTCATTCAAGTGACATGCAGCTCCAATATTTAGGGAATTTTACGTAATCTCGTCAATCTAAGCAGTTCGTTCCTTTGTATGGGGATTTTCTCTATGTA
Organism: Ochlerotatus camptorhynchus; assembly: GCF_037179485.1. NCBI lineage: Eukaryota > Metazoa > Arthropoda > Insecta > Diptera > Culicidae > Ochlerotatus > Ochlerotatus camptorhynchus. The sequence goes on along the minus strand of NW_027040855.1, from coordinate 2,135,496 downwards.
GAGTACACATATGACCAGTGCTAGAGAACAACATAAACAACATAAAGCACAGTCGAGTAAACACACACATCTGTGTGTTTGCACGTAAAGACGTGCAATAAGCTTAAGCTTCCAAGTAACATTTCAAGTTTTATCGAGGTTTTAACGTACTCTTCAAGCCTATATCATAGTCTTAAAGAGCATGATATAACGAAAATTGTGGCTTGGGCTATGAGCAAATGCTAATGAAAAATGTGCGCTCATGCAGATTGGGCTTATATTCCAAGAAATCAACATTTTTAAAAGTTTGAGTGAAGTATAACATTGTTCCATACTATCAAGGGGTTGGCCACTACACACAGTGTGCCAAAAATAAGCTTGGTCACACCTGGGCACAGTCATTGGCACTGTTTGGCACCCACACGCAAACCAAAAATCTATTACAATGAATGTTAGTTCCGTTTCCTATCATACTCTGTTCATGAACATCGCAACGAATGTTAGAAATTGACCATGCAGGCGATATAATGGTTTTTGTCTTTTTTATTTCGTGTTCTATCTACGCTTTCGACTATACCAGTAAGCTTGTAGAACGACGCACATTGTAGAACATTGTAGAACGACACACACACTTGCCTCGAATCTCTCCAGCAGAAAAGGCATACGAAGTCGAATAAGCGAGAAAATGAGCGCTTCATGTTTGCTTTTAGGCTATCCATATTCAGAAGCATGGAGAGAGCAGTAGAGAAAGCACAGGTCTGATAATCGCAACGTTCGTGGTTCGAGTTCAGTCGGCAATCTGATTCCTATTTTTTTCGACATAACTAATTTACCTCACTAATACACTCTACATTTTTCAGTCTCCAATTTTCTTGCATTGGACCGCAGCTAGGTATATCACATCCTCAGTTCATGCGGTCTCCACTAATACCCTCTGATGATGAATCCCACATAATTGTAAGCAAATCTTACATTCCCCGGTTGGGTGCATTGTTACAATTTTTCTGATCTTTAAAGTTACTGGCAACACTGTCAAAATTTGTAATTGATATTGCCACAATATAATCAATTTTTTTCAATACACAACCGTGAATCTCCACCAAGTCTCGTCGTTGCTTTTGCTTTCCTTCTGAGGACATGAACTCCATCTTACATTGGTTCATCGTTTTCGGATTTGAGAGAGTAGCCCGTCACCGAAATGGGCGTCACACCACCGGACGCTGCTGCTACGGCGGAGCCTGTCGCGGCCGCTTCCGACATTAGGTTGCCAGGTGCCAGTGCCATGCCCATGCCCATGTTTTCGATATTCTCGTTGCTACACGCACCGTTCATCCTCTTGGACGAGGAGAAGCACATCTTCATAATGAACGGGAATGTTGTGCCTTTGTGATCGATCGCGCTGTTGTTGCACTTCAAGAAGACGTACACCGTTATGGCTACGATCGGGAACGACCGGAGGAGGAACTTCCGATTTCAGCGGGAACATTCGCACTTGCGACGGGTGCCAGTCCTTGGTGGTGATAGCAGTCAGAAGCAGATCCTCGGACATACCGGGTGCAATCTGCTACCATCTTTTCCGATTGGAAGGTTGTTCAAGTGCTGGATGCTCTTTGGTCCTTAGGAACTTTATCCTGACAACATTTCCGTACAGGCAGAACAGATTGAACAGCTTATCGATGATGGCTGTGTTGTTTTCGAGTCCGTAGACCAGCATCACTGCGCCCTGTTGCTGTGCCGGTTGAATTAAGTTGGCTGGTCCGTTTTGGGTCAGCGGTGCGTCCTTCATCAGTCCGACGTATGTTCCGGTCAGTGTTGGTTTTCAGTTTTCCGATGGATGAAACTCGGGCGGAGAAAAATTCGGTGCAAATCCGTTTCCTCCGCCGGCTCCCAGAAGGGCTGGTTTAGGACCATGGTTGACTAATGCTTGACGGTCGTTGTACGGGGTGGGCCTTGTGCCGAAGATGGTAGGATCGTTTAGCATCGGGGCTCATCCGTTGCAGGCATCCTTGGATACGGCTGCTGCCAATGTGTAGTCCCAACTGGAGTCTGTGTCGTTTTTGTAAACATTGTGTTTTTCTGGCTTGGCATAGTCGATCTTCAGTGTGCAGCAACCGTAGTAGATGTCACAGCTGTTCGTTCAATGCATCGCGGGTTCTGTTTTCGGATTCAATGCTGTCAAACTCAACCATAGCTTGGACTCCATTCTTCTTGAATATCTTGATACGTTGCACCGTTGGGTGAGCAGATGGTGTGTAGACCGTAATAGGATAGACTGGATTAATAATGTTGAACAGCAGGATATGGTTGGGCCGGGTTGCTACCTCGTACTTTCGCTGAGGCTCATCTGTTACGTTGATGTTATTTTTGTTCCGGCTATTGAGCGGAACCGTCTTGATCATCTCCTGGCCGGTACAGAGGCGCTTGTTGTGCGGCCCGTCCTGGCCTTCGCCGGCACCGTTTCCGTTGAACGCCATGATCATTGAAATTGAGCTTTATTTACTAGCACACACGGGCAAGCAAAGAGGGAGAAAGGGTTGAGAAAATGTCGCGACACCTCACTATGCTCAACTTATCACTCGGGACAGCCTAGCATAATAAACGCTGTTGAAAAACCTGGAACTTTTCCTCATTCAACGTAGACTCGTACTAGGTGAAACTCCACCCGAAAGGTCCGTATCTCGGAAAGGAAATGTTCTTCCTACTACCAGGTCATCTCAGGTTTTGAAAAACAAAACAAAAACAAGCACTGAAAAAATACAGGGTTGTCAAACAAGGCATTATTCACAAGCAAACAAAAGTCAGTTCAATGACATCTTGGCACTGCCGGAACAGCTGCGACACACTGTGTGTAGAGTGACCATCCCTTGCATGCTATAGAATTAACACGGACAATGTTGTTTTTGTTAACATTGATTTGGAACTGGTGATAATGGAATGTACTTTTGACGTAGGACTACGTCTTTGATTTCTATATGGGGGTACACGAATAGGGAATACCTTTCTATAGAAGGTGTGGAATTGTAGGCCTGAATATATTGGTGCAATTAGTTTTTCCTCGGCTTTCACTCCGCACGATTCGTTTCTTTCGTTTAATCAATCACCCTTGTAGTGACGTCGAAAAGATTGTTTCGATCGGCGCTTACATATGAAATTTAATGTGGATTATAGAATTTTTGGTATATTACCAAAATTTATGAAAGGTTTGCCACTAAATGTTGAGATAATTTATTGATTATTGAATTATCACACTGTATATCATGAAAAAGCAGCCTGTTTGTGAGTTTTTGCCTGTTTTCAAGTGAGGAGTTATCATAAAAAACAAATCGCCAGCTGGTATTTCCCGGCGACTTTACAAATAAATAAAATCAAACAAAATCATCATGCAGAACTAGCTAGGATTTTTTTACTTCATATTTCACAAAATTGCTTTCGAGTGTTAAGACATCGTCGCCCGCAAAGTTTACATTTTTCCCTCTACCAACACATACATCAAGGCTAGATAGATCTCCACAGGATCTATAGAATCCACGCAATTTCAAAAAACCAAAATGCACAGCATTACGAATAGAGATCAGGTTTCGACCAATAGCAGATAGATTTTAATTCTAAACAAGCCAAACGATTGGAAATTTATCTACCAATCTGTTAAAATGAACACTTAGTTAATTTTCAATAGGTCACTATTGAAAAATACCAAATGTCTGTTGCAACGGTGATTAGTTTCACTCACCATCATCAACCGAAAATATATATGAAAACAAAACGTACGTCATGTTTGTTCGAACGCGCAGAAAATTCTGGCTGTTGTCATGTTTACACTGACAGAATTCACAATCTGTCAAGTGGTTATCGAGATGGCATCGGAGCAAGAGCAGATCTGCAAAAAAATCTTGGGCGCCGTCGTGGAAAATCAGTCAGGAAGCTGTTGAGTCTGTTCAAGCATCGGCCGAATCTTTCGATCCGCGATACGGCGAAGGAGGCAGATGTTTCTTTCTGGTTTGTCCAAAAAACGATGAAACGTGCCGACATCCACGTCTACAAAGTCTGGAAGGCACCGAACCGGAATGACAAACAAAACACGATGGCCAAAACACGCGCCAGGAAGCTGTAACGGGAGTGGCTGACGAAACCGAGGTGCGTCGTGATGGACGACGAGACTCACAGTTGCCAGGGCAGGAGTTTTACGTTGCCACATCACGGTTGGCCGTTCTTGAGGAGGTAAGGAAGAAGAAGGTGGACAAATTCACCAAAAAGTTCTTGGTCTGGCAAGATGAGCCAGCCATACGGGCATCATCAACTGGCAAATCTACCGGGACGAATGCCTCCAGAAGTGCCTCCTACCCTTCCTGCGGTCTCACGGAGGCGAGACGCTGTTTTGGCCGGATTTGGCAGTCTGCCACTAGGCGCGGCCGGTGATAGACTGGTACAGAGACAACAATGTTGTTTTTGTACCAAAAGATGTTAACCCACCGAACTCACCGAAACTTCGCCCGATTGAGAAGTTTTGGACCATCATGAAGGCCAGAATTCGCCCTGCGCTTTGGTCAGATAGCGTATAGGGCGTCGTTGTGCCAATTTGGTCGTGGCACTCGAGTATGAGAGAGTGATTGCAGTTTGCTCAAAAGTGCCTGAGTAAAATCGAAGACAACAAATCAAGAAGGCTGGCAACTTTGCCAAAATTCAAGCGACAGATACAGTAACGCTGCGCTTGAGTAAAGGTGGAAGAACCGCTTAGAAAAATGAGCAAATACACAAACCCTTCGTCTGAGGATGTAATCTTTGCTATCAAATTCGTTCGAAGCATTTACCTTTGAGCGGCAGATGACGCGATTTTACGTGTCTCATAGAGTTCGTATGAGAAAATGGAAGAGTAGCCAGTCTTCTTGATTTGTTGTCTTCGGTAAAATGCAAGTACTTTCGATGATTACCCGTAGTTGTTACAGTGAAGATATGCACCCATATTCTCGTTTATGTCTGGACGTGTTTGTCATACAGAAACATTTTTATTTGATTTTGTGTGGTGGATGGGTTTCGGGCGTGGACGGGCTTATGGGTGATAGTATTAAGTTTACCTTAGGATAACGTTGAAAAATTGAGAAATGTATCGCTTCAGTTTAAGAAGCACTTCACTTCACAACCGATGAACCATTCTGACGGCCCACATTACCGTGCAGGCGCTGTGTGTTGCCAGGGTCCAATATTGAACAGTTTGATGTTTATAAAGTACCATCAGTTAAAACTGTATTTTTCAGCTTTATCTCTATACATTCTGAGGTGTTTCTTTGAAGATTATCATGTTGGTGTACGCTGATTCAAAGAGTAAATGATATTAACATTAAGCTGTCCATAGTTGGGCGTTGCTGAACTTGTGGTACTTGCACAACATTTCATGTGAGTACCAAAGTAACCATATCATCACAAAATAACTTTAAATGTAGGTTCAGAGTGAGACAATGCCACTGAGATATGGTTAGTTGGGTATTCAGACGAAACTATTACTTTAAAAAACTAATCCTGGTTGTATCTCTTCTTCGTTTGCATGCAACACTGTTTGATATTACTAACCACACCGAGCCTTCATTCCGGGTGGTGAGCGAACCTGAAGGAGAAGAAGATGACCATGAACCCCTTCTCGGAACGAGTGTATTGTTGATGGACTTGGTCTACGATTCAAGGATGGATTCTGTGATGATGAATATCACAAAAGAGGTAAAACAAGTAGCACGATCTTCATCGAAATGTAAGTATTATTGACAATAATCATAACAATCAACCCGTATATACATTGAAATACATATATAAAAGGGAAGGGACGGTCCAACAGGGCACCCGATTGAAGCGATTTGGACGGGGAGAGTGGGAATGCCAACTCCCTGTTGATAACATTTCGTGGATGCATTCGTGGCTTGCTCTTCTCCCCACTCATTGGGGCATCTTCCTGTTTGGGAGCTTGTCTTTTTGACCAATTGGCTGATCAAGTTGCTGGAAGAAGATTCTTGACTGTTCCGTAGATGCGTATAGGCGACTTTGCCTATCGATCATACAGTGACATGTTGAGGACAATCAGAGGTTATTAAGCTTGATCAAGACAAACAGAGAAGAGAACCCACTGCTGTCGGACTTAGTTTCCGTGCTACAATGGGTGGTAAACCACTATCATCATCATCATCATCATGAAGGCCAGAGTTCGTAGAACACCTAAGGTGTTGGAGAACGCACTGGCTTTGAAGAAACAGTGGGTAAAAGTATCAAAATAATTCGGCCCCACCATTGCCCAAAAGCTTATGAGTGGTGTCAAGGGCAAGATGCGGGCATTCTGTTATGGAGGAGAGATCCAATAAAGCAATGACGTAGAAACCTAACCATAATGTTGTAGTTTATTCCATGAAAGTTTGAAGAAAATCCGACTTAAAATTAATTTCTGGTGACCATTCTTGTGTGTCTCACTTTTTTCGAGTAAATACAGCCTTTATTTGTGCGCTCTTACCTACATCGCACGTAGCTCAAATTTTTAGCGAGCTCTCTCTACTCTCTTGCTTTGAAAAAAGTTCAAGTGCAGGATACTAATTAGCATTGACGAGTGTGATGATTTTGTTTGCAGTTTTTCGTGACTAACTGCAGGAGGAAAGATTTTCTGCTTTTTTACACACACGTAAAAGAGATACATCATTGGAGTAAGGATAGTCTACTGGCAAAGAGACAACCGTCAACGCCAATAGTGCACAGCACAGTTCCTTTTTTGACATTTGCTTGCTTCCAATCGAAGGAATTGTATCATTGAAATCTGTAGTAGACCGTTTTTACAGCGCTCTGAACTTTTCAGATGAACGACTGTTGTCACACAATTGTTTCTATTCGGCAACCTTTCTATTCCTTTTTTAATTTTCTTTCCATAAGCTATATCGGCAACTCGAAATTAATAACATTATGTTTTATTTTTTTTTTTATTTCACGCTACGTAGTAAACAAATGAATAAATTGAAGCTGAAACAATAAGAAATCATGTAGATGCATTAGTGGTATGAACATCCAGCAAAATTGTGCCCATATAAGAATAGTTTTGTCATAAAACTTTTTGCAACTTCTACACTCGATAATACCGCTTAACATATAGCTTTGAAAAATTCGATTTTCCCTTTTTCCTCACATTTTTAGCTCATTTTTTTCGTCCCTCATTAGCCCCACCATCTCACCCTCATCAACCCAGCGACGATTAAAAACTTTGAAGCATTGTCTGGATTTAGATCCCTCTTCATTTACCCTTTAAGCAATGCGTTTTCTGTTATTTCTTTGAAGGATGTGGCAGCGTATTCGGGTCAGCAAAAAAAAACCAGAGAAATGTGAGAAAGGTGTTTGTGCAACCATGAAATGGAGCAAACAAAAATAGGTACGCATAGGATTCTATCCTTTCCGACCTTGTTCCCACTGCCGGCTGATTGCTCACGCTTTTCATGCACTCTACCTTCAGCATTTTTTGGCATTCATAGAAAAAATAAAAACAACTCTCCGAATTTCAACGCATTTTCGGTTGTCTTTCCGTAATTCATCGCGATTAATTCGCCTGTTCCGAATAGAGGACGAAAGTGGGAATAGATGAAAAAAATTCAAATGAATCCAATCAAGAACGCGAGAGGAAAAAAATACAATCCTGTCCCAAATTGCAATCCGGTCCGGGAATCCCTCATTCGCTTTCTACGGGGGTTCGCAAGGTTGCTCTTTTCCTTGATGCCACCAGCAGTCGTGGGAAAATTTACCCTGAAGGTACTTCCGCTATTTCTCATCCTTGCAGTCTACCGGTGTGGTAAAAATTAGCGTTGCATTGCGATGTACAAATGGTCTTAAGTTAACTTTATCAACAATAAGCCTACGATTCCAAAACTGTTCTTTTATTACCCAACGCAAATTCCCATTGAATCTACTCGACACAAACGCAGTCAATCCGGGTATGGTTTTACGATGTCCATTAGTGACTGGATTGCCTGGGCCGGTCATCAAGCTTCAATCGAAGACACACCGAGAAAGAGGAAGTGCAATTGCGGGAGACAAATTAATTGGGTGATTTAGGGAAAGGTCGTAAAATCAATGCAGTCTCCTCTGCTTTAACACGCGAAGAAGGTTATAACAAAAGAAAGCTCTTATAAAAAAAAAACAATTAACTATTCTGATGTCCACCGTTTGTTGTATTTTATTTGGACGTGTACGTTTCGTTGCAGTTCAACATTTGGCTGGTATTGGTGGTTGTGGTGCCGGACTGCGTGGCCAAGAGCCACCGTAAGCTGTAATCTAAAATGCTAAAATCGCGGTTGTAATAAAACGGCCACTTTGGTCATTTAATCTTGTAAGCGCAAGCTTCACGATGCGTATAGTTAGTACAAATACTACCAGTTTTATGACTCAATTTTTATGGCACTGCACCGCTACGAATGAATTATGGGACTTGGGCCAGATAAGCGATTTTAAGACCCTCCGATGTTGGTCTTTGGTGGAGGGGAGATTGTTGATCATCGGGAAATTGAAAAAAAATGAGTCACTCAGGAATATGACGCTCTAATTGTGGGTGACCGGATGGCTATTATAAACTACACTTCAGCCTTAAACTGGATCAATTTTGCAGTTATGAATTCGCATTTCTAAAATTACCTTTATTCATCGTGCTTTCCTTTGTAAATATCGGTCGAACGCGTGACCTACCGCTTATCCCGCAGTTTTAATATAACGGTAGCGTAGGTTCATTGCAAGAAAAGCGTGACAATTATTCGCTATCCTTTTATGATCGTACGTCCCAACCCGTTCGGCCGCAGGTTTCGCTTTGGTTACATTAAGTTTATGCTCCACCGCGCGCTGCGTGGTTCAACGATGTGCGCTTCGGTTGTAATGCCTAAATCCCTTACCGGAGAAAACTTCACGCTTTCACTTTGATATCAGTTGGCGATTTTTTTTTATTCTCTCCATCGAATTCAAACCACGATTTAATTGAACGATGTACGTGAATTACAACTGAGGGGTGGTTCTTGGAACTGTTTTTTTCTTTTCCTACAAGGGTAAACCAAGATAACGCGATACGGTAGTTTGGTAACATGGACGAACACTGTCCTATTGATTGAATCGCCTTTTCGTGCTGGTTTTGTGGTCTAATTATTAAGTTCCGTCATCGGCAGTGGATTGAAACAGTTCTTTTTTGAAAAATCGCATTTATCCAAGCGAGACTATACAGTATTGGTTTGATATCATTCAAAAGGGTTACCCGTGATTAATTATGGTTTCAGATAACGAATCAGTACATCACGGTTTAATGGTTTATGTATTCCTTCAGGCGCTACAATGTTAGAACCATATCCCGTTAATAATTTGCTCATCACTCCAATAATTTCATACAGTTATAATATTAAACAAACCCAAACCAAAACATTTGTTTATTCACCTAACCGGGAAACGCAAGATTCTCATGTGTATGTGTATATGTATTAGGGTGCCAATGAATGTTTGGAAAAAGCGACCATCGAATTTTACAATTATTGACTCGAAAAACGACCGTATGCAAAATTTGGGCTCAATCGGGCATTGGGTGTCGCAAAGCGGTAAAAGTTTGAGATTTTTTCATCTGAAAAATCCAAGGAGATGCTGTGGCTGTCAAATTCAATAAATAACCCATCTACCTCACATTGATTTCGGCACTTTGGATTTTGGTACCCCCTTTCTGGTTTTTTTTTTAATTAGTTCGTTTATTTACTAGGTTCAGTCGTATGTGACACTTTGCGGAGCCAAAAATCAGCAATGCTTGAATTTACATTTTAAACAGCAGTAGTTCTAGGTTAGTATTGGGTACCAATTACTCGTGGCGGGCTCGAGGTTAATGGGTAACAATTTCGATTGGCAAGAGCTAGGTAGGAAACTGGTTTCTGAAGCCTCCTTCAGAACTCTCGGACGGTTGACCAAATCCTGGTTGGTTTACCCCAAAACTGGTGGTTCACGAGAGCAGATCATATGATCTACTTGATCAATCAGGGCTTGCACAATGTTCTTAGCAACAGAACATATCCTAACATAATCATGGGGCCAATGCGCATCAATTAAAGGCTGGCTAAAAGTAAATTGGTACGCACAAAAAGCCCTGTAATTCGTGATTCAATAAGTTTAAAAAGTCCATTAATGGTTGCTTTACAGTACTTTTATTAAAACTTCATTAGATCATTACATTTCTCCAGTTAGAACGAAATCTAGAGCCTTCCTCTTGATGGAGCCCATTAGTGCCCACACAGTGGAAACGGATACGGAATCAGCGCATTTCTTCCATTTTGCCCGCATTTGCTGGATGTCTTTGACTGCCCCGCCGCTTCGTCGAAGTCACTGCTTTGAAATTGCCCAGTATTTTTCGATTGGTCGAAATTCCGTGCAATTCGGAGGATTCATTAGCTTGGGGACAAAATCGATCTTGTTGACAGCATACCACTCCAAAAACCATCCAGGGTTAGTGGCAGCTGGCCAAATCGGACCAAAAGATGAATTTGCGCCTATGCTTGCGAATGAACGGCAATACACGCTTTTTCAGGCATTCTTCGATGTAAAGTTGGGATGTCATCGTCGAGGATGTCACGAATGGTTCCGTTTTCAGGCCACAATTGCAAATCGCTTGCCAAATCATGGCCTTCTTCGTGAACTTGTCGGCAAAAACGAATCTGAATCTTCCCGGCACATCCCCACACCCAGTCGCGATGCAAAACTTTTGACCGGGAAGCTGCTTAAAATCGAGTTTGACGTATGTTTCGTCATCGATCAAAGTGCAGCCCTTGTGTTTCGTCAAAACACGGTCGTAAGCCAAGAGCCTTGCACGCTTTTTGGTCACGGAATTCTGCTTCATGTGCCGGTTCGGATGTTTACTGGCTTTGTACGACTTGTATCCTTCCCTGGCAAGGATGGTCCGCACCATTTGAAAGTTGGCGTTGTACCTTCTGGCAACATCTCGGATCGAAAGACCGGGGTTGGCTTTAACGCACCTCAACACCTTGCTGCGCAGCTGACGATCCCTAGTTCCAGTTTTTTTTCGTAGGTCCGCTGATTCCTTTCCACACTCAAGGTTTCCTTATAGGTTTTGAGCACTAGACAAACGGTTGTTTTCGGCATCTTCAGCACTTTAGCCAGCTTAGGTGTTTGTGCACAATATTTTTCATTCGTTCGAGTTCAATTTTACATTATTTTTGAACGCGATCGACTACTTTGATAAAACTTGCACCAGTTGTTCTCTAAAGAAGTGTAAACAAACCACTGTCAAAGATTTTCGATTCCCAACACTAGAGGCGTGTCAGTCGTTACGAGAGTTCAACTACGACTAAGGCTGTGAACCATTTGCCGAGTTAAATTTATCTCGTGGTTAAAAGTGACATTTCGAAAGTTATTTTCTATGTTCGAAAATCCCCGTACTGTCGATCGACCGGTTTTCGAGCTACGGTTGTCAAAATTTAACTTCTTGTCTGTCAGAAATAACCATGCTCGGATAGCAGGGTTAATCGATAACTTTCCATCTGTCAATTTTTAACCAAAAGTTAAAATAATCCACCAAATGGTTCAGAGCCTAAGACAATACCAATTGCATCGAAACATGCCCAAGCAGATTCATATAGTAGATTTCATAGATTCATATACGTAACATTTGCGTTTAATTTCCATGTATATAAGATGTGCTAGGTTCTCCAAGTCGTTTTGAATTTCAGATCAAATAATCTATTAAATCATCCACGACTTTGACAACGCCCTAAGCAACGAAACATGTCTATACCAGGGAAGTGGCACCCCTATTTATACTAATAACAAGTAGCCATAGCAAGCATAACCGCAAATCCAAGCTTGGGTTTAGATTTGATTGCTTTGTTTTCAATTTTTATGCTGCCTAAGAAAAGAATGGCGGTGTGCCTGTCCCTAGGTTCAAACAAATTCGTAGAGTCTATATGCACCATTTACGATTTATTCACATATGTTCAATATTCTTCAAATCTTCGTGGAGTTCAGATCATTCTATTAAATACTGATTGATTCACTGAATCTAGCATGACACCGGGGTGCGCATTAGCCCAAAATTCCACGCGGTGTTTGCCTGCTACGACGAACAGCCGTGTCTCTCGTGGAGTTGTGATGATTGTACTTAATAAAATCATGAAATATGTGGTAGGGGAAATGGCTCCAATATTGGCCTTTGGATCTAAGATTGGGCCCATCGCTAAATATCTGCTATTTATCAATTTTATCTTGATGTCATTGGGACGATACTAATGGATATTTTTGGTCGCTATTGAAAATTTAGTCGATTCCTGAATTTATGTATGGGCCCAAATTATGGGCATTTAGGCCGACAATACATCCATTTCCCCTATGTTGAGTGCTGCGGCCTTTCATCTGAGAAAAATCGCGTAGATTTTTCAAGGAATATGACTGTACTTCATACACAACTGAGACAATATCCTTACTAGTGAAACATATCCATGCAGATCTATGGAGTCTATGCGCATTATTTACGATCTACTACCATGAATATACGATGTTCTAGGCCCAGGAGTTCAGATCAAATGATCTAATATATCAACCACGACGGGACTGTCAATAGCAACGAAACATGTCCAAACATAGTTGAAGATGCTAATTTCAAATAACAGACTAAAGTGGTAATTTGTAGACGATAGATGAGGAGATGAAAGTATAGAATTGATAGTTCCGTTAGAGTACAGCAGCGAAAATTGTGAAAATTGCATATAGATAGTAGAAAGCGAGACTCCCCCGTTGGAGAGGAATGGGGAGGGGTATTTCCCCTAAGTAAGAAATTAGCATCTTCAACTATGTAAATTGTTGGCTTCACGTAGAAGTAAGTTTCCTGGAATGTATACGGATCAGTTACGATCAATTTATAGGGTGATTCAGAATAACTGTCACTTATAAAAATGGTCATAACTATTGAACGCTTGCATGAATTTTTGATATCAGTATATTCCAAATATACTACATATATAATCTTCAACTGAACATACTTTAATTCAAATCTCTCTCCCTTTAATTACCAGCCAAATTTGTCACGAAAACTGAACCACAGCTGGCACGCATGCTTTAGTTCCTGCACTTTTGGTGTCCTGGCGATGCGTCTAAGCTCTGCTATTGAATGGATTTTCCACGCATGGTTCCTATTTTCCTCTATAATGACGCAAAAAATGTATGTTTCATTCTTTCAAAGAGATTTCAGCTTCTAAAAGATAACTCACGATTTTATATAGATTTATGACATGCTCCATTTTCACGTCCATGACTGCTTGAAATCTAAATCGAATGAAATTTCAAATCCTACTATCAATACAAGCTGATATTTTTACACACTTTAAACAAAAATACTTGAACATATACCATAATTGGTGTAGCAGCCACCGCCATGGATGTATTCGAGCAGTTCGAATTGTCAGATGGTATAGTTTTTGTTTGGTTGTTGACTTTCCGATTTAAACTCAAGCACCGCTTGTCGTGACCGGCTAAAGATTTCCAGCGTCGGCCACGGCTACACGAATTAGCGATGCAGCTCCCACGGCTGCGGCTGCACAGATAAAAATTCTGAATTTTAATTGTGATGTAAACATTCATTCACGTAAACTTAAATTTAATTTCACACAACCGAGCAACTTGTAAACAATGTTGTTTACAAAGATGGGCTTTTGTATACAATATTTGCTATATTGCATGAATTGTGCTAGAACTTTACATGATATATAATGTAAACTTATATGATATATGACGCTCCATTTGTGTGCATCATATTGAACAGAAATTTACACTACTTTTCGAACTGTGTGCTTCCAGTGCTGCTGCTGCTTTAGTTGCTGCCGCTTTAGTTGCTGCTGCTTTAGTTGCTGCTGCTTTAGTTGCTGCTGCTGTTCCTTCAGCTGGTCCGTTTCCTCTAAAATTCGTAAAAAAAATACGGACCAGCAGCAGCCGTGGGAGCTGCATCGCTAGTTCATGTAGCCATGGCCGGAAACCTCGGTCAGGTCAAGATATCCCTGTTAGCTATTCTTCGTCTGGGAGGAAATGTGGATGCGACTGCCGTCACGGGTGTAACGATTTTGAGAATCCATGGCGAGACTTGGTGGAGATTCACGGTTGTTTTGAAAATAATTTGACTAGGAGTGGCAACATCAATACCATTTTGACACATGCACACTGCGCAGTCGCAGAAAAATGTCAGTGTTGCCAGTAACTTTAAAGATCATACAAATTGTAACCATGGGTGCCAAACAACGCCAATGACTGCACCCGGGTGTGCCTAAGTTTGATTTTGGCACACTGTGTAGAGTGACCAACCCCTTGACATATACCCATTTTACCAATTGAAAATTGCATATTTGTGAAATCGGTGACAGTTATTCTGAAACACCCTGTAGCTATGAGAACTCTATCTTCCTACATGATAACTTATTATGAAATTGATCATCCCTCCGAATAAAGGGTGATACGGTCAAAATTTGGTCAAGGGAAAACGCGTGTAAATCGGTGAAATCGTTTATTTAAAAAATCAAATTAAATTTCTTTTTCAAGTTCAATTAGTATAAAATTCAGGAAAAATATTCAGTTAGGCTTCCGCTTTTCCAAATCCGAATTGCCGGGCCTTACGCTTGACCCCTGCCATCAGATTTTGTACAGCCACCTTGTCCACCTTCTTCGCCGCAGAAAGCCAGTTTGCCTTGAACTGCTGCTCGCCCTTAGCAGTTTTTTGGTCTTCTTTAGGTTCCGCTTGACAATAGCCCAGTATTTCTCAATTGGGCGGAGCTCTGGCGTGTTGGGAGGGTTCTTGTCCTTGGGAACCACCTGCACGTTGTTGGCGGCGTACCACTCCATGGCCTTTTTACCGTAATGGCAAGATGCCAAATCCGGCCAAAACAGTACGAAACAACCGTGTTTCTTTAGGAAAGGCAGCAGACGTTTATTCAAACACTCTTTCACGTAAATTTCTTGGTTGACAGTCCCGGAAGCTATGAAAATGCTGCTTTTCAAGCCACAGGTACAGACGGCTTGCCAAACCAGATATTTATTTGCGAACTTTGACAGTTTCATGTGCTTGAAAACATCTGCTACCTTTCCCCTTCCTTTTGCCGTATAAAACTCCTGTCCCGGAAGCTGCTTGTAGTCGGCTTTGACGTAGGTTTCGTCGTCCATTACCACACAGTCAAACTTCGTCAGCATCGTCGTGTACAGCCTCCGGGATCGCGCTTTGGCCGTCGTATTTTGTTTATCATCGCGATTTGGAGTCACTACCTTCTTGTAAGTCGATAGTCCGGCTCGTTTTTTGGCTCGATGCACGGTTGTAGACGATACACCCAGCTTATTTGCGGCATCTCGGAGAGAGAGGTTAGGGTTTCGCTTGAAACTACCGGCAACTCTCTTTGTCGTCTCAGCGGCTTCCGGTTTTCGATTTCCCCCCGATCCAGACTTCCTGGCTGTCGACAAACGTTCCCCAAACACTTTAATTACATTTGTAACGGTTGATTTGGCAACTTTTAGCGATTTTGCCAACTTTGCGTGCGAGTAGCTCGGATTTTCGCGATGCTCGAGCAAAATTTTGATACGCTGCTCTTCTTGCTTGGACGGCATTTTGACAACTGAAGAGTGAATTCCAAAATCAAAATAGGAGCAACATTCTACACACACACACCTTCAAAATGAGGGGTGTTCAGGTTTTTTAAATTCAAAATTGAAAGAAATACGTCAAGTTGATATTGACCAAATTTTGACCGTATCACCCTTTAGCTTCCAAATGAGCAAGTTCCACTACGGAAAAAGTTGAATATTGAATGTTTTACTCAAATAACTCAAGCTTCATACCGACTCTACCTAAGACTATACCGATAAATCAATAAATAAAAATATAGATTCAAAATATATTTAAAAAAAAGTCCATTCAGGAGGCAAGCGCTTTGCTACTTTAGTGGTTATCTCAATCATCATCATCCTGGTCACCTTAAAACAATGCATGTTAACTAAGAAATCTTGAGCGGATTTATTTTTTTTATGAAATCGTTCAAATTTCAAAATAAAGCCAAACATAATTTTTTTCATGGTTAACATCAGTAAGAATGTGTTCATGAAAAGGGTATTCTTGTTGAATTCAGAAGATCCAGGAGTTCTAAAATTTCTTGTGATTTATAATGATCAGACAATTCTACTAAATTAAAGAAAAGATGAGTTCTTCAAATGTTTAGACAATTAAGGATCATCGAGCGGCACCGGTGGTGTAGTGGTGAGCGTGATTACCTCTCACCCTAGCAGGCCTGGGTTCAATCCGGTGCCGCCGGGATGTTCTGAGGCATAACATCTCTGATCACGCATTCCTACGGAAGGGAAGTAAAGCCGTCGACGGAAAACAAATAAAGGAAAAAAAAGTTAAGGATCATGCAGTTAAGCTCTTGAACTTCTAAAGAACTTCAAGAAGTCACCGGAGCTTTCAATAGTTCTCGGGAACTAGCAAAGCTGAAGTCACAACCCGATCAGAACAAATTAGCTCAGTTATACCTAATTCCAGGGCTGTGGATTTTATTTGAAAATAGCCGACTCATGATGATCTTTAAACAATGAAAAAATAAGTTAGTTAGTCTTCATCTATGTGATTCTTTATCATTTTTGCTCAGCGCAATCTAGTGAAATACTTGGTAAAGGAAATTATCGTCGAATCTTGTTGGACGTTTGATCAAATTCCTACGGCGAAGTGTTCGAGGCTCATCAGCTTCATCCCAATGCTGGAGTGGATTCATGTTTTCATTCGTTGAAGTCCCTGCAATATCCAGTCTTGTTATTTCGTTACCAACCGCTTCATCAAGAAATTCATCGTCCACTGAAGTAACCGGAATCCCGAAGTTTGGTGATTTTTTATTTCCCGAACGTTTCTTGTATACCGAACGCCAGTTTGACTCATTATTACAACTTTTGCTCCCTCCCTAGCTACAACTTTGAATCGTTCCGACGAAAAAATAGGATCTGTCTTAGACTTTTGCTGTTGTGCAAGCAGAACCACGTCTCCAACGTTGATATCGGACTCTTTAGCACCACGACCTGGTCTGCAAAGCTTCGATTCTGCGTCGTGGTCTCGTAGATCTGCACGGTCAAGGTCCTTGCCATTTTGGTCTCCCCACAGACTAGGAAAGGTACCTTGGTACTTCCATCCCACCATCAATTCGAATGGGGCCACCACAAGTCGTGAATGAGGAACTAGTGTGTTGTGCTTGTGAACATATTCCTGAAAAGCATAGCGCCAATTCGTGCCGTCCAGTCTGCAGTCCAGCGGAAAGTGCCTTGATGATACCTTGGTTCTGTCTTTCGACGGCTCCATTCCATTATAACTTTGTATTATCGCAGGTAACCCCCCAAGTTTGGAAAACTTCACACAAAGCAAAATTTGTTCTCTCTGAATCCAAAGATTTCATTTCAACAATCGACAAATATCGGGAGTATGTATCAATAACAATTAAGAACTGACCTGTTCCAAAATGATTGACCGATAAGAAATCTATTTGTAGAATTTCTCGGGAAGTTCTCTTGATGCAAGAGGCAATGGAGGATTACGTTTGGACAAAAGGGCACATGTTTCACAATTGATGAATCGTGTGCCTTCCAAGGACATCTTTGGCCACCAAAAAACTGACGCATAACCGTTTCACGGCCACCACCAACGTGACCACCATGAGCTGAATTAAAAGCTTTCCCACGTAGAGATCGAGGCAGGATCACTCGTGCATCTTTGAATATCAAACATCCCAGGTAATGTAACTTTTTCTTTTGTGTTTCGTATGCCCGTATTTCATTTGGCCACTTCTTGGTCTGCAGCGCGTCGCGTACTGATTGTAGCTCATCATCATCTTCTGATACCGCTTCAATTTCACTCCATGTTAGTTCCATACAACCAAGATCCAATGCATACAAGAAGTGTTTTTCGAATGGGTCGGATTTCTGCGTTTCGGGTATTAGACGAGAAAGTACATCGGCCACATTTTCATTTCCTGGGATATGCTGCATTGAGAAATCAAATGGTTGCAATCTCAAAACCCTACCTTCTGCACAGGTAACAGTTCTTTTTCTCAATCGATGATTACTGTTAAAGATATATTGATTGGCCTCAGCATCGGTTCGAATGACAAATGATTTAATCAATAAATAATAGCTGAACCGTTCCACTCCCCAAACAACAGCTAGTGCTTCTTTCTGCGTTTAAGGATAACGTTGCTCAGAAGGCGATAGGACTTTCGATGCGCAAGCTATAATCCTGGGACATCCCTTCTCATTGAATTGCGTTAGTACCGCTCCAAGACCCGTCGGTGTGGCATCAACAAACAACTCAATACGATCGGATTGACTGTAATATCCCAAATGCTTGATCGTAGTCAATGCTTCTTCCTTGAAATTATTGAATTCTTCGTCTTCAGTCTCAGTCCAATAAAATCTCTCCGATGTAGCGAGCGGAAGTGATAGTGAAATTTCGGATGGGGTAAGTCATCATCAAAAGGTAAGTTCGTTGGTACAGGTAAATTCATTGAAATAATTCGTTTTTGAGTTCATATGATAATACATAAATAACCCTTTTTGTCAACCCCTCTTTGATAATCTTTTCAAAAATAAAACAGAAAACAAGACATTAAAGCACCCAAACAAAACAATTACAATTTATCTTATCAAAGAAAGAGAGATAAAATAACAATTCATATTATCTAAACTAACTAAAATCCGGATTCATAGGGGTTGACGAAACTAGATCATTCCTGTAAATATTATTTTTTTAAACATTATATTATATATTGGGTTGGAGAGGGGCAGCCTAAGGGAATCAAAGGATTTGTTTACTGGACGAGGGTTCGTGGATTTGTCAGTCCCTTATCACGTGATTACAGATGGCTATCTGGTCGTTTTGTCTTCCAAAGGTCTTCAATGAAGCTGATTCACCCTGCTGCAACAAACCATCAGGCAGAACATTACAACCGGTAAAGTATCTGCAGACATTGGTAATCCTTGCACTGATGGTGGGTTCCATTCACATCACATCATATCAAATCAGAAAATCCAGGTGGCGTCGGCTGGAATTGAACCCAGGCCCTTTTAGGTGAGAAGCAGTCGTGCTTTCCACTACAACACTGGCGCCACTCATTAATTTACTTAATCGATCACCATTTCTAATAAAATCGGTTTAAAACTTTTGCAAAGGAAATCACCAAACTTCGGATTTAATTGGAAACATTTCATGCATAATTCACAATTTCAACAATGTCTACAGTTTTTTTTACGAATAAGATCATAACATTCAAGTCAAACATATATTCCAACGAATTTTGCCCGTCTTACATTAAAATGTACACATTTTTCTAAAGAAATTCGTACGATCTCAACAGCAATTGTTCAGAACTTCTGACGAAACTGAGTATCGATCAGAATTCCCAATAAATCTATAATTTTCTTTTCATAGAAATTGCCGTACCTGTGATTGAGATTAATATTTTTATCAAAATAACTAGCAGGTTTTACTAAAATACCAAACATAATATAAAAAAAATACAAAATTTGCCTTTATTCCAAAATAAATAGGCCCCAGCTGCGAATGAAATTGATCACAAATTATCATAGATTCTATTGAAATGAATATATTTCTAGCGAAATTGATATTACTTACCAATCAAATCACAAACATGTTTGCTTTTTTAAATTAAAATAGTCACCACAAAACTATTGAAGAAACTGGTTCCAAATCAAATCATAGCATAGTTTTAAACAGAATTGGTCATACTTAATCAAAATTTGATCCACCTGATTTGAATTTTTATTTTTCAAAACCGAGCCTTTATTCAAATTCTAATGTAATCTAATGTAACACCAACACAGCCAGTTCTTGAAAACATGCTGGAAAATGATTTATATACCTCCATAATTTTTCTTGACTATTTGATATATGTTTCACATCGAAGATGCGTCACACATACCCAAACGGCCAGGCATACTGTGAAGCATTTAAGGGGAAAGATGATTCAGAAAACATCGGGCCTGTTTAATCGAGGATTTAAACACGATGCTTCACAATCCAACAAATTGATGGATAACCATAAACCATAAAAGGCTAGGACAAGAGTTAGTACTCATGTCCCAACCGTCAGAGGAAAATGGAGCATCACTTAACCTTTCTAGCTTAGATGCTTCCAACGACCAACCAAAAACGGGACGTACGGTACTAGATGTCCATCATCTCGTACCGATGTGAATCATCTCATACCGTACGTCCCGTTTTTGGTTGGTCGTTGGAAGCATCTAAGCTGGAAAGGTTAAGTGATGCTCCATTTTCCTCTGACGGTTGGGACATGAGTACTAACTCTTGTCCTAGCCTTTTATGGTTTATGGTTATCCAGCTTTCCATGCTCAGTAATGGCGGCGTTTTGTATGCATAAACGTATCCTTCACTGTGCTTTTTGACAGTATCTGGAGGTTCGGATTTTGATCCCTCTCTTTCCCTCTCCCAGGAACAGAAGAAAATAGAACAACATACGCCCTCCAGTTAGTGTCAAAAAGCATAGTGAAGGATACATTTATTCGTACAAACAGGCCGTCATTACCGAGCATGGAAAGCTGGATAGCGCCATTACTCGCTTTCAGAAAAGAGAATGGAAAAGGAAAGGAAAATGAGAAAGACAAAGGGAAAAGGATTATAGGTATATGCTCTATGAACATTAACAATAATTTTGATTTGAAATATGCAATATAAAAATTCATAACGGGGGTGGTCACTACTCAAGTCTTGTCACTATTAACAAGGCAGAAAAAGTAACAAGGACCAAAATGTGTTCCCTTGATTACTGAAAAATCTTGCTCTCCTAGTTTGAGTTGTCAGGACTAGGAACCCGAGCAAAGCTGGAGATCAAATTGAAATCAAAATTTGCTGTTATGATGTAACTTATTTTGAATACTCCAGTTGATCTCATTTTGGTTGACTTAACGGTTAACACAGCAAAAATGAGAGCAAAATTTTACACTGTTGAAGCAAACGGAAAACTAATCCTGCTTTCAATGAAATCAATTTGATTACTGATTTTGCATTCATAATGTTTTACTGAATGTATCTCTCAAAGTCTTGACTGCATAATGAAAGCACAATATGATATCAGACTTATGTCGCGACATTTGAAATCAAAATGAGTTTTCATTATGATAGCAACTGCACACTTTAATATCGATTTGCTTTAATTTTGTTAACCTACTTTGCTCGGGAATCGGGGTTGATCTTATACCAGTAACGCACCACGATAAGGTGATTTACCAGCGTTACTGGTTTGAAAAGATAAAAATGGAAAATGTAATGTGAACGGGGTAAGGCAACTTGACATGATATAGAAGTCCAAATCGTGGACGGTCCGCTTGCCGAAGACCAACATGAACAAGTCTGGTTTGTGGTAGAGCTTGCTCAAAATGTCTTCCCTCGATTTGAGATAAAAAAAAAACAAACTTTTAATCAAATTAAACAAAAACAAACCAAACAAACAACAACAAAAAACTGTAACAAACCCAACTTGCAATGAACACTAGATGCTCAAAACTAAGTGACACAAGTAAACATTTTAGGGAGATTATTTTACAAATCTGATTGTTTTCTCTCACTTGTTCAAATCTGATTGTTTTCTCTCACTTGTTGCCCACTAAGTGCTAGGACATAGTCACATTAACTGTCAATCTTTTGCGCACTGTATAACGTACAATAGTTATAGTTCTGCGTCATTTGAAACTTTAAAAAAATAAGAAAATACAAACTTCGAGTGAAGAGATTAGTTAAATCGAAATCAATATTTAAACCAGCTAAGGTTCATGTTAGTTTTAATGATAAGCATGCAAATCCAATCGAATTTTTATGAGCCAAAAATGTTGCACGTGGACCACATTTTGGGACGCTCTCCTTTAAAGTTATTTTTCATAACAGCCGAAGTCGGTATTTTTCTTCAACTCCGACTCCCACTCCTTTGCCAAAAAATGCATTCCACTCCGACTCCACAGCCCTGCCTAATTCTGATCTCTGAGCTTATTGGGAATTGGTATTGATTAGAAGGTAAAATACCAAGCAACAACACTAAAACCAAAGACATGATATCAGGAAGGAGAGCTGTCAGTTTTTTTGATATGTTGTCATCGTTGAACTTGCTGCGGCAAAACCAACCTAGTACCAAAATATTAGAGCTGAGGACTTTATTATTGTCACCATACAATTGCTCATGCCGAGCTGAAAAACTGAAATTTTGCAGAGATACCAAAAATATAGGAATGCACCTGAAAAGTGTCAGATTCACACAGGATGAAACTAGATTCATCCTGAATAATCTTGGGGTTTCAAAGACATCCCATAATTCTTGGCATATTGCACTCGAACTTGAGAGTTTCTGCGAGGCTGTTTCAAGGCTAGTTGTTAGCATGAAACTAAACCGAAACATCATACTTCCACCAAAGTCAATGCACTGCAAAAGTCAAGTTGAATGTCAATCTAAAATAATGATTATGCGATCCCGGAATCCCATCGTCACTCATTGGGACCTAGATGTAGCAAAAAACGCAGCTAACCATAAACGAAAACAACAAGCAGCAACAGCCCGAGCTTAGCTCCATCCCGCTCTTCATCATCATCATTACCATTCAACTCCGTTTCGGCATCTTCTAACCGCTTCATATGCATGTACGCGCACGGGTCCCAACGTTTTCTTTTTCTTCATATGCTGCCTGTTATTTTTCTTTGCAAATTTGTTTTTCTTGCATCGCGGCTTCATCTGCAAGAAAGCTAACAAAACATCATTAGTCCGTTCCTAGATTCTAAGGTTTTTTTTTCATTGCTCCTCAACTCTTCTCCGGATTCTATGCTGTTGTTGTTCCTCCCGGTTTTCGCACGGGTTTGGCAATGAGGAAAAAAATCGTTAAGAAGCATTCGTCAGCGAAGCGATCAAATTGCTTTTATGCATATATCCATCCATATACCCGTGTGTGATGTGCTTTTTGTGCGCCACGAATGCTGTTCGTGATGGTGGTGATGGTTGCAAGCACCTTTGCTGCAGTGGGATAGCATTTTTAGTTATGCACGAAATTAAATTAACTGGAAGGTTCGAAGAATGCTCCAAAGTTGAATTAAAAGTTCAAAAACGTGGTAAGTCGATTGGTGACATAATTGAAAAAGTATCATGTTCCGATAAATGTAACTTTCGACAACCCCTTCGTTGAACACAGTAGACAGCCCACTGTATTCCATCAGTGGCCTTTGACGGCTTCTTCTAGCTAGCAAGAGCGATCAAACGAAATTATCTAATATTTCAAGGTCCACAAGGTTGTTGCACTTTTTGGGCGGAACAGGAATACGATGACCTTTTCAAATTATTGGTCCCCTTGGCTCCTGCTGGCTGCTGCCTAAGCCGATTTTTCGCGTGCATGCCCATGTGAATGTTGCTGTTAACGAAGAAATAGCTAAACGAATGACGAGAGAATTATTGGGGGCGCAGGGGGGGTTGTTTCCTATGGTGATGGGATAAGTTTTTATGGAGTCATCATTGGTGAATCACTTAAAACAAGTGGAAGTTAAGTGGGTCCCCGATTGCCGTAAGTGTCACATTGATGCTTATAAAGCACACCTTACAATGGGCTGTCTATAAACCACTCGGACAGGATTTTAATGATTTTGTGATAAATCTTCCTCACAATTTTGAAAAAAATATTTGAACCGTCAACATTTGTCTTAAGTTTTAGACGCATTCGGCAACCGGTTTTTGCTCAAAAAGATCCTTGTTTTGGACATTATGAAAACTAGGGTAATCCTCAAATTAATTCAAAACCTGACTTTTTTTATTATTTTTAAAGGTAGCAACAGATCAGGCGTAACATTTGATAACGGCACAAAAGCATTTGTAAGCCAACTTTCTAAGGCCCTTTACACGCAAACCAAAGTACGCCCACGCAAACCAAAACCCTTTCGGAAAGGTGAGAGTTGCCCCTATCCGATGATGTTGTTGGTTTGCGTGAGCGTACTTTGGTGTAAAGGGCGTTAAAAAGTTTGTTTACAAAAGCTTTTGTGCCGTTATCAAATCTTACGTCTGAGATATTCTTCTTTAAAGTGTTAGCTGAGATGATTTCAATCTAATTTGTTGAAGAAATGTTTTATCTATAATTGAGTTATGTAGCTCTTACTTTTTGTAGCTCAAAATTCACGAGAAAGTAGCCTTCAGATAACTTTTAAAGTTTATGAATACGTACATTTTTAATAAATTCAGTCAGGCCACGCGCGGTAACCGATTCGAATAAAAACACCCAAAAAATTCCCAATTAGAGGCAATCACACTTGACACTACACCACCGGCGCCCCCTTTTAAGTTGAGAGCCGGCAAAATGCTCACTACAGAAGCGTTTAAACCCTACACGCTATTTGAAAACGTCTCAAAATTAGGTATAGCCTACCTAGTTCGGTCAAAACTGAACCTACTCAAAAATTGGTAAAAATGCATTTACCCAGATATGGGTAAACAGACAGGTGATGAATCATTCCTTTAAATTTGTCGAACCTCTTAACGGAATACCTTTATGAAGAGCTTTGAGTGGGTTGGTTTATTTCCTTTAAATTCCGTTATAATTGCTTACCTTTTGACAGATACGCGTATTTCGTCTACTACTTGCAGACTTCATCAGTGCCAAGTACTCAACACCACAGATGGATTCTTCAGTGGCGATTCGGAAGTATGGTAATGAAGCAACTTTCCAGGACAAGCAAAAATCTGAACCTAAACCGAACCCTGTTGACCGATATCTGGACAGGAAAATCGTGCAAGCTTTCACTCGCAAGAAAAGTGCTTCGGTTCGAGACGTGGCTAAATAAGTGGGATCCTCGAAGAGTAACGTCCAGCGGGCCAAGGCAAGAATGGATCTATAGACGTATAAGAAGCAGAAGAAGCCAAAGCGGATTGAAAAACCAGCCGCATCCGTCATCATTATGATCATTTGTTTCAGAACAATGTTTTTTAGGTTCCATTTGGGGTCCCAAACAACTGTGCACAATTTGGGGACGATTGGTTGTAACCCGGCTTTCCGCATTGCGTTTGAAATTTGTATGGAAATTAGTATGGGACAACCTACTTTTTTGCATCTTTTTTACTAGGGACCAGGCTTCCAGTGCGCGCGCTACCGTATGCGAGACGCAATACGAATAGTCTCATAATCATAGCAGTCTCATGCGCAAGAGATTTGTAGCACTCTGTTTCTCTCGCTTCAGTTTTGTCGCATCTCACATTCTCATAATGTCTGTGTGTCGCACTGTTTTGTAAGCACAGCACATTTCCAGATGTATGCGTTTCATGAGATCGAGTATCATGCGACGTCGCGTGAGCCGAAGCTCATGCGCTTTTCGCAATGAGACGTCGCTAAGCGACGTTTCAATGCGACATCGAAATAACAAACTCAACTGGAAGACCAACTCGTGTTCTTGATGTGGGGAAAGTAATGTTTTGTTTTGGAAACGATGGAAAGCGACCTAGCTACTACACTCTTATCGAACATGGAGAAGAGGTGTCGGATGGTTATGACCAACAAAGTTTTCCTAGCGGCAATTTTCGTTGATTAAAGAATTAACTTGAAAAATAGCCCATTCATAACGAACGAAGTAAGAGATGTGGCTTTGGTAAGAGAAATTTACAATCAAGTTGTGGTTTATTTGCTCGTTAATACATATTCTTTTTTTTTTTTTAATTACACCGAGGGTCCACGGTACTAACACTAGGACTATTTAGAAATCTGTCGTCGCAAATTGATTGTTTCAATTCAGCATAATGGTGGCTGATATGAACTATCCTGTGAGCGCTAACACATCTGAAGAATTCAGTTGCTGCCGTAATAAGTTTTGTTGATTGACAGGTATTCAATACAATTCCTGAAGCAAGAAGCTTAGCAACAATCCGTAATACAGATATGACACAAATTGTTCCTAAATTTATTACTTTAACCTTAATCCAGCATTTCGTACCTACGTACACTGAGGTGCAAAGTTGATCGGACAAAGGTCGTTTTCATACAAACTAGCCAAGTTTAACATGTTATAAATGTGTTCTGTTATGATCAATTGGGCTGAAATTTTGACGCAAAACTACAAATATGATGAATTTACACGTGTAAGAAATACCAAATTTTTTGAAGCACCTGCTGGAAGGTGACAATAAAAATAAAATTTATGCATAGCTGATCGGACAAAGGTCAATGGAAAAGCAAGTTTTGTGTCCAAAATTTCAACTCAATTGATCTGACAGAACACATTTACAACGTGTTAAACTTGGTTAATTTTTAAGTGCAGACTTGTGTGTATGCAATGAGAAGTCACCACCAACGTTTTTGCAGCAAAGTACACTTCTGCGTTGAAAATAATCCCTTAAAATAGTGTTCACTCAAGCCAGACAAATAAAAATATTAATCTTCAGAGTTCTATCATTACTAGCGTGTTGATATGATCGGTCAAATCAGACCGAAATGTGAATTTTTTATTTGATTTTGAGAAAAACGAATTTAAAGTTGGCTGTTCAATATTGTGTCTTATGTAATGGGAAAAAAACCTTTGGCCGTTTTCTCGTGCTACTCTAATTTTTCAAATCTGGCTGAAGAAGTGAAATGTAGCTGAGGGAATTCTTGATCTTATGATATCATTAACTCATTTTTTGTTTTTATTTTGCTACTTAGTCTCTTCTGACTTAAGGCCGACCATATGATCTTGTATAGTATAGCGCTGTTTTACATTCAAAATCGTCCATTTATATTTTTACTGGTCTAAGTAAAAGTATTCTGCGGGATTCTGAGTTTAATTTGGTGCAAATGCGCAATAACTTGTTTATTTTTCCACCAAATGGGCTGAAAGCTTCAGAGGCTTCCAAAAAATGTATTTTAGATGATTTCCGCATAAGGACTTGTTGAAGGACACATAGTTCCACAGATATTCCGGTATTATTTGGGTGCTAACATGCTAACGGTATCCCAACTACCGTAAGGTTGCCATCCACCGCTCACGTAGCCTTCCTTTACCTTCCTTTAGCATCCTTTCGACAAGCAATTGCGTCTTCCTAGGATCATGAGTGGTGATCTTACGGTGATTCCAGTATATCTCTTGAACCATGTGTTGAGTCTGCTTGAATCTATACTAGAAGATATTTCTGGAACCATCTAAAAACTTCACCCCATTTCAAAAGACACATACGAAAAGGGCACACAAGTCTTCTGTGAACAAACCCTTGCAGTCCCTTATCTCGTCACCCGACAACATCACTTATGATGGGACCGCGAGAGTCAAAGCATGCGAAACAGCGCACGGCGATGGCGCCCTGAGAGAGCGCATTGAGATGTTTCAATGAAACAGTCGCTGTGATTGAATACATGCGTCGCATTGAGAGAGCAATGCGATGAGACAAACAAAAATTGAAACGCTCGAATTTGTTGAGAGCGTGTAGCTTGTCGCGCGCATCGTTCTGGTCTCTCTTTTGTACAATAATGTAGCACACCATGGATTTGAGAGTCATGCGACGCTCCGTCTCACAGCTCGCTGTCGCATTTGTGTACGCGTGAGATTTCCGGAAGCCTGCTAGGGACCACAATTTTGCACAAACCACGCATCTAAATACGTTAATGAATAGCCTAAAAAAGGCCTAACAACTTTGCTAAAGGATGTATGGTGCTAGAAGGTATCTAAAAAAAGTTATAGCTATTCAAAGATCAATGGTTCGAATTAAATGCCAAAAATCCCTTTTTCTGCCAACACTGCCGGTGTACCAATGAAAGTCAGACTCCAAACTGGAATAACTTCGGAGTTTCTTATCTTATCGATTTGGTATGTTCAGGTGAATTATTCAAAAACAATTTTTCAATCTCATAGGCACATTAAGGTTTACT
Organism: Ochlerotatus camptorhynchus; assembly: GCF_037179485.1. Classification (NCBI taxonomy): domain Eukaryota; kingdom Metazoa; phylum Arthropoda; class Insecta; order Diptera; family Culicidae; genus Ochlerotatus; species Ochlerotatus camptorhynchus. Next base: position 2,107,599 of record NW_027040855.1, on the reverse strand, counting down.
TGGATTTGGCTGAAAAACAGTTGAACTTTGGATTATATTTGTCCACTATTCCTGAATACTTGGAAATTTTTTGAAGGTAAAAAAAACAAAATGGCGGCTCAAAATATCGGCTCGCGTGGAGGAGTGTCAGTCAGGTTTTGCTGCAGAACTTCGAGTGCACACCCTCTGGTGGTGAACTGAAATGAAAATTTTTTATTGTGGTTAAAGTTGATAATATTCCCTATGGCTTATACCTAACTAGAACGAAATCTGACAAAAATTGACCAAATTATGGACATTTGAAAATTTAGTGCTTTTTTTACCCCTTTTTTTCTCACTTTGACCTTGCTTAAAAAATAGTAACTAACCATTTTTCATTTTAGGTATAAGCCATACAAAAAATAATATCCTTCAAAGCGCAATTTTCCGATTGTAAATCGGATCATTTGTTCAAGCCCTATGCTCTAAGTTGTTATAAAAATATGGTTTCGAGAAAAACGCGTTTAAAGTTTTTGTTGCGTCCCTCAGCGCGCATGACAAAGGTTGTTTCGGATCGTAAAATCCTTTTGGCCACATATTCTACACACTTGTAGCTTTCATTTTATGCAAAAAAAAATCAATTTTTTTTTTTTTGAAAAAATCCAAGTAAACCTCCCCTTAAGTGATGAGGGTTCCTCACTCATTTAAATGGAAGCAAAGCTTCAAACTTCAATAAATCCGGTGTTTCTGATCTTGTCAAGTTGGTATCATATGTATTCAAAAACATGTGCCTTATTTAATAGGCGTAGTTGAATATTGGGGGGGGGGGCTTGCTATCCTTTCCACCCTTCAGTTATACCAATGAAAGTAAAGATAAAGACTAAAATAACTTCGCCATCTCTTTAGTCTCGAGTTGTTTGGATGGGTTATTCAAAAACATTTGCTCAATCTCATAAGAGTAGTTGTAAAGCGAGTACCCCCAGTCCCTTCCCTACTCTTTTGGTGCAATTTACAGCGTCAGATATATTCACACAAATGTCATTGGATTGTAATGATTATAGTTCATTTTAATATATTCTACGATTTCTCAGGGTACTTTTTTCGATGCTGTTTTATCCCCTGAACCAAATATTGCTGTTGAACTAGGTCTCGGGTGGATTTCTTAATAAGTCAAACATTAGCTTCACCCCTCATTCAGCCATATCGTTGACGACCATCAAGGAAGCAACTCGTTGTATCGCATTGACATAATCTGCATCATTACTCCACTCATTTGCCGCTTTTTGCATGAAGCCGGTCGAAATTTTGAAAAGGAATCAGCACTGTTAGAAATGACATTTGATTTGGGAGCCCAACTGAAACGTAGCTCACTTAAAGATAGCCCAACAAGCGAAATCCAACTGTACCTGTGTCTGAGACGAAACTGGTGAAGACAGTTTTCGTTTTCTCCTGTTTTTTTATGGCAGTTTAATATTTCAAATAAAAGCTTTATATAGAAATCTAAAATTTTCGAAGTGTTAATAATTCAAACAACATCTTCTCACTAGCAAATGAACTTACAAGTGGATATTAAATATTTACACTACAACGTGCTGGCGTCTTACAATCAACTGCGAAACCATTGACTTTTCAATATCTCGGCATAACCTAAAACAATATTTCCAGTTCCATATGGAATCATAACTCGTAAGAAGTAAAAATAGAATAGCAGACAATTTTTTTTTTATATATTCTTAAGAAAAACAAATTTGTATATGTTTGCATTGAGTGTCGGAGATTGTGAGTAAGCTGAAGGATGTCTCGCTGGATACGCCCAAGTCTGGACGGGCAGTAGCTGGTGGCCGTGAACGGTTCCTGGGGAAAGCACTAGATGCGACCCTCCTCCCAGATGACCATGGCAATACAGGAAGTATTGGTATTGGAAGGTAATTGCTATTAGATATTTTGCAAACAGTGACAGATAGCGGACATGAAGAACCAGTGGAGGTGCCGGGCAAAGGTGTTTATCCTAGACAAATGGTAAGTTACAAATTCGCTGTTGTCGTTGTCGTAGGCGCCGTCGTAGTCGCTGTCGTAATCGCCGTCGTAGTCGTAGGCAGTACCGTTAGTATATTTAAAATTAACCACCAACCGCTGAAAATATGAATTATCGCGTATTTCTGTTGTTAATTACATTCCAAGTGAAATTCGAGAACGTAATTTCATTTGAATAGCTGAACCATGCGTAAAGAGAAAATCGAAACATTTAACGTCGGGTGAAAATGGATCTAAATGAAGGCCTCTTTCATAGCTTTTAGTTTAAGGATTTCAAAGATCGTCGGTTGCAGTGGCTTGCTTACTGAGCAGAAAAACGCGGTCCCAGATTCTTTCATATTAAAAATGTATGGTTAGATCGCTTGTTTATCGTGTATTTCGTAAAACTTTTCGATGTCGTCGGTGCCGGGTCTGAATAGTCATAAAAAACTTGAGTAACGCTATAATGTGATATGAGGGGCTTGGTGGCCTTAGAGCAACCGGTTTTGCTTACTGAGCAGAACATCATGAGTCTAATCTCAAGCCCATCCACATTCAAGATTCGTCAATCGTTTTATTTGTTAACATGACTACATGGTAATAACAGCAACTCGATGATAAAAAAGGAGCTCGTCTGCCTAGTGGCAAACGTTTTTGCTTACTGAGCAGAAGACCGTGGGTTCAATCCCAATCGCGTTATATGATTGTTAGGACATCAATTCAGCTTATCGTTTACCAAGACGAACCCTGCTGCAAACCCAACCCTATTACCCAATATCCCAGTGATTCCTCGTGGAAGTGCAGAGGTGTTCTCGGCTTCCATCAAAGCGAGTGTCACGTCAACACATTCCTACACCTTCCTTTCTTGACCTGTGTTCGGGCGCGGCCGGCGCTGGTATTGCCTAGTTTGAGATCACCAGTTTTTACACATTGAGGATGATTGCTAGTCCCAAGCATCGTCTATTGGTTCTCTGTGTAATTACAGCTGGTCTGACAATAACATAGTAGCAACCATGGGCGGTAAATCATGCTCATGCTCTTAACAAAAACATATTTGTATAAGTATTTGTACTAGTCTACATCGGTTGATGAAAATAAATAAACAACTACAAAAAACTTAAAAACTGCATACAACTTTTCAGTCTTGAAGCACTTTATTTTACATGACATGTTTGTTTACGTCTTATCCTTTATGTCAAAGATGGATTCCATCACGTGTAAGATTAAGTATTTCTAAGTGTGTAGTTCTTTTATGCAACACAATTTATAAAAATGTAACTTTCAAACAAATACAGAAAGTACTATATCCATCGATAATGAAAAATATTACGTTTTGAGCTTAACAGAAAAGAACATTAATTTTAGTTCATCTATTATTTCTCAATAGATGAGTAAGATTGAGCTAACGCCACTTTTCTGATAGAAGCTAAAACGCTTAAATGCACATACCTTAAAGTCAGTAAAGAAAACCTAGATATCCTGGTAAAAATTACAGATAATCGTAGAAAGTGCACATAGAGGAAATGGATGTAATTTCGGCCTAAATGCCCCTAGTTTGGGCCCATACATAAATTCAGCAGTCGACTAAATTTTCAATAGCAGCCAAAAATATCTATTACTACCATAATGACGCGTTCATCTAGATAAAATTGATCAATAATAGATTTTTAAAGATGGGCCCAATCTTAGATCCATAGGTCAACATTAGAACCATTTCCCCTACCTAAATTATTGAATCCAAAAATTGACGTTAAATATGTCCTAATCTATAGTAAAAAATAGCCTATTTAAAGTAAAAAGTTACGGTTTTTTTTCCTTTGGTTTGTTTTCCGTCGATCTTGTTTTCCGTGCTGAGCACCAATGCTACCGACGCCAAGGAGGCAGCTCCCACACATGGACCCTACCTACCGACCCATCAACTCATGAACCGGGGACCAACGGCTTTACTTCCCATCCGAAGGAAGGCGTGATCAGAGATTTTATACCGCAGAAAAACCCGGCGGCGCCGACTGGGATTGAACTCAGGCCTGCTGGGGTGAGATGTAATCACGCTTACCACTACACCACCGGCGCCGCTGAGTTACGGTTTTTATCGGTAAAAAATACCTAAAGAGTGACCCCAAACTAATGATCGGTAGTGTTTGTATTAGCTGAGTTCCCAGTCAACTCAAACAATCAATTGATCTTTGAGTACCCATACGTGATCACCAAAAAAATTAGACATTTCCCAATTGAAATTTCTTGACCGATTTTGATGATCAAATCAATCAGGAATTCCTTCTTGAATTGGATTTTGAAACGTTTTAGCACATTTATGCTGAACTTTTAAAATACTAAAAAAAAATATTTACAAAATCTCAGACTAGAAGCAATTGTCTATCGAATGAACGCTGTTTCTTCAAAATCGGGACGAAATGGGAGAAATATTTTTTTTTCTTAAGCGAAAAGGCTCGGGTATGCAAAGGTCAATATCTGCAGAATAACCAAAATAAATCCATAGCAAACTTTTGTCACTTGCCTGTCATTACGCTACACCGGAAGGCTAATAAAACTGAGTAGCTACGCACCCGGTAGAGGATTCGACTAATTTATTGTTTATTGAAAGGTTTAGAAAGCATTTTCCGCATAATATCTCGAAACAATCTACTTTTAGTATAACTCCTACAATGGTAACCTATCAATATGAGAAAAATTGTCCACATAAGTACATATAACCACTCGAACAATCAAGCAAAAATGTGACCTTCTAACTGTGCTGTTCCCTCTAAATATCATCAGTCCCAACATTTAGTACCTGGATAAGAATCACAACAGAGCCACTTTTCCATCGCTAAGCTTCATATCTTCAAGTTGTCAGCATTTATGCTTGTGTGCCCGAAAACTCCTATTTTCGAACATAACTAAAATTTTATCATAAATTTCACTGTAGACTGATATCAAATCCTCCCGACAAACTCTCATAGTGATAAAGCACCGAATCATATTGAAAAGCACGCATCCTCTCTTTGTTCAACTCTTCAAAATCGTTTCTCAACAGCAAAGATAGTATATAACGTGTGTAACTACACAAGTGCGTGTCCCTGGGCAGCTTGGAAAGCGATTCCCCTGTGCGTCACATCCACCACCACCACCACCACCACTACCGACGACCACCCCCTACCATGGGCATTGACATTTTCTCTGACGACAGCATCCGGAACCGGAATACACACTTCTCTCCTCTATCGCGCGCCGTTGCGTTTCCCAAACCCCCGTCAGTAACTTTACAATATCAAACAAGGACCGAACGGATGTATTCAGAGCATCGCCGCCATGAATCGTCAAGGCATCGCACCGAACAAAGGAACCGAAATGCGGAAAACTGCGTGCCGTAATCATCTCTGTAGCTACAGCTTGGTGTGAGGAGAGCCCTAACCGTCCTCCTTTCCTTGCACCATCGTCGTCGATGTCCTCCTGCTCACTGCCATCCGTTCATCCGGACGGTTGGGAGCAAAAGTGAAAGATATATCATTAAGAAGGAAGCCCCAGGATTTTCCAACGCACCGCAAGGCTCAGTTGTTGGCAGCAACACTATAGTGCTTGGGCCTGTCTGCCGGCAGCCTATAGCAGCACCGCACTTGTACCGCCTGACTGGCTGGGCTCGTCCAAATTGTGTGTACACCACTAGAGAATATTATACTTTCGGATTGCTTTCTGAAAAGTGCGTCCCGTCCCGAGCTGCGGGATGAACCGCTTTGGGTATGCAATTTATACTTGCATTCATGTCGAAACTAATGTTTCATTATTTTTTTAGACAAGATTAACCCTCCGGTACTCGCGCTGTTGTACTTTGTACAACACACATGAGTTTTCCATTGCCATTTTGTTGCTGAGTTACCTATCGATCTGAAACCAACGAGTATTCCTAAAAAAACTTGTTTTGATCTAAACAAGCTAAACTTTGATTACAATAAACAACTAAAAATGCGGATAATAGGAAAACTGTAAATGGAAACCGCGTAAAATGTGACCATACTACGTGGGATTTGACTTAATTGATTACAACATGGAATATATCGAAATCCTGACCAGATAGAAAGTTACTGTCTCCGACAAAGTTGTTCTGGAGATCATAGCCTTGTCGCTGGCGGACAGTAGTTCAGAATTTTCTCACTACGTAGCGCTAGTATACATGTGAAATTCTCGCATGTGATATATCTCAAGATCCTGACCAGATAGAAAGTTACTGCCTTTCACAAAGTTTTTCAGGAGGTCAAAGCCTATTTCTTTCTGCTCAATAGTTCATAATTTGCTCACTACGTGACGCTACTATACACGTGAAATTCTCAAATAAAATATCTCGAGTTCCCAACCAGATAGAAATGCGAGAATTTCACGTGTATTGTAGCGCTACGTAGTGAGAAAATTTTGAACTACTGTCAACTAGCAACATCTATCAGATCATAAACTCGAGAAAATCACGTGTATACTAACGCCACGTAGTGTGAAAATTCTGAACTATTGTGCACCAAGCAATAGGCATTGACCTCATGAACTTTTTCGAAGACAGTAATTTTCTACCTGCTCAGAATCTCGCGAGAATTGTACACGTTTACTAGCGCCACGTGGTGAGAAAATTCTGGGCTACTAGAAGTCCACCAGCTAAAAATACTTAACCCCCTGAACAAGTTTGCCGAAAACAGTAACTTTCTATCTGCTCAGGATCTCAAGTTATTTTATATGCGAAAAATGCACGTATATACTAGCGCCACGTAGTGAGAATTTTCTGAAATACTCCACCAATGAAAAGATCTTGACTTCCTGCAAAAACTTTGCCGAAGACAGTAACTTTTTATCAGGTAAGGATCTAGAGATATATCGCCGCGAAGTGAGAAAACTCTGAACTAGTGTCCACCAACGAAAAGGCCTTGACCTTCTGAACAACTTTGTCGAAAACAGTAACTTTCTATCTGGTTAGAATCTCGAGATATTTTATATGAGAATTTCACGTGTATACTAGCGCCGCGTATTGAGAAAATTTTGAACTATTGTGCACCAAGAAATATGCTTTGATCTCATCAACAACTTTGTCGACGACAGTAGCTTTCTATCTGGTCATGATCTCGAAATATATCACATGCGATAATTTCACATGTATTCTAGCGCTACGTAATGAAAAAATTCTGAATTACTCTCCACCAACAAAAAGGTTATCATCTCTGAAACAACTTTGTCCAAGACAGTAACTTTCTATCTGGTCAGGATCTCGAGATTTTCCATGTTGTAACCAATTAAGTCAAATCCCACGTAGTACGGACACCGTTTACGCGGTTTCTATTCACATTTTCTCTATTATCCGCATTTTTGGGGGTTAGCTGTGATAAAAGTTTAGCTTGTTTAGTTAAAAACAAGTTTTTTAAGGAATACCCGTTGGTTTCATAGCGATTGGTTGCTCAGCTGCAAAATTTCAATGGAAAACTCACACTGTTGTACAAAGTACAACGCGTGAGTACTCGTGTTACAAAAGTTGGCGCGAGTAACGGAGGGTTAAAGATTCAATTTAATGAAGGCAAACTTTGTTATTCCTTTTATAAATTTAATATAAATTTAAAATTTATAAATTTTAAAAAATTTATAAATTTATTATCTTTCCTTTTATAAAGAACTATACCCAAGCAACTCATGTTCATGGAATTATGTTGAGAAAACTTCTTTACAAGCAAAACTCGACATACAAATATTGTATAAATTTTAATAGAACTTATTTGTTGCTAACAATTTTGGATTTATGAGGGTTGACTTGTAGAATGCTTTAAAACTCCGATAAAACTTGTAATTCTACTTGGGTATTAATAGGCCTTGGCATCAGCAATCCACTATCAGTGTCTAAACTCCGGTGAATCAATATTTCAAAGGTCAATAACGACGCCGGTCACGTCTTTACGGTGATCGGGGAGGGAAAGGATTTTTAGTTCCACACCAGTTGTTACTAGAAACCGAGAACACCTCTGCATCTCCAGGGTTGTCACAGCAAGGACGTTTTTATTAGTGGGAAGCAGGTCAGAATTTATTGGAGGGCCTATGGCACCAGGCCCCCATATTTTAGGAGCCCCCTCAAATTTTAGAAATTTGAATATCAAATTACGAACCATACCAAGAAACAATTTTTGGTTTAATGAAGGTACTGTAGATCGTGATTTGGACTTGTCGAATGCTATAAAATTTTCAATGTTACTTGGGCATGTTTCATATAAAATACCGACTTATGGCTTCATATGTTAAGCATTTTACTTTCTAACTCTTCAATAGTAATGAAGAACTTTTGAGTGGGTTGAGTTATTTCCATTTAATTCTATTATAATTGGACTTCCTCAGTGCCAAGTATCCGAGCACCCACCTAGTACCAACTGGAAATTTACCGCTTTGGTTTCCTGTTTGGCATACATATCAGTTATCGTAGCCTAGTCAGTAAATGCACGGTAATAACCGGGTTCGATCCCCGGTCCGATCGAAGAAATCTTTCGGGTTGGAAATTTTTGTCGACAGCATAACATAATATAGCATCAATACATTCCACCGCTCGGATTTCTAACATCAGCTCTAATTTCTCATCCTCTCAGCTGCAGCTCCAAAACAAAATTCCCCCCAACCAGTGCCACAGCACCGAAAACAGTGCGCGCGAAGCCTTTCTCTAGGGGTCATGCAATAGTTACGCACTTTTTTTTTGATTTTCAAGCCACCCTCCCCCCCCCCATTGTAAGACTGAGCAATATTTATCAAAAAAAATCCCTCCCCCTCCCCTGGTAAGATCTTGAATATTTTAATGGTCTATATATGATTTGTTCATGCTTACGTAAGATATAGAACCCTCCTCCACCCTACCAGAGGTTACGTGATTATTGAACGGCACCCAACTCTATGCTCTTGGTACACATTATTTTCTCCGCTTGAAATACGTATTTCAACTTGAACCACTTCCCATCCCATCGCTTATCCTTCTATCATCTCCCTTCCCCCCAGCACCGCGGTCGGCCGAAGGCTGTTGTGTCATCCAACTTCTAGTTCGCTCTCTCCGCATAAGCCCCCATCCCACCAGCCCTGCCTCCCACACCGGCCGCAAATTCCACCTGCTTGCGTGCGTTCTTGTCGTGACCTAAATAATATGCCTAGGATACGCACTATACAGATGCATAAGCTATAATCATACCGGATCGGCTCTCATTCCGCTCCCCGGTATTGTTCGAGCGAAAGGCATCTCTCGTCTTCCGTGATGGGATGAGAGTACATAAGCACGAGTAGGTACTCACGAACCCACACAAGTAAACTCATATGCGCGCGCCAACACAGACTATCGCAAGCTGCTGCCGGCTAGGATAAAGGACATTCACGACGGATCCACACGGACCAGAACTTCCGTTGGTCGTCTTCCTCGCCTCCGTTAAACATTTCATGAAAGCACTCGATTGCAACAACAATACGTGAGTTTCCATTTTGACTATGATGGTTTTGTACTAGATTTAGTTTAAAATTATAGATAAATCCGTTACTCGTTTGCAACTTAATTCCTAATAAGTAAAGGCGATAACCTTCCGGATTAACACAGTCACGTCCAAGGCGACCTCCTTTCTCAACACCCCACCTTCCCAAATACCACCTTCTTGCAACCGTGCGCAGTGCGCCGGGGATTACACAATTTTCCGCCGCGGCGCCAAAATTCACTTTCATCCTTATGTACACACCGGCAACACACTTTTTTTGCATCATCACAGCTCATGCTTTCCATGCTATCCCGTAGTCACTCTTCGCCGCCGCCGCTGCTGCTGCTTCCTTTGTATGTACTATCGACGGTGCGTGAGAACTGCAACTGTGTTAGTAGAACTTGGCTTCCCGCTTCAGGGAAGCTTCATTCCATCGTCCTTCCTGTCCTGCAACAGCAGCAGCACGAAGCTTGTATGTCTAGGCGTCTTTCAATTTTGCCATTTCCGCCGTCACCGTCTTGGTCGTTTTCGACTTTGCCGTTCTCGTTGTTGCCTCGTTGGGGTTTGAGGTGCCCTCGAATGCCGAAGACCACCACATCAGAGAGCATCAGAGCAGCCAGCAGCGAGAGCAACGAGGCAACGAGAAATCCGTTTGGCGAGAATATGGATGACGATAAATTTTCCCAAGAAACCGCATATTTTTATTGCTTTTCAAACGGCGGTGAAGGCGCCGATTTGTTGCGGCTTGTGGAAGGGAGCGGGCAATGCGTTGAACGGGGCTGGGAAAAACGGAGCTGCAAAAAATTAGACGAAAATTTAGTTTGAAACAATAGCACAGTGGTCCAGAAAGTATGTTGAGAAGTAAAAACCTGAATTGATCCACCAATCAATAGGGAGATCTGACCCTTATTAATTAATTAAAGTTCGAGCAACTTCTCAGGAGTTGTGGTCCTGGTTTCTTAATGTGACACGCAATGGGCTTGTTTTACAGTTATCATGTAGCCTTATATGTTGCACGATGGTTTTTGGCTCTAGCTTAAAACTGGCTGCTCTCTCGGGAGTCTCTGGGACACTCGGAATGTTCCATTTTGACTAGGAGCTTGTTTTAGAATTCTGATGTAACTTTATGTCTTGCATGACGGGTTGTTGACGTATTCAGGAATCTTTCACTTCCTTGGGGTACCCGAAATATAACCGGATGCGGCCAATGTGGTCTAAGGCACTTGGTTTGAATGGCATTGATCTTGTTTTTGAATTGTGATGTGATGTGATGACACATCAAGTGTCACGTTTTTAGTTCTAGTCAGGAACTGGCCACTTTCCCGGGGGTACCCAAAATATATCATGATGTGACCTGGGCACTCGGTATTTCCACTAACGAACTTGTCCATACTCGCCGGATCATGTTTTGGCCATATCGCCGAAACTATTAGACCGCTTCCAAAGATATTGGGTCCAAAGTACTTTTCATTGGGTGATTGTTGTGTCCAATGCGGATCACTGTTTGCCGAGAAACACGACTCAGAATATTTTGATACACAGACATTTTCCGATCTCGTCGAATTGAGTCGAATGGTATATCACACTCAGCCCTCCGAGGCCCAGATCTAAAATTAGTTTTCCAAGTGATATGTACACCCTTCTCTATAAGAAGGGTAAAAACACACAACTGTCGTAATGTTGTAGATCTTAATTCTCAGACTGCGCCACCCAAGTAACCACCAAGCCCGCTCACTACCCGATAATCACTCTTTTTGCGATATAAGATAAATATACAGTTTCCGAGCTTTATAAAAGGGTGATTAGCGGGCTTGTTGGTTACTTGGGCACTGCAAGCTGAATAAGCCAACTTTTTCCTGAATAAGCTATTACGGTTCAATTTACTTTGATGCTTTTTGGAAAATTTAAAAACCAGTTTTTTCCGACGCATTATTTCGGATTGCAAAAAGCTCGCACTATTCGATTCCTTTTGATATTTTACACAAAATGACGCGAGCTTTTTGCAATCTAAAATAATGCATAGAAAAAAACTGCTTTTGAATTTGGGGAAAATCATCAAAGTAAATTGAGCCTTAAAAGCTGTCCATGTTTACTGACGAGCCGGTTAAGGTCCATATGTGAAGTAATAAGGATATACCAGCTGATTTCATTCATCCATAACGGACTTTTGGATTTGATTCATGAAATAATACATTTATAGGAAATATCTAGCAGTTACACTTGTTCAACAATTCGTATGTGGCACAAAAGCTAGATTACCCGAGCAAGAACTGATAATAATAACAACCAAGGAAACAAAAATATCTCCAAATGACAAAATGACAAGCGATCGACGAGCCGAACGATAAAGCTATGTCAGAAATGGAAAGCAATAATGATATAATCTTCTGTTTTTTCTTCATGACAAACATTTTCAGCAACACAGCTGGCTCGGGTCGGTAGAAGGAAACGACCAAATTGTAGGCAAGCTGCTTCACAAAGCAAGGCCGAAGATGATACACGTGTGTTAAAGGGAATTTTTTTGTTATGTCTTTTCTCAATTCCGATCAAACTATGTCCTCTACTATGTATATTGCAACAAAGCAAGCAACCATTATATCATTATCCTTCTACCACTCCGATCGAGCTGTGTTGCAGTGAGAGTTTGTCATGGTAGTCGTAGCAGTCGTTTTGTCTGTATCGTTGGTTGCTTTATTTGTTTGGATTCGCTGATAACAACCGATAACATATGAATATCTCAACGTGGTATGATAAATTATTTTGGTATGCTTGTGGTATAAAACTTTGTTTTGATATTATTCAGCTTTCAAAATATTTTGTACAACATCAAATAAATACCAAAATAAAAAACGTGATCTTTCCGTTTCAAGTCAATAACACCTTAAAGAATTATTGGATTGGTATTAAAATACCTTTTAAAAATCAAGGATTTGCTTTATTCCTCGGATCAGCTTTCAAGTTCCAAAAAAATAATGGTTTCTAATCTTTCTTGAAGTCCTTCTCGAGCAGGAACGAATATCTCGATACCTTAAATTGGTATGGATGAGCCTGACATTAGAGGTCAAATACCAAAAAATAATACCAAAAAAAAATTTCCCACAATACCATTCGAATACCAAATAATGATAATGCAATACCAAAACAATACCACCCAGGTATCCTTTTGGTATCCCAATATCAATTTTTGGTGTTTACAAAGTATTTTCAATGTAATTTTTTGGCATTATTCTTTGGTATTTTACCTCTTATGTCATGCTGGTCAAAACCAAATTTTGGTATCAGATCATAATTAGGTATTCATTATTTATTTTCTCCTGATCGGGTTGGAACGTCCCTGAAGTGTTCTCGTTAGTTTCTGAGGATGTTGCTGAAATAGCGCAGAAATTAATTAAATTGCACTTAGTTGAATTTATCGGAGCTTCTCTGATGTTCTCTGAAATATCTTAAATGTTTGAAGCTTGCTGATATTTCTCGCAATTTTCCTGCCATATAACACTCAAAAATAATCTGAAACTCTCAGAACTTTCCTGAAATTCATTGAACTACTTTGAAGTTTTCAGAACTGCCCCAAAGATCACGTTACTTCCCTTAAAATCTTTAAACTCAATTGAAATTTAGGAAACTTCTGAAAAGTTTCTGCAATTTTCCTGAATTTATTCGATTGCTTCTTGGAATTTGATCTTAAAACTTCCCCGTAGTTCTGGGTGACTTTTAAGTCCACAAAATTCCCTTCTTGGAATTTACATGAAATTCTCACAACTTCTTGAAGGCAATAAAAAAGAGCCATGTTAATGAAACCTTAATAACATATAGTTTTCCAAATTTTCTCACGTTTCTCGCAATATTCCTGATGGCACTCCAAATTTCCATGAATCATTCTAATTTCTCATCCTCTCAGTTGCAGCTCCAAAACAAAATTCCCCCCAACCAGTGCCACAGCACCGAAAACAGTGCGCGCGAAGCCTTTCTCTAGGGGTAATGTTTTCCAAATTTTCTCACATTTCTCACAATGTTCCTGATGGCACTACAAATTTCCATGAAGTTTTCTGGACATTTTTCTTGGAACATCTATAAAGTTTCTTCGATTTTTTTTTAAATCCTCAATTTACCTTAAGTTTACACATCTTTTCAGCGGCGCCAGTGGTGTAGTGGTAAGCGTGACTGTCTCTCACCCCAAAGTGCCTGGGTTCAATCCCAGTCGGCGCCACCGGGATTTTCTGAGGCATAAAATCTCTGCCGTAAGTAAAGCCGATCCCCGGTCTATGAGTTCCCAAGTAACCAAAAGTTCCGCATTCAACGATAAAACTCACTTCCGAGTTCCATAAAGTTCAAATAAAGTTCCGACAGAACTTTCAAGTTTCATAAAGTTCAAATAAAGTTCCGACAGATTTTTCAAGTTCGATAAAGTTCAAATAAAGTTCCGACAGAGCTTCCAAATTCCATAAGGTTCAAATAAAGTTCCGACATTACTTTCTTCCCAAGCAACCAAAAGTTCCGCATTCAGCAATAAAACCCACTTTCAAGTTCCATAAAGTGCATATAAAGTTCCAGCACAACTTTCTGGCTACTTTAGAAGCTATAGAAAGCACACGAGGAACTTCATGCTTTTGAAGTTCAAAAAAAGTTCCAAAAAGCATCCCTAAGCACTTCTTAGGAGCTTCAGACAAAGATGAAAACATGGCCACAACAAAGTTCCGATCAAGCTCTCAGCGGAACTTCTTAGCAACTTTAAAGTATCTTTAAAGTTCCATTTGGAACTTCTTAGCAACTTGAAAGTTCCTAAAAAGGTCCGTCATAGCCCACATGAATCAATCCACACAAGTCTTTTTTAGGAACAAGAATCAATGTACGTAAAAAGGTTGTTAAGTCGATAGGTAGGGTCCAGGTGAGGTAGCTGCCTCTCTGGCGTCGGTAGCATTGGTACTCAGTACGGAAAACAAGATCGACGGAAAACAAAACAAAATACACATTTTTTCGGATGTTCATGAAAGTGCCCTAAAGTTGTCAGATCTTTCTCGAAGCACTTTGATCTGTTTCCAAGTTTTTTAAACTGTACAAAAGTTTTATTGAAGCTCTAGAAAAGTTCTTGAAATATTTTTGAAGTTATTAGAACTGTCATGAAGCTCTACAATCTTCATCAACTTCTCGAATTTTTTATTAAGTTTATGTAACTGCCTTGACGTGCTCAGAACTTACCGTTAAAGATCTTTAAACTTCCCCAAAGTTCCGGACTTCCTGTAGTCCTTGAAATTTCCCTGAAGTGTTTGAATCTTCTTTGAATATTTGGGATATTCTATCTTTTCTAATGCTCATATAAGACTGTTTAAGGGCATTAGCAGTGCTGAATAAAGGCTTACAGCTTTATCCATGTGGAGACAAACCAGCCCAGGGATGAAAGTCTCCTTAATAAAGATATAAAAAGCTTTATCCATGCTTATTAAAGGTTTCTTAGTTCTTAAAAGTACCGTCTTATTATCACTAGTAATGCTGAAATAAAGCAGATTTAAGGATTTGTACTAATGCATATGAACATTTTTAGGTCAAAAAAAAAAACATTGCATAATTGTGTGTTATAAGCACTGGGCAGTCATTCACATGTTTGCAAAAATTCGGCGATTATGATTTTCGTACAAATGGTGTATTCGAAATTTTCCAACAATTCATATCACGAAAATGTCACTTTCAATCGAAATGACGTCGGAGTCGAAATTCTAGAATCCTGATGAATGTGGGCGGCTTAGTAGAATACCTGTATAAAGAGAAAGAGAATGATTAGTATCTTCCATTTAATTCCACTACCTTGTTTGCTTATCCTTGACAGATACGCGTATTTCGTCTACAATGTGCAGACTTCTTCAGTGTCTTGTAGGTACTAATACTCGACTGAAGAAAACATCGAGTTTTACCGAATATATTAACCTAGGTACATTTTCACTTAGAAGCTAGGTAAACATAAATCTAATTTCATGTAGAACCAGATACTCTGCTGCTTACTCGTTGACGTGTCCTAGGTAGTAACTTGAAAAGAAATGTGTGTCCGTTTCCTTGATCCCTGTTGAGTAAAGTTGAATTCCGTTGTTTGTTGATCTCGAGGCTCTCCGCAACATCCAATGTCCATGGTGTAGATACGGTTCGTAAAACCATAATGTCCTCCTTCGATAGTTGGTGGTCCTCTGTGAAGATGTGTTCTGCAAACGTTTGAACACGTATTTTTAATGGGAACGGTTAAAATTTTCCAGTGAAACGTTGAGTTTTAGTTAGTTAATTATGTGTTTACATAAATTGATTAATAGCGGCGCCGGTGATGTAAGCGTGATTGCCTATCACCCCCAAAAGGCCTGGGTTCAATCCCAGGCGGTGCCGCCGGGATGTTCTGAGGCATAAAATCTCTGATCACGCCTCCTTCAGAATGGAAGAAAAGCCGTTAGTCCCCGGTCTATGAGTTGATGGGTCGATAGATAGGGTCCAGGTGCGGGAGCTGCCTACCTGACGTCGGAGCATTGGTAATCAGTACGGAAACAAGATCGACGGAAAACAAATCAAGGAAAAACAAAAAAAAAACATCTATATACCAGATCGTTTTTATACGCTTGGATAATTCCAGCATTTATTTTTAGAATACAAGTTAGCGATAACATAGGCATAAGAATCCAACTAAATTTACCTCAGCTACTTTATACTATTGACCAACAACCTACACAAATTTTTCGTATTAGTTTTAGCTTTCATGTTTGTATACATCTTCTTCTTCGCATTTCAAGCTTATTGCATATCGCATATTAGATTATTGCTTGCTCTCAACTTAGTGTTCTAGATGCACTTCCACAGTTATTAATTGAGAGCAGGCATGGAAAATCATTTGCATTCATTTCATACATTCATTAACATTCATTTGCCTCTAACTTTTTTCATCAACAGCATTCCGCAACATGATGTATAGAACTTTTGTAGGTTTTGTCTTTAGCTACAAGTTTTGCTAAAAACTCAAATCTGTATCTCTTATGTATCACGAACTAGAGCGGGCAGAACTTGTTACGGTTTTTCAGTGAATGTAAAATACATTCACTGTAAAACAGTAATGGCTTCTGTTCGCTCTGCTTCGTCATGCATAAGAGATACGGATTTGACCTGTTTACAAAAGTTGTAGCTAAGGACAAAACCTACAAAAAATCTACACTTCATTTTGCGGAATGCTGTTGAAGAAAAAAGTTAGAGGCAAATGAATGTAAATGAATGCATGAAATTAATGCAAATGATTTTTCATGCCTGATTGAGAGCATCGATACCATTTTTGCATTAGTATACTTGTGTGGCAAGCAGTGTTCGGAATAACTCAAAAACTCAAATCTCATGCACGAGTTTATGCGCGTATGAGTTTTGCCTTGCAAAATTCAACGTCGCAAAAATCACCGATGAGTTTTCAGGTTCAAAAATTCATCGCTTTATATTTTGGCGCTATTCATTGTTGTTACTATTGTTTGTGCATCAGGGGTTGGAAAACTAACACAACATGAATAGGCATGATATCAATTGACGTTTGAGTGGTTTTTATGAGTTTAAAGCTGTAATGATTTTTCGGCGTTGTGAGTGTGAGTGCGTGAATTTTCATGAGAATCTCAAGCGTGAATTTTATTTGCCGCATTCGCATGCGATTTTATTCTCGCAGGGAGGCTCAATGAATGAGATTTGAGAATGATTTTCCGAACACTGGTGGCAAGTATGAACAATCATACTCTATATGCCCAGGCAATTCGAGAAATTTTCCAACCCGAAAAATTCCTAGACCGGACCGGGAATCGAACCCAGCCACCAAAGCATGGTCTTGCTTTGTAGCTGCGCCTTTACCGACTGAGCTAAGGGAGGCCCCATGTTTGTATACATTTCTCTACCTTAATGTTAAGTGATAGATAATAAGAAATCAATAGTGTTAAGCTAGTTTTAAGGTAGATAGTTCACTAGGTAATAGATTATGTTTAATGATTTGTCAGTTAAGGCCGGCGCACAATAGATACGTTTTCAGGTTTTTTTACAGTTAGCCCATGCATTATCTATCAAAAAACCCGGAAACGTATGTATTGTGCGCCGGCCTTTAACGTTTTGAATCTTCCGCACGATGATTTGCCGATTTTCTTCTAAGAGGAAGAGGAGACAATAGGGAGACTTTTATGAACCAATATTCCGTCAAACGCGAACCAGTGTCTGATTGGTCAGCCGATCGTATAGAAGCTCGAGAATTTTTACATCAGGGAATCTATTTTCTTGTATGTTGAGAGTCTACTGCGTCGCCCATAATGAAATAGGTTTTGCACGGTTGTTTCCGCGAGAGAAGAAGAACACGTCACAGACAAAAAGGAGCCAGTTGTCTCCTCTTCCTCTTAGATTTGTTTTTTCCATTTGACCTGCTTGTAGATTACCACCGCTAACTTCACTTCGTTGTGCAAAGCATCGATGCAGCGCCGTTGCATCAATGACCTTAATGAGTAGGTGCGGTGTCGCACAAAGGGCGTACGCAACGCTTACTGGCTACTTGGGTAGTGGTCTAGAACATGGCCGTTTGTGGACAATTTGGTCTCTGGTACTCAAATTAACGTTCACAGTTCGAAAAAGTAGTGTAAATTTCTGTTCAATACGATGCACATAAATGGAGAGTCACATATTGTATAAGCTTTGATTATAAATCATGTTAAGTTCTGCAACATTTCATGCAATGTTGTAAATATTGTGTACAAAAGCCCATTATTGAAAAAAAACATTTCTTGCAAGTTGCTCTTTTGCGTGAAATGAAATACAAGTTTACGTGAATGAATATCTACATTACAATTAAAATTCAGAATTTTTTGCTGTGTTGTTTCAAATTCAAATGTGATTTGATAGCGTCCTTTTCAGATTTTGACAACTACTCGGAACATATCCGGTATGAGCAAAATGAGCCTGATAAGTTCAAAATGATTTCTAATGATCTCAACGCTTAATTTGGATGTGATTTAATGTGCCCCATGATAGGTTTAGAGACTCAAGACTAAAATTGTTCATTTTCAAAGATGCATCCAGTACATGTCCGGATGTAGCCTATGTGGTCCTGAATACTCAATATCAATACCATTGAACTTTTTATCATATTCTCATGCGATTTTCCGCACGATGTGTTTTGGTCCTTATTGAAAACTGTCTCGTTACTAATGTTTTAAGAAATTGTTTGTTAGAGAATACTATAGGCACAGGTAATTGGGTAATTTTTCAAATTGGATGTTTATCCCCCATAAAGGTCCATGAAATGTATTAAACTTTTCCAAGAAACTTCTTATATTTCTTTATAAACTTCTTCAAGTACCATTCGATGGGTTCAATATAAACCGATGGTACACAGCTCGAAAAAGTAGCGTAAAGTTATGTTACATATACTGTACATCAATGGAGCGTCATATCAAGCGTAACATTTGATAACGGCACAAAAGCTTTTGTAAACAAAAGTTGTAAGGCCCTTTACACGCGAACCAATGTACACCCACGTAAACAAACAACATCATCGGGTGGGAGAAACTTTTCTCTTTCCGATAGTGCCGTTTTCAAATGTTACGGCTGATATAGCATACAAGTTTACATTATAGATCATGTAAAGCTATGAGACATTTCATGAAATAATTCAAATATTGTATGCAATTGCTCATACTTGTAAGAACATTTCTTGCAAGCTTATAGTTTGCATGAAAAGAAACACAAGTTTACTCGCATGAATATTTACATCATCAGTAATATTGAGATTTTTGACGTAGGACTACGTCTGTGATTTCTATATTGGGGTACACTTTGTGAAAACTGAAATTGGAACATGTAACGAAATTATGAAAGATTTTGAACGTTAAGAATTAGCTTTTTCCTGGACCAATTTCTATAATTTTATCATCAATCGATCAGAAATATATTTACGCATCTGTTAAAATTAGGAGTTTATCATTTTTCAATTAAAATTGTCACCGATTGCCTGTGAAAGGCGATCTCCCTAACACAAATTTCAAAGTTGAATTCCATCCGGTCTCACCAAACAGCAAGCAGCTTGCTAACCAAATAATATTGCATGTTTTAACGAGGTTTTAAAGCATTCTACAAGTCTAAATCATAGTCTACAGAACCCGCATAAAACCAAAAAATCACTTTGTGTGGTGGTGCCCGGTCGTCAACATCAGAAGCAGCAGCAGTGCTTTCGGCGTGTGGCTGTCTGCGAGCTGCAGCCCACATGAGCATCTATAAAAGGAGGAAGAAGCCACACCGCTATTGATCGGAATCAGTAGCTCTTCGTGAGTCGCTGTGGGCCATCTATGCCAAGTGCGTCACCCTCTGTCTAAACAACATACAGCTCGCCAGCCCCATCTGTGTAAAACACCCTAATAGCTCAGCATTACTCAACCATCACGGCAAAACGGGTCTTTTCAGGACCACCATAAATTTGTTAAACAGTTAAACATTTGTCAAGGCCGTCAATTGGATGTCAGTTGTCATATGCTTAAATCTAACATACCATGTATTTTAAGGCAACATTGGGGGTGCAATTTCAAATGCCAAAGCCGGTCGCGGCTGAAAGGGGTCTGATTTTGATCCAGAGAAGGATTTTTTTTCAACGAGTTTTTAAAATTAAGACTATCAATTTTCAAAAGGTTAATATTGAAAATTTCACGAATGTGCAACTGTTGCTACGATAATTAAAATTATCACCGATTACCTGCGAAAAGTGATTTCCCTAAAACAGATTACAAAGTTGAATTCCATCCGGTCTCACCAAACGGTGTTTATTCAATCACCGCGTGGTGAGTGGTGGTGTTCTCCAGTACACAAAGAAAGGCTCCCCGCAAGCAGCTAGCTATCAAGGCTGCCCTCAACCGCTGATCGGATTCAGTTCCAATCACCGTCTGTGGTGGTGTCCGGTCGTCAGCATCAGCAGCAGCAGTAGTACTACCAGTATACATCGAAAGGCTGCCTGCAAGCAGCGAGCTGCAGCCCACATGAGCATCTATAGAAGGAGAAAGAAGCCGCACCGCTATTGATCGGAATCAGTAGCTCTTCGTGAGTCGCTGGGAGCCATATATGCCAAGCGCGTCATACTAGAGAGTATAAACAGAGAGAACCCGCTTAAATTCCTATTCACTATACACAATGCACAAGCTCCTGCTGCAGTTAACAAATAATATTTATTATATAAGGCCACGTAGTCCTACGTCACCATTGCGTACAACCCCATAGGGCTGTCCCTTGTAGTTTTTTTACTGTGTAAAGTGATTCTAGATTTGTCCAGCATTTAGCTAAAACATAATTTCAAAAGTGTACCACTTCTAGCCAAATTTTCCTATTATAACATACATATTTTATTACAAAATTAAAACAGACCACAGCAGTAACTTATGGCCATATAATTATCTGCAGAACAATGTACAGGCGAGTTCATAAACAACCGTCCGTCTCCATTATATAAGCATGGGATGTTTTAAGTCTACGTCTCTTCCTATACTTTAATAAAGAAAGATAAATAAGATCTTCCTATACCTATTGTACTCAGAGGCTTAATGAGGATCATTGGAATTCGTGTTATTACCGCTAAAGACATCATTGATAATAAATATGCGAAGTGACCAATCCGTCTTTTTCCCATATCTTCTACATTAATTCACATTAACGTTCGCGTTAACAATGCGGGAAAACTTATCTAACGCTAAAGCACACATCTGCATCTAACTACTCTGGTACCAAACTTCCGATCACCAATGCCATAATCGTTCCATTCCAAACCCGAATCCCATTTGTGCCGCAAACTTTCGCAATTAATATTGTACCGGTGCCCTACATTTTCCCATATCGCATATAAATCTCTCGCTCGCGTTACTTTAAAATGCAATTTTGTCATTATTAAGCCATGAAATACAAGCGCTGGCTGGCCGTAAATGCCATAGAAACCCATTTATCTGAAATCTGTAAACGGGGAAAAGTTTTATCATTTCAGCATCTTTTTCTCGAACGGCTGCGTGCTGCGTTCGCTTTCCTTCTCCCGGGTCCCATAAAGACATAGTTTTCTCTTAATGCCAAAACGGTCTACACGGGCCGATAAATCAAGCGCGCGGGAAAACAATATCGAAGGCAGTTGTGTGCCATTGAAATACCCGTTCCAAACCCCAACCAGACCATACTATCCAGCCCGTTCCAGATGCCCCCAGCCCGCGATCAACCCTCTGATGAATGGTCGAAAAACGCAGCGGGTGGCAAACTGCTTCCAACTGCCTTGCCGGGTTGTTGATGGTGAAGGACGCAAAAAATGAACACGACAGCAAATAACAGGCTTCGGCTTTGGCTAGGACAGCCCATTCCCTCCCCCTCTTCCACCCGATACTATTCTGTTCCGAACATCAACGGGACAAGACAAATAGAAACCAGCCAGCACCAAAGAGGAAACGCTTGCCGAAGGAAACGAAATTCTCAAGGATGTATTTTCTTTTTCGATCGCATCATCTTCTTGCTCCTACGCTGCTGGTGCTGTGCTACTTCCCAACGAAGCTCCATATTAAAACGCTTTCACTTTCACTGTGTGCTCACTTGCTCTTGTGCTTCAACAACAGCTAGCAAGAACCTACCAACCAGTCGACCACCCATCGATTGCCGTTTCCTTCCGCCCAAGACTTTCCACCTACCTCACCCAGCAGAAAGGCACTCGTTACGGTTGCGAACGTGGGAGAACAAGCTGCAAGAACCGGCGCGGGGTGCGTGGTGATGGTGACGAACGGCAGAGCCCGAAGGGAAAAGAAAGACTCACTAAACTACTTTTCCTTTCACTTTCACTGGAAACTTCTTATCATTTCTTTCACTCTCCCACCCGGCCGTCCCTTACGGTTTCCACGTGCAATTTCTCGAGTGTCTTTCACTCTATGGAGCAAGCGTGGGTGTGAGATGCTGCGGAAGCGGTTCTTCAACGTTTCAGAACGCAAGGATGAGAGATGCTGGGCGGTTGGCAGGAATACCGGGGGAAGGAGCAAAATGTCGCTTTTATCGAAAATTATTTTAAATCAATGGAGAGTGACTTTAATGCCATTGTGTGGACTGTGTGCGGTTTCGTGCGAACTTGCGGGATGTCAAACTGTTGCAGGGCTCTTCATTTTGATAACAAATGAGGTAGGTTTACCAGGTATTACATGTGTCCCAGGTATGGCACTGTTCCATATAATGGCACCAGCTATTGGTCCAACGTCATTTAATTCACATATGCCATAATAATTAAAACATTATTATCAGATTTGAGGAAGTTTATCACAGACGTTACGCATTCTTATTATTGTGCGGGAACGAAATGTGAATACATAAAAAAATAATCGAAATCCTTACACCTCAGACACAACGTATAAATTTGAATGATGTGTACGGATTTTGATCCTGTACGGATTTCAATACCGCACGGTAAATGAGTCCTCATACAGAAGGACTTAAGTTGATTTTTCATATCAACTCTTTAAAAAAACATCACCGGTACTATACAAATTTGTCCATGAAAATGAATCGACCATATTCAGCGGAATATTTAAGGATGTTCAAACCTTCATCTGTAACTTGAAATCAGTTTGACCCAGGTCATTTTGACAGGGAAGATTTTTTTTTTAATTTGCCAATCAATTTGCTTAATTCATTATTATTCATCAGGCTTGCTGAAACTCCTCAAACTCGCTGGAGGTTTTAAGACGCTCTCGTCCTGCGAGTTTAGCCATGAGGGCTGGCTGGGTGAGTGGCGGCAGGGATATGGAAGAAGTAAACAAAAACTCCTCGAGAGAGAGGGAGAGTGAACTTCAGCGAGAGGATGATTTGACGTAAGGTGCGCTTTTCAAGACTCCGGATGACTTTTTTGTTCGACGCAAGAAGCTCAGAGTTCACCCAGAGTGAGAGTAACGCTGGGTTTAGACAGGGCAAGTCAATTGATCAAGTCAGTTGAATTCAACTGACTTGAACGCGAATTGAACGTGTAAACCATGCCATTCAACTGACTTGATCAACTCACTTGAATTGAAAAAAAAGTTGAACCAGACTCAAATTTTCAAGCCAATTGAATTCAACTGAGTTGATCAGACTTGCCTAGTCTAAGCCCAGCTTAAGCGCGTATGATAGAAAACATGAACATGAGTGGCAGCAAACACCTCACTCTCATTTTATCCCCCTTCACTCACAAGCTCTGAAGCTCAGTGGAATGATTTTTCAGTAGGCTTTCTACTCCTCTACTTAGCGACTCCTCGGAAAAATGCTACGCTCGGCTCATTTCAAACTCGCGAGTTACGCTCCATTAAGCCTGTTATTCATAATAATGAGTGCGTCTTTGATAATTGGAACCGAGGTAATTTTAAACACGGTAGCTTAAGAGCCACTCTCACGAAGAGAGACCACCAGTCGTGTTCAATTTGCCTGGCAACTTGAGACTAAATCTCAGAGGACTCCCGTACGGCACGATTCTCGAATTACCGCACTACCGCCGTAGGTCAAATGAACACTTTTATCAGTACTTCCTTTTATCCCGAAAACCGCCAACCCCGAAGAGATCCAAAATTCTGTTAGCATATTGGACAAACCCGATAAACAACGGAAAAACTAAATTCATGGCCATGAAAACATATGTACCGTGCCGATTCAAATTTCGGACACTTAAACTCGAATTTCGGACACTTTTAAAAGTTGATTATCTCGGTCGAATATGATCCACATGTCTTGTAAATTTTAAAATTTTTTGACTAGTGCCCTCCACGATCATCTAACATTATAACTTTGTTTCTAACTGGATGTAATATTTAATTAAAAATGAAAGTGTCCGAAATTTGAATCGTCCGAAATTTGAATCGGAACGGTACCTGCCTAGGATTTAGGTTGAGTGAGACGCGTTGCGATGGCGACGGACGAAGCGTTGACGATAGACGCATCGTTGACGATAGACGCAGCGATGGCGTCCTCTCAAAGGTTCCTGGTGCTACCTTCTGCGGCGATTATGTTGATTTCGCAATGGCGCTGCAAACTTGGCGTGCAGTGAACCGAAAACGACCCGCGTGTGGTATGGCCGATTTGAAACGGAAAGCAGAAATGCGACAAAGTCGAGGTGTCCCGCGAAATTCAATCCGTGCAGGTAAGGGGCTAACGGACGGCTTCGCGAGCTACCTCTACGGTTCGAGCTATCGTAAAATTCTGGTGCCCGGGGGTTGTAACGAAATGAGGACCCTTCCAAACACTTTTAGCGACCGTCAGGGAACAAGTCACTAAGAAGATACTAGCGTCATCACTCACCTCCGCTCCGTTTGACTACAAACGAGAGGCGGGTCTTCGCTGTGTATACGTGTCAGAAAAAGTGGCCTTGATGACGCTACGAAGCCAAAGCTCTGGTGATCATGACTGCCGAACTCGTCAAAAATCCAGCCTGTACAAAAAAGTCCGTAGAATGACTAACGTGGAAACACGAAATTACAAAATTTCTAATATTTTAAGTTTTTTATAAATTACCTATTTGTACGACAAAACACTAAATCGCAGATGTATGCGACGCAACTACTGTGAACGATACAATTAACCTAAACAAACAAACGACCACGTTAAATAAGCGAGCTGGCTCAATTAAATTCTTTAAAAACTAATCACCTTCAAATACGTAGATTAATTTCACAGAGTCCACTTTACTTAAAACCCGCTTCACACAGATCTGCTTTCCAGCCGATACGTTAGCGAAATAGACGAGATTAGATTTTTTGTTCCACAAGAAATCACAGGTTTTCTTTAAGATAAAAAAGATCGGATGCACAAAAACATATGTAGATTAGCCATCTTATTTAGGTATTCATTTGAATCCTATCTCTTTCGCGTATTAAGCAATTGAGGGGGTTAGAAAGAAAGGGGTGTGAGTGAATTTAATCGATTCTCTGCGTCGACTTTCTCAGGGTGTCTACTCAATCCAAGGAATCAAATTCCCTGAGTTTTCCAGGGTCGGATGAAAAAAATTCAGGTGCATACAAATTATAGACATTATTGTTTTATCGAACCCCCCTGTTTGCTGGTGTTCACACTGCTTGCACATGTCGAAATAACAGTCAATTTAGATTTCAAAACAAAACTGTATCAGGAATCAAAAGTAAATACTTCCATCATATTACCGGAAAATTGTTCTAGTTTCGGCAGACGTATTTGCTTTTATTATTTTAAATAAAATGAGAAAGAGAAGGTGAACTTTGTGGAGTAGGAAATGGTTGCTCAGGAGGAACACCGGCAGGGATTTGGCTCATCTTGTCCATCAAGAGCTGCGATATGAAGATGAAAATGGATTTCAAAACTTCGCCAGGATGTCGATACCAACTTTAGACAAGCTAGTGGGAAAAGTTCTCACTAGATATACATGATTCCTTGACTTCTGAAAATGTCTGTTAACAACTCAATTCTGCATGGTCTTCAAACCTTTTGACGTCCCTGAAGTTTTGTTTCTGTTCTCCGGTAAAATTTCTTTAAAGATCAACAATCTTTCCTAACAATCTGCAAATGTCTCGGTTCTACAGATTTCTTTGAAATTCTGTGTGTTCTTCAGAAGTTCTGCAAATTTTCCTAAAAATCTACAAAGTTCCTGAATCCCTGAAGATTAAAGATCCTTGAAGATCAACAATTATCTCTGATGTTCACAAAACGTCTAATAATCTACAAACTTCTCGAAAGTTCTGTAATTTTCTCTGCAGATTTTCATGATTCAATGAATATCTGCAAATATCTCTGAACATCTATACAATTTTCTAAAGAATTAAAAGAATTTTTTTAGCTTTCCGGAAGTTTTAGGAAGTATTCTGAAGATTTTCTAATTTTTCTGAAGCTTTGCAAATATCTCTAAAGATCAGCGAACTTGCCTGTAGTTCTGTAAATGTCTTTCAAAATCCAAGAACCGCAGTAAAATTCTGAAAATTTATTTAAACATCTGCTAATTTTTGAGTAGATTTACGACCTGCCATCTGAACTTTTCTGAAGTTCCTAACATTCATTTCAAATTCTGTAAAGTTTTCTGAAGTACTGTATTTCTGCTCTAAAGATCTACGAACTGCCCTGAAGTTCAATAAATTTCACAGTAGATCTCCGAACTTTTCTAAAGTTCTTTAAATTTCTTTGTGGAATCTTGATCTAAAGATCGGCGAACTTTCCCGAAGATCTGTGAGTTTTGCTGAAGGTTTGCAATTTTTTCTAAAAACGTACGAATTTTCTGACGTTCTACAGACTTCTCTTAAGGTCTACGGACTTCTCTGAAGTTTTTTATATCTATCTATTTCCGACTTCCATGGAGTTCTGCAAAATATTGTACTTTTGTACTTCGTTGCGATTTGTTTTTGGAATTGCGGTGCTTTTCTGACATTTAACGAATTTTTCTGAAGATCTCACATTTGTGTGAAACTGTGAAACTTTCTGTCAAATTCCTGCAAATATCTTTAAAGTTCTGTAAAGTTTTCTTAAGCTCCGTAGCTCTATTCCCAAGATCTACAAAAAAAAACTTGAGGCTCAATAAATTTCTCAGTAGATCTGCAAACTTCTCTGATGTTTTGTAAATTCCTCTAGGGTTACCCTGAAGATTTGAAAATTTCCTTGAAGATTACCTAAAGTTGTCAAAATTTATCTGAAAATATTATATTATATATTGAAAATATTATGTCTCTCTCAAGATCTACAAATTTTCCTGAAATCGTGTAAATATTTTTTTTTAATCCCTGAAGTTCTGCAATTTTTACTGAACATCCATTAAAATTTCTGAGATTCTTGTGATTTTTTCTGAAGTCCTGTAATTTTTTTAAAAGTTATGTAGCTTTGTTCTGAAGATGTACGAACTTTTATGATGTTGAATAATGTTTCGAGGATCTTCAAACTTTTGTGAAATACTTTATATTTCACTGTAGATTCTTGGACTTGTCTGAAGTTATGCGAATTTCCCTGAAGATTTGTAAAATTTCGCTTATAGTTTTACAAATTGATTTGAAATTATTTTTGCTTGCTTGAAGTTTTGAAATTTTTTTGAACATTTATCTGAAGATCTACGACCTCTCTTGTGATTTTGTTTTTATGAATTTCTGTTAATAACTTTTAATTTGTTTGTAGTTCTGTTCTCAAGATCTACGAACTACCCTGAAGCTCAACAAATTTCTCAGTAGATCTCCGACCCTCTCTGAAGCTCAAAAAAATTCTATGTTGGGTCTCAGACCTGCTGTCTGGCATGCTTATTCTTATACAATACATGCTTCGTATGCTTCCTTTTGACGGTTGCCAGTCTCTCTGTTTCGGCTGTTTCCTTTTTACGACGATTTTGATCCTCCACATACAAATCAGCCAAGAGCGAGCGTGACAAGACTCTCTGAATAAACTTGTCTCGTTCGCACACGTTGTCTTAGCTGTCAGATGCTTGTCAAGTTCAGTGTCCTTAAGAAACGTTTCGAGAAACTGAACGAAAAACTTCTTTTGAATTACGAATGAAGTGATAATTGGAAAATTCCCTGAGTGGAACCAAAATTCCCTGAATATTCCAGGTTTTTCCAGAAAAAAAAAACAAAATTCCCTGTAAATTCCCGGTTTTCCAGGTTTTTCGAGGTAGTAGACAACCCTGTTTCTCTTTTGATAGCCACAGCTTTATAATCAGATTTTGCGCTATATCTGCCACATAGTTTAATGGCACACGAATCAAGGAATGTGTTTGCAGCTGAATTATTAACGAAAGAGAAAGTCGACCACTCATTGTCGCAGGGCACAGTTATTATACAGTGGACTGTCCACCTCATATGACTTGATCAAGTACGATACATGGTTGTATTCAATTTACCATTGTATGAAGGGCCAAAAACGGAGGATGGACCCGTAAGCAGAGACACTTACACGTGATTCACGGGAGCAAGAAGAATCTCTTTCCAATGATAAAAATATTCCAACCCGATATAGAACAAGCCATCATACGAGGGGATGTCCCAATGAGTGGGGAGAAGAGCCCATCTTCAATTCACGAAATAATAACAAGAGGGAGTTGGCAATTCAACTCTCCCCATCTAAATCGCTTGAATCAGGTCTCATGCCTACCCAATCAATTTAAACGGTTAATATGAAAATATGGAGAGTATGAGAATATAATACAACCCATGATTGTTTACTCAAGAAGCAAAAACGATCCCTCCGGGGTAATCGAGCATCTCAAAACCACAACACTCCACGACAAAATATGATTAAGTTTTCGCTTGTTATGTAATGAACAACAAAGATTCGCGATAATTCATATATTTGCTGCGGTTTATAGTTAATTTTAAATAGACGAATGGTATTGCAAACGGTGACTACGACGACGACGACGACGACGACAACAGCGAATTTGGAGCTTACCATTTGTCTAGGATAGAACACCTTTGCCCGGCACCTCCACTGGATATTCATTAGACTGATGCAAATTTTGACATTTTACAAACGGTGCCAAATCGGGTCCTGATTAGCCTTCCGAAATTTTAACTCATTTGATAAGAAACTGACTGGACACAAATCAATTGAAATTTATACAAAAATTACTATGGGAAATCCAATCTGTTTGATCATTATCTACTAGCCTTTTTCCATATTGCACTGTTCAAAAGTTCTATAGCTATTCTTATGGAAATTTTTCTCAGCTACAACTTTGCAGAATAAAGTTTTCAAGCCAAACTTCAATTAAAATATGTATTAATTGTTTAAGAGATTGATAATCTTATAACATGATCAGGCAGCTGTTTTGTGGGCAACACTGTATGCTGCAGTGTGACATAGTAGCCATGGTTGCTTCCACTCACTTGCTATAAAAAAATATTTCCTGAATTTTGAAATCATTAGATGTTATTATGATATTTTGTACTTGTTAGATACGAGAAGAGGTTGAAAGGCAAGTGTTTGACTCGTAAAATCTGTCAATTTCGCTACCAGAGTGTTACAATCAGCGATCTTATGATTCGTGAGCGTTCACTCAGAGTGAGCGCTCGCGAGTCGTAAAATCGCTGATTGTGACTATCTGAAAGCAAATTTGGCAGGTTTCATGTGTAAAACACTTGCCTTTCAGCCTCTTCTTGTATCTAATAAGTACAAAATATCATTATAACATCTAATGATTTCAAAATTCAGAAAATCATGTTTTTATAGCAAGTGAGTGGAAGCAAGCCTGGATGATTTTAGTGCTCTATTCTACGCGCCAGAAACACCAATGTTGCCTGCTGAACAGTTGATTGAGCATAATCATAACACATTAGTGGCTTGAACCATTAATAACTTTTGATGCTAACATTATGTCGAAAAGTTGTTTTGAACAAAGTATTTTTTCTTAAAATATAAGGAATAGTTAGTATACACTTGAGTGGAAACCGTTTTCAAATCCGTTAATTCAAATCCAAAATAGAACCAAATGATATTTCCATGCCTTAGATGCTAATGAAATGAAATTAAGTTTAATAGCTCCACCCCTTGTTTAGTGAGACTGCAGAACACAAGCTTCAATAACTTCTGAAAAATTAAATTATCCATAACAAGGGCTCTAAACATCATTTTTTCCGCATTCTTCAGAATTTTCCAATAATTCATCAAATAAATCATATTAAACTTTCCCAGGCCAGCCAACAAATATCTGATTTCAATTTTCCATCTTTAACAATGGCTTTATTTCTCATTTTAAGCAGAATCCACTTTCCGAACGTCTACCCCGAATGTTACCGGGAATGTCCTTTGAAAGTCATTTGTAATGCTGGCAGGCTGGAAATTGTTTTTTTATTCCGCCTCTCCGATTCTCTTGCAGCTCCAAACCGAAACCATCATTGCGTCGTACTGGCTCCCCAAAAACACACTTTCCACAGAGTTTGAAGAGCATAGTAACTAGAAGGTACACACAACAGCTTCCGTCCTACTAGCTTGGGGAGGCTTGAGATCACAGCCCAGGCCATCATCGCCGGTCGTCGTAGACTATGTGCACGACCAAGAGAGCACGCACACGCACATACACCAAGAGGCCTCCTGTACTTTTTGCAGGCATAACTAAAAAACAGCATCGGGAAAAGACGTTTCCATGATTCTACCACAGCGCAGAAAGGGAAGCCAACCAACCAACCAACCAGCAGCATTGGCAGTGGCAGCAGCAATAGAGGACGCAGGATGCTTGCCAAAATACATAAAGCATAATACAACGGAAAAGGGGATGAGGGAGCGAATGAAAAGCTCTCTACGCACAATTTTCCCAACCTCCCACTTACCCCTCCCCACTCCCCCTCTCACCCCATCTTTTGATCCACGCAGCACCATCCATGATGCTTAAATTTAAAACACAAGCAAGCACAGTGGAAGCGCAAAAAAACTACTTTTATGTACAAAACTTTCTATTTCGCCTCATCCTACCGAAGGCTGCTAGGTAACTCGACGCACCCGGCCCGACATAAGGTGAAGGATGTGCTGCTTCCTTTCGCATCCACTGCCACTGGGGATGAGTGGGCTTGAGAGTTTTCCGCTGCGAAGGGAGAATGGGTTGATGTGGAGACGAATTTCGAGTGTGCCGGTCGGTTATGATGCGGGAGGGGCGGGAAGGGGCGAGGGGTTGTGTTTACTTGTATTCTAGTTTGAAAAACGGTGCTAGCGGAAAATGAAAGTGGAACGACACTAGGACTGACATATAGACCCGGTGGTGCCCGTGGAATGCGGTACGGCAGCCTGCGAGTGGCGGAGAGAAACCGGCAAAAAGTTGCTTAGCAAACAGGAATACTCTGTGAGAAAAAGTCGTTTTAAGCGGAAAAACTTGCTCGCAACAGGGCTGCTAGTGTTTTTCAACGCAAATGTTGTTTTGAATGCTCCGTTTGGTAGATAAATCATCTTGATGTTATGCCTCGATGTGCCTTGCTTTCTAGTGCAATTTTTCAAATTTAATGATTTCGACCAAACTTTGAAATTATATTTTACCACAGAATTCTGGTAAAGTTCAGATTTCCAGTAAACCAGAACGGTTAAATTTTAAGTCTAAACTATGTTAACTTGCTTCTAAGTAAGCAAGTCAAAAACATTCAACCCATGATTCTGATGAATCCAAGATTCAATTCATTATAAAATGGGCCACCTACAAATGAGTACCGTCGACCCCCGTTAATATGAACGATACTTCGTGCATATTACCGGGGTTCCTTTATAATTTCAACTTCAACTAATCCTATCTACGACGCAGGAAAGATTTTGTTTTGTT
Organism: Ochlerotatus camptorhynchus; assembly: GCF_037179485.1. Taxonomy (NCBI): domain Eukaryota; kingdom Metazoa; phylum Arthropoda; class Insecta; order Diptera; family Culicidae; genus Ochlerotatus; species Ochlerotatus camptorhynchus. Next base: position 2,075,946 of record NW_027040855.1, on the reverse strand, counting down.
GTGGTTAGCTGCGCGCACGCTGAGTAGATAGAAAGAAGATTGATGCCGATTCTGAAGATTGATGCAAAAACATGATGCACGATGCAAGTAGATGCGAGAAATAAAAGAAGATTTTTCGTAGATTGATTCGCTAGTGTGTGATTTTTCGAGCATCTAGAATTGCGAATTAGATGTGACGCCCCTTCGGGTATAACGAACAATCAATACGAAACTAACGATCTTAAATTGGCTCATTACTTGACTAACTCATTGGTCCCACGTACATCTACAAACTGGGGCCTCCCTTAGCTCAGTCGGTAAAGGCGCAGCTACAAAGCAAGACCATGCTGGAGGTGGCTGGGTTCGATTCCCGGTCCGGTCTAGGGTTGGAAAATTTTTCGACTTCCCTGGGCATAGCAGTATGATTGAACTTGCCACACAATTATACCAATGCAAAATGGTACAGGCATCGAAAGCTCTAAATTAATAACTGTGGAAGTGCATCTACAACACTAAGTTGAGAGCACGCAATAAGCTAATATGCGATATGCAATAAGGGGCTGTCCATAAACTACGTACAGTTTAGTCGGGTGGGGGGACAAGTTACCACGGCCCATACAAATTTTAATTTTTTTTTTGTATGGACAATTGTCTACGCAGGGAGAGGGGGGGGGGGTCAATAATCCCAAAAAAATGTCGACGTAGTTTATGAACAGTCCTTAAGCTTGAAATGCGAAGAAGAAGATGAAGAAGACATCTACAAGCGTGCCCCATTCTCGTACTGAAATCTGTCAAAGAGTTTAATGAGGGATTCGTGGATTCTCCTAGGTGCTTCAATTAGCTTGGGACCGATGGTCTGGTACTTATAATCGCTATATTTATAGTCTGGCGGAGAGAAATTCCATCTAGCAAAAAAGGGAACCAATTCAAGGTATTGAAGGCCAACAAATGAAAAGGGACTACAATTTTAAAAATGAACCCAAGATTGTCCATTTATTGCCAACCGAACGCAAATTAAAAGCATCATGGAATGGAGAAAAACCATTAGATACCAAAATCAAGTTATTTATGATTGTTGATGTGCAGACCACTTTGCAATTGCTATTTTATGCGCTGGTGTTTGAGAAACATGCATTATATGAAGTGCTTCGCCGCTTTTCAAGAGCTTTTTGCACTTATGACTTTGAAAGGACGTATTTCAAAAATGCGCTACCTCCGGAGACGAACCAGCCCAGGGCTGAAAGTCTCCTTAATAAAGATATAAAATAAATAAATAAAAATGCGCTGCACATTTTTTCTCCAGAGAGGCAGGATGATGCAACAAATCGACAGTATACTCAGTGGAATGGAAAAAAAGTCAAAGTCTGGAATTTCAAACGCTAAGATCAAAGATCCGGAACATCCGTAAAATTTATTGTATCGTAAAATTGATCATCAAAGTAGGCCATTATTTTTCTCTGCAACTATATAAAACGTAGTAAAATGGTGATTTTGTATGTATTAGTTGGTCATTGAAACTATGTGGTCATCAAATGGCCCGCCTGAAGATCCGGAATATCTGTAAAATTGATTGCTAGGTAAATTTGATCAAAGTATGCCTTGATTTGTGTCTGCAACTATATCAAATGTAGTAAAATTGTGATTTTTATACATGGGTCATTCCAGCTCAAGTGAGTAAACCACCTGTGGTGGATGTCACCGATTTCAGCTAAACTTGGCCAAAACCGAAGACAACAAATGCTTCGAACGAATTTGATAGTAAGGATTACATTCTTAGAAGAAGGTTTTGTGTATTGCTAATTTTTCTATGCATTGCTTCCACCTTCACTCAAGCGCAGCGCTACTGTATCTGTCGCTTGGATTCTGGCAAAGTTGCCAGTCTTCTTGATTTGTTGTCTTCGCCAAAACGCAAATTTTGGCATTCTGAACAAACGCCTTTTTTTATTTTGCTCTGAAGTACCTAGAGCCCTCTCAGCTACAACCCTGGATTTTCGAGATTTTTAAAAATTTCATGACCTTAGAACGTCAATTTGAAGGTTTTTTATTGTAAATTCTTAAAGGTGTACCTACATTTTGTTGTTGCTATAGTAACTACAGTAAACAGGCTGATTACCGGCAGGTATCAAAATTGTCAAAAAATGGCCTATTTTCACCATGTGCGGGATTTTTTATTTCTTAATATTTTGGGCTCAAATTTTCACCACACTTTAGAAAACTCTTCTACTAGATGAATGGAAAATGATTTGGACAAATATAAAAAAAACAGCAAAAAAGGTTATCTTCCATTTAATTCCACTTAATTAATTTTGGTATCCATGACAGATACGTATTTCGACTACAATGTGCAGTCTTCATCAGTGTCATTCCCACTGAAGACTGCACATTGTAGTCGAAATACGTATCTGTCATGGATACCAAAATTAATTAAGTGGAATTAAATGGAAGATAACCTTTTTTGCTGTTTTATTAAAGCATTCCGCTAACAACCCAATTTCATTACTTCATTGGACAAATAGTTTTTGAGATATGACCAGATGAGTGAGAGGTAGTTTTGAGCTTTTATGGTGAAAAATCAAAGCTTGAATTCCTTCACGCATCTCCGATAGATCCGCTTTCCTGAGCGACCTCTGGCACAGCTCACTTGTAACACTTACGGTGGACTTGTCTTTTTTCATCTGGACATTCTTCTAACGAATGACTAACGCGAAGGCTGGCCAACAAACATTAAAGTTCTAGTTTTCCACGAGCCAACCCCTAGATTTGTTTCTTTAGGTGAGAAACCCATTATCTTATAAGTTTCAGGTCGTTTGGTCGTAAGATGAGCTGGGGCTTTTGGTTTGAATTTTGTATGGGGAATTTGGATAGTAAAAATAAATAAAAATAAAATATGACATCCCTACACTCTACGGATCATAAAAAAAAATTATTATTCTCGATTTGATTCATTTTTAAAACATGTAAATTAAACAAATTTTTTTAACTAGTTCGTTTATTTACCAGGCTCAGTCGTGTGTGACACTTTGCGAAGCCAAAAATCAGTAATGTTTCAATTTACATTTTAAACAGCATTAATCTAGGTTAGTATTGGGTACCAATTACTCGTGGCGAGCTTGAGGTTAATTTTTTTTTTTTTTAATTAAGGTAACAATTTCGATTGGAAGGAGCTAGGTACTGGTTTCTGAAGCCATCTTCAGAACTCTCGGAGTCTCGGACGGTTGACCAAATCCTGGCTGGGCAGGGGCAAGTAGCACAGAAACAGGTGGATAATAAGACAGGGACACAATGGCTGGAAAATGTGTGGAAAGGAGGGGATGGTCACATCAAACTCTTTTAACATCAGACAAACTAAGGAATTCGTAGATCGCCTGTGTGAAGGGAAGATCACGGGTTCCCAATACATCTTTTACTTCACGAAAGGGTTGTCCACCTCGGGCCACTAGGGTATCAAATAGCCGTGCTCTGGAGGCGTCATTTCCCGGGCAATGCCAAACTGCGTGATCGATGTCATCATAACCGGTTCTGCATCTACATATATTGCTGTCAACGAGGTTTATTCTGTAGAGATGTGCGTCTAGCGAGTAGTGGTTGGACATAAGTCTTGACATGACGCGAATGAATCACCGACTTACATGCAGACCTTTGAACCACGCTCTCGAATAAACATTTGGAGTAATGGAATGTAACCACCGCCCAAGAGAATTACTTGTCCAATTGTTTTGCCAACTTAGAAGAGAACTCTGACGTACTAATGGGAAAAATTCATCATGTGAAATTCTTATATCATAAATCTCGCCTTGTTGTGCGCCCACCTTTGCGAGAGAGTCTGCCTTCTCATTGTCTGGGATTGAGCAATGTGAGGGGACCCATACAAAGGTAATCATATATGATCTTTCGACCCTTACAATTGAAAGGAAATAAGACGAGTGCCTACCTTGTTTCATTGACCGAATAGCCTCAATCGAACTGAGACTATCCGAGAAGATGAAGTAATGGTCTATGGACATGTCGGAAATCATCCCCAATGCGAAGTTGGTTGCTGCTATCTCAGCAACATAAACGGAATAAGGTTCCTGAAGTTGCCGGAAGACGGTTGAGTATTCATTGAAGACGCCGAAGCCAGTGGATCCATCAATGCGTGATCCATCTGTGAAAAATCTTCTATTGCAATTGACTTGTCGGTACAGGGAATTGAGATAGGTCGAAGTTGATCTGGAACTCCTTGAATATCCTGTTTCATGGAGAGATCATAGTCAATAGGGGAACTGTAGTTAGTAAAGCGTACACGAGGGGGGTTATAGCACGGAAGGCTAATATCCGATGACATATAATTAAGGTAGATTCGCACGAATATAGACTGGGTGCTCAATTCGAGCATTGCTTCGAAGTTTGCAATCACAAGGATGTTACTGACACTACATTTGATCAATATTCTTAATGAGAGCTCCCAGAAACGGTTTTACAGAGGTTTTCCAGGGGTCAGCGCCGCCGGAATTTTCTGAGGCATAACATCTCTGATCACGCCTTCCTTCGGAAGGGAAGTAAAGCCGTTGGTCCCCGATCCATGAAGTTGATGGGTCGATAGGAAGGGTCCGGGTGTGGGAGCTGCCTTCCTGGCGTCGGTAGCATTGGTACTCAGAACGGAAAACAAGATCGAAGGAAAACAAATCTTCATAATACTAACTTGAATCCTGATGCTGTATTGAGTAAAGTTGTACCTTGTAGTTTAAGCTACATGTGCTGAAATTCTAAGCATATTCGGTGATTGCAAAACCAGTTCTATGCATGAATGAGAGAATGAATGTTATTTCTCCATACATTTAAACCAAAATCCCCTTATAAAGTTTAAACCAAAAGCACCAGCTCGTGTTACATCCGAATGAGTTGAAATTTTCAGAGAGTGGTTTTCTCACATTATAACATATAAAAAAATTCATTGGCATCTTCGACAATCTTCGAGTTCACGACATCCACTGTAAGATTGATCCCGAAGGCTTCCAGTCCTACACACTTAGAAAAAATCCTGTAAATTTAGGTGCTCTGAGAGTGACATATACGAGCGTCAATTTTGACATAAAGTTGAGTCATAACAGATGCGAAATATAGCTCAATCAAACGTAATTTTAGTCAACCAACAAACTTTTCAGTCTCGGAGCACTTAATATTACACGGCATGTTTGTTTAAATCTCATCTTTTATGTCAAAGACGGATTCCGTCACGTGTAAAATTAGTTATTTCTAAGTGTGTATAATTATTGACTCGTATCGCTTCGGAAGACCCATCAGCAGAACCAACGACAACGATTTGTCGCCCAATACAAAGCCAATCTCTTCCAACTTATGACTAGTTTACATGATTTCTTCGACATACTTCTCAACAGAAGAACAAACCTCCAAATTCCAACCTGATCGATTTCCACAGCAGACTTATCTTACGGTACCACGATGTCGTGAAATACCGTTTTCAAGCATTTTCAAGTGTCCTTTGTTGTTTTCAGATCAGGTAAATGTAGAAATTATATGGAGATAAAATGTCACAACATGTTTTCCCCATACGTCTTCATAATGAATTCTATTTTTAATTAGTCTCGTTATCACCTCTGGCTTTTTAACTAGTTGAGACAGCTGTAGTAAGAGCACCCGCACCAATGCATTGCTATTCGGGCTGCTAGTTTGACAACTTTACTGCCGGTAATCGCAAGTTAGTCCCATCTGCATTTTTATCAATTTTGAGTTAGCATCATTATTCACTTTATCTTTCTATGTTTTTTTGAGATGTGCTATTGAAAAAAGGTGGTTTGTTAAAAAAATGAAAAACAATACCAAGTCAAATTGTTCCACAGCGAAAAGTAACCGCAAGTCAATCCCATTAGAAAAAATATGTTATAAATGTTAAACAACACATCACATCATGAGATTTGTGTCAAGACAGATTTTGTCCACTTCCCCGAGGGTATCTGGAACATGTTCGGATGTGGCCAATATAGTTCTTACGAGACTCAGTTTGGCCCTCAATGGATTTTGCCTTGCATTCTCATGCGAGTTGATGTATCGCTAGATGGATTTTGATTTAAAAAGGATTTACCACTTCCCCGGGGATACCCGGAACATCTCCGGATGTGGCCAACATGGTACTGGTCAGTCATCATGATTCTTATTGATGCTATTATTTAATTCTCATATGAATTGATTTATCGCATGGCATGGCACGTTTATGAAAAGTTCTGGTCTGATGAAGACCCATACTCACCGGAATATGTTCCGGCCATTGCTCTGGAACCAGCGGAACAAATCCAGAAACATTCAATAACGTTCTATGGGACCATGGTATCTTTCTACTGTTCAATACTGTGCTAAACTAATGCAGCATCGTCATGGAATTGTGACTGACTTGCGGTTATTTTTCTCATTGACGTTAAATGTAATCGCAAGTCCCACACAGATTTTGGCCATAAAATAAAAATTTCACGATATTTTTCTATTATTTTTGGGTAAACATAAGCATTCTATCACATCGTACGTTTATTTTTAAATTTATCCCTCCAAAATAAGTGTCAAATTAGAAAACTTGAAAAATCTTTAAACGCCGTTTTCTCATTTCCAGTTTTTTGCAGATGAGACTGACTTGCAATTATGGGCAGTTTACCCATTGCTATTCTAGTTAGCAACTTGTTTACGGACCGGCCGGCTTTCGCACCGATTATTTCTAAGGTTATCGTCGAACTTCGAACTGAAATTGATCACAGAGTTTCGTGATTGTTTTTTTTTTTCGACTATATTGATATACCTAACTACGAAGATTGAAGATTGAAGGTTAAGATCCATCTACTGACCCAGGTAATCAAGAAACGATCCACCGGAAGAATTCACGAAACTGTCCTCTGGGAGATCCGGAACATCCATAAAAGTGGTCTATTCGTAAAAATGATCGAAATATCGATCTTCGTATGCTCGTTGCGCACCAAAATGCATAAAGGCATGTTCGGATGCCCACATTACTAGATTACATATTTTAGTTTATGAATTTATCAAGCTCGGTAGATCTATTAACATCAAAAAAAATTCAAACCTTTATGAAGTTCTGATTGATAGAAGTGTGGGGAAGATAAAAGATCGTTAACAGTAAGTTTCAACAGCTCCAAGGCAATTTAATGGATTTCAGGAAAATTTACTTCAGCGAATTTTCATTCCATTAAATTCAGGAAAATTTAAGCTTAAAGACCTATGAGTAAGTTACGTGAACTTCCGGTAAGTTCTGAAAATGTTAGGGCAGTTCCATGAATATCAGGAAAACTGTGAGAACTTTAGGGACGTTCCTAAAACTTTAGGTTTGCTTCGAGAACTTCATCGCAAATCCATTTATTTCAGTAAAATAGAGGAAACCACCAAGAAGTTCCGAAAAATTAAGAATAGCATAGCATAGCATAAACCAGGTTGCACAATATCGTAGGCGGTACGAGCTCCAAACTGTTGTTAAGAAGAAGACCCACCTTCATCCGTTGTTGTTGGATAGTAATTTGTGATTAATTACTACCTCTTAGATAAAAGATGTGTCTCCCTCCAACAGACCAGAGCTGCCCTGGGCACGTCCTTGCATCTGGTGGGGAAAGGGGAGGAATGTTAGTCCAACACTTACTTAAGAGAGATGCAGAGAACTCTACGACCCCTCATAAGTCATAAGTGTCACGGGAAGGGAGGATTTTTGTTAGTAGAGAGGGTACGCCATAGGATACACCCAGCCGGCGTTGCTGGCAATCCTTATCTCAAGCATTTAATAAATAGAAGCTGTAAGTAGTTTATCTGTCCGTTGTTGCTGTCTATTACCTAAACATAGCTCTATTGCAGCTACAACACGCTATTTCAAGAACGCAAGCATTCCGAAGCCACTTTCACACATGATAAGCCCCGCTACAATACATTATCGATGCAAATATAGTGAAATACTTGATTGACGCGTATTTACTAAGTTTTGAAATGAAGTTCCGAAAATTTAAGAATAGTAAAAAAAACTTCAGGGAATGAACTTAAAAACATTAAGAAAGCTACACAGAAGATCCATGTTTTAAGGGAAATTTAAAGATCTTCTGGGCAGTGCCATTAATTTCTGAACAATTTCAGGAACATCATCAGGAAAACATAAGGGAAGTTCCGTAAACTTCAGGAAACAATAGAGATCTTCAAGAGAGTCTGAGGAATGAAAAGAAGTACTGAGAATTTCAGGAAGTTTCATAGGAAAATTGCGGAAACAAAAGGGAAGTTTCGAAAACTTCTGGAAATTTTTGTGAACTTCAGGCAAACTTCAGGATTTTTAAATTGGTTCTAGAAGCTTCACTGCAGGAACTTTTAAGAAAGTTTGAGGAATTCTGGGATATCCAGAGAACTTTAGGGAAGTCTAAATAATTTCAGAGATGTGGAGATAACTCGAGGAATATTGACATTTTAAAGAACTTCCAAGTACCTCGAAGAAATTAAACTAGAGAGCTTTAGGGGATTTCAGAGATATCAACGGCACTTCCAATAATTTCATAACTTCGAGAAGAAGTTCGAAGATTTATATGCGTAAGCTCCGATAAATTCCGGTCAATTCAATAAAATTCAGAAAAACTTTTTTTTTTTGACAGTTCTATTTAGTTCAGAGTAGTACCTAGAACTTCAATAGAATTGAGAGTACAACAGGAATGGAAAAAAAATAAATAAAAGAATATATAAATAAATAGATAAACAAATTTCATGGAAATCGAAGAATATTTAAGAAGTTCCAAGAAACTCAGGGAATTTCAGAAAATTCATCAAAGTACCGAGACCTTTATTTAAATTTCAGAAACATAAGACATTTTACATGAGCATCAGGAAAATGTGAGATCATTTTAGGGAAGTTCCGTGGTATTCAATGCAGTTTAAAGAACTGCAAAAAATGCAGGAACTTCAGCGACGATCAGATTATGTTCAAGAAAATCACGAGAATCTTCAAGAACGACTAGAGACCTTCAGAGAAGTATATAGATTTTTTGGTAGTTTCATTATATTTTGGGAAGTTCCCGGAACTTCGTAGATGATAAGAGATCTTCATATCAGTTTAATTTATTTAAGAAAAATTTCAGGATATTTCAAGGAATTCAAAGGAACTATGGGATATTTAAAAAATTTCATTAATTTTGCGATGCTTCAGAAGCAATGCGAGGTCTTCAGAAAATTTTATAAATATTATTAAAATTTCCGGAACAATAGACAAATTAATGAACTTCTGGAACGATTCAAAACCTCAGGGAAGCCCAAATAAAACTAGGATTTGACTACTTTAGTGGATGTTCAAAATCTTCCAGAGAACCACACCGCTACCTGATTGCATATGCTAGCCCCCTTTACTGATGTACCGGATCTTTTGAACGGCCGTTCCATGGTTTCAAATCCAAATTCATTCATGCAGCATGAGTCCGCATCGTGCTCTCTTGCCGTGCGGATCTATTTGCTTTTTGCTGAAGGAAGTGTTACTACTACCTAAAGCTACAACAAATTTAAACAGCACTTTTCAGTGCTCAACTTGTAAAAATTTCTACCTTGTTCAACTCTTATTCCTCTTCGATCCTTGTTTGGACCCTACCCGAGGTAATCCTTCTTGGATATCGATTTGGAAAATTCCTCTTCGTTCCTTCAGATTCTTATAGTAATCTGCTTGGAAGTTGATTTGGATAAAAATTTACTGCCGCCATGGCGCCTAAACGCAAAAGAAAGGGGCAAACTCTTGACCCCCCTTCTGAAGAAATTAATTTGAGTAATCAATTTGATTTGCTCACGGATGATGAGAATGATCCATCATCCAAGAAAAATTCTAGTAAACTTTCCCGGCTTAATGCCAAGAAGGAAAAGATTCCCCCTATTGTGATAACCACTTCCGATTTCCATGCTCTTCGCATGAAACTTTTGAACTTCGTGAAAGTTAAGTTTTCACTACAAATTGGACGTCGGGGTGAATGCCGTGTATTGGCTGAAACCTTGGACGGATTTAAATGTCTTCTCCAGTATCTTACTGAGAAGAAGCACAAATTTTTTACTTACGACACCAAAACTGAACGTGTGTTCAAGGTTGTCATGAAAGGACTGCCCAGTGGTGAATCCCTGGATCAGATCAAAGATGAACTCGCAAAATTACTTGGAGTTGTGCCACTCCAAGTAATCAAAATGAAAATGAAATCCCGTCTTGGCGATTCGCGCAACGGGATTTCTAATGATTTTTATTTAGTTCACTTCAAGTCTAGTGAACTAAACAACCTTAAGGCCTTAGAAAAAGCTAGCCTTATGCTCCATGTCCGAGTGAAGTGGGAACACTTCAGGAAGACTGGAGGAAATTTCCAAAACCTCACTCAGTGCCGTAAGTGCCATGGATGGGTCACGGAACTAAAAATTGCTACATGCCAGCTAAATGCATGAATTGTGGTGATTCCTCTCACGCAAAGGACGACTGTCCTGTGAAGGAAGATCCTAAGAAATTTAAATGTTCAAATTGTGGTGAAAACCACAAATCCAATTTTTGGGAATGTAAGACTCGCAAAGCGATCCTACAATCTCGTTCTAACCGTCAGGTAGGAAACACTCCACGTTTCCGACCAGGTACAAATTCCTCTGCTGTTAACAACGGTCAGCGAGGAACAAATTCTACATTCGTACCCGTAGGTACAAATATCACCCCTGCTTCAAATGTTTCATCTATACCTACTCCTCTCGCTGCTAACAATGTTCAGCGAGTATATGGAGCTACCTATGCTGCTATTGCAGCGGGTAGAAATCAAAATACTAACCAAAGTAATTCTAACGGAAATTTTGACAATTTTGACTTAGGAAGCATTACTGCCCCTAAAATGGAATTTTTACAGAAATCATTAATTGACATGATTTCTGATATGCTTAAATCCAACTCCATGTTTGATGCTATTCAAACTGGAGTAAAATTTGCAAATAATATTGTCATGACTTTAAAATTCAGTAATGGATTTTAAAGCATTAAATATTGTAAATTGGAATGCTCGATCTCTTAAAGATAATGAAGACGAGCTATTTAACTTTTTGAGAGTTAATAACGTGCATATTGCCGTTATAACTGAAACGTTCCTTAAACCTGACCATAAGGTTAAGAAGGACGCAAATTACTTGATTTATAGAAATGATCGTCTTGATGGACCCTGTGGTGGCGTTGCCATCATTATTCATAGACGAATCAAACATAAAATTCTTTCTTCATTTGAAACCAAAGTTTTTGAAACTTTGGGAGTTTCTGTTGAAACAAAATGTGGACAACTTACGTTTATAGCTGCCTATTTGCCATTCCAATGCGTAGGCCAGCAAAAGAATTTTCTCAAGGGTGACCTCCAGAAACTTACCCGTCATAGGTCTAAATTCTTCATTATTGGTGATTTTAATGCAAAACACCGCTCATGGAATAATGCTCAAAGCAATTCCAATGGTAATATTCTGTTTGATAATTGTTCTGCAGGTTATTACACTATTCAATATCCAAACAGCCCAACATGCTTTTCTTCTGCAAGAAATCCCTCCACTATTGATTTGGTCTTAACTGATTCATGTCAACTTTGTAGCCAACTGGTTACCCATGCTGACTTCGGTTCTGATCACCTTCCAGTAACTTTTGAAATATCCCAAGAAATAATTTGTAATCCCAACAGCTCTACTTTCAATTACCATAGAGCTGATTGGGAGCAGTATCGAACATTTATGGAATATAACTTCGATCCAAACATTCCTTTGCAAACCAAAGATGAAATTAATTATGCTCTTGAATCTCTGACTACTTCTATAGTTGAAGCAAGAGCTGCCTCAGTACCAAAATGCGAGGTTAAATTCGATTCAATTATAATAGACGATGATCTTCAGCTCTTGATCCGTCTTAAAAATGTCCGTAGGAGACAATATCAAAGAACACGCGATCCTGCCATGAAGGTTATCTGGCGGGATTTGCAAAAACAAATTAAAAAGCGATTCTCTGCCCTGAGGAACAAAATTTTTGAAAACAATATTTCTAAATTAGACCCGAGTTCCAAACCCTTTTGGAAACTCACAAAAATTTTGAAAAAACCTCAAAAGCCTATTCCAGCGCTCTTCTTCTTCTTCTTTAGAAGGTGGTAAAATTTTGATCACAAATTTGGAAAAATCTCAAAAACTTGCTAAGCAATTCGAGAGTTCCCATAATTTCAGTTTGGGTCTGATTATCTGAATATTTTCTCTCGGGAAAATATTTTTGATGATTCCTGGGGGACTGATTTGGACGAAGTAAGGTCTATAACTAAAAAGTTTCAAAATATGAAAGCTCCAGGTCATGATGGAATTTTCTATATCCCCATCAAAAAACTCCCAGAGAGTACCTTGTCTTTCTTGGTAAAATTATTTAACAGATGTTTCCATTTGGCATACTTTCCTGATAAATGGAAAAATGCAAAAGTTGTTCCAATTTTGAAGCCGGATAAAAATCCAGCTGAAGCTTCTAGCTACCGTCCAATAAGTTTGCTTTCTTCAATAAGTAAACTTTTTGAAAAGATAATTTTAAATAGAATGATGCTTCACATCAATACGAACTCAATTTTTGCAGATGAGCAGTTTGGATTTCGCCATGGGCATTCAACTACTCATCAACTCTTAAGAGTTACCAATTTAATTCGTTCAAACAAATCTGAAGGCCACTCAACTGGAGTTGCTCGTCTAGACATAGAAAATGCATTCGACAGTGTTTGGCATGAAGGTTTGATTGCTAAATTGAAAAAGTTTAATTTTCCACTTTATATTATGAAATTAGTTCAAAATTATTTAACTGACAGAACTCTGCAGGTAAATTATCAAAATTCCAAATCTAATCGACTACCTGTTAGAGCAGGAGTTCCTCAGGGTAGCATTCTTGATTTGCCTCAGGGTTGCCACAAATCTTTGTTCGCTGATGACACAGGCATTTCCGCTAAAGGAAGAAGTCTTCGTGTTATTTGCAGCAGACTGCAGAAAAGTTTAGATATTTTCTGTTCTTATTTACAAAAATGGAAGATTTCTCCCAACGCTTGCAAAACTCAACTTATAATATTTCCACACAAGCCTAGAGCTTCGTTTTTGAAACCTAGTAGTAGTCACATAGTCACTATGAACGGAGTTCCAATTTCCTGGTCAAACCAAGTGAAATATCTTGGATTAATACTTGACCAAAAATTAACTTTTAAAGATCACATTGAGGGCATTCAAGCTAAATGTAACAAATATATTAAATGTTTGTATCCTCTTATAAACAGGAAATCCAAACTTTGCCTGACGAATAAACTTCTAATATTTAAACAAGTTTTTAGACCGGCCATGCTTTACGCTGTGCCAATATGGTCTTGTTGTTGCACTACCAGGAAAAAATCACTTCAAAGGATTCAGAACAAAGTTCTGAAAATGATTTTGAAGTTGCCTCCCTGGTACAGTACTACCGAAGTACATAGAATTTCGAATGTTGAGACTTTAGAACAAATGTCCAACAAAATAATTAATAATTTCCGGCAACGATTAATTCTCTTTATACTTAGATAAGATTTAGTTTTAGTTTTTAGTTTTAAGATATCAATTGTTATACTGACATGCAGGTTAAAAAACCTGTTTAAAATACTTAATTGCCAAGACATGAACAATGTAAAAACACTTAAATATATATCATAACAATTAAGGCTGGTACGTTACTGCAGTAACTGGAGCACCTAGGTTAAAATGAAATGTAATTTATTTTGAATTTGGAACAAATAAAGAGTTAAAAAAATATTCATGCAGCATAACAACAAGTTGATTAAAAAAAATCTAGATACTTTTTTACCAATTTTCCACATTTATGAATGTTTCGGGTCTTACTTTGCTGTTTCTTGGTCCACATTTTTGTTACGAATCCAAATTTATTCATATATCACAATGTTCAAATGAAAAACAAAACAAACATTTCATAGATAGCAACGTTTGGGTTGCTATGCTATTCCCGCACTTGAATAGCAACCCCCAGTGCGGTTACTGCGTTATGGTGGAGGTTGCTAAAATAGGTTTAGCAAAGCATTGTTGCGGGTACTCTTATACGACCACAAATCAACATCGACTTGGGCACTTTCTCCACGGATCATCACTATGCGCTTCGCGGACGACCACGAGACATAATTTTCTCGCCCAATACACACTGCGTCGGATTGCCGCTAGACTGCACTTCTGAGTCTTCTCCCAAGCTGTCACCAGAACGCCGAGTTCGAAGCATCACTTCGCGTCACTGTTCCGATATCGTCAAGAGGAAGAATACTGGAGTCCTTTTTGATTGGGTCGTATGTAACATTTATGTCAATTAGAGAGACGCACAGCAAAAAATTAATTTTAATATCACATCAAAGTGGATGCACTTCAATGGTGCAGATGATGACAGTGGAAAACTTTTGCTGCTACCTTGTTTGTGCTTCACTTTGATATGGCACTATGTTTGCTTTTCCAGTAATATAGAATTCACTTAAATTTTATTTTATCTTACCGAGATGAAACCTTTGCTGTTGGGAGAAAACTTATTCCAGTCGGGTATATTGATGTTTGCGTTGTACGGAAAAAGATGTACCTATTTTTTTGCACTAACAATGGCCTAGGTAAATTCGAGAATCCTATTGATTGGTTGTCATCTTTTTCATGGCTATTACGTCCCAAGTGGGCATTTACGCATGCACAGCAAAAAAATAATTTTGATATCACATCAAAGTGGATGCACTACAATCATGTCGAAAATATGGTGTAATATTACTTGCCAAAAAGGGCAACATTATCATTAATACAGTGCATGAGCTGACATTACGTTGCTTTTACTGCATTTGTTTATTTGTGTGGCCATAAAAATTACGTGAGATTTTCGACATGATTGAAGTGCATCCTCTTAGATGTAATGTTAAAATTTATTTTTTGCTGTGCGGGGTGTTTTGTTTTGGTGAACAAAAAATTGTTTCTATTTTCAATGAGAAGGATAATTCTTTCAAAATTCCCATTAATAGGACTATCAACTGAGTAAGGTATTAATAGCGTTTCTGTTGAAAATCAAACGTTTTTTAACCAATCAATATTATACGACCTTTTGCATGCCGTGTTTTTACATTTGACCGTGCGCTTTTTAGCGGTTTAAAAATGTATTATTATAAGTAATTACGCACAAAAAACGTAGTTATCTTTTTATAGACCACCCACAACCGTTGAACATTGAATATTTGCAAAAACAACAGGTCTTATGTACAGTTTTACGCTTTTGTCAGATTTGTTACATACGACGATTGACACCCCCATAGAAATTAGGTATCGTACACACCAAAAAATTCTGAATTTTACTGGCGATGTAAACATCCATGCATGCAAACATTCCTACATGTAAACTTCCTTTTCACGTAAATTAGCAGCTTGCAAGAAATGTTGCAAACAAAAGTGGACAGTTGCATACAATATATGGAATAATACATGACATGTCTCATAAATTTACACAATCTATAATCTAAACTTGTATGATATATGACGCTCCATTTATGTGCATCATAGTAACGGAAATTTACACTACTTTTTTTAGCTGTGTATGTAAAATTGAGCTATGTTATGTAATACAAATTATCGATCTTATTTTGAATTTCTAAATCATTGTGCGTTCAGGATTTAAAAGTTTATTAGTTATAAAAAGGTATTAAAATTGAGATTTTAACAATGGACAACTTTTCTGGCCACAGATTGCTTGCAGCACAATATACGAATACAATAATGGTATGGGCTTATCCTAGGAAGATCACAAAGCCCGTTGAGGTACTCACTCAACAACAAATTGAAGGCACACAGCAAAAAAATAATTTTGATATCACATCAAAGTGGATGCACTACAATCATGTCGAAAATTTCATGTAATTTTTATGACCACATAAATAAACAAATGCAGTAAAAGCAGCGTAATGTCACTTCATGCATTGTATTAATGATAATTTTGTCCTTTTTAGCAAGTAATATTACACCATATTTTCGACATGATTGTAGTGCATCCACTTTGATGTGATATCAAAATTATTTTTTGGCTGTGCAGGCGTAAATGCCCACTTGGGACGTAATAGCCATGAAAAAGATGACAACCAATCAATAGGATTCTCGAATTTACCTAGGCCATTGTTAGTGCAAAAAAAATAGGTACATCTTTTTCCGTACAACGCAAACATCAATATACCCGACTGGAATAAGTTTTCTCCCAACAGCAAAGGTTTCATCTCGGTAAGATAAAATAAAATTTAAGTGAATTCTATATTACTGGAAAAGCAAACATATTGCCATATCAAAGTGAAGCACAAACAAGGTAGCAGCAAAAGTTTTCCACTGTCATCATCTGCTACACAGAGCAATCCAAAAACGCGCACCGAGCCAGCAAGGCACTTTTGTGTGACCCAGCAAAAATAGAAGTTTTAGAAACCGCCCGAGAATAAACGATAGTGCCTAACCCTGTTTTTCATCACGAGAAGAGCAGACATTTTTCCCAGATGCGACTCCAACAGAACGACTGGTGGGTTCAAAAAGCGGAGCGGAAAAAGCCTTGATCCTTGCCAGGTTCGTTGGCTGGGACTGGGAGATGAAATGGAATAAGGCTTTTGAATAAACTATGCCTATGCCACTCAAGGCACTACTGTAGGCATATAGGTAAGCACAGCACACCAGCCGGTCGTCGTCGTCGTCGTCGTCGGTCGGTTTGTATTCCCTAGAAATGTCCGCATCAGGAGGCTTAAACCAAAAAGCAACCACTCCTCTCAGCTCGGAATTGTTCAGCTGGGGTGGTGGTGCGGTTGGTAGCGGGGTTGGAGGCATAAGGATAAGTATAGAGCAAAAAAGAAGCCTTTTCCTTTTTGGGTTCAACTTTTTCCTATGGCATTTTGCGGATGCCTGCATAGGAAACTAGTTTGGGCTGACTTTCCGGTAGCATTCAAGTGTGTGTTGTGAGCTTTGACTCCGCTGCTGGTTGTGTTCTTCATTTTGTTTCTCCCGTTTCTCACTACTGCTGGTCTGTATACCGATGTGATGAGCCTAGATTAAAAAGTTCTGAATTTTGTGTATGCGTGTGAAGAATGAAGACGACTTTTTTATGAAGGATCATCTGCTTCTCAGCTCAATAGGTTCTTCTAGCTGGTGAGGCAAAAAATATGGGATGATTTACGAATATATGGGATTTCACAACATTTTTACGAAATGAAACTTATAAATTTTGAATGACGGACAATGTAGCACAGATATACATACAGATATATCTCGATTTTATTATTGATTTGTCGTTTTGCGCGAAATTGACGATGGAAGTGCTAAATGTCGTGAGCGTTAAATCGATTTATGTTTTCTATAAATTACCAAGATATAATGTACACTGGTGGCCTTTAAATTAGCACAATAGGCCGATTTTCATTCAACCTACCCAAATTTGACATGTTGCAACTATGTTTTGCTATAACCAATTGAGTTGAAATTTTGACATAGAACTACAAATATACTGAATTTTGCGTGTACGTAAAATCCAATTATTGGAAGCGCTTGCCGGAAATTGACGGTCTGGTTGAAAATGACCAACTAATTAGCACACTTATAATTCGAAATTTAGTACATCATGTTGAACTAACGATTATGGGGGAAGTCTGAAAAAAAACTTCCCGTGGAAGTCGGAAGTCACTTGCAAAAAATAAGAATCCTTCTATGTGAAATAAAGCATGGCCCACTTAGTAATGGAACAACATCATTTGGGTCTATTTCGGAATTGAATTAACGGATTTGAAAACGGTTTTCACTCAAGTGCATACTGTTCCAAAACGAATGATTCGTCACCGTTTCTAAGGAATTCTCGAGCTTTTCCCTTAATACGACCCATCAAGCGGCGCACAACGGGCTCGTCCACTGTTTTTGGCGATTTTATCCCACCAATTTTTCATCTGAGCTGCCGATTTGATGACTGTACCTTTTACCTTCAGTTTCCTCATCATAATTGCCCAGTAGTTTTCAATGGCCCAAACTGGCGACAATTGGGCGGATTGAGGGTCTTCGGAACAAACTGGACTCTGTTGTCATTGTACAATTGTTCTACTTCCCGGCTGTAGTGACAACTCGCAAGATCCGGCCAAAATGTCAACGGACCATCATGTGACTGGATGAAGGTCAGAATTCGCTTTTGAAGACATTCGGTTTTGTAAACCTCCGAGTTCATAATTTTCTCAGTGAGGAATACCTTTGTCTTCTGGCCGCAGCTGCAAATTTGAATCTGCCAAGAACACCTCCTTCGACTAGTATTTTTTTTTTCGAGCGTAGGTTATAGCTACGGTATTCTGCTTGAGTGATTGTGGTAGCGAATTTGCTGCACTGTACTAAAGACTGGAACGCGCAAAAATTGCTCGGCAAAAAATCGTATCTTTCAGTCAAAATTCATATAACAAAAATCTTCTTATTTTTGTTTTGGTAATTCAATTCATATATTTAAAGGAAAAAATGTTCGTTTATTCTTTTTGGTTTGCCAAATACGAACTGCCGTGCTTTCCGCTTAACCCCTTCCATTAAATTTTGCACAGTAGTCTCAGCGACCTTATTCACCGCCGAACGCCAGTTAGATTTAAACTGCTGCTCGTTTTCCATGGATTTATTAGATTTTTTTTTTTAGATTCCGTTTGACCAAGGCCCAATACCGTTCGATAGGGTGGAGTTCTGGCCTGCTGGGAAGGTTGTGGTCTTTGGGTACCACAACCACGTTGTTCGCATCGTACCACTCGATTGCCTGTTTCCCATAGTGGCAGCTCTCCAAGTCCGGCCAGAACAGCACAGGTCTATTATGTTGCTTTAGGAATGGTAGCAGCCGCTTTTCCAGGCACTCCTAGACGTAGATCTCTTGAATGACGGTTCTCGTAATAATGCAAATGCCGCTTCTTAGAACACACGTGCATATGGTCTGCCAGACGAGATATTTTGTTGGGAACTTCGATAGTTTGATGGTTTTTTGAAAATTTCAGCCACCTTCCCTTTTCCTGATGCGGTATAAAACTCCTGTCCCGGAAGCTGCTTGAAATCCGCCTTCACATAGGTTTCATCGTCCATGACGACACATTCGAACTTTGTGAGCAGATTCGTACACAGCTAGCGGGACCGCTGCTTTGCCGACGTGTTTTATTTGTAATCTCGGTTCGCCACCTTCACCTTCTTAAACGTCGACAACCCGGCTCGTTTCTTGGCCCGCTGCACAGTAGTATGGGAGACATTGAGCATGCCAGCGACGTCCCCGTCACCTTCTTCGTCGTCACTGCCAGGTCCGGATTACGATTGCCGCCGCTACCAGGCTTCCTGGAGGTCGACAGACACTCCCCGAACACGGTCGATTTGGCCACATCCAGCAATTTTGCCAACTTGGTGTGTGAGAGCGTCGGATTCTCTTGCTTCGCGAGCAAAATTTTGACACGCTGCTGCTCTTGCTTGGACGTCGTTTTGAAAACTGGAGAGCAAATGGTGAAAACTCATCATAGCAACCACAGTATATACACTCAGATTCAACTTTCAAATGCAGCATTCAAGGTTTTTTTATGCATTTTTAACAGAAATACACCAATTTGAAGTTGACCAATTTTTGCGCGTTGCAGACTTTACGGGCGACATCATACTTTTTACTCAAATCGCGATCGCACATACCTGGGTTGCTTCTGATAGACCTTTTTTTTTTCTTTCCCATTTGTGGCACAGACCTAACTGGTCCATATTTATCTGATGGACCTCACGACCTTTCGATGGAGCTGACGGTTGGCAGTTCCACTCCGGTGTTTACTTTGAGGCTTAACATTGATATTGAGCCAATGTATGTTTTGATTAAAATATCTTAAAATATGTACGTGTAACGTAGCTATTAGCAGTACACTTGGTTATGAGCACAATTTACTTCATATATATGGCTAATAACACCGTATAACCCTCGTCTATTCACATAAAAGTGTGTTCAAACTTTTGTTTGTCTGTGGACATTTTTAAAAACGTGTTTTTGCTACTATTTATGAAACTTAACTTTACAGCACTATTAAAATAAAACAACTGGGTAATATAGTTGGGGATGCTTAACGTCAAATACCAGACTAAAAGTAGTCATTTTATACGATAGATTAGGAGATGAAAGTATAGAGTTGATAGTTCCGTTAGCGTACGGCAGTGTGAAAATTGTAAGTTTTGAGGAATGCACGAATCGGGTTAATCATCTCCTTTACCAAACTCCCTTGTTGGGTAGGGATGGTGAGGGGTATCCCCCCCCCCCGCTACCACTGGCAAAAGAGATGACCGCCGATTTGCTCACGTACCTTAGATGTGTGGAAACAGTTCCATAGATTGTTTCACACTCAAGTCACTATCTGACGTAAGCATCTAGTCGATAGGTTCGTAAATTACAGCCAGTCTTGTAATTGCTCATTACAGCTAAAATGCTATTTTTCGTAATTATGAAACTATGCGATACTATAATGCTAATTTTTATTCGTAAGAAGCTAGAGGAGGTGGTAAAGTTTAAGTAAGACATATAAAATTTGTCAATTTTGCTTTCAGAAGGTCACAACTAGCGATTTTATGATCGCTGATTGCTTGCTCATCGTGTTGCTCATCGTTGCAGCTAATCGCTATTGTGACCCTCTGAAAGCTAAATTGACAGGTTTTATGTGCCATACACACACTTTACCTTCTCTTCTTGCATCTTGTAAAAAATAATTACACTAGTTTACAGCATTTTAGCTTGATAACAGCTATTGCTGCCTCTACCGCTGCATGTGCTCCTTTCATCGTCAACTTAATAATCTCGGGGAAACATGGGTAGGGGAATTGCTGCTACTGAACCTTTCGACCAATGGCAGTATGATTGATGGTAAGCTCCCATCTAGAGTTATGTATTTTAACTACAAATAACTTTAAATACAAACTCTTTTTTGTTTTCCATCGATCTTGTTTTCCATGCTGAGACACTACACTACACTACAACACCGGTGCCGCTAAATACAAACTCGATTAGTTAAAGAACTATACTTAACTTAGTTAATTTTATCTATACTTTACTCCAGGAGTTCAAGGAACATATTCTAGTTACCATTTTCTGCATATTCAAGATATTTGCATCAATTCACATTTTTCCATTTTAGCCCAATGTCACCCCCTAGGTCCAATGTCACACCGTGCTACACACTAAGATTATTTTACAGATTTCTGTAAAATTTTACCGAAATCTCAACAGCTGAACGTTCGGTAAACCATTTTACGGTTTTCCTGTAATTATTTACAGATATCTGTGAAAAATTCACAGATATTTGTGAAAAATAATAGGAAATCTGCGAAACTGTTTACCGAACGTTCAGCTGTTGAGATTACGGTAAAATTTTACAGATTTCTGTAAAAATTTCTAAATGTGTACGACGGTGAACATTTCAGAGTTTTTTTTAACCTAAATTAGCCATAGACTAGTTCATCCAGAAGGGGTTCCTCAACCTCTGTTTTTTTTTGCATTTCAGAGTTTCATTTTAACGGCGTAATTAAAAATATCAAAATGAATTCTTAAAACACTTAATGACATCCGATTAAGTTAAACAACAAAAACAGTGTGGTACTAGATACAGAAGATAGCTTCGAGTTCTTCAGAAAGTCTCGAAAAGATTCTTTGGTCACGCAGCTTCTTGTGGTTCTTCCTTTGACCTTCCTGAGGAAAAATTTTCTGGTACGGGAACATACCGTCTCTCATGCTCTCGGTATGTTGTTCGTTATCCATCTCCTAACGGCCTGTAATGGAATACTGTCCGGAAGGGCCGTCCCCGGCTATGTTGTCCACTTCGTTATTTCCTGGGATCCCACAGTGTCCGGAAATCCATGCGTAGGTTGTGTTTCGAGGGGCCTTTTAAACAATGCTCTGGATCCAGGGGTGGACCGGGACTTCAGATAAGAGGGCTTGAATTGCACTGTGGGAATCGTAGAGAATTAGTCGATCCGCGGGTGCCACGATCGCGTAGCAAATGGTGGCTGCTTCGGCTGATGCATTGCGAGGGTAGACTTGGACTGGTCGGAGAGGCTCCTAGCTATCCCCATTCAGGCTCCAGCACTTGCTCGCAAAAATTTCAGAGTCGTGTCTCTTGAGTTATGACCAAACAACGCCTGGAAATGTTGGTCCAAACATGTTTTAAATATTTTTACATTGTTCATATGAATTCATGCGATTTCTTAATTGTTTGGTAATAATCTTCAGTTTTAAAATAAGCTATTACAAGTTCAAAATGCAATTAAATTAAGTAATATTAACAGGAAAATTTTGATAATTCTTTTATCTAACGATCAATTGCAGAACATCTATCAACCTCATAACATTTTCAGAAAAATATGAATGGTCAATAAGGATCACATTTGGACCCTTGGTCCTGGATTATTGTCTATCGCGATAACGCCTGAAGGTATACAACGTTTCATATAAATCAGTTGCTGTGTATATTTTACTTCGATTATTAACAGCATCAATTAAATCAATAAAATAGCTCATATCGTAAGTAAACATACCGAAAACTTACGTTTAATCATCTAACAGAATCATTTATTCTTGCTTAAAAATGTCATTCCAAGATGCATTTAGCCATGTTTTATGGGTGTGCAATAATTAGATAGGGGAAATGACGGCTTCGGCATGACAGACTATTTTCGGCAACCTAAATTGAAACACTATTTTCACTGGATTTTCTTACGAAAACACTTCGCTGAATGCATGCAAACGATTCTTTATGCTTTCAGCTTCAATTTGACTATATTTTTACCACTGAGAAAAAGCAATCTAGCAGGGTTTTCTTGAAATGAAACACACGCACTACAAATTGTAGCTGATTTCGAGTTGCCGATAATAGAACAGCAGATTTACATGCAGGTATCTCGAGGAATTCCTACTTCAAAAACGATTTCAATGTCTTTCCTTGGTTTCTTTTCCGTCGATCTTCTTTTTCGTACTGAGTACCAATGTCAGGGAGGCAGCTGTCATACCTGGACCCTGCCTATCGGCTCATCAACTTCTTCCCTTCCGAAGGAAGGCGTGATCAGAGATTTTATACCTCAGGAAATCCCGGCAGAGCCGAGTGGAATTGAACACAAGGTCCTTTGGGGAATTCAAGCTCTTAAAATGCAAAATAACAAAAAGTACTTGCTTAGCTGTGCAACAATTGGCAACTTACCCTACATATCTAGAAAAAAAACGTTTGCAGTGAAGAAAACGATAATTTTCATAGCTTTCCTCGGTCGATAGCTTTTCCGTCATATCTTAAAAACGGTAAGAGACACACCACTTTGAAATTTTCAACAGTAAAAGATAAGAAGCATTGAAGCATGAAAAAAAATCTTTAGAAAAAATGTCATTACCATGACAATGGATTTACCAGATTTCCTACCGATTTTCCAACAGTGAAAATTTTAGTGAAAAATATTTTTCAGATTGTATTTTTATGCATTGTTGAGAAAAATTTCCTTAAATAACGTTCTTCTAAGATGCTTAATTATGAGTTATTAATTTTCAAAATACATGAACCCCAGGAAAATCCAAAAACTTCAACTAAAATTACCCAAACAAATTAACCATTAACTTTATCTTTACGTACATATGTACATATGTATTACTTTTCCAAATCGTTCCGCCGAGTTCTATTATTCAGGTTTTTCTACAATAGAGGCCTGGGATAGATCAACTCCGTGCTGTAACGAGGCTTGGGTTCTAACCTATGATCTTCCATATACTCAATAAGCAAAAACGGTTGTTCTATAGCCACCGTGCCCCTTACATTACCACAATCTACGACCGATTTAGCAGAAAGCTATTCAAATGAAGTGAAGTTACCGAAAGCAGTTAACAATGTTATTCAAACTGGATCACACATACACCCTTTCCGAAATTCCAAACTCAACATACGCATCTAATCGCAACAACCGAACTACACACGACGCGCAAAAATCAAGATCAGTGATAACAAATTTATTAGCCTCTCAACTGGAGCAAACTTACCAAATCTAGCTATAATCGATGTCCAATGTGGTGGCGTCAAACATTTTGAATTCAAACTGGTTCAGAAATGGCTGCAAACGACCTGTATCTCGTCCAGTTGTAGGACGAAAAGGTGCTACCTAAATTTTCACCTGGCACATAGGCCTTTTTTACATGTTGTGCAAGATTTATGATTTTTAGATATTCAGATATTATTAAAGTAACATTTATCTATGATTACTGAAATTTGGTTATACAACGCCTTTCTGTTTTCCTTCAATGAAATCCATCGAACGCTACACAGAAGAAAAAAATGTTGAAAATCTCATTTAATTTGTATGGCCACAAAAATAAACAAATGCAGTAAAAGCAGCGTAATGTCTGTGCATGCACTGTATTAATGATAATTTTGTCCTTTTTGGCAAGTAATATTACACCATATTTTTGACACGATTGAAGTGCATCCACTTTGATGTGATATTAAAATTATTTTTTTTGCTGTGTACGTTCTTTGAGTACTTGTTACTTGAGAACTTTCTAAGTCTATACCAGTCGTACCCTGGACCAGTGATGGAGAGGTTCACACAAAAAACACTAAAGGCATCTTTAGCGGTGGTCTGATATAGATCCAAATTTATGTCACATTTGAACCAGCTAAAATTAAAAAGATCAAGCCAAAATAGATCAAATTGTGTGCTACGCACCGGTTGGTATATTTTTGGCCATTCTATTTCAAACGTCAAAACCCGAATCAAAACCAACTCACACCCTGATTTCGTGGTCAGCCATTTTTTAATCTCGTGCGCATTCGTACACGGTTTTTATCCGGCAATTACCGTGAAATTGACCTCCGATGGCTGTCTCCGGGATTGATGTGCGGCTTCAACAAAAAGCCTTGAACTGCTCGTCCTCCTGCTCCTCGTGCTTCCCAGTGAAATAAAAATAAAAACCTGTATTTATTGAAATTTGTCTGGTATGTTGTTGCGTGTTGGGTTTCGGCCCAAGTCAGAAACTGGACAATTCCCTGGGGGGTACCCGAAACATACCAGAATGTGGCCAATGTGGATTTAAGCACTATATTTGACTTAAACTGATCTTGTTTAATTTCTGTGATATTTTATGTGTCAAATCACAGGGTTTGGACCATATCAGAAACTACCCTAATAAAAATAACCATAAAAGAGAGCTTAACGACGTGTTCGGGGTATCATCCAAACCATTTGTGGAATAGTTTACCCATCCGGGATACAGTTCGTTTATGGTATTTGTTTATTAGGGTAGTCACTTCCCTAGGGGTTCCTGAAAGATGCCTGGAAGTAAGAAAGGTGGTCCTGGCCACATTCTTTGACTTCCATTGATCTTGGTTTTGAAATATAATGTGATTTGCTATGCGGCGCATGATGGGTTTTGGATTAAATCAGAAACTGGCCATTTCCTTGGAGGTGCCCGGAACATATCCGATAGGGGTCAACATGATTCTGTGCACTATATTTGACTACCATTGATATTGCTTTTGAAATCTAATGTGATTTGATGTGTCACATCATGAGTTTTGGACCAAGTCAGAAATTGGCCACTTCCCTGGAAGTTTCCAGAACATGCCCAGAAGTGGCCAAGGTGGTCCTGGGTACTTTATTTAATTACCAATGATTTTGTTTTTGAATTCGCATGTGATTTGATGTGTCGCATGATAGGTCTGCAATCTCCAGAACCGGTTGACGGAATCCAAAAGTATTCAAAAGCGTTCAATGGGACCACAGTACCTTTCATTTGGCGCTAGTTGTGTCCAATTCGGTGCAGCGGTTGCTGAAAAGCATGAGCGTATTCTTTTTCACACATGAACACACACATACATTTTCCGATGTCGTTGAGCTGAGTCGATTGGTATGAAAAACTCGAGCCTCGGATCGAAAGTTGTTTTCCCAAGCGGTATATATATATATATATATATATATATATATATATACCCTTCAAAAACAACATAAAAAATCCTGCAGAACAGAAGCGTCCGGATGTTTCCCTTGTGATCCTTACGCAGCTGCGACGACAGGGCCGGCAGCAACAGCAGCACTGATAGCGCGATCTATCGCTCTAGCTCTAGCTGGAACTACACCAATGTCAACAGCAGTCGATTGTTTCGCCCACGTTTCTTAGAAAATCGAGGAACTAAATCAGTTTGTTTTGCAGAAAAAAAACCCCAACAACGAAACAAAACAACACAAAATCTCGAGTGCGATAGCTGTCAAACTAGTTTGGAACAGTGCTTGCCTTGATCCAAATTCAGTAGCCAATAAAAATTACATGTTAGAACTAGTCTAAAACAAAATATCGACCACCAGTGCAAGGGCTCGGTCTGGGTCTGTTCCAAAATTTTAGACCAACCCAACCAATTGGATCGCCGCTAATTGTCCCGTAATGAACTTCGGGAGATATCGTGAACTTTACCAATGCATCCCTGGTAATAGAGTATCGAATCTGTGTCCAAGAAAGTCGAGAAAACTTACAACTCAGAAAAATTCTCGACCAAACCGGAATTCCACAAAATGCCTCGAAACCGCTAGGCTGAAACAGGAAAAAAGTCATTCAAATTGTAAGACATCCATTTACAAATTACTCAAAAAATCCGTTCTGTAAGAGTAATACACAAAACCCGCACTAGAGAAAAGCTATTTGCGGCTTTTCTTTTACAAATTACAAGAGTTTTCTCCCACTTGACTGCATGTTACCATTTTGACATTAGTCGTCCTCCAATGTTTCAGTATGCACGTATCAACGAAAGTGAAATTGAATGCAAGGAAAGGGAAGCAAGAACATTTTTATGTATAGGTACTATACATAATATTGCAGCAAAAGAACCGTACCTACATAAATACTGCATTGCACGTGCAAAGCGAATTCCCCAAAAGAAGAAAAAAGAACCACCACCACTGACTGCGGTGGTCGAAGGTGGAGTTGAAATCCTTCAGGAGAACTGCAGTCTCGTTGCATAATTTACGGCGGAATTATGTAGCCATGAAAAAGTGCGCTCCTTTCTGCAGAGACCCCTTGAGGCATGAACTCTAAGAACAGAAGGGAAGCTTCATTCATGGCGCAATATAAGGCAACATAGTGACTGCGAATGCAGAAAAGCAAAAGTGGGAGAGGAATAAAATTAAAAAAAAAAAAAATGTTCGTCTAAAGGAAAAAGCAAATAATTTTATTTCGTCTGCGTTGAGTCTCTTACCTGACGCCACAAGGGTCGGGGGGAGGGTCAGGTATCGAACGGCTCGTCACAGGAAAACAACGCAATTCCGAGCAGCATTTCGTTGTGTGATATGTGCAGTGCAATTTAAGTGTGGTTCAGAATGGAGGAGGAAATGGATGTTTCAGCTTTGAATTACGGGCCTGTTTTATTGTGAAATCACATCCATTATACAGGTCCATACCTAAATGTTAAGGGCCTCCCTTAGCTCACTCGATAATGCTAGTTCACTAGCTCAACCAGCTCAATCAAATAGCATGTCAGTTGTTCCTGAAATCAGCACAGATGTAAACAACACATAAAGGCACAGCTATAAAGCAAGGCCATGATGGAGGCGGCTGGGTACGATTCCCGGTCAGGTCTAGAAATTTTTCTCGAACTTTTTAGGACATAGAGTATGATTGTAATTGTCACACATGAAAGCTCGCAACTGTGGAAAGGCTTGCTGGCGTAAAGTCCCAACAGGGACTGAAAGCCAGAAAAGAAGAACCTAAATGTCAATCACAATTCATTGTATGTCATACAAATGGAAAGAAATTTATTTCTCATCCCCTTGCTGCTATCCAGCTCCCGAATTTAAAGTGGCAAGGAACCAGTTCTGAGAATCCTTGGCCCCGGGAAACCCTTTGTCATGTTCGCGCTCGCAAGTATGGCAATAAGAGAAAAAAAGCTTCACGCTATTAAAATTTAAACAACTTTCACTCTTCTACAAACCCACATAAACTATGAACGAAGGAATGAAAGTGAAACTGTTGAGCCGATGCTGGGTAAGGCTTCCCCATCCCGACCGCATAGCCGTCGTCACCGGAGTACCGAGGAGAGTACAGCATAAGGAGCGCGGCAGCATCATCCTCGACGGATCTTGCACATCTTGTGCTGCTGCTACTGCTTCTTCGTTCAGCGAACGCAAAACCCCATACCCCAGCCAAAGCCTACAGCTATAGGCATCGGAAAGGCTTTCCATTTCCCAAGCTTTCTTCTTTCATCAATAGAATATTTATCTATGCTGGAGCTCGAGTGCAGCTTGGAGGAGGCGGATGGTGGGCGACGACTGATGGTGGAAAAGTGTGTTGCTCTGTATGTAGTTTCGAGGTCGTAATCTCTGTCTATAGGCTGCTTCTTGGTGAAGCTTTGCGCGTTTTCTGAAGGGATACCTTTTTCCGAATGGAACGGTATGAGGGGTAGAACAGGTCAAAGGCAAAAATTTATTAACAATTTATACAGTGGGATATGGAAAGCTTATGAAAAATTCCACGAACACAAAAGAAGCCCCATCGTTTCTGGATTGTCGTTTTGAGTGTTTCGCGATGTGTTAGCTTTAGCGGAGAATATCAGTTTGGTATGTAGTTTGAAAAGTGCATTAAGTATACAGCTTTCTCCTGTTGTGGCGAGGAACATGATTTATGATGTTATCTTTTGGTTTGATGAAATACTGCATAGTGTATATGTAATACAGTAGTAGTCCAATCTTGATAGATTTTATTGTTGTTTTTTAGAAAACAATCTATTACAACCATAAAATCTGCATAGTTCAAATGATTCACAAAATTATTTCATACAAACCATCGCAACAATTCGTTCGTTATTAGACAAAAAGGAGTATTCTGTACTGAAGTTAAAGCCACTTACATGGAATTAGTGTATACATTACGGTAAAATGATTTCAATTCCAAGAAATTTTTGGTTTTGATGTAGAAATTTCTTTGATTGTTGGAAAATTTCTTACATTGAATTGTAACCATAGCGCCATAGCACTGAACATGCATCAAATTAGCTAATGACAAATTGATCCTAAAGGTTATAATTAAGAATGTTTTAAACAATTTAAACCATTGAGAATTACTGTTCTTCCAGCAAAATGATTGGCATTACGCTATGCTGGAATAAAAAATGGGTGTGTATAAATCCATTTATTGAATTATTTGATCAACTTAACTGTATTTTGGCTAAGCTTTATATTCACAAATAAACACTTGGTTCATGTTTGAATCAATCCGATTGTCCGTTTAATTCTTACGTCTCACAAATCCAAAATAAGGTGCAATATAATATATCAAACTAAAATGCGAAAGGTCAGAGCATCCCAGCTGCTCAGAGCTCAGCAACAAAGAAACGCAACACCAAAAAGAGATAAACGTACGTCATTTCAAATTCCACTCTTTCCGGGCGCCTGCAAACCATGGAAAATATCACATAAGCAGAAAAGCATAACTGCCCGTACCGGTGCTGCTGCGTCCTTGTATTGCTCTACATTTGCCACACCGGGAGCCTCTGCCCACTTCAATCTCCTCTTGAATGAAGAACACGCGCGGTTAGGTGCTGCTAGGCTTCCGGTCTTCGGGATTCATTCGCACAGTTTGGGAGTAAAAGCTCCACGTCTTACGCATGGTAGGGGACGCCGGGGCTAGACGGCCACCCTTTAGATTATTGAATTAATCAACTCTTGAAAAAAAATATTATGCAGAGTTCTTTGCTATAGTACACTAGTGGAAATTAATATAAAGACACTTTAAAAAGCATGGCTCCTCCCAAATCTAAGAACCAGAGGAATTCTAAATCATGTGTGTTTGGAATACAATATGAGCCTAAGAAAGAACCAATTGCATCATTTACGTATGAGAAATAAATGGAAATGTGATTTTCTCCTTCGGAAATAAATATAAGGACGCCATACAAAAATGTAAGGGAAATTGGTTATTTTCGAAACATTATTTAGCATGTCAAAAATTATTGTGACACCAAAATAATTAAAGGGTTAATTCAAATAAAGATTGAACTTTTTAAGTTTAAAGCAAATCCAATCGCTAGAAGTTCTCGAAAATTACAAAGATCATTGGCAGTTATTCTTTTAGAGCTATTATAACATTCATCGTGTAAAAGTAACGTTACTATAAGGAAAGCACAAGTCTGTTCAATGTACTAACAGATAAAAATAGAAAGTTTTGTAATAAGGCCTGTACTCGAAAAAAATGCACCAGACAAAAGTGTTCGCAAAAAAATTATTTTAAGTCGGATTTTCTTGAAACTTTCAGGGAATGAACTAATACATATGGATTATTAGACTGATGCAAAATTTGACTTTTTCGCTCCACAGTGCTTAAATGGTTTCAAATCGGGTCGTGATTAGCCTCCAAAAGTTACAACTCATTTGGTTAGAAACAGACTTCGCACAAACCATTTGAAGTTTACATGTAAATTACTATGGAAAATCTCAACTTATTTTCATTGCCTTCTAGTCTTTTTCCATATTGAGCTGCAAGACAGCTCGATAGCTATTCTTATAGAAAATTTTCTCAGCTACAACTGCTGTGAAGATCGTTTCTATGTAAAGCGAGACAGGAAATATTTATTAATTATTTAAGAGATTGGTAAACTTATGACATGATCAAGCAGCTGCTCTGTAGGCAACACTGTATTTTGCAGTGTGACATAGTAGCCATAATTTTTGTGTCCTATTCAATGCCCCAGAAACACCAATGTTGCCTGCTGAGCAGTTGATTGAGCATGATCATAAGACATCAGTGCATTGAACCATTAATAACTTTCGATCCTTGCATTTAATCAAAAAATGGTCTTCAGCAAAGTTGTAGCTGGGAAAATTTCCTACAAGTAAAGTTGAAAGTTTTTGAAGCAGACCGATATGGTGAATTATTAGATAGACATGAACATAAATATTGGTTTTACCATAGTAATTCCCATACAAACTTCAAATGGTTTGTGCCATCTCAGTTTCTCACCAAATGGGTTCAAATTTTGAGAGGTTAGTCAGGATCCGATTTGGAATCGTTTAAGGGCCTGTTCATAAACTACGTAGACAGTTTTTTGGGATTCTTGACCCCCCCTCCCCCTGCGTAGACAATTGCCCATACAAAAAATTTAAAATTTGTATGGGCAGTGGATAATTGTCAACCCCCCCCCCTAAACTGTCTACGTAGTTTATGGACAGCCCCTAAGTATTGTGGAGCGAAAATTTCAAATTTTGCATCACTCTATTGGATTATGTTTCGGCATAATTACTTTATTCAATTTCTTTTTCATCGCTGAAAGCCCGCACCTTTCCCTTAAGACCCCTCATTACATTTTGTGCAATGGTGGAGCCGATCTTTTGGTTACTTTCATCATTCTTTCTTCAACTCCAGCTCGTTCTTAAACACCTTGGACGATTTTCGAACTTTGGCCTTCATTGTGGCCCAAAATCTTTCCACCGGACGAATCTCTGGTGAATTTGGGGGGTTGACGGTTTTGGTACAAAAACAACGTTATTGTCTCTGTACCAATCCAACGTCGATCGCGCGTAATGGCATCCCAACTAACATTTTCAGCTTTGTAAGCCATCTTTTTCAGCGTTATGCTGTAAAGTAGCTGAAAAGAAGCTGCAGATACAGCTACAAGTAAAAGCTAGCAAAATAGTTTTGGAGAGCGTTTACTCAACTTTCTCACAACCATTATTCAATTTGTCAGTCGCACTGAATAACATCAGCCAATAAATGCTAATGTCACTTCTATACACACACTAATCAACTTTCAACTTGTAGCTGCAAAACAAAGCTAACAAAGTGAATATATTACTCATTTGATGGCTTCTAAACAACCAACCACTCTTGCTGAATAACATAAACATCAAAAGTGCTTTTTCAACAACTAAACAACCTGTACTCAGCTTATAAACTGTGTTAGAGCAACTTCGGAAGCATTTTCACAGTCAACTAGGTTTATTTTTAGACGTGTGCAGTTTTACAGCTTTTACTCTGCTCTTTTATAACTAGTCGAGAAAAGTGATTCGTGAGCACTATTATAAAGCCTCTACTCAGCGATTTTGTTGTAGAAGGGAATGTTGATTTGTTTACACAAGTTCAAAGTGTTGGCGTAGCACAGTTGGTAGTGTCAAGGTTTGCCAATGAGGTCGTCTCGAGTTCGATTCCAGGTTCCGGTGCAGGGTAAATAATTTGGTGATGATTTGTAACTAATTTCGATTAATTTGATTCACAGTAAAATAAACTCAATAAACTCCTTCATAAAAAAGCGTAAACAGTATTTAACCCGGCTTCAAGAGAAAGCTGTGTAGTGATTATTGGATAACCGGGAAAAGGTTGAATAAGCGCCTTTCAAGTTCACACACAACTAAACAGCAGGATAACAGCTGTCGTTAATGGATATGCAATAAGAGCGTTCCAACAGCCATAAGTAGCTGACTAAGTTCGCCAGATTTGCTTGTATAGAGGTTGAGTAAAGGTTTCCTCATATCGTATAACGTTTGAATACAGCTTGAGGCTGTATAAATGAAATGAGTAAAGCGTTTACATTGTGAAAATTGTTAGTTGGGATGATGCCAGGTCCGGCCAAAATAATGTCTCGCCTCCGTGGGACCACAGGAAGGGCAACAGACGCTTCTGGAGGCACTCGGTGCGGTAAATTTCGCTGTTGATGGTACCCATTGTGATGTACGGTTTACTCAGTTTACCGCATTGGCATATGGCCTGCCAGAGCAAGTATTTTTTGGCGAATTTGTCCACTTTCTTCTTCCTTATGTCTTCCGGAACATCAAACCGTGATTTGGCAACGTAGAACTCCAGCCCCGGTATCTGCTTTGAGTCTGCCTTGATGTAGGTTTCGTCATCCATAGCCACACACATCGGTTTCGTTAACCACTCTCGATACAGCTTCCTTGCGTGGGATTTGGCCACCGTGTTTTGTTGATCACGCCGGTTCGGTGCCTTCCTGACCTTGAATACACGAAGCCCAGCTCGTTTCATGGTGCAGAGCCGCGTCGCGAATCGAAAGGTTCGGATTACGCTTGAAATAATCCAACACCTTCCGGGCCTTCACAGGGTCAGCTGTCTTCGATTTTCTTTCACTTCCAGCCCGCCGCTCAGTCGTTTGGGACTGCTTAAACGTTGTCTTCCGATCCATCTTATGGTCGCAGTCGGTCCATGACGGCGCGCAAAATTCTCCGGCGATTTTCTTCTTGTTTCGATGACATCTCAATAACCACAGAACCGATTGTTATGAAATTTTGCACATGTAAACAATTCACTCCAAACGAGTTATACCCAGATTTTCATCAATTTTTACCCACGGATAAAAAAGTTACACGCGGATAAAAATGGTGCATTTTTATCGAGTACAAGCCTTATTATGAGGAATTATAGAAGCTGTTACTGTTTGAATTGTATCGGGGTAGAACTAAACGTCTCTGAAATATATCAGGTTTTTTCGAAAGCATTTATAGATCCGCCATCAGAATGAATTCGTGATATGGAGGCCACCGGAAAATATGGCACATCCGTAGAAGCCGGCAATTATTAAAACTAGGGTCTGGATTTCTAAGAAGTTTCTGTTTCCGGCATTATCAGTTAGATGATCAAGCAAGGCAGTCCATGGTGATGGTAAACAGGAAAATTTTGAATTCTCTACTACGCAGCGCTAGTGTACATATGAACTTCCTGCTATAAGCTAAATCCTGAAATCCTTACTATCTACGAAATCAGGACATCTAAGTGAAGTCCACACGCAGACTAGTGTCAGGTAGTTAGAAAATTTTGAACTAACCAGCCCACAAATTAGAAGACATTGGTCACCTGGACAACTTTCCCAAAGACGGAAACATTCTATTTAGTAAAGACCTCACATCCTGCACATTTTCGCAGCATAGTGTGAAAATTCTGTACTACCGTTCTCTAACCAATCCGCCTTGACCTAGTGTGCAATATTGTCGAAAATAGTAACCTTTTATATGACCAGGATCATGTGACATTCCATGTAGACTTCTTACGCCTCGTGGTGGCCAATAGACTGATGCAACATAGTAATGTCCATATAAACTTCAAATGGTTTGTGCCATATCAGTTTCTTACTAAATGAGTTCAAATTTTGGGAGGCTCATCAGGACCCAATTTGGAACCGTTTGAGCACTGTGGAGTGAAAATTTCAAATTTTGCATCAGCCTAGTGCCCAAACTTACCCGGCATGATTTTTTACTTTCATTATTTAGTTATTTTTTATCACCAAATGAAAAGGAAATTTTCTGAAAATCAATGTAGGTACTCTAAAGATCAATGCTCATTAAATTTATTGCGGAAATTTTACACATTTTAGGTTTCAATTTTACTTCAAGCTTAGGGTGGGCATCTTACCCCGTCGTCCCCTATGGAGCAGATTCTGCTTTTTTGTTCGAAAAATGGACTTTCCGCTCTCTCTCTATATTCTCACATTGTGCTATATGTATTCAGTATCCTATTGCATCCGGATGGAACGAAGTTACGGATGAAATGGACGAACTGCGTGAAATGCCTTCAGGACAACGCTGCTCCAATATTTAGTACATAGTCTGCTGTGATGTGTTATCTACTAGTAGGTATCAGCTAGTTTAAAGAATTGAAAAGATGAATTTGCCTTTGATTCTAGATAAATGCAATGTATAAGTCATTACATCTCCTGTAATCTAATTATTAATATTTTTAGTAACATATTGAAGAAGAAAAAAATCAGACCTATTAACTTAAAACTATTTTTTATTTTATTAATCAATTATTAATTTACAGTCTGCCCCACATCGACTTAGGAAGGTTTCGAGTAACAGAACTTAAGAAAAATCACAATTTTAAGTTCCTTAACATAACCTAATAATTTAACAGTCTATTTTTTTCCTTGTTCTTGTTTTCCGTATCTGAGTACCAATGTTACCGACGCCAGGGAGATAGCTCTCACACCTCGACCCTACCTATTGACCCATCAGCTCATGGACCGAGGACCAACGGTTTTACTTCCCTTTCGAACGAAGGCGTGATCAGAGATTTTATGCCTCAGAAAATCCCGGCGGTGCCCAGGCACTTTGGGGTGAGAGACAGTCACGCTTACCACTACACCACCGGCGCCGCTGTCTATTTAGCCATGATAGCTATGATTTTGATGTGAAATTGGAATTTAAAGTCTGTTCCAGTTAGTATTTGACCGCTTCTTTTTAATTACTGTAGCTCCTCTAGTTGTCGTAGCACGAAACTATTGACAGCATTTTGATCCGGAAGGATTGTTTATTTAGTAGTGAAAATCACCAAAACTTATATACTTGTTGTTATCGAAGATGGAACGTGACAGACGTGAAACAACTCTGCACACTCACGTGCAAAATCCAACGTGGTCAGGAGGAACGATTGCAATGTTACCGGGAAACACTTACGTTGGATCGTGCAAAACAAAACAAACGTATAAGTGGAACATATGACCGAAAACTACGAGCAAAGGTCATAATGGCAGTCCAAAAGAATCCTGGAATCTCCGGTTCTGATTTGGGCAATTATCAAGCGCAAATTGAAGAAATGTGGTAAAACAATCAAAACACCATCTGATTTGGAGAAGTGGTGGAAAAGGATGGTAGATGAGGTTGACAGTACTACCACAAACGAAGTGACAGACGGAGTGGCTCGAAAACTTTGGTGACGCACCTACTATTGCAATTTTTCAGTGTACCACATGGCAACACCACTACTACTGGCTTGTACCAACAATCAATACGAAACTAACGATTTTAAGTTGGCTCACCACTTTAGTAGCCTATTGGTCCCAAGCAAACGATTAACGTACCCTATTCTAGTTGAAATTCTATTACTACACTATGTTTGTTTTGATTCGCTATGAAAGTTTGACAGATAACATCAGGGGTGTGTGGATTCATGCAGAACATGCAGGGGTGAGTGAAATAGCTTGGGACTGCTTGGGACCGTTGTTCTGGTACTGAGTGAGCCAAAAATAATAATGATTTTCTTCGGGACCCAGTGGTCTTAGAGTTACCTCTATGCTTGTACCACATGGCAACACTAATAACAACAATCAATACGAAACTAACGATTTTAAATTGGCTCACTACTTGACTAGCCTATTGGTCCCAAGCAAACGATTAACGTTCCCCATTCTAGTCGAAATTTATGTGGAATATATCGCGAATTGGTTGCCTGTAATTTACTGATTACCAATTCACGATATATTCCACGTAAAGTTGAGCGATAATACAAAACCATTAATGGACCTTACTGACTACCATAACCATTACCATTAATGTTCTCAAATCATAAGTAAAAACGTTCTTATATAGTTCTCTTTCTGAAAATGTATGGAGAAAACAAGAATTTGGAATGGTAATGGTTCTTAACAACCCATTATTTGTAAGGTCCAGTTCCAAAAAAACCATAATACATAAGGTTGAAACTTTAACATTAAACGTTCATGTAAAGTTCCATAACCATTTCAGTTAAAGTTTAGCAGGGATTATAAACAATTTTTAACCATTTTAGGTAAGGTCAATTTATGGTTCGCGTTTATGCGGGCAATCATACACTATGCCCAGGGAAGTCGAGAAATTTTCCAACCCGAAAAATTCCTAGACCGGACCGGGAATCGAACCCAGCCACCTCCAGTATGGTCTTGCTTTGTAGCTGCGTCTTTGCCGACTGAGCTAAAGGAGACCCCCTGGTACTATCTTCGGTCCCAAGCTAATCGATGCACCCCTCGAAACATTGGAAAATCCACGAACTCCTCATTTTATCTGTCAAACTTTAATAGCGAATCAAAACAAACATCACATCAAAACAAAACATGTGAATTGTCAATTCACAGCGCGGCACACTTGAGGCACACTGAGAAATTTTTTGGCGCAAAATAAGTGTGTAGAGCGAGGTGTAGAGTGACCACCACTTGTGTTGCATGAAAGAAGTCTTTTTAGAGTATAATGCTTTTATTCCACGTTCTATCAAGCTCTTGCAATCGATTTGACTGAGGTACTATAGAAGGAATCGTAAGTCTAATTATAGTTAAACCGCAGGCAAACAATTATTTAAAAGCGCTCCATGCCGTATTTAATGCTTTTAACCAAATGGCAATACAACTACATTCTTGTTGAACTCTGGAAGCTATTATTCAACGTTTGATGAACTCAGATGTTTTTTAAGCAGGCTTGTAATTGCTCATTACAGCTAAAATGCTAGTTTTCGTAATTATGAAACTATGGGATACTACCACAGACAAACAGACGTAACTCTTAGAAAAACTTGTTCTTGAAAACATAGTATCTCAAAACATATAACCTCAGTAACGACATCTCTCTGGCTTCTCGCGGAAAGCAAGCTTGCTCGCTAACTCGTAAACAATATTGCATAGAAGTTCTATAGAATATATAGAAACGTCAAAGTGATCCGATGCCAGCGCTGCGGTGAGTAGTTCACGGAACTGATAATATTCAAATCAACCGTTAAATGCATGAACGAAGATACACAATGAAGAGTTACGTCTGTTTGTCTGTGATACTATGTATAATGATAATTTTTGTTTGTAAGAAGCAAGAAGAGGTGGTAAAGTTTGTGTATGACATATAAAATTTGTCAATTTTGCTTTCAGAAGGTCACAACTAGCGATTTTATGATCGCTGATTGCTCGCTCATCGCGTTGCTTATCGTTACAGCTAATCGCTATTGTGAATTATTGAAAGCTAAATTGACAGGTTTTTATGTGTCATACACACACTTTACCTTTTTTTTCTTGTATCTTGTAAATAAGAATTATCATTGAAATTTCTCAAAGCTTCAAAAATCCGAAAAATAGCATTTTAGCTGTAATGAGCATTTGCAAGCTTGTTTATAAGTGCTTTCAATTGTGTGTTGGGTCCCCTGTTGGGGAGGGATAGTGAGGGGTATCTCCCCCCGCCACCACTGGCAAAAGAGATGATCACCGATTTGCTCACGTACCTTCGGTGTGCGGAAACAGTTCTATCCATTGTTTCACACTCAAGTTGCCATCTGACGTAGGCTACTAGTTGATAGGTTTGGAAATTGCAGCTATTGTTGCCTCTTCCGCTATCATTCCGATCGTCATCACCAACTTAACGATCTCGAGGAGGCACGGGTAGGGGAAGTGCTGCTACTGTACGTTTCGACCAATGACAGTATGATTGATGGTAAGCTCCCATATAGATCTAGGCAAGGAAAAGTGCGTGACGAGCGAGGTGACGAGGGGGTGGGGTATTGAAAATCCACTTTTTAGCGTTTCATAATATTTAAACGAGCCCTTACAATCGACGGCTAAAGGGCCACCCACATTAGATCCGTTTGCGTTGCGTTGACGTACATTTGACAGTTAGACAATAGATTTACCTGTCACTTTGCCGCAACGCGTCCGATCCGGATATAATGTGCGTGGGCCTTAATGGTGGTAAGCTCCAACCGCTATTATCCTCAGATTAAATCCCGATCCAGAATGATGGTGACGTCAAATTTAATCAACACGACTCTAAGCAAACATTTTGCAGCTTATTCAAAAAGGGACGGGATTAAAAGTTAATCCGAGTTGGAGCTTACCGCCATAAAGCCGTTGTTTACTAACCAATTTCGCTCTTTTGAAATGTTGATGAAGAATTTGTTTTTAAAATCCCCTTTGATTATGCAAAAACACATCTGTGCCAACATTTCATTAAGACGAAACGGCTTTTGAAAATAACTCCATCCATCGATTTCTCGCAAATAAAAGCTCACTCCTGCAAATAACGGTAAAGAAACCATTATCTACCTGATGGTGTCGTTACTTTGCCTGTGTGGGTTTTTATACGCGAGAAATCGACGACTAAAGCAATTGTTAACAAAAGCAATTTAGTTCTTTTGAAATGTCGGCACCGAATGATTCTTGACAGTTGATTTTACCGAAGTAATTTTCCTGCAAAGCACCAGCTGACAACATCTCACCCTCGATCTCACCCCTGTATTGTTTCTATAGTCTTTTTCGCCACCGTCCTAGTTGCAACTGTCATCGATCTGTCAAATCCCACCGAACGAAACGTCAAAACCGTGCGAAAAAAGTCGAAAAAGTTCCCTTTGCGTCGTTCCCGAAGTCGCAGTCATCTCCATCAGCAGTGTGCAAAAGTGCTCTTCTGCCGTAGTAAGACCCGAAAGGAAGGCTTTTCAAGGCCCCGTAAGCAGAGAAATCGCGGAACACCCATCAACCGAGGATGATCGGAAACCTGGCCAAGCTGTCGTACGTGCGCGGAGTGTCGCAGACCGTCGCGAGCGGTCTCAAGGCCGCAGCGGTGCCCGTCAAAGTCGAGGCTAAACCAGTCGTCGCAGGTCAGACTCCTATTGTTGCCAGCTCGCCAAACTGTGCACTGCCCCGGTCCGTTCTCCGGGTGGTGTCCGGAGTTGCAGGTGGTTATTGCCAAAGATTAAATTTCCAGTGGTTGAGGATCGGTTTCCCGGTGGACTCATTCTAGTGCGAACACCCACGGAACCGCGGCGGGTTGCATAAGAAGATTTTGACAAGTAGTGAAAAATCTTTCGTTATGTAACCTGGCTGGCGGATGTAGTGTGAAATTGTTTTTGTTTTAGTGGGACGCTGTTGGTGGAACTGAAGTACTATGGAGTAATTTGCCAGTTTTTTTTTTTTGCACAAATTTGGTAAAACAGCTCAGTTGATTGGATAAAACATTGA
Organism: Ochlerotatus camptorhynchus; assembly: GCF_037179485.1. Taxonomy (NCBI): domain Eukaryota; kingdom Metazoa; phylum Arthropoda; class Insecta; order Diptera; family Culicidae; genus Ochlerotatus; species Ochlerotatus camptorhynchus. Next base: position 2,036,239 of record NW_027040855.1, on the reverse strand, counting down.
ATATGTAGAGGAACATAACCTAGATGGACACAATAACAAATTAATGTATTTTTATGACTAGGTTACTTGATTTGGGAACTATTGCTAGAAAATCGATTTTATTGATAACAAAGAATATCTGAACATGAATACAACTAGGGCAGACAACAGATTTTAGGCTTTAGTTGAGATTTAAGAATTCAATGTTTAAGATGTGGAAACGACGAAAGTTACTGTTGATGTTGATAGCTTGCAGCACGACGGAAAAGTGAATGCTAACATAAAGTTTGAATTGCTATTGTCATACAACTAAAGCTGATTGTTTCTTATTCCTTTACAGTTACCGGCCAAATCCGTCTGGCTCACACCGACATCCAAGTGCCGGATTTCTCTGACTACCGTCGTGAACAGGTCAAGAGACCCAATGCCAAGAATGACTCAGCTGATGAACGCGCGGCATTCACCTATCTGCTTGTGGGAGGTAACGTATTACCACTCACTCCCCCTTATTCTGCGAGTCACGTGACTGTCTCTCACCGGTGAGGTGACAATAGTCACCTCGTGTGAGGTGACTCTCCATTTGATTTACATGGAGAGTCACCTCACACGAGGTGACAATTGTCACCTCACCGGTGACAGACAGTAACGTGACTCGCAGAATAAGGGGGACTATCTAAAGTACTTGATCTTCTAATTAAACCCTCTATCTCTTCTAGGTGCCGTCGTCACCACCACCTACGTCGCCAAGTCAATGGTGTCCACCTTCATATCTTCGATGAGCGCTTCGGCCGATGTGTTGGCCATGGCCAAGATCGAAATCAAGCTGTCCGACATCCCGGAGGGCAAGTCCGTTACCTTCAAATGGCGTGGCAAGCCGCTGTTCATCCGCCACCGCACGGGCGCTGAAATTGCCGCTGAAGAGTCTGTCAACACTGGAACCCTCCGTGACCCACAGGCCGATGCTGTAAGCTTTGCATGAATGTTTATTCTAACTCGTTTACTCATTCCCACTTTTCTTCTAGGAACGCGTCAAGAAACCACAATGGCTCGTTGTGATTGGTGTCTGCACGCACTTGGGATGTGTGCCAATTGCCAACGCCGGAGACTACGGTGGATACTACTGTCCATGCCACGGTTCCCACTACGACGCTTCTGGCCGTATCCGTAAGGGACCGGCTCCGCTCAATCTGGAGGTGCCCTACTACGAATTCCCAGAGGATAACCTGGTCATCGTTGGTTAAGCATGCAATGCTTTTAGGTGATTTTCCTTTTGTTTGTACTAGCGAGGCAAAACCTATATTAACTTTAATCAGAAGTTGTGCGAACGAAATTTAGTAAAATGTGAAATAGTCTATTCTGACATGGGAATCCGTGAAGAGGGGGAAACGAATAAATCGGAGACATTGACCTACAAGTATTGCTGAGAGCTAGATTTATTCGAAACGGTCAATAACGATGAGGTGCAGATACCAAAAAAAAAGGCTAACATCAACCGAAGGATTATTCTAATAAAGGAGACTCCTATTTAAATCCACACGACGAAGGCTTTCACTTTTTAGATGACAGCCTTTCTTTTGTGAATCTACCTATAATCAGTAATACAGCGCAATCAATTCTTAATCTGATCCTGATCATCATTCCAACAGTTGAGGTCATTTCGTTGCAAGCTTAAACTGTTTATATGGGAAAAGTGGACCGTTTGTTCATCTAGGTAGGTAGTTTATGCGAAAATTTCTGATCTGCAACTTTGTAAATGCGAACTAGGTAGGTCATATCTGAGTAGAAGTGACTCTCTCTCTCTCTCTCTCTGAGTTATTTTCAGTGGCCGTGCATAAAACTAAATCATAATCTTTATTCAAAATTACCTGACCGGGAAAATAAGCTAGTCCAAAGTATTGGGGGTTTTCCACATTAATAATATATTGGTAATCAGATCAGGAACTAGCAGCGCATCTTTCACCTCGATAGGTCCTTTTTTGAAGATCCAACTATTCATCCGCATCCGAATGATAGACTAATTATTGATTACCGCCTGAAAATCTTACATTGTTCACAAGCTTGCAAATGAGGCCTATTCTGCGCCGCGAATGAGGTGAGGGTACTCGCTATCACTAGTGAGGTGACAAAAGTCACCATGAGTGAGATGACTCGCCATTTGATTTGTACGGAGAGTCACCTCACTCGCCTTTACTTTTGTCCCTTCACTAGTGACAGCGAGTCACCTCACATCACTCGCGGCGCAGAATAAAGGGGAAAATTCATTTTTTTTTTGCTTTTTGGCCTGGAACTGCTTAATAAACTGTTCATAAACTACGTAGACTCTTTAGAAGGGGGAAGGGGGCTGGTGACGAATATCTACGGTCCATACAAATTTCAAAAAAAAAACGTATGGACGATTGTCTACGCGGGGGGGTCAAAAACCTCTTAAGACCGTCAAGTCGACGATGACAGGAGCACATACCGTGGTAAGGGTAACAATAGCTGCAATTTCCAAACCTACGACTGGATGCCTTCCTTCAAATAACAACTGGAGTGCGGTAAAAATCGGTAGAACTGTTTCAAACACACCGGTGGTACTTGAGCGGTCGGCGATCATCTCTTTTTGCCAGTGCTGGCGGGGGGGAACACCCCTCATCATCCCTCTCCAAAGAAGGGAGTTTGTTAAAGAGAGATGATAAAAACCGATTTGTACCTTCCTAAAAGTTGTCCTAGCTCGCTGTCTACTCTCTGTATGCAATTTTCACACTGCCATACCCTAAACGGAACTATCAATTCTATACTTTCATCTCCTCCTCATCTATCGTATAAAAAATTACCACTTCAGTCTGTTATTTGAAATTAGCATCTTCAACTACGGTCTACATAGTTTGTGAACAGCCCCTAAGGGTTGATGCATATATTATGTCACGCTCTAGGGGGGGAGCGGGTCTAAGATTTTGTGACAAGCAATGCATTAGGGATAGGAAAAACGTCACGATAGGGGCGGGGGGTAAATTTCTCCTCGATTTAGCGTGACATAATATATGCATCAACCCTAATGGCGTCCAGTATGGTATCAATAAATGTATCATTCACTGTGGTTTTGACGTTGACTGGGGGTTCGGGTTGTCATCCCTCCCTTTCCTTCCACGGAAAAAAGTTTCCATTGGGAATGCACATAATATTATTTCCATTAACAAAACTAGTTATATCTATCTGAATTTCACATAACATTCATGTGATCACATGAGTTCTATATGATAAATCACTTAAATTTCATTTGACACATAAGGTTCATGTGATTTTGTGGTGCAATTCCCAATTATGATATGTGACTTATTCTTTGAGTGCCTCCCAGGAACAGAGGAAAATGAAACAACATACACCCTCCAGTTAGTGTCAAAAACCACAGTGAAGGATACATTTATTCATACCTACAGGACGCAATCCAGCTTTCCATGCTCGGTAATGGCGGCCTGTTTGTATGAATAAATGTATCCTTCACTGTGCTATCTGGAGGATCGGATTTTGACCCCTCCCTTGCCCTCTCCCAGGTACAGAAGAAAATGGACCAAAATACGCCCTCCAGTTATTGTCTAAAAGCACAGTCAAGGATACATTTATTCATACAAACAGGCCGCCATTACCGAGCATGGAAAGCTGGATTGCCGAGTGTGGAAATCTGGATACGCATTTTTAATAGAAACTAAGTGGTCGATTCAACCTCTGGTGGTAAATAAGAAAACGTAAAAAAGAGTGTTGTAAACAAGAGGTGGTTACCCTACACACTTATTTTGTGCAAACTTTTTGCTCAGTGTGCCTCACGTGTTCTGCAGCTATGCCGACAGTGCCGAGAGTGCCAGTCAACTTTGTTTGTTTGTGAAAAATGGGGTGTTTGGCAACCCGGTTAATTTGACAATTCAAATGTTTAGATTTGAAGGAAGACAACAAGCAGTGGAATCCAACTCGAACCAAGACGATGGTCCAGAAGCACCCCAGCTGGACAAGCCAATACTGGACAAACTGCCCTTATAAAAATGTTATGGTTACTTTGCTTAACGACGTGTTCGGGGTATCATCTAAACCATTTGTGGACTAGTTCAATTATTTGGGTTATCGAATCATGCCGTTTGTATGATTCGGTTCTACAAAATTTTGTCAAGCAAGATTCCCTAATAAACAAATGAATAATAATAAATGAACGATAACCCAAATGGTAGAACTATTCAACAAATTGTTTGGATGATACCCTGAACACGTCGTTAAGCAAAATAACCATACAAATTTTATTAGGGTTGTTGGCAATGAAAATGACGATAGCGTGAAGCTGGTCATCGATCTGGTAGACATTTTTTTCTTTCGAGTAAAATACTGAACAACTTCGCAGGATTCACCGTCATTCGGTTAAAATGGCACCAGCTGGCAAATGCTTCAAACTGATGATTTTGAGATCGTCTGCATACGATAGTCGTGGACCTTCGATAACTAAACTCACGTCATTGAAGTAAATTTGTATTTTGTAATTGTTCAGTGTATAGGCTGTGCCAACCGCTAAGTTGGCTTATCTAGGGACTAACCCCCTAGTCTATACACCTACTGTCCTTCCCGGTGCACTCGTCAGCTCGTGCGATACTCTAGACACACATGGGTGGTCGTATCCAGGTCCTCCCCTGGGTAGGCTCGTGTCCGTCCAGGTTCTGGTACATTAACTGATATCTATGCATGGTAATTATGCTTTACAAGTCACCTTTTAATTATAAATGTCGATAATGCTGAAACTATATGAATGTTAGTGATCATTATTAGGGGTGTGCTGCAATGGAGTAGTAATTGAAGGAAATGAGGTTCTCATGTGGCTTATAGGTAATTCTAAAATAGGTAAATCATGCATGCACACACCTTTTACAATTCTTATCCTACTTCCCGAGCAAAGTCCAGCATCTAAATGACAGCAAATTGAAATCAAGTTTTGATATCAACATCAAACTGAAATCATAATTTGATTTCAGTTTACGTAATATACTGTAGGTAATATTGATGTAGGTAATATTGATACATGAGGGAAGAAAGAAATAGAACAAGTTAAGTGTTAGCCGCATGCGTTGCCCGAGCAAAGTCCAGCATCAAAATGACAGCAAATTGAAATCAAGTTTTGATATCAACATCAAACTGAAATCATAATTTGATTTCAGTTTACGCAATTGACAAATTTGATGCCATTTGCTCTTTAAAAATATGTTGCTGCGGGTTTGTTTACATTGCCTTAGTATAACATCAAATTGAATACATGTTCTGTTATCAACAGGAAAAATTGATATCAAATTGAGTTTTCAGTTTGCTCTCACTGATAGCAGAAATAGTCTTCAATGTGATGTCACAGGAAGATTTTTTGCTCTCAATTCTGAAAACGACCAAAACGACAGCAACCTGTGTAATCATTATCAGCGAAATCACAACATCAAATTTAGATTTCCATTTAATCTCAGACTCAGACAAAATTTGATTTCAATTTGCTGTCATTTTGTAGTATCGATAAATTATCTGCTGAAAATTGCCACTTGGCGCTAACAGCACCTAGTGTCTAGTGTAAGTTTTGCAACGCCAGCGCCATCATGTTGTCAAAGAGGGTTTTTAAGTGGGGAAGTCGCCGTTAGTGGCGCTTAAGTCGAATAGGAATCTTTACACAAGTTTTTAGAGAAATTTTGGAGCCTCAACGTCTGTTCTCTGTGGCTATCTTATATCGAGCTCTTTTCAATAATTGCAACATGTGCATAATGCAGAACAAGTTCTAGAGCCAAGCCAAGCCTCCTAAGCGGGCCCTCCGCATCCTATCTCTGTCTTATCTCAAATGCCAATGGTTTGAATGTATCAATATATACATTGGAAATGACGTTCAATCAAATAAACCCATACCCCACTCACTTGGCCAGGCTTCAGAATCGTCCAGTGGGCAGTGCGGTCTACACTCCAAGTTCCTTTTCTTTCAAATTTACCCCAAATTTGATATTTTACCCGTTTGAGTGTTGATTAATCACAATGAAACATTGTGACAGAGCACGGACTTGAGGTTACTAGAGTATTAAATAATCTAGGTCCTATTTAGGATTATATCTGAAAAATCCAAATCTGGCCAACGCCCACCTAAACTCACGTCATTGAAGTAAAGTAAGAAAATCAACGGTCCCAGATGACTTCCTTGAGGTATGCCTGACGTAGCTGCGAAAATGTCGGACTGGCAGTCACCATAGGTTAGCACCAACTGACGATCGGCGAGTGGAATGTTGCTTGCTGCTAGGGTCACGTCTTCGTTGGTTAAGCTCTCGTCAGAGAAGACGCTTGCAAACTTGTTGGAGAACAAGCGGCAAACCTTCCGTGGAGTAGAAGCGACTTCACCGTTCAATATCATGGATGAAGGTAGACCGGACTCTCTGCGCTGCTCCTTAACACTCTGTGGGAAATGCCTTCTTAGGTATAGCTTACGGGGATAGGTACTTCTTATTCAGAAGAAGATACATATAATAATAGTTATCATGAAAATTATGTTAGGGGCCATGTAAAATTTACGTGAGCATGAAGGGGAGCAGAATGTTTCAAATTTTCTATCGTTCTCTTTGGAACCATGCATAAATGACGTATCTGGTCACAACTTCTGCAGACCCCCCTTTCCCTCTTAAATGGTACGTGATTTATGAAGATACACGGCCATTCAATCTCACTCATAGAGAGAGAGAGAGAGCGAAGCTTCTACTCAGATGAAGGAGAAATATCTAAAAAATATAGGTCACTCAGCGCTGAGTAACCTACGCTTTTATAAATGTTGCTTTCATTCAAAATTCCCGCTTGAGATGCTCATTCTTATAAAACGCCGAAAAATCATTCCAGCTTTAAACTCTTAAAAATCTCTCAAACGTCAGTTGATAGCATGCTTATGCATGTTGTGTTAGTTTTCCAACCCCTGATGTACAAACAATAGTAATAACAATCAATAGCGCCGACATATATGAAATTAATTTTTGAGTCTGAAAATTCATCGGTGAATTTTGCTACGTTGAATTTTGGAAGGCAAAACTCATAGGCGCATAAACTCATGTATGAGATTTGAGTTTTTCCGAACACTGCTTAGTGGAGCAGATTTTGTATCCTAGGATTTTACAATGTTTGACATTAATGATTGGATGCCCCCCATTAAGCAGTTTCATGTTATTTAGATGGACGTGATATGAAAATGATACTTCAAGAATTTACTTTCTGACACTTCACTTCAAAATAATATTTTCCCCGGATTTAATGCAAGTTTTGCAATGGTACCTACTGCTAGTTCAATGTTACTATAGGACATATTTTTAAATATCGCATTAAGTTTGGAAATTGTTATGCGATAATTGAATTTTAGACATAAAATCCAACAAACGTCAAGATTAAATTGCTTAAAAAGAAATTATCATTACCCTTCGTTTCCTTTGACAGAACAGTGTCCCATTCGATAATTACTTTAATGCTTTCGAAATCATCGAATGTTCGGTACTGTTAGCTCAAATGAACCATCGGTTAAATAGAACTTGCCAGTCTAAGATAGAGGAACAGAATTTCAGGCTTACTGTGCCGTCTTCTTGGCAGGTTGTTCGCGGCTTTCCTCTTCGGCCTTTCGCTTCTTACCACTATCACCGCCATTCCGGTGATGGTGATGATGTTTACCACTCTTCTGATGGCGTCCCTTGTTGCGGGCGTTGCTGGCCTGTCGTCGTGCCTGCTGGTCCTTCACAACCTTTCGCAAGAACTCCTTCTCTTCATCGCCTTCCAACAGACGAGCGGCAATTTCTTCTTCGTTAATTTTGATCTGACCGTGGGTAGACAAAAATATGTTATTATTTAGGAAACAAGCAAATTGAAAAACAATCTACCTTGTCGTCGGTTAACTTCTCCATAAACTTCTTCCCGGCATCGTTATTAGAGAAACGGACAATTCCATTGCTGTCGGTTTTCTGGTAATCGATGAATGCTACCTCTAGAGATTCATCAAGCTTAAGAATCGTTTCCTTGATCGTTTCCCGGCTAGTTTCCTTCCCGAAGCCATCCAAATGAACACACGCTCCTTTGGGTAAATGAGAAGTGTCCAACTTGTCTTCCTCCTTCTTCTTATCCTTCTTCTTACGTTCGGCCTTTTTCTCTTCAAAATAATCGTCTTGCATCTTACGGACCAACTCCTTGCCTTTGTACTCCAGTTTGTCCTTCTTCAAAAACTCCGCGCACTGCTCCTTGGTGGCAAAGGTAACGAATACGCTACCCTTGAACAAATACTTTTTCGTGGCTTTGTCGTGATATTTTCGCATAACAATGTTGGTAACCTTGTCGTAAGGTTCAAAAAATGCAAGCAACTCGCTCATCTCAGTTCCATCCTGAGGTGCGAATCCTTTAACGTACACTGTACGCGCGTATATTTCCTTTCGCGTCTCTTCGTTTTGTTCTGGAAGGGGTCGCTCCGGATGACGACGTAGCTTCACACGATCCTCACTTATTTCGACCAATCCTTCATCGGATTTCTCAACAGCATCAACAATCACTTTCTTATCATCGCTCAGTGCCTTTAGTCGTTTGAAAGTGAGCAACACGTCAAGCGGTACCCAACCGTCATCCTTTGTGATTTGTTCCTGTAGAAATTTATCACGGGCAAGATTGGCATCTCCGAAATAATACTCCACTTGGCGGATGATCGAGCCTTCTAACTTGGAGGCATTTTCCGGCGTTTCCACTGTCGTGCTTGCAGTTTCTTCTGCTGTTTCCTCCTTCGTTGTTTCCTCAGTGGACACGGCTTTAGCTTCGACTTCAGTCATTTTGACAAATCCTCCTGTAAACAAGATCGAAATTTAATCGATTCTACTTTAACATGATTGAGGTTATGGACAAGGCGTATCGTTGAACCGATAGACGATAGTGAAAAGTAAGTTATTTACTGTAATATTAGGAAATCGTTTTGATATTCACTTATAACACACCAAGCAGACACTATTTCATAATAAAATGAAGAATTATTTTACCTTTTTGCTTGAACTGTAGTCAATTTGTTGAAAAAATGCTTTACCGCACGTGTAAATTTCACCAATGAAAACAACGGAATGAATGAGAATCGACATCAATGTGTTGGAAAACAGGTTTGCCAATGCAAATTTGTTGTCTCTTCCGTTCTCCCGCTATTCTTATGTAGTGACTAGTTTGACGTCACAGTTATCAACATACATTAAGAACCGTATCAGGAGAATGAAAAGATGACAAATTCGCATTGGCGGACCTGTACTCTAAGACATTGATATACGCGTAACATTTGAAAAGGGCCTATTATATTAATATGTATAAGGCATTTTACGAGACAGATCGAGTCAACTGATTTTATTCTGTTTACTAATTTTGACATTTACTGGCGGGCCGAATATCTTCATTCGCAACTACACGGCCATCAAAAGTGACTCACGGAGTGTGTTTAGCTTGCTTACTTTTGGGTAAATCCGTGGCAAGCCCATACACTCGTGAGTTACTTTTGTTGACCGTGTAGAGAATCAAAACAAAAATATCAGACGTAAACAATAACAATGCCACGAGCGGCCCGCCAGGAACTGTCATCAAAACGTCTCGTAAAATGGCTTATAATCTACGAAAATCAATTATTATTTCTTTCATGTGTTTCACTTACCCGCATAGAAAAATTCCATTTCTAGAACAGTTCAAACTTCACTGACACCTTACTAGCTATGTTAACTTTACACAAAATAGTTTTGTTATGGTTTATGGAATGTAATAAACATTAAAGAAACACTACTTTCAACTGTTACAGTTTCTGGTATGTTCCAGCTAAATTTTGTTACGGTTGATCTACTACACTGAACTGTTACAAAACATTACGAATAAAAGTTGTAAACAACTTGTACAACACTTACATGTTTCGATTATGGTTGCTTTATGTTTTTACAATTGGTACAAACAGAAGAAAACGCTTTTGATTGAAACGGTGCTCGTGAGTTTATTGTGTTGTTTTGTTCGTTATTTTATTTTTAAAACCCTTGGTAATATTAGCTTAAAGTATAAAATATTTCTTAAAAGCACATGCATTTTTTACACAAATATTCAGTGCTAACAGCGGTTTACATGTGAAGGAGATTTCGATGCTGGTGGCTCACATCATCCAAAAAGGAAATCGAAGCAGGTTCGTTTTGCCGGGGCCTTTTTATCTTCCAGAAATGGAATGGAGTTTGTTTTGCAGGGCAAATTTATTTTTTTATTCATTTATATTAAGATCAATAAACATGTTACCAACAGCAAGGGAGGTATCCACAAAAAGAAATCTTGTAAATCACATTAAAATTAAATAACAACCAATGACGGCTGTATTCCGGATAAGCTACGACAGTATTTATTATAACGTCAATAAGTATGGTAATTTATACCATTTCATAGTATATCATGAAGTTAACAACAATGGTTGGTTTAAACCTTACTACCTTATTCGAAAGTTAATGGAAATAGTTTCACATATCCAACAAGAACCTTTTCTGATGTGGTAAGGTTATAGTTGATTTGCAAAAAATGTATGGGAAAAAGCGAGATTTCGTATGGTGAACGTTCTTAACCACCCATTGTTCGTATGGTTGGGTCTTCGAAAACCTTAATCAATATGGTCAAAACATTATCTAGGTATGGTTTGATTAAAGTTGACTAAACCTTTCTCATTATGGTTTTCGGAGGAAGATAAACCATTTTCAATGTGGTAATCGTATGGTTGTGATTTATGCGGGTATACCACAAACGAAGTGACAGACGACTAACTGGCCAAGAAATCCATTTAAATAATGTGGTTCACTGTAATAGAATTTTCTTGGAAGCTTGTGCCATCATTCACCAGATGGGTTAGTTTTTTTGTTTTGATTTGAACATAGTTGATTTTGTGTACAATGATTCTTTGACAGTGTGCAAAGAGTGTATCATTTTGTAATTTTTTTATGCATTTCAGTTTTGAGAAGAGTGAAAGAGATAGAACCAAAACATTCTAATACATTTGGTGAAAATGCTAGTACAATCCAGTAGTAGCAACAATCAATACGAAACTAACGATTTTAAATTGGCTCACTACTTGACTAGCCTATTGGTCCCAAGCAAATCGATTAACGTATCCCATTCTACTATAAATTCCAGTACTACACTATGTTTGTTTTGATTCGCTATGAAAGTTTGACAGATAAAATGAGGGGTGATTTGATTTTCCTATGTTTCGAGGGGTGAATCGATTAGCTTGGGACCGAAGATAGTACCAGAGCTGAGCCAAAAAGTTGAGCACGTTTCTTCTGGACCTACTAGTCTTAGAGTTACCTCTATGGTAGTAGCAACAATCAATACGAAACTAACGATTTTAAATTGTCTCACCACTTTAGTAGCCTATTGGTCCCAAGCAAACGATTAACGTACCCTATTCTAGTTGAAATTCTATTACTACACTATGTTTGTTTTGATTCGCTATGAAAGTTTGACAGATAACATCAGGGGTGTGTGGATTCATGCAGAACATGCAGGGGTGAGTGAAATAGCTTGGGACTGCTTGGGACCGTTGTTCTGGTACTGAGTGAGCCAAAAATAATAATGATTTTCTTCGGGACCCAGTGGTCTTAGAGTTACCTCTATGGTAGTAGTGTTGCCATGTAGTACAATCCAGTAGTAGTGGTGCTGCCATGTGGTACACTGAAAAATTGAAATTGCAAGTTAGTCACCAAAGTTTTCGAGCCGCTCCGTCTGTCACTTCGTTTGTGCTTATACCAACAATCAATACGAAACTAACAATTTTAAATTGGCTCACTACTTGACTAGCCTAGTGACGTTTAACGCACGCACACTAGCGGGAGCAACGCCGTGTGAAGTTGTTTATTATTTTCCTCTGGGCTAACAAAAAAAAAGTGTGAAAGTTGATCTGTCAAAATGAGTTTGACATCGATTTGTTATGTATTTTCCTCGGATATTCACTAACACGCTCTCACATATCGCACAAGTACAACCGAACGTGAAAATCTTTATTGGTCCCAAGCAAACGATTAACGTACACCATTCTATTTGAAATTCTACTGCTACACAATGCAGGGGAAACATGTCAGAAGGGCATAGCTCGAAACGTAAACAATGACTTTGAACGTCGATTTCTCTTGAATGACCACACACCCACGGAATCTGATTACACTAGCTCATAGAACAAACATTTCTCTGTCAGATGATTTACTTTGTTTGATTCGGTATGTAGTCAGTCGTAAGTCATTGTTTACGTTTCGAGTTAGACCCTTCTGACATGATTCCCCTGAATGTTTGTTTTGGTTCGCTATGGAAGTTTGACAGATAAAATGAGGGGTTAGTGGATTTTACTATGTTTCGAGGGGTGAATCGATTAGCTTGGGACAGAAGATAGTACCAGAGGTGAGCCAAAAAGTTGAGCACGTTATTTCGGGACCGTCTATAGTCTTAGAGTTACCTCTATGGTACTACGCCAACGTTTTTGACGCAGCATGGTAACATCAACAACAGTTGTATTCATTTCAAATACAATATTCGCTCTACCGAAATTTAGTGGTAATTTGTTTTCATGTTTAACCAACGAAATAGTAGTGGTTACTAGAAATACTAGAAGGAGAAATGAGCGGAGAGAATTTTTTGAGCCAAATGAACTGTCAAAATCTGAGCCAAACGAACTTTCCTATTAGATTTTTTCCGAGGATTTCTTAAGGCCGGCGCACAATAGATACGTTTTCGGGTTTTTTGACAGTTAGCCCATGCATTATCTGTCAAAAAACCCGAAAACGTATCTATTGTGCGCCGGCCTTTATTCTTACTAGATTAAATGTGAGAGTATTGCAATGGAACAGAAATTCAATCACCTTTATGTTTCGTGTGCTTCTCAAACTCAACTAGTTTTTGGAACCGAAAGCAATATTCTAGCTTTATTGAGTAATTGATCTTAGTTGGCTCATTAATGGCACCAAAAAATGAGCAAAATATTGCGATGCAATCAATTATTAATTTACACGTAAATCGAATCAAAAGTAAAAGCACAAACGAAGTGACAGACGACTAACTGGCGAAGAAATCCATTAAAATAATGTGGTTCACTGTAATAGAATTTTCTTGGAAGCTTGTGCCATCATCCACCAGATGGGTTAGTTTTTTTGTTTTGATTTGAACAAAGTTGATTTTGTGTATATTGATTCTTTGACAGTGTGCAAAGAGTGTGTCATTTTGTCATTTTTTTATGCATTTCAGTTTTGAGTAGAGTGAAAGAGATAGAAACAAAACATTCTAATACATTTGGTGAAAATGCTAGTACAATCCAGTAGTAGTGTTGCCATGTGGTACAATCCAGTAGTAGTGGTGTTGCCATGTGATACACTGAAAAATTGAAATAGCAGGTTAGTCACCAAAGTTTTCGAGCCGCTCCGTCTGTCACTTCGTTTGTGGTAAAAGTCATGTGAAATGCTAAGTTTTAGCAACCCTAATAAACAAATACTATAAACGGACTGTATCCCGGATGGGTAAACTATCCCACAAATGGTTTGGATTATACGAGGGATGATACCCCTAACACGTCGTTAAGCTCTCTTTTATGGTTATTTTTTATTAGAGAAGGGTTGCAAGATAATTTAGATACAAATCCCTGCTGCCGAATTGTATTTTGTTTTCTCCGCCTATCTCTCCCTCTGAGTATTTCTAGTGGTTACCATGCACGCTAACTTGAAAGTACTCATCAATGAGTAAAAAAAGACCCATTTTGAAGAAAAGTGGCTTAACTCATTAATGATTAAACAATTTTACCCATTAATGAGTATCTGTTACCCATTAGTGATTAACAATTACTCATTAATGGGTAACAGATACTCATTAATGGGTAAAAAATTTACTCATTTAATGAGTTAAGCCACTTTTCTTCAAAATGGGTCTTTTTCAACCATTAATGGGTATTTTCAAGTTAGCGTGTGGGACTGTTGGATTGACACTGATACCTCGATTTTGTTTACCTTTGTTACATTGGACGTAATGAAAATTTGCTCTTGAAATGATCATGAAATTAGAAGTAATAATAAATGAGAATTAAAGTTTGAAAAATGATGGCCCTTCTATATACCGCTAGGTGCGCTGATGTTCACAAAAATAATATGGAGCCACTTTTGGATCCGAAATTCCATTCCTGTTCTGTGCTAACGGAGTCGAGGATTGCATGCAATTTCGACAAAATAAAAGAAGGTATTCCATTTGATGTCACAACATTTTTTGGCGCGTAACGTTCCAATCCAAGTTTCGTTGTTTTGTTTTCAGAAGAAGCTGATCGCTTATTTAGCTGTGAATTTATTTAATTGTTATTGTAATTGTAGCGTTCCGGGTTCAGAAACATTCAATAGAATATTCAAGTAAGAAACTCATCATTTGATCCCCTAACCAGCAGCATAACCATCTCAAGATCTGCCACAGAATGTCTCACTTGGACGCCCTGTTTGGAGACACGTACGAATTCGGCAACGAAAACGACGGTGAGATTCTTTCCGATGGTGAAGCTCAAAATGCAGACGACGATCTGGATAATCCGAATTCCAACGGTGACGACGGGGAATCCAAACCGATTAAAGTCGAGCCAAAGAAGAAAACCATTCGAAATCCCCGATTGGCACTGAACGCAGCGCTGCTTTGTGGTCCCAGGGGAATCATGGATATGGAAAACTACTACAAAGAAATTAAATTCAAAGGTAAAGGACATGAGAAGGACGATCTGGATGCTGTCATGAAAAGAATGCAACACTGGGCGCATCGAATGTTTCCCAAGTATGGACTGGATGATAGCTTGGCCGCTATCGAAAACTTGGGTCGGAAGAAACAGACGCAATCGTACATGAACAAGTATCGGATGGGGCTGCTTGAGCCGGAAGTACCAGCAATAGATGACGATAAGGAGGACGAAGAATTGGCGTACGAGTCGAATGCTCTAAATCAACCGCTCGATCCACTGGACAGCATGTTGGAGGAGCAAATAGCCATTTCTCGGGCCGGAGCGAGTTTAAACACTTCCGGTGTCGCCAATCTGTCCGTGTCGGAGCGAAATTTCGACTCTTTGAAGGATTATGATTGCATTAGTGCACCTTCCTTTCCAACAACACCTGTCCATACTCCTAGTAGATCTTCTCCTGGACTATCGGAAGAAATACGAGCCAAAATAGCGGCCAATCGGCTGAAAGCTCTTGAACTTCGTAAAGCAAAAATGGCAGCAGTCGCTACTGCCTCTAGCACTGCCAACTTAACGACAGAAGTAATCTCTGAGGTCACAGAAAACCCTGAAAATGGAATGGAATAGCCTGTAATTATATTGATAAGCGTTAAGTGTAGGTATTAGTAATTTTACTATTTTCTTAATAAAATTAACCAGTTCCATAATCCAGTTCTATTCGATTCCTGAGACTATATTTTATCAAGTTCCTTCAAGGCGAACAGGAGTTATTGAATGTTGATTCATTTTTACGTTTCTATCCCCAGGGTTGCCATTACTTATATACAGTGATGTTCGATATAAAAGCACCGCATACCGATTTTTTTTTTTTTTTTTTTTTTTTTTTTTTTTTTTTTTTTTTTTTTTTTGGTATCAAGCTGGAGCTGCGTGACAGCTTAATTTTCAAGACTTGACCCATTTGAATAAATTTTGCTTCTATCTTTGACAATACAGCAGAAGGACTAGCCTATGTTGGCCGCTTGAACACTGGATTCCGTATGTATTGTTTCAAGATAGTTATAGAAAAAATGCTGTGACGTGTGCGCGTAGATACATCCGCGTAGTAAACCGATTGAATAAGTAAATCCGTTTCGAACGAAATATCTAAATTATGTAAGTTACGAAAACCGCGCGAATTCCGAAAGCCGTGCGAGACAACCGAAGCGAGAAAAAAAGGCTTATTATCATTTAAAGAGTGCCACCAAAATAAATGTGATAGCCTATGTTGGCAAGTTGATTAATTTTGGTTTCCTCCTTTGATATTCTACTTATTTACTACTGAGCTTTGTATCAAATTAGTTAATTTAAAGAACGTATCAATCATTTCAAGATTTCGCGACCGCACCGAACAAATTCTATAAGCTCAAAAGCGTTTGACAAGCTCTACCGAATTGCGTATCACTTCTGCGTAAGCTCCGTAGACGAAGGCGCGTTGAATCCGACAGTCGGCAAAGGTTTAACCTGTACCAACACCGCTTAAGGAACGACCTCGAGTCAGTGAAACCGTTTATAGTTAAACATCTAAATTACGTAAGATACGAAAATCGCGCAAATTGTGAACGCCACGCGAAACAACCGTAGAGAAAAAAAACAACTTATTATCACTTAAAGAGTGCCACCAAAATAAATGTGATAGCCTATGTTGGCAAGTTGATAAATTTTGGTTTCCTCCCTAAATATTCTACTTATTTTACTGTTGAGCTTTGTTTCAATTTAGTTATTTTACCGCACGTATCAATCATTTCAAGATTTCGCGACCGTACCGAACAAATTCTATACTACAGAAGCTCAAAAAAAAAAAAAAGACTTTTGGTGAGCTCTACCGCATTGCAAATCACTTCTGCGTAAGCTCCGTAGACGTAGGCGCGTTGATTCCGAAAGCCGCGAAAAGTTAAACATGCATCAATACCACATAAGGAAAGATCGATTTTACGTATGGTTTAGTTCATAGATTAACATTGATTGCTGTTTACAAATGTAAGTACTTGAACACTAAGAAATAAGTTAACTCAAATGCTTTAATCGCATATATAAGAGATTTCGCGTATTGAGAGAATTATATAGTAATCGAGTACAACAAACTCAGGGGAATACAATACCTCCAAAAGTTTAAAAGCTAATAACTGTCACATAACTCTACTTTTACTTTTTTCCTAAACTATTCCTTTCCTTGTTAATCTGCTAAATGCTATTGGTCTGCCTGCGTTTTCTTTTTTTTTTAAATTCAATACTAAATAAGAAGATTTATTCTACAACTATAAAGGTTAGTTGCCTCCCTAAGCGGACCACCCGCATCCTAATTCTTTTGTTAATCTACTTAATGTCATTAAACTTTCTGAAGTTTATTATTTAAATTCATTTGATGGTTATGATATCTCATTAGTCTAAATTAATAAATTATTAAAAGCTCTAAGTCACCTAATCAATCATAACCCATGCTTTATTAAGTACCTGCACTTGTGCTTGTAATCTAAAATTAAACGTGTTTCAAGTACTTTTGATTTTGACCTATACCTATTTATTATATCTTAGTTCGACCCAGGTGACACCCTCAAGTGACTAAAATGCTTCATTTTGAAGTTAGTTTCCTAGCTGATTTTAAATTATATAGGGTATATGCTCCAACTACGCTCACACGTTTCCACTATGTCGTCCCACAAAATTACGTATGGATATATCACAATAGAAGCACGCAACAGTGGAAATCCCGAGCCATAGTTCAAACATTTATCCCAAATCAAAATGAAGCACATATAAGATTAGTTACAATACCATGTACAAAAATGATGTTTAAAATTGTTCCCTGATGGATTGACCTGGTTGCAGCAGTTTGGATGTAATATTCAACGACTTTTTGTTTCTGTGTACCTACGTAAATTTCAAAAAGATCAGATAAGAATAAATGAATATTAAAGACGATTAACTCACCAGATGGCGAAAGGGTTAAAATGGTAATGACGTTTTGATATCTGTCAAATTGCATGACATTTTTTTAGTGCATCATCATTTTTGCACAAGCCGGCGCCGGTGGTGTAGTGGTAGGCGTGACTGCTTTCTAACACCCCGATGGGTCTGGGTTCAATCCCAGCCGAGATCGGTGGGATTTTTCTGAGGCATAAAATTCTTCGGAAGGGAAGTAAAGCCGTTGGTCCCGGCCCATGTGTGTTGAATGGGTGCGACATCCTACGCAGGTGTGGAAGCTGCCTTCCTGCACATTTGATTGCCGTCAATGGATGGCAATCGATATTCGTCGGTGATTGGCACTAGATTGCGGAACAGAGACCGACGTTAAATAAAGAAAAAAGAAATAAAAAAAATCATTTTTGCACAGACAAACAGACATAACACATTGAATATTTCTCACTGTAAAACATCTTCGCTAAAACATATCCATCATCTGTTGAGTACACTGTGGTGAGTAGTAAGCTGAACAGATGGCGGTAGTGTGAAAACGTCAAACGCAAGGGAATTGACTGTGCGCGCCTGTG
This sequence comes from Ochlerotatus camptorhynchus, assembly GCF_037179485.1. NCBI lineage: Eukaryota > Metazoa > Arthropoda > Insecta > Diptera > Culicidae > Ochlerotatus > Ochlerotatus camptorhynchus. The sequence continues at coordinate 2,018,023 of NW_027040855.1, read as the reverse complement.
CACCACTGTGATTTTTGCGGATCTTAAAACTAGGTGTCGTATGATCAGTTTTGTCTTTGCTTTGATTTGCCAATTGGTACACCACAGACAAACAGACATAACTCTGTTCATTGAACAAGCATTTAACGGTAAATGTAAAAGTATCTTAGTTGGTAGTACCACAGCGCGCATAGGCAATTCCCTTGCGTTTGACGTTTGCACACTACCGCCATCTATTCAGCGTACTGCCCACCACAGTGTACTCAACAGATGGCGATAATGTTTTAGCGACCATGTTTTACAGTGAGAAATATTCAATTTGTTATGTCTGGTGATCCTGAATAGAGCCGTGTTAATTTTCATTGCAATGTCATTGAAAGATAATGAAAATGCGTTTTTGACGTAGGACTACGTCTGTCATTTCTATATGGGGCTACACTTTATGAAAACCGAAAATGGAACATGTACGAAATTATGAAAAAGATTTCGAACCCCAAGCAACCTAAAGTTCGGATTTTACTTGAGGAACGAACCTAAAAGTTCACATCTGGTTCAAACGGAACTTTCTTGCTTATTAACAAGGCACTACACGTACAAACAGAACTTAATGCTCTTTAAAGTACCGCCAATATTTATTGGAATCTTGAAAGTTCAACAGAAGTTTCTTGTTCCCATTCAGTTGAACTGTGATGTTCACAAAAAGTTAATAAAGAACTTGTTTCGAACCTCTAACACAAAGTCCAATCTTAGTACTAACCGTACTTTAAAGCAGCGCGATAGTTCACAATTAAGCTATGTTGAACTTCTTTCAGACTTTAAAGTACACGTAAAGTTCTAGATAAGACTTTGCAACAACTTAAGAAAAATGTAAACAAAGTTCGAAGGAAGTTCGACTTGAACCTTGACTTGAACTTGTAAACAACTTTAGAAATGTCAATTTAAGAAATGTTGTTTACGTTTGAAGAGTAAAACGGTGTTCTGCTCCAATCTTGAATATAGGTACAAAAGCGTAAAATGGATTTTTCGAAAACGATAAAAAAGAATGGCTTATTTTATTATCATCGCAATAAACTGTTGGCGAAATGGGAAGCGGAAAACAAAGCTGCCGATCAAACAGGTAATATATTATCTTGTAAGTTTTTGTTAATAGCAAATACCTAGGCAAATACTCTTATTTATTTTACAGGAAAACAACAGCCTACCACATCTAAGCATGCTTCGATACAAAAAGAAATTGAAACAGATTTTCAAAGAAATACTGTAACATCCGAAGAAGTTAAACCTGAAGACGACGACAGTGAAATTGAGGATTTTTTTGAGATTGACGACGACTCATTCGATGATTCAGGTCCATGATTCGAAAAAGAGCAATATAGTGATGCATTGGATCAAATGTATTTAAGTGAATGCATTAGATATTGGGCTCTCAAAACTAATCAGTCACATGAATCCATAAATCTGATTATGGAAATAATCAGAAGGAAAACTAACGGGAAAAGGTTACCCCGCTCCGCAAGAACCTTATTGAAAACATCCCGGCAAGCAACTTCCGAAATTGTTGAAATTGCTGGTGGACAATATTGGTACCAAGGTATCAAGCAATGCCTGAGTGATTTTTTCCGGTAAGATAAAATTGTGCGCTTTTCTTGTTTAACACAAAGAAAAGGCATATAATTGTTTATCTCTGCACTCTCTTCTTAATATTCTCCTAAATAAAGCAAAAGAAGAAGTACTTTATACACCTGTTTTATTCTTCATCTACAGGTTTACAGAACAGTCACTGAACATCTTGATAAACATAAACATTGATGGAATTCCACTCTTCAAAAGCAGCAAGATACAATTTTGGCCTATATTGTTCAATATTTCGGAAATGCCTGAAATTGCACCGATGACGATTGCTATATTTTATGGAAAAACCAAGCCGACTAGTCTTGATGGTTTCTTGAAGCAATTGGTCGATGAGTTGATCGATGTGCTTAATCGTGGAATATTAATCAACAACTACAAAATTAATGTTAAATTAAGATGTTTTATTTGTGACTCACCCGCACGTGCGTTTCTAAAAGGTTAGCTTAGTTTGGTGTTGATTTATTAAAATTAATGATCAAACTTTTTTTTTAGGTGTTGCTAGTTTTAACTCGAAGAATGGTTGTCTGAAATGCGTGGGTGAAGGCGAGTACTCACATGAATCTCGAACGGTTGTCTTCACGTCGATCAGTAGTGCAAAACGAACAGATCAAAAGTTTAGGCAAAATGCATACAATCATCATCAAAAGGCTACTACACCTTTGATAAAAGTACCTAGCTTAAATCTGATTGAAGACATTATCGTAGGAGATCGATTGCACTTGATTGATCTAGGGGTCATGAAACGGTTGCTTCTTGGATGGAGAGATGGAACTTTGGGTTATGAAACGAAATTATCATCGCAACAAACTGAACAAATATCGCAGATGTTAGGTGGTATACAGTTGCTCTTCGAAATTCACCGTAAGTTACGCGGGATGGACTGTTTGTCCTTTTGGAAGGGGTCCGAGTTCAGCAGCTTCTTACATTATGCCAGTATAGTAGTACTTAAAGAGTTTCTTCCAACCGACAATTATCACCACTTCCTGCTTTTGTTCTGCTCGATTACAATGTTGTCCTCAAATTACTATAAAGCAAACTGGCACGTTGCTAGGAAAATGTTGGAAACATTTGTCACTAAGTACATGGAACTTTATGGAGAGCAATTTTTGACTAGCAATGTGCATAATCTCCAGCATATTGTGGATGAAGTTGAGCGATTTGGACCGTTATCTTCGTTTTCTGCATATCCGTTTGAAAATGCTCTGCAGCGAATGAAACACCTTCTTCGAAGTGGATGGAAGAGCCTTGAACAAGCCGTCAACAGGTTGTCCGAAATTAATTCTAAGGACTATTATACCACCCGGAAATCACGTGAAACACAACAGCGAAATTATCCTTGTATTAGAACCTGTGGAAACAAAAAAGTTATTGATATAAATGAGGACTGTTTCTTGAACAATTCCCACAAGAACGCTTGGTTTCTTACCCACACAAACCAAATAGTGTGCTTCGATCATGTTTTGGAAACACCTCAGCTGCAAATCAACGGAAAAGTCTTAGTATCAAAGAAAGATTTTTTCACCTATCCATTTCCTTCATCTGTTTTGAACATATATCTTGGTAATGAAAAAAGTTTATCTTGTGTCGATTCGAAGTTTAGCTGCAGTGATATTAAAAGTAAACTGGTTGCAGTTGAGTACAATGGTAGCCATGTATTTATTCCTTTGATACATACATTAATTAAATCAAATAACTTGTAAAATGCAAATTATGAGCTGGGAATTAAAAATTAAAAAAAAAAAACAATTAAAATCCTTTTCACCATCGAATCATTCAAAATGTCGAATCGGATGGAGTATCAGCATGGTACTCTACGCGTCCGATGAATCAACGTCCGAATCAGATTCACTGCGAATGTGCGAATTGCTAGTGTTGCGAATATGCGAATGACTACGTTCATCATCCTGTCCGTTCAATACAATTGATGGAATAAAGATCGACCCAGCATCACTTTCAAATTCAACTTCTTGTTCATCAGTCTCTCGTTGTTGTTTTCTTCTTCTTACATGTCTGGTTCCTCGACGCATGCCAGTAGCGATCAAGCGTTTAAGAGAGTTTTTGAGTTTTCTCATGAAAAAACTTGCCAGCTTCTGATGGGTGACTACTTCTGCTTCATCGGTTCCAATCTGTTGAAATAGTTGCAGAATATTGCGGTTCGGCATTATAGCTGTTCCTTGTAGTTTTTTATGCACAGATATTATTTAGGTTGTATTTGTATGAATGTAGATCCCCATCCCGAAATCGACATTCAAGCATAGAGGTAACTCTAAGACTAGAAGGTCCCGAAATAACGTGCTCAACTTTTTGGCTCAGCTCTGGTACTCTCTTCGGTCCCAAGCTAATCGATTCACCCCTCGAAACATAGGAAAAACCTAAGAGAAGAGGTGACAACCCGGAAAAAAATAACCATACAATTACCATAAAATAAAATACAATTACATCCAAATCTATGCCCAACAATCGATCTTATTGTGCGTATATTGTACAAGAAATTTTAACATATTGTTATTAAAATAAATGTACAATACATTCCATATAGTAAGAGTTTTCAACAATAGAACAGCAATACAATTAATGGTAATTGGCTCAAGTTTGTTCGGGAAATAGTGATTTTTCGTATGGTTAAGATACATAACAACCCCCTTGTTCTATTGTATATTTTCACATTTACTATAGATTCTATTGTGGAAACAATACATTCTATTGTTATTTTATCGTTGTGGAGAATGCGATTTATTGTAAATACAATAAATTCTATTGTATGGTTACAATACATTTCATTGTATCTCCATGGTTCTTTTTTTTACGGGAATACGGGGGCGAAAAAGAACCACTTTTCTATCAAACGTGAACCAGCTCCTGATTGGCCGATTTCATGTGTGTAAGATAGAGATAGAGATAGATAAAGATAGAGATAGAAATAAAAGAGGAAGAAGCCAATTGTCACCTCTTCCTCTTAGGGAAAAACCAATAATCCCTCATTTTATATGTCAAACTTTCACAGCTAATCAAAGCAAGCATTGCGTAGTACTAGAATTTCGACTACAATAGAGTACGTTAATCGTTTGCTTGGGACAAATAGGCTAGTCAAGAAGTGAGCCAATTTAAAATCGTTAGTTTCGTATTGATTGTTGGTTCAAGTCAGTCTGCTGGATATACTGGATTATGTTGGGGACTCGGTGCTAGCGGATTTAGAGACCTAGCATATTGTGTCCTTGGCTATACTAAAGAGACTGGAATATACAAAGAGACGACATCTGATCCCTGTGAAAATAAATCATCTAGCAACCATGTTACGAGATACGCGCAACACTGTCATTATACAAACTTCGCTTGACTTTTGTTTTGGTCGCGGTTGCTCCGTTTGTTATTATTGCAAAAATATCTTGTTTAAAAAATCAACAAATATTAAAGATGAAGTGCATGGCACCGTATTGCAGCAATAGAACAACGCCGGGATTCAAAAACATAGCCTTCTTCCGGTTCCCGGCCGACCCTAAACTTAGAGCAAAATGGCTGATATTCTGTGGCCATTCGGTTGATTTCTGCCTCACGGATAGCAGTCGCCTGTGTAGCGTAAGTTGATAAATACATTAAAAGCTAAATTTAACAGATTGTGATTGTCTGATTGCGGTAAATTGCAGTTCCATTTCGGTCAAGAGGATATTTATTTTGCCTCAGAAATAAAGACGCATGAAACATTCGGCGGTGAAGATATCACTATGCTAACAACTTCTGTGGAGAGGTCAGATGCTTCTATCGAATCTTTGGAATTTCGTGCTGGTCCCGCCATACCTCTCGACGAAGAACATCATTCCAATTCCATCGAGCATGAACGGATTTGCGCAAGAACTAAAAAAATGTATGAAGCGTAAGTATATATAATCGTCTATTTCCTGTTTGTGAATGGTAGCCATAATTATTTATTTTAGGCAAATAAGCGAGCTTGAACTCAAATGCAGATCTTTGAAGCATATTGTAAAATCCCAAGAGAAGCAAAACAACCAACATGAGCTAGCATTAAAGGCTTTAAACAAGACATTCAATACCGACCAGGTTGAAGTATTATTGTACGATAAGCAGCGACCTAAGAAATGGAGCAATGCAACAATTACCGAAAGCCTGAAAACAAAATTCGCGTGTGGAAAAAAAGGATGTGAGAATGAGCGTCAAAAGTATCCTATTCCATCGGAGCGAACATTGCAAAGAAGGATGGAAGATATACACCCATATTCTTGTTTTCGTTCGAACCGTATTTTCCATACAAAAAACTTTTTTTTTTGTATGGAAAATACGGTTCGAACGAAAACAAGAATACGGGTGATAGGCTTCGAAAGTGGGATATTGTACGGTGTGGTAGAGCTTCTGAGGTTGAAAGTCAACACGATGAAAGATGCTGACTTGGACTGTGGCATCGTGTTCGACGAAATGTCTATCGAGGATGCCCGATCATATTGTATTTCATCTGGAAAGTTCTATGGGAACGTGACAACAGAAGATCAAAGCGTTTTGGCCAGCCATGCTCTAGTATTTATGCTAGTAGGAATCAGGAGTAGGTGGAAACAGGTAGTAGCATTCCATTTTACAGGCAACAGTGTGTCGGAAAAAATACTCAAGAACATTCTATGGGACATAATCTTCAAAGTGGAAGCCATAGGATGCAAAGTACACTTTATAACATCCGATTGTGCTCCAGGCAATAAAAAATTATGGAACGACATTGGCTTGAAGTTCCACAAGGCTGATGTATTGAGCAGTACCCCAATTACGCATCCTGTTGATCATAAGCGAACGTTGGAAGTCATGCCGGACGTAGTACATGTGTTCAAATCAGCAGTGCAAGGTTGGGTCAACAATGAAGTTCTTTATTTACCACCGGAAGTAGTGACAGCAAACAATTTGTGCACATCGGAGGTAAACATACACCACATTGCGGAACTTGTAAATTTTGAGAAACATAATCTCCTGAAAGTGGCATCGAAGTTGAAACCAGACGATGTGGACTTCAAAAAGAAGAGTAAATACGACGCGATGAAGGTGATCAACTCACAGAAATTTGTGAACACCAATGTTTCTGCAGCACTTCGTTTTTACAGCCAATTGGCAAACCGCCCTGAAGTTATTGCCACTGCATATTTCATAGAATGTCTTTCTAAATGGTTCAATTTGTCGTCGAATAGAAAATTTTGCATGGTTCTGGGTAAAAGCAAGTATCGTAATTCACTATCAGTATATGTTTTATGTTGTAATGTACATATTCATATTTTACAGGTAAACCAGAAGTTTACAAAGAAACACTAAAGTTCCTTTGTTTCTTCAAGAGCATGATACATTCAGTAGGGGTAGGCTATCAAGGAAAGTGGAAACCGTGGCAATCATCCATCATTCTAGCCACAAATTCTATTTTACGACTACAGGACTATTTTTTGAATAGGAGAAATTATTCATTTTTATTAACTGCTCGTTTTACCCAGGACTGTATTGAAAATCTGTTTTCACAAATTCGTGTTAGGCAAAAGAGGCCAACGGCATTACAGTTCAGGAACCTATTAAAATCAATCTGTATATCGCAATATTTAACTGATGTACCTGGGTCATCATACGATCCTGACGATAGGGAATGGCTTATTGACTTCCCGAGCAATGTTCATCATCTAGCGCAGAAAAAGGAATCTGAAAAGGAAAATATGTGCCTGCCTGTTGCTGTACCATCTGATCTACCTATTGCACCACCAGTATTACATACACTGAATGAGTCAGAACGGAATGTGCTGTACCATATTTCAGGATTAATCATACGTAAGGTAGCTAAGAAGGGGTCGGTTTGTACTATTTGCGTGAGCAAATGTATTTCAACTCAGCCATACTTAGCCAATTTCAGTAAATTCACAATACTGAAGGACTTTACGGGACACGCCTTAATTTATGCTAATGAAGAAACGTTTTTATTTTTCGTTAATTTGGAAACAATTATAAGGAGACATGTAAACACATCAGATGCTGACGAAATTAATTAATTTGAAAAGCTTGTAGCTATAATGGACTTAGTTCAGACGCATCATTTCATAGACTGTCACAACATTAAGGGTAAATTGATTAGAAAATTTGCTCTATTCAGGTTAAAAACGTTGGAACCCAATAAGAATCGCAAGAATAAATTTGACAGCAAATCAATGGCTCTGTAATAACATTTGAATGACCATGTCATGTAAAAATACATGCAAAATATATATATATATATATATATTTCTACCAGCAATGTATTACAATTTATTTTCTTCTTCACGAAACTTTACAATTTTCAGACTTCCACTCTCTTTCCTAGCAAATCATAAAAAAATACATTTCCTCTGCACTTCCACCAATTTATTTCAACCTCATCTTTGAACTACTGTGTGACCTCCGGTTTTATACTAAACGCAAATAATGAAAGCGATTCCAAAGTGCCGAAGAATGTAAATACCTAGTGGTTTTTTGTTTTTCTTCTGCTCCATTCCGATTTTCGTTTGTTTCAACTGTTCCATTCGTTTTGCTTTGATAGTTTAAAATAGGTAACCAATATAGTTCAAGCGATTTCATCTTTTGTTCTGTTTATTTTTAGAGATTTTACCTGTTAATACCCGGGAACTCGAATAAAACAGATAACAATACTTCCCCAACAATTAACATACATTTTTTAGTTTGGCAGGTCTCGTGCTCGATTGGAATGACACTGACAGATAAAGTGGAATTCCAATCGGAACATGTCGTCTCTTTGTATATTCCAGTCTCTTTAGGCTATACCAATAGATCAGCAGCAAAACAAGAATTGAGGGGAATGGGTTTGGGCTGCAAAGTTTCCATCCTGGGGAGGGGCCACATTAAATTAATCTCAAATTACCCCACGACAACAAACTTTGCGACTTATATAGAGACTTATATTCACCAAAGTCTGCTTCAACAAAATGATGGGAGCCTATCCGCTCTGTCCCTGATCCGTAAGCAACCTTTCTCCACTGCACGAATTTGTTGCATCCCTGGATAATGCAACGATCCTGCAACAAACATAAGAATGTTAAGTGTTGGAGCTAAAAGAGCCTAAAAAATGAACCTATTTTCCTGATTGCAAGCAGTGACATCATTGAAGTCATTTGTCATTTTGAAGAAGGCCACTTTTCCTACAACTTTACAAAGCTTTATGATCACCAACAACGTAAAACGCAAGACAAATTTTCAATTTAAAATGTGAAAACTCTGATCTCAGTCACGTTTGACAGATGTTTACATTTTTATCGCCACTACGACAACAGCGGGTGGCCAGTGGTTGGTTGGATTTCACTATTGAAGAGTCAATCGTCACTGATTCTTCAATTGTTATCCTCACTTTCGGACCATAAATACTCGTGCAAATAGAATGGACTATGAGACAGTGAGCATGCATAAGGGCCTATACGCGATGATCGATTCTCTTCGTCGATTTTCTCTTTTGTAAATAACTCGCTAGAATTAACGTTTCTCGGTGCGTTTGCTGTTGCTTTTGATAGCCAATACAACCTGTTACTACTCTGCATTGAACAAATTCTAGAAAATTGTTTCGCTTAGCTGTAGCAATGCAAAGAGAAAATCGATGAAGAGAATCGATCATCGCGTATTCGCCCTTATTCATGCTCACTGTCGATTAGGACATCGAAATATAGCGGTTATTAATTAAAATTTTTAAACCTTTGATATCGATAAGCTTGAAAACATTCTGGCAACGCTGAGTCAGAGGGCATTGGGAATACCTTCTTTGCGTTTATCAGTGCGTAAATATAACGTGACAGTTATAAATACATAAACAAAAAATATTGTTTACATGTTTTTCATGAAAGTTCAGAAACAACGTATACGTACTGCGAAAAGATCGTGAACCAAACAATCATCTATTTTTAGTGATATTTGCGTCAGTTTCGCTTGTACCTAAAAATATCCTGGCATCTGCCGGCTACACCCGGTTCAACATAACCGTTCGTTCGTTGGTTCTGCCTTTGTTTATGTGAATCCGTCTGCTGTTGGCACTTTTTTGCGTCATATGCAGGCAGGTACCTAGGTATGTTACAGTAGATAAACGTATAAGATCAAAGATCGCTCTCGTTCGAGTTTCCTAGTGATTTATTAATAAATCTTGGCGGCAGAAGAAAAACATAAACTACATTCGTCTTGCTCGATAATTGCCTCCGCCTAGACAACGATCACACAGGTTGAAATCGAAAGCGCCAAAACAGCGTGTAAGAATACCATATAGGGGTAGACGGGGCAAGATAGCCACCCTAAGATTTACATCATTTTTATATGGCATAATTGCCAAAATTGTCTACTCTAGTCGTTAATTGATGTGTGTTCTAGTACCTGCCTGCAAATTTTCCATTTATTTCCAATAAATCAAAAAGTTACTTTTTACACCGTTGTCAGATACCCCGGGGGAAGATGAGCATCCCTACGGAGCAAGACTAGCACATTAACAGAAGTGGGTTTTACCGTGCCAGCTCCATATTTTAGAGATGAACTAGCCTAAGGCTAAAAATCTCTTAAATAAAGAAAAAAAAAAAAAAAAAGTTCCATATTTGACGCGTTCCTGATAATGACGGACTCGTCTATGCTTTATCGCATCTCTATTTTGACAAGATATTTTTTAAACTTTATTTCACCATCATCCCTAGAGCACTGGAACTAATATTTGCAGAAGTAACATTTCAAAAATAATGATAGAAAATAGTCGAACATTATTGAGTGCGTCGATTTAGGAGCCGCTTAGAATATGTTTTTTTTTAATAGTATAGATTTATATTATTTAGCTTATCAAACCGAAATGCCAGCACCAGGATGAAAAATTAACTGAAGGAATATTTCTAAATTATTTTTGGAACGTTACATCTTTGGATCATTGTTGAAATGTACGTATGAAAATCAAGAAAAATTCTAAAAAGCGCATTTTAATTGCGATTGAAACTAATGGGGTTCTACGGTATTAGATTGTTGATGCAAGTTTTAAGGGTGCTCATCTCGTCCCGGGTGGTGATGTTGCCCCGTCTACCCCTATCATATAACATGGACTGCATCAGCGGGACGGTGTGCCAGAATATGGGCTAACGTTCAACAGACTGTTGATTCATAATTTCTTAGTCTTTAGCGTATTGTATTGTACCAACTGGTATTGTACACCAAAATCATGCGCAACACGCACCGTCCATTTAGGATGTTATAAAATTGTTTTAATTCTGTTTCAGCCATCACACGGTGCTCCCTCATAAGCGCTCATTCGCGTGCCGGTTGTTGGGCAGGTTGGATTTGCGTCTAGTGGCTGTGTACCGAAGACAAGCTAAAGATTCTGTTTTAGATTTTTAAGGTGAGAAAAATGAAAAAGATTTTCCACAAAAGAGGTAGTACGATACTCACAGAGAAGCCGTTTGCTTGCGTTTTGCAATCGCGTTATCGCGCCGAACGTTGTGATAAATGTTTCAAATTGTGAGTATTCCTATGAACCTTGGGAATGCAAGTGATTTTTAAAGATGCGTTTTTTTTTCTATAGCGAGAAGGTATTGAAATGTTCCAACTGCTTGTACGTGCGGTACTGTAACCGATTTTGCCAGAAGGAAGCATGGTCAGATCATCAGGACGAATGTGAAAAACTGAAAGCGGTTGGCTCCCGGACGGTGCCGGATGCCGCACTAATGATGTCTCGCATAATCAGGAAGTTGCACAAAGGAGGCGACTTTCAGAAGGGTTTCTACACCGCCAAATTCTACCGTCGATTCGGAAATCTCATGACGCGTGAGCCACCCTTTCACCTTTAGTACCGCCCCTACTCTCCTCGTATATAAATATGCATCTCTATTTTTCACATCACCGACATTTTCGACCCATTTTGCGTTACACTCGTAAGGTGATACTCGTCATATTTTCCTCAAACGTAAAGCTTTTGTCGCTCATTTTTGACTCACTAAACAAGATGCGTTAGAATGAAAAAAAAAAGTAAGTTTGCTATTTTTGAACATCATCTACGAGAAAGAACCAAAATTAAAAGTACACCAACAACGAACGATTGACGTGCAGTATTGCACGCATTTAAAAAAATCCAAAACTGCCAAATGACTGCGAAGACGTCCGTGATCATCGATCTCGGATACCGAATCAGGCGTAAGACTACAATGTAGTGTTTTTGTTTTACTCGTTTTTTTTTTGATTTTTGCAGCGCGCAACAAAGTGTTACATTACGCTATGCGAGGAAGAATCGTATGTGGAAAGGAATGTGTGCTAATGCTTGATTTTCTGCCATCGTTTTGAGAACCATTTTCTCTTGGCTTTTTTAATTGATTTGTTACATACCATTCGATCGTTTTTTGGTTTTTCTCATCTCTGTATCAACTTTTTTTTTTTTCTTGAATTTACATAATAGGCTAAATTGGTCAGCGAAAGGTCATAACAACTGTCCCGAAATGTGCTAGCGCATTAGAAATTTTGGAATGATACAATGTCAGTTTATTTTTCGTTTTCGTAACATATTTTCGCAGATGAGGATGATATCAGAAAGGACAAGACACGCATGGAGCACTTTCAATCGTTGGTCGTGGTTCTGCGCTCATTGGTAGACGAAGCGGCCATGCCCAGTAATACCGAGCTGCTGCAAATCTTTGGAAAGGTATGTTAATTAATCGCATGTAGTTTGAAACGTTAATTTAAGTTAAGAATGCCGCGTTTGAATTAATATTGAAGATTCTAATGGCAGGGCTGATAGCAATCACTGCTGTTAAAAATAGTGATTTTAGTCACCATGTTGATGAAATAAGTGATCAAATAGTGACTTATAGTTGTAAAATAATGACTAAAAGTGACCTAAAAGTAAATTTTAATGAAAACTATTAGGAATTTCTGAGGAGCACAACTTCTGTGAGCTTCAGAGGAAAATTCCAAGGGGCATTATGAGCATAATTTCATAAAGTTTGTGGGAGAAAACGAATCCGGAGCATAAGCCTTGGAATTTTTTTGAAAATACCAAAAAGAGGATTACAATTAAATCTAACAATAACTCCAGGACATCTTCAAAGGAATTCGGAAAATGAATTCAGGAGAGTTTGCCAAACAAATTATGAGAAGAAATCTAAGAAATTTGTGAGTAGAAATGCCAATGAAGGAGACTTTCAATGTGAGTAGAATTCCAAGAGAAGGAGTGAGAAGGAAATCTGAAATTAATTCAATATAGGGAAAATGTCTCTAATGTTGGCCTATGGATCTAAGATTGGGCCCATCGCTAAAAATCTGCTATTTATCAATTTTATCTAGATGAACGCGTTATTGGGACGTTACTAATGGATATTTTTGGTTGCTTTTGAAAATTTAGTCGATTGCTGAATTTATGTATGGACCCAAAATAGGGACACTTAGGCCGACATTACCTGCATTTCCCCTATATTCGGAGAATCTTTCGAAAGGGTTTCTTATTGTGGAGAACTTCAAGGTAATTCCAAGGAAAACTAAAAAAAAATTGAATTCGGAGGATAGCTGCACCAAAATTTTGAGGAATATTTCAATGGAAATCTCCGTTGAATATGGAATAGACTATTCTGAAGTTTTCAGAAATACTTGAAAGTTCTCAAATTTTTCCTGAAATTGATAAAACTGTCTTGAAGTTCTTTTGTAGTTTGAGAAACTAGCCTGAGCATCACAATACTTCTCATCAAATTCTTAGACTTCTTTAAAATTTATGTGACTTCTCTAATGTTAACGGAACTGCTCTGAGCTTCTGTTCTTTTCTGAAATTCTCAAAAGTTCTTTAAAGTTTTTGCACTTCTCATGAAGCTTGTTGTACTACGCTGAATTCAATTGAACCGTCCTAAACATGTTTAAGCTTCACTGAACTTCTGAACTTATGCGAAGACCTCAATTAACTTTATAACGTCTCAGAAGTTATTTGAAAATCAGGGAACTGCTTTAAATTTCCCATCAATTTTCTGAAACTGACCTCTCCCAGAAATTTCTCCAATTTTCGGAGCTTACAAAATTTCTTTCAAATGCTCTCGCATTTTGTTAATGTTCATAAATATTCCCGAAGTTCGCGGATAGATTTCTATGAAGTTCTCGAAATGTTTCTGAAGACCACTGTTTTTCGAAATTTCTAGAACTTTTGTGCTCCCCCAATGTGCATGGAATTCGAACGAAATAATTAATATAGTTCTATGATTTTCACTGAAGTTCTCAAGATTTTTCTAAAGTTCATGAAACTTCCATTAAATTATCGACACTAAATTAAAACTTTTTCAATAGTCTAGACTTTCCTGGTGTTATTAAAACTGCCTAAACGATTACTGAATTTCTTTAGTTCTCTAGACTGCCCCTGATTTATCAGTATTTTTTAAGAACCAGCTTACATGAAGTTCTCTAAATTTGTTAATAATCCGGCAATTTTTCTGATATATTTTCATAATTCCTTGACGCTTCTGACGTTTTTGGATCAATCATAGAATTCTTGAAATACCCGCCAATTCCACGGAACTCCTTGTAAGACACTGCAAATTTGCTTATGTCTTGATGTTCTCGATGCTTTCCTAAAGCTCTCAATTCCCGTAAGCACATTTAAATTTCCCGGAAATTCTCTGGACTTCTGTGAAGTTCCTGAAATATTTTTGAAGTATTCATAAATTCTCTGAAGGTACTTCCTTAAATTCTCGGAACATCTCGTAGGTTCTAGATTTTTTTCAGCACATCATGGAACTATCCTGAATGTTTCTAAATTTACGATTATAGATCTGCCCCAAAAGTCTGGACTAAAGTTACGGGAACTGCTCTTAATATTTGAAATTCCCCAAAGATCTCTAGATCTAGCTATTCTGAGGTGCTTAGAACTTCTTAAAAAATTGCACAATGCCCCTCAAATTTTCTATATTTCTCAAGTTCGCTTGACACCTGTGAAGTTCTCTTAAATTCTAGGAACTTCGTAAAAGTTCCTGAAAATTTTCGGATGCTAAAAGAACCGCTTTGAGGTTCTTAAAGCTTCCAGTAAGTTTACCGTATTTTCAGCGTGTTGACTTCCCTTATGTTCCCTTCAGTGCAATTCCACGCCAAATCGGTCAGTCACCAAACTTGACTATCTTCGATCTGGATGATACTTGGCACATATTTTCAGTATGATAGACCAAGTATTTTCCGCAGGAGAGGAGACCCTTTTGACTCAAGGGTAATTTTTGAAAAGGGCCTATGTGTTTTTGAACACATACTTTAAAAAAAAGGTATAAATATTGTTTTGGTATTGAAGCTACTCTAACAGAGAAGCTCTTTTTTTCATGAAAAATACTATGGAAGACATTATAATGTACCTAAAATAATAAGATGGATAAGTACATCAATATTAACAACTTAAATAGGATGAAACTACGCTTGATAATGAAAATAAGTGCAACTTAACTTGTGTTGGTTTCTATATTTAAAATAATAGTGGTTTCATTTCCCCTGTAAATTCTAAACGGGTTGTCTGATCGTTCAATCGTCAAAAGACAAATTGAAGGTAAATATATGTGTATCTTGCAAAACTTATCATATTTGATGGACAATCACGTATAACTTACGAAAAGGGCATATTTTCTACAAAAAATTGATTATGATGAAAGTAAATTTGAAATATCTCGAAAACGGTTACATTTAGGAAGTTTATCGATATGAGCACTATCGTTTGAAATTTTTATAATCATATACTGACATCAAACTGAACATTTTGCCGTAAATAATAAAAGTTTCAAAAATGCCTAAAAAGTTGCTCTTAGAAAAACTTTTTTATTAAAAGTTTGTCCATCCTGTGAAACTCTTGCATATAAAATATCTCTAGATCAGGACCAAATAGAAAGTACATGTATTAGCAAAGTTTTTCAGGAATTCAAGATTTTTTTTTGGGTAACAATAGTTCAGAATTTTCACACTATGCGGCGCTAGTATATAAATGCCTTTCTCGCATATTCAATAGCTCGATATCTTGATCAGCTAGAAAGTTGCTGTCTTCGGTAAAGTTGTTTAGGGAGTCAAGAATTTTGGGCTGGTAAACAGTAGTTAAGAATTTTCTCACCACGTGGCGCAAGTATACATGTACACTTTTCGCATGTGCTATATCTCGAGATTCTGACCAGATAGAAAGTTACTGTCTACGACAAAGTTGTTCAGGAGGTCAAGGTCTTTTAGCTGGTGGACAGTAGTTCAGAATTTTCTCACTGCGCTGCGCTAGTATACACGTGCAATCCTCATATATGCTACAGCTCGAGATCCCGAACAGCTTGAAAATTACTGTCTTCGGCAAAGTTGTTTAGGAGATCAAAGGTTTTTTGCTGATGAACAGTAAATATTTCAAAATATTTTCATTATGCGGCGCTAGTGTGCATGTAAAATATTTGTATATGCTATAGCTTAAGGTCAAGAAGTAACTGTTATCGTCAAAGTTGTACATGCGGCAAAGTTCTTCCGGATGGTGAGCATGCAAATGTGTTTTGTTCAAAGCTCTCTCATTTTACGTCCAATTTTTGATCTCTTTAGGTTATTTGAATGGTATGAATAGTATAGTATAAAGGTTCTACTACTTCTTTTAATTTCAATTTTTTTCAAGTCAATTCTGAGAAAATCAATCATGATTCTTCAGAGTAAATTATAAAAAATAGTGTAACTATGGGTGAACGTTTGGTATATAAAGTTTGAGCAATTTGCCTCTTCGTATTTCCATTCAAAATCTTCAAAATGGTCTAAAAAGAACGAAAATTGGACGTTTTTAGGGCGTGTCCTTAAACTTATGATCGGGAGTGTGCGGTTTTATAAATTTCTCTATTCAACTGAGCAAAAGTACCTCACTCTCTGAGTTAGTCTCGTTGTCCGTGCACACGTAAATACAGGGATTTTTTTTTTTGTTCTAGACCCCTCGATAAACATTTTAAATTAGCCTTTAATGAAAGGGAGACTCTAAACATTAATTTGATGGAAGGTTCAGCGATATTGATGTTTTAAGATAATGTTTTCCATCTGAGATACGTGTTACCACTAATTTATCAGAGATACACAAGTGGAACGACTCACCCCAATTTATGTATCCATAAATCTGCATGAAAATCCAGAATATATTTGTCTCATCCCACATAAGCTGATGTAAATTGTATTTTTATTTTATGATATTTGATATGTGAGAATTGCCCGCCAAGTTTTCAGTAATTTCTGAACTACTGTTCAAAGATCTTTATCTCCTTAACAGCTTTGCCAAATACAGTAAATTTCTAGCTGTTCAGGATATCGAGCGCCACGTGGTGAGAAAATTCTGTACTGTCAACCAACGAAAAAGTTTTGATCTCCTGGACAACTTTGCCGATGACAGTTTAGCAGGTCTCGAAATACATCTAATGCGAGAATTGCACGTTAATACAAGCGCAATGATGTGAAAAAAAAATTGAATTTCTGCCAGCCAAAAGACCTTGACCTCCTGAACAACTTTGCCGAAGACAGCTATTTGGTCAGGATCTCGTGATATTTTATTTGTGAAAATTTCACGTGTATACTATCGCCGCTTAGGAAATTCTCAACTATTGTACACCAAGCAATAGGCTTTGACCTCCTGAACAACTTTGTCAATGACAGTAACTTTCTATCTGGTCAGGATCTCGCAACAAACTACATGCGAGAATTTCACGTGTATTCTAGCGCTACGTAGTGAGAAAATTTTGAACTACTGTCCACTAGCGATATATATCTGATCAGAAGCTCGAGATATTTTACATCCGAGAATTTCACGTGTATACTAACGCCACGTATTGTGAAAATTCCGAATTATTGTGCATCAAGCAATAGGCATTGACATCATGAACAACTTTTTCTAAGACAGTAATTTTCTAGCTGTTCAGAATCTCGAGCTATAGCATACGCGAGAATTGTACACGTTTACTAGCACCAAGCCACGTGGTAAGAAAATTCTGGGCTACTGTCCACCAGCCAAAAAGTCTTGACCCCCTGAACAAGTTTGCCGAAAACAGTAACTTTCTATCTGCTCAGGATCTCGAGATATTGTATATGCGAGAATTGCATGTGTGTACTAGCACCAAGTATTGAGAAAATTCTGAACAACTGTCCACCAACGAAAAGATCTTGACTTCCTGAACAACTTTGCCAAAGACATTTACTCTTTATCTGGTCAGGATCTAGTGATGTATCACATGCGAGAACTTAACATGTATACGAGCACTATCTAGTGAGAAGATTCTGAACTACTGTTAACCAGCAAAAAGGCTGTGATCTCCTGAACAGCTTTGCCTAAGACAGTAACTTTCTATCAACTCAGGATATTGAGCTATTGTATATGCGAAAATTGCACGTTTATACTAGGGCCACGTAGTGAGAATTTTCTGAACTACTCCACCAACGAAAAGATCTTGACTTCCTGAAAAACTTTGCCGAAGACAGTAACTTTTTATCTGGTAAGGATCTAGAGATATATATATATATGCGCGAATTTTACATGTATACTAGCGCCACGTATTGAGAATATTTTGAACTTTTGTGCACCAAGAAATAGGCTTTGATCTCATCAACAACTTTGTCGACGACAGTAATTTTCTATCTGGTCATGATCTCGAGATATATCACATGCGATAATTTCACATGTATTCTAGCTCTACGTAGTGAGAAAATTTTGAACTACTCTGCACCAGCGAAAAGGTTATGATCTCTAGAACAACTTTGCCCAAGACAGCAACCTTCTATCTGGTCTCGAGATTTTCCATGTTGTAACCAATTAAGTCAAATCCCACGTAGTACGGACACCGTTTACGCGGTTTCCATTCACATTTTCTCTATTAACTGCATTTTTTGGGGGTTAATTGTGATAAAGTTTAGCTTTTTTAGTTAAAAACAAGTTTTTAAAGGAATACCCGTTGGTTTCATATCGATTGGTAGCTCGGCTGCAAAATGGCAATGGAAAACTCACACTGTTGTACAAAGTACAACGCGCGAGTACTCGTGTTACAAAAGTTGGCGCGAGTAACGGAGGGTTAAATAAGAACGATTACATTTGCAAAAATCACCTTATTAGCGCCCCTCGGTGTCACTTTGTATGGGAGCGAGCTGGTTTGTCAGTTTAGTGTTCGATATATTTTTCAAAATTAAAAAAACCCAATTCACCTGGATCCTTTGTGGAGTCGAAGAGATACGACAAGGGCCCTGTTTGTGGCAGACATATGGTTCACTTGTCACCCTGCTATTTATCTTATAATTACAAAAGCAAACTTAAAATTACAATTATATGAACATGCAAAATAAAACTTGACAAATCATCGGCCCCTTATTCTTGGGCAGGGCCTGACGATGTTTTGATCAGTGAACGGGCACTATATGGTATATTCTCTCACTATGAACCTGTCATTTCTAGCCTGCTCTATTTAATAAATGGAAACCATGACATGGATTACGCTCCCCTAGACGGGCCCTCCGCATCCTATCTCTGTCTTATCTCAAATACCAAATACCAATGGTTTGAATGTATCAATATATAAATTGGAAATGGCGTTCAATCAAATAAACCCATACCCCACTCATTTGGCCGAAACTTCAGAATCGTCCAGTGGGCAGTGCGCTCTACACTCCAAGTTCCCTTTCTTTCAAATTCACCCTAAATTTGATATTTTACCTCTTTGAGTGTTGATTAATTGTTATTGTTATTGCTCAGTTCACACCCTGGCAGGCTGCTGCCTACCGATCTGCACTTAAGCCAGGCATGAACCTATGGAAATTTAGTCGTGGCCTATGCTAGACCTTATAGCATAACGACTTTCCTTTCACTAGCAGGCTTTTTGGTCCCACTAGCGTTCGATTAGGGGATAGTAAGAGATTGAAAGAATAAAGAAGAGAGATAGAGGATTTTGTTGTTTTGCTAGAAAAAAAAATTAAAAAAAAAACCCGCCGGCTTGTTGTGCAACATCAGTTTTTTTTTTAGACTTTATTTAAGAGATTTTTAGCCTTAGGCTAGTTCATCTCTTTGTGCAACATCAGGTTTGTTCGCTTTCATTCCGTTCCAAGGGGCAACGTCCATCGTCGTCGTACTCAAATACCTAGGAACCTCCAGAGGTGCACAGGGCCAATGTGAAAGACTTCCATTCTGGGCAGCTGCTTGACCTGGGCCCAGGTCAAATTCCTATCGGCTTGCTTAATTTCCTTGTTGACGCTCCGCCGCCTTAGTATTTGCCTTTGCTGCGATGTTCTGGCGGATTTAATTCATAATCAAACGCTTGCCTGCAGACTTCGTTTCTATTGCTATCGGCTTCTGATGACATTTACACCTGAGATCCATTTGTGAGGCCACCAGCCACAAGTTATATACCGCAGGCAGCGGTTGATGAGGCCTGCAGTTTTTGTTTTTGAGTGTTCTCCACTGGTGCTGCACAGATTCCATGTTTTAATCGAAGTTTCGAATCTTGGTACGTTGACCTATCTGATTTGATCTCCGCTTTTGTGTAAATGTCATATTATCACCGACCTTATTACCTTATTAATGTGTGACATCAGGTGTACGCTCCTCTGTGTTTTCGTTACCAAAGACACGTTTGTTGCATTCCCGTATGTCTCAATATTATTCTTGTTGAACCACCGTCAAACCCATTATCCAGAGACAGCGAACCACCTTAACACCTGAAATTATACAAAAACAAATTAAACATTAGCACCAACCCCCCCCCCCCGAATCGTCAGGTAATCAGTGGGTTACCATCTGGCACCTCTTAGCAAGCACTATGCTACGAAGCGGACCGGAAGTTTCAATGAACAACCTCCCTCAATTACCTCTTTGAGTGTTGATTAATCACAATGAAACATTGTGACAGAACACGGACTTACCCTAGAGTATTAAATAATCTAGGTCCTATGTAGGATAGTATCGGAAAAATCCAAATCTGGCCAACGCCCACCACTTCAGCAACACTGCTTTTTGTTAGAAATAGTTTATCGCTAGTAGCTTCAAAACTTTTTCACCACGTTAAGTTCTTCTTAACTGCGCAGAATTATGGCGGTTTACGGTACTATCGCGTGATCCAAATCGAGTAACAAAGCTGCTACTGTCTGTCACGATTCAAAGACAGCAGCGAGTGAACTGACTTGAGTGCCATCTAACTATGGTACCAAATCTCTAAACTGGCTAAACAAAAATCTCAGCACACCAGAGTTATCAATACTGATTGGAATTTCAAATCGCTCCCCAACCCATTGCAGATGTGCATCAACAGCTTCAACATTCTGGACGACGACATGAACAGCATTGGCACCGGCATGTATCTGGGAACGTCGATTATCGATCACAGCTGCCGGCCAAATGCCGTGGCCACCTTCGACGGATCCACCGTCCGTATACGGTTGCTCGAAGACTACCATGGAGGCGAAATAGACTTTTCGAAGATTTTCATCTCCTACATCGACTTGCTGAACACGGCCGATGAGCGTAAGGCTCGCCTTCGCTCCCAGTACTTCTTTGAATGTGGTTGCGAGCGTTGTCGAGACGAGGAAGAACTGAAACTGATGAACGCCGGTGCTTGCTCCAATATCGATTGTGACGAACCGATACCGATGCTGGATAGAGAGGTGAAAAAATGCCCTCGATGTGACACTGACATCAAAGTTACCGCGAGGGAAACGTTCCGAGAGATTTCAGACTTTACCGTACTCAAACTGGCTGAGATGAAGGATGTTGCTTGTAAGGTTTTTGTGCTCGGTTAAAATTGCATTCCACTGATTATTTTAAAATTTCAGATATGGACGTGTGTCAACTCTGTCTAAAGAAGCAGGAAAACATTCTGCACTACTATAACGTTTACTACCTAAAGACATTGGATCAGGCTTTCGAGAGTGCTATTAACATGGCGAAATGGGAGGACGCCATTGGATATGGACTGCGCCTGAAGGACGGTTTCAAAAAGTACAACGGTTCGTTTCATCCGCTGTACGGATTGCTGCTGTTGAAAATTGGAAAGATTCAGCTCTTCAAAAAACACTTCACGGAAGCTCTGACAAACATCAACGATAGCGAGAAGATCTTACGTGTGACTCACGGCGAAGAGCATGATTTGTATAAAACCCAACTGATTCCACTTCTATGTCAGGCAGCGAGCGAATACGACTTGATGAACAAGTGATAACTGTTGTTGATAATAAATATTTTTAGTTACCTATAATCTGTAAGTCAACATAATCTGCAATCACCTCCCCAAACTACCGCCAGATGGCAAGTTCTTTCTAAATAAGCACACGCATTCGTTTGAAAAGTTTACAATCTTATCTAGAGGCCGTATATTATAGGACTTAAAACTCATATCCGTTTGAAAGCGCTTACCTTTTTCAGCATCTGTCTCTTTCGCTGGAATGACATCTGCTTCTGCCGGATAAACTGATGCTTCTCGAGATTTTTCTTGCGATGACTTTCCCGTTTGATGAGTTTCACTTCCTGCGACAGCCCGTAGCCTACAATATCCGCATAGTTAGATCCGGGAAATCCGCTTTCGTCCAGCTGTTTCAACACACTAACCTTCACGCGACACGTTATTTCGTCATCTTCAACATTGTGAGCAACTTCCTCTTCTTCGGTTTTCTCCTTCTTTTTCTTTTTAATGCTAGCATCGCCTTCTTCTGTGGAGGCATCCGTAAGCACTTCTTCCGATGGTGAAGCTTGGATTTCTTCCGTTTGTTGGTCGAGTTGAGAAGTTAAATCAACCTCTTCATCGGAACGCTTTCGATTATTCTTTTTGGATTTCTTTTTTACCGGTTCTTCTATTTCTAACGGCTGATCATGCAGTAATTGCTGTGATTTATCTTTCTTAGATTTCTTCTTCTTTGTTTCAGTCCCGTCTAAACTGAGTTCTTCCTGTGCGATCTTTGTTCGCTTTTCCTTTTTAGATTTTTTCTTACGGGGTTCTTCCTGTTCTGGCTCTTCTTCTACGACACCATTCGTTAAATTGAGCTCTTGAACAGTCCCGGATACATCGTCCTTTGACTTGGTCTTCTTCTTTCGCTTCTTAGATATTTCCTCGCCATTGTCAACGACTTCTTCTGAAGAAGGATCCGCCACAGTCTCGTCTAAATCAATGCTTTTTTTAGACTTTTTAGACTTCTTTTTGGACGGTACTTCCTCCGTTTCTCCCACTGTTTCTTGCTCGATCACAGGGTTTGCTTTTGTAACACCAAACTTTTCCTGCATCTTACTTTTGAAGTAATCCTGCACAGACATGCAAGCTTTGATCGTGGTCAAACCCATCACGTTGGATTCGTCAGGGTCCTGTTCACCATCCTGGATCTCTTTGTCGACTTCTACCTCAGCGACCACCGTTTGATTTTTCACTTCATCTAACGTTTTCTTACCGAAGATGTTCGCCAAATCCTTCTCGCTAGCCCTGCTCAAGTCTTTTCCTCTGGTAAACTTTTTATAATGTACCCTGGCTCTCGAATTCTTCGACTTTTCCTCCAGGGATTTCATTTTCATCAAATCCCCCTCACGCTCGGCGGGAGCTTCTTCACCGTTCAGCGATTTCAGCAACTGATTGAAATCCTGGTCATGTTGCGTCCAATGATCGTCCTTTTCCCCTGCATATCCGACGCCTTCCGCGTCTTGTTTTATCTTGGGCATAATTGGTGCAGCCATGCCATCCTCTCGCTTGCCAAGACCCTTGCCCTCGGACCAGCCCAGCTTTTCAAGCATCCGTACGCCAAAGTTGCTCGAATCTGCAATACAATCATTCGGAAAATGTTAGTCCAACCACCAAAACATACCTATATTACTGCATTTCGTACCTTTGTAGACGGGTGCCGCACGTGGCTGTTGTCGAATCTGGCAAAGTTTTCTCTGTCGCATTTTCATGCTCGGTAGAGCGACCGAACCAAGATAGTCACCCATTATTGCTTGATTGTAGCTTCAGTTACACTTAGCGGAGAGGAACGCAATACAGTTTATTCGGCCAAAACGGCAGAAAAACAAATCAAAATGCACGACGGACCACGGCGAAGTCACTCCGCGAACGAAAAGGTAAATAAATACCCATGCTTGCGAAAATATTTTTTGACATTTCGAAGGTCATCCGTAAAGTCCGTAAGGAAGCTACAATTGAGGTGAGCGGTAAAATGCTTGCACACTAATTATGTTTGATGAAGATGAGCTTAAATTTGTACCATAGCCGTTCACTGAGGCGAACCGGGCGCCAGGCGAGTAAGAGAGGTGCCACAGTCGGAAAAAGTGTTAGTTTGTTTACTTAAATAAAACATGCCCATTTTGTTATGGCATGTTTGCTATAAGAAATGCTCCTCGTGTTTATTGGCGAATTTCACATCAAAGATTGATTAATTGAGTAGGAAATCAGTTTGGCACGGCATTTGTGACCAGCAACCACCAACACTGGGAGACCGTGAGTTCCTGCCCACCTGTCATTTCCCATCTTGAACCGGGCGAACCCTAACAAAATTTGTACACAGCAAAAAAAAATGTAATTCAAGCTGATGTATGAAATAATGATGTAATAGCAAAAAGCAGATACAATATTACATCAATGGATGTAATTTTGTTCGCAAAATCGATGTACATCGTACAACGTTATATCCGAGTTTATATCAACAATCAATACGAAACTAACGATTTTAAATTGGCTCACTACTTGACTAGCCTATTGGTCCCAAGCAAACGATTACTACACGAAACGAAAATCAATTATTTTATTCATGTGTTTCACTTATACATTTTTGCCAAAACAACAGCCTTATACATTTCATAAGACAAACGACATAGGTCCTATAAGAATGCATTAAAGGTATGTGTGACCGCTTATACATTTCATTTGACACATGATCTTCATTAACTTTTTGCAAGGCGTCTGCTCATTAGTTGACTTATACATTTTATGAATAATCAGCAATAGAAATTTGCCAAAAGGTATAAGGAGATTTCTATCCGTGTAGGCTTAAATATACAGATCAAAGCGAAACGAAAATTGAAGCACGCGAAAAATCATGAAATTTCGCTAGCGAAAAAGGTTGTGAAAAAATGTTTGTGGAACATTTTCCAGTTTCCTTTTTTCGCAGTTTACAGTTCATGTGAAACGAAATCGATCAGTTTACACCTCCGGTGAAGTGAAAATCTGACAGATACGCTCTTTCTCGAAACGTCAACTTTTCGCTTAGCTGCTGCTCTTTTTGCTAGCGCTGCATGCGCGAAAAAAAATAAACGTAAGCGAAAAAGATACGATCCACAAAATTAGATTTCACTGGATCCTATCTGTTTACAGTTCAAAGCGAAGCGAAATATTTGCCAATTGCGTTTTTCACGCAGGTGAAAAATGTAGTATTTTGTATGAGATTTTCGCTTTGCTTCGATCTCTATACAGCCTTAACAACGTGTTCATGGTATCATCCAAACCGTTTGTAGAATAGTTATTGTTCGGGTGTGTTATTTTTTATAAGGGAAAGAACGCTTGAATTCCATAAGTACCACTTATGAATTTTAGCCACAATAAATCGGTATGAATGTCTTTGATTTGCCTTATGAAAAATAATATTGATAAAAAAAAAAATAATAATTCGGAGCAGACTGGAAACCAAACCATAGACGTTGAGATTGCGTGTGTTGACCGCATGTCTTTCTACATCTTTGTTCTGTCCACAAAAATAAACTAGGTTGATTCAAACGTTTTTTATGTTTAAAGTCATGTATGTCACACATTTTAAACGTGAATTTCGCAAGGAATTTCGTAATGTCTGTTTTGATTCGCTATGAAAATTTGACAGATAAAATGAGTGGTTCGTGGATTTTCCTATGTTTTGAGGGGTGCATCGATTGGCTTGGGACCGAAGATAGTACCAGAGCTGAGCCAAAAAGTTGAGCACGTTTCTTCGGGACCTTCTGCTCTTAGAGTTACCTCTATGGTTTTACCAAAGATGAATACTAAGATGAAACTGTCGGAAGAAAAACTTTCTATTTTAGTGTCTTCCTTCACGGTCCCTTTCATCCAATGAGAACCCCCCGTGTTCAAGGTAATTTTGGGGTTTTGCTGCCCCCTCGGAAGAGATGAAATTTTGCGCTCATTTTTATCAAAACAATCACACCAAAATCAGAGATGTCCCATTTTTTAATTACTCGATTAACAACTAATCGATTATTTTTTGTTCGCTGTGCTGCCATTTTTCCACCAATGAGAGTGCAGTACATGTTTGAAACGATCGGTGATGATCCTGTGGAGATGTTAATGCTTATGTCGGCATGATCTAACCGATTATAAATAGTTTACTTTTCGGTTCGTTAATCGATTAAACGATTATTCGAATGAAAATCGGACATCACTAGATGAATGTGAAACGTCATTTCAAATATAAGGACCGTACATAAATAATGATACAATTTGAAAGGGACCGGGGCTAATCACAAATTACGTCGCCATGGTAACTGAAATAAACACGAGTGTTCACCGGTTGGTTTTACTTTGCAGCTTTCCGCTTGACAATTGGGTTCTTTAAGGGTATTGAGGTAAATACATATTCGTAATCTGCATTAAAAATGGAACCCAAACCCAAAATTTTATCAATTTGGGTACACTTGAACTATTTTAAATAAGTTCGATTACATTTGCAAAAATCACCTTATTAGCGCCCCTCGGTGTCACTTTGTATGGGAGCGAGCTGTCAGTTTGTTAGTTTAGTGTCAAACAGTGAAGTTGTTATTTTACTTAAAATCTTAGTTTAAAAATCGAGATGAAAGCGTGTGGGTTCGAAAAAAAATATCGCTGAGCTCAGAAAACGAAGCTCTATCGGATGATGTATAAAAAACAATACATTTTTCAAAATTAAAGAACCAAATAAATATCATTAATATTTTCGATGCAAGCAGCAATAATAAACTATAATAACTACCAATTTGAACAGTTTTTACTCCAAATATTATTTAAGATCAAGTTGTACGTCCTCTACACTCATAAAATTTGACACATTTTGGCGAAATTTCAGGTAAAATTCCACATGATTTTCATGCGTCCACACATAAACATAACCCACTCAGAAGTACACATAAAATGTATGAGCCAAATGAATAATATGTGTAATAATATATGTAATTCTAGCTCTATCTAGATTTGTTTATAATATTGCAAAAAACCATGTGTGGGATACATAATAATAGTCATTAAATTTTTATTAGTGTAGGAAAATACACCTTTTCAAGTCGGGTAGATTAAAGAGCCTGAATTTATAAAGAGGCGACATCTTATCCATTTGACAGGTCTTCTGCTCGATTAGAATGACTTTTTCTATGACTTTGGCAGACAATCGTTTACTCAAATTCGTCATTCATACAAATCAAATAAAGTTTTAAGCTGCACATAAGCCATTCCAATATAGTTGAGTAATGTTAATACCCCGTTCACATTACAGCCTATATCGTGTAATATAGGCTGTCTTGCAATGAGCACTCATACATAGGATTTCCAGTGAAAACTAGATTCATGAGTGCTCATTGCAAGACAGCGTATATTACGTGATATCCCTAATAAAAATTGTATGATTAATTTGCTTAACGACGTGTTCTGGGTATCATCTAAACCATTTGTGGAATAGTTCAATGATTTGAGTTATCGTTCGTTTATGGTTATTTTTTATTAGGGATAGGCTGTAATGTGAACGGGGTATAACCATAGAGGTAACTCTAAGACCACTGGGTCCCGAAGAAAATCATTATTATTTTTGGCTCACTCAGTACCAGAACAACGGTCCCAAGCAGTCCCAAGCTATTTCACTCACCCCTGCATGTTCTGCATGAATCCACACACCCCTGATGTTATCTGTCAAACTTTCATAGCGAATCAAAACAAACATAGTGTAGTAATAGAATTTCAACTAGAATAGGGTACGTTAATCGTTTGCTTGGGACCAATAGGCTACTAAAGTGGTGAACCAATTTAAAATCGTTAGTTTCGTATTGATTGTTGGTATAACGTTGTACGGTGTACACAGATGATGCGAGGATTGATTCTCTAAGTTGATTCCTTATTTATTTTTATTTTTGAGGCCTGAGTGAAAACAAAATGAGTGTGTCTACTTTTGGGCAAAATGAGCGACCGATATTCGAAAATACCCTAATAAAAAATAACCATAAACGAACGATAACCCAAATCATTGAACTATTCCAAAAATGGTTTGGATGATACCCAGAACACGTCGTTAAGCAAATTAACCATACAATTTTTATTAGGGTAGTTCTGGCCGAGGTTCTGGCAACTCTCACGCTGTGCGGTTAAATGAGCAAATCCTTAAAACCGAACGTGCTGAACTGCTGAATGATAATATGGCGGACGCGTAAACGAAACAAACGAAAGGAACGGAAACGTTGAAGTATTTTTGTATTGGTTTTTGAAATATTTTTTTAGTGATTTGGTCGTGTGGTATGTAAAAATAATGGTATTATATATAAAGATTTATTCGAAATCATTTTAATAGGCTTAGAATCGATACAAAAGAAATAGTAAATAGTTGGAGAATTTTAGGAAACTTACCTCTTAAAACCATTGTGCTGCTGAACCCGTGGAATACATCGTTAATAGAAAAAAAAAGGTAGGTAAACCAATAAAACAATGCAGAATATAATTATTGAAATATCTCTGTTTATTATTATTTTATGTAGGTATATGGTGTAATTCTGTGCAGTTAAATAATATATTTTTATGATTTGTGATTTGGGCATGTTCAAATTAGCATTAAACCGAAGACAACATATCAAGGAGACCTCAGAAGAAAGGTTTGTGTATTTGCTCATTTTCCTATGCAGTACTTCCACCTTCGCTCGAGCGCAGCGCTACTGTATCTGGCGCTTGGATTCTGGCAGAGTTGCCAGTCTTCGATTAAACTCATGGAGCACCATGCCTTTTTTGACATTGTGAGCAATAACTTTCTGAAATTACAACCGATTTTTGTAAAAAAATATAATAACATAGTCTGCCCTAGTTCTTCTATTATCAGAAGAAAATCCAGGTCAATATCTCAAGGCACTCCAGAGATAATGAGTTTTAAAATTGATTATACTCTGTGACTATACGAAAACATTCTGGGCGGAAAAGGTTGGATTAAATTCCACAAATGGGCGGAAAAGGGTTAAATCAATGGGAAATACCTAGCAATTTTTGTTCATTACGATCTATAAATCTAGATTATCGGTACAGTTGAAAACTGAAAAAAAAACACGGCAATTGATTTTACTAAAAAGTTCTTGTTCTACGATTGTTGTCAATTGGATTCTTTAATTTCGAAACACATATATCGGATAATATAAATCATCTGAAAAAGCTACGTTTTCTGAGTCAAGTGATATTTTTTTTCGAACTCATCGACTTTGATCTTGATTTTTAAATCAAGATTTAAAGCAAAGTATTAACTTCAATGTTTGACACAGAACTAACAAATTACAAATTGGTTGCTCCCATACAAAGTACCAGCGAGAGGCGCTAAGATTGTGATTTTTTGCTAATGTAATCACACTTATTTAAAATAATTCCAGTGCTCCAAGATTGATGAGTGTGGCCCCTGCACTTGGAACTGGTCTTCATAAAAGGGGGTTATGTCTCGCAAAATCAAAATAACTAACGACCTTCAACGTTCCAATATTTTAGGAAATAGTCGTTGTGCATTTCAGATTATCTTAACAACTGAAGATAACGATTTTATTCTAACTCCCAAATCGCGAAGGGACTGATGTGCTATCACCAGTGGTGGCACGAGTCCTGGAGTTTAACATTTTTTCTTTAACATTTGATACTTTTTGCGATAACCATTTTGACGACACACAAAAACAAACTGGCAAGCGGCAAAAATGTCATGACATTTCTAAACTGTTTTCTGCCAGAGACAGAACATTTTCGCACAAAGAAGCAGACAAGACCGGCGGCGCGCGCGACATAAATTTATGTCGTGTAGAATTTTGCTGATTTCTAGCTAATTACTGCATTTATTTGATTTTATTGCATAGAAATAAAAGATAAGAATGAAGACTGACCACTCATAAGCATTGATGTTAAAAATATGCGTAAATAAGGGAGTTGGTAATTTACTGTCACACGCAAGCCTGCAGCTAAAATTTCATTACAATAAACTGTTTGGAAAAATCAGGCTGCGACATTTTATTTATTCTCTATCTCCGCTGTTCGCTTGGAATGTAGTTATAAACGGCCGCCCGTGTGCTGGCTGTTTTGTTTCGCTCTGGACGATGGTTTTTCAAAAAATGTACTGTTGCCACCTCTGGCTATCACAAAAATTGCTGAATTAATTTTAATTGCGTGAATTGTTTATGGTATTTTTTAAGAAAAAAAAAAAATATTGCGTTTTTACTTTTATCCTGTCTAAAGTATTATCAGGAATTATTCCAAAGACCGTCAATTGATCAAATACCTTCATTGCCTCGTTCATTGCATACCATATTGCATTGGAATGTTGACATCACTGCTCTGTACATCAATGATCTCTTGATATTTCGGCAATTCTTCTGGTTGATAAGTAATTATTCTGCAGCAAGAAAGTCGATTAATCAGAAATTTCTGATTCAAAATCCTTAAATTGATCAAATCAAGAGCCACATGTGAAAAGGGCATTCAAGCTTTTTGTAAACAAACCTTTGTAGGTCCTCTTCTCGCCAACCGAGGGTCGCCCACGTAAACTAACAACATCATCGGAAAGGGGAAACCTTCCCCTATCCGGCGATGTTGATGGTTTGCGTTGGTGTCATATGGGTGGCGAGAAAAGGGCATAAGAATGTTTGTTTACAAAAAGCTTGTATGCCCTTTTCACATGTTGATATTGAAATGCCTGCATAATGTTCTCTGGGTATTTTGGAAATTCTTCTGGATGATAACTTATTATTCTACAATTAATTTCTAACTGTGCAATGGATCAAATCATGTATCTAAGATAGTCTAGCAAAATTTGCAGGCATCAGGTCAGGAATAAAAGGTCTTTAGAGTAATTCCTGATCAACCGGCTTTCTTGCAAAAAGATCTTAACGACATTTTTTGTTAGTTCTTTATTAAGGAGATTTTTAGCCTATGTCTAGTTCATCTCCGATCTTAATTGAACAATTAAAAATTGGCAGAATATTAACTAATCAACCAGAAGAGATCATTGATCTACAGAGTAGTGATGACAATATTTCAGTTTAAACTGGATTCGTTCATTGTTTTGGACGCATCCTGTCAAACAGTTAAAGTTTGGAATCTTCCAGTTTTTTGAGAATTCATCCAGTTTAATCCAGTTTTCCATTATCAATAAGGGATGGTCCATAAATTATGTCACGCAAATTTGGCCCATTTTCAACCCCCCCCCCCTCCCCCCATTGTCACATTTTTTGTATGAACCTAATTTTTTTTGTATGGCTCGCCACAGTTTTCAAAACCCCCCTCCCCCTAAATGTGTGACATAATTAATGGACGACCCCTAACAAAATACTTTGATGTATGATTACACTAGAAACTTTTATATTGGTATTTAAATCTGGAAATGCAGTATTCAATTGAAATGCCATATTGCAATTGAAATCTGCAAATTTTGCAGGTTTGGTATTATGGCAGTTAACAAAGTTAACTTAAATTATGTTGTGAACTTGTAACAAATCAGTAAGTTTCAGAATAACTGAACAATCTCAAACCTTGCCGTCAATATTAATGATGTATCTCTGTTGTTTAACCATCAACATTAATAAATTATCGAGGTTTCTTATGCCTTCGTCATCTACTTTTGTGAATTTATTTAATGAAATTGAAGTAACATTTTAGCTGGTTCTTATGCAGGGTGTCTACTAATTTTGCTAAATAAAATTTCCTGAGATTTCCAGGTTTTTCCTGAACATTTCGGATAATATCCATGTTTATAAGAAACCTATTTTGATTAATTTCAAGTTCGCAATTATTAATTTCAAAGTTGTTCGGCATTTCAATTATTTTTGCTAGTTTTGAAACATGAAAACTTTTCACGTTCCCAAATCTTGTCCTTTGTTCGTTTATTATTATTATTTATTTTTAATTCATTAAGAAAACCATATGTCAGATTAATCGTTAGTACAATAAACAATAGCTGTGCCTTAACCGCTAATTGAGTCCACTTGTAATAATTATTGTTGGTTTCTTATATCTTTTCAGAAAACTAATAGCCCAATATGCTGTACAAACAGGTAAGCGGTCAATAATGTTCACAACTATCGCTTTTCTGTACCATTTTTATGCTTCTCGAAGGTGGAAAGGTCGATATTTTATTTTATAGGAATATACAAAATAATTTTACAAAGTGAATTTTTTTCTCAATGTATGCTAGAAAGGCACATGCAACCAATTCTTAAGTGGCATTATCTATTTTTTAAATTATTTTTTATTAAAATATTTCAAATAGTTTCCCTTTTATATACATGAATCATTTAAGTAGCTTATAGTGACTGACAATTGCTGTCCAACAGCGAAATCAACAAACATAAAAATAAACGGTATTAAACAACTTGAGCTGCTCAAATCAAGAAACAAATTGCATTATTTTCAACAAATATAAATAATTCGGAAGTTAAAATACTGCCAACATATCACCCTTGATTACAGTGATTCGCCATATGCTTCCGCAGGTAATCTCTTCTGGGATATCCACGCCCGCAGATGGTGCATACATACGGCTTGATACCGTTGTGGGCCATAATATGACGCTTCAGATCCGTTGCAAAAGTGTAAGCTGCATCGCATTGGTCGCATTTGTAAGGCTTTTCACCCGTGTGCAATTTCATATGTGCTTGGAGGCATATTTTCCTTGCAAAGGTTGCCGGACAAAGGGTACAAAGTATTGGACGATGTTGCGGATTATGCGTAATTAGGTGACATTTCAAATTGGCCCTGGCTTTAAAACCCTTGCCACAGATTTCACATTTGAATCGATCCTGTGCTACCGAGTGTGCTTTTACGTGTTTCCGGAAGGAATCTCTCATGGCGAATGGTTTCGAACAAACCGGGCATATGAAAGCTCGTTCCTCTTGATGTGAACGTTCGTGGTCTGCTAATGCACTTTTGTCCCTGTAGGTACGACCACAAGTAGCACACTGGTATTGCGTAACGCGGTACGGCTTCGACTGATGTTCTCTTAGAATTCGCATGCTCTTGTACCGCCGATGGCATAAGTCACAAGGGAACTGATTGCTCTTATCATCGGTCGACAAACTCTCAGGATAATGTACCTCGTCGGCATGCTTCTTCAACAGCTCATCTGTATCAAACTGTTCGTAGCAAGCGCAACATCGAGGAAGCTGATCCTTGCGCCTACTGTACGGTTGAATCACATTATTGTGACTATCCTTGTGTTGCATCAGTGTTCGCTCTAGTCTAAAGCTCAGATCACACTGATCGCACTGGAATTTGTTCTTGATGAACAGCAACGATTTATGTTGCCGCCAAGCTTTTTTGTTAGTGTAACGTTTGAAACATATATCACACTCGAATGGCTTTGCGGCAATCTTTTCCGGATCGGTACATCTCTTGCTCAGGTGAACTGTCTTTGAGTGTTCACGAGCTTCTTCCATTGTGGTTAACTTAAATCGACATCTGCAACAACGTTCCGGCGCAGTCTTTTTCTTCTTTGACCTAGGTTTACCTTCCTTAATGTCGTCATCGTCATCGTCGTCCATTACTGTTTCAACGTTGGAAGGATCATAGTCTTCATCTTTATCGTCATCCCACTCATCACCTTCGTCTGCATCTGTAACTTCTTCCGTCTTATCGCCTTTCTCGTTCTTAACGGTGGGTTTGATGTCCAGCACCAAATGGGCAGCGTATAAAGGGTCAGCATATACGCGCTCCTGTGGATCGAAGTCTTCTTCATCGATAGCTAGTTCGGTTTTGATATCGTCTTCCGTCAGCATTGGTATTAGATCATCTTCCGGTGGATGTCTAAAAAACGGAACGATTATTTTATATCAAAACACCATAAGCTGGCGAAGTACCTTGATTTAGATTTAGTTTCCAGTAATAGTTCACGGAACTTGGTATCGGATTGATGGCAACGGATGACCAACTTGTGCGCCACTAGTAAATCATGTTTACACTTCGTACAACACTGATATGGCAGTCCATCGTCTTGATCAATCTATAAATGCATATTAAAAAGTTGATTGAATATAATTTCATGCTGCAAAGAAATCACCCAATACCTCCAGATTGACACAATATCGTAGCATATCTGCAAGCGAATTTCCGTCGACTGCTTCTCGGAGGGATATGACTGTTACGGCAGTTTCGGAACAAATCCGGCATGAGCTGGCATCGATGCTCGAGGACATGATTCTAATGTCCATACTGTGTACTTGCTTCTACTATTTTTATAAAATAATAGCAAATATTGAATTTTTGTGTGATAAGCAGACTGGTGTTTTCTTTTTTGACTAATCATAACAATGAATGGTGAGAAGTGAGAATGTATCACAGGTCATCTCACCTTTTGATGAGTAGGTTGAAAAACCCTCATATATCTTTCGGGATCCATGAACAAGGAACGTGTTTTTCCAATTGAAATCTTATTTTTTTTTATCTAGTTCGTTTATTTGAAAGGCTCAATCGCGTTAGCTTTGCGGAGCCGATAATTCATTGTTCTTTGTTTGTAACAAAATTCACCTAATTCTATGTCTAGTAGGAGTTGGGCCGAATACTCGCGGCTTACCCGAGGTTAGAGGGGTACATTGTCGAAGGATAGGAAAAGGGGAGGAGCTTGGGGTAGGGTTTCGTTGTCTCATCAGAGCGATGTCGTCAGTATGAACGGTAGTGTGGTTCTAGATTTGTCTGGAGTTCGACCGGCTATGGTCGGGCAGCGGGTGACGATGAGACTCATCGAGACGGGGGACAAGACAATCAAAAACTAATAAAAAGAGACAAAAGACAAACGAATTAAATTCTTATGCTAGACATTTGCAGAATTGTCAGGGTTGTCTTCCTTGGGCCTGAGGGTATTCAAAAGTCGCTCTCTGGCGGCGTCATTATCCGTACATTGCCAAACTGCGTGACTGATGTCATCGTAACCGTTTCCACACCGACAGATGTTGCTATCCACGAGGTTTATTCTATTGAGATGAGCATCTAGCGAGTAGTGGTTGGATATAAGTCCACTCATCACGCGAATGAAGTCACGACTTAAGCCCAAGTCTTTAAACCACGCTCTCGAAGAAACATTAGGAATAATTGAATGTAACCACCGTCCAAGATTTCCAGTGTCCCAATCGGTTTACCAACTCGAAAGGGTACTCTGACGCACTAAATGGTAAAGTATAAATAAACTTATTTCTAAGTCCTAAAAAAAAAGGTACGGGAAAATTACACATACGCCAAAAATGTTGCATGTAGAATCTCAAGGTTTGAACACCTTATGTGATATGATAAGGTTGTGGAGGACATTGGGTTGCGTATAAAGTCCAAGACGGCGATTGGCTCAAAACCGATTCCAGTTTAGAAGAATTCTCAGTTAGCACTAAAGAATCCATCTATCAGGGCTTAAAGCTCTGGCAAAACAACTTATGAGTTTCTTAAAAAAAATCGGCCACATACGACGATCATATCATTTCCAAGTTGTTCATACGAAATTCGCTTCGCCCGACTATCATAACGAGGTCCTTGGTGGTGTTTTTACATCGCGACAAATAATCTGAAATGTTTTTTGAAATTAGAAATAAAAACGATTTGCCTCACTGGATTAAACACAAATATTTTCGCGTTAATGAATACATTTATGGTATTCCAAGTACTTAAATTAAAGCGAAGCTGGTAACATGTCACATGTCGCTTTTTAGTGACTTTCTTCATGCTGAAACATTACCTTAACTTAGCAATCAGGCTAAGGCCTTGTTGTCCTCTGCTGTCCAAAGAATTCGTCTCCACTCTACTCGATCCATGGCCATACTTCGCCAGCCTCGTAGTTTTTTTGCTGATATAACAAACCATGCCAGCTGCATTGCTATTGATTTCAATTTGACAAAATGATCGATTAATGTACTATGATTTTTTAAATATTTACAATAACATGGCAATTGTCATTTTCTCAATGCCTAATTTTTCCATATGGGACTGATATAATGTTATAGACTGAAAAAATATTCCATGCAGTCTAAATTATGAAATTAATTTAAAAAAGTTTTGCCTAAAATCAACATTATTTTAATTGTATTTCAATAGTTGATTCTCAAGAAAACATATGGACGAAAGTAATGCGCACACAGAGAATCTTAAATACGTACTGACTATTTAATGGAAAATTGACTAACATGAGACGGAACGAAAACTTGTGGACCACCTGTGCTACCATGAGAAGGATAGGGTTAACCCACTCAGAACTTACACGAGCTTGTCACAAGTTTCCTAAACACCACCTAAAGTGTATGCAATTGTCCAAAGCTCACTTTAGTCCTCCGGAGCTG
Source organism: Ochlerotatus camptorhynchus (assembly GCF_037179485.1). Taxonomy (NCBI): domain Eukaryota; kingdom Metazoa; phylum Arthropoda; class Insecta; order Diptera; family Culicidae; genus Ochlerotatus; species Ochlerotatus camptorhynchus. The sequence goes on along the minus strand of NW_027040855.1, from coordinate 1,981,974 downwards.
TTTGAACCCCTCCGAAGTATTTTCCCTTTGAATATGTTATATACAGGGTGCGTGACGAATTTTTGCAGTAAATTTCAAATAGTAATTTCTCATGCTTGTGCATCATGATTTAGATATATTTGGCAGCACTGGATAGCTTATACTGTTAGGTGTAAGATTTAAACAAACAATGTTGAGTAAACGTAAAGATGTCGAAACAAGAGAGCAATCTGTCAGCCGTTGTCGCTTTGTTGCGCGCCGGAGTATGCATGAAAGAAATAATTCGGTCGGTAAATGTGTCTGAAAGAACAGTGTATAATATTAAAAAAGGCTTGGGAAAGTGATAAGACGGAGCACCTGCTCATACTGCTAATAAAGCACAGAAATGGCTTACGAAAATATTTCGTAAATTTGGGAGGAAGAAATTTGGCCCCCAAGCAGTCCCGATATCAATCCGTTGGATTATTTTGTATAGGGCGTCGTCCAACGGAATGCCAATAGAACCCCTCACACCACACTTAAGTCGCTAAAAGCTAAAATCAAGGCAGTGATGACATCTATGGATCGAAACATTTTAAAACGTGCATACTGCAGTTTCCGGAAGCGTCGAAAGGGAAGGCAATTTTTTTTGAATAAATTTACTTACAACTTCCATATGTTGCGAAAGAAAATAAATCGCACAAAATTCATTGCTAGAATAACTAACTGGTGTATTTTTCTCAAATATGCCATTTACTGCAAAAATTCGTCACGCACCCTGTATAATGTTATATGTAATAGGCTAGACGAAGAGGTTAATTTAAAATGAACTTATCGTTGAGAAAAAGTGGATTCGAGCAAACGCACCACATATTCCAGATGTTCCAGTTACCGGCATAGCTCTCGAATACAAGGACTGACCTATTTGAAAAATGGTATGTGTAGTGTAATTTGTGCGTCTGGCTACCATTCATTAAAATTTCCCATCACATCGTTAATGTTGTAATAATATTGAATATCATTGAAGGGCAGCTAGCGAGTCACTTTTTATTGACTTGGTCACTTTTTTCAAACCAGTCACTAAAAAGTCTCCTTTTTTAAGACCAAGTAACTAAAGTCACTTTTTTCTTGTAATGAGTCACTATTTTCAACTTTTTTAGCGTGAATTTATTTCAAGATTGAATATGAAATAAATGATTTATTTCAAGTTCGTAATTAACTTTATGAAAGATTAGGGATCTTCATTGCAGTCCCATTAACTTCACAACAATTATAGAAACTTTGGAGAAGTTCTGAGGAATGAAAAGAAATGCTCAGAATTTCAGTGAAGCTCCATAAACAAACAGCGGAAACATAAGGGAAGTTAACACGCTGAAAATATGTGAAACTTACTGGAAGCTTTAAAAATCTCAAAGCGGTTCTTTTAGCATCCGAAAAATTTCAGGAGCTTCTATAAAGTTTCTAGAATTGCAGAGAACTTCACAGGTGTTAAGCGAACTTGAAAAATACATAAAACTTGAGGGGTATTGCAAATTTTTAAGAAGTTTTAAGCACTTCAAAAAAGCTAGATCTTGAGATCTTTGGAAATTTTCAGATCTTAAGAGTAGTTCCCGTAACTTTAGTCCAGATTTTTGGAGCAGTTTAAAGATCTATAATCGTAAATATAGAAAAACTCAGGATAGTTTCATGATGTACAGAAAAAAATCGAGAACCCTTAAGATGTTCCAAGAAATTCAGAGATGTGCAGAGACCTTTAGAGAATTTATGAAAACTTTAGAAATATTTCAGGAACTTCACAGAAGTTCAAATAATTTCAGAGAATGTTTACGAGAATTCCATTCATTCCCGAGGAGAACCGATATCTTCAATGGAAGTGAGAGCTTTAGGGAAGTTCGAGAACATCAACACAGATCAGAGAATCAAAGGGCAGTACAAACAATTTCAAGGAAATTATAGAAACCTTAAAGAAACTCAGGGAATTTTCGGAAACTTCAACAAAGCTTCGAGAGAATTTTTGAAACGTGATATAAATTATATGAACATTCGGAAAACGTGAGAGTATTTTAAGGGTGTTAGGGGAAATGTCTATATTGTTGGCCTATGGATCTAAGATTGGGCCCATCGCTAAAAATCTGCTATTTATCAATTTTATCTAGATGAACGCGTTATTGGGACGTTACTAATGGATATTTTTGGTTGCTTTTGAAAATTTAGTCGATTTCTGAATTTATGTATGGGCCCAAATTAGGGACACTTAGGCCGACATTACCTGCATTTCCCCTATATCATGGAGATTTCAATAACTAAAAAAATTACGACCGAAAGATGAAACAACTGCTGAATGATGAAGATACGTACAAAAAGCTTAACAGGGATCCAACTGGGAGCATCGAAACCAAGAACAATAACTTCGTTAAACGTCTGAAAGATCTGGCACTCATCGATGACAAAACAACGTATAGATTGAAAAGCAGCACAGCTATCTGTCCCCGTATATACGGCCTACCTAAGGCCCACAAACCGGACCTACCTTTGAGACCAGTAGTACCGAACATAACTAGCCCCACATACGAAATTTCCAAATTCGTCAGCAACATCCTACAATCCGCCATACACAGTGAGTACAACATTCGAGACTCGTTCACGTTTGCGACAGAAATCCGACAGATGAGAATCCCGGAGAATCACATTATTGTTTCGTTTGATGTTGTGTCTCTCTTTACAAATGTACCCAAGGACCTGGTGGTACAAGCGATTAAAGAAGAGTGGTCTGAAATAAAGAAACATACCAGGATCAACATATATCTGTTCCTGGAAATTGTGACATTCTGCCTGGACAACAGTTTTTTCATGTTCCGGTCTCAATACTATGCACAGAAATTCGGTACAGCCATGGGGAGCCCACTGTCGCCAATCCTGGCTGATATGGTGCTCAACAAATTGTTAGTGACAGTGATTCAAGATCTAGGATTTCCAATCCCATTCCTAAGGAAATATGTGGACGACTTCTTCTTGGTTCTACCACAGGAAAAAGTTCAGTCTACACTGGATGCCTTCAACAACTACAATGTACATCTTCAGTTCACTGTAGAAGAAGAAAACAACAGACGGCTGCCCTTCTTGGACATGACCGTTACAAGAGAAATGGACCAATCGCTATCAACTGAATGGTACAGCAAACCGATAGCCTCAGGGAGATTACTCAACTACTACTCTCTACATCCGATGCAGCAAAAGGTCAACGTAATCATGAACTTTACGAAACGTGTTAAGAAACTAACATCGAGCCCGGATAACCAACGAGTTAAGCAGATTGCGCACTTCCATCTTCGACGAAACGACTATCCCACAACACTGATCAATCGCATCGTCAACCGTGTTATCCTTACCAATGACACGAACAACATTGGAAACAACAGTGAACCACGAAATACTCAGGAGCAACCAACACAATATGTATCTCTCCCATACGTTCCGAATCTGAGCAATTCCATCATCAGATGTCTGCAAGAGGACTATCCGTCGATCAAAATTGCCAACAGCAATATACACACTGCCAAGATGCTATATACAAACGTGAAGGATCCAGTCGAGCCGTTGCTGCAACATAACGTCATATACAACATTCCCTGTCGAAACTGTGAGGGATGCTATATAGGTATGACTACGAACAAGCTAAAAACCCGAATAAGTGGCCACAAGTCTAATGTAAACAAACTTGAAGGCCTACTAAATTCGGGTCACACATACAATGATCAAGCAATGATCGAGATAGGCAACAAAACAGCACTAATCGATCACTGTATAAAATACAAACACCGATTTGTACTGGACCAAGCCAAAATTATGGACAGATCCTTCATTGCGTCAAGATTACCAATGTTAGAATGCTTCCACATATACAATACACCACGTACCGTAAACTATAGGACAGATGTTGAAGGTATAAGTTCTATATATTCAGGAGTTCTGCATACAATAATGAAGTCGAGCCACAAAACCAAAACGAATGTCCCACATCCACCACCACCGCCACCGCCTCCACCACCTCCAATTCCACCAGCTCCACTACCACATCCCTTTACCGCAGCCCCACCAGAATCAACCCTATCTCCAGTTTCACAACATCACAACAACCAATGAAGCCCATCACCAACAACGATTATCCCATTTTTACAAACCAATACCCAAGCAACAATAGTGAATAAGAAATAGTATCTCTCTCTCGATTTTGCTCTCCTGTATTATACTATGTATCAATGTATGTCAGAGTCCATTTTGGTGTCATAGTAGGTGGTAATATAAAAAATCAGGTAGCAAGAAAACAACACAGTATATCCACCAACGCATCTATCTCTCCAATGCGGTAAAAGCTGTAGGTATTTTAAGCTTTCAAAAAACTAACTCTAACGTTTGCAGATATCTTGGAAGAGAACCGAGAAAAAAAGCTATGACAACCGATCGTGAAGCTTCAGACGCTAAACGAAAAACGGTACAACTTTATGTGAGTCTTTGTGTAAAAAATAATGTTATAGTTACAATGCTAAATGTTCAATGTATTAATTGTAAATAAAACTTGTAGATCCCCTGAAGAAGGCCAAGTCCCAAGGCCGAAACGTCGGACATAAAACATAGTAGCGTTTTGATTATCCGTTAGACTGAAAAGCCGTAATCCTTACAATAAAAAAAAAATGCGAAAATTTTGCTAAGTTGATTATAGAACATCAACAAAGTTCCATTAATTTAAAAGAAAATGCGAGGACTTTTAGCAAGCAGCGATATTTTCATGAAATTCCAGGGAACTTTCAATACATTTAGATATTTTTAGATAGTTTCATGATATTCAGCGAAGTTCCGAGTACTTTGAGGACGATCAGATAGCTTCAGAACTTAATCAAATTTGGAGTTCCGTAGAATTATGGGCTATTCCAAGAATTCTATGATTGATCCGTAAACGTCAGAATGAATATATATCCGAAAATTTGCCGGATTATTAAACAAATTGAGAGAAGTACAGGTAAGCATAGAAAAGTTTAGGGAAAATTAGAGTGTTGTGTTGTGGTTAAAATACTTAAAGAAAATTATCGAAACTTCAAGGTAAATCAATTGTTTTCAGTAAAGTTGCGGGTTCTTAAATAATACTGATTAATTCAGGGCAGTCTAGAGAACTTTAAAGAAATTCAGTAATCGTTTAGGGAGATTTAATCACACCAGGAAAGTCTAGACTATTGAAGAAGTTTGAAATTAGTGTCGATAATTTAAGGGAAGCTTCGTGAACTTCAGGAAAATCTGAGAACTTCAGAGAAAATCATAGAACTATATTAATTATTTCGTTCTAATTCCATGAAAATTGTGGGAGTACTTCGAAAACTTCACAGAAAGACAGTGGTCTTCAGAAACATTTCGAAAACTTCATAGAAATCTATGGAGCTTAAGGGGAGATTCGCGAACTACAGGAATTTTTATGAACATTGGCAAAATGCGGAAGCATTTGAAAAAAGTTTAGTAAGCTCCGAAAATTGGAGGAATTTCAGCGGGAGGTCAGTTTCATTAGTTTCAGAAAATTAGTGGGAAATTTTAAGCAGTTCCCAGATTTTCAGATAACTTCTGAGACGCTAAAAAGTTAATTCAAGTTGACCATTGCATTAGGTCCTAAGTAACATTGACAGATTCTCTTCGGCTACTTTCTCTTTAGTTCCCGAGCTACATCCCCACGGCCATGTAAAAACATTCCAAGGTATTTTCAGCACACAGGCCGATAAAAGAAGCTTTTATCAAGCATCTAATACGACAAACGCATCAATAAACGGTTATTTGCTCAAGTTATTAACGAAAGAGAAAGTCGACGAAGGGAATCGATCAATGTTACTTAGGATCTAAAGCAATGTTCAGCTTGAATTGAGGTCTTCGCATCAGTTCCAGGCCAATGACAAGGCCTATACCAACAGCAGCGTTTGCAGTAGGCAGTATGTCCCGGGCTCAAATCGTTTATTTTGCTGTGCTGGGCCCGCTGTCACGGTATAACATGTTGCCTACGCGCCTGCCACTGGGCTGATCAGTTCAGAAGTTCACGGAAGCTTAAACCACAGACAAACAGACGTAAATTTTTGAATAAAATTATCTTCAAAACATAGTACCGCCAAACATAGGACTGCAGTAACGACAGCTCGTAGGCTTCTCTTGGAAACCCAGCTTGCTCGCTGATTCGCAAACATTGTTGCATGCAAGAAAAACCGAATACACTGGAGTCGCGTTTTACGCGGGTGATACGTCCCGCGTAGAAACAAAAAACCGCGTAAATTCCGAAATCCTCGTAAAAATAACGTGTATAAAAAACCGCGTAAAAAACGACTCCAGTGTATAACGATATACCGCGTAAATTCTGAAAACCGTGTAAAAAAAAAATTCAAAATCCGCGTAAAAAAAACCGCGTAGATTCTGAAATTCGCGTAAAAAAAAACGCGTAAAAAGCGACTCCAGTGTATATAGAAACGTCAAAGTGATCAGATGCCAGCACTGCGGCGAGTAGTTCGCGGAAACGATAACATTCAAACCAATTGTTAAATGCGCAAACGATTATCCAGAATGAAGAGTTACGTCTGTTTGTATGTGCTTAAACATTTGTAGGACAGTTCAATTAAATTCAGCGCAGTACAACAAGCTTAATGAGAACTGCAAAAAACTGAAAAGAAGTTGAGCATGAGAAATTGTTAAACCTTTAGAGGAGATCCATAATTGTTAGAAAAATTGAGGAAGGAGTCTTATAAAGTTCAGGGAAGTTTAAGAATATTATGAGAAGTATTGTGAGCATCAGGCTAGTTTCTCAAACTACAAAAGAACTTCAAGGCAGTTTCATTACCTTCAGGAAAAATTTGGGAACTTTCAAGTATTTCTGAAGAGCTTAGAATAATCTATTCCATATTCAACGGAGATTTCCATTGAAATATTCCTCAAAATTTCGATGAAACTATTCTTTGAATTCAATTTTATTTTAGTTTTCTTCGGAATAACCTTGAAATTCTCCACAATAAGAAACCCTTTGGAAAGATTCTCCGAATATTCATTTCAGATTTCCTATTGAATCTCACTACTTGGAATTCTACTCACATTGAAAGTCTTCTAAGAATTCATTGGCATTTCTTCTCACCAATTCCTTAGATTTCTTCTGATAATTTGTTTGACAATCTCTCACTAGTCTTTCCAGAAATTCCTAAGAGTTTTCATTAAAATTTACATTTAATTCAGGGTTTCTTGAAATTCTACTCAAAACCAGCAGGCTTCACATGAAGTACACCTTGATTTTTATCTGCATCAATATGGAATGTAGTAAAATGGTTATTTTTTTATATATCAGTTGATCATAGACTTCGCCCAAATTTCTCAAACTTATGATTTACCTACTTCTTTGAGGCAGATTTGTATTGATTGTAAATCGAATGAATATCGGAAGCGTTTATTTATTTAAATAAAATCACTTTTGTAGAATCCGATGTCGGTCATTAGTCAACCTTAGCTCAATCTTCTTAACTGACACTGTTGTTGTGTGACGCCAAATGTTTCCGTAAGTAATCCTGCCTTGGATAACCCCTCCCACAGACATTGCAAATGTACGGCTTAATGCCCGTATGAGCCATGATGTGCCTCTTTAGGTCGCTTGAAAATGCATAGCTGGCGTCGCACAGGTGGCACTTGAACGGTTTTTCCCCGGTGTGCATTCGCATATGGGACTTTAGGCACGATTTCCTGGCAAATGTCGCCGGGCAAAGACTGCACACCAGCGGGCGATAATCCGAGGCGTGTGTGATGTAGTGATCTTTCAGATTGCCTTTCGTCTTGAATCCCTTACCACAAGTTTCGCACTTGAAATGGTCATCATCAATCGAGTGCGATTTTACGTGCTTACGGAAGGAATCTTTGATTGCGAACGGCTTTGAGCACACGGGACACACAAATGGCTGCTCTCCTTGATGGCGCCTCTCGTGGTCGGAAAGGGCGCATTTGTCCCGGAAGATTCGACCGCATTCAGCACATTGATACTGTTTGTTGCGGTAGGGTTTCAGCTTGTGATTTAGTAGCGAGCGTCTCGTTTTGTAACGGCGATAGCACACGTGGCAGGCGAATTCGTTGACTTTATCATTGTTGGCCGATTGGCTTTCCGGCAAATGAACTTCGATGCAATGTTTCTGCAGCGATTCTTCCGTGTCGAATTGTTCATAGCAGGCACAGCATTTAGGAAGTTGACCTTTCTTTTCGTCTAGTTCTTTGCCATGGGACTGTTTGTGGCTGTTCAGTTCAGTTTCTGAGATGAATTCTTGCTCACATTCGTCGCATTTAAAAGGCTTATCTATGTACATATCACGTTGATGGAACTGCAAAGCTCGCCTTTTAGTGTATCGTTTGAAACACATACTGCATTCGTGTGGTCGAGCAGCTATCTTCTGTGGGTCAATTATCCTCGAATAGAAGTGCACTTTAGAGTGTTCTTCCGATTGATCCGAATCTTCGAAGCGAGCTTTGCATTTACAGCACCTTTTCGGAGTAGATGACAGTTTCCGTTTCACGTATTTCCTTCGCTTACGTTCAGGAGTATCACCATCAAGATCGCTGGAGCCTTGTTCATCAGTTTGCTCATCCTCATTATTATCCTCCGCTGCTTCATTTTCATCTTCTTCCCCATCTTCATCATCATCATCGTTATCTGGCACATAATTATCGTCCTTATTGTCTTGGTCATTTTCATCCGCAGAACTATCACTACTTTCCTCTTTAATTGGAGCAGTGTAAACACATTCAATTTCCGATTCCAACTCGGTCTTAATAAAATCTTCCGTCAAATGTTTGTCCGTAAACAATTTCCTAAAAAAAATAGAAAGGAAAGTCATTGTACTATTGCGCTGTCAAAGTTGTATATTCATACAAGCTAAATACCCCACAGTGCATTTGTTCTCCGCCAGCTGATTACGAAACTTTGAGTCGGACTCCCGACAGCGAGCGATCAATTTGTATGCCACAACCAGATCACCCTTACAATCCATACAACATCGATAGGGAAGACCATCGTTTTCGCAGAACTTAAAAAAAAATACAATTTTAGCAACTTTAAGACCATCACAATTAAAAAAATACCTACCTCCAACTTGACGCAATACCACAGCATTTCTGTGAGTGTTTTCCCTTCCTCCAGGGAACACAAGGGGACCGTATTTTCCACCGTGTCGAAACAAATCCGACACGGTTGGTTGCTTATTTCTAACAGAGCCATAACTGCATAGTAAAATCCAATTTTATTCAACAAAAGTTTTGTGTATAGACACAATCAATGCTATTTTTGTTACGAAGCGATAAGTTTTTGTTGTTATGCTGACACCGAATGTCAAAAGTTTCAAACAACTAGCAATGCCGTTCTGAGTCATGCACAACCGTGATATGATGTGTTAGTGATATTAATCTACATTTTTTTGTGACGTCATAGCACGTTCACGAAAGTAAACGCAAAAGTATACGGTTCAAGTGAGTGTTGATTCAATCTGGTGGTCTATGAAAGCGAACAGAAAAGTTGACCATTTACCAAATGTCTAGTACCTATAACTGAAAAAAAACATACATACAAAAATAATGCAATTTCAGAATAAAAGTTTCCCTAATTTTGTAGTTTTAACTGTGAATATTGTCAACATTAAAGTTATATCTTTGGTTTGGAAGTATTTCTTTCACTTCTCACTTGTAATTTTAAAAGTGCATTTTGTATAATAAAAGTTAATAATAAAGCTGTCAAAAATACCGTTTAATAGTAAAGTTTTTGCGAAGACTTCATATCAAGAAGACTAGCAACTTTGCCAGAATCCAAGCGACAGATACAATTGCACTGCGCTTGAGTGAAGGTGGAAACAACGCATAGAAAAACGAGCAAATATACAAACCTTTCTTCTGAGCAGTGTTAACAAATCAAATCTCACCAAAGATCAAGATCACGCTTGATTTTCGTACACAAAAATCAACAAGCAAACAACAGTGATATTGCAGCTCGGAATATGAAGCTAACAAAACTTACCAACTGTAAATTTCACCAAATTGTGGTGAGTTTCATGATTTTTGCGTTACACTCGGACGCAACCGAAACTGCCATAACGGGGGGCAGCAGTTGCCTCGGGTCTGCCATCGGTAAAGAGAAACAAGAGATAGCATTATTATACCTTCTCTCTCTAAGAAAACGAATCATTTTTGCCTCGATTCAACTCTCAGCTTCAACTTTACACATTGTGAATAGTCTCGCAATATCAAAGGAGCTAATAAAATCAATTTCAAGCATAATACTTTTCTCCAATATCATGCGTGATATTGTGAGCGTATGAGAGCGGAAAAATATCAATTTGCTAATGATCACTGCTTCTGAGGATGTAATCTTTGCTATCAAATGCGTTCGAAGCCTTTACCTTTGAGCGGCAGATGACGCGATTGTACCTGTCGCATAGCGTTCGTATGATAAAATGGAAGAGTTGCCAGTCTTCTTGATATGTTTTCTTCGATTTTTGGCAGCATTGAACATCACTCCATTTGCAGCCAAATTTGAGTTGACGAGAGGAAAGGAATAAAAATTATTCTACGGAAATAAAATGGGTGGAATCGGTGTACAGAAGCTGGCACCGGTATAGATAGTGCAGTGGCAATCGATTGTGATTGTGATAGGTGAGTTGGAAATTTGTTTTTCTTAGGATCTATTAAATTTATTTTTACATTGTAGCTGAAGAGTCCGTTTACTCTTGAAAAACAAGCGCTTGTATCGGATGGTTCCTGCTTATCGCCGTAAACAGTTCTGTTATCATCGGTCCATAAATCCCGTAACAGAGTGAAGCGTCTCTCTTCGATCGCAAAGGACAATCCTCACACCAAGCCCCGCTACATTGCACCCAACCCATTATTCCGGAATCCGACCGCCGACCGTACGGGGGCATAGAGCGTCTGAACGTACAAGACAATTATGTACAGGGAATTATCTTGGACTATCTGACGGTGATCTGGCATCTGGAGGATGTCCTCAAGCATTCCATTTCCATAGAGTGGTACTGGGATTGCGGCGTCAAGTAATCCCCGCCTTCCTTTGTCGCCTTTAAGGATGGAAGCACGAGGAAAGTTTGAAATGGTCGTGCAGTCGAGGCTGGACCGAATACTTCGACCATTATAGGACGGAAAAAAATGGACGCAACCCATGCCACCATGAACAGTCGGATTAACCTTCCTTTGATTCCTAGGGCTCGTATTTAATCTGCGCTGGTCACATAAACAATGTTTTATTCTCTTTGTTTTTATACTACTAGCTGAGTGTGCCCGGCCTTGCTCTGGATTCAATCTTAGCTCGAGTTTATGCGCCAATTTAAAAAAAACATGCTATATTGTACGTAGCTCCCCCTCCCCTCTTATCTTAGGGGCTACCCCCTATGACATGCCAAATTTGGTTCCATTTGCTTGATTAGTTCTCGAGTTATGCAGAAATTTCTGTTTCATTTGTATGGAAGCCCCCCTTTACAGAGGGGGAGGGGTCTCGAACCATCATAAGAACCTTTCCCTGCCCCAAAAACCCCAGCATATAAATTTTCACGCCGATCGGTTCAGTAGTTTCCGAGTCTATAAGGGTCAGACAGACAGACAGACAGAAAGTAATTTTTATATGTCTAGAAGAAATGAATAGAAATATTTTTTTATAATATACATATGAGTATACAAATATGAGTTTTTAAACTTCAAAACTAATAATCTAATAATATTTCAAATTTAAACAATAATTATCATATATCCGGTTTTAAAATTTCGTTGAAAATCTTTGACCAATCAAGGCTCAAAGTTGTTCTTCCGGAAGAACATTTTCAGAACTCGGTACGGTCGGTTGAGATGCTGCTCATCGCACAGGTCCAGATCATACCGCTTTTCTCTTTTTGGAATTCTTTGCTAGCCTGAAACGGAACACATTTTCAAAATACGTGTCTTAATTTTCACCATGATTTCACTTCTAATTCTTACTTCGTAACGACCAAAATTCCTATGGCAACGATTTTGCATCGGTTTCGGCGCGTTCTGTCACCAATGAAACAGGCAATACTCGTTCTAGCACGATATTTGACCGAAACGCAGGTCACCGCTTGCGAAATTCGCGAATGATCGCAACACTCACTTGTTAAAAAAAAGTTAAACACTATGGGTCTTCACTTCATCAAAGATGTTGACAATGATTGAAAGCATATTCTTACCCATCTTTGATTGCAGAAGACATTTTCTCAAATGGGGTAAAAGCATCCGCTTTTCGTTTTTTTTTTCAAAATACCCATTTTTGACAGGTTTGAATTATAGTCGCTATATTCTGTATTCATAGTCTGTCGGATATAATTTTGATCTATCAAAAAGCGAAACCAATTCAATATGTTGAAATTGAAAACTTTTATAAACAAAACGTTGATTATTCTTTCCTCGCCAATGGAAGGTAAATTACCAGCCAGAGTTGGTAATAGAAGAGTTACGCACTGATGTCGATCAATGGCCTTTTTTTATTTTGCCAACCTTTGTTTTTGTTTACGCCTCATATGACTTCACCTGGGGCTGCCACGCTCGGAAGCATTTTGAGCTCGGTCCATAGATCCGTAGTAAGCTCAAAAAATTGTAGATTTATGTATAAATCCGTAGACTTGACAATACTGCAGTTATCGAATAACCAACCTTCTCTCATGATTATCAAAGCTGGTTAAAAAAAAACAGTTTATTACGGCTTCTATTATCTGCCGGATCTTACTTGAAGAGTGGTTTGATTTTTGGAAAGGTCGATCGACAATCATTCTCAGACGAAACAATTTGTTTAAACTCCTGCCATGCCATTTTAAGACGCCGAAAAAGCGTTTGACAATGGTATGATTGCCTGGTTTTACAAATTACAACAGATTAAAACGATTCAATCTTCCAATCATCCTCATAAGCGAATATATATATGGGGAGGAGGGGCATAGTGAACAAGTGGGGCATAGTGAGCATCCCGCAGTTTGGCCCTGGATCTCTAGCTGCATGAAACAAATCAACTGGTAGTAGGTTCAATATCATTATGATTTTGATCCTACCACCAATCAATTTGTTCCGAACGGCCGGAAGTCCAAGCTGGTGCACGGGATGCTCACTATGCCCCACCTGTTCACTATGCCCCTCTTACCCCTAATCTCTCGGTTAAGATACTTCGAACCAACGTTCAAATTTGACCCTATTTTTGGTAGCCGTAATAAAATCCAAATCTAAAAAACAGTTGGGGGTTGTAATCCGCAATTTAAACTTGATCAACCCTAGTGTTCAACCTTTACTTAGCAAAACTTGTGTTTAATGAGCAAACATATAATAAATTTTGTTACAGCATCAACAAGCTGTGAAGGCTGTGAAGCTGTGTGTGAACGAGTAGTGCATATTATTTACAAACAAAACACAGTGTCGAGTTTACATTTACGAATGTAAGTGTATGCGTTCAATCGCTCTGTTAAATTTTTGACATTTCCCCCATACAATAATTTCCAAAAAAAATATCAACTAAGCTTGTTTGTTCGCTGATTTGTGTCTCTATTAGATTTGATCATTTTTAATGGTGAAATGGAATAATTTTAATAATTTTAAATAGTGCACGGTAGTAACACAAAATGACTGCAGTAATGCAAGCTGCGGACTGTCGCATATGCGCTAAGACCGATGCGGACAACATGGAATCTCTATACGAGTCTATGCTAGATGGGAAGACGCCTGCCCAAATTATTGAGGAGTGTTTTAATATAATGGTAAGACATACCTACTAAGGCTTGAAGAATTGTTTTCATAAACATAAAGCTTTGATTTTTTAACCAATTTTAGATGATTTCGAGTGATGGACTGCCGAGCAAACTGTGTCATAATTGTAGGGAAGATTTGAAATCTGTGTTTCGATTTCACTCCACATTACTAGCATCTGAACAAAAATTTAAAGCTATGGTTACTTTGCCGAAAATTGAAATCACGTAAAGTATTTTTGTTGTTACTAATAGTACATGTTAGTATAAGCTTTTTTTTACAGTGAACCAGGTGATGGTAACATTTCGTCGGTATTCATCTCTGAAGTGTATATCAAATCAGAGGCAAACTCCGAATGTGAAGAGGTACCTCATGATAACTTTGACACTGATGAAGATGATGAGCCTATAGCGCGACGAAAAAGTCGCAATAAAAGGCGAAAGAAGGAAAAAGACACTCGACTCGACTCAGAATCGCATAATGAAGACCAGGAGTTGGACATAGCAGATGAATCAATAGATCAGAAACCAATTGATGGGCAAGACGCCAAACCGGATACGTCGAAGCCAGCAAAGAAAAGATGGATAGACATTACACTAGATATGAACTCCTCCGATGACGATTCATCCAGTAATGACCACTATTCCGACTACGATAGTGCCAATAGTTCGAGCGGCGATGGTGAAGATCGGAAGCCGAAGAAGAAACGCCTGTACTACGGCGTTAAAGCAGACTCACAACCGAAGAGATGTTGCGATTGCAAGGATTTTCCGTTGGACAGCCATGAGAAAGTACAGGAACACTCCGACAAATATCACTACCGGTACCGAGTGACCAACGAAAGGGATATCGAGGAGAATCCTTTCGAATGTCCGCACTGCTTCAAACGGTTCGAGTCAAAGAAGGAATTTCTGCGCCATCAACGTAAGATGTATGTGGAAAGACTGCATCCATGCCCGAAATGTGATGAGGAGTTTGCCAATCAATATGTACTGCAAAGACATCTTAAGATGTATCATAAGAAAAAGATGATTATTGAGCGTATGGAAGAGTTGCGACAGGAATCGCACATCTGTTGCGCTTGTAAGAAGAAATTTGACTCACAAGAGCAACTTCGGGCTCACGCAGATGAGGTTCATCTCAAGGAGAGCCAAACTTATGATGGTGAGTATGAGTTTGAATGTGATGTATGCTATCGGCGTTTCAAAACGCGTCAATCAATGAAAGTGCACCAATATCGGATGTTCAAGGGTAAGAAATTCATCTGCGCTCTCTGTGGTAAAGCTTTCAAAGAGAAGGCATTTCTTCGTGACCATGAAAATTCCCACAGAAGAGAAAAGCCCTACGAATGTCCCAAGTGCGATGCCCGTTTCTCCATCAAGGGATCTTACGATGCCCACGTCCGGTTACACGATGCAAAGGATGAATTCAAATGCGAATACTGTGGTCGTGGATTCCGAACAAAAAGTTTGCTCAAAGGACACCTTACGGTTCACTCGGAAGATCGTCCGTTCAAATGCCATCTGTGTCCGATCACGTTCACTCAGCAGCGTCTACTGGATTCCCATATCGAGTTCCACTTGGGAAACAAACCGTTCAAATGCCAGCAGTGTCCGGCATCGTACCGTTACCAGCGAGATTTGCGGGGCCATGTCCGTGAGAAGCACGAAGGAATTCTCAACTTCCAGTGTACGTTCTGTCCGAAGGCGTTCAACCGGAAGAAGCCATTGATGGTGCATCTGAAGACGCATGAAGCAATCTAATGTAGGTTCGTGTCTCTGTGGATTGTCAATAAAGTAATATTAATATTAATGATGCGGAACATATTGTGTTTTTTTGTTTGTTTGTCACTGAACGTGAATTAAGTAGCTATGATGGTATTAGAATACGGTTCTTAACGGTAAGACCAATGCAATAATTATAGGAGAAGGTGGAGTGCAAAGTTTATCACATTTACCCAAAACTATTCGAGTCTGAAGTTTTGGATGACAATCTTGGAAATAATTCCAGGTACCTCGTGGTGCCCGTTCACCGCTTGACCTCCATTCACTGCTCATTATTTCAAAATTTTTTGAAAATGTTCACAAGTTGTAAAACATGCATTTTACCGACTAATTAGATGCCTGTTAATGATTTGTAACGTTCTACACATTATTGATGTGATTATTGCCGAAAAAAACCTTTATTTACAAAATAAACATAAAATAGTAATTAAGCCTCAACAACTTACAAACCATATGTCACTTTAAATAGCTAGAAAATTTAAAAATAGTATAAAGTAATATTTCCCAATATTTCCACTATGAAATGAGCGGTAACTAGAATCCTTTAGATTTGCTAATGAGCCTCAAATTTATTATTGATAGCATTTTTTTAAGTTAGAGAGTGTATTGTATAAGAGAGGAGCGACTGGTTTGAGTCAACCGAACTGTCAAAGCCAGTGTTGCTAGAAACCACCCAGGCATAAGTTGTCAAGGCAGATTGTTTTGAATCCCCGCTTCTCTTATACTAGACTGTCTCTAGTGTCTCAAATTAACATAATTTTGCTCTAAAGTGAGCTGTAAACGGGCGCTATACGGTATTCAAGAGAATTCACGAGAAAACCATTTAAAAGCGAGTTCTTTCAAGAGAAAAATCAAGTGCAACTCCAAGGAATTACATGAACATTACAGAATTTATTCCATACTAATTCCATGACAAGTTTAGTTGGTTTGGCAAAATTTCATTGTGTAGTTTTGATGTTGGAAAGGCCTCAATTTGCACATATTTCGCAATGAATGAAGATGATTCTTCGAAAATATCAAAACGATACTCGGCTAAACCCTCTAAGGAAGCCGACTGGGAGAGGTAATCACGCTTATCACTACACCATCGGCGCCGCTATCATATATACTCATCCCAAGTAACAATTTTGGTTTTATCATAGTCTTGTAGGCATGCTTGGCATGCACAGTTGTACACACTAATACTTGTTAATAACTTTTAACTCAGTAGTTGAAATTTAGTTTCCTTTAAAGTAATTGATAGATTAGGATCACAGTTTACTGTAGACATGAAAAGAGTGGGTAAATCTTATCATTTGAATCAACACCAATGAATTTTTACACTTCAAGTCCGAGATATACAGCGAGCATTTCTCACTTCATTTTTACAACGCAAAATCAAATACAGTTTATTACTAGAATTACACCCAACCGGAGGATGTACCCTCCCCTTGGCTAGTTTTTGCACCTTGATGTTGGTGGGCGGGCTTAATTTCATGCTTTTTAGTGGAGTGTTGGAGACGGTAGGTTTATGGCCGGCGTTGCTGGCTCATGCCGCGATAGAATGGCGCCATGGGCAGGCAATGGGGATTACTAAGCTTCCCCTCTCTGATAAACCACTGCATGAGAGAACCAAAGATCTAGTCTAGCAGTGATAGTATCACACTTGTTACTCCTTTAATTGAGAGCCGCGTCGTAGTACGCTTACGTATAGGCACTGACGTTGGGTGTGATACTGGCGGGTTTTGCCGCAAATCACTCTTAATTTATTTATTTTTACGCAGATAGATTTATTTGGGTTTGCAAGGGAATTATACTATTGAAATATTTCAGAAAGTGCCCATCGGTGCTCCTTCTATTTGCGTGACAAGCTTTCATTGTTGTTTTCATTGAAGTATTATTCAGGAAACAATGTTAAACACCATTTTTGTACATGGTATTGTAACTAATCTTATATGTGCTTCATTTTGATTTGGGATAAGTGTTTGAACTATGACTCGGGATTTCCACTGTGGTGTGCTTTTATTGTGACATACCCATATGTATTTTTGTGGTGCGACATAGTGGAAACGTGAGAGCGTAATTGGAACATTTACCCTATACAATATACAATTTAAAATTAGCTTGGACACTTACTTCAAAGTGAAGCATTTTAGTCACTTGAAGGTGTCACCTGGGACGAACAAAGATATAATTAAAATATGTCAAAGCCAGAAGTACTTGAAACATGTTAAATTTAAGTTTAAAGCATGAATTATGATTGTGTAGGTTTAGAGATTTCAGTTATTTATTAAATAAACTTCAATTAGAGAATTCAGAAAGTTAATTAACATAAGAGATAGGACGCGGGGGGTCCGCTTAGGGAGGCGACTAGCCTTTGAAGTTGTATAATAAATCTTCCTATTTAGTGTATTTGTTAATTACAGGCAATGTTAATAGCGAAAGTCATATCTTCAACCAGACGCTTACGAACAAGTAAAGTTTTAGGAAAGATGTGTTAAATATGTTGATAGGTTTGAAATAAGAATTAGGATTGTTGGGCTTTAGGTAAGGTATGATGTGTCAACAAAACCCTTTTGAGCAAATTTTCAGACATCAAAGTGATCGAGTGATTTATTGAAAGACATTGCGTTGCGAAAATTGACAAGTCATACATCTAACATAGTAGTAGTAGCAGTGTCGCATAATCTTATCACAATTGCTGCAAATAGTGCTGGAGGGGCCGGCAGGACTGAATACGGATCAAAACTAACATAACTACTAACACTAAAATGATCCCGGAACTAACACTTATCCATTGCACTAGTTATATATTAGTTTTATTTAGTTTTTTTTACTAAGTTATCTATGCTTCTTTCTAGTCTTTGGATTAAGTACAACTAATACTAATCTACCTTTATGTATGTTTTACTCCCTTTTAACCCATTATCTTTATGAATGGCGAATCATATGACGTGAGACACGGGGATTTCAATTGACTAAGGAGAAGGAAAAGAATAACTTCGAAAAGGATATCAAACAAATTCAGGACCAATCCAAATGAGACCAGAAATCAACAAGGCATCGGGGCGTTATATACTCGGTGAGGTAATTGATAAATAATCAAAAAGTGGTAAGTTAAATCAAAGTGGAGCCAAGGATCATGAGAGGTAATTGTCTATAATTCATTAAATAGTAGAAATCACGATAACTTTTTCAAGGGAGCGTATCGGCTTTTGAGGGCGGTGCGTTTGGTCGTCGATTTGGCGTAGCTGGTGGCTCGCCCACGCATGCTAGCACTATCATCAGATAGGGAAATTTTCCTCTACCTGGTAGTGGTGTTGGTAGGCGTGCGCGAGCTGCCGGTTGCGCCGGGTCGACGATCGGATGCATTGTTTGCAGGAGCTGGTGCTTCCCTTTGAAAAAGTAATCGAGAAACAACCATATTATCCTGTAATTGACAACAAGACAAGTGGGGGTTAATACACAAGACAAAATGACAAAATAAGTGACGACAGAAGACAAGACTGGGACAAAAATCAACCTTAAAAAAAAAAAGAATGCGCAATTATATTATCAAAACTATTTGGATCAGCACAAAAACAACAGTGACCAAATGGGCACCATAGTCTAGGAACGTCTGTGTGTTGATTTAAAATAGAGGCTCATAGAAGCAAAAATTATCAATAAAAGGGGTCCAGTGTAGAGTTTAAGCAAGTGCTGCCACTGGATCACTACAAAAAAAAAAAAAAAAAAAAAAAATTACACCCAACCGGAGGATGTAAGATTCGCTTACAATTATGTGGGATTCATGATCAGAGGATGTTAGTGGATGCGATATACCTAGCTGCGGTCCAATGCAAGAAAATTGGAGACCGAAAAATGTAGAGTGTATTAGTGAGGTAAATTAGTTATGTCGAAAAAAATAGGACACAGATTGCCGACTGGACTCGAACCACGACGTTGCGATTATCAGACCAGTGCTTTCTCCACTGCTCTCTCCATGCTTCTGAATATGGATAGCCTAAAAGCAAACATCAAGCGTTCATTTTCTCGCATACTCGACTTCGTATGCTTTTTCTGCTGGAGAGATTCGAGGCAAGTGTATGCGTCGTTCTACAATGTTCTACAATGTGCGTCGTTCTACAAGCTTACTGGTTTATTCGAAAGCGTAGATAGAACACAAAATAAAAAAGACAAAAAACCATTACATCGTCTGCATGGTCAATTTCTAACTTTCGTTGCGATGTTCATGAACAGAGGATGATAGGAAACGGAACTAACATTCATTGTAATACATTTTTGGTTTGCGAGTACGGTTTTCCGAGTGGAGTAGTTCTAGTATATCCTGTTACGAAGCTACTTGAAGATAGAGAAGCAAATTCATGCCAATAAAAAATGTCCGATCTCAAATTCCTTGCGTGCACGATCATCCTCATAATCGATCATCATCATCATCATCGATCATCATCACCATCATCGATCATCATCATCATCGATCATCATCATCACAATCAAAGAACTGTAAAAATCATGAGAAGGTTGGTCCAGGGATAAATTTAAAATTAATTTCTACACCTTTTGCTAACCAGTTACACAGATCTGAATCTGCAAATCTCACCGGGATAAGACACGAATGATCCAAGAGTGTTAGAGTGACTATAATAAAATAAATAAAGACCTTAACTCCAGGCATTTTGTAAAATCTAACAAACCAAACCAATGATATTATGCAGCTTCACAAAGATTAACCCATTCTATCATTAAGTCGAATCATCGGATAATTTTGTTGAGTGTGCAGAACTCTAGGATCATATATCCGGGATGATTTGGATAATCCAATATTGTTATTTTTAATCACAATTCATAACTTTAAATGATTTTATGAGTCACCGTGAAGTACAAAATGCTCAAATGCTTTGAGTGAACATCGAACAAAATTTCGGTTAACCTGTTAAATATCTCCAGGACAATTTGGAGAATGATACATTTTTGGTAACACATCTTTGTATTCCACAAAATGTTGTTTGGTTTGTAGAACTTCAAGATTTAAACTCAAGGAAGATTTGAAGACATACCAGAACAACATTTAGACCAATTTTTTGCAGTGAGACTCTTTGATTTTATACGAATTCATGATTCCATCAGATTTTGGAGATGTAGATCATCAACATGTTAATGTAAATCTCATCTCATATTTTTTACTACAAAGTAGAGCAGCTGCTCAAAAAATTATATGATTATCTCTACACGGTTATTTTTGAACGCCTTTTTTGTTTAAATTAGGGGTGATGTTTGAGTTGTTTTTTTTTTTATAACCGGGGAAAACCGGGAATTAAAGAATTGGATTTGAATGTACACCCTGTTTTTAGTTAAGATGTAATTCAGATCAGTTTATAGAAGATATATAATCATGCTCGTCAATGTTAAATCCATTTAACATTCTGCTGCTTATTCTACAATCACAGCCTTGGAAGTGATTTCTGAATCCTTACGTAAAGTGCCATATGATTTATGCTACATTAAATCCATAATCCATAACTTGTGATCATTGATCAGCATTATAATAGAACATGTTCTAAAAGCAGCATATTCTAAATATTTTTTACAGCAAAGAATGTTTTTCAAATTTTATATTTTTAAACAAGTAGGTACTGAGGATCCTAGAGTTAAATCGTTAGTATTATGCAAAATAAATCATTTGCACTATTTTTTTAGTGTTGTGACCGAACATCAGCACTTTGATTTGGGGTTACTTTGATAATGCTCGGTAAATGTAGAAAAAATGCGTGAAACTTAGACAATTTAGTTAGAACAGAAACATCATAAGCAATACAACATTGGTTTTGTGATGGCTATATCGTGATACATTTCATGAGTGTTGATGTTGAGTGTTTTTTTTTTCAATCAGGCGGAAAACACGAAAATTGTTTTTTAATATGTTTGTAAAATATATAACACATGCGGTATATAAAAAATACATACGACATCAACGGAAATACCCTAAGCTACAGTAAAATTCGCATAGAGTAAATTTAATCATTAGCGGCGCCGGTGGTGTAGTGGTAAGCGTGATAACCTCTCACTCCAGCAGGCCTGGGTTCAATCCTTGTCGGTGCCGCCAGGATGTTCTGAGGCATCACGCCTTCCTTCGGAAGGGTAGTAAAGTCGTTTATCCCCGGTTCAAGAGTTGATGGATCGATAGGTAGGGTCCAGGTGTGGGAGCTGCCTCCCTGGCGTCGGTAGCATTGGTGCTCAGCACGGAAAATAAGATCGACAGAAAACAAAATCATGAAAAAAATGGATTACTGAACCCATCAGGAGTCAGAATGTCATCTTCTGCGGCGTACTTTTGCTTGTCGTCCTTGTGCGCATTCCATGATGCAATTTTAATTCGTTGTAATATGGTGTAAATAATAAGTCCGTTTACTAAATCGTTATTTTATTGTTCGTTCATTTCATCGATCACAATTACACTTTTACCCGGACGTAGCAGCTACAATGGAGATCGTATATCGGTTATAGGGGTGCCTGGGGTAACATGCACCGTTGCGTCAAGATGCACAAGAAAAAAGTAGAACTGTAATTTCACCTATGGACGGTTGGGACAGATATGTGATTACTTTACTTGATAGGACAAAATGTTGTTTTCACATTTTTCATGATCAAAGTCCGTTGTTTTTTACACATCATGAAAGTCGATGCCAATTGATAGAGGATAGCGTTGTTACCTCAAAATTGATAAAAATCCATATGGGACTGATATGTGATTATAGGCAGAATAGAACTTATGGTTTAACACAATAGAATGTATAGTTAAAAGCCTCAGTGTAGGAATAGTTTCAGAAGGTATCGATTGGTTTGATCGATTCTCTTCATAAACTTATCTGCAAAAAGATTTCCTGTTGTATTTGAATTTCTGAGCGCTAGATAATAACTTCTGTTATCAAACTGTGTGACAAAAATACAGGGCTGGTAGCGAGTCACTTTTTTCAAGCCAGTCACTAAAAAGTCTTCTTTTTACGGCCAAGTCACTAAAGTTACTTTTTCTTGTAATTAGTCACTATTTTAAACTTTTACGTGCATTTATTTTTTTCTAATTGTTGAACAATTCGAAGTTGACGAACTTGTATAGAGTTTTTTGACGTCTAATCGTCTTGCTCTATCTACATGGTGTCCACTCATTTGGCTAAATAAAGTTCCCTGAGTTTGACAGGTTTTTCCATATCTTTGACGGATAATTTGTAGGTTTATAATAGGAAAGCTATTTATGAAATGCGTTAAACATATGCCTTTCTTGTAAAACAACAACAGCAATTAACGCAAACGTTTTTAAGACATAATAATCAGTTTTAAAGAAACAGATTTACTATCAAATCCATTAAATGTTGAAGTTGAATACTTACTTCATTTTAGTAAGTCTTAGATCACGATATGTTTAATGTCTGGAATGTTTAATGTCGTTTCAGCAAAATTGTGGAATCTTTTAAGAGATCTTTGAGGAATTCCAGAGATCTTAAAGGGAAGTCCCCGAAACTTTAGCCCAGACTATTGAATTGGTTTAAAAATCTATAAGCGTGAGTTTAGAAAAAATCAGGAAAGTTCCATAAGGTGCTGAAATAGAATCCAGAACCGTTAAGATGTTCCGAGAACGTCAGTACAGAAACCTTGAGAAAATTTATGATAACTTCAGAAATATTTCAGGAACTTCACAAAAATCCAGAGAATTCCAGGGAAGTTTAAAGGTGTTCACAAGAATTCCGTTTATTTTAAAGCAGAACCGAGATCTGCATTAGATTTGAGAGCTTTAGGGGAGGTTCGAGAACATAAAATCAGTGAATTAAATGGCAGTTCAAAAAATTTCAAGAAAATACCAGAAACCTTAAAGATGTTTCAAGAGACTCAGGGAATTTCCGGAAACTTCGGTTTGCTCAGAGAAAATGTCTGGAACGCAATAAAAATTATATGAACATCCAGAAAATGTGAAAGTAGGGAAGAGCGCTACTTCGTCGTAATCGCCCATTTCCGTTCTATCGAGAAGAAATCATCAATAATATCAATGATTTCACAATGCACAAAACAATAATACGTTTGTTCCGATGCGTTAGTTCATTAGCTACAACATAAATCCTATTAGAGCGCATTGTATGCATATTTACGCTCATTGTTCTCAAAACAAAAGAAGCGCTCCTAGCGCATCCCCTTTTTTCCGTTTATTATTATTTAATGTGTAAACAACACTTTAGTACGCCATTTATCCATTGGTTTCACTAAAATGTTTGAATAATCGACGAAATCCGAATAGATAAATATGATCATGGTTGGACCTACGCATGATGATGGTTGGACCTATGTGTTTCCTAAGACGGCCGCTAGGTGCGCTTCGGTTTGTCTACATCCTTCATGCGCAGCTGATTTAAAATTCGATTTCGTTTTGGCCGAGTGATCAGTTTCTTCGATTAAAAAAAAATGCTAAAGAAAAGAGTTATACGGTCGATCAAGAGGCTGTTCTTTTAGTAAGAAATAAATCACTTACCGCGTATCAGGCACAGAAAAGGTACAATATTCCGAAAACGACACTTCACGCAACAATTAAGGGAAGCCACGGCAAGAAACATGGAAGGGAAATAGTGTTGAGTGTTGATTTGGAGAACCAGCTAGCGGATTGGGTTTGTATGAGCGCTGCTTCTGGCAGTCCCAAGACGGCCAAAAAGATCTTGGAAGCTGCTATAGACCTTGCGTCACTAGTTGGGCGTAAATTTAAAGGAGAAATTCCATCGTCAGGTTGGCTGAAAGGGTAACCACCGATTTCCGAACTACCACGAAAGCGCCGAAAGAATCTGTTAATATGAATTTACATTAAGGGGGTATTCCCAATCTTTTGCCTTTTTTCGGCCTGTTTTTCAACTAATTTTTTTTCAAGGAAAATGAATAGTAATGCGCCTAACTCTTTGGGATTCTTGTTTATTGAACATTAAAGTTTACAAATAATTTTTTTTCGACATAAAAAAAGACATTATTGACGTCACAAAATGGCGACAAACAGACCCCTGTTCGCCGCAACCGCCTGGACGGGCGAAGACTTTTCTCTGGAACGGCTTCATCTGAAACAGATTTCGTGATGAAATAATAATCTGCATAAGATTCTCTGGAGCTTCTCCCGTTGGCAGCAAAAAATCTTGCAAATTAACAAAATGGCGGCCATATGAAAAAACAGGCGATTTTTAGCCCGCTTTTTTGCAACTTTAAGGTGCTTCAAACAATGTTAAATGTTAATATTTTTGGCTGAAAGTGGGAGAAGCTCCAAAGAATTTAATAAGGAACAAAATGCGCAAAGATTCAAGTCAATATCTCTTATAGTTTCTGAGAAAAATCTTCGCCCGATAAAAAAATGTGGTTTCGAGAAAAACGCGTTTAAAGTTTTGACTTTAGATAAAACCATTTGGGGGTTCTTACCATTAGTCAGCTATGCCTGGACACCGAATTCGCTGATCGGAAAACGGCTTGGGGGGATGAAAGTATATAGTCTAAAGTACAAAAAAACGTGAAAAAAAAAAATTGATTTTTTGAAAAAAAAGATCGGGAATACCCCCTTAAGCACTTCACATACACCTTCTGTGTGTGAATTAACTTGAAATAAAATGTTAACAAACTAAAAATTGCTAACTGAAACTTATTTCCGAAAAAAAACTCCTAGGAGAAAAAAAAACTATAAAACCGGAATTAAGTTCTGATAATCTGTCATTTTAAGCCCCTAAATTCCCCGGGGGCACCCAGAATATGCCCGGAAGTGGCCAATGTGGTCCAAGGCACTCAATTTTGTTATTGATCTTGTTATCGAATTTGGAAGTAATGTGAAGTGTCGCATGATAGGTTTTATTCCTTCAATGTCAAAATTAGGTTCATGTTCCATATACCCTGGAACTTGTTCCGGCCATATCTCCGGAACCAGTTGACCGATTCCAAAAATATTCGATAGCTTTCAATGGGACCACAATACCTATAGTTAGACGTAAAAAATTCCAAATCGGGTCAATAATTTCCGAGAAAATGAGCCCTGATGAATAGCTAATGCGTGGAAAGTAAACTTTTTTAAAAACGAAGTTAAACTCAAATTTCTTGATTTTTTTAAATAGCAAATTCATAACAACTGTATAAAAAGGGTTTTTTTTTCATGATACCAAAAAGCTCTAAACAAAGTTTTTGAACAAATATGGGCTAAACTAGCATTTGCAAAAATAGGTCCAACCATCATCATTTTTTAAGGTCCAACCAAGATCAGTATAGGTCCAACCAACATCATAATTCTTTGCTGAATAAAAATGTTCTATAAAATCATTTGTTCACAATATTTAACTTTTTATGTTATTATTAGAAACAAGAAAGGTAGAAATTTCCCCTAATCACGCATAATATCTCAACATTGTTTGACTCTTTATCAAATCCAACGGTACGTATGGAAAGGTGGATAAATTTAGAAGTTATCTTTGATGAAAACATTCCATGTTTTGTTCAAACCCTTTCCAAAAAGCGTGGTAAAGTGCGGGATGTCCTTAGTAGGACGAAAATTAGATCAAAAACCCTATATGGAAATTTCAAGATCTTAAAAATTTCGAAAATTTAGCTGAGTTGATTAGAGAACATCAACAAAGTTTCATTAAAAAAAAAAAAAAATTAGCAATATTTTCAAAAAATTCTGTTTTCTATCCGGAATTTAGATATTTTTGTATTGTTTTATTGTATTCAGAGAAGTTCCGAGTACTTCGAGGACGATCAGATAACATCAGAGTTCTTTGAAACTATGGGATATTCCGATAATTCTATTACCGATGCGGAAAATTTGAGAAGATTCAGGGAATTATAAATATATATCAGAAAATTTACCGAAACATTTGATCAATTTAGAGAAATTAAGGTAAGCATAGAAAACATCAGGGATGTCCAGGCTTTCCATAAAAAATTGGTTTTTAAGGCAAAGTTCCGTGAG
Organism: Ochlerotatus camptorhynchus; assembly: GCF_037179485.1. Taxonomy (NCBI): domain Eukaryota; kingdom Metazoa; phylum Arthropoda; class Insecta; order Diptera; family Culicidae; genus Ochlerotatus; species Ochlerotatus camptorhynchus. The sequence goes on along the minus strand of NW_027040855.1, from coordinate 1,955,505 downwards.
CATTATAAAACTTGTGTACATTGTGAAAATTGTAGAAATTAAAGGAAATTCAATCAATTCAAGTAAAATAATGACAGGATGGATAATTTAAAGGAAATTGAGAAATATTTTGGGCAGTCTTAAAAACATCAAGAAACTCTAGACTATTCAATAAATTATTAATTAGTTTCGATAATTTGAACTTCAGCCAAATCTTGAGAACTTTAGTGAAAATCATAGAACCATATTAATTATTTCGTTGCGGGAGCATAAAGAACTTCCTGAAATTTCAGAATAGTTTCGAAAACTTCACAGCATTACAGAGATCTTCAGAAACATTTCGAGAAGTTCATAAAAGTCTATGGAAGCATTCCAATCAAGTTTAGTAAAACTCTAAAAACAAGGGGAATTTCAGGGGAGTTCATTTCCATTAGTTTAACTTAACTAGCGAGAAATTTAAAGAAGCTGCCAGATTTTCAGAGAACTTTAGAGATGTTAAGAAAATTATTGAGGTTTTCACATTTTTAAGACAGTTCAATTAAATTCAGGGTAGTACAACAAGCCTCATGAGAACTGCAAACACTTTAGAGAAGATTCGAGAACTTCAAGAAATATACTAATCTCGCTAATAAAGCTATTTTTTGCTTTATTAAAGAGACTTTTAGCCTTGGGCTGGTTTGTCTCTGAATAAAGCTAATAAAAAACTTCAAAAAGAACAGAAACTTTAGAGAAGATTCATGATCGTTAGAAAAATTGTGGACGCTTAAGGGGGTAGTCCACTCTGGCGGCATGAAAAATAGGTCATTTTCACGATTTTTTTTGAGGGTAAATAACGATCAATTCAAAAAAGGAATGCATGGTTTTGTCAATTGAAATGTCCTCTTTAATTGAGATTTTTTTTGGCGCGATTGGATGTCTCCTGTAGCCGCTGCACCAGGTTCCTCAGGATACCTTCCGTCTGAGTCGTCGCGGGGCGGGACGTCTGGCGGTCACACCACTGGAGCTGGAACAATGAATTTTTTTGTGGTTATTCTCTGATAGATGACCCAGTCTTGTACGTAGCCGTTTTTGATTTGGTTGAAAAATAAAAATTTGGCGAAAAAACAGTCCGTTTTTGTACCCTAAAATTGGAGATAAAAGCTTGCACCAAAAATCCATTTTTGATTCTTTTGAAAATCAGGTACGTACAAGAATAGAAAAAAAGGTACTTAACTCGAAAATTCAATCGCCGTTTAAATCGAATGAGCCGTTTCTAAAATACAGCGCCCGCCAATTTGGAAAACATCGTTTAGAGATAATCGCGGCAGCAGTTGGAACTACTAAGACACGCCGTTTCGCCGGTAACGGGCGGGTACTCCGAGCGCTCACCTGAGCGCGCTTGGAGCGTCTGGACACGAGTCCACTAGTCGGCCTATAACTTTGGAACGATGTCACTTGCGGACTTGCGGTCAAGTCTATGTCAAAGTAGACATTCCAAAGTACTTTTTAAGCCAAAAAAAAAAGATTTTTTGAAATTTCCAGTGTGGACTACCCTCTTAAGGAAGTCCGAAAAAGTTTAGAGAAGTTAAAAAATTGATGAGAAGTATTGCGAGCATCAGGCTAGCTTCTCAAATTACAAATGAACTTTCAGTTTCATTAACTTCAGGAATATTTTGGGAACTTTCAAGTAGTTCTGAAGACCTCAGAATAGTCCATTCCATATTCAACGGAGATTTCACATGAAAATTGGCTTGGAGTTCTCCTCAGCACTCGCTCGTATTCTCCCGAAACTCTAATGAAATTATTTCAGTAATTAACTTGGAACGCTTCACTGAATTCTTTAATTCTTAGGAAATTTTTCACAAGAATTTAGTTTAAATAATTATCGCAATTCCATTGAAATATTCCTCGAATTTTCTTTTAGTTTTCCTAAGAATTGCCATGAAATTCTCCTCAGTAAGAAATGTAATGGAAAAATTCTCTGAATTTTCATTGAATTCATTTCAGATTTCCTGTTGAATCCACTCCTTCCCTTGGAATTCTACTGACATTGAAAGTCTCCTAAGAATTCATTTTCATTTCTCCTCACAAATTCCTTAGATGTTTCCCCTCAATTTGTTTGGTAATCGCTCCTGGAATTATTTTCCAAATTTATTTGAAATCCTGGAGTTATTCTCAGAATTAATTGTAATCCTCCTTTCAGCATCCCCATTCACCCCCTAAGTATTCACCAACAAATTACGATGACTTATTCCTAGTAACAATTCAGTAACCATTTGGCATCCACTCTGATTTATGATGGTTTTATAACGGCAATGAACACACCATTTAGTATAAATACAGCATTTCAAAGTGTAAAACATTCCTGCTTAGTAATTCAGCTTTTTGCTGTTTTAAAAACCTTTTATAGTTTGGCAAGAAAGTCAAAAACTGTCTTGTTTTAAAAATAAATTTAAAACAGTTCTCAATCCCTCCTTAAAACTGCTCTGTAATTCAAGCATAAATGTCATTAGCAATTGTTATTAATGTCTTGATAAAATACTTTATAAACGTGTTCTATCATTATAAAAGCAACCATAAAACCATTAGGTTTTGTATTAGAGCAAAAGGCATTTATTGTTGCTTTTCAGGCTTTTTAAAGTGCATCTTGAGTGCATCATAAAGTCCCCAATTACTCTGTTTACAAATTGAGCTTAAAAGATGGTTCCTCATAGTTAATAAAAGTCAAATTTAAGACAAGGGAATCTCGAAGGATAGACGAAGTAGGATGAAAAATTCAAGTCGTTTTCAGCAAAATTTACTTCTTTAGAAGAACCAGCACATCATCAACGACTGACCATCTGGCGGAGAAAAGTAAAGTGAGCGGGCCCTCGAATTCATAAAACATTGTCCAAAGTTGAAAAACATACCTGCCTTCTTCAGATCTTGCGAATAAATGACAATCGAAATAACAACAACTGACAGCAAACCACTGAAACTATTAGTTAGCGGAGATTAGCTGGTTTCCGATCCATAGCAGAGATTTTATTCGGCGAAAGAATCAACTCTTCGAAAATTTCATTCAACCGTACATCCCTGCCTCGTTGGATGGTGCACTTCTGTAACCATCCGGAAGAAGGGGATCTTTTTCGGTTCGAAATGCAAAATGTTGCAAAACTGTATCGCAAACTATTTGAGTAACTGCTCCCAATCCATCGGGAGAAAACTGCCTAGAAGAACCCTGGATCGCACAGCGCAACTAAATATCGAAAGATAAACAAACTTTGACGTTTAACTTTTTGCAGGCAACTTTACCTCCATAAATGCTGCCATAAATCTGAACGGGTTAGGATCAAGCAAAATTGCTTTAGATAAATACAATTCCGGCTGCAAGTAATAAATGCCATTTTAAAACTTTATGAAATTGTTAAGGATTTCTTGAAAGCAAAACAACTTTTTCACAAATAACCCATGAAAATCAACTTTTATGCCACCGCCATGTTACAATTAGTTTGCTTGTTTTTTACAATCTTCGATTTTCGATACATAGTTTCTTGGATATAACTATATTTTTGGTAAATTTAGCAATGAGCAAACATTTAAATGCGAAAATCATAAAAAAAATCTCGGCCTACCTCGATCTGAAGAATATTTTTTTTTTTTCAATGTATAATAAATAGTCAACGTTTTACGAGGGTGGACGTATTTTTTTCGATATTTTCACGTACATTTCACATAAAATTTAATTAGGCACTTAAAAGTAGGCCACCCAATGAGAACTATTGTAATAAATTTGAATATTCAACAAGATTTTTATATCATCGGTTTCTATTTTAATTATTTTGATAATATCGGATTCATAAATCCTTCTCTATCTTGATCAATGCTTTCCTAGTGGATTTAGCAAGCGGCTGGGAGAAATGGCTCGGAAAGGGTTTTTATTGTTGCTATATAGCTTTTGATGTAGCTTTCAAATTGTTCTCAATGCGTTCGTCATACAACCTTTTGCAGTAAATCAATCTTGAAGAGCTTCGAGAATACACCCTTCTGAACCTTCTCCAGGGTGGGCCAACTAGACATATTCTAGCCTTAATGAGGTTTTGGTGGATGCATTAATGACAAAATAGCCTTGACCAGAGTTTTGTGAACGTTGTTTTATAGTTGCTTTATAGTATTTCATAAAACTGCAAATGTTACTTGGGATATATGCTCCGATTTCGTTGTCATTTAAAAACTTCATGAAATTATCCTCAGAATGCCCTTGGAGTTTTCCTCTGAAGGTCACAGGAGGAGAAATTTATATGAGTTTTCCTTGAAATTCTATTCAAAACTATCTCAGGCTGCGCATGAAATCTAAAATTTCTCAGAACTACCATGAAAGCAGATTGCACTTGATGTTCACATAGATTTTTTTCAGAACTCCCGTGGAATGAGGTCCTTGAAAATTATAATAAAATTCCATGAGCCTTAAAACTTTGCAACGAATTTGACTCAAGATTTTTGAAAATTTCTTGAAGTATTATTACTTTTTAGTTCAGAATTTTTAATATATATGCCTATTCTAGATTAAAAAAAAATCAAGCCTCTGAATTTTTAAAATGTATAAAGTTAAATGTGTGAATAAAAATAAGTAGGAATATTAAATGTTTTTATTTCAAAATGCATTATTTTCTTTGGAATATCCTTAGTAAGAAAATTATTAAATTTCCTTAGTAATGATAAGATTCCCTGAGACTTAAAGGTATTTTCAGGAAAAATTAAATTCCATCAGAATTCCAGGTTTTTTTAGGTTTTTCCAGGTAGTAGATACACTGGAGTCGCTTTTTACGCGGTTTTTTTTTACACGGTTTGTTTACGTGTTTTTTTTTACGCGGATTTTGGTTTTTTTTTACGCGGTTATCAGAATTTACGCGGTTTATCATTATACACTAGAGTCGCTTTTTATGCGGTTTTTTTACACGGTCTTTTTTTACGCGTTTTTTTTTACGCGGATTTCGGAATTTACGTGATTTTTTTTTACGCGAATTCCGTATCACCCGCGTAAAAAGCGACTCCAGTGTACTTGGATGTTTAGTCATAAACATTCTATTGAATCTTTCCTTTTAAAGTTTCCGTACATATTTAAGTGTTTATGAGATTCGAATTGAATAAGTCTAAAATATCAATCATTTATTTGGTATGCCATCAGAACGACTAATTTTCTTCTCTAAAGTCACTTTTAAGTCACTTTTTTACAACTATAAGTCACTATTTGGTCACTTATTACTTCAACAGGGTCACTAAAATCACTATTTTTGACAGAATTGATCGCTACCAGCCCTGAAAATAGCACAGAATGTGTTTGCATAGCCGTGGTTATTATAAGAAAAAGTCGATGAAGAGAATCGATCAAAGCAGATAGGACTTTTTGAAGAATTGTCGCGTCACTTTTCAAATAGACCAATCTGATCGATTCTCTTCATTGACTCGTTCTTTCGTTAATAACTTGGCTACATTCATATTTCGGGCTAGTTTTTCTACATAGTCTGTTAAAAGAAAGTAATATTAAGAGTATTGGACGATTAGAAAACCTGAACATGTTCTTGGTGCCGAGTTATTAACGAAAGGTCTCTTTGAAAAGCGATGCAAGAATTCATCTAGCTTTGTGTATGTTTGAAACCAATGTTTACATTTTGACTCATAGAGTAACGCAGCCACAAAATTAGTATGTCCATGAACATGACATGTTTACTGAACTGTGCAAAACATCAACAATTTTGGGAATTTGAGTTATTATTTTCATACATTTCGGAATAACAACCATTCAAATTTACAACGGCCACTAGAATTTACGGGAAAAATAATCTCGTAAAAAGCAAGCACGTTGGTATCATACAATAAACGGTTTTATTATTATGAAGTCATCACTAAGTTAGTCTAAAAACCACATCTCCATCAGTCGTCGTGAGTTTTCAAATGAGTATCCAGCAACTTTTGCCTGATGTAAGCCTTCGGACAGAGATGACACTTGAAGCTCCGAATGCCTTCGTGCTTCTCCCGGATGTGTCTTCTTAAGTCTCGCTGATGGATGTAGGACGCCGCACATTGTTTGCATTTGTGCGGTTTCGAACCGCTGTGTGCCAACAGATGTGCATCCAGCAGGTTCTGCCTGGTAAAGGTGATCGGACAGAGATGACACTTGAACGGTCGATCCGTATCGTGTATCTGCAGGTGACCCATCAGAAGACTTTTCTTCCGAAAGCCTTTGCCGCAATATTCGCAATTATAGCGCTCTTCGGCGTCATGCATTTTCACGTGAACTTCGTAGGAATTTTTGATTGCAAATTTTGCAGGACAGTAAGCACACTGGAAGGTTGCAATTTTCCGATGCAAATTCTCATGTTCCGCCAGGCGAACCTTTTCGCGGAAAAATTTCCCACATAGAGTACAGACGAACTTTTTTTCTTTGAAAAACCTCAGTTGGTGGTGTTTCAGCGATTTGTACGTTTTGAATCGATGATAGCAGACATCGCATTCGAATGTATTGGAGGTTTCACTGAGCACCCGTTCACGATAGTGCGTTCTTTCGACGTGCTCTTTGAGGGCCTCCGTTGTTAGGAATCTCTCTTTGCAGCCACAGCAAATGTTCGCCTTACTGCGCATCTCTTCCAGCTGGGTAACGATGAACTTTTTCTTGTGATCGAATTTGATGTGCTTCTTCAGTACGAATAGATTGGCAAATTCTTCTTCGCATCTCGGGCAGGGATGCAGCACATCGACGTACATTTTTCGTTGATGTTGGAGGAACAACATTTTGGTGTCGAAACGTTTGTAGCAAACAGGACATTCGAAGACTTTCTCGCCAAACTCCTTGGGATTGGTGATCCGAGAGGTCAAATGGTACGTTTCGGAATGTTTTTGCGCTTTTTCATGTGAGTCTAGCGGTTCCTTGCATGAACAGCAACGTTTCGGTTGAGAGTTGGATTTGACTCCATAGTAGAGTCGTTTGGGTGCCGGTTTTCCTCGGTCGTCTTCATCGTCATCATCATATGAGCTCATATTTTGTTCGTAGTCACTCTCGTCAATGTGATCGTCTTCCGATGAGTAAGGGGACTCCGTTGTAATGGGAACAGTTTTAAGGGGAATTTTTCTGATTTTTGGTTTTGGTTCTTCCTTGGGTGGGGAGACATCTTCATTCGAGGACTTTCTTGGCCTTTTCGGGTAAATTAGTTCAGTGATGGTGTGTTCTTCGTTTTCGCTCTGCTCATCGCTTTGTGCATCGTTCTGTTCATCAAAAGCTTCTGTTTTGATTTCGACTTCAGTAATATATACTTCAGTGTCGTGGAAAATACTGGAAGAATAAAAATGATATGATTATGATTCGATATTTTCGATGTGCTTTTTTTTGGCAGAATCTGCTTCATTCTATAGATTACAATAGATTCCAAGAAAATGCACTAAACTTCAACAAATTCCACGTAAATATAATTTGTCTAGCTATCGAAATTTATTGAACCAAAATGTGCACTTCGTAGATACGTACCCCATCTCAATCTTTGGTGTTAGGGTTTCAAGCTTCTCATCAGCTGGCCGCAAGTGATTCAAGAATCGATGAGCTGCTTCGAGATCGCTTTTGCAGTTTTCACAAATCTCATTGGTTTGTTCATTTTCTGAAACCTGTACAAGTGGAACTTTCTCGATTGTGTACCTGATTTAATTGACCAACACCACCTACCTCTATTCCAAAGCAGTAATGAATGATCGCGGCTGGTGTCTTCCGTTCTATGGATACCTCAAACAGTGGCCACATTTGGAGCGTTTCCTCGTCGGCAGTTAGACATATTCGACAGCTTGATTCTTCCTGGTTGTGGCCCATTTTTTTCTGAATGAAAAATTTAAATTGAAAATGATCCCATTGCTCCGGTTTGTTTACGTTTTCGAATCAGGAACAAAATTTGTTCGAGGGGTTCACCAATGGCATTGACTGGATAATCCCTCAGTGTTATTGGTGGAAATGTCACCCATTTGTTTATGTACTTATCAGACTAGTTTTAAGTCGGTTTATTTTCAAATGAAAGAAACAAATTGAATTCAACATGACCAAGGAAGATGCTTGCCGTATTTGTTGTAAAACTGAATCGTTCGAAATGTTTCGCCTTTCGGATCCATCGTTTGATGGCAGCAGGACGACTGCTCAAGTGATAGAAGATTGCTTTGGCTTATCGGTATGCTTCAGTTCAAAACGCTTGTACATGAATCAATGCTACTGTATCGATGTTTGTTTTGCAGATATCGGAAGAGGAAATGTCCAGTTTGCATTGTGTAGATTGTAAAAATGATCTGATAGTTGCACTAAGGCTAGTTACTAAGATTCGGGAATCGGATATCAAACTTAAATCGATACTAAACATACCGAAAGTTGAAATTGTGTAAGTTCACTAGACTGAATGATCAAACAGATTAAAATGATTGAATTTACGACATTTTAGAGAACCAAGCGAAAATAACATATCTTCTGTTTTCATCGCCGAAGGTGAAATCAAGTCGGAAATAAATGACGAAGGTTTTGATAAAGTTGAAGATGGGCTTGGTGATCCGCCGGAATCTCCACCAAAAACACCTCCCAAAAAACGTGGACGTCCAAGAAAGCTAAGTGTCGCACATGCTATTGAAATACCCGATGATAATCAGGAATCTGTTGAGATTGCTAAAGAAGAACAACCTGTCGAGAAACTGATAAAAGATCTAGATATTTCCAGTAAAGCTAGACGTTTCAGTACCTACTCAACTCGTTCGGATGATGCTCTTTCGGCTTCTTCGGGCGATTCGGATGATACTGACTTCGAACCTGATGCCGACTCGCATGATGAATCCGATGAACAGGCAGCCAGGAAACGCTCATACTACGGTGTGAAGCTGAACTCTGAGCCGAAAAGGTGCTGTTCGTGTAAGAATTTTCCACTCGATTCTCATGACAAGGTTGAAGAGCATTCCGATAAATATCATCTCAAGATGCGCGTGACAAATCCGAAAGATTACGGCGATAATTTATTTGAGTGTCCGGTTTGTTTTGTAAGATTCAATGTAAAGAAGCTATTTCTTCAGCATCAACGGAAAATGTACGTTGATATGTTGCATCCCTGCAAGCAGTGTGATGAGGAATTTGCCAATTTTTACGTTCTTCAGAAACACATACAGCTCAATCATAAACGAAAGTTGAAACTTCGCGAGCTTGAGGAAATGCGTATTAAAAGTAACATTTGTTGCGGCTGTCGGACGAAGTTCAACTCCCAGGAGGAGTTGAAGGAGCATGCCATAAAAGTTCACCTACCACAGCGCGAGGCTCCGGATGGTGAAAACACCGTTGAGTGTGATGTTTGCTACAAAACTTATAAGTCTATCAAGTATCTTAAGGATCATAGGTTGCGATTCTTCAAGAAGAAGAACCTAATATGTGCGCAGTGCGGTCGTAGTTTCCGTGAAAAAGCTCAGCTAGAAGGGCATGAAGACTCTCATCGCAACGTTCGGAGATACGAATGTCCTATTTGCCACGCCAAATTCTCAATGAAGGCTTCTTGGCAAGCTCATGTAAAATACCACGACGCTCAGGAAATCTACCATTGTGAGTATTGTGGAAAGGGTTTCCGAAAGAAAGGATTGATGAAGGCACATCTGCGTATTCATTCCACCGATAGACCACACAAGTGTCCAATGTGTCCACTTACGTTCACTCAGAAGAACCGACTGAACTCTCACGTGCTGGAACATTCCGGTCTAAAGTCATTCAAATGCGATCGCTGCCCTGCATCGTACGTCCATCAGCGGGCTCTTCGGCGACATGTCCGCGATAAACACGAAGGAATTCACAGTTTCAAGTGCAACATTTGTCCAAAGGGATTCATCGAACTGAAACCATTGTTAGTTCATTTGAAAACTCACGAAAGAAGTCATGAGGCGACTTTTTCAAAAAGTTAAGACAATATTGGATTTTTATTCAAGAAAAATGATTGTGAAAAAACTTCAATAAACTGTAAAGCACTAATCGAATCTAACAGCGTATTTACTATTCCAATCTCGTTCGAAAATGGCCTGCAAATCACCGACGATGGTGGCGTTCGGCGCGAACGAAGACATGACCAAACCTATTCCTGCCGTGTCGATGAAATAGTCACCGGACCAGTTGGACGTCCCAATGTAGGCAGTGTTATCCGTAACCATGTATTTGTTGTGATTCACCCGTCCGAAGGGAATCTTTTGTTGATCTTCGCTGGCCGGAACCACGAATCTCTTAACATCGATTTCCACTCCTTTCATGCACTGAGACAACGCTTGAATTGAGTTGAGGAAATGGGTTTCCGAATCACGCGAATGCTTCCAATAGGAAATGAGCAATCGGACGGAAACCTTCCGATCGATCGCGGCCCTACGGAGTGCGTCTTCGATGATAGGCCAGTAGCTAAAAGAATTTGCAATTTTATGTTTTACAAAGGAAAAATGATTTTATTTAATGATTACTTACTGCGGTTTAGCCGTGTACAGAGTTAGCGGGATGTAGTCCATTACTGATATGTGGATAAACTTTTCGGCTCTTTGAATAACGTCCAGAATGGCGTCTACATCGTGACTGCGTCCGCTGGTCGACATGGGGGGCGGAGAACTCTAAAATTACTTAAGATTACAATCACGAACCTCCGAAAAGCACAATTTTAACGCGTACAGATATGTAGGTATCCACTTTGAATTGATCATTGAATTGCACGGAAATCGTATTGTTGGCATTGTACTTCGTTGCGTAAGCTTCGGGCCACTGAGTTGGAATTTGTGCATCAGGAAGACCCATGTCCCAGTACACCTGTAACAACAATATTGCATTATTATATTCTCCAACTTATAAACACTATCCCAACATACGTCGAATATCTTAGCAATATCTTTCGATAAACACGAGCAATTGGTAGCCAGAACTCCTAGTTCCTTGACCTGAGTCAGCGATCGCCAATCCATGTTCGCGCTACCCACGTAGAAATGCGTTCTGTCGATTACCCACAGTTTCGTATGCAATACTCCTCCTCCGAACAGTCGAGGAAAATCCACGGATCGAACTTTTGCGGCGTTTCGGTTGGCAAGAATCTCCGTATCGACACACGGATTGGCTGCCGTCGGTGCGCTCTGAGCTATTTTGATTGAAACGTTACCGGCCAACCCTGTTTCGAGTAGAAGTTTGAAGATATCCTCTCCTTGCCAGGCACTAGAGTGATTGTACACGTCTTCACGCTTCAACGTCCAATAGAACGATCCTATTTCGATGGAATTCTTCGCCAAGCCGATCAAACTTTTCCAAGCCTCATAGGTAGACATGAACGAAGGACTACCTTTAGGATAGACCAATCCTTCCGGAATGCTTTCCACTATTTGAATGCTAACAAATACAATTTAATCTTATAATCTTCACTTTAACAAATAATTGAAAAAAAAACTTACTTGCAACCTTCCATGCAAACATCCTTACGCAGAGGATTCACCCGGATTCGTTGGTCGGTTTGTTTCTCATTATGGTCCAATAATGGCAGCAATACCACCATCACTATCAGGATCAGTATCATCGTTATCGGAATACATGATGGACGGCACCATCTGAACAGTGACCAACTGGAAGATCAAATCCTTGAATAGATCTCACCCTGTGGAAGTCGCATCACAAACTACCTACCTTCGATCATCGTTGTCTACCCATTGAAATTGATCGTTCCCACTGGCATCATCCTGTACCTGCAATGATGGTATTGTTTCAAAAATCAACATTCTTTTCTTAAATTTTCAACAAGCATCGCTCTCTACAGAACTACCTTCTGCATTGTCTCCTTTTGTTCCACTTTAGCGTCCGGACGTTCTGGACGAAGCGGCGACGACGACAGTTGCAACTTCATTCCGTGTGAAACTGATAGAAAGCTTTTTATGCTAACAACAAACTAAAACTCACTATAACGCATTACGTGCTAAAACTTGGCATATGCTTTAATGAAGGGCCGATAAAATCTGCCCAAATAAAACAGCTTTTAATTATTCACTCGCAATGCAACAGATTGGTGACGACTCAACGAAAGACTCAATTTCAAATAAGGTAAAAATTATGCTGGTACCTACTTATCACAGTGAGCTGTTTTGTTTTTGTGCTGCTGCGGATAGACTCGTTGCAATGGTGTTGGTGTAATCGTATCGCAATACGTGTTATGAGTGTGAATAACCTGCGAATGTTTTTGAAAATACTTCATAGGACAGGGATTGTTATAGCAATGTTGGCTAAAAGTGAATAAGAAAATAATAATTGTTTTCACTCTAGGGTATTACAAAGTTAATGCACTAAAACAAAACAATAAATTGAAAAGCCTACTCCGTCTGCTTGACGATGAGGAGTACTACCGGAGCACACTAAACGTTCGTCAACTAAAACGGACTTTTTGATTTTTATAAAAATTGCATTTTTCTTCAGCCCTTCTTTCACAACGGTAAAAAATAAGTTACTGGCTGATCAATTTTTGCTAATCTGCCATTAGCTGAAATTTTGAAAATTAAAAAAATTCCCGTTCAGTTAGTAAACGTTTAATGTATATATCTCGATATACTTCAACATATATTTTGAATCGATACATCATGTTTCAGAATATCGTTTGGCCAAATTTGAACGCGCAACTACTATATGTTCCTCCTCTGACGATAATAGGCAAACGGAGATCTAATTTATTTTACATAAATCCTGCGTTTTATCGTTTGCAACGATCACATTTGAGTATGTATTTAGATACAGTCGCTACCCAACAAACAATTCAAAGTCACAAATAAGCATACACATTGAATAAATGTTGTATAATAGTGTACAATGCTGAATAAAACAGGATGTCGAATTATGTGCTGAAAAAAGGTCATTGAGATCGATAGATGCGTCTTTATTCCGCCGTTTGCTCTGAAATGATTAATTTCCTTATTAAAAGCTTTATAAACGTTGACTGTCTTCCTTATTCAGAACCAGAAGCTTGATCTAATAACAAACCGAATAAGTGTTATTTGCACATACATAGAGACTTTAATTCGACTGTTTTCAATTGATTTAATAATATGCTTTATTAGACGTCTAATAAATGTTTTCTAGCTCCATTATTAGATTTCATTGCATTGCTTTACAATATTGCTGTATAAAGGTGAATACACTCAGCAAAATAGCTCTTATACCACCCAACAAACAATTCAAAGTCACAAATAAGCAAATATATTGAATAAATGTTGTATAACAGTGTACAATGCGGAATAAAAAGAGTTGTCGAATTATGTGCTGAAAAAGCTCATTGAGATCCATAGATGCACATTTATTCCACTGTTTGCTCTGATCTGATTAATTTACTTATTAAAAGCTGTAAAAGTGTTAAATGTCTTCCCAATTCAACGCCAGAAGTTCGATCTAATAACAAACTGAATAAGTGTAATTTGTACATACATTGACACTTTAATTCGACTGTTTTCAATTGATTTAATAACATGCTTTATTAGACGTCTAATAAATGTTCTCCAGCTCCTTTATAAGATTGCATTGCATTACTTTACAAAAAGGTGAATACAGTCAGCATAATAGCTCTTATACCACTATACGTCCATGTTGTAATCACATGATTTGTAAATGCTTTATAAACGACGTATTAGATTCATTATTCGACAACACTGATTCAGTCTTACAACAAGGAGAAATCAGTAGAGTATTGGTTACCGTTTCCGCTTTCCAATTAGAAGGTCATGAGTTCAATCCCAAGCTCAAACCTTTTTTTTTTACAATAATTAATTTAAATAGTAATCATCGATCACATGACTCACGATAATGAATGCATTGATCTAGTTTAAAATATAACCGAGCATCCTTTCTTTCGACTTGGAGATGTGAAGAGGCAACATTGTTCTCATTCAAAACAACGATGAATGAATTAATCATTCCCACAGGGCCTTCAAGGAGCTAGAGTTGCGATCGGGAGTGCTGATAGGTATTTACTTTCAAGCAAGCTTTTATTGATTATTGAGTTGCCCATATGATGAATTCTAGGATAGCTCAGATGACAAGGCAAGCGGCTGGTGATCGGAAGGTACATGGTTCGAATCCCATACCATACAACGACATGTATAAGTATTTAATAAATTTTCTAAAATCTGTGTGGTGCGAGCCACGTCAGAAATAATGAAATACAATACACTTAAGAAAAACACACCACAACACCCCCTTCCCTGTCCCCGTTCATCTTATTTTCGGGTTATGACTAATCAAGAATGTTCTGCACTACTCAATGCTGTATTTCAACAAAACATATTGTTTACTGACGTGCAATTAATTATTAAATATTAATAAACAGGATGAAAGCTAAAAGGCTGTTGCATTTTTACTTGGGTATTTAATATTTATATTATTCACTTACTCATGTATCCGTGCTCAGTGGTGCGTAAGGTTAACGTGAAAGATTCCCATCTTGGGCGACTATTTGTTCATTTCAAATTTCCGTTGACTTGCGGCTCATGATTGGGGATTAAACTAGCGCAAAAAATTAAATTTTTGCTCCCCAATGTTTAAGCGGTTCCAAATTGGGTCCTAATTAACCTTCTAAAATATGAACATGTTTGGTAAGAAACTAACTGTACTCAAACCATTTGAAGTTTGTATGGGAATTACTATAGGAAATGTAAACTTTTTGTTCATTGCTTTCTACCCTTTTTCATATTGATCTGAGAGATTGTCAAACGACATATGAAATAGCTATTAATTATTAAAGAGACTGGTAATCTTAGACATGATCAAGCACCTGCTTTTTGAGCAACACTTTATTGTGCAGTGTGACATAGTAGCCATGATTTGTGTGTTCTATTTCACGCACCTGAAACACCAATTTGGCCTGCTGAGCAATTGATTTAGCATTATCATAAGACATCAGCGTCTTGAACCATTAATTACTTTTGTTCCATACATTTAATCGAAAAGTGGTCCTGAGTAAAGTTGTAACTGAGATAATTTAATTCAAGCACAGCTATCATTTTGTTGTTGTAGATAATTGGTAAATTGTAAGACATAAACAAAAAAAAATGCTTTTCCCATAGTAAATCCCATACAAACATCAAATGGTTTGCGCACAGTCAGTTTCTTACCAAATATGTTCATATTTTAGAAGGTTCATTAGGACCCGATTTGGAACCGTTTAAGCACTGGGGAGCAAAAATTTCAATTTTTGCATCACTCTATTGGAGATGCTCTGTTGTGATGTCCTGCCTAGTTCCAAACCAGCACTTGCTTGCAAATTTGGTTTCCGCCGATATTGTCTTGTGGATGACAGCCGCAATGGAGCTCAGCATTTGAAATTTAAGTATGACTTATTCTTCTAGGCTTTTAAACTCTCCCGTAGGCCATTCTTGAGCACCTTGCCGAAGGTGGGAGAGCCTAATATCTATATCATGCTGTAGGCCTGCATGGGAGACCAAGCCAGTGGCCCGAAGCAATATGGTATAACATATTCTATTCATTCATTTGTTAGCCACGTCTTAGTACGTTTATATATAGGCACTGACATCATGTGTGATACCAGCGGGTTTTGCCGCAATTCACTCTTAAACTGAACGATACTAGTTAAATAATGTATAGTCTATCTCTATTCCAAACATTTTAGGGAAAACGACATTCAGACTTCGAACTTTTCAATTACGTGACGTACCTCATGTTTTTTTCATTTAATAACTATCATTGAATGAATAACCAAAAATACCTATATTGCAGTTATACATAATTTGTGTATTGCTTCAAATGGGTGAATGCTTTTGTTATGGCTGTGTGCCCTGTTGTGTGTTCGGTTGTGGCATTTGGGAATACCATTTACCATGAGAGAGTGCTTTAGGATGGAGTCCGGTGGTCATGTTGGAAGTACTTACCCTTAACAAAATATACTTTAGTTAAAACTGAGACAAGATTAATTTTTTAGAAAAGTAGCATCATAAGGAGGCAGAGAGAAGTTTTAGCTGGTCAGGCACATGTTGATTGTTTGTAGTGGGAGTTCGGATTTTATACAATGTGTCTTGGTAGGAGAATACAGGGTGCGTGACGAATTTTTGCAGTAAATTTCAAATAGTAATTTCTCATGCTTTTGCATCATGATTTAGATATATTTGGCAGCACTGGATAGCTTATACTGTTAGGTGTAAGATTTAAACAAACAATGTTGAGTAAACGTAAAGATGTCGAAACAAGAGAGCAATCTGTCAGCCGTTGTCGCTTTGTTGCGCGCCGGAGTATGCATGAAAGAAATAATTCGGTCGGTAAATGTGTCTGAAAGAACAGTGTATAATATTAAAAAAGGCTTGGGAAAGTGATAAGACCTGCTCATACTGCTAATAAAGCACAGAAATGGCTTACGGAAAATATTTCGTAAATTTGAGAGGAAGAAATTTGGCCCCCAAGCAGTCCCGATATCAATCCGTTGGATTATTTTATATAGGGCGTCGTCCAACGGGATACCAATAGAACCCCTCACACCACACTTAAGTCGCTAAAAGCTAAAATCAAGGCAGTGATGACATCTATGGATCGAAACATTTTAAAACGTGCATACTGCAGTTTCCGGAAGCGTCTAACTACAGTCGTCGAAAGGGAAGGCAATTTTTTTGAATAAATTTACTTACAACTTCCATATGTTGCGAAAGAAAATAAATCGCACAAAATTCATTGCTGGAATAAGTAACTGGTGTATTTTTTCTCAAATATGCCATTTACTGCAAAAATTCGTCACGCACCCTGTATTGTAGCTTCTCACTGGTATTAGCTTGGGTTGGGTTTGATTATGTCAGAATATACCCTGCATTATTATTTGTGCCGATAAGCTTAACTAGCGTAGTGGGAGGGAGAAATGATGAGGCTTCAGATAAAAATAACAAAAGAAACTTTGTGACCTTTGTGACTAAATCTAGATTCCGTAGGTCAATAGGTCAATAGGTGTAGCAAATATTCCATCTCTATCTCTTTATTTTCCAACCATTTAACTATTATAACTGTTACTTTGACTATCCCCTATATTCCACAACTTTCCTCACTCTCGGTATTTAACCCCTGTGGCTATTATTCTGTGCTGTCAAATCTATATCTCTACCCTGGTGCAGTATGAACATTGATTTTTCATTGGAGACCTGGCCCTATACCCCTTCTGTGCTTGAAAACAAAAATGCTTCTATGCTTTTTACGCTTGGGGCTCTCAACTTCTAAAGCCAGTGTTTGGGTTTTCCAAATCTTAAAATGCATTTATCTCCGTAAATATGGTCTTAATCGAGATTTGAAGGGTGTTTGGGTTTTCTAAATTTAAATGCATTTATCTCCGTAAATATAGCCCTAATGGAAATTTGAGGGATGTTTGGGTTTTCCAAATATTAAAATGCATTTATCTCCGTAAATATGGTCTTAATCAAGATTTGAGGGGTGTTTGAGTTTACAAATCTCTAAATGCATAAACCCCGTAAATATGATCTTAATTACGGAAAAAAATATTTAATTAATTGGATAAATAATTTCAGAGGTGTTTGGGTTTTACAATTCTCTAAATGCATTTATCTCCGTAAATATAGGCTTAGTTGAGATTTGAGGGATGTTTTGGTTTTCCAAATCTCTAAATGCATTTATCTTTGTAAATATGGTCTTAATTGAGATTTATGGGGTGTTATGCAAAATATGAAATCTATTTAAAATTAATGATTTTATATGGATTTGGCATTTTCTGATAGTTTCAAATAATGCATATTGGGGAAAAAACTAATGGCAGCTCTTGGTGGGCGTTAAACAAATTTTGATTTTTCTGATATAATCCTAATTTTTTTTTGTAATACTCTAGTAAATCTCTCGTCCGTGCTCCATCACAATATTTTCCTCTGTGATGTGTCAATACTGACTGGGTAAAGTTTATAATTAAGGGTGAATTGGATGGAAGGCAAATAGAGATTTAAATCAAAACTTGTTTAAACAATTATTTTCGTGTTCCCGTAGGTATCTACAGGCCAAAGCAATGTGCACACCTTATTCGTCTGATTCTAATTAATGTAATTAAACATGTGTAATGATTTCAATTCACTCACCCCTCAACTGTAATCAAATGCATGTTGGTCGCCTTTTCTGAAATTAGGTGGTGCGTTTAACAGGAATTTTCTGTCTCCTGAATGATGGAAAATCAAAGAGTGAACTATATAGACCTCTAAGACCGGGTGCTCATTGATGTGGCTGTGATGCGTCATCATACAACAAACCAATACATCATGTCGAAGTCATGTGGCGTGTGCTAGCAGATGCCATACCTCCGCTACATCAGTGGGCGTCCAGCCTAAACCCACCATCTTGAAAAAAAGGATGATGATCTAAAAAATCTAAAAAAATTGCATGGCAAGGTATGGGATAGAAATTTTCAAATGCTTACAGTTTTCAAGTACTATAAATGAATTAGATTTTTAATGTGGGGGAAGAAATGTCTAAATCTACCTATTTGAACCACTTTCATCAAATATTTTGTAAAACTTAATATAATACGCCTATTCAGTAGCCCATGAGTTTCCTCCCCCGTAGAATCATTGATAAAATTAATAAAAAAAAATTCAATCCACACCGTGAAATTTTTTGAAATCTGCATCAAGTCTTTTTTCAAGAAGGCTGGTTTTAGAGGTCTATGAATCATATCGTCAGGCCATTTTCCACAGAGATGGCGCTGTTCCGCTGGATCCGCACATATATAAATTAAGAGAAGTGGGAATATTTCGGCCAGATAAAGTGAACGACAACATAAAGAAATAAGTCAGGGTCTTTGTAGTTCAGTTTTTTCCCGGATATTATTGCTAAACAAGCTACAATTAAATAAAAAAAAACAGTATTTTCCCATACATTTTACCCGGTTTATTATTAGTCCCAAAAGAGCCAGCAAATTCAAATCCAAGAGCGAAAATTTTCTCTCAGGAGCTCAAGCTTTCAACATGCCATGTATATTGATGCCACACTATATGTGATTTCCCTTTCACAGACTACAAAATATAGTACCTAGCCCTGAAAAAATGTTGGTTCCCTTATTTATGCAATTTGATTTCCCATCCAGGGGCGGAGTTTTGTAAGTATTTTTGTCGTCGAATATGTAAGAAAGGAGAAACTCCGGATGTTAATATAACTGCATATATAGACGTACCATACATTTCCGATAGATGTCACCGTTAAGAACAGCAGTGACATCTGAAGTAAAATTAACGCAGGAGCATGGTAACATGATTAATTGTTATTGTAGTATATTTTGAGAAAGAGAACTTTGAGTATAGCGGACGTATCCGCTGTTTTTGTTAATCCAAGCCAAAGTGCACTTATGCCTAGATTTGGGAATTAGTATGTGACACTTTTTATTGGGATTATTGATATTAAATAAATGAATTGTTTTTACGTGAGGAAGTTATGTCATTTATTTGTATGTGGAGTGGTCGCTTAAAGTAACCATAATACAATAAAATAGTTCAGATAAACTAGTTTTACGCTAAAAGAATGTTCTTTTGAGTTCTCATATGGCCAATTTGAAGCATTTAGCTTGATTTATCTAAACTGTTTCGAACAACTTTAGTAGTATACAGTTATAAAAGATTCAAAGTTTAGTGATGTATTTGATCCATAATATTTGGATTGATAAGAGTGTTTGGAATTTTGGAATCATTAGATGTTATTATGATGTTTTGTGCATGTTAGATACAAGAAAAGGTTGAAAGCCAAGTGTGTGACACATAAAACCAGTCTAATTCGGTTTCAGTTAGTCACAATCAGCAATTTTACGACTCGCGAGCGCTCACTCGAGTGAAAGCTCATGAATAATAAAATCACTGATTGTGACACCCTGAAAGCGAAATTGACAGGTTTTATGTGCCAAACACATACTTTGCAACCTCTTCTTACAAGTACAACATATCATAATAACATCTAACGATTTGCTAATTCCGAAAAACATTTTGTTTTATAGCAAGTGAGTAGAAGCAACCCTGGTTTTAATTGATGTGAATCCAGTATTATAAAGTGGGTAGGGGTTGACCAAGTTTGGATTTTTTAAATCGTATTGTCGTTGTGATGAGGTTAGCGCTCGGTTTATGTATGTATGGTCATTTTATAGTGTTGAAATATTAAATACTTTAAGTATTATGGTTATAACGTAAACTTACTTGTACGCTACACTCCTTTGTAAGAGCTGACATTACATTTGTTGTATGAACCCAGAGGATATAAGAAATCTACCCTTACATTTTATGTATGACCCTTAATCTCCTTTGTATGACCACAAAGAAAAACAAATGAGAAGTCAATATTTAACTGGACCTCGAAATGCCCACCCGTTTTGTCGCCAGGAAAAAAACGATGAATCGTGGCATCCCTATCGTATTCAACCAAACATATGCTCTTGTTGTTGTGTTCATTGCCTCTAACGCTGACATAAGCCTGGGCTGGCACTGTGTGTTATTTTGTTTTCGTAGCTTTAAACCATGGACGACGGATTAAAAATGGAAATATCGATCTCACCGGCCACTGAATACAAAATATGCGTTATTTGTGCTCAAGCTTGTGAAGAAAATTACTACGCATCGGATGGCACTGTTGATAGACTGAGTCTGGAAGATATACTGCAGTACATTTTTGTCAAACTACAGGTAAACTGCACTTCATATGCGTCTTGCTTGATGTTCCATTTTTGTTTTTCCTATTCAGATATCCTTTGATGTATGTTTAGTGTTAAACCTTTGTGATGTTTGCAAAGGGGAGCTTACTGTGGCATACCGTTTCATTAAAAAAGTTGAAGAAGCCAGTCTTAAAATAAGGAGTATTCTGGCAGCGGATGAAACACGGTGAGTTTTTAATTTAACATCAGTGAAGTGGAGAAATTCTTAGATTTGTTCATTTTGCAGAGATCCGTTGAATTGGTCCATAAGCATTGAAGATAATAGCGTTAAGTCTGGAGAAGCTGACGATTCTTCTGTGCAAAACTGTTTGGAGTTGGAAACCGAAGAACACAGCAAACGTAGAAGAACATCTGTACAAGAAGCAGATGTTGATTGTACAAGTTTCAACTATAACGCAGCTACTTCGGAAGACGAAGAAAAATTTGACACAAAAAGATTTGTTTTTGACCTTGAATCGCAGCCTGTACGTTGTTGTGGTTGTAAAGAACCTTTGAGTACCAATGAACAGGTGCAAAGTCATTCTGAAGCATTTCATCGGCGAAACAAAATCACCGATCGGCAGATCAATGAAAATAAACCATTCGAGTGCCTGGTATGCTTCCAAAGATTTCAACTCAAAAAGGATTACCGTCAGCATCAACGAAAGATGTACGTTGATGAGCTACATTCATGTAGGCGATGTCCAGCTGATTTCGCGAATGCTCATAGTCTTCGTGTACACGAGAAAACAGTCCACAAGAGACTGAAAATAAATCAACAGATCGATGAGATGCGACAAAGGGTTCACAAATGTTGCATCTGTCGGGAGCAATTTGATTCCCTTGATCTGGTGAAGGATCATGTGGAAAAGAACCATCCCTCACAAGGTGATAATATGGAATCAAACAATCAGTTTGAGTGTGAAATCTGTTGCCGTAGGTACAAAACCCAGAAAGTATTGATTGAACATCAACGGCGGCCATTTCGGAAACATCGATTCCAATGTTCCCATTGTGGAAAGACTTTTAAGGAGAAACAGGCTTTCATTGATCACGAGCAAAGCCATGTCAACATACGTCCGTATGAATGTCCCATCTGTCAAATGAGATTCTCACTGAAACCAAACTTCTTAACCCACGTCCGTTACCATTCCGTGCCGAGTGACCAGTTCAAGTGTACGTTTTGTGGTAAAGGGTTCAGGAAAAAGCATATACTGCAGGAACACCAACTGATACACAACAAAAGTGAGCTTCGACCCTTCAAGTGCCACATTTGCTCGATTGCATTCACTCGTAAGGATCTGTTAGATTTCCACGTGAAAGATCATTTGGGCGAGAAACCCTTCAAATGTACCCAGTGCACAGCATCCTATATCTACGAGCGGGATTTACGACGGCACAATCGCGCCAAACACGAAGGACTGACGTTTGTGTGCGAAATTTGTTACCGGCCGTTTAGCAGAAAGGATGCCTATAAGAAACATACCAGAACGCATAGACTTGAGAATTCCTAGAAATGATCTCTTAGTAGTTTTTGTTGAATTACAATAAAATGGTATCGTTTAAATTCCATGCTCAAAACGATTTCTTTTTTTTCTTTGTAAAAATCCAACTACATACTAAACTCTTCTGTCCACGTTGAATATTCATACAACCCGAGGAAATGCATGCGATAATATTATGCTGAGCGAACTAGTTATAAATTGATCAGAGCGTTTGGATTATGATTGTGTGCTGCAAAATATCAATGTCAATGAATATCAATGAAATGTTGAATTTCACTAGCCACCTGATGTCAGTATCAGTTCACACAGTTAGAATATCAATATCATTCTTCTCAATGTCAGTGCGCAAATGACATTGACATCGTAAAGGGACCACTGATGTTCTGCCTGATTTTTTTTCTTATATACGCCGGCTAATCAAGTACCGATCTTTAGAAAACTCTTTCTTAAACAATGCAACGGCTATGCAAAAAAGTTGATTTATTAGGATAATAGTAAGATTTTCAACTTTTCCCTAATGATATTCATATGGATATCAATGTTAATAGCATTATCGCCTGATATCCCCCTTACTACGAATATCAGTGTCGGAAGTGAAATTCAGTGCTAGACCAATATCTTACGTCAATTGACCACTTTTTCAAGCAGTTTTGGCGTGATTTTCTACCAGCGATTCCACAAAACTGAATCAACTAATTTCTATTTTTTTATGAAACGCACAAATGATGGTTACTTTTCTCCTGGTTCTAGAAGTTCGAGTGGTAGTAAACGTCATTTTAACTGCTCGAATGAAGTGATTAATTGACATTGTTGAAAGCACGCAGCACTGGTTCTGAGGAATTTAAAAATAAATCTATTTCAACTACACGGACAAATCTGCAGGGTTTCGAGAATTTGAAGTATGATATGACTAAGAAGAAGAGAGTCTGGCAAATTTCTAGGGCAAGTATGTGGCGGTTTTAAATATGTTTATCAGACTTTAATGTATGGGTCGAAAGGTTTCAAGGGGAAACGTTTGTTTTAAATCACTTTTTAGGTTTTTTTTATGAAGCACTACATACCACGTGGACAGTTTTTGAGATTAGGGACCCCCCTCTCCACCTCCATGGACAATCACTCATATAAATGTATAAGAACTGTATAGATCGTGGAAACTCGTCACCCCCTCCCCCCTTAACTGTGTATTTTCTTTATGGACCGCTCCATAATAAATATCTAGCAGGGACATTTTGAAATCCATTAAGTAGGTCACAGGGTGTCCATTCAAATTCCATTGGTCAATTCCCGGTTTGAAAAAAAAAACTCTACCTTAAATAAAAAAGGCGTTCAAAAATAACCCTATAGAGATAATGATAAAATTTTGTCAGCAGAATTCCTCTACAATATCCAGGGCTGGTTGTGGGTATTTTATACAATAGTATTGACTACAATAGGGAAAAAACGTGACCAAATAGTGACTTTAAAACAATAAAAAAGTGACCAATAGTGACATTTATTGATCGGAAAGATATTAAAGATATGGATCTAATCTGTCGTTGAATGCGTTCCGCTTTGACAAATATTATATATTCTCAAACCACCATGAGCATTTTACAAGCTTTTTTTTTTAATAAAACAAATGGTTGAAGCATCTTATAAATTTGTTTTCGTAAAATCAGTATTATTTTTGTTTATTATTATTATAGTCACTTTAACACTCTTGGGTCATTCGTGACTTGTCCGGGTGAGATTTGAACTCGTGACTTTGGCGATTCAGATTGGATAATCAGTAGGTTAATTTGTAACCTCCATTTCCTCACACAGTACTCTTTTGTCTGTAACGATTTTTTGGAAAACAACTGTTGAAAATTTAGAGCCAGATGCGAATTGGTTGAATTTCGGGATGTGAAGGATTGAACATAGAAATTTATTAGGAAATCTTGAAATTGAAAAAAATGAGACGCAGAAAAAAATGTTTAACGTCTTGGACAAATTTGTCAATTTTAAGACAAGCAATTTTAAAGATCTCGAATATAGAAACTTCTGTAAAACTTCAAACATAGACAAATTTTCATATCTATGGAAGCTAGAAAAGTGTTCTGGATCGTATCAATAAATACCATTATTCTGGAACGACGAAAATTTTCTCGAAAAATCTCGATCTTCAAAAAAGTTGTAAGATTCTGGTATACATTTTAGAGACACTTACATTTTTTTGTTTAATGCTGGTACTTAGTAATTCGCCATCTTTAATTCAAACAAATTAAGAAAGCCTAGAATAATTTACGATATTTTAGAATTTAAGTTCACAGTCCGAAAAAAATTAATGTTTCTAAAATATAGAAAAGATTTCATGATTTTAAACATAAAATTTATCTAAAATCTGGGATTGGAAATTTGTTGATTCCGAACTTGTAGAAAATACAATTTGATGGGATTGGAAAAGAACTACATGATTTTTCGATGTTTGCCGATACTAAAGCTTCCGGCCTTCAAAGATTTATCGAAATTCAGGTCTTTGAAAAAAAAACCCAAGCGCTTGCAAAGTTTCATAGACCGTTCTTGAACATATTAGGCTTGGAAAACTTTCAAGATGACGAAGAGATATCGGAACCAGAGTGAGTCGAGTTTCGAACGCCTTTGGATACGGTTGTGTGTTAAGTTCGTTCTCTGTTTTGTGCGTGCATTCGCTTTCATAGTTTTCGGCTGCATTTGCCGGATTAGCGCTGGCACTCTGCCTCCCGGACAGTTATCCGTGTGTGAGTGGTGGTTTTCTCGCTTTCTGAGAAGTTTTAGAATTGAGAAAGAAAACATGATTCATCATGTTTGCAAACTTGCAAGCATCAGAAGATTTGGCGCTGCGTGGTTTGATTGTTTCTCCCGGAACATAAATTTGTGGCATCGCGAGTGAAAATTTTAATTTCTGTTTATTTGCGCGGTGATGAGAACGGCGCTGATCTATTGTTAGGGTTTTGCGATGTGCATTCTTTTGTGCACGGAGTGACTTGAAAAATAAAAGTGAAGAGAAGTGATATTTGGTTGTTGTGTGCGTGGAATAGGGAATGCGCTCCCGGGTGAAGTGATTTGGTGAGTACGTTCCAGTTGAAGATTGTTGACAAGTGTATTTGTGGTGATGAAAATTATGGTTTAGATGACGCATGGCTTCAAACATTTTGTGTATCCAAATAAAACATATTACATACTAAATACGCACAGGGCATCGTCTGCTGACCATTGCCGCGGGTATATCGTGGGAGTCCCAGGTACCCGGTTCAAGCTTTAGTTGGCGGCGGTGGCTCTTCTTGACCTTCTACCCCCTGAGTAGTTAGTGTGAATAAGGGCGTCTATGTGATGTTTTGCTGTATCTGTTGTGAACATCTAGTGCATCCTGTTCCCTTAACTGGTTGAGGACACCCTGTCTTGCCTCAAAAGTTACCCTTTTTGAAGTACTAGTCTTCACAACATAAAGGGCACCATTACGGAGCATGAGATTTGATCAAATTATTCGCAGTTCTACTTGTCCAACGCCCCCGGCTGGGTGAGGGATAGAGGATGACACACACACACACACACACGAAGAGATATCGGAACCAGAGTTTATTTTTTCGAAACTTCAGAAAATTTGTGATATCTGGAGATCATAGACAATGGAAAAAAAAATTCAAAACCCGTTTTTTCGGTTTTTTTTTCCAGTTGTCTAACCTAGTTTTCCCAGTTTAATTGAAACAGTTAAATATGGTAAAATACCCCAAGTATCATCATAAGTTTTATCCCAAATACTTGCTTGAGGCATATTTTATTATTTCGCTTAACTGTTGACTGTTGTATTCTTTAGACAGTATGTAAGGTCAAAATATGTTATTCTCAATTGTGAATTGGAATTGAGAAGAGAAATGCAAGGAAATTCCATTGAAATAATCTTAAAAGAATCTTTACAGGATTCCAACAGGATGATTTGAGAATTCTTAGCAAAATTTCAAGGAAAGTATTTTTTATTTATGGTGATTTTCACACTCTCGGATCATTCGTGCATTATCCGGATTAGATTTGAACTTATGATTTTTGAGTGAGAGGTATGGATTCAGGTCTTTATGTTTTACAGACTAACCTCGGTATTCAAAGATGTCCTAATATTGGTATCTGGTTAGCACAAAGTGCAGAAATTAATGTTTAATTTATCTCTATGTCCGGTATCGAACATTTGCATGCCAAGCATCATCGGAGTTTGCAAGGAGTTTGAGACGGCATGAATCTGCTTCTCTATCTTGAAGTAGCTTCGTAACATATGTCTCGCTCAGCCTTTATACTAGAACTATTTCACTCGGAACACTGTAGCAAAAGAATTCAAGCAATGACACCATATGCATTCCAATGACACCACATGAAATTCTATAAACTTAGCTATCTTAGTAGGAACAACGACAAAATCACCGCTTGATCCGGGCGCGAACAGATTGCGAGTGAGAGAAACGAATAATATGAAAGTTGTAAGCAAGAGAATATAATTATGTATGTGATACAAAGTTGATTGATTCCAAGTAACATTACAAGTTTAAAGGTTTAAAAGATTCTTCAAGACCAAATTATGGCCTAAAATGAAAATTGTTACTTGAGATGAGTATATATGATCTTTCCCGGTCCAATTTGGGTTTTCCCGCATTTTTCCCGGTAAATCCGAATTCCCGGTTTTTCCCGGATTTCCCTGTTTTCCCGGTTGGATGGACACCCTGGGTCACGCTCTTAGGTGCACGGTTTTTTTCGACAACGCGGTTTACTTGATTTTCTTTTGATCTTGATTTGATTTTGGATTTGACGCTGCAGAGTATGCTTTCTTTCAAGCATGTAGCTGTTAAGCGTCAACATATTTTGGGTAGTCTGGAGTTTCAACATTACCATTCTAAATATTAAAAAAGTATACATTTGACTGGTTTAAGAACGTTATACCACACGTCATGTTCGGAGTGGTGGACTATTCAACATTCATGTACCTCGGGTTTTTATTCGCCAAAAGTTAGTTTGGGTGCCTTCATTCCTAATTCGGTTTGTTTTGAAATATTATATCGGGGGAAGTTTGAAGCGCGGTTGCTTTAAAATTTGTTCCAACATAAAAAAAAATCATTTCGCAAAATCTTGAGTTCTTTTCTAAATCTATTAAAGTGTAGTATATTTTTTCCAAATGCGGAATCAAAAAATTTCCATGCCCAGATTTAAAAAAAAACTATGTCCAATATCATAAAATGTTTTCTATGTTTCAGAAGCATTTGAATTTTTCTAGGGCTGTAAACTTAGTATTCAAAATATCGGATTTTTTTTTTCTTAAATTGGTTATCTTTGATATCGCGCATTTTTAAGTCCCAGTATTAAAACACGAATGGCACAAAATCTA
Organism: Ochlerotatus camptorhynchus; assembly: GCF_037179485.1. NCBI lineage: Eukaryota > Metazoa > Arthropoda > Insecta > Diptera > Culicidae > Ochlerotatus > Ochlerotatus camptorhynchus. Next base: position 1,928,005 of record NW_027040855.1, on the reverse strand, counting down.
TAAATTTATTCCGAAATCCAAAAATTTCTTTTCAAGATCGTGATTTTATGTTCTAGACGCATGTAATAGTTTCTATGCCCGTGTTCTTGGAAAATTTTCCTCGTTCCAGAATAATTAGATTTTGACGTAGGACTACGTCTGTGATTTCTGTATGGGGGCACACTTTGTGAAAACCGAAAATGGAACATGTAACGAAATTATGAAAGATTTTGAACGTTAATAACTCATCTGCCCCTGGACCAATTTAAATAATTTAATCACCAATCGATCAAAAATATTGTGACTGTTGATTTTCAAAAAGAAACTTTTGAAAAAGTGGTAAATGTCAAGAATTGTCCAAAAGCGTCGAAATAACTAACAAATCTATCAATTACGTACATGCATATGTGTGGCATTCGCCTCCGATCTACGGGCGTGGGCGAATAGGGAGGACGCAATTGCGTCACACAAAATGCTTTTTGGAGTTGTAATCTTGTAAAAAAACTTGGAAGCAGGGGTGCAAGTGATTTTAATCGATTATCTTCATCGACTTTCTGTTTCGTTAATAACGTTTGTTGTTCTGGATGATAGAAGAGCATAGCGGAAATAGTGCGAAATAGGTTAGTGAAGCCATGGTCATCAAAAGAGGAAATCGATGAAGAGAACTTGACAAACATGCATAAGGGCGTAAACGCGATGATCGATTCTCTTCGTTGATTTTCTCTTTTGTTAATAACTCGCTAGATTTAACATTTTTCGGTGCGTTTGCTGTTGCTTTTGATAGCCAATACAACCTTTTACAACTCTGCATTGAACAAATTCTAGAAAATTGTTTCGCTTAGCTGTAGCAATGCAAAGAGAAAATCGTTCATCGCGTATTGACTTTCACCCCTCTGCTTCTAAGCACTGACATCATAGCAATGAAAACTAGCACCGCACCACTTTTGGTTCTTGGCTTACACTTACTGGTTGCAACTCTGTTGTTCGACATTTTCGAAGGACCACCAAAAAATATCAAATTACACTATTTTCACTACACTATTTAACGATTAATCGTAAAGATTTTTCCAGCTATTCGTTTAAATTTTTTTCGAATTTGCAAATATTCGAGCGCGTAGCTGACATCCCTTCTTATTTCTACACGTTTAATTTAGCGCAGTAGAGAAAATAAAGTACGAATTTATCTGAACAGGCATAGAGAAGAACCATGACGTGAAACAGGATCATTAATTCGCCGAAAAAAGTGTTAAGCGTCTTTCTGCTAAAGGCTAAGATTTACCAACTTGTTGAGAGAAGGAGTTTAACGAGAAAAACTAAAAAGGGGAGTTTTAGCTGGATGGATATTGATATTCTGCGGCCTTCCAAACTGTCGCAGACACCAGTTTAACCCCTGTCCAGCAGCAGACGGGCCGAGACTCTTGCGAGTGTCCAATCATTGAACCGAAGAATATTGGATTGTGCGATCCGATTTGCTGATCCAGCTGCCTACACGTCATCATCTTCCAAAGGCTTTAAGTCTGTACTACCATCGGCCTTTTACCACCAAGATTTTCCAAAAGAGTTAATTTTCTGAACATGTCCCAACTAAAATTCATATCAAAAGGTTCTTTTCAGGGCAATCATAGTCATACTAAATAGTATAAACTCCGCTCAAATTCCTATTCCTACACAAAACACAAGCTCCTGCTGCAGTTAACAAATAACACGTATTATCAGCGAATCCAAACACATAAAGTAACCAACGATACAGACAAAACTGTTGCTACGACTACCATGACAAACTCGCTCTGTAACATAGCTCGATCGGAGTGGTAGAAGGATAATGATATATTGCTTGCCTGCTTTGTGGCAATATACACGGATGAGGACATAGCTTGATCTGAATCGAGAAAAGACATAACACAAAATTAATGGGAATTTTTGTGTACACACGTGTATCATTTTCGGCTTTACTTCGTGACGCCCCGAGTGAACTGTGTCGCACGGGCTGCTTGTCATGAAAAAGAAGGAAGAAGATTATATCATTATTGCTTTCCACTTCTGACAAAGTGTTATCATTCAGTTCGTTGATCACTTGTCATTTTGTCGTTTGAAGATATTTTTGATTCCTTGTGTATTATGTAAGACCACGTAGTCTTACGTCAGCATTACGTACAACCCCATAGGGCTGTCCCTAGTAGTTTTTTTTTATTGACTATGCTTTTAAAACGTTGTGTTCTCCTAGTTCTTTTAAATTTATTGTTTAAAAATTGTCAACGTGTGTCTAAGTTCGACAACTTGAACATTTTTCTGTTCTGTTCTGTTTATCAAAAATCGAGGTAGAAAAATGACTGCATAGTGAGGAAATGGAAGTTAGAATTGCACCGTATTCTTGCTTATTCAATTAATACTGATTTTTCGAGATCAAATTAATGGGATCCTTAAGGTGATTCCTTGTAGAGTCCTCAAATGGCCGCCACGTAGGCTATACATGCACTTCCACTTCGAATTTTCAATTACACAAATCTCGGTAATTAATGCCCTATTTCACCTGAAATTGCTACTTCATGTATACTGCAGTAAAGCAACCGTGAAGTAACAGTTTCAATGTGCTACGTTTCGAGGAAGTTGATATTTGTGCACTTAGAGTTTCGAATAATAAGGAGCTCACAGCGAAACACCTTAAACCAGTTGCTTTATTTTAAAGAAGCATGAAAAATGCTCATGGTGGGTTTCAGTGGTGGAAATCGCATCAGAGTGTTTGCAGATAAACTTTTTACATAGGGTAAATGTTGGCTTCGGCACCCATTGACTGTTTTCGGCAACCAAAATTTAAACGTTAATTTCACTATGTTTTCCCATCAACACACTTCCCTGAATGTATTCAAACGATTCTTTAGTCTTTCAGCTTCAATCTGATTATATTTGTATGACCGAGCAATCCTGTAATGACGGATTTTTCTTCAAATGAAGCATACGCACTACAAAATGGGGTTGATTTCGAGTTGCCGATAATAGAACAGCTGGTTAACACGCAGTTCTAATGGGAAGGTTGCCGAAGAAAAAGAGTCTGCCGACAATAGTCACACTCACCTGAGAAGTTTGGAGCGTTGTAAAAACGCTTTAAAACCGTTTTGAAAAATTCTATCGATTGGAATGGATAGAGAAGCAAGCAGCAGATGAATGTAAATCAACAAACACGTCATATATGTGCGTGACGCTGAGAAAATGCTAATAGAAGTGCGGACGCTGCTTAGATTGACGAGAATACGTAAATTCCCCTACATCGCTCTTGGAAAAGAGAGTGTGGTTTTCCCATTTGCTTCGCATTCTTTTCCAACTTATCTTTGAGGAAGCAATCCACACAAGGAGTGGTGGTGAAATTCACACAGGGAACAAATGTAATACGGTGGTTAGACTTTGCGTTTTCGTTATTCCAGGGTGTGTGTCTTTTCTTTTCTTCTCCGCTGCTTTACAATTACAAAAAGCGAAAGGTTAGCACACTTTGAGTGACAAAATTGGGTTTATAACGGTTCTGTAGACCATGATTTAGACTTGAAGAATGCTTTAAAACATCGATAACTTGAAAAAGAACCACTTCGTTGATAGTCGGCGTAAAGCTCCAGTGGGAACTTATAAGCATGGGGAATAAGCATTAGAAGAGAAGATACTTATTCGAGATTACCCCAGTTATTTCGCATAACAACACGATAACTTACCAAAACATGTTCTCAGACCGTACGCCATCTTCTATCAATGGATCATGAAAATTATGCATCATATGATGATTTGACGAACGATCAATTTTCGCATCCCGTCGATTTTTTGAGTGTAGCACCTACCATGTCTAAACAGCATCAGCAATTGATTTCTTACGATTTCTTCATGGTGCACACGTTAAATTCACCGCTATAAAAGATGTTGTACGTGCGATTGCAAAAGTCTACCGCCTATTTTAGTACTCAAGTTGAATCGGACAAAAAATGTTCTACGTTCTGTTTCTAGCAGCGATTCAATTGTTCGGAAAAGTGCACGTGGAAGGTACCATCGTCCGTTTGGAAGATTTACCATCACCGACCTGCTTCACGATCACAACCAACAAGCAACGCTATGTAGTTGATTCGGCTAAATTTTGGAACAACGATCTCAAGAAGCGACGGATTTTCCGCTATGAATCGTTTGGTCGATACATGCCGGACGCAGCTATGTGGGAGGCTACGACGGGGGATCCCCAGTTCCAGGGAATCAATATCATGAATGTGCGAACGACCTCATTCATGTATGCTAGCTCGGATGAAGACAGTGTGACCGATGTATGTCGAAATGTGTTTTTGAAGAATGACGCCAGAGAAACCGAGGGTAATGCAGCCCGGTTTTTGTTCTATTATAACTCAACCAATAGATCGTATCGAATTCAAAATTTGGCATCAAGAGAATTTTTGCAGAACATTCAAGCCTCGTTTGACGATAATTTGGCGATTATTTGTTTGGATAGAAGGGGCACAATTGAAAAGGGAGCCGAATCCAGTTACGAGTTTTGGCTCAAGTCGTGTGATGACGAGTATATCGAAAATAAAAAGATAGCGGAAGATTTAGATCAAACTTATGGATAGTTCGTAATTTTGTTGAATTAAATGTATAAACTATTGGTAAACGTGTTTTAATTCATGTTCAGTGCACATCCGATTTGAATTCGCTCAACAATTTTTGAGCTCGTCGGGAGTTCTCGTCGTCCGCCGTTGATAGGGCCATCAAATGCAGCAATAGTCTTCGCCCACTGGGTCCACCAAGCTGGTTATTTCGGTTCATATGTTGATACAGGACTTGGTACCCGCTTATGGGCTCATAGTATAAATCGATGGCCTCTAAAAAGTCCATCACTAAATCAGCATTTTGCGGTTCATTTTCATAGACATCCGTCACTATTGGTTCGTACGGACGGTCACTCAAAGTTTGGAAATCCTCTACAGCGTCCTTGATTCTTCTGGCCCGGACGTTTGCAATACACAATCGTACAAATGCTGATCTGCTCCTGGCACGTTCTTGTTCCAACAGGCTCAGATTATCATCCAACTGGGACTTGAATTCCTGCATATTGCTGCGCAATTTGTCCACTTCCCCGCGATAGCTGTCCTCCACATCGCGTTTTAAATTATCTATCTTTCGCAGCAGACGCTGAATATCACCCTGATAGCGTGCCTTCGCTCGATCGTACTGCGCTTGGCTCATTGTGTTTCGATCGATGGTTTTGTAGCCCTGAATGACGTTCTTCACTGTACCTCGAAACTGTCCTAGCTGCCTGGAGCACTGATCACGATTGGCAGCTTCTTCGTCAAAACCGGAACGGATATCCACTTGGACACTTTCAATGGCAGCGTTTAGATTTTTGGTGAGGCGGATCAACTCTTCTATTTCTTGATGGGAAACGGTGCATGATTCTAGTGGTGTGAACTGTTGACGCTTTACACGGGTGATCGTAGCACTGGAAGTGAAACCGACAGCCAAGATTAAAACTATTGTAATGTATTGTGAGTACATTGCGCCTCGTTGATTGTCCGGAACAGACTGATCGCGAGTTGAGTGGATGAGAACGATCCGTTTCCTTATCTTGTGTTCAGGTTCAGAAATGCTTTCGCGAGATGCGGTGTAGGGGATTCCCGATGGAAATATATACAACACAAACAGAAGGTGTTGACATCATTTAAATTTAGTTAATGTTAAGTCACAAGTGATAGGCGTTACCAACCTAAGCTTCTGTAATGCTTTCATCAAATCCACAGCATAATTGCAATTATTCGTAGACTTTGTGATAAAGTAGCCTCAGATAACCTAGACAGATAAGTATTACCAAGCCGGAGGTGGCGTATTAAAATCCCGGTCCACTCTAGAAAATACTTGAAAATTTTCTCGACTTCCCTGGGCATAAAGTTGTTATTGTGTTTGACACACAAAATACAAATTCATACATTGGTTGGCATTGAAAGCGCTAAAAACTGTGAAGTGCTTCATAGAACTAAGTTGACAGGCAATCAAGTGTAAAGGCTGGCGCACAATGTATAAGTTTCCGGGTTTTTTTTTACAGATAATACAGGTGTTAACTGTCAAAAAACCTGAAAACTTATCCATTGTGCGCCGGCTATAAGAGTGTCAAACCAGGTAGAAGAAAGGTGAGTTCATGTATTGATTTTTTAAAAGCTATATAAATAGAAGAGCTTTTGATAAAACAGAAACGCATGGTTAAAAACATTGATGATGTCTTATTTTATCCGTTGCCAACAACTGTGTAAGTAGCATTAGAACTTCAATTTCTAGGCAGATATAAGATTTCAATAAGAACGTATTTATCATTAAAAAAGGAAGAAGATATTCACCTGAGAAAAATGCCAGTTAACATGTCATGTCCGTAAGGTAGCTTGCATAAGCTTGAAAATGTTTAGCCTGCAAATCGACAAAGACAGCTTATCAGTTCCTAGCGCTTTCATAGATGGGATTCCCCACGTATTGTGATGCTATGAACTTACGTTATGAGTAGTATCACGATTTTGTACTTGTCTTTTATAACATAGTACATCCACTGTATTTAGTGTAGTATGCGTTATATTGTTCCATTAAACAATTTTTCTTTAAATTGTCGAATTGAGAAAAAAAAACTCTTATTCACAACGAATATACTTGTTTGTACTGGAAGCTCAGTTGAATTTCCATTTCCATCAGATGAATCCCAATTTTCAGTCGGACCTTTACACCCATCGGAACGCTAGACAAGTTCTGATATTATAGTCAGAATATGTATCCCTCCAGAATTCGGGTTAAAGTTCATCTGAGGTCAGCTTTTTTCCCGTAACACAGAATAATCCAATGGATTAAGATTGAGGCTGGACGGTGGCCACATGTCTTATTAAAATAAAGAACCGATTAAAAAGTTGGATTTTATGTATATTGGAAGGGAATAATACATCTTGTACGATTAGTCTCAAGATCCAGATATGATGGGGCCCTCGGGGGATCGGATGACATGATATACTTTCTTCTGGAGACATTCCATATTGCAAAGATGGGTTAGGTTAGGTTTTCTTTCAACTTGGGGCTGGCTCGCCTACGATATTGCAAAGATCCGTATAGGGTACACACACTTAGAAAAAATCATGTAAATTTAGGTGCTCTGAGAGTGACATATACGAGCGTCAATTTTGACATAAATTTGAGTCATAACAGACGTGAAATATAGCTCATTCAAACGTACTTTTCGTCGAGCAACGAACTTTTCAGTCTCGGAGCACTTAATATTACATGACATGTTTGTTTACGTCTCATCTTATATGTCAAAGGCGGATTCCGTCACGTGTAAAATTGGTTATTTCGAAGTGTGCATGTATCTTATCTGGGTACAAAATGTACCCATAAATTGCGTATTTGTTCATATATCAACAAATAATCGAGCTGCAGACAAAATACTACTGTCAACAATAGGGCGCTTTACTTTGAAAAAAATATCATCAATCTTATATGCCACCCTCCAATTCGATTCATGATATGATTATATGGAACTTCCACTCACTGTAGCAAGACAACTATTAGTAGACTGTGGACTATTCTCGCTGTTCGACTTGACGACGCGTTCGGGGTATCATCCAACCCATTTGTGAGCTAGTTCTACCATCCGGGTTACCGTTCGTTTATGGTATTTCGTTATTAGGGACGTGCATCCACGGGATAAATGAAAATCTCCTTCCAACCGGATCATATAACCCGTACAAAACAGGCCACCCAACAGGAGGATGCCTCAATGAGTGGGGAGAAGAGCCTGCCCTCTATTCACGAAATTTTAAAGACAGGGAGTTGGAATTTCCACTCTCTCCATCTATTTTGCTTCATTCGGGTGGACCTTCCCGTACCCAGCATTTAATGGTTCATATAATATTGGAATGAAAGGTAGCATAGAAATGCTACAGCTACTTCTTCAACCGTTGTTAAAACAGCACTCCCACCTTTCCAACACACTCCAGCTGCTCCGACTAAAGGGATTTCAGCTGGGAAATTAAGAACTGCGACCATTTTCCATCACCAATCACTCGCGAGCAGGGTTGTTAATCGTTAACGTTTTCAAAGGGAATTTGCATTGAAGACTTTTACGTCATTAACAACCATTCTCGCGATACAACGGCTTCAGTTCACCAGTACACAGTCTGAAAGCGCCAGACAGCCCCTCATCGGCCGAATCAACTCGTGACCAACGCTGAAATTAGATCTGACCACTCCAGCGACCGGAAACAATAATAGCGGTCATGGCACACTTCGATTCACCGCCCTACAATTTGATTCATAACCTCAAAATATGTATGTGCTAAAAAAAGGTAAAAAGTCAATAGTTTTGAAGAGATCGCGCAAATGGTTTGAAATTTATATGGAGATTATGGTGAATTTCACCTACATAGCTCCGGGTGCCTTCCATTCATTTTAACTAAAAATGGAATAATATGATGTTATTATGATTATATTTTGGTTGTGTAAGCAACAAGAAAAGATTGTGAAGTTTGTGTTTGACACATAATATCTGTCAATTTTAGTAAATGAGAGTTGCAATAAGAGTTTTTGACATTTACCTCATCCACTCTTCGCGAAAAGATGATCAGAAAATCGCTCATTGTGACTCAGTCAAAGCCAAATTTGCAGGATTTCTGTGTCTGTTATTCATTTATTTACTTATTTTCTTACTTATTTATTTATTTATTTATTTATTTATTTATTTATTTATTTATTTATTGATTGATTTATTTATTTATTTATTTATATATTTATTTGTTTATTTGTTTATTTATATATTTATTTCATCGTTTCTTTATTATTATTTTTATGTTTATTTTTTATTTTTTTTTAAATAATTTATTTATTTATTTATTTGTGTTTTTAATTTTTTTTTTTCCATTTATTGATTGATTGATTTAGTTATTTATTTTTATATATATCTATTTTTTATATTATTTATTTTTTATTTGTTGTTTATTTATTTATTTGTTTTTATATTTATATTTATTTATTGTTTTATTTATTTATTTTATTTTTATTTGTTGATTTATTTTATTTATAAAATTATTTACATATTTTTTAATTTTTTTCTTTTATTTATTTATTTATTTGTTTATTTATTTACTTATTTATTATTCTCTTCATCGAAATTTTGTTGTCTAAATGAAAATTGATGAGGAAAAGCCTATTTGGCAAATATTTGCGCAAATAGGCGTAAAACCCCATATCTCTTCTAAATACAAGGACAATATCAAAAAGTATCACTCGACAGCTCGGATTCGTCACATCCAGACGCTGTCTCTTACGTATTCCATTTATCGCGCCGTCGCGAGTGTTTTTCGTAGTGATTAGCTGTGAAACACATCGAGTCCGCTTCTCGGTCAACCTGGGAAGCGTTCTACAGTGGATTTCGGCCTGAGGGCAACGCGGTCAGTGGAAAAACCATAATTTAATTAGTGCCATCAACAGCACAGATACGCTATCTTCGTGTCAGCCATCGCTGCTGACGATCATACGATCGTGGTGAAAAAGCTTTCAAGTCTGCGATCGACATAAGTGAATTACGGACTGCCTATCGAAAGGCGAAGATATTTGAGGTGGTGATTCGATAACCGTCGCCGTGCGTAGTGTCGCACTGCGTGTTATTCTTTCCTGTGTGGTGCGGTGCTAATCAACCGAAGAGTGATCGTCACAGGGATAGTTTTTTCTCTCCCCTCCAGCCATGGAGCTGGATAGGGATTTTCCTCACCTCCCTGGAGACACCGGGGGAGGATCAGCAAGCTACATAGATGGATCTCATGCTGGAGCAACGTTACCCAATTACATGGACCCCCATGATGAACACGATGAGATTGTTGTTTTGAAGTTGCAGCCTGTTACCGGTAAATTACCGGAACATCCTTTCATGCTGCGTTCATCGGTAGAGAAATGGATAAACGGAAAAATTGAAGGTGCGTTTCCGGAAGCTCAAGGACAAGCCTATGCCCTGAAAGTCCGAAGTAAGTGGCAACTCAATCGACTTCTAAACATGACCCAATTAAACGACGGTACCGCAGTAAAGGTTACTAAGCACACGGGCCTAAACAGCGTCCGTTGCGTAATTAACTGCAGGCAGATGATGAAGGTCGATGATGAAGAAGTACTGGACTACATGAAGGATCAGAAGGTGACGAGCTTCCGGCGGATTACTCGCCGGAACGGTACTGAACAGGTTAACACGGCGACAGTCATACTAACCATCGAAGGTACCAGGATGCCGGAGCATGTAGACATAGGGTATCTACGGGTGAAGACGCGGCCGTATTATCCGGCCCCGATGATATGCTACAATTGCTTTGTTTTCGGACATACCAAGGCTCGCTGTCAACAACAGGTTCCAACATGCGGCAACTGCTCTAAGCAACATTCGATCGTTGAGGGTGTGAGGTGCACAGATAACCCGTTCTGTCCCCGCTGCAAAACCATTGAACACTCCTTGTCGAGTAGAATCTGCCCCGTTTACAAAAGCGAAGACGCTATACAGCACATCCGAATCGATAAGGGGATCTCATATCCAGCGGCGAGGAAGCTGTTTGAGGCCTCGACGAGTCAAAGATCCTATGCCGGAGTCGCTAACGCCAGTAAAGATCAGGCGTTCGCAGACCTCTCAGCGAAGTTCGATAATCTCTCCAGCCAAATGGAGGAAAAGGACCGCAAGATCGCAGCCTTGGAGGAAAGGCTGCAACAAGGACCTACGACCACTAGCAGCTCTGAAATGCATGAACTCCGACAGATGATTGCGGACCTGCGAACGGAGGCACTTCGCAAAGACGAACGTATCCAAGCCCTGGAAGCAGCCCTAAAACGGGAAAATCGAATGGACATCACACGTAAACACGGGACCATTGAGGATTTAGTCGCCAGAGTTAAGATGCTTGAAGCCGCCGTCTCCAACAAAGATAAGGAGGTCACTAATCTCCGGTTAGTGAACCAACAGTACAAGGAACTCATCGCACAGTCAAAATGCCCGAAACCATCTGTACCAAGAGAAGACAAAAAAAAAGGAGCATGAACAACAAAAACCCCAATCTCAGCAACCAGAAAAACCCACTGGAGCGAAGAAAAAGATACTCAAGCAGACAAGCGGTGGAGCAGATCCGAAACGACCAAAAAACCAGCCTACACCGGCATACATATCTGACACCGAAGTCGAATCCCAGACCTCTCCCTCTGGAGATAAGATTACCGTCGACGAGCTCATTTCCTCGGAAGACGAGGTGATGTCCGTGGAGGGTAGCCTAACTCCAATGGAAAATTAAACCTCCGCAGTCCAGTCCGTCTTCTAACGCATCAGAACCGAATTCCCACAACCTATCTACCAAGATGCATCCTACATCAACATCATCCTCTACTGAGGTTGAGAGCTATCAACAACCAGAGCGGACTGGATCTACCCCAACTATCAAAACAACGACATCGACCTCCAACGCACCGGATAAGCCCTCGGGCAGTCGGGGCCCTGTCAGTGCGGACGCCATGGACCAACCGGAACTGGCAGACACCCCCCGACGCTCGTTGGCAAACTCCGACGAACACCGAAACCCTACCAACACAAACGACACGACTCGTTCCACCATCCCGGTTGAGCCACGGGGCAGTCGAGGCCCCGTCGGTGCGGAAGCCTTTGCCACACCGGAACCGGCGGACAACCCCCGTCACCCTGTGGCTACCGGAAGAGGGACGGAAAAGGGAGGCAACTCCTATTCCTCTGAGGACGACGTGGGAGTCAAGACAACTCTAGCCAACACTATACATACCGAGATTCAAGAACTGACGACCAAGCTGACGAATCTACTACTGGTGGGTCCCTCAGTGAAACCTCACTTGAGTAGAATATCACCGCTTATGGGAGCAAGAGCCCATCCCCCTCTGGACTACGTGGGAGTCAAGAGGGACGAGTCTGTCCAAAAACTATCACCGAAGGATGAAGTGAGAGGGAAGAAATCTCTAGCTAACAAAGTTACCGATGCAGCCGGGAAATCCGTGCCGGCGTTCAAAAACTCAATGCCTTCTTCCGGTGGAACCCTACCGGGTTCCGCTGTCATTCGTAGTGCGACGCACAAATCAACAAAGGACGATGGAATCAGAACTCCTCAAGTGCGTAGGAGAGTAGCCAGAATCAGATCGGGAAAGGCACTTCCCATTAGTGTTCTAGTCTGTGCGGATGCCTGCGACAAAATGCAGCACCAACGGCTTGGAATTCCTTCTCCGGAAGCGGGCCCCTCGAATACGCCTTCGTCAAATGAGCGAGCAAGCCACGATCGCCACAAGCACCCAACTTCACACCTACTAACAGGAACCCTCACAATGGGGAACCGTTATAGAATGCAACCAGGTCAGTCCAACGCAAGCCTACTGGAGGCTTATCCCCTCACGAAACCTCCCCTCGGTAAGAGGACACCTAAGGATCCAGTCCATTATCCTACCTCTGCAACACGGATCCCTAGAAACCCAACGAACAAACTGTCAAAAAAACCACCGCTTGCTATACAGTGGAATATGAACGGCTTTTATAACAACCTTCCAGACTTAGAAATCCTAGTTCGTGATCAGATGCCCTCCATCCTGGCCATCCAAGAGGTCCACCGGGCCACCGTCAGCGGCATGAATCGTACGCTGGGCGGCCAATACCAGTGGACCTTAAAGAGAAACGAAAACATATTCCACTCAGCGGCAATCGGGGTCCTGGCACCAACACCGTTTTCGACCATACATCTAGACACAGACCTCCCAATCGTGGCGGTCAGACTCGAACACCCATTCCCGATTTCAGTTGTTTCCGCTTACCTTCCATGCGGGAAGATGCACAACCTTAAACAACACCTCAGCGATCTGCTTCAAGACCTCGAACGACCCATTCTGGTACTTGGGGATATGAACGGCCATCATCCAGCATGGGGAAGCCCAAAAACCAACCCCAGAGGCTCTACACTTATGGAAGTTGCAGAAGCCTCGGATCTCGTCGTTCTTAACGACGGGTCCATCACTTTTACCAGCGGACAGAGGGAATCCTCCGTAGACGTATCTCTTGCAAGCGCCAGCGTTGTCAGCAGGCTCCTCTGGAATGCCGAGGATGATCCCATGGGCAGTGACCATTACCCACTGGTAATCCAACTCGATGACCGACCGCAGGACACATTACGTAAACCACGATGGAAATACGACCAGGCTGACTGGTCCCTTTTTCAGAAGTCCGTCGACGCCGCATGTTCCAATTCATCACCGGGCAGTATCCAAGACTTCATTAGCTCCATCCATCAAGCGGCACTTTCATCAATTCCACGAACCAGTCCCAACCCGGGATCTAAGTCTCTACCATGGTGGTCCCCAGAGACCAAAGCAGCAGTTAAAGCCAGAAGGAAGGCTCTTCGGGCTGCTAAGCGGCTACCTTCAGACCATCCAACGAAAGAAGCGGCCATGGCCACCTACAGAGCAAAACGCAACGAGTGCCGACAAACTATCCGGTCTGCCAAGAGTTCAAGCTGGGAGCAATTTCTGGACAGCATTAATGCTGACCAGACGGCCACTGACCTGTGGGTTAAGGTCAACGCATTAAGTGGCAAACGGAAAAGCCGCGGAATGGCCATCCGGGTAGATGGTACCACCACTAGAGACCCTGATAAGATCGCCCACGCTATGGGGGAATATTTTGCCTCTCTCTCGGCCATTGACGGGTACGATGATCGCTTTCGTCGTGTTAAAAACCTTTCGACGCACTCCTTGGACAGCATCTACATCCCAGAGGATGAACTACCGCTGGAGATTAATCGGCCTTTCAGTCCACGGGAACTTGACCTAGCTCTATCCAAGGCTACCGGGAAATCGACCGGCCCAGATGACGTCGGGTACCCCATGCTAAAATACCTATCACCGGAATGCAAGACCACACTCCTCAGACTTCTCAATAGAGAATGGCTGGATAATTCCATCCCAGAAGACTGGAGACACAGCCTAGTCGTCCCGATCCCGAAGCAGGGCACCTCGGGTCGCGAACCGAAGGACTTCCGGCCGATATCTTTGACATGTTGCGTCAGTAAGGTGCTGGAGAGAATGGTTAACCGTAGACTCGTGCTCTACTTGGAGAGTAACGGCTACATTGACCACCGCCAGCACGCTTTCCGTCCTGGACACGGAGCCGGGACCTACTTCGCCACTTTGAACCAGGTACTTCGAGACGCGAGAGATTCTGACCAGCATGCTGAACTCGCTACGCTAGACATCTCTAAGGCTTATAACAGGACATGGACACCCGACATTCTTGCTCAACTCACGGACTGGGGTCTGTCGGGCCACGTTCTCCATTTTTTGAAGAACTTCCTCCGACACCGTACTTTCCAGGTATGCATCGGAAACCATAGATCAAGAGGATTACCAGAAGAGACTGGCGTTCCACAAGGTTCGGTGATCGCAGTTACGCTGTTTCTAATACGGATGAACGGAGTGTTCCACAGCTTACCCAAAGAAATATACATCTTCGTGTATGCAGACGATATCGTCTTGGTGGCGGTCGGATCCACAGTGAAGGCCCTTCGCAGAAAACTCAACGCGGCCACGAATGCAGTTCTACGCTGGACTAAATCCGTCGGATTCCACCTATCGGTGGAGAAATGCGCATATACCCACATTTGTCCGTTCAATCACCAGGTGCTCCGCTCTCCTATCAGCGTCGACGGAAGGATCATGCCGTTTAAGAAGTCTATCCGCGTCCTCGGCATACGCCTGGATCGGCATTTAAACTTTGGAGACCATTTCAACGAAGTGAAAGGGAATTGCCAAACAAGAATCGGCTTGCTGCGGACATTAGCCAGGAGGCATCTAGCGAACAACCGTGCTGTCCGGATGCGCGTGGCTAAAGCGGTAGTCGATTCAAGATTAACATACGGTATAGAACTGACCTGCCTAGCTGCCGACAGGATGATTTCCCAACTGTCCCCGGTATATTATCAGGCCATTCGAATCACATCAGGTCTCCTCCCCTCCACCCCCAGGCTTGCAGCTTGTGTGGAGAGTGGAAGGTTACCCTTCGACAAATTTATCGTTGCTACCGTTTGCAAGAGGGCAGTTGGCTTCGCAGAGAAGACAACTGGAACAAGTGATGGAGTGTCCCTCCTTATGGAGGCGAACAAACTCCTGAAGGACGTCGCCGACCTGGAACTCCCCCCGGTAGCCAGGATCCACTGGTGTGGAGCCAGGGGTTGGAACTCACCCGGACTTTCTATCGACTTGGCGATAAAGAACAGATTCCGGGCGGGAACCAACTCCCCCGCACTAGTGAGATCGGTGGCCGAACTACAACGAACCAAGTACCCAAATCACCTAGCAAGATACACTGACGGATCTCGAACAGGCGGAAGGGTAGGCATTGGGATATCCGATCCGGAGCTATGCACCTTCTACCGACTTCCGGACCCTTGCAGCGTTTTCTCTGCTGAAGCTGCCGCCATACTAGTAGCCGCCACCTCGCCTACCAACAAACCTGTCGCCATATTCTCTGATTCAGCCAGCGTACTAACAGCTCTTCAGTCCGATACAGCCAAGCACCCTTGGATCCAGGCTATCCAGAAGCTCGCTCACAAAGGAACAACTTTCATCTGGATCCCAGGACACTGCGGGATCAGAGGAAATGAGGAAGCGGATCATCTGGCGGCATCCGGAAGACAGGCAAACCTCTATACCCAAAAGGTCCCTGCTCAAGACATCAAGCGGTGGATCGTGACTACAGTATGGAATTGCTGGACAAATCAATGGCTGCGATCTCAAGATCTGTTTATCCGGAAAATTAAAGGGGATACCAGAAGATGGGATGATCCGCCTGAACACCGATCTCAAGTAATTTTATCGCGGCTGAGAACCGGTCATACCAAAGCCTCTCATAACATGGGAGGCGGAGGTCCTTTTAGGAAGCAATGCGAGACTTGCAATGTACCACATACAGTGAAACATTTCCTATGCAACTGCCCCCAGTACTATGGACCACGCACCCAATACGGGATCTCAGCAAGCGTCAGGGACACCCTGAGACATGACCCCTCTAGCACCACAGCGCTCTTCTCATTTCTGCGGGAGACAGGATTGATCAACCAAATTTGATATATGACCCAATATGGACCCAAGCAACGACAACGGACAAAGGATTGAACTACTATTGGCAAAAACCACTGACTCAAAACGGACGAGCGACTATATTAAGATGATGCACGAATAAGGACACGAAAATGGACGGATGATGGCACAAAGTTACGCACAGCGACAACAATGGAACTGAACACGGAAAACTACTACACATAAAAGCAAAATCACCACAATAATCGGACACAAGACCACGCGACGACAATGGATTATGACAAGGACCAACTACTAGACACACCGCAAGTTACCTGAATATCTGCCAACAAAATTAACTCCGTTATTATAACTCTGTCCAACACAATTGTACCCTTTACAGTCAGGGGGGCCTCTCTCCGAAGCCCTCTATCCCTTTTAAGTGACGAACCAGCCAGTGGCTAAAAGTCACTCTAATAAAGAAAAAAAAAAAAAAAAAAAAAAAAAATCAAAAAGTATACAAAAAAGGAACAATTATAAAAAAAAACCTAATAATAATAATAATAATAATAATATGGTCTTCAGTATAAAAATTAATCTCGTCCTACGGCATGGAGTTGTCCTTGGATCAGTCAAGTCGAGGCCGTCATCACAGAGTTGATCGGGAGCAAAAAAAGGAAACAGGTAGCACATTTGATCTGATGTACATTAAATAGAAAGTTTGCGGCGCCGGTGGTGTAGTGGTAAGCGTGATTGCCTCTCATCCCAAAAGGCCTGGGTTCAATGCCAGTCGGTGCCGCCGGAATTTTCCGAGGAATAACATTTTTCGAATAACGCCGTATCTGGAAACTCCTCGATCGTAGAACTCGTTCAGTTGCATAGATTTAGAAATCAGCCAAAATCCCCGGAGAATCGATTTCGCTTATCAGTAGTTTGCTACAAAAACTGTCTGGTTAATCGTCCGTAGGGTGGAAGGTTCGTTGGATCATTCCTCCATGGAAGGTGGCGAAAAGCGTAACGAACGAATTTCCTCTTAACATACTCGATCCCAAACTGCTGCCTTGAGGAACGCCTGGATTATTTGAAAAATATTCCGATTGATCAGAGTCGATTTTCACACTCGATTGGTAACATACGATTTAAACCAACGAGTGAGTCCTTGAGAGACAGCGAGCTTCGAGTTTGGCAAGTAAAATGGCATGATCAACCCGGTCAAAAACAGTCTTGAGATCCGTGTATACGATGTCCACCAGTGCTCCGCCACCATATTCCAT
The DNA here is from genome assembly GCF_037179485.1 of Ochlerotatus camptorhynchus. NCBI lineage: Eukaryota > Metazoa > Arthropoda > Insecta > Diptera > Culicidae > Ochlerotatus > Ochlerotatus camptorhynchus. The sequence continues at coordinate 1,910,666 of NW_027040855.1, read as the reverse complement.
AGGCACAGTGAAATGAAAGGAGCGAGGTTTGTTAATACTGAACGTTTGAGGTGGAAACCATGATGTTGATCAGGAGAAATGTAGTGTCTACAGCAGGCAAATAAAGCGTCGTTGATGATTATGAGCAGACACAAAGTGAGGTAATTCCTCGGTAATTCTCCACATTTCGCTTGTCTCCTTTCTTGAAAATCGGGAACGTGAACGAAGATTTCCAAAGAGAAGGAAATACACATTGTTGTATTGAACAGCATTGAAAGCGGAGAGGAAAGCTGTGTTGAGCATATTTTGAGTATGCTGGATGGAATGCCTTTAGGCCTCAAAGCTGAACGCGTTTCTGGGAGTATCTCTGATCCTTCAGCAACTTGGCTTAACGATGCCGTTGAGTTGTTCAAAACTTAAATTTATATTTATATATTCGCCTTATATCAGCATTATAGGGGAAATGGATGTAATGTCGGCCTAAATGCTCCTAATTTGGGCCCATACATAAATTCAGCAGTCGACTAAATTTTCAATAGCTACCAAAAATATCCATTAGTACCGTCCCAATGACGCGTTCATCTAGATAAAATTGAAAAATACCAGATTTTTAAAGATGGGCCCAATCTTAAATCCATAGGCCAACAATAGAGCCATTTCCCCTATTGCATTTTTGCATTAGTGGACTGGATAATTACTTGGGAAGTGACGTTTCTAATAAAAAAAAAAACTTCCCTATGATGTAAAATGGTCCAAATTCATTTTTTTATGTACTGGATATGAAAATTGGCCATAGTGACGTATACGTCACTTTGCTGTCACGTGACAGTGTGAAAGTGGTTAAAAGAACACTACGTTGAGAGCCGGCGTGAAGTTCCAGTGGGCATTTAAGGTGATTCCTTGTAGAGTCCACAAATGGCCACCACGTAGGCTATACATGCACGGGAAAAAAAGAGTTCCCATATTCGTGAACCACAGCCGTGAACCATAGTTCACGGTGTATATTTGAGAAAATTTTGTTCTGGATAGCTGGCCGTGATTTTTAGTTCACGGTCCGTTCCCGTTTTCGGGAACGGATTTTTTTCCGAGTGCACTTCCACTTCGAATTTCAATTACACACATCTCAGAAATTAATGGCAAATTTCACCTTAAATGCTACTTCATGTATGCTACAACAACAATTTTTTTTTTCCTTTGGTTTGTTTTTTCCGTCGATCTTGTTTTCCGTGCTGAGCACCAATGGTACCGACGTGCCAGGAAGGCAGCTCCCACACCTGGACCCTACCTATCGACCCATCAACTCATGAACCGGGGACCAACGGCTTTACTTCCCATCCGAAGGAAGGCGTGATCAGAGATGTTATGCCTCAGAACATCCCGGCGGCGCCGACTGGGATTGAAACCAGGCCTGCTGGGGTGAGAGGTAATCACGCTTACCACTACACCACCGGCGCCGTTACAACAACAAATGTGGAGTGACAATTTCATTGTGGTACGTATCGTGTGCTCATGTTTCGAAGTGGTTACGAGAATAAGGGTATCACAGCGAAACACATTAATAAATCCAAAGTAGAAAACCTGTAGGGAGCAAAATAGATCAATTGAACCACCTTAATACATTATACATAGTGCCATAGTTATCAAACATTTAATATTAAATTTTAATCATCTAGCAGCCAATATATCATCAATTTTTATTCACACTCGGCAGTCAGCTGAGATCGATGTTACTTATGGGGCGAGTAGTGCAGTTATGGCCTGCTTTAAAAAAATGAGGTAGTATACACATTGAATGTTGATAGAACTGTTTGTAGAGTGTGCAATGTTGACAGGATAATTTTTCAAGTAGTCACAAAAGATTTATCATTGTTGTCTTTTTGCATCTAAAACATGTGTTCCGTTGCACGAGATTCCACTTGAACCATTTTCTACATTTTATCCACCTATATAAAGACGCCAACTGCGGTCCACTCCTGCGTTGTAAACTAGAAGTTTGTGATTTTGAGTACCAAATAATAGAAACAATGGAAACCGCTGCGCCCAAAGTGTTGAAAATTAATGTTTTGGAATTTCTGAATTCCTCGTTGGTTTTGGATGGATTACAAGGAACGGTTGATGTTGCCGATGCATCGGGAGGATCTTCTCGAGGTTCTGTACTCGTCATGAAGTACAATCACCATTTGTTGACGTTCCGGTATGATGAAGTGGAAAGGAATTTCGACATTTTGAAAGTGGATTACAACATATTTGAAACGGAAATGATACCTGGACCATGGTATTTGCCAAAAGCTGAATTGGTTGCCGTGAGGAATGTGAGGAGTTTTCAAACCTACCGTTTAGTTGACGACAAGTGGATGGAATATGTGAACTATATTAACGAACGAGACTGTGAAGAAATGTTACTGGGAAAATTTTACGAGAAGAACGCGCTGTTGGAGGCTTTGGTTAAAGATGGAAGCGGATGGAAGTTCATATCGTACAAAGATTCGGGTTGGACCGTTAAGCGTATTCAGTTTCCTTCCGAGTGGATGCTACCGGGAAGTGACGTTCAAGTGCTTACAAATTTTGACGCTGGTAACGACGTGTTTATGCTCAGGACTGCGAATGTGCTTCGTATTTATAACATTAACGCATCGCAAAAATTCGAGTGCATCGTGAAGTATGATTTTGTGAAGCCTCCGGAAGATTCCAAATTTGAGCGGATTGCATTTGCAAATTTTTCCAACGCTAAGTATAAGGATATGCTACATTTTAGCTCTGTTGGATTGAACGTGTACCGTTTTCGAAATGACATAAAATCGTACAAGTCATTGTATTATAGCTCAAAGTTTTCGGAGTTTCGTAACTGGAATGCGGATTACGTGAACTCTATAATTGTTCACGATATGGATGGTGATGGGGCTGAGGAGTTGCTGTTTACAGGTCCATCTGGATTGCAAGTATTCAAGAAGGCAGAAGATGACAACGAGTTTTATCTGAATGATGTAGTGCTGAAGAGCGCTGACAATGTTCAGCGTTTCATGGCATTGAAGACTATCATGCCGAAAAAGGAGAATGACATGCTGAGCGTTATATTATATGATGAAAGTAAACTTTTGTTGGTGAATGTTCGTAATGACACCGATACGATGGTTCTATTTCCGGAAGAAGTACCCAAGAAAAAAGCTCAGCCAAAGCTTTCGCTGATAACTCCTGCCGCTAACTATACAAGGTGGTTACACGAGCAGCTGGATCTTTCGGAGTTACTTCAACCGGTGAATTCACTGACGGGCAAGGTAGAGCTTTCCATACCACTGGTGCAATTAGACAATCCTTTTGGAATCAGCGTACATAAAGCCTTTCAATATCGGGACATACAGGGAGATCGATTCCTTGCTCGTGGATGGTGTTTTCCATTAGACTACATAACCGTCGACCGGCGGGGAAGTATTTTGGAGGAAAATTTTCGATATTCAATCATGAAGCAGAGCAATCAAATGGCGTTGATTCCACACTTTGAACTGTCCACGAATGAAGTGATTTACTTCGAAGTTCAGAATCAGCTAGTGTTAAGGTACTTCAAGCAATTTGAGAGATGGGAAATGGAGAACAAGAGAGAAGCAATGCGGTACATCTTTGGAAAGTACAATTCTTCGGAGGCGTTGCAGTACATGGAGCATGATAAGGTCAAGGAGTTTCCCATTGCTTGGTACTTGATACGTGAAGAGGACTCATCGAACAGCTTCGTGCAGTATGCATACACGATTGAAGACGATAATGTGCATCTTGCAAATATTATCACGGATCTGGGAGCTTCTGTGAGGTTCCATTACGATAAAGGACAAATGCGCAACTTCACGGTTCAAACACGTTCGTATAAGCAGGTCGTAGATCTAGCGTATGCAACAAAAGAAGAATCTAAAACCTATTTAACGGAAATCAAACAGGATGATCATACGGTTTTCGAGTTTCAATATGATTACAAATCTGAGAGAGTGGTGACAATTGTCTACCCTAATGGACTGAAATCAGCTCTGGGATATAAATCAGTGGAAATAAATCGCAAGGATTGCAAAGAATTGAACTTAATTGACAAGGATTTCAGCGTGCACTATGGCCCAGATTACAGCGTCATCGTACAAACAGGACCCGACAAAAGCTATGCTCTACTAGAAGTGCGTGATTTACTGGGAGGACTTTTTACTACAAAAACATTCAATGATACATTATCTACGGAGGATCCATTAATTAGTTACCAAGTTGTGACACTTGAAAATCTATTTGGAATCGTTGTGTCACTTAATACTAAAAAAATTGCCAACCTTTATCAGTTTAAAAACCAGGAATGGGACCACACCGAGTACAATTTATCTCTGGATGCAATCGTCACGGCCAATACGAACTCGTTGTTTATTATGGATGATGAAGTGCTGAAGACTGTTGAGGTGATTGATAATGGCGCCCTAGTTGTACAAAAACAGAATGTACCGAAAAACGTTGTCGTTCATACAACTTATCGTGGTATTCTTCTGTATGACGACAAGGAATTTATTTTGCGTTATTCCGTTAAAAATGAGCATTTTCAATGGAGGTACGAAATACCTGGACTAATACAGTTGATGCACGACACTGTGGATCGATTCCAGCTGGATGAAGAGACGAGAACGAATCTTTTAAGAGTATTGAAACTTGATATGCTCCAATTCTACAACAGTTGTATAATATTGCGAACTTTGGAGGTGGATAAATCGGGGAACTTCATTATACGCTTAAAAATTAATCGATTGGATAAGAATCATCAGCTTGTTCAAGATGACAATTGGAGGGTTTACCTTGGTCCTGTTAAAAATATGAGTCTGGAGGCAAAGTCTGCTGCCGGGGATACATGCGTTATTCGTTATGTACTCAGAGGGAACAAATATGCTACAGAAATTAAGACATGTGAAGGTCCTACTATCACTGAAATAGAAAGCGACTTCCAAAAAGAAATAGCATATATTCAATCTGGTCGAAATGTGGATAGAATCATCGAAACAGCAAAATCAATAGTTAAATACAGTAACCGCCGGGGTGCGTTTGAGAAGAAGATGCTTAAAGACAATCCCTTTGCGTTCGATGTGTTCCTCCTGGGTGTTTCGATTGACCGAAATGGCATTAGAACCGGTGGTAAAATAGTTTCCTTCAATGGAACCAACTGGCGACAACAGAATCAAGAAATCGGTGTTGATTTGACGCTGCGTGATAAGTTGAAACTTAAGAAGCTCACCAGTGCCAACGATACGTACAAGATAATCAACGATGAACAGATTTTGTTTGACTCGCAAACAGCAGATACAAGTTCGGTAAAACTGGTTTGGCCCCATTACTTTGCATCGCAGTCCAAGGAAGATCCACCTCGAATATACCTTTTCGATAAGAATGAAACCATACAACTAGAAGCACATGAAAAGCTAAGTGCATTAAGTAACAATCTAGTAGTAATTACTACCGACAGAGGAAATGCGACAGTTTTGCTGCGACCAGTAAGCAGTTTCCTGCAATCGACTAGAGAAGTTTTGTCTAATCAAACGTTGGAGCTGAACACGAACGAGATTCGTATTACCACCTACGAACACGTCGAAATGGTTCTGGACGCTCTGTCAAATGACTACGTGTTCACCCAAAGCAGAATCGTTCCTGGGGGAAATACAACCAAATTCGGTTGGTATGAACATAGATATGATCCTGTATCCAGAGAATTGAGCCGTATCGTATCCGACAGTGAAGGTAGCTACATTAAAAATATAGATCCAGAAATCGGTGGCCAATATGAGAAACCTAACTCTACCACTGTAATTACCGACAAGTCTGGACGTTTGCCTATAGTGGACATAGGTCCAATGAATGTTACCGATGGAGAATATTCGTACTACGGATTTGAGACATATGAACGAACGCTTTTTGAAAAAGAACAAAGGTGGAAATTTAACAATGACCGTTTGGTGATAGAGAATGGAAACCGCTTCCTCCAATTGGAGAATGGAAATGATCGCTTCGAAGGAACAGTTCACATGAAAATGTCTAATGAAACGTACATTTTATCTTGTTGGATCAACACGGATACAGTTCAGAAAATAGGCGATGAAATCAAACTTGCCACGATTACGCTGGTGGATAGAGATGACAGCGATGTTGAGATTGGCAAGGGAATAATTCAACAAATTGTTGACGATTGGTACTACGTTGAGCTGCAAATCAAAACCCGGGATCTGCGGAATGCTGTTACTGCGAACCTAAGTATTACACCAACCAATAAAATGACCTTGCGTGTGGATCACGTTCGATTTTCACCGATGAGTGTCGATTTCAAAGCTTACATATATCGGCAGTCATACTGTACAGTGAGCGCAGTATTACATAACAACGGACTGGTGACGCAATATCTATTGGATCCACATGGAAATCGAGTAGTTTTCGTGTCAGAATCAGGAAAAGTAACCGATTTTATAACGTACTCAAAAACTTATTACATTAGGGCCTCCCAAAAACTTCCGCATGTAATGGAAATAAGACCTCGAGACGGAGTGGTAGAACGTTTCAATGATTCATTTTCGGAAAATTGGAATCCAATCAACAGAGCTGCATGGGAAACTGTAAACGGTTATTTGATTCATAAGAAGGCTGAAGGGGATTTGTTGAAAATAAATGTATCTACAAAATGCGACATGTTTGTCGTTCGATTCGTGTATAATCTACAGACCAAGGATGCTGCTATACAACTGGTGGTAAACGAAAGCAAAGTCGACGCTCTATGCAGATCTTCTAAAAGTATATGTGCCACAGGTAACGTTCCAGACTACGGGGAAATCGTTGTGTTTGTTTCCAAATCACATAAAGCGGTATGGTTTGAAGGTACTTTAATGTATGAAGCTTCGCATAGTATACCCAATTTGAACGAAGTCGGTCTTAACGTAGCAGGATCGGTGAAAATCAGTGAAATGCTAATACTGTACGATCCGTCAATAAAGATCACATATTACAATCGTCTCGGATTGCCGAGGCAAACGCTATTCATGCAAGACGAGGACTCCGTACGAATTAAAGAAGTACTCTACGATGAAATCGATCGATCAATCATAACCACAAAGTGGACAACGGTCAAGAAGAGTGGTGATTTGCTTTTCGACTTTCATCAATGTTTCATCACGTCTGTGAAATCTTCGAAGCTTGAAGGTTTGGTCGATCAACTAAATCCGGACTGTAAGGGTTATCCGTACTTCAGAAAGGACTATGCAAACAATCCTACCACAGTGGAAGCGGTTATTTCAATGCCGGGTGAAACGTTCTCAAAAGACCGGAAGTATTTCAGACAACTCTCGAGAAAATCTAATATTAAAATTCTGGATGTACTGTTCCCTTCAGAAGCCGGTTTTACGCAACAAGTTGAAACTAGGCAGAACATATCATGTCATGTTATGATCAGCAACGCAAAGAATCAGAAGGTAGCATTTTACATTCAAACTGATGATTCCGACAGACGAATGACAACGTATGAGTACGACGGTGACTACCTAATCCTAGAATTACCACCGATGTATCACGTATTGGCAGGTACATTCAATCGCACAAAAGCATTCTGGAATGGTGACAAAACGGCAGAAGACAATCAGTTACAACAGCAGTGGGGCAATCGATATGCTTACAATGATAAAGGTCAGATGTTAAGTAAGAGAACGCCTGATTCCGGCATCCAAAGATTTGTATACGATGATGACGTTGTTAGATTCTTGGTACACTCGGATGGAAACAGGACGGATAAAACTGTATTGTTATTTTATGGTGCTACTGGGAAGATTGTCAAAGAAGCCATAGTTGATGTCCAACATGCAGACTTTCCCAATTTCTCTGCCAACAGTACATTGTCAGCGAAATCCTCCAACTACGTTGAATATTATTACGGAGAGTTTGATCCTTCACCGAACATAAGATACAGATCGCAACAATCGATGCGACGTAGCCAGGATAAGCAGATGATAGAGAGTCTAGTTTTCGACAACAATGATAAAATCACGAAAAAAGTGCATGTTGTTCCAGCGCTGAACACGTCGTACTCCATTGATTACGAATATCTGAATGATAAGCTGATCATGGTCCGCTATCCGATTGACGTGAACGGCACCGATTTCAAATTGATGTATTCCTATAACAACGCTGGAGATATGGTCAGCATTGGGACGTTGACAAATCCGGTGCGATTTGCAAAACTGCAGTACAATGCAGATGGCTTGGTACAAGAAATTCAGTTCGAACCCGGTTCCAGCTCAGCTTACAAACGGGAGTTCGATTACAACGAACCAGGTTATCTTAAGCGAATTAGTGACACTTTTCTGGAGGAAAAAGTGAGCTACTTGGAAGCTGATGGCTATGGCAGTGCTTATTCCATGATATTCGAAGGATTGATTTCGAAAACTTCCTTCACTGCCAGTTGGCATCAGCGAAGTAATCCAGCATTGTCAAGACTACAGTTGCGTAAAATCGAGAACATCAACAAAACACAAGCCGAATACTGTTTGACAAGACTTCTGCTGTACGGTTATTTTGATTACCATTTCCACCCGTTGAAATCATTCTACCCTATATTGGATGACACGGTTGGTCAGACGTGCCGCTCGAAACAGCTTCGTAAAGTATTCCACGCAAATGGGTTTTCTACGGAATATGGTCATTCATATGAGTACGATAGCCACGAACAGCTGGTCAAAGCCAAATATTTCCAATCGTCATCAGAGGCATCCTGGAAACCGCTTGTAGAAACAACTTTTTCTTCGAAGATACGTGAAATTGATGGCGACACGTCTAGGAAGATTTGGGCTAACCTTATAGATAATGGTTTCATCGTTCGAAACTGCTACAATCCTGGAATTTGCGAAGGTGCCCCAGGAAATAATTCATTGCTGAACGATATCATACCGAATGGATCGCACATTCAAGCACTCTTGTTGAATGCGATTGCTAAAGTGCAAACCATTTCCCCCGTAAACTTTGCACAAAAGTGCGCCAAATGGACTGAAAATGCTGGAAATATTGACTGTTGCAAAACTTGGATAGATTTGCTAGCCCACAACTTCGTTGGAGCACACTCGAACAAAACGCAAAATGCACTTAATCCCACTTTTAGGAACATGCTTAGATCGTATTCCTCGTTCGTTCCACAAATCGTCCAGGTACTTCATCAACACTTTGCAACACGACTCGGAAAATCTCCCGGTGATGTACTATCCTGCCGATTCGATGCAAACGGAAATCATCGGTTGTTCAACAGAGGATTCGATCGATATCTATTCACTTATAAGGAAGGAACCAATCAGATACATACGATGGTGAAAAGTGATATTGATGATGACTCGAACAACAAGACGTACCGAATGGAACACAACAGCGAAGGAAGTGTAACGGTTGCCGAACACAAGGGCATACAGAAAATCGAATATGATCCTCTTTTGAATAGACCGTCAAGAATTGAGATGGCCGATGGACGGGTATTGAAGTTTGATTACGATGTTCGGGGAGAGAGAACGTTTAAGCAAGTCTTGGACAAAAACGGCAATATTTGGAAGGAGAAGTATTACATTCGAGATTTGAACAGAAACGTTCTGGTCGATCTACAGCTGACGTTCGTCGCCAAAGACAAATCACCAGATATGCAAGTAACCAGCTATGTCTACTCCAATCGAGGCTTAGTAGGATTCGTTAGAAACAATGAATTTTACAGCGTGTTTACCGATCATGAAGGTTCCACAAGGCTGGTAATAAAAAACGGTGAAGTTAAAGCTGCTTATGACTACCTACCCTTCGGTGTTGCTTTTCGAAAGGCTGAAGAAGATCTGGATGGAGGCATTTCCTATCTGTACACCGGACAAGAGTGGGATGAAGAAACGGGCTTGTACAACTATCACACCCGTTTGTATGATCCGGAAATTGGGCGTTTCTATCAAATCGACCCTAAAAATCAATATCCCAGTCCATACGTTTACGCTGGTAACAGCCCGGTGACTCTCGTAGATCCTGACGGTCAATTTTTCATGCTATTAGTTGCCATAGCATTGACAATTGTAGGTGCTTATCTTGGCGCAGCAGCTGCAAATGGATCGTGGAATCCTGCCGAATGGGATTGGAAAAGCCCCAACACATGGTTGGCAATTACTGGTGGTGCATTAAGCGGAGCTGCGCTGCCCTTCAGCATTGGTTCAACTTTGACGTATTTCACTACTACATTAGGACTCAGCGTTAGTACCTCAGTGAGCATTGTGATTGGAAGTGGAATAGGATTCACTTATCTTTCGATGGCTGCAGCGAACAGCAATTGGAATCCTGCAGAATGGGATATGAAATCACCGGTCACTTGGAATGCATTCTTCCAGGGCATTTCCACTAGCGTTTCTGTTCTGAATAATCCAAACACTCTAGTGAGTTCGTACAATGGAATTTCCACTTATGTTGGCAAAGGATTATTCATCGGTGGCAAATTAGTTTTGACAACAGGATTTGTCTATATGTTTGGAGTGATACAACAGAATGGAGAATTCGATCCTTCCAAGTGGGATTTCTCAAAACCGGGATTGTACATGTCAATGTTCGACGGAGCTATGCAAGCCACGGCGACTGTCACCTTTGTCACTAACCTGCCGAAAGATGTGAAAATGTGGGTTAAGAAAATTTCCAGTGCCCTTGACCGGATGGATGAAATCGATACATTCCTGGCGTACAATAGACACTTGGGTTCAGACTGGTCCAAAAAACTTTCCGAAGCGCGGTACTTTTTGAAAGCAAACTCTGCTAATTTCAATGCAGTGGGAAAAACTACATTCAACATTTTTCTGTACACTGTAATATCTTCGTTAAGGATGTCCCAAACGATTGAGAATAATGTAGTTCCAGAGTTTGGCATCATGATAGAGTTCATCGAAGCAATAAACACAATAGGATCTTTCACCGACAAATTGGTTAATGAATTGGTGCCAGCCGATATAACTGCAAAAACGGCAATGGTTCGCAAAATGCCTGACAATATTGAAGTCCCCGAATATAGTGCCTTATCATCCGGTGCATCCAAACTGTTTAGCTCCATATTGGATTTCATCAATTTCCGTTTCATCATCCCGGACCAAGCAGGAACTTCACGGTCAGATATAACAAACTACATCCCAACAAACTCATCCACCGGTAGAATTTTGTCCATCCCCAACTGTTACCAATTGTACGATGCCAGAAGTGCAAAATCCTTCGTTCACTGCTATGGTCACAGGTCAAAGATATTAATTCATTTCAAACACTCGTACGATGGAATCGCGGAAGATGTATACCACACTTGTTATCCGCTTAGTCACTACCACATACCGAGTGTATCCTGCGAAGGCGAGAAATCTTCATTGCTGTTCACTGCTTACGACCGGCCGAAGATGTTTGATTTTCTGGATGGGTGGGTTCTGTTGGCTCGCGTCATGCCTACTGCAGTAAGAAGTATTGTCAGATGCGTTCGAAGCGTTTTCGGTAGTGACCTGAACCGAACTCTAACGGTTCGAAGAGATGAAGCAGAAATGCTGGTAGTGAGCCTAGATGGATTCGATAGAATGAAGGAAGTAACTAAGACAGTTACGTGGGCAGAGAAGGCGCTTGAAGAATTAAACGAAGACATTGTGGAATTTTTAGATGCTCCGAGAAGGGACTTTCGGACGTACGTTGCTTTCAAGGAAAGGATCGCAGCGTTGCAGGAAGATATTTTGGAAGACTTTGAACTTCGCAGTTCTAGAATGGATGGCCATTTGGTTAATTTTAAATCAAAGATACAAGAGTTGAATATTTTGCAGCCGCCAACAATTCAATGTTTGATGCACGAAATTGATCTGTTGGCTCATGACGGAGGAAAGATGCTGCAATAACTGTGTTTAATTACAGATGACCGAAATCATGCTTGAAGTTTTGGTTACAAAATAAAATGATACAATCATGTTTTAAAACTGCTCTTGGCGGTGTAATTTTTTACCGAAATACTTCCTTCGAATATTTACAATACATTTGACCAGGCATGGAAAATTATTTGCATTCATTTCGTGCATTCATTTACATTCATTTGCCTCTGACTTTTTTCATCAACAGCATTCCGCAAAATGATGTATAAAACTTTTGTAGGTTTTGTTATTAGCTACAATTTAGGTTATTAAGTCAAATCCGTATCTCTTATACATCATGAACTAGAGCGGGCAGAACTTGTTACTGTTTTTCAGTGAATGTAAAATACATTGACTGAAAAACAGTAGTGGCTTCTGTTTGCTCTGCTTTGTCATGCATAAGAGATACGGATTTGACTTAATAACCAAAATTGTAGCTAATAACAAAACCTACAAAAGTTTTATACATCATTTTGCGGAATGCTGTTGATGAAAAAAGTTAGAGGCAAATGAATGTAAATGAAGTCGTGGAGACAAGACAAACAAAAACTAATAACGAGAAACAAAAGATAAAGGAATTAAATTCTTCTTCTTCTTTCCTTTATTTAACGTCGGTCTCTGTTCCGCAATCTAGTGCCAATCACCGACGGACATCGATTGCCATCCATTGACGGAAATCGAATGTGCAGGAAGGCAGTTTCCACACCTGCGTAGGATATCGCACCCATTCAACACACATGGGCCGGGACCAACGGCTTTACTTCCCTTCCGAAGGAAGACGTGACCAGAGATTTTTATGCCTCAGAAAAATCCCACCGACCTCGGCTGGGATTGAACCCAGACCGGGGTGTTAGAAAGCAGTCACGCTTACCACTACACCACCGGCGCCGGCTGAATTAAATTCTTATACTAGACATTTGCAGAAACACATAAATCGACTGCATATAGCAGAGATCGAGGGTTGCCAACACGTCTCTGATAGGAACATAGGGTTGTCTTCCTTGGGACTCGAGGGTATTTAAAAGTCGCTCTCTGGCGGCATCATTATCCGTACATTGGCAAACTGCATGATCGATGTCACCGTAACCATTTCCAAACCGACAGTTGTTGCTGTCCACGAGGTTTATTGTATAGAGATGTGCAGCTAGTGAGTGGTGGTTGGCAATAAGTCTACTTAGGTCCAAGCCTTTAAACCACGCTCTCGAAGAAACATTAGGAATAATTGAATGTAACCACCGTCCAAGATTTCCAGTGTTACAATCGGTTTGCCAACTCGAAATGGTACTCTGACACACTAAATGGTAAGAGATGAACTAGCCTCAGGCTAAAAATCTCTATAATAAAGAAAAAAAAAAAAAAAAAAAAAACTAAATGGTAAAATTCATTGTGTGAAATTTGCCTGTCATAAAATTCGCCTTCCTGCGCGTCCACCTTTGCGAAAGAGCCTTTGTTGCCTGAGATTGAGCAATATGGTCCTCTTATGATCTTTCAACCAGCACACTCATCTGCTCCCTTACCTTTGAAAGGAAATAAGATAAGTGCCTACCTGGTTTGATCGACCGAACGTTGCTTGTAAGAAAATTCAGAACCGCACAAGACAAGTAAAATAACTTGCGGCAAAGCTCCTAAAATGTCGTGATTTCAGAGAGATACCGTTGCTTGCGGATGGAATTATAGCTGGTAAAGCACACCGGGGCAAATTGAAACGGTTTTTTTTAAAGTTGAAAAAATCTTAAAGTAACATAAACCTGATGTTGTTTGCACCAAAAGTTTCGTAAAAGCGTCTCCTATCATGAAAAAGTATTAAACTAAACTAATCCATAAAACTCACTTTTGTATGAGGATACAAATATTTCCTTTGGTTTGTTTTTTCCGTCGATCTTGTTCTCCGTGCTGAGCACCAATGGTACCGACGTGCCAGGAAGGCAGCTCCCACACCTGGACCCTACCTATCGACCCATCAACTCATGAACCGGGGACCAACGGCTTTACTTCCCATCCGAAGGAAGGCGTGATCAGAGATGTTATGCCTCAGAACATCCCGGCGGCGCCGACTGCGATTGAACCCAGGCCTGCTGGGGTGAGAGGTAATCACACTTACCACTACACCACCGGCGCCGTTAGGATACAAATATGGTGTATGTTGTTTCATCTTGCCTAGTGGGGTATATCTTTTTTATCTCTCTTTATTAAGGAGACTTTCAGTCGTCGGCTGGTTCATCTCTGAAAGAGGGGTATGTTGATACACACATATTATTGAGGTCTTCACATAAGTTCAGAAGTTCACGGAAGCTTAAATATGTTTAAAACAGCTCAATTAAATTCAGGGCAGTACAATAAGCTTCATGAGAACTGGTAAAACTTTAGAGAATATTAGATAACTCAGAGAACCTAAGAGCAATTCCGTTAACATTAGAGAAATTACATAAATTTTATAGAAGTTTCAAGAACTTTAGCGAATCGCTGAAACTTTAGACAATATCTATGATAGTTAGCACAAGTTCAGGTAAGTTTAAGAACTTAATATTTGTATTCTCCCGAAACTCTCATGGAGTTCCTTTGAAGATCTAATTATTCTCAGATTTAATTGTATTCCTTCTTTTAGCATCTTCCTCACCACCTAAGTATTCCAAAATGTCCAAGGACTATGCTCCGAATTCGTTTTTTCCCACAAACTTCATGAAATTATCCTCAGAATGCCTTTGAAATTTTCCTTTGAAGTTTTCAGAAGTTCTGCGTCTCTGAAATTTCTATGAGTTTTCAAATTTTAGGGGAAGTGTGGGCATCACTTTTAGTAGAAATGAGTTTTAGTGCAGCTAAATAAAACTCAGTTCATTTCGAGACACATTGAACCCGCAATGAACTGTCAAATGCTAAGAAAATAAACAAAACATACTCAAGCATCTATCGTGTGCTGCTGGATGTTATTTTTTGCCAGCCGATTTTAAGGTTTTGACAGCACTAAAAGATTGGAATCCTGTTGTTTTGCAAACATATTGTCATCTTAACCTTTAAGGTCATCCTTGTGCGATTATAGATAATTTTGACCAACAATATGTTCAAAGTGTTTTTTATGTTACTTCATACGCGAAGTTAACGATTTTCAGAGTTGGTTGGAAATGCTAACATGAAGCTTTAGTGTGATGATTTATTAGCTAGAGAATGATCTTTAGAAGAATGTAGGTGGATAGTTCCGTTAGAGTACGGCAGTATGAAAATTGAATAGAAGTTGAAAATGAGCCCTTCGATCATTTTCAACTTCTATTCAATTTTCATACTGCCGTACTCTAACGGAACTATCCACCTACATTCTTCTAAAGATCATTCTCTAGCTAATAAATCATCACACTAAAGCTTCATGTTAGCATTTCCAACCAACTCCAACAATATGTTGTTAATTATGATTTAGAAAAATATGTTCTGTTTCGGTAATACCGTCACTCGTTAAGTGGGGAAAGACCGTCATCCTATTTGGAGTGCTTGAGTATAAGGGTGGGTCACAAATACTTACTCTTTATCGCTCTTTCGATTTTTATTGAGGCTCCCAACAGCTGTGCTAAATTTGAAAGATTTTGTTGCGATTTGAATTTGCACCAGGATTTTAAAGAGATTCTGTGAACATAAAGGGAAATGAAATGAAAATATTAATTTGCTTGTCACAAATTCACACTTTTCTCTACATCGGATATGTTTGAGATTTAAATTGGACAACTCATGCAGAATAACTGTTTTGAATACTGCAAACCAATTCGATTACTGTGCAAAAAATGAACGTACCAATTAAGTTGAATAAATCGAGTTCTATGCGCATACCTACAGGGTTAGCGAGTGCCTCTGGAGGACCAGTTTAAAGTATACACTTAGTTTTTCATTTGTTGCTGAGATTCTGATAAACATTATCCGAGACTTAGCAATCAAATGTCACCTTTGCTGAGATCTCAGTGAAACTTATTTTTGCCGAGATTTGCACAGCCGAGCTCGGTAGAAAAAAACTAAGTGTGTATACTGTTTCTAATGAATGCTTTCTTAATCATCATGAATACCATGAATAGCCACTAGAGATACTATTTTTTTTTTCTTTGATTTGTTTTTCCGTCGATCTTGTTTTCCGTACTGAGTACCAATGCTACTGATGCCAGCAAGGTAGCTCCCACACCTGGACCCTACCTATCGGCCCATGAACTCATGAACCGGGCACCAACGGCTTTACTTCCCAGAGATTTTATGCTTCAGAAAATCCCGGTGACCGACTGGGGTTGAATCCAGGCCTTCTGTGGTGATAGGCAATCACGCTTACCATATGCGATATTAATTTAATAAGTCTAAAACATCAAACATCAGACCATCACTTTTCAAAAAATACAAAAAGTGGAAAGGACAGAATGTTGGAAGGACAGAAGGTCAAAAGAAACTACAGATCGAGTGGACAAAAAGTACAAATCCAAAAACTTATCCAATTGCTAAAATGAACGTCTTTCTAAGAATGGAATATTGAAGTAATCGTCTTTGTGTAAATGCAAGAATGGTAAAGAGTTAAGATATAATGTAGACTCTTCAAATGTTGAAATTTACCTACTCTGTGCGTGTGAACTCTGGTCCTAAGTTATCATTTGTTTAAGGAAAAATAAAGTTTCTTGATCTAAGCGAACAATTATTAACAACAGAGCAATTTGGGCGCCGGTCGTGTAGTGGTAAGCGTGATAACCTCTCACCCCAGCAGGCCTGGGTTCAATCCCAGTCGGCGTTGCCGGGATGTTCTGAGGCATAACATCTCTGAAGGGAAGTAAAGTCGTTGGTCTCCGGTTCATGTCGATAGGTAGGGTCCAGGTGTGGGATCTGCCTCCCTGGTGTCGGTAGCATTGGTGCTTAGCACGAAAAAAAAACATCGACTGAAAACAAATCAAGGAAAAACAAAAACAGAGCAATTTTTAATCAACCCTGCTTGTAGTTTTAGTTCTTCATTGTGTGTTTAAAAGCCGGATAAGTTTTATAAGCTATCAAATGAAAATTAAGAATTTTTATTCTGCTTGCTTCGAGTAGCAGATTATGATTAAATATTGAACTCAGGGTCACAGGAACCAACATTTCTAATTTTGGAAAGTACATATCTGAAAATGAAATTTTCGATTGATGAAAAGAAAATGGGACCAATCCCAAGTAACCAACAAGCCTGCTTGATAATAACGTGGCTTATAATGTTCCGCAGCCCTATATAAGTCGTATGCAAGCATGGGAAAAATCGTCGAAGTAACAAAGCTGTATCCAAGTCCACAGCCATGGCATTGTTAGACGTTGAGAAAGCGTTTGATAATGTCTGGCACAATGGGCTTGTATACAAGCTTTGTAACTTCAACTTTCCATTACATCTGGTTAAAATCACCCGTAGCTACCTCCAGCAAAGGTCGTTTAAGGTATCGTTGAATGGTTGTCTTTCCGACACGTTTTCCATCCCAGCAGGAGTCCCGCAAGGCAGTCTGCTGGGACCCTTGCTTTACAGCATTTACACTTCCGACATTCCTCCCCTTGGAGACGGTTGCGTGTTTTTCCTGTTCGCAGATGATACCGCAATAGCCGTCAAAGGAAGGATGCCTCGCGAAATAACGAACAAACTTCAACGATGCCTTAACGCCTTTGCTGATTATGCCACCACGTGGAAAATCAAAATCAATGCTTCCAAAACACAAACAATCATGTTCCTCCATCGGCAATCACCCAAACTAAAACCGACTCCCTCTTGTACTGTAATCATGGATGGCACAAGGGTTGAGTGGTCCGCCGAAGTAACCTATCTCGGGATGTTGTTTGACGAAAAGCTCCTATTCCGCTCGCATGTGGAGAAAACCGTAGTCAAGTGTTCCGCCTTGGTTAGGAGTCTGTATCCGCTGATTTGCCGCAGATCCCGCCTCTCAAGGGTGAACAAACTGGCCGTCTACAAACAAATCGTAGCACCTGCGATCCTCTACGCAGCTCCGGTGTGGGAATCATGTGCACAGACTCACAGGAACAAAATTCAGGTAGCTCAGAATAGAGTGCTGAGGATGGTTCTTGATCGTCCTTTCGACACTAGAATAACAAATTTACATGAAGAGGCAGGCATTGCCAAAATAGATTCCAAAATTAACGAAATTAAGACTAAATTTACACAAAAATGTAATTTATCAGAACATGCTTTGATAAGCAATTTGTATATAGTAGGTTAGGTGTATATAGTAGTTGTAGGTTAGTTGTAGTTGTAAATAGTAGTTATAAGTAGTCTCCTTTTTCCAATTCAAATCAAACCAATCCCACCAAGGTCGTCATACTTTAAAATAGGCCTGATAGGACTAGGAACTGTAAATAATAATTAAAATCTCAAATGTACCAAAGTTGAAAAGACGCATCTGTGTCACTTAACAAATTCATACATGTAAACCACACAATCACAAGAAATAAAGATCATTTAAATGGCAAAATGGGAAAAATCGTTTCAATTTGCATTTACTACTCACTCACACGCATACAACATCAGAAACGAGCAGTAGCTTGAGCGAGTCGCACTGATTCGCATTCTAGTTGCTTCTAATTTCTTCGATGAACACAGAATTGAGCAAAACATACAGCTCTGAGTTAACATGAATGTTTGAGTGTAGTAGTGCGGATAATTCCGCAGTTATAATTTTTTGCATGCTGAGTCTTTTACGATTGCATTCTGTAGTGAGTGAAAATTTTGCAGAAGGAATCACTTTTTATGCTCTAGCTTTAAACATAAATTGACACATTTAAATCGGTATTAACAGAACAGAACAGAAAAGTATTATATTAATAACGTAAGCGTCACAGAAAAACTGTTAAACTGCTGTGACCAACTTAACTGATTTAAGTCACTGAAGCAAAAAAATCTCACTTGGCTATTTAAATCGTTAGCATTTGATTTTTACGCATTCAATCGTGTTCTCGCTCGGTAGCAGAGATACCAGGTTTATTTTGAAAAATTTGGCAAAACCCGACAAAAAATAAGTTAAAAATATGACACAGCAAATTAACATAGGGAATCTGCCAGATTTCTCAAAAAATCTGTCTGACAGAACTAAATTTCTGGCAACCTAGCAGCCCTGCTTGATACACGCTCGTCCAGTTTTACTCAACAGCGAGTAACTTTTACTTAGATTCGTATTTCTATGCTAAATGTCAAAAACTGAGTAACATAGATTTACCAAACTAAGTAACTTCTACTCTGATTATGTTAAATTAATGCTTACACACTTTTGAGTTATCTCACAGATATTTTACCCATCATATTTTGCAAAAGACTTTAGACATTTTTGTTCTGTTTACTCCGGTTTTTAATGAAAAAAATCCCCAGGAATGCTCATTTGAAAGTGCACTAAATTAAACAAACAACCCGATAAAACTTGAGTAGGGTAGAGAACTACTTCGGCCTAATCGCCCATTTTGGGCCTATCGAGCAGAAAACTTCAAATAAATCCATGATTTCAGAGTTAACAAGTAAATTATGCGTTTGGTACTTTAGTTAATAAGCTACCGAACAAAGTCAATGAGAACGCGTGATATGAAGGTTTGCACCGATAATTCCCAAAAACAAAAGAAGCGCTCTGACCGAATCAATTTTTATCTTCATCCGATAGGCCGAAGTGAATTCATTGGCGTTTCAATGGCGTTTCAATGCGTTAGGCCGAGTTTAGAATCCGTAGGCCGAGTTTGGCGTCAAGAAGCAGTGTTAGACTTTTGACAATATCTTAACGATTGGTTGCTCTTTATCAAATATTACGGTACGTACGGAAAGGTACATTTGGAAGCCATCAGTATTAATAACATCCCGTTTGGTGCTAACCTGAGCTAGATTAAGAAAGACTAAGTGCGGGTTGTGCTTAATAGGCCGGAAATGGGGTAGTTAATCCTACTACATCTCCCGAAACCACATTAACAGCTGCAGTTCAGCATTTCCCGATAAATTTCCCCGTCTGAATAAACGGGTTTCACACAGCGTTTCATTTTTTGACAATCGGCATTAAACAGTAACTGGTGACCAGCAGGAGGAAATAGAACTTTTAGATTAGGAGAATTTGAGTCTGGTGGCAGAAGATAAGGACCTAACTTTGCGAGATATTAATTAATAGTTGCTTCAGGCAGAGATAGAAAACGAGCAGAAGACCCAGTGCCTCTTTTGAGGAGCAGAATAATTCAATTACATCGCTAAACATCAAGCATAATTTTAAGTCTCAATCAATGTCTCAGCTCAATTCGTGATTCTGTAGATTTGTAGGTATACCAAATTTTCTTCTATTTCAGGATTACAAATACCCTGTTGGTGAGAGGACTTTACCAAAGTGTTCTTCAACCCGAAAAAAAAAAATCCTATACGTTATCGTTGTTTTGTGATGATTTTATACTTTTCTAACATTGAACATAATATAATATGACAATTCAAATAACTTATGTTAAAAAGGAGAAATTTTACAAGAACTGAGAAACATTTACTCATTTTCGCTTATTTTTCGAAAACCATAACTGAGTAGAAGAAACTCTGAAATTAACAGATGCATTCATTACTCAAAAGTGAGTAAATATGGGTTTACTCATTTAAACGAGTTACTTTATACTCACTTTAGAGTAAAATTGAAGAGGCGAAAATTGAGAAAATTGTTCAGCTGTCTTTCAGTTTATCCTTCATTCGCTGTCACTGCTGTCAGTTCCGATTCTATCTGCAGAGTCACCACCGACAAACCGACATGACACTTAATTCTGACTTATGCCCGAAAATCGTAAACGGCAGATTTAAATGTGCAGTGATCCGATCTGTCAAAACCATAGGATTTTTTGATCTAGATAAAAATAATTTGTACAGAATAGATCAGGCACGAACCAATTTATAACTTTTGCATGCGGGTTCATGGCTTAGGTAAATATTTCCCGCTAACACGGAGCCAGATGTCAGTAGTGTGCTCTGGTCAGAAATTTTATTGTTTTAGCTATGGTCATTCATGTCGGTTTGTCGATGGAGTCACTTCGTTGGAATAATTTACACTCGTTCGGCAATATGTGTTTATTCATTAATCATAATCATTAATCGTAGGAAAAACGGTTTTATTCGTCAATAAAAAAATAATAATCATTGTGGAAATAGGTTTCTTCATTAATCATAGCATATAAAATTTTATCATAGAAAAATTAATCATACATTCGGAATGTTTAATCCTTCATGTTTAATTTTATTTGTCTAATATTTAACGATTATCTGTTGCAAAATAATAGTATATACTAAATTAAATTTTATATTGCTATACAGCAATGACCTTATTTTAAGCGTCAGACTTTGATCTATCAATAATTTAACATAACATGGAGTTACCCAAATATTACTCATTCATCTTCAAGATATTTGGTGCAAAAAGACAAAATCGGGTAATTACTGTATATTATATTTTATTGATATGGGATTTGCGGAATTGAAAAGGAAAATAATCAATCCACTCCAAAAACTCTCAATTAATAAGCTTGAAATAACTAATGTTACACTTGAGATAGTGTGTAGATAATATAATATGATTTTCGAATCAACAGTCGAGTAAACAGAGTAAAGGTTTTATTCATTCATCATACTTGAATTTACTTATTTTCATAGGTCTTAATGATATTGTTTTGCCTGTGTATATCTTCATGCAATGTTGATTTCTTTTCTCCATACACGGCTAGGGAATCGCATGTAAAATCGAATCTAATCCATAGTTAAAACTTAAGCTTCATACAAAAAATCATCTCATGCTATTCTACGCCAGCGAGATCTTGCGATCCCGTGTAATTGAAAAATCCAGTTGCTTAGTTACTTTTGGATTTCTTTTGTTTCTTGCTTCCTTTTGCCTTATCTTCTTAATTAATATAGATAACCAACCAACCTTCCTTTTGCCTCTTGAATCAGTATATCATATTTTTTTGCAACACCTGCTCAATATTCAATCTATTGGATGATAAATCTACACTTTGTAAATTATTTCCTACATTTGCGTTAGATAATGTAACAGGTAAGCCTACAAAACTGCAACTATTCGAACAAATGTCCGAAAAACCAATCAATTCAATAAGTTCTTCATCTAACGCTCCAATACGATCAATCAATTCATTAAAATCGATCAAAAAAGAATTTTTCGAAAACTTCTCAACATCGTCGGCAAGATCTTCCATAATGTGCGTTATCCATTTTATATCTCGAATGCGGGATTTTGCTTGAAGCATCTTCTTATCCATATCATGCATTTTATGTCTCAAAACATCGATTTCCTTTCTATTTGCTGAGACTGCGGGCAGAGTTTTTGCAGCCGTTGAAGAGAAAATCGCTCGCGCACTTCGTTTTATCGTTTTAACTGCCGTTGGAGTTACCAAAGCTAACATTAACCACCCATTGAAAACGTCTAGAATGTTGATCGAAGGTTTTGGTGTAAATATTAGATTTGAGCTCTCACCATAGCACACCACAGAGGGTTGACCAACGTGTTCGATTGGCGAACAGCTGGAATAGAAGTCAGCGACCAGGTTGCTGTCGGATTCCAATGTTGGGAAAATATCATACTGCGAGTCCAAGCCGTAGCATCGCACACGTGTGGATTGATCTTCCATTTTGAAATGGTAACAATTGTTCAGTGTGATCGAATTATATAACTTTTGTGGCATTTTTAGAAAACCCACATCAGTAAAGGGAGCTTCGGGTTGCGACGAATCGACCCGGGGTTTGAAATAGGTGTTCAAATATCTGAAAACATCACTGAATAGTGACAGCTTCACTGTAGCACTCGAACTCAAAAGATGTGGTTGCTCGGTAACCATTAGAGGACGCACAAGCTGTAGTTGACAACAGTTTACATCTCTCTTTCGCCGTAGGCCTTCTCGGCCCTCTAGCCGTTCTAAGTCGCCAAGTGATTCAATCAGATCACCAGTTAAATTCCCAATTGGTACAACCTTGGAAGCTTCAAATAAAACAGACTTAATGGTTGCGATCACACCGTTGGAGCTAGTTTTCTTACTAGTGGCAATCGTTTGCGCCAGTGCAGCACCTCCTGGTCGTTGTACATATTTAGCCAAATCCTTGAATGTACTTTTAATCGACAGAAATAGTTCGGTTGACTCTATGAAATAGACTTTTGCATCAGATACTAGCGATTCCATGTTACCAGCCTTCAGACTGCTGACAAGAGTTCTGAAATCTTTCACATTCTGCGTCACTTGTGTTTGGATTTTGTGCAAATCTGGCGAAACGGACATTCCGAAGCTTGCGCCCATGGTTACCTTCCAAATGGTATCGGGATTTTTCCAATCCCACTCCCAGAAACTCAAGTTCCAGTCATTGGCTGCTGAACCCGCAAATAGAGCAACGCCAGCAGTACTACTAGTTACAATGCCGACAAAAATCATCTTATCAGTTAACCCACTCAAAGATATGAATTTCGCGTGGACCTTGCCGAAACCAGCAAACAGCGTAGCTCCTGTTATACTACCCGAGAACAAGGAATTCCAAGTTGCAGGACTGGACCAGTTCCATTCTGCAGGATTCCAGTTTCCGTTAGCTGAAGCTCCACTTAAGAATGCAAATCCTACTGAAGTAGTGGCAATGAGTCCCCCCGCCACTGCTCCTGACAGACCCACTGTAGTCGTTAAAAATGCAAAAGAGGCTCCAATTCCAGCTGGAGCCAATCCCCCTAGTATTCCACCCATCACACCGCCTATCAATGATGGCATCAATTTCCATTTCGTAGGGTTGAATGAATTGTTTGCAGCTGATGCTCCAAGATACCCGCCAACAGCTGCAAATGCTATAACTGCTAGAAATGCAAACTGCCCGTCAGGATCCACCAGGGAGATAGGAGAGTTTCCAGCGTACACATAAGGACTGGGATATTGTTCTTTAGGATCAGTTTGATAAAAACGACCGATCTCCGGATCGTATAATCGAGCATGAAAATTGAACAGTCCAATCTCTTCATCCCATTCCTGGCCAGTGTACAGATAAGCGATTGATCCATCGGGATCAGTGTTATACTGTCGGAGTAGCTGTCCATAAGGTAGATAGTCGTACGCTGCAACAACTTCGCCATCTTTGATAACAAGCCGAACCGAACCTTCGTGATCACTGAAAACACTATAGAACTGATCATTGCGAATGAATCCAACCAAAGCATCTTCTGCGAAAATGTAACCAGTGCCTCGAACATGGGGATCTTGACCATTTTGCAAATACGTCAACTCGTAATCAACGAGACACCTTCCCTTTACATCCCGTATGTAGTATTTCTCATTGAGAATATTACCGGTTTTGTCTCTAACTTGCTTGAATATTCTCTCACCACGTACATCGTATTGAAACGTCAATGTTCTACCATCAACCATTTTGATTTCAACGGCTCGCTTCAACAGAGGATCATAGACAATTTTGCTGATCGCTTTATGCAATGCTTTGGTTACATTCCCTTCGGAATCATGATCCATAGAAAACTCAACTTCACGCATATCTTCAGTCTTAAGGTCAGTACAGAACACCTTCGATACCTTGTTGGTGTTTTCCACATACTCTAACCGATATCGTTTGAAGCCTGTGTAAAAATGTACGTGATTCCCATTTGGATCTATGTCGTACGACTGAATATCACCTGCAGAATTTCCAAGAGCATAGGTGAAGCGATCATGCAGCAACCCAACAATATCTCCCAAATGACGGGAATAATTTTTGAGTACCATTTTTAATTCTGGATTTAAAGCCTTAATGGACTTTTCTGATCTGCTTCCAACCAAATTGTTGGACAATAGTTCTTTCCAAACACCTGAGCAAAGTTGGTTCTGATTTTGTGGATCATGTTTGTGCCAAATTTGGCAGACTACCAGAAATATTTGCTCCGGAATATCTTTGCGAGACTTGACACCATTGACAAAAAGAACTTCCAAAGAGGCCACGTTAATGTGATTTGCGATAACCGGATGGAACAAAGACTTTCCTTGAACAGCATGGCATACCTTACTATTACTGCAGTCGGTTATAATGAAACCTCCACTCGTCAATGCATTCCAAATGTTTCGAGATTCGCTAGCGTCAATTCCTCTAATGTGTTTGCTAAACGTAAGCTGTGTCAGGGGATCGAAGCTCATTTCTGCTGAATTTTGGAAATATTTGGCTTTTACGAGCTGCTTATGATTCTCATAATCATAGCGATGGCCATAAATCAATGGAAATCCCTTTGTAGCAATAATCGAAGAAATGTGATTGGCCCTACTTCCCGTGTTGCAAACTAGAGGCATTTGTAACTCGGAGGATGGATAGAAGGATTTCATTGGTCGATTCCAATTGTCAAAATATCCAAGCTTTTGAAGCGTGTCGTAGCATAAATGGGCTTGTTCTATTGATGTTTCGTTTGCCAAGAAACTTTGCCATTTAAGTTTAATTCGGCTCATGTCGCTATGTTCATGCCATGTGGCATTGAATTTTGTAGCAGATACGGTTCCATCACCAAACGATTGTCCCCCATAACTGTTGGAAATGTAGTCGATTGTTTCACTTAAAAATTTATCCTTGATGGACGATAAATATCCAGGTTCATTGTAAACAAACAAGCGTTTGTATGAAAATTTGCTTTGTGGTTCAAACTGCATTTCTTTGATATTTCCCGAAGGGGTGTAATCCAGACTTGCAATAATGCGGTTTCCAATTCTAACTGCACTTATTTTTTCGTTTAGATTATAATCATAATACGTTTTCAACTGCTTGCCACCCACGAAGAACGGATATTCAATTTCGTAGATTTTATCATTACGGAACTTGTAGTTGAAGGATAATGAATTGTTTTGCGATACAAAGATCTGGTTAATAAGTTGTTGTCTTCCATCGAACAGCAAAGCTTCTGTCACGGTTACACCGTTTGACACTTTCCTAGATTTTTGCATCAAATTTCGATGCATCGGCAAAACTTCATTTTCTCCATAATCAAACAACACATAATTCTCTGATTTCGGAAGCGTTGCATTGTTCGGCAGATACTCATGCAACTTGGTCCTTGGTATGTCAACTAAACCTCGTTCAACGATTTTACCATCATACCTGTAGGTATAATAAATTGTGTTCTGAATAGACTCGTGATCATTCTGAACTAAAAATCTGAGTAGTCCATCATCAGTGTAGATAAATTCTTGTTTTCCAGAATCTGGGGTTACTTTTTCTATCAATCTTCCTTGAGTGTCATATTTATATTGTTTACCCCATAAGTCTTTTAACAAGGCTTCTTCTGGTGACAAATTGTGTTGTTTGAAAGGAACCGGTTTGGAAAACGTCTTGACTTTGTGATGGTACATTGGAGGAAGTTCGCACAGCAATCGATTCTGGTCATCGTATTCGAAAGTCGTTAAGCGGTGATCATGATTCACTACCTTCACCAACTCTGCCACCTTATTTTTGCGTTGATCGAAAACTTGAACCGCTAACAATCCACCGGAGTTTAGCTCGAATTCATAGTTGTATCCCAGCGATTGTGGGAAAAGAACCTTCAATACAGGAAGGTTTAGATTTGTACCAAATTTGGTGCTATACTGGCCATCAACAGAGAAATCCTTACCAGGAAGTCCAGATGCGATTTTCACTTCCAAGGGGTCATCTCGATAAGATGTCCAGGCGAATGGCACTCCTTGACACTCAGGATTCATATCGTTTGCCAGGCCTTCAGCTTTTCGGTTTGTCAATATATTGTCAAGGTTAGTGATAACTCTTGGATTAAATTTGAAAAACGAGTTGGCACCAGGTTGAAGTGCGATCCATTTGGTTTTCAGAACTGGTCGATCGATTGCGTCGTACACAATGTGTCGAACGTTTATTGTATCTTGATTCTTGAGGGCTACTTCCTGAGTGAGAAGCCCTAACTTGTTTAAGTAGAAAACTTTAATGCTTGGATCATACATGTACAGAACTTCTGAAATAAATGCTTGTCCCGTTGTTCTAAGATCTACTTTTGCCGTATTTTGAAATGATGTGGTGAACAGTTTTTCCATAATCAAGTGTCCCTGTACCCACACAACAAGCTTGGTTGGCAACAATAATGCAGTTACTTCACCTTCAGAATCGATTATCTGCTGTTCATAGTTGTTGACATTTAATTTAGTTTGATCCGAATTCCGAATGATCGTGATATTCAACTGGTCCAGAGTAGCAACAATATTGCCTGAACCAGTTAGTTTATATAAAAATCGTAAACTAAAAACTTTAGGTTTGTATTTGAGTGATTTGATGACGTTATGACTATTCACAACGGAGTCGATTTCCCCCAACATGGGACGCATCTCAACCCGTGAATTCAGATTTTTGTTCTTCGATAAAGCACAATTCTGTGATTTCATAATAAATAAATCCAATGCTCCTTTCTCAGAAACACGCCCAATTTCATTTCCAAAGGGATCCAGTAGCTTCTGATCTAACATTCCGGAATTTTTCAAAACTGCTCTTACTTTTCCATTGTGAGGCTCCAGAATGTTCGCTTGGAAATAAAAATCAAGCGGTGTCAACCGAAGGTGATCTACATCCACACTGGTTGAAGAAGGATTAGTTAATTTGACATCTATGCCAATACCTCTCTGTCCTGACCCACTGTTATAGATTGCTTCCACATACTGCCAATCAGTGATTTGATTTTTAATTGTTCCTTTGGACCGATGCAGTAGTTTCCCTTCGTGATTAACTACTTTCAAGTGTACGATATCCGGGTTGAACGAAGTTTGGTTTGTACGAATCCAGCAGGAGAATAAGAAGGCTAACTCATTCATTGTTGGTTTGAAATGACCTTCTAGTGAAGAGCCTGGTTCCAACCGAAGAAAATGGTTGGAGTTTTGTTCCGTTATCATATTGTTTTCGAATATCCAGTTTTTATTCGATCCTATGCGATTGACTTCATATGGTTCAAATCCATAATATGAAACCACTTCATACGATATTCGGTAAGGCCTAAAATCCACAATCTCAAATCTTCCCATTTTGTCTGTCATAATTTTGTCGTTGTCAAAAATCTTTTGTGGTTCGTTTTCGGTTGCTTTAATGACCTTCACAATGACACCTTTTGAGTTGTGAACAGTTTTAGAACTGTTCTTCATTTCTATCAAGTTGAATGCATCTTCATACCAACCGTATTTTTGAGATTTACCGTCAGGAATGATCTTCGACTTTGAAAAAGCGAATCCATCGGAAAAAGGTACTACCCTATTTGAATCATATTCGAAAACGGTGGTATGAATATCTGTGTCACTGTGGAATAATTCCTGCTTTGCAATCACGCTCTGGTGGTAGTTGGTAAACGACTTCAATGATCTAACGGTTGCTGACTTATGGTCACCATTAATGGTTACAATCGCCAAAGGGTTACTCAATCTGCTGAGAAATTCTCCGTCTGGTAGTTGATGTACTTTTCTGTTGACGAAAGTGAAAATTTCAGCCGATTTATTCTTCTGTACACCAATGAACGCTGGATAGGACAGTAAAAGATCGTCGCCGTAAGGTGTGTTCAAATCCCAAACCAATTTTTCATTTCTGTCATGTAGTTTAAATGTTTCATTTTTGTCTGATTTCGATAGTAGAAAAGATGTGCCTATGTTCATCCTAAAATTGGCAAGGTTGATTTCCGTTTCCGGAATTTTTCCATAATTCCATCGGCTGCCATCAAATCTAAACTTGTGAGACGCTGCTACAACATTATCATTGTTGACATGAACACCAAATTTCGCCGGATCAATCGCGAATGGAATACTCGCTGTGACATTTTGATAAATCTCATTTAGCTCATTATCCAACTTGTCATAACTATCCTTGCGAAATTTATTTTTTTCCATTTCACTGGCGTGTGGGTGTTTTCGAATTTCTTCCTCAACCTGACCTTTCATTCGGTGTACTTCATCGATAATTTTTCCCGTGTGTCCTTTGACAGCGACCTTAAATTTTCCGTTGACTAATTTGTAGCCAATCTTGAAGAAGTTATCATCCATTGAAGGAAGTTCCAGCAAGTATTGATCGAGATCTTCCACAAGAATAGAAATAGTTTCATCATTGAACAACTCGTACGCATTGTTGAATATTTTGAAATGAAGTCGCAGGTAGATTTTATTACCTTCAAGGCTCAGCGTTCTTATTATAACTGCATTGTGGTGAATGTGCAAAATTCCTTCCTTGAAGGCATTCTTCAGATTGTCGATGGTCTTTTGATCCGTTTGAAATTGATCGAAGACGAGCAAACTGGACCTCACCAGATTCGCACCTATTGATACATTTCTAATGTTCCATGTCCCATCATCACTCTGAAATCCAATGGACAAGCTCAAGTCATTGTAAACCACATACGCATAGGAGAATGCTTGAATAATATCACCGTTGGCAATGTTTTTCACTACCGGTTTGATATCCCACCGTTTTCCGCTATATTGTAAAACTGCTAACTTTTTATCATTTCTCACCAGAACGAACGACTTTCCCATCTGTAGTGTGCTATCCTTGGATAGTTTCATATAAGAAGCATCTGACGACCAACCATTAGATTCCTGTCGAAACAAACAAACTTCTTTGTGATTTTCGTGATCCAACACGACAACGAAGAACTGTTCTGCAGTGAGAATCTGGAATCTGGAGACCGGTTCTTTTCCAAGAGCAGGGAACAACAACCCGGACATCTGTGTGGTCTCTGATCCAACAACATCGCGTGCCTTAATACGGACTTGTCCAACTTCGGTTTTTCCACCAACCAACAAATAGTTTGGACCATAGACGATCTGTACATCCGAAAAGAAATCAAATTTGTTTGCTGATCGTATAGTAGGAAATGTAACGAAGCTATACGAAAATTTTGAAATTAATCCATTTGGATAAACTATTTCAGTCATTTCACTTTTGGGACCTTTGTATCTAAATTGTAGCACTGGGATGCCTCGTTGAGATATTGAAGTTAAACGCGGTGATTTTTCAATGACAGAA
The DNA here is from genome assembly GCF_037179485.1 of Ochlerotatus camptorhynchus. Taxonomy (NCBI): domain Eukaryota; kingdom Metazoa; phylum Arthropoda; class Insecta; order Diptera; family Culicidae; genus Ochlerotatus; species Ochlerotatus camptorhynchus. The sequence continues at coordinate 1,880,810 of NW_027040855.1, read as the reverse complement.
TATTGGAATTGAATGTTTTGAGTGTAGCTAGCTGTTCGTGTATGAATGTTTGTCAGAAGCTTATTGTTGTGCTCAAGGTCATAGCTGAAACGAACTGAATCGCCGTTGCTACTGGTGATTTTCAGCAGATCTAATTTTTGAACGTATGGTACACCAGTAGAGAGCTTTCCGTACTCCGGTGCATACACAAATTTCAAATAGTTTCCATGATTGTCTTCTCTTTTGGAAAGAAACCATGTGAATGGCTTTGCTTTGACAGGAGCTGTAGTGTTAGAAACTACTGGCCATTCTTCTGAACCCGGTTCCCATTGAAGCCAGTCAACATTCTGCATAGTACCGTAGGAGTACAGTTCATGTTTAGTTTTGACTTCCCACTTATTCTGTGATTTGTAAAATTTGATTTCCACATTAGGAGATCCATTCAATGTAAACGAAAGATCATTCGTTCGAGAGCCTTCAAACTTTGGGTACAACTGAGATTGCATCCCACTTTTGACCAGATAGTAATTATGATCTATTGAGTATATACTTCCTTGGCGGTCAATGTATATGCAGTCAACTGGTAGCGACCATCCAGGCCCAAGAACATCAGATGCACCATACTCTTTAAATTTGATGGCCTGTGACATTGTAATGCCAAACGAATTGGGAATTTCAACGAGCGGAACAGAGAAGTCAAGTGTTCCAAGTAACGGATTTCTTGGATATATGAAGCCTGTAAAATCGAGTTGATCGTGTAGAGGCAGAACGGATCGATATTTCAATGATTGTGACAGCAAAGGAATTGAAGTTTCAACTATCTCTTTTTCAGACTCGGATGGTGCGAAATCAGCTGGAACATCCGATAGCAGTTGCAGTTTGAAAGACATTAAACCTTTTTCACTTACTGATACAATCTGTTGCACACCTTGTAACACTTTCGGTACTACGAATGCCTTTACATGTCTATTAGATATTTCAAAATCTTTTTCACTCAAAACAATCTCTGCTAAAATTTCTTCCGATGATATCTTAATCACATTGAAACCCGAGGGACTACAAAATAACATTTCATCTAACCCATCACCATCGATGTCCTCGAAAACAATCGTTTCTACTTGCGATGGTGTCCACCCTAGTTTTCCAGCAAACTGTGCGGCATACATGATGGGTTCCAGCTTCTGAGTTGATGAGTCATATCGGTATCCTGTCAATCCTGTCTCGTTCATATGTAATACATTGTTGATCATTCGCTTTTCAGACGAAAACTTGCCGAAGAACACGTTGTCACCTTCCTTTGAAGAAAACGGCAGGGAAAATGTAAGAATTTTCTCCACCAAATGATTCTTCCCGAACTTGAAAACGCTCAGCTCATCCGAAGTTCTTGACACGAACGCTTGTTGAGGTGATGAATCAACATAGGCCAGTGAGATGTCCGTTTGCAATTTATTCCACATCGCCGGTACGTTAGGATCAGTGTCCATCTTCCATATTGGCAATTGAGACCGCTTCAATGCTTCTTCTTTGATAACCGCCTCGAAAGAAATCTTTCCTTCTCCATTTCGACTGCAGATACCGATCTTACTTGGATCGGCGTAAAAGTAGCCGATAAGCAAAACGTGGTCCGGCTGGCTCCACCCGTAAGCATCATGATACCGTCCATCTGTAACCAGATGATTCAATGCAAGGTTCTTATCGAACTTGTAGATATGAATTCCGGTTTCCATTCTTGTCACAACAAATCCATCTGCACTGACCAACCATGGGTTCTTTTCCAAGCCACCGGAAGCGGTGAAAAATGCCTCCTTTTTCCACAAATAGCTCCATAATTTTGCACTTCGATTGAACTTGTAACACAACAGTGTGTTGTCCGTTCTAATCAACAGCACTTGGTCGAGGGCGCCGTCGATTTGGATGAGTTTAGTCTTAATTTGCACTAATTCGGCATTCAATTCAGCCAGCAGCCGTTGGTCCTCGATGGGTTTAAAACGCTTCATTGCTCCACCGAGTTGTAACAGTTTCGACTGATTGCTCACTATGTTCTCGACGAACTGATGTTTGTACAATGCATTCGGACTGTATTATGGTAGCGAAAGCAGAAACGGATTCTTATCAGAGGGGATTCCCTGTTTACAGAAGTTAGCCTAGGAAATTTAAACTAGACGTGCATGAATATCAGTTTAAATCATTGCTTGCATTTTCAAGACGGCTGGAATATAATGTTTGGTTTAACTAATATCGTCGGGTTCATGGAAGACTGGTACAACTTAAAATCTGTGAATATTCATAATCAATGTTTGGAAATTTGGGTTCAAAAAACCTTCTGCAATTCTGTGTTAAGTTTAAATTTTATAATTTTTTTTTCGATAGAAAGAACTGAATCGAGTGTTTTTTATTACTTCTATCATTTTTTTTTTAATTCTTTATTTAAGAGATTTTTAGCCTTAGGCTAGTTCATCTCTAGTTACTTCTATCAAATATCACATAAAAACATAAACAGTCCTACGAGTTTTACAGCTTTTTATTTGAAGTGTGCCCCTTTGTCACGCAAAACTGGGACACGCTTAAAGGACAACAAAGTTGCATATTTATCTGGGCAACATAGGCACAACTCAAGCTATACCTACATGGTGATTCTAAATAACTGGTCATAACGATTGAGCTTGCTGAATTTTTGATATCAGTATATTCCAGACATACCGTGCGGGACCGAAATCCGTACACCCAAGCACGAGAGAATCATTAACGGTAAATACTAAATAATGCTATCACATTATGCTCTGTATCACATCTTTTCCTTTACATTTATCTTTATTTTACCATTATTTGCAAACTGCAGGTCTTAAAATTACCTTTAATTATTAGAAAAAAAAGTATTTAAATTGCACATATCTTGAATCGAAATCCGTACAGCGCTCTACGAATGAATCAAAATCCGAACAATTTTGCTTCTTCTTTTTTCACTGCTTCTTTTCCGTAGCTTTCTTCTGCTTCTTCTCCATTGTTGCCATTGCCTTTTCAAGTTATAATGCTTTCTTGCTTCCAACTTTCTTTCCTCTTCTTCCTCCTCTTCCTCTCTCGTTCAACCTTTTTCTTTTGTCGTTCCTCAATCCTTTGTTTCTTTCCGTTTTCTTTATCAATTTTCTCCCGCTCTACTTTCATGTATATTTCCGGCCATTCCTCGCTGGTGGCTACTGCTGGAAATGCTCTCTTGCCCATTTCTGTCTGCTTTCTGTAATTTGTATATGCATGTTGGTGATATCCTGTAGGGGAGCTGCGTTGTTTTCCTTTTCGGCTGGTTCTTGACGCTCTTCATTAAAATATATTAATAATATAACATTTACAATACGAATAAAATAAGAGAGTAGCGATTCAATATGCCATCTCTTATTGTGGCAAAATCCCTGGATGCTTCTCGGTAAGATTTCCCAGCACGCATCATTGCCACAGTCTTCTCCAAATCCTCCGGCGTGTATTTAGCTTCCATGATCTGCTTCCATGAACTTCAAAATCATTTTCAGAATTTTGTTCTGAATCCTTTGAAGTGCTTTTTTCCTGGTAGTGCAGCAACTAGACCATATTGGCACAGCGTAAAGCATGGCCGGTCTAAAAACTTGTTTAAATATTAGAAGTTTATTCGTCAGGCAAAGTTTGGATTTCCTGTTTATAAGAGGATACAAACATTTTATATATTTGTTACATTTGGCTTGAATGCCCTCAATGTGATCTTTAAAAGTTAATTTATGGTCAAGTATTAATCCAAGATATTTCACTTGGTTTGACCAGGAAATTGGAACTCCGTTCATAGTGACTATGTGACTACTACTAGGTTTCAAAAACGAAGCTCTAGGCTTATGTGGAAATATTATAAGTTGAGTTTTGGAAGCGTTGGGAGAAATCTTCCATTTTTGTAAATAAGAAGAGAAAATAACTAAACTTTTTTGCAGTCTGCTGCAAATAACACGAAGACTTCTTCCTTTAGCGGATATGCCTGTGTCATCAGCGAACAAAGATTTGTGGCAACCCTGAGGCAAATCAGGGAGGTCCGAAGTGAAAATGTTATACAATATAGGCCCAAGAATGCTACCCTGAGGAACTCCTGCCCTAACAGGTAGTCGATTAGATTTGGAATTTTGATAATTTACTTGAAGAGTTCTGTCAGTTAAATAATTTTGAACTAATTTCATAATATAAAGTGGAAAATTAAACTTTTTCAATTTAGCAATCAAACCTTCATGCCAAACACTGTCGAATGCTTTTTCTATGTCTAGAAGAGCAACTCCAGTTGAGTGGCCTTCAGATTTGTTTGAACGAATTAAATTGGTAACTCTTAAGAGTTGATGCGTAGTTGAATGCCCATGGCGAAATCCAAACTGCTCATCTGCAAAAATTGAGTTCGTATTGATGTGAAGCATCATTCTATTCAAAATTATCTTTTCAAAAAGTTTACTTATTGAAGAAAGCAAACTTATTGGACGGTAGCTAGAAGCTTCAGCTGGATTTTTATCCGGCTTTAAAATTGGAACAACTTTTGCATTTTTCCATTTATCAGGAAAGTAAGCCAAATGGAAACATCTGTTAAATAATTTTACCAAGAAAGACAAGGTACTCTCTGGGAGTTTTTTGATGAGGATATAGAAAATTCCATCATCACCTGGAGCTTTCATATTTTGAAATTTTTTAGTTATAGACCTTACTTCGTCCAAATCAGTCCCCCAGGAATCATCAAAAATATTTTCCCGAGAGAAAATATTCAGAAAATCCCGAGCAACCTGATTCTCAATAGGACTAGTAAGACCCAAACTGAAATTATGGGAACTCTCGAATTGCTTAGCAAGTTTCTGAGCTTTTTCCAAATTTGTGATCAAAATTTTACCACCTTCTTTAAGCGCTGGAATTGGCTTTTGAGGTTTTTTCAAAATTTTTGTGAGTTTCCAAAAGGGTTTGGAACTCGGGTCTAATTTAGAAATATTATTTTCAAAAGTTTTGTTCCTCAGGGCAGAGAATCGCTTTTTAATTTGTTTTTGCAAATCCCGCCAGATAACTTTCATGGCAGGATCGCGTGTTCTTTGATATTGTCTCCTACGGACATTTTTAAGACGGATCAAGAGCTGAAGATCATCGTCTATTATAATTGAATCGAATTTAACCTCGCATTTTGGTACTGAGGCAGCTCTTGCTGCAACTATAGAAGTAGTCAGAGATTCAAGAGCATAATTAATTTCATCTTTGGTTTGCAAAGGAATGTTTGGATCGAAGTTATATTCCATAAATGTTCGATACTGCTCCCAATCAGCTCTATGGTAATTGAAAGTAGAGCTGTTGGGATTACAAATTATTTCTTGGGATATTTCAAAAGTTACTGGAAGGTGATCAGAACCGAAGTCAGCATGGGTAACCAGTTGGCTACAAAGTTGACATGAATCAGTTAAGACCAAATCAATAGTGGAGGGATTTCTTGCAGAAGAAAAGCATGTTGGGCTGTTTGGATATTGAATAGTGTAATAACCTGCAGAACAATCATCAAACAGAATATTACCATTGGAATTGCTTTGAGCATTATTCCATGAGCGGTGTTTTGCATTAAAATCACCAATAATGAAGAATTTAGACCTATGACGGGTAAGTTTCTGAAGGTCACCCTTGAGAAAATTCTTTTGCTGGCCTACGCATTGGAATGGCAAATAGGCAGCTATAAACGTAAGTTGTCCAAATTTTGTTTCAACAGAAACCCCCAAAGTTTCAAAAACTTTGGTTTCAAATGAAGAAAGAATTTTATGTTTGATTCGTCTATGAATAATGATGGCAACGCCACCACAGGGTCCATCAAGACGATCATTTCTATAAATCAAGTAATTTGCGTCCTTCTTAACCTTATGGTCAGGTTTAAGGAACGTTTCAGTTATAACGGCAATATGCACGTTATGAACTCTTAAAAAATTAAATAGCTCGTCTTCATTATCTTTAAGAGATCGAGCATTCCAATTTACAATATTTAATGCTTTAAAATCCATTACTGAATTTTAAAGTCATGACAATATTATTTGCAAATTTTACTCCAGTTTGAATAGCATCAAACATGGAGTTAGATTTAAGCATATCAGAAATCATGTCAATTAATGAATTCTGTAAAAATTCCATTTTGGGGGCAGTAATGCTTCCTAAGTCAAAATTGTCAAAATTTCCGTTAGAACGTTGGTTAGTATTTTGATTTCTACCCGCTGCAATAGCAGCATAGGTAGCTCCATTAACTCGCTGAACATTGTTAGCAGCGAGGGGAGTAGGTACAGATGAAACATTTGAAGCAGGGGAGATATTTGTACCTACGGGTACGAATGTAGAATTTGTTCCTCGCTGACCGTTGTTAACAGCAGAGGAATTTGTACCTGGTCGGAAACGTGGAGTGTTTCCTACCTGACGGCTAGAACGAGATTGTAGAATCGCTTTGCGAGTCTTACATTCCCAAAAATTGGATTTGTGGTTTTCACCACAATTTGAACATTTAAATTTCTTAGGATCTTCCTTCACAGGACAGTCGTCCTTTGCGTGAGAGGAATCACCACAATTCATGCATTTAGCTGGCATGTAGCAATTTTTTGTTCCATGACCCCATCCCTGGCACTTACGGCACTGGGTGAGGTTTTGGAAATTTCCTCCAGTCTTCCTGAAGTGTTCCCACTTCACTCGGACATGGAGCATAAGGCTAGCTTTTTCTAAGGCCTTAAGGTTGTTTAGTTCACTAGACTTGAAGTGAACTAAATAAAAATCATTAGAAATCCCGTTGCGCGAATCGCCAGGACGGGATTTCATTTTCATTTTGATTACTTGGAGTGGCACAACTCCAAGTAATTTTGCCAGTTCATCTTTGATCTGATCCAGGGATTCACCACTGGGCAGTCCTTTCATGACAACCTTGAACACACGTTCAGTTTTGGTGTCGTAAGTAAAAAATTTGTGCTTCTTCTCAGTAAGATACTTGAGAAGACATTTAAATCCGTCCAAGGTTTCAGCCAATACACGGCATTCACCCCGACGTCCAATTTGTAGTGAAAACTTAACTTTCACGAAATTCAAAAGTTCCATGCGAAGAGCATGGAAATCGGTAGTGGTTATCACAATAGGGGGAATCTTTTCCTTCTTGGCATTAAGCCGGGAAAGTTTACTAGAATTTTTCTTGGATGATGGATCATTCTCATCATCCGTGAGCAAATCAAATTGATTACTCAAATTAATTTCATCAGAAGGGGGGTCAAGAGTTTGCCCCTTTCTTTTGCGTTTAGGCGCCATGGCGGCAGTAAATTTTTATCCAAATCGACTTCCAAGCAGATTACTATAAGAATCTGAAGGATCGAAGAGGAATTTTCCAAATCGATATCCAAGAAGGATTACCTCGGGTAGGGTCCAAACAAGGATCGAAGAGGAATAAGAGTTGAACAAGGTAGAAAAATTTTTACAGGTTGAGCACTGAAAAGTGCTGTTTAAATTTGTTGTAGCTTTAGGTAGTAGTAACACTTCCTTCAGCAAAAAGCAAATAGATCCGCACGGCAAGAGAGCACGATGCGGACTGATGTATTCATGTATAATATTTACATTGTTACGATGCATATAAATAAACAAATTCAACAGGGTGTACGGATTTTGGTGCTGTACGGATTTCGGTCCCGGACGGTACTACATATATAACCATCAGCTTAATTTAAATCGCTCTAATCTCTATCCCTTTACCAGCCAGCGGTGCCACAAAAATTAACCACAGCTGGCACGCTTGCTTTAGTTCCAGCACTTGTCCTGGTGATCCACCTCATGCTGCTCCAGAAAAGGCAGTAGTCTCTTCCGTAGACATTCCTCCTGGTAAATTTGCACGTTCATGGTCCCAGAAGTAACGAATGTTTCGACCCACAACTGTAAATTGCTTGCCAGACAAGGAACTTTTTTGGGGAATTTCTACTTCTTTCTGATTTTACATTCTTCCGGGGTACTCTTCCGGTCAACCGAGGTATAAAATTCCTGCCCAGGAAACTGCCAGGAGCGGATAGACCGGGATTTTCGTCTCGAGCGTGCAGGATCGAATCGCGACGTGCCTGCTCCGGTGAAGCCATGATGTAAACAAATGAACTTATCCTGACAACCACTGCTTTCTGTGATTCTATGCACTCTTAGCTTGATTCAGTGAAATTTTGAAATTCCCATTTTTCGTGTTCAACCTTTAATTTATGATTGCAGATGTAGTTTCCGCCCCTTCGTAGTGTCTGGCTGATTCATGTCCACTACGCTACAATCTGAATATTTTGTTGACAGGGACGACTTGTAAAGACTTGAAATCGATGCCATTTCGTGCTTCTTAATGACGATTTTCAGTTTGTGAATAAACCTCAGATACCTCAATATATTTTTTTTTATAAATTAATGATAAATTTATACCTGTGATCTTGACATTTTTACCTAGGGGATGATTGCTTAAGGGGGTTCCCTCCCCTTGGCTAGTTTTTTAACCTGGACGTTGGTGGGCGGGCCTAATCTTATGCTTCATAGTGTAGCGTTGGAGACTGTTGGTTTAGGTCCGGCATCGTTGGCTCATGCCGTGACAAAATAGCGTCATGAGCATGCGATGAGGATTACTGAGCTTCCCCTCTCTGATGAACCATTGCATAAGAAAACCAAAGTTCTAGCCTGAAGTGATAGTATCACACTTGTTACTCCTTTATTTGAAAGCCGCGTTGTAGTACGCTTACGTATAGGCACTGACGTTGGGTGCGATACTGGCGGGTTTTGCCGCAAATCACTCTTATTTTATTTATTTTTAAGCAGATAGATTTATTTGGGTTTGCAAGGGAATTATACTATTGAAATATTTCAGAAAGTGCCCAACACTACTCCTTCTACTTGCTTGACAAGCTTTGGGTTGTTGTTTTCATTGAGGTATTACTCAGGGAACAATATTAAACACCATTTTTGTACATGGTATTGCAACTAATCTTATATGTGCTTCATTTTGATTTGGGATAAGTGTTTGAACTATGGCTCGGGATTTCCACTGTGGCGTGCTTCTATTGTGACATACGTATTTTTGTGGTGCGACATAAAGGAAACGTGTGAGCGTAGTTGAAGCATATACCCTATGTAATTTAAAAATCAGCTAAGAAACTAACTTCAAAGTGAAGCATTTTAGTCACTTGAAGGTGTCACCTGGGACGAACTAATATATATTAAATATAGGTCAAAGTCAAAAACAACTTGAAACACTTTAAATTTTAGATTACATTCACAAGTGCAGGTACTTAATAAAGCATGGTAGGTAGATTAGAGATTTCAATTATTTGTTAAATTAGACTAGAGATATCATAATCATCAAACGAACTTAAATAAGAAAATTTAGACAGCCTAGTAGCATTAAGTGGATTAACAGAAGAGTTAGGATGCGGAGGGTCCGCTTAGGGAGGCAACTAGCCTTTAAAGCAACTGGCAACTAGCCTTTTCATGTATTGTCTGTTTATTTTGATTATTGCTTTAAAATATCAATTTGGTATATATGTGAAAGGATGAATCAGTGGGAGATGGATTTTCGGTTTCTTTACATTTAGCATCACTATGTGTCATTTCCTCAAAACCCCCCAAAAACCGGCCTCTTCAATCCCTTCCTTTTCCCATGGCGTTCAAGTGGTCCGCATAGACTATTCAGCCATTACCCTTCCTTTATCCTCGGCTTTGGATTGACTTTCGCTCCCATTGCCCCACCAAACGCTGCAAAATGAAAATGAAAATGAAAGGGGATGATTACTTAAGGGGGTTAGATTTTGATAAGTTCTTTAGTGGGAATGACACTGATAAACACTGTTGTTGTCAAATTACGTATCTGTCATGGATACCAAAATGAATTAAGTGGAATTAAATTTAATATAACCTTTTGTTGTTTTATTTAAGCATTCCGCTAAAACAACCCAATTTCATTACTTAATTAAATTAATGACGCCGTGCATTGATTTCCGGCAGCTGCACGTCGTCCCTGTTCTGCAGATACCGACATCTTTTCTTCTTCCTGGATTTGCCGCTCTTATACGAGCTTTCATCTGATCTCACTTAAACAATTTTTGGCAAGTTCAATTACATTGGAAGTATGGAAAATATCTAATCTTAGATATTTTCTAGACCAAACCGAGAATCGACACCGCCACCTGTGCTTTGGTTATACCGTGGCTTAACTGACTAATTCGTCGTTGGCCCTAATTCGTCACCCTCTTCACGTTGCCGTCATACCGAAGGGAAAGTTCACTTTTCCCATTGTAATTCACATATAAACTTCAAAGGACCTAGGCAGTATGATTTTGCATTCAAAAGAGGTCAATTTTTGGGAGAATGATCAACACCTGATTTAGAATCGAATGAGCTTGGTGGAGCAAAATAGATATTATGAACCACCCTAATGTACAGCAATTCCATGAAAAAAAAATTGCTCCGAATTCGCTCAAACCTTGTATTGTTACTTATTGAAATATTTTATACTCGTATTTTTTATTTCGCCCTTAGGGTGCACCTTCCTGAGTTAGGGTGGTCAAAAAAATCGACATTTTTGCTCACATACCTAACTTCGAAACACTTTGTACTTGGCACTGACGAAGTCTGCAAGTAGTAGACGTAATACGCGTATCTGTCAAAAGATAAGGAATTATAACGGAATTTAAAGGAAATAAACCAACCCACTCAAAGCTCTTCATAAATGGATTCCGTTAAGAGGTTCGACAAATTGAGAGAATTGAAAATAATTACTAATATTATAATAAATCATAAAATATAATATAATAATAATTGAATACATCATACCAGCCATTTAGTTGAATTGTTATACTTTCGGCTTTACAAAACGCTTCCTGTAGATGTAAAAATCTGTTACAAGCAATGCATTAGGTATAGGAAAAACGTGACAAAAAGGGCAAGGGGGGAGTTATTTTTTCTCAGTTGGCGTGACATTTTTGTGGCATTTTTTTTTGCTCGGGTCATAAATCACCGTGTCCAATGATCTTTTGTGATATAGTGCTAATATTACTTGGCTTATTTTTGTACTTAACAAACTGACAGAATCTAATGCAAAAACATGCGAAATAGTTAAACTTTAACATTGTTGTGTGTCTACTGCACAATTCTGTCACGCGCCAGTGTGGATGTACATGGTAAACATTAAGCTCAGGACAATTCGACAATGAGCATGCATAAGGGCGTATACGCGATGATCGATTCTCATCATCGATTTTCTCATTGCATTGCTACAGCTAAGCGAAACAATTTTCTAGAATCCTGATGAATGTGGGCGTCTTAGTGGAATACCTGTATAAAGAGAAAGAGAAAGATTAGTAATTTCCATTTAATTCCACTACCTTATTTGCTATCCTTGACAGATACGCGTATTTCGTCTACAATGTGCAGACTTCTTCAGTGTCTTTTACTAATACTCGACTGTCGACAAGACACTGAAGAAGTCTGCACATTGTAGACGAAATACGCGTATCTGTCAAGGAACAGCAAAAAAGGTAGTGGAATTAAATGGAAATTACTAATCTTTCTCTTTCTCTTTATAGGGTAGAAGTATTATATTTCGCCACTGTGTTAGTTTTCGTCTTTAGGTAAAACAATGCCCGATTTTTTTTTAAATAACGATTATTTTATAACTCTAACCACATTGCAAATAGATGCACAAAATTATTATTGATTCCTCAAAATATTAAAATTATACGGTAGTTGATATTATTGTCGAAAAACTCTGTGCCTAAAAAATAGTGACCCAAGATTGTCTATGGAATTCTCTTACTGTGAAATCCATTCAGAACGGATTCAAAATATCTGGACTTTATCCGTGGAATCGAAATGCAATTGATTCATCCAAGTACTTAAAAAAGGCTGCCGTTCATGATGAGTCTTCAGAACCGCCGTCTGATCCTAGGCAACGTGAGTCGACTCCGGAACCTACAGAGATGTCTCGTCAGTTACAACAAGCACAAAACACTAGAAGAATGCGCCGTAGCTTTGGTGGGGCAAGGATGAAAAAGTACAGAGCAGATTTTGTTTGTCTGGACAGCGACGAAGATACGGCATTGTATAGAATATTTTCAGTCATAGAGCAAAACTACCCGGACATAATGAAAACAGATAAAGAGAGCGTCGAAGGCAATAGACAACTATGTGACTTTGATTATGTTGAGGTAGTTGAATATTGGCGAAAATTAAAAACCTATGGCGAAAATTGAAACAAATATTTGTTTCAAAAAAAGTACTCAAACAGCCAGATAGTGACAATTTGTTAATGAAAAGGCATTTTAATTTGAAAAAGAAGTCCAGCTCTCGATATTATGTTAATTCATGCATTATTATTTTGCCAAATTATCTCTTATTACGTGTTTTCATTGCAAAAATACGTTTAGTATGGCGAAATATAGAACATCTACCCTAATTTTCTAGAATTAATTCAATGCAGAGCTGTAACAGGTTGTATTGGCTATCAAAAGCAACAGCAAACGGACCGAGATACGTTAATTCTAGCGAGTTATGAACAAAAGAGAAAATCGACTAATAGAATCGATCATGTATTTTCTGTTGCAACGTATGTAGCCATCATGAAAAAAAATCAGTTTGAAATAAATAAATAACATTGCAAATTTAAACTTAATAGATATTAATTACTTTCTCTGCCGACTAAGTAGTGCCAACATGTATACCAGTTACGGATATGCCACACGCACTACAACCACTTGTCAGCTGTTTTGGTATAAGCATGGAGCACGTTCACGAGGGTAAACACAGGAACCACTCACCAGCCACCAGCAGGCCAGCAGAAGTCCGGCTCTCAATCTCAGAGCTCAGTCATTCGTCGACTACGGTGGTGAGCGGTTCGAGTTTCTCTGGCCCAGACGGCGGAAGGCTTTCTACGCGCGACTGCTCTACAAAGGAATCCCGAAGTTCTGCTGTTCCCGACCTGGTTTCCCGTATACCTTCTGGAGGATCATAGCATTTCCACACATAGTGTGTAGTTTCGTTGGTTAAGAAAGCAAAGGAAATCAACACATACAAACGCACACACCCCCAAAAGGAAAAGTGGGAGAACACGAAAAGTGGGCGAGGAACAAGTGAAGGGTGGATATGAGCGAAAAGTTTGTCGAAAATAAGTGGTGAAATATCAATCGGATTATCGGACTTTATTCGGGATCACCAGTTGTAGATTTTCGAGACGTAGCCAGTTGTCTCTGCAGTGAAAAGTGAACCTGTGTAAAAGCAATCAAAAAGGCAGAATATTGTTTTGTGCTCCGATAGAAGGTATCAGTGACAATTGGACACAGTTTTTAATTGGTTAAGAATAAGAGACATTTTGGATTGCTAAGATTGCTAAAATCAAATAATGTTAAAGTTATAGTGACACAATAGAGGAAAACTAGAAGTATCGATAAAGGAAAAAAAAAACAATCAGGAAAAATCGTTTCTTTGTGTTGGTGCAACACTTCTCGTCGTGGTAACTTAAAGTGCAAAACGGTATTCGATATAGATACCAGCCACAACTCCAGACAATATGCTGATTAAATTAGTGAAAAAGGATTTTCCGTGCTTAAAGAATGGATTTATATAACATTATCTTCGGTTGATAGACATTTTCCGAATTTACTTCAGTAAGGTAAGTCGTCCATTCTTCGAATGTATTGGTTTCAGTCCTAAATCAGACGTCATTTTGCGAAGTTATTAAATATGTCTTTTGATATCTCGGTTGAAAAGGTTGCTCACTTCTGTTAACTACATAAGAATCATGCTGCCTAATTTATTAGAATTGATCGGATCATAAATGTCTACCAATAGTTGTGTTTTCCCATCCTAATAACAAAATGCTAATTATACAGTAAGTGAGTTCTGCTAGATCCACTGCGTTTGAATGTATTGCGTATTTTCCCTTGACCCCACCAATGTTCTCTTCTCGCCCATCGTGGCTGTGTAATGAATCCAATCCTCGATTATAGCAGCAGCAGCAACAGCAACAGCAGTAGCAAAATAAAAATCGAGGGACTGGACAGTCAACTGTCAACAAAATCAGCTGTCAGCCGTCGTATGGAACTCAGCTGGTGGTAGCACTCGCTCACCCGCTATGCTCCGATGAGTGCCCGCCATGTAGGATTCTGTGTGATTCTTAGTTAGCCAGAACGAGTGGTACAATCTTGCTTTGTGTGGATAATGTTCTTGTTTTCATATTGAGGAGGATTGGAATTAAACACAAAATGAAAGCATCTTCATGTAAGATAGATGATCTTTTTTTATTAGTGTTTTTGAACACTGAATGAAAGTGTACGATGAAATTAATTATCTAAAGAAATAATTGACTCAAATTGTATGAACCATTCAAATGAAACCTTTGTCAAATGATTACTTTTTTAAGTATGGATTAATTTGATACTATTTCAAAGATACTAAAATCTCTCGTACTTTATAGAAATCTTCTAACATGTCATACGCAAAACCATTTTCTGTGAAGCTAATGATTTGCAACTCAATCCAGTCGATGATTCGACTGAAGATGTATTAATGGTTTGAGGAATTAATGTACTTGACACAAATAATGGAGCACCTTTTAAAGCTTCACATAAACCCTTTATAAGGCAGTGGCAACTGTATTGCCACCAAAAATCAATATTTTTTCTTTTCGTTCACTCGTAATATCTTTTCCACTTCTTATTTAACTGGTGGAAACTTCTAACATTTGGCAATACTCCTTATTTATTTATTTTTTGAGCCTCAAAAAATGTAAAATCGAGGGGGACGACTCTATCTACGATGCAGAAAAGATTGTGCTTTGCTGTGGCTAGCTGCGGGCACGCTGAGTAGATAGAAAGAAGATTGATGACGATTCTGAAGATTTCCTGCAAAAAGATGATGCTCGATGCAAGTAGATGCAACAAATGAAAGAAGATTTTTCGAAGATTGATTCGCTAGTGTGAGATTTGTTGAGCATCTTAACTTGAGATTTAGATGTGTCGCCCCCTCGTTTAAAATGAGAACTTGACAGCAATATTAATATCAACAAACAGACATTTTTGGAACAAACAAATTTAAACTGTTGTACCTTTGTTCTCACTAAACGTTTTTAAATAAATTTGAAGCCAAATGAAAGAAAGATCTATGTTTTTTCTTTCATAATGGAGCAAAATTTCATTTTACTTGCCTCCTTGTTCTTAAGAATACAGTAGTTTGAAAAATAGTTCTCTAATAAGAAGAGATTTACTAAAATTGCTCAAGATGCCGACAGACCCAATCGATCAAGCCAAAATTGTACAGATAAACCTTAAATATTTGTTCAATCTTTAGTAAAAATTTCAGGAATTTTGATACACGCTCAGAAAAAAATACACGTCTTTGAACAATTGCAATTCAACTTTTTCATTCAAATTTTTTGATTTATTTTATTAAAAATAAAATTGTTTTAGATCATTACACTAAGTGAATTTTATCCTTCATTGTAGTACGAATTGATTGGTTGGTAGGTTCGCTCGTCCAAATAAAGCGTTAAGCAAGTGTTACGGCAGTTCTTACTAAATTAATTTTGACCGCTTTTCATGTGGTAGCCGGAACATGTCCAGGTGTTGATCAGTGTGATCCTGGGTTCTCAATGTGACCAGTAATCAGCTGTTATAGTAATTTTATATGTAGTATATTGGGTGTTGGCTCTAGTTTAAAACTGGTCGGTCCTTCAGAGATACCTTAAGGATCCGGATGTGACTAATGTAGTTGCTAAATTACGAACCTTTTTCAAAGGCCACAAGGCCGGTCGCGATTGGCTAAATTTGCCATTGGGTCGAATTTGAAAAGTGAAAGATTCACTTACATTCAAGTGGTGCAAGACCCAAGTAACCAACAAGTCCGCTAATTCGCCTTTTTGCAATATAAGGCTGATACACGGCTAACATAGGGTATGCTGAGCTTTATATTAGCCGCATATTAGCCTTATATTGCAAAAAGGCGAAAAAGCGGGCTTGGTTACTTGGGGAGTACGCACGTAGTTTTAAAATAAATGTCTCTTTTTTACCATAAAATCAAATTTTAATTTGAGTCGATTGCTTGACTATTTGTATTAATACTTTTAGTATTTGGTCACAGTATCTATTACAGCTATTTAAAAATCTGAAGACTTTTTTCGAATAATGGGTCTAGGTAATGGGCAGCAACAACGGTAAACGGACAAATGATTTACAGGTTTTATATATTAAATACTATAATTTCCAACAACGCCGGCTGGGCCTATGGCTTTCCCTCCCTACTAACGAAATTCCACCCTTCCCGTGACACTTATGAGGGGTCGTAGAGTCTGCATCTCTCTTAAGTAAGTGTCGGACTAACATTCCTCTCCCATCCCCACCAGATGCAAGGACGTGGCCAGGACACCTCTAGTCTGTTGGAGGGAGACTCACCCGACCAAAGTAAAATAACAACCTGATATCATCTTGAAAACAAGTCTTGTTATTCCAGATATCATTTAGTTTTCAGATGTTATCGGATAATTAATTTAGTTACCAACCTAGACTAATTTTGACATCATGAAAGAATATGAAATGATGCAAAATTAGTTCAAAACTTCAAATATTATCCACATTGTGAGAAGAAGAAAAACACTGCCAATCATATTTCAGTTATCAGCGTAGGGCTTTAATACCAAATCGATAAAATAATTTGGAATTTGTAGAAAAAAATGGCATGGATCACAGGATTTGTTATCAAGATGTTTTCAGCGATAACTAAATCAGTTATTTTTGTGATATCCAAATAGTATTCTTTTGTTATAATTTTTGTTTTGTTGACAGTTTATTCAACCACAATGATGTCATTTTCAGTTATCAAATCTTGATAACCGGGTATCAGAGCTTGTTATCAATTTGGTATATTCCTTTGCTCGGGCATCCTGTATCTAAGAGGTAGTGGTTAACCACAAATTACTATCTAACAGCAACGGGTGAAGGTGGGTCTCCTCCTTAACAACAGTTTGGAGCTCGTACCACCTACGACATTGTGCAACCTGGTTTATGCTATGTTCTGCTATGCTATGAATGCTTTCTAAATCAAATTGGACCTTATTTCGTCATCTTCAAGCACCTATTATTTGTATGCACTCAACTGTTTTCTTTGGTCAAGTATTAAAAATTAGTAGTTTTTAGCGGTGAAAATTAAGTATTGAAAATTTAAAACAGGTTCTATCAACATTTTTAAAGATAGAAACGATTTGACGACCATTCTAAGCCATTCGTACTGTTACCCCACTCGAAGTGAATAATGAAATGGGTCTACGATAAATTACGTCTTTCCTATTATGGTATGTATCATGGTATAAACACCTATCATATAGACAAATCATAAAATTGGTACAAACAGACGTAACAGTTCATTCTGAACCATCGTTAACGTATTTAACGATTGATTTAAATATTATCATTTCGTGAACTGCTCACTGCAGCGCTGGCAGCGGATCACTTTGACGTTTCTATATATTATGTTAACCTTGCATGCAACATTGTTTGCGACATATCGAACAAACTTGTTTTCCGCGAGAAGCTCGAAAGATGTCGTTACTCAGGTCCTATTTTTTAGGTACAATGTTTTCAAAATAAACTTATTCAACGAGTTACGTATGTTTGTCTGTGACACTCGAATACTTAGGTTATAATCTTCATCCATGATATCATAATACAGTAATAACCCAATTTTGTCAGCCCCTCTTTCATTATTCAATTATTTCGCATAATCGTAATTCCAAGCCATTCTCATTCATCTTCAAGATGGATGTTTGAGGTATGCTTTAGTGCAATGCATCCACTGGAAAAGCGTATGGGCTTCATAGAACATTAAAACATATTTTCAAATAGTAGTTCGGCCATTCGGCGGTTGCAGGTTTTGCCAGCCACTTACCAAAGCGTCCACACGCGATGACGGTTCAATGAGGAAGAGAGACGATCACTGCGTACTCTCGTCGTTACTTCTGCTGAGGAGTGCGCAGGGTTATGTTCGTAGTAGGTAGTAAGCGGCTAGCATCTCTATACTGAGGGTATTCAATACCGCACAATAAGGCTGACAAAATCGGGTCATTGCAATAGTAAATTTTAATAATTTTATATCAAAATGCAAAAATCGAAAAACAAATAGTGATAACTTTAGGTGGATCATTTAAAATACATAATATTTTTCAAGTAAGCTTGTATTTAGTACAGGTTTCAATCCAACTCATAATCATTGGTCCATGATTTTGTTTAGTTCCCTTTCGGACCAGTGCGTACTTTTGCCCCCTGCGTACTCTTGCCCCAATTTACTCTACTCTTTTTCAAGTATGCTAAGTAACCCTAGTGGTGTGTAGAACCAACCTGGGTGGTTGTTTGCTTTTGCCTTAACCTGGGCACAGATAAAAAGTTCTTTCGAATTTGAGAGCGACTGAAAGATGACGTATACAAGTTTTTCGATTTTTAACAGCCTTTCGCCATACTTATTACACGTACTCTCACAAATAGGACCTAGGACCCCCTTCTACCCTTCAATAGTGGACGTCAGGCATCGTTTAATAAAGACCTGCAGCTTTTAAGTGTTGTCGGCTGATGCACACCAAGATTACATGCGTAGAAAAATGTAAAAAAGCTTCTGGCTTCATCTAGCTTGCACTATTTCAACGGTTTTGGGCTATTTTTCCTATTTTATGAAAATGTCGGTCTTTAAACGCGTTTGTTTATTTAATTGCAGAGCATTTTGTTTATATTTAGATTTATGTTGGTGTATTTAGAACATTTACATTTAGAACGTTTTAAAAAAATATTTTGTGTGTTTAAGTCTCTTTGGTGTTTGGAAATTATTTTGGCGTTTTGGGTTATTATTTTTTCGGTTTTCATGTTAAAAAGACCGTGTTAGTTTTAGGTTATGTTCAGATCATTCTGGGCGTTTAATAGTTAATTCAGAGTTTATCTTTTGTGCAACATATTTTCTTTTTTTGTTTTTGTTGGCTTCTTTTGGAAATTTAAGATCAAATTCACGACGTTTTTAAAAGTAATTTAAATTTATAGGCCATTTTTGTTTATTGTAGGTAAATGTTAACGCTTTTGAGGTAATTTTTTATAAGTTACTAGCTGAGTGTGCCCGGTCTTGCTCGGGATTCAATATTAGCTTGAGTTTATGCGCCGATTTAAAAAAAAGTATGCTATATTGTACGTAGCCCCCCCCCCTATTATCTAAGGGGCTACCCCCTATGATTATCTTCTTATACCCCCACACTCGCCCCCACATGCCTAACTTGGTTCCATTTGCTTGATTAGTTCTCGAGTTATGCAAAAATTTCTGTTTCATTTGTATGGGAGCCCCCCCTTACAGAAGGGGAGGGGTCTCGAACCATCATAAGAACCTTCCACGGCCCCAAAAACCCCTGTATACAAATTTTCACGCCAATCGGTTCAGTAGTTTCCGATTCTATAAGGGTCAGACAGACAGACAGAAATTCATTTATATATATATAGATAGATAGATATTCAGTTCGTTTTTAAAAGTTATTTTTCCTGTTAGAACAGGAAAGTTTGGCTCATATAAGGATATGTTGGACGTTTTCTTTTTAAATATTGTTGACATTAAACTGCTAATTTTGGCGGATAAATGTTTTCTGCTGGCTTAGCGTTTTAAAGCTTGTTTGGAAAAATCCTTTAAATTTGTCGAACCTCTTAACGGAATCCCTTTATGAAAACCTTTGAGTGGGTTGGTTTATTTCCTTTAAATTCCGTTATAATTGCTTATCTTTTGTCAAAAAATAAGCAATTATAACGGAATTTAAAGGAAATAAACCAACCCACTCAAAGCTCTTCATACTTGTTTGGAGTTTAAAAAAATATAATAGCGTTTTTTGAAAAGGAAGATTTAAAGGGCATTTTGGCGTTTTACATGCCATTGAATGGTCATTCAAACCCTGTTAGTGTTTGCATACTGTTTTTTTTCAGACAAACATGATCTTAACCACTAAATAAGGTTTTGTTGGCCTTAAAATATCTGTCTTCAATTTTGCTTTTGGAGAGTGCATGAAATTACTCAAAATGTATCGCATTATTGAAATTTTGAGCAACGATGTCTTAGAGTGTAATGGAGAAAATTCGAAAATATTACCACATAAAACCTACAAATTTAGCTTTGACAGAGCCACAATGAGCGATTTTCTGATCGCCTCTTCGCGAAGAGTGAAGAGTGAAGAGTGGGTGAGATAAATGACAAAATCGCTTATTGCGACTCTCATGCAGCAACATTGGCTGGTATTATGTGTCAAACACAAACTCCACAATCTTTTCTTGTTGCTTACACAAACAAAATATTATTATAATATCTTATTATTCCATAATTTTATAAATTTTACGCCCTTATTCACACTAACTACTCAGGGGGTAGAAGTTCAAGAAGAGCCACCGCCGCCAACTAAAGCTTGAACCGGGTACCTGGGACTCCCACGATATACCCGCGGCAATGGTCAGCAGACGATGCCCTGTACGTATTTAGTATGTAATATGTTTTATTTGGATACACAAAATGTTTGAAGCCATGCGTCATCTAAACCATAATTTGCATCACCACAAATACACTTGTCAACAATCTTCAACTGGAACGTACTCACCAAATCACTTCACATCACTGGAACGTACTCACCAAATCACATTCCCTATGCTTCCACGCATATTTTTTTCCCTCCACTCCAACCACACAACAACCAAATATCACTTTTCTTCACTTTTCTTTTTCAAGTCACTCCATTTGATTAATGTCAAGTTCACAACCTTAAATTCCAATGTTCGGCATTTCTAATGTTCTTGCTAGTTTTGGAACTTGAAAACTTCTTATAAAGGGTGATACGGTCAAAATTTGGTCAATATCAACTTGACGTATTTCTTTCAATTTTGCATTTAAAAAACCTGAACACCCCTCATTTTGAAGGTGTGTGTGTGTAGAATGTTGCTCCTATTTTGATTTTGGAATTCACTCTTCAGTTGTCAAAATGCCGTCCAAGCAAGAAGAGCAGCGTATCAAAATTTTGCTCGCGCATCGCGAAAATCCGAGCTACTCGCACGCAAAGTTGGCAAAATCGCTAAAAGTTGCCAAATCAACCGTTACAAATGTAATTAAAGTGTTTGGGGAACGTTTGTCGACAGCCAGGAAGTCTGGATCGGGGGGAAATCGAAAACCGGAAGCCGCTGAGACGACAAAGAGAGTTGCCGGTAGTTTCAAGCGAAACCCTAACCTCTCTCTCCGAGATGCCGCAAATAAGCTGGGTGTATCGTCTACAACCGTGCATCGAGCCAAAAAACGAGCCGGACTATCGACTTACAAGAAGGTAGTGACTCCAAATCGCGATGATAAACAAAATACGACGGCCAAAGCGCGATCCCGGAGGCTATACACGACGATGCTGACGAAGTTTGACTGCGTGGTAATGGACGACGAAACCTACGTCAAAGCCGACTACAAGCAGCTTCCGGGACAGGAGTTTTATACGGCAAAAGGAAGGGGAAAGGTAGCAGATGTTTTCAAGCACATGAAACTGTCAAAGTTCGCAAAGAAATATCTGGTTTGGCAAGCCATCTGTACCTGTGGCTTGAAAAGCAGCATTTTCATAGCTTCCGGGACTGTCAACCAAGAAATTTACGTGAAAGAGTGTTTGAATAACTGTTTGAATAATTCCGTACTGTTTTGGCCGGATTTGGCATCTTGCCATTACGGTAAAAAGGCCATGGAGTGGTACGCCGCCAACAACGTGCAGGTGGTTCCCAAGGACAAGAACCCTCCCAACACGCCAGAGCTCCGCCCAATTGAGAAATACTGGGCTATTGTCAAGCGGAACCTAAAGAAGACCAAAAAAACTGCTAAGGGCGAGCAGCAGTTCAAGGCAAACAGGCTTTCTGCGGCTAAGAAGGTGGACAAGGTGGCTGTACAAAATCTGATGGCAGGGGTCAAGCGTAAGGCCCGGCAATTCGGATTTGGAAAAGCGGAAGCCTAACTGAATATTTTTCCTGAATTTTATACTAATTGAACTTGAAAAAGAAATTTAATTTGATTTTTTAAATAAACGATTTCACCGATTTACACGCGTTTTCCCTTGACCAAATTTTGACCGTATCACCCTTTATTCCCTAATTTTCTCCCTATCCCCCTCCATGTCCGGAATATTTAATTTTAAATTAAACACCTTGAACCTTGAAGCTTTATCTAAATCCAGGATCATATAATAGTCTTAGCATGAAATCTTAAAAAACCGAAGCTTCAGAATGTCTATTTTTACTTTTTCTGTGTCCAAGATCTCAAAATGTTGTATGGAAAAATTGAACTACACACTTAAAAAAAATCATGTAAATTTAGGTGTTCTGAGACTGACATATACTGCCCATAATCGCATATCAGTCCCATATGGATAGGAAATCAAGCAAAGATGGGACTGATATGCGATTATGGGTAGTATACGAGTGTCAATTTTGACATAAAATTATGTCATAACAGACGCGAAATTCAGCCCAATCAAACGTGCTTTTCGTTGAGTAACGAACTTTTCAGTCTTTGAGCACTTAATTTTACATGACATGTTTGTTTGTGTCTCATCCTTTATGTCAAAGATGGATTCTGTCACGTGTAAAATTATTCATTTTTAAGTGTGTAGGTATTATAATTTTCTCCGCAATACCCTTGAAAATATTCTGCAGAACACTCTCTGAATTCACTCTGAAATGCTCTTCATACTTATTATTAATAATTCTAGCAATTCCGCGAAAAATACTCCTGAAAAAAAAATCACTTGGATTTCTCCCCAGCATGCACTTAGTGTTGGTTGGAAATGCTATCTAACATGAAGCTTTAGTGTGATAATTTATTAGCTAGAGAATGATCTTAGAAGAGGGTAGGTGTATAGTTCCGTTAGAGTACGGCAGTATGAAAATTGAATAGAAGTTGAAAATGAGCGAAGGACCATTAACGCGACAGTACAAAGTCAAACGCACACCTTTTGCCTAACCCGTACGATGTACGTGGAGATTTGAAGTATTTCTTCAAATCTACAGGCAACAAGTGTGCGTCCGCCTTTGCTCATTACTGTCTGCGGCTGTGGAATAGTTCTAGCGACGTTTCATCACTACCTACCCAACAAACAATTTTAGCTGCAGATTAGCTTATGCAGCCAAAACTTGCCTTATGCAGCTAATTTTTGACTGTATAAGCTAAGCTGTAGCTAAAATTGTTTGTTGGGTAAAGCCCCACGTTGCCGAGAGCATTTCCAGTCGATGGTGTGTTATAATGCAATTCTTCTTTACCCAACTATTGTGTTGCTCCTCTCGTCATGACCAACGTGGTCATCTCAGAGAGAAAGCAGTAGGGTGGTTGTTGCGTGCTGTATCATCATCAGCATTGTTGACGGCTACTCCCGCCTTGAGTTCTTACATTCAAAGTGTTTTTTATGTTACTTCATACGCGAAGTTTACGATTTTCAGAGTTGGTTGGAAATGCTATCTAACATGAAGCACTTAGTATTCTCCTGAAATTATTATATGAATTCCTTTTTAATTCTGCCCAGAATTCCCATTAATTCTATGAAATGCTTCCTTAGAATTGTCTGTTGAATTTTCAAGGATCGGAAAATCCTTGGAATACTCCACAGAACTCCTTACAATTTTTTTCTTTAAATTTTCTTAGAACTATCCTCGTAATTCAGAATTTAATTTCATTGGAATTACCTTAAAATTCTCTTTAAAATTCTTTTGAAAATTCTTTGGGTTGATCGAATATGTATTATGTATTGTAAAATACGCTACGAGGGGAGAGTCTAATGGTTAAAAAAAGGCAACGTCTTTTATGGATGATCCTTTAGAGTGTGACGTACCAAATGCATAACCTTTATATTCAGTTCATTTTAGTTATACAGCTAGGGTCCGATTTGGTTACTCACGATATTTTTTTTTATTTTAGCGTCCAAAGTTTCACAATTGTCCGGAAATAACAAATTGCTTTTGAGGTTTTTAAGAGTGCAGTACAAGCAAATTTAAAACATTGGTGTAAGGTGTTCCCAAATCAGACCAATACTGTATTGAAGAAACGATATTTATTTGTCTTCATTTATTTGTTGTATTTTTTTTTCAAGATTGAAAATATACTGATGTCGTATGACGAAGTATAAGGAATTATGCTTATTGGTCCATTTGACTTTGTGACAACTTAGACCTTATTACTAGCTGTTGTCCAAATTTTTATCTCTCGGTGTGTACCGGAATTACGAGATGTATTCTTTAAGTTTTGGAAAACTAGAAAAAAAACAGAAAAGAATGGAAGAAAGCAGAATAAAACTGTAGATCGCCACCAAAAAACCGACGCTGTATCTAGCTATCTCTTTCTTTGCTTTAAAATTATCTAATGTCACTTGGATCCGTAATGTTTTTTTTTTCAAGACGGTTGAGTCATAACATACAAATGTACACGACAAAAGTTTCTTCAATATTTCCAACAATATTTCGCTGGGGTCATCAAAACAGGGTCGTTCCTCACAAAATTTGTTGTAACCAATGAAATATTCCAAGTCAAATCACAACCTTCCTGACATAAGTTGCCGAGGAACAGGGCCCATCTGCTGATGTAGTCAATTAGATGGGAACAATGGGGAGGATATATTGATACATAAACTAAACTTGTTTGCTTCTGCTTCAATATCTGCATCAATATTTTGATTTTGCTCTTACACCATCAAGAATATTGACAATCCTTTTGAGTATTGACAATATTTTTAACCATGTGGTGCCCCCTATAAACGAATTGGCAAAAAATGGCCTATTCGCATTCGGCTTAATGGGGTGTTTATAGTTATGGTATTTCACTAGCGCTAATGAGCTAGCTGCTAGCAAAAAAGCTGACCAGCATAATGTATACAGGGCATCAGCGTCTACCAGCATAAGAGCAAATGAAATTCGTGCTATTTAATTGGCTAGTACACTAGCGCTAACAAATCCGCACATAGGTGAACATCCCATAATTATGGTCGCGCTAGTTTCGTTCGGTATAAAAATTGATCACTAAAAACTTGTCTCCATCTATTTACAATCCTGGGGCCTATAGCATAATGAATTCTACAAGGGCTTGTAACTTGCCAATAAATGTATTTCAAATGGGAAATATAAGCTACAAGTCCTTGTAGTTTAGTTATTCTACCCACCCATGGCTACGCCATTGATACATTTCCATATTTCCATCAGTATTTAAAAGTAATTGACTTCCGTTATACGCATAATTATTAGACTGATGCAAAATTTGACTTTTTCGCTCCACAGTGCTTAAATGGTTTCAAATCGAGTCCTGATTAGCCTCCCAAAGTTACAACTCATTTTGTTAGAAACAGACTTCACACAAGCCATTTGAAGTTTACATGTAAATTGCTATGGAAAATCTCAACTTTTTGTTCATTGCTTTCTAGTCTTTTTTCATAATGAGCTGCGAAAGAGTTCGATAGCCATTCTTATAGAAAATTTTCGCAGCTACAACTTTGTTGAAGATCGTTTCTATGTAAAACGAGACAGGAAAAAGTTATTAATTATTTAAGGGATTGGTAAACTTATGACATGATCAAGGAGCTGCTCTGTAGGCAACACTCTATTATGCAGTGTGACATAGTAGCCATGATTTTTGTGTCCTATTCAACGTCCCAGAAACACCAATGTTGCCTGCTGAGCAGTTGATTGAGCATGATTATAAGACATCAGCGCATTGAACCATTGATATCTTTCGATCCTTGCATTTAATCAAAAAATCTTCAGCAAAGTTGTAGCTGGGAAAATTTCCTACAGATATAGTTGAAAGTTTTCGAAGCAGACCGATATGGTGAATTATTAGATAGACATGAACAAAAATCTTGGTTTTACCATAGTAATTCCCACACAAACTTCAAATGGTTTGTGCCATCTCAGTTTCTCACCAAATGGGTTCATGTTTTGAGAGGATAATCAGGATCCGATTTGAAATCGTTTAAGAATAGTGGAGCGAAAATTTCAAATTTTGCATCACTCTAATAATTATGTTATGTTCTGTATGATTTTTAACAAAATGGAACAGTTATACAATTGGCGACAGTTGAATAAGCGTAGAAATCGTCGTATAACTGCATATTATATCTAAATCTAATTTTCTTTCTTTCGATAGAAATCTTCTTTTCGATCTACTGTACTCTATAGTCATAAGCTTCCTACAAATTGTTCCATTTTATCAACAAAACACAAAGAAAAATATTCTGAACCAACATCAACAAAGTTCCAAGCTTATCTCTTACCTTTCTTTTTGCCAGCTACCCCATGCTTGCTCAGCTCTCACTTTTTCTTCCAAACCGTTGCGCTGTCGTCGCCATCGTCGAGCGAGACATCCCGTCCTATAGACAGCCGCTGCTTGGTGGTGCAGTGCAAACAGAGTTTGATGCTTAATAATATTCAATTTTTTTCTCTCCACTGCTTCGATTCGCGCTTCAGAACCAGTTGCAACACGACAGTAACACGGTTGAACCTGTCTGGTTCAAACAAGAAAAAATATGACCAGTCTGTTTGGATCGGATAGGAGCTGGTCAGGGTACCATCGAAACTACCTTAAGTGAGTCTTTGTTGTCGGGGCCATCCTTTCACCATCACCGAGCAGTCAGTCAGCGTCTGAAGAGGGACATGCACAACTTGTCAGCATGTACAATTTTGCACAAAGAATCTCCCAACCCAACCCCAATGGCACGCTGCAAAATGCACGGTTTTCCCCAAATAGGTGGAAAAGTATCTTTCTTTGTTTTTTATCACCTCCCCCCCTCCCCCACGAATAGCGAACGTGATGGAAAATGCATTTTCCTATAGAAGCCAACCGTTTATGGTGCAGCTGATCGCGTGGAGAGGGGACTTTCTTTTATTCCGATGCACGAGCGTGGAACAGCAAAGTAAACGGAGAATAAATCCCGTACCACACTTTTTGGGGAGTGTTCTGGCTGGTATAAGTATACAACACCATCCGGACGGAACACTACTGGTGGTGATGGTTGCTCGGTTCGCTTCCCAGCCAGACGTCTGCGGCCAACTTGCACACAAAGAAGTAATCGTCAAAAAAGCACATCATCGTCATCATCATCATCATCATCATCTGGTAGTCTGCTTGTGGTGCTGCGATGGTGGCATGCGCAAACCGTCGGCCATCACCTACCAGTAATGTAAGCTCCAGATCTACAAACAAAAAATGCACTCGTCCACAGATACTTATCCTTCACACAAAGACTCCATATTTGCCAGGCAAATCACGTACGGGCTGATTGCAACAAAATCAGGGAAAACGCGTGTTTATCCATCGTTCAAAGTACGCAGCATTTGGTGACTATTCCTATCAGCTGTAAAGTGCTTACAATTTCAACTTCAGGCAGAGCAGAAACAGTTCTCTGGCAAACATTATTTTCGTAAGAGGCATGCGAAATCGCAATTATACATAGGGAAATTTACGTATTCGCGTCCATTCTTCCCTTAGCATTTTCCCAGCGTCACGCACATATATGAAGCGTTTGTTTGTTTACATTTATTTGCTGCTTATAACTCTATCCATTCCAATCGATAGAACTGTCCAAAGCTGTTTGAAAGAATTTCTACAACGCTTCCAAACTTCTCAGGCTAGTGTGACTATTGTCGGCAACCCCTTTTTTTCTTCGGCAACCTTTCCACTGCGTGTTAACCAACTGTTCTATTATCGACAACTCGAAATCAGCCTCATTTTTAGCAACAATCAATACGAAACTAACGATTTTAAATTGGCTCACTACTTGACTAGCCTATTGGTCCCAAGCAAATCGATTAACGTTCCCCATTCTAGTCAAAATTCTAGTACTACAAAAGGTTTGTTTTGATTCGCTATGAAAGTTTGACAGATAAAATGAGGGGTTCGTGGATTTTCTTATGTTTCGATGGGTTCATCGATTAGCTTGGGACCGAAGATAGTACCAGAGCTGAGCCAAAAAGTTGAGCTCGTTTCTTCGGGACCTTCTGGTTTTAGATTAGGCAAGTCAAATGATCAACTCAGTTGAATTCAACTGACTTGAACGTGAATTGAACGTGTAAACCATGCCATTCAACTGACTTGATCAACTCACTTGAATTGAAAAAAGTTGAACCAGACTCAACTTTTCAAGCCAATTGAATTCAACTGAGTTGATCATTTGACTTGCCTAATCTAAACGCAGCTTTAGAGTTACCACTATGTTTTTAGTGCGTTATATTTCATATAAAGCAAAACCATGTAACCATATTGAAGCTGAAAGACAAATGAATCGATTGAATGCATTTAGTGATTTTTTTTTGTGAGAAAATACAGGGAAATTATTGTTTAAATTTTGTTTGCCGAAAATAGTCAATGGGTGCCGAGGCCAACATTAACCCTATGTTCTTAAAAAATGTCAAATTACGCAGCTTTATAGGGTACGGTATCATTCGGTATCATCAATTTCATCAATATTTGAAAAGTTGTTTAAACTTTTTATTCTTTATATAACATACCAAAATTGGGGAAATGGCTCTAATGTTGGCCTATGGATCTAAAGATTGGGCCCATCGATGAAAATCTCCTGTTATTCAATTTTTCGTAGAGCAATGCGACATCTGCACAATACAAATGGATATTTTTGGTTTCTAGTGAAATTTTGTCAAAACATGCTTTCCTTCCAAAATTTTGTATGTTTTTAGACTGACATTAGGGACCTCGATTTCCGTCGATCTTGTTTTTCGTACTTCTGTACTCTCACACCTGGACCCTACCTATCGACCCATCAATTCATGGACCGGAGAATGCGTGATCAGAAATTTTATGTTTCAGAAAATCTAGGCGGCGCCGACTGTGATTGAACCCAGGCCTTTTGGGTGAGAGGCAATCGCAGTTACTACTACACCACCGGCGCCGTTGAACCGTAAAATATGTTGTATGTTTATATTAATCAAATTCTGTCAATTAAAATAATTCTAAATTCGATATCTCGATTTTTTTTCTCTCAGAATCTAGCTTATTTATTCAAGCACAGAATTCTCAACTTGATCTTATTATCGTGCCACCATACTTTGCGCAGTTCCTAATGATTGTGCACTCATGTATTTTTCGATTTTGACGAAATGCTCTCGATAAGTTTGTTATACTTTCATCCCTATAGAGCACGGAATCTAGTGTTTGCAGTGGCAATTTTACGGAAATATTGATGGCGAATACTCGATAATGATTGAGTTCGCAAAGTTAGGAATCGCACGAAGTATGGTGCCTGTTACGGGATACAAAAAAAAAATTAAGTCTGAGATCTCAACAAATTAGCAAAGTCCCAGAGTTTCGATAATTTGCCAGGGAAAATCCTAAGTCATTGCTCAAACACTTTATCGTTTCTTAACTTTACAATCTAAAAAATCTCTTCGCAATTCGTTGTTTGATGCTCAACATATGAGATATATTTGTTAATTTTAGATTCTTGAAAACATTTCATAGCACATCAAATTTATCCATTTCTTGGATATTGAATTAACATTTAACGTATAATGTTTATCTCACGCATTTCTGGTTAATTTTTCAGACTATCGCTGGATCTCACAGTTAAATTTTTCAAAAATTGCTTGAACAGTTCTTAGACCATTTCTTAGTCATTTTTTTTATAGTCACTTTAACACATTTTAGGTTATTCGTGACTAATACAGGAGTGAGATTTGAACTTGTTACTTTAACGTGAGAGGCATCAGGTCAAAGTATCAGATTCTTAAAAACAAATCTCAATCCTGGTTCTTGAATTTCTGGGAACTTAGAAAAATGTCAATGTATTCATTTACTACATTATTTCATGAAAACTTGTCTCTGAATTTCTTTCAACATTGCTCAAGGATTGCTTTGGGATAATTCCAAAATGACTTCAGAGTTACTTTGAGGACACAACGATGCTCTTAATATCTCAGATATTCCCTAAAAACTTCCTTATCTTAGCTCAATAATTCCCGCGGAAATTTACGTTAATTTATCTCGATAGTTTCTTGAAAATGTCCTTTAAATTTAAAAATTATTCTCCCACAATTTTCTTGGGTTTCCTCAAGATTTCATAGGAATTTCACTCAGAGCTTCCTTGGAATACTTCTCAAACGCTCTTGAGGGAATCTCTTGAAATTCTCCTTACAATTTCGTTGGAAATTTCTTCAGAATCTCCTGGAACGCTACTCAGAATTTCTTTGGAAACATGCTCAAAATTTCCTGGGAATTTTCCTCTTTGGAATCCTCCCGCGAATTCCATGAAATTCCAACAAAACTCTTATGAATTATCTTAGTAAAGCCCGATTCAAAGTAAATTTGGACGCATTCAAGTGATCATAACTCAAGAATTAAACAACATACACGGTTGATCAAAACGTCAAACAAAAGGGTATTTATTCAGCTTTCAAACGATATATAACAAGTTATTACATTTCACCGTTTCGAACGAACTGTCGCACTTTACTTGTGATCGATGCCATCATGATCTACACAGTCGCTGGTGACACTGTACCGGCGAACTTATTCCACTTTAAACGCATGTTGTGCATTTGTCACTTCTTTACCGCATCCTCGAAGTTTTCGCTTGACAATTGCCCAATATTTTTCGATCGGTCTGAATTCAGGGTAATTCGGAGGATTAATCTCTTTGGCGACGATATTAACATTGTTTGCAGCATACCATTCTAGTACCTCCTAAGAGTAGTGGCAGCTGGCTAGATCCGGCCAAAACATAACGTTGGTCTTGTGTTGTCGAATGAAGGGTAAAATCCGCTTTTTCAGACACTCTTTAATGTAAACCTTCGACGTCATTGTGTGAGATGTGATGAAAACCTTGGTTTTAAGGCCACAACTGCAGAACTTGGCAACTCATTAGTTTTCGAGCAAACTTATCAGCCAAAACAAATGTATACCTGGAAGAGACATCTCCACGACCAGTTGCCAGGTAAATTTTTCATCCGGAGATTTGTTTATAATCCATTTTGACATGTTTCGTCATCCATTAAAATACAGCCATCAAATCTCGTCAAAACTCGTTCGTAAAGTAATCGTGCTCGCTTTTTGGCCACTAAATTTTGTTTCAGGGAGCGATTCAGATGTTTACTGGCACAAACAGACTTATTGAAACGATGTTACGCACGGAGGAAAAGTTGGAATCGTATGTCTTTGCCAAATCACGTATGGAGACACCTGGGTTGCTTTTCACGTACCTCAACACCATTCTCCTCAGCTCTTTGTCCCTAGTGCCACTTTTATGATAGATGCGCTGTGCTTTATCCACACTCAGAGTATCCTTGTAACGTCTGATTACAAGACTCACCGTTGACTTTGGGAATTTTAACAATTTTGCTATTTTTGAGGCAGACCACGAAGGGTTCTCTAGATGTTTGTGCACAATTAATTTTCTTTTCTCAAGTTCCATGATCTGTAATTTCGGGATGCGTCGATCAAACGAGAAAAACCAAACCTTTTCACCAATTTCTTCGTCAATAAAACATCAACAAATGTCTGTCAAACGTTTTTTGTTCCAACCACCAGGGGCGCGGTGGTGTATTAAACCGTGCGTCCAGATTTACTTTTAATCGAGCTTTAATTCCCTTGAAACCCGACTTCTTTGGAGATTATTAGTAGAATTCCATAGAATTTTAAGCAAGATACAGGGAAAACCCGAATTGCGCGGTGGGTGGTGCCGTCCATTCACCGTAGTTTCTCGGCTGTCCTCCATCCATCCTCCATACAGCTGAATTTCTGTAGGAGACAAATTTATGATTGACCCTTATCACATACAAAAAACAGCTGAATTGGATGGAGAACAGCGGGAGATTCCTGTATCTAGCTTAAAATTCTCTGGAATTATTTTTGGTAGCAGATAATTATCCCCTGTAAAATGCGAAGTGGCATCACAGGCCGGGCTTCTGGATTGCATCACCTATAACACAGTGCGAACATGCAAAATAATATTCGAAATGTCATTTTTAATTTAATTAAAATTTAACTCGACAATTGATTCACAGCTTAAATAAAGGAATCAAATAATGTAAATCATGTAGAACCTCGAAAAACCAATTGGCCGGTTTCAGCGAGAATTGCTCATTTGGCACATTTTTTTAAGCTGAACGAATCGTGACGAACTTTAAGCACTGAAAGAGGAGTACTTCCAAAACAAACTGCTGTCAAAACATTCCAGAACCAACCTCTAAGGCTGCTTCAATAAAATAAGCTGTACTTCCGGATTCTAACTGAACCACACTTTAGGATGATAAAACCTCCTGACAGTTTCATTAACTCGGATATCCTAACGCATGTTGTCGTCATAATGCACCAGCCCTGTGTCCAACCTCGTCGTGTTGGTCAATAAATTAAAAAAAAAAACATTGGAATTGTATGACACGGTATGCAACTAGGCTCTAGGGTGTAGTGTGTAATTGGTCCTACACACATTTCAACTTGCTATCTAATGATTGAACAACCTGACGATGCAACAATCTGGCACACAAGGCATTGCATTAGTCTGATTGTATTAAATGCAAAGTTGGTGCAACTTACCAACAAACTCAACAACCAATTTAAAAACTTTGATCTCGCTTTTCGTAAACCAAACTCAAAAAGATTGACTGACCATTCACCAGGTTGTGCCGTGTGTAGGCCCCATCTCTTTTGATCAAAAGCCTGCAAGTTTCACCCATTAAAGGTTCCCATCAGGAACAAACTTCCCAGACAACTTTCAACAACACAAAACAGTGCTTCTGATGGAAGATGAGTCATACGGCAAAAAAAACTCCATCGCCTGACTGGACTAACGATGAAAGCACGACGAAGAAGCGAAACAACCTTACTTATAAATTGTATATACCTACGACATTTTAATTTTAAATTTGTGATTTCTTTTCCTTTGACCGAAGGTGATGGCCGGTAGCACTTCCTCGGATCGGCCGTCATCGTCGATGTTTACCATTGCGTGTTGATTTGTGTCCATAAACCATGCATAAAAGTGGGTGGAAATTTTGTGACATTATAAAAACAAAGTGTAGCGGTGTATCTGCGATTAGCGGTTTTCATTGACACCCAGATGAACTTTGTAAAATGAAGGACGTATACGATACGTTGAGCCAATGACCGTGCATGATATTGCGGTTCACTGCTCAGTATCAAAATGTTGGTTTTTCGTCTTGTTCATGATAAGATAACAACCATTATTGGAAACGTTTACAGTCTATTGTTGTTCGTTCCCACATGAGTTTATCAGCTGTTTTGTTTGGTTTGTTTACGGTTTGGAGATAGCATACTCTAGCTAAACAGATTGTTTAATCCTAAGCATAATGATTTTATAAATTTAGTTTATGTAAATCATATTTGAAATCTGGGTTCTTCTCCCAATTCATTGGGTCATCCTGGATTTTTTGACCAATTGTATGATCATTTTGCAGGAAGGAGATTATTTACTGCCCCATGGAGATGTATTGTCGACTTTGTTTATTAATCCATCTAATCCGTTTTTGGTTCTTCATACAGCGGCTTGTTGAGGACAATTCGAGGCTTTTAAGCTTGATCAAGTCGAACAGTGAGGAAAGCCCACAGCTGTCGAACTAGTTTCCGTACTACAATGAGTGGCAGACCACTATCATGCACCTTATTTGAAATCTGGAAAGCAATAGTGTAGACTACTTTTTCGGTGATGTAGAAGTACCTATTTCTTTCTTCGAATATAACAAAATCCTCCGTTTGCCGTTTCAAATCAATAACTACGTCATTCAACGTCATTGAACATAAGTTACGTCCGTGTTATTCTCATTCTTATGTACAAACTATCCTATGTTACCTATTTTTACTGATTGCGTAGTTGCTGCTGACGAACAACATCGTGGATAGACGCTGAATCATAGTTGTTGGTTTTCCAGGGAAATTTAAAATAGGCAGCACGCTACCAATACAAATTGATGATGACAGCTTGGTGTAATGTTGTAACTTTTTGCATCAGCGAAATCATTTTTTGCTCAACCAATCTAAGGACATCCTAGTCAACATCTTCATTGATAACAGAATCCTTATCGTAGGCCTTCCCTATAACCTGGTATCCTTCCTCAGGACCCACCATAACCGTGACATCTACTGGGTCCGGGGCCGTGACCTACTTGGGCTGGTTTCCTTGTTCGAATCAACATCACCTCGTGCAAAGTGCGTAACAAGTTATTGCGTAGCAAAAATTGATTCCACGCACAAAAAAAAAAAACCCGTGCCAAAAAGTAAGTTGGATGGGAGTTGTTCGGAGTGTGCCCTCGGCAAGGGGGAGATGCGGTGTGTGGAACAGCCCGTGAACAGGCAGCATTCGACATCGACTTGAATACATATGCTCTCGTTGAATTATATACATGATTCGCTGTGCCTGTATCTAACTTTGGGTATCATCTGAAAGTGAGTGAACAGTGAGCTGGTGGTGTGTGGCTGGCAGCAGTAGAGGGCACTCGAGAGAAGGCCATACTTCACACTGCCATGTTTATAATGTAGTGAAAACGAACAGTTGAAAGAGAGAAGGTGTTCATAGATGTCGTCTGAGTGTGTGTGGTGATGATGATATCTGTTGTCCAGGGAAGTGAGAGAAGCAAGAAAATATATATCCGTCATCATTAGCATCATTCGAGCACTCTGTGGTTGCCACCAGCCACAATTTTCTAAAAATGGATTGTTTGTTTGAAGTTTTTCATTGAGTTTATTGACATAATTTCTATGACCCAAATCGAAAAATTCAATTAGAGCAAGGTAGGGCGAACGTTCGTTTTGAGGTTTTCGAAGCCCATGAAAAATAAAACTTTATGTGTTGGCACTTGTTTAAAAGGTTTTCAGAGCCAGGCTTTATATAAAATATCACGAAAATTGGTCATGTTTTCAAAGAATTATAGGCAAAAGTTTGTTCCTGGATGATAAATAATAACATTAGCACCAAATTTGGGGGCGTAAAACAAGTAAAATTCAATAGTGAAGGGGTAATTTTATTTCAAGGCATGATTGAGTTCATCTTGAAGATAATTTTAGGAGTATCAGATTTTTGTTAAGCAGCTGTTTTCTTTTGCTTTGACCTTGCTCCATGTCAAATTGCTGTCTACTTTATTTATTTTCTTGTTGAAGCTCCGCCGCGTTGAGCCTCTGGGTCTGCCTCAGCCATTTTTACAGAGCTACTTCTGTCATTATCATCGGATAAAAAAAAAACAATTAAAAAGAGATTTTCTTCAAAATCTTATCGATTTTTTTGTCACAACAACGTGACAGTGTTGTGAATTCATTTATTGATATTATTTTTACTTGTACCACGGAAATTAAAAAAAATATATATATATTCACTCTACCGATTTGGGCCAGTAATTCAATCTAGCAGGAAAAAATAATAACGCTTTGATATTGCATCCAATTGACTTGACGTCTCCAGTGAAGTTGCTTGAATTAATTAGGAATACAATTTGGTGGATAAAATTAGTAAAAGATTTGGCCGCAAAGATGGTGCAGCGATACTAACTTTTTTATTTGACAAGATAGAGGTTGTAGAACGTAAAATTGTATGAAAAGTTGCCGACGACATAAAAGCTGTATATCTTCAAACATCTCAGATATATGATGATGATGATGATTTTCCCACCTCTTACCCCTACAAAGGTTTGAGCTGGACGATTTATCTTTAAGATAAATAAATATGACATTTTAACCAGGTTAGCAAACAAAATCGAACTGGTTTCAGTTACAGATATAAATTCCCTCTAGAGTTTACAGTTGCATCACAGCGATATAAATGTGGAAAAGCTCAGGCGTCCACCTCTTAGTTCGCATGTTTGTCCACCTAAAATATTCATAAGTATAACAAGCTAATGAACAATCAACAAAGCATCCTATTACACTAGCAACCCCGCAGTCTGATGCTATCATAATTTTCAGCAATGTCAGGAATGCTCACGAACCCCCAACATTTGCCAGAAAACTAACTCAAGGTATCTTCCAAATAAGCTTCAAAATTGCATTTTTTTTTTTATCAAATGTTAAATTCAGTCCTCTATATCCGTAAAACGCGCGCAAAGCTCCAAGTTTTGTAGACTACTTTTTTGTAATTAATCTATTAAATCAAATATTAAAAATCCATTACCACAATCGTGGCGAACAGAAATAGTTTTTGCAGTGCTACAATAATTATTAAAAAAGTATTTATGACAGCTATGCATATAAAATAATCCGTAATCGTAAATTCATAAAAAAAACTTCGTCAATTCATAAAAAAAAATCACTGGATAACTGTTCAAAAGACAGTTTTAACGAGTAAAATGTAGTGTCTTTTAAACTCTGTAAGTGTTGCTGAACGTTTGATATGTCTAGGCATCGAATTGAAAACATACATTCCTTTAAAATATAATGAATTTTGTGAAGCATAAGTCAAGAAATATACGATTTAATATTATATTTTGAACAATCGTTCAAAAGAATACTTTGATCATTTTCCTCGTACTGATTAATCCAATCATTCCCAGATCAATGTTATTATTTTTAGAGTACCAAAAAATATATATCACATGAAATTTTATAAAAAAATACATAATTTTCTGAATGATTTTTTTTTTTAAAAGAATGCGCAAGTGAACGCAAAATGTCACCAATTCCTCAAAATATCTCAGAGGTATATTGAGATATATTTGATATGTTTGGATTTGAATCAAAATATATTGAACAAATGCAGCTTATATTATTCGTCGTAATCGTCCATTTTCCGAGCAGGAAACATATTTTTTTCCTTGATTTGGTTTCCGTCGATTTTGCTACCGACGCCAGGAAGATAGCTACCACA
Source organism: Ochlerotatus camptorhynchus (assembly GCF_037179485.1). Lineage (NCBI taxonomy): Eukaryota > Metazoa > Arthropoda > Insecta > Diptera > Culicidae > Ochlerotatus > Ochlerotatus camptorhynchus. The sequence continues at coordinate 1,843,984 of NW_027040855.1, read as the reverse complement.
CCTGGACCCTACCTATCGACCCATCAACTCATAGACCGGGGACCAACGGCTTTACTTCCCTAGGTTATTGGAAGGCGTGATCAGAGATTTTATACTTCAGAAAGTCTAGGCGGCGCCGACTGGAATTAAACCCAGGCCTTTTGGGGTGAGAGATAATCACGTTTACCACTACATCACACTGATTTAACCAAAGCACCAATACAACTGAATATTTTCATTCATTGTTCTCAAAACAAAAGAAGCGCTTCTAGCAAATCCATTTTTCTGCGTTCATTCGTAGAACGAAAAAAAAATCTAGATAGAACAATGGCCTTTCACTGCGTTAAGACGGAATTGAAACTCGTAGAACAAATTTTTAATCAAGAAACAGTGTTAGATTTCTATTTGTGACTCTTTAACGGTATGTAAAGAAAGATAAATAAATGTTCTAAAGTAGAATCACTCCATTTTGGGTTAAAGTTCCTTTCGAAAAAGAGAGTTTTTTTCCTCTGTTCGGGACCTAACACCACTGCGACCAGTTATTTGATCTATTGTAGTATATCCCGTGTCCTTATGTCGTATTACTCCATCACTATTGAGAAATGATGAAGTATACGATTTTTTTTACAGTTGTCATTCTTGCATTTATTGCAAGGATCCGACTCTAATTGAAAGGTCCCACTCTTTACACCCACCAAAGACGCGCGACTTTGTCAGTCAAAATTGGATTTCTTAGCAATAAAATTAAGGCATGACACCGATAATGACCATGCATCAAAATCCTAGTCTTAACCTCTTCAAACTAGGGAACAACGAATAGAAGATTAGGAATCACATAGATGAAGACTAACTAACTCATTTTTCCTTGTATCAAGATCATCCTCGGTGGACAAAGCCGAGTCTTGTCACTATCAACAAGGCATACATTTTGGAATAATTATGTTTCTATATTGTTTTGCTGTATCTTTATTCATACTAGGTGGAAATTAACCAAACTTTGCATAGCTTCTCTTTGAAGCGTATTGTTTCCATCCTGTAAATTACGTTATTGTCTGTTTCGATGCGGCTAAGATGGAAGTGAGTCAAGTAAAGATGCATGAAAAAATGGAAAATTCGGAGCTGTCCCATCGTGCTTTAGGAAAAATACTGCATATCAATTATTCAATCGTATCAAGAGTTATAAACAGATTCAAGGACCGGTTGACATTGGATCACAAGAACGGAGCAGGAAGAAACCCGTGAGCAGCATGTAGGAAGACGGAGGGAAAGGTGAAGGGTAATTTTACCCGAAAATCCAACATTTCAATACGGGATGTTGCCAAAAAGGTCGGTGTTTCGCAAAGTTACGTGCAGAAGGTCAAGGCAAGAGCTGGATTACATGCATTCAAAGTTCAAAACTTCCCAAACCGCGATGAACGCCAGGAAAATGTTGCCAAAAGCCGCGCAAGAAAGCTCTACATGGAAATGTTGACCAAATACAATTGCTGTGTGATGGATGATGGAACATACGTCAAAGCTGACTTCCCACAAATACCAGGACAGGATTTTACACCGGAAAAGATAAGTTCCAAGTAGATGATCGTTTCAAGAAATAGAAAATGTCGAAATTTGCATCAAAATACCTTGTTTGGCAGGCCTGTGGAAAAAGAAATTAAATATTCGTCACAAAGGGAACCATCAATGGTGAAATTTACAAAAATTAAAACGTCTGCTACCATTTTTGAGACAGCACAGTGAAAAACTATTGTTTTGGCCGGACTTAGCTTCATGTCACTATTTTAAAAGCGTGCTGGAATGGTATGAGGCTAATTCGGTGCATTTTGTCCTTAAGGACATGAATCCACCGAACTGTCCAGAATACGCCCAATCGAAAACTATTGGGCCATGATGAGGTGGGAACTCATAAAGACCAAGGAGGAAGTAAAGGAGACAAATGACATGCAGAGGAAAAGATACCGGATACGACTGTACAAGCTTTTATGGATGGCGTGAAGCAAAAGTGAACCAAACAACCCCCAACAATTGATCCAAAATATGTATACTGAGCGAAATACATGTACACGGGAACAAATCCAATCACCAAAACGAGAAAAATTACTCATGATTTCATGAACATAGCGTGTTTTCATGTTATGAAAATACACCATGAATAATATTCATGATATCATAAGCTATTTTTGCGTAACGCAGTCAAGATTCCAGAAATCATAAATCATCCGAGTTAAAACCATGAACTAAATTCATGAATTTAACTATCAGCTTTCAACCAAAACATGTAAAACAACATAAAATAAAGCGTCAGACTGGATTCGAACCAAGAACATTGGGATCATTAAACCCATGCTTTAACCACTAGACTATCAGTACTTGTATAAGGAGGAAGGCAAAAGGCGTATAACAGCTACCTATAGAGTGCATTTTATGAAAACGGTTTGCCAGGTACGTGTAACGCTTGTAGCGGTCATGATTCGGCTGAATTATGAAATCATGAATTTCCATCATAAAATTGTCGATAATTGTTATGATTTCATGGCATGGAACGTTCTTTGATTTCATGATTTTTTATTCATGAAAATGGAATCAGATTTCTTCCCGTGTATAGAATCACCCTACAAATTTGGTTTTTATCTGAAAAATACGTGAAATTTGAGAGCAAATTAAATTGCAATAATTTTGTGTTCGCCCTTTACTACGACGAGGAATTTGAGTTATTGTAGTATATCCCGTGTCCTTACAGCATATCGTGTAATTCTATGAAAAAATGATGAAGTATTCGGTTTTGATACAGTAGTCATTCTTGTTTTCATCGCAAAAAACGGATTGTAATAAAAAAAAGTCCCGCTGTTTATACCCTTCGAAGAGTTAGAGCACCCTCCAAAGGTGCGCTCTTTTGACATTCAAAATCAGTTCAGGAAATTTAATGTTTACTTATTAACTTTTTATATAACTATTTTTTATCCAAATAATGTTCTAGACAAATTTAAAAATAAATAAAACTACATGTTTTTTTCTCAAGACAGTATGTGGTTATGTGTATTCCTTGCAAAGTTATAGCACTATTTAACTTTATTTTACCCTATTTTTGACTGCATATAGGGGAGAAGGTGGCAAATATGGACACAATGTCAACTACTATTTTTAAATCTTAGACTATGCACTACAAATTAGTGAAGGTTTAGTTAACGCCAGTTCATAAATAAATGAATAGGATCACGTTGAATGTCCGCGTGTTATGTCATTTTCTGGCTTGGCGCAGGTGAATAAATTGACCTGCTTAATGCTTAAATTAGGTCTAACGCGAATTCAACTAAAATTTAAATCCTGGTTTTTACCGTTCTTTGTGTTTGTTTTCTTTGGTCGCGGCTCTTTTTGTTTTTTGCTGCTGTATTTTTTTGTAGAATTTTAGCTACAATTACTACAATTATACAAAAGAAAATGTGTGCCTGTGTTTTGAATGAACCTTCTAATGATAATCCAGAAGATTGTGAACAATAGCTGCTGTATAAGAAGCATCTATGAACAAATTAAAGAGGACGATGGCGACTTCAATACCTTGGGACAAAATCCATCAAAGCAAAATTTGGTAAGATCTGTTTACTCTGATTATTTCATAATTCATTACTTATTTTACATACTTACGTTGGGGATTGGGCGGGCACCCAATTGAAGCGATTTGGATGGGAAGAGTGAAATTTTCAACTCCTTGTTGTTAATATTTCAGGGATAAATCGTTTTCTATAAACGAAAGCCATAATTTTGTATGCTCGTCAGAATTCCGAAATGGCAGTGGACATCGATTCTCAGCCATCCCATTCATCTAAACAGAAGAAAATCGCGTAAAATGTATCAAAGAAAAAGAATTGTCTGTATAACAAATAAATATTAGAGGTTTTGTTTACCACCGCAGCATAAATTAAAAATACGCAAGTAACCACCGGTTCCCGATAAGGGCAAGTTTTTCTAATAATAGGCTGATATATAGCTTTAAATGTTTATCAGCATTATATTGCACTTTTTGCATTAGTGGGCTTCATGGTTCTTGTGTAGTTACATTCTGTCCTTTAAATGTGAATTAAACAAAATGTAGCTCAATGAATTTGATGACTAAAAGCTATTCCTTAATCGAAATATTAAAATATGAAATCACGTACAAATCTATCAATTCCAACTGGCAGCACTTTCGGCTACCCATATTGCTATGCCAATACCATCAGCAACAGCTTGTGTGCGCATATTTACAGCTCACAGTCTTCGTTGAAAACACTCAGCTGTGAATGTATTGCGCGATGCCTTTACATAAATTACGAAATCGAAACATATCGTTCGCGTGTACCCTGTCTACATCCTACCACCCATCATCGCCGTTGAGTTGCGGTGGTATTGGTGACAACTTGGACCAGCTGATCGGGATGCGAACACTAGCGCAGTCCATAATCAAAACATCGCGCATAGAACCTGGCCCACTGGTGCTGCTGATTGCTGGCTGTATGATGATGCGAAATGGTGAATGTAAACAAAGAAAGAAATAAATAAGCATGCGCGCTGGCAGAAAATAAACGAAGGGAGAGAGCGGGAGCATAGCGAGGGTAGATTTTCCCTGTGTGCGTTTCGTACCTACTCGGTGAGGAAACCATATGCTGAAGGTGCCTATCTTTTACCGCTCAAGGGGAAGGGTGGTTGGTTGGATGAAAAACTGCGATGGCAAGGCGAGTGGATCGAGCAAGTTCAACTGATGGGGTTGTTTCGCTGTACATATATCGATCCGAACCTTGAACGGTTGGCTTATTTCAACAGGTGTGAGTAATATGTGTGGCTGTGTATATGGTTCCTGTTTTTCCATTGATCTTTCGTAGATCATCATTCTAATAACTTCAGATCGGATTGTCTTCCTGCACTTGATGTAGACGGGAAAGAAAGAAAGATGACCTACGCATCCTAATGAATATAGCAACTATTGTATTACGTTCTAAACGAGTTTGGAGATACGCTGGTTTGAGAAATATGAGTTCATGACTTGACTAGTTGTTCATATGTTTTGTTATAAATTTAAGCAATAATGTTCAGCACCAGCCGCACGAGTGACAAGATCACATTGTTATTACCCGTTTACTGTTTTGCACGATTTCACGCGTACCTACCTACCGACGTACCATACGAATTGAGTGGATCGATGATGTTGGTCGTCGTATTCGCAACGTGTTTCCACCTCTCCAAAACAGCGGCTTGAAATGAGTAACTTTATGATTTCAGTCGTTGAGAAAAAAAAAATAGTGCTGGGAGTTTTGCACACAAAGAACGAAACTTGACGATGATAGCTTAAGGTATTGCTACGATTATTATTACAAACAAACAAGATCATAAAACGGACAGTTTTATTCGGGAGCCGATCGAGTCTTTGTTTCGAGTAGTTCAGCACCCAGCATCACTTTGAATTAGGGAGAAACAAGATGGATGAAGTTGAACGGTGAAGAGTTCTCGCTATGAATATATTATATACTGTTCATTCTGCTGATTTGTTCGAATTAACTGACGTTGACGGCGACTCTGTAACTCTTTACTCCTATGGTAAAATCCCATAAGCAAACGTCAATCTGTGTGTGAAACATAGCGGACTCCGTACTATCCTTTCTCTCCACTTAGAATTCCTGTAATAAATTGTCAATTTTTTTTAGAAGAGACGATTTTTCGACGGTGCCGTCAACGCCAATTATCGAGAGCAAGATAGAAAAAGGAGAATCGTACTGATGTTTGGCGTAGCGTTTCTGTTGGGTTTTCTTCCGCTGGACAAAGCACCATCCTATTTTACGCGACGTAGTAGGAGGTTGTTTGTTTTGTATAATTTTCGGAAACGTTGTTTACGCTAAATAAGTGTTTTGGAATATTCTGAAATTCAAACGCTTATAAAGGTGGCCTCACTACTGGTGGCACGGGCGTAGCCAGGTGGAAGCAGGGATGGGCGAGTGTCCCCCGTTAATGTAGAAACCGAATAAATTTTCGGAATCTAGTGAATATTAATAAATTAAACAGCACTGCCGCTCATGGCAAGTCCGTCCCATAGCACAAATCAGCAAGCCGAGAAAAACGTATTTCAATATTGTACCGCACCATACCTTCTTATGTAATAGGACAACCCTTTTTGGTGTTTTTTGTAACTTTTCCAGAAGAAATTTGGTGAGTTCATCCGGTATTATGAAAATATGGGGGATTTGATACCATTTCCATTGAAAAAATCAGTTTTGACAAAAACGCAAATTGGACCGACTTGCGGTGAGGCGTAATTTTGATATTTTTTTATATCCAAATCTCAGAATTTTGATGTTTGAGATCTCGGCAGTTTAAGTTTTTCTGAGTAACAAAATCATGCCATTTTTTCAAAGATCAGGAACGCTACTGCGCTGAATAAGTCATTAGGCCGAATTTCGGAAAGTGAGGCTGGGAAATTGTTTAAGAAATCTGGAACTTGAAAAATGAGACCCACGGATAAATTTTTGGCAAAACTTCAATATGCTGCGACTTACGGAAATTTTCAAACGTGTTGTTATTTTATCCTCTGTATATGTTTCTTACAACTAAGGTAATGGAAGTTCTTAAAATGAAGTGTAGCGTACAAGTTAATTTTTCAAGAATGAATATTTTCGTTTAAAATCTTCACGAGATGATTTTCTAGCCGCAGTACATTTGGGGTAACAAACATTGATCGAGATTTAGTGAACACACAACCTAGAAACTCTGTTCATGCGTCAAAAATTGACATATTCTGTAACTTCCTATGGAAATCAGCATTGTATTTTGCATTTCTAATTGGACTTTTCAAAAGTGTGGAATCGTTAATAAAAGTGCGCTTTAACTTGGTGCCTTCTGCACAATTTTTCGTTATGATCCAAGGAAAATGTGCGCCGAAGACACCAATACGATGTAATTGAAAAGTGCACTTTTATTAGCGTTTCCGCACGTTTCGTCGTACTTATAATGTGTGTGTAATTGAAAAGCGCACTTTTATTAGCGTTTCCGCACGTTTCGTCGTACTTATAATGTGTGCGATTCGGTTTCCGGTTGGATGTAGGCTTTATATTTTTTATATTATGAATATTTTTTAGAGATTTCAGACTTTTTGGAATTTTGAACTTGGAAAACAACAATTCAAATTTGTAAGACTTTGGAACAAAGGCAAATATTCAAGACCACTGATTTAAAACAAATAAGGTACTAGAGAGGAGGAGGTCTAACATTGTTCAAAAATATACTTCGTAATCTATGGATGTTCCCTGACGTAATTTAGTTTAATTGTAATTGTGTTATTTAAGGGCATTGAGGTAAATGCATATTCGTAATCTGCATTCAAAATTGGAACCGATATCCAAAATTTCATCAACTATTTTAAATACCAGCGATTACATTAGCAAAAATGACCATCTTAGCGCCCTTCTGTGGGGCTTTGTATGAAAGCGGACTGCCAGATTGTTAGTTTGAATAATCGCGATGAATGTCTATGGGTTAAAAAATGGGTTTGGAAAAATACCGTTGTGCTCAGAATACGAATCTCTTTCAGATTATGTATTACAACTGTATTAAAGCAGTAGTTTTTTTTCTGGTTTGTTTTTTCCGTCGATCTTGTTTTCCGTGCTGAGCACCAATGCTACCGACGTGCCAGGAAGGCAGCTCCCACACATGGACCCTACCTATCGACCCATCAACTCATGAACCGGGGACCAACGGCTTTACTTCCCATCCGAAGGAAGGCGTGATCAGAGATGTTATGCCTCAGAACATCCCGGCGGCGCCGACTGGGATTGAACCCAGGCCTGCTGGAGTGAGAGGTAATCACGCTTACCACTACACCACCGGTGCCGTTAAAGCAGTAGTTAAACAAATTAATTTAATTATGTCGGAGTGAGAGATCATTGCGTGCCGCTAGAATTCTTAATTCTAATAAACGAGCACCATATATGACTGATATCAGAAATAGTGAAAGGATTTCACATTTTCACCGGTTACGTTTAAACTTTATAAAATGTATGAAAAATACGGTTAGAACGAAAACGAGAATATGGGTGATAGTTGGGATAATATTCCGAATAGGTTATTAGGCACTTCCTATCATTATTTTATATGCTGGAAAGAATATTTAAGAGAATTTTAATTGAATTCTAAGAATAACATTAAGTTATATGGTCAATGCTGCTACTAGACCTTTGCATATTGACGGCTGTTACGAGAAGTACAGGGGGTAAATTATAACTGGTTTCCGTTTGGAAAGTGTTACGACCAGGGCTCTACATTTTCGAAGCTCTAAAATGAACTCGTGTTTTGTTTCTCTCATACATACGTGTTCGACGCTTCATTTCTATAACGCCTAGCTAGACTATAGGGAGCTGCACGCTGACGTCACGAATGAATGCAATGAACTCCCGTTCATCGGTTTGACAGACAGCAGTGGTTTGTTTACCTTTATCTGTTAGTCGATTCAAGTGGATGCAAGTTTTAAAATTTTAATAACTAGGGTAGAGAACTACTTCAGCCTAATCGCCCATTTTGGGCCTATCGAGCAGAAAACTTCAAATAAATTCATGATTTCAGAGTTAACAAGTCAATTATGCGTTTGGTACGATACTTTAGTTAATAAGCTACCGAACGAAGTCAATGAGAACGCGTGATATGAAGGTTTGCACCCATTATTTTCAAAAACAAAAGAAGCGTTCCGACCTAATCATGTTTTATCTTCATCCGATAGGCCGAAGTGAATTTATTGGCGTTTCAGTGATGTTTCAATGCGTTAGGCTGAATTTAAAATCCGTAGGCCGAATTCGGCGTCAAGAAGCAGTGTTTCTCTTTATCAAATCTTACGTTACATACGGAAAGGTAAATAAATTTGGAAGCCATCAGTCAAAATAACATTCCGTTTGGTGCAAAACTGCGCTAGATTAGGATAGACTAAGTGCGGGTTGTGCTTAATAGGCCGGAAATGGGGTATTTAACCCTATAAGATGTGTCATTCAACGATGTTCTTTTAGAAAATCTTCCTTCCTAAAAAATCTAAAAAAAAATAATTTTCAAAACATTTCAAAATTATATTCTAAGTTCATGTAAACAAACCACTGCCAGGTGTCATAAAAGTGAGGTTTACTCAACGCTGCAGCTCCCTATTAGCAAGAAACGAAAATAAAAAAAAGTAGGACGTTTAGAAGGAAAGGCTGGCTGTGGAACTTCTCGTCGTTGCTTTGCTCATCGCTTTCAATGTAACTAACGTCGATTTTCTAGTTAAACGAAACCTCATTATGGCTTTCAATCCCATTTCACGAACACTCTATCACCGCTCTTTCGATTTGTTTAAAATGCGTTATGTCCCGTTTTCGATCATTTTTTTTTTTAGATAAATATATGGATGGAAGATAAATTAAAAATACTACGTGTAATCTTCAAGTGTTTTCACGTGAGAAATGCTTTAAATTAATGTGTTATTTCATTTTCCGTCATATACGTCAGGAAACCTCTGTTGATGTGTTTCATGAAAGAGAAAATTATCAAAGTCGAGCGCTCTTTCGCTCATCCGTTTCACCGAAGCTTGAAAGGAAGACCAATGGAGCGACGGGAGAAAGAGAGACAAGCGATTGAACAATTGTTTATGCACGCCAACTGAGGTTCTAGAATGCTGCAAAGCTGTTCGACTTTAACAGAAAAAGAAAGCCAGCAGTCTCTTCGTCGCATCGATTTGCTCGATTGAAGTTGATATTGTGACGCCCTGGTTGCGACTGACTTACGATTAAATTTAAGGTCAATGAGAAAAATAACCGCACGATAGTCACAATGTCATTTCGATGCTGCATTAGTTTAGCACAGTATTAAACAATAAAAGAATATCACTCTCATAGAACGTTATTGAATATTTTTGGAATCGTTCCGCTGGTTCCGGAGTTATGGACGGTACTTTTTTTTCCTTTATCAACGAGACTTTCAGCCTTAGGCTGGTTCATCTCTACCTTATGGACGGTACATATTCCGGCGAGTAAGGGTACACAGCAAAAAAATTATTTTTGATATCACATCAACGTGGATTAATAAGAGTCATGACGAGTAACCAGCACTATGACGGCCACACCCGGACATGCTCCGGGTATCCCCAGCGAAGCAGTAAACCCCCTTTAAATCAAATTCCATCATGTGACACATTAAATCACATGAGAATTCAATACCGTAACCATTGGCGGCCATATTGACGGTCGTAAGAGCTATATTGGCCACATGCGGACATGTTCCGGATACCCTAGTGGGAAGTGGACAGAATCTGTCTTGAGTCAAATCTCACGATGTGATATGCTGTCTAACATTCTTAATTCTATAGAAGCAAGTCTAAGAACATAGCTGTGACATTTTTTTTTTGTAGTTTATTGAAATCATATTTTTTTCTCAATGGGACTGACTTGCGGTTACTTTTCGCTGTGGGAAAATTTGATTTTGAATTGAATAATTGATCAAAAATTCAAAATTGACCAAAATACAGATGGGACTGACTTGCGGTTACCGGCAGCTAAGTAATATAAAACCAACGCTCTTCTGCTCAGTAAGGAAAACACGGTTGCCATAAGACCACCGAGCCCCTTACATCTGGATGGAGGAAATAGAAAATTCGCTTCAATATTTAGATATTGAGGACTGTGTTTACAGTATAAGACAGTAAATAATGCGAAAATACAATATATATTTTTTTCAATTATTTTCATCAATAATTCATCTATGCGTTTATTCACATATCTCAAACTGTATTACTCCAAATGTCCACCACTTTTATCAATAACCTGATACCTGCAGATGGGCCGGAATCTGGAGCACACCTTCCGAACGTAGTCTTCCGACATCGATTTCCATGCTTTTCATGGCTGAACATTTGCCCGTATTGAATATTCGAGTAGATTAAGGTCGGGGCTGCTGGGCGGTCACAAATTGTTCGGCAATATGCAAATTTTCTTCGCTTTGACATATGGCATGGTGCTCCGTCTTGTTGAAAAACGTACTCTGCTTTGGAAAAGTTGGCTTTAACCCATGGCATCACGTTTTTTTTTTTTTCAAAATATCAATGTAAACCTTGGTATTTACTTTCAATCTAGCTTCAACAAACACTGGTGGCATCTTTGCAACTAAACATCATCACTCCAGCAGGATTTTTCGTCTGGAACATGAATCTTCGGTATATGATATAAGTAAACTGTTCAGTATGAGAATTTGATACGGGATCATTTTGTGAACATTTTTTCGCCAGAAAACAAACTTATCTGGGTCTTTTCCTTCTTATGTATAGAAACCAAACGCTTTGAGTGCTCCAGTCTAAGTTCCCAAACCCGCTCCGTGATTATATTCTCTATGATGATTCTTCGTAAAGATCTTTCAGAAATATTAGTCTATTTGCGAAGACATCTCAAGACATATCAAGAAGACTGGCAACTTTGCCATAATCCAAGCGACGGATACAATTGCGCTGCGTTTCAGTAAAGGTGGAAACAACGCATAGAAAAATGAGCAAATACACAAACCTTTCTTCTGAGGATGTAATCTTTGCTATCATATTTGTTCGAAGCATTTACTTTTGAGCGGCAGATGACGCGATTGTACGATTGTCTCATAGCGTTCGGTTGAGAAAATCGAAGAGTTGCCAGTCTTTTTGATTTTTTGTCTTCGCTATTGGCCAATTTTCTTATGGACCGTATCGGATTACGGCGAATCTTAGATTGCATGGATTTCACCACTTTTTCAGTACGCGACCACTTGCTGGCTTTCTTAGTTTCGGTCCATCCTGCAGGGAACTGACATGGAAAATTATTTACATTCATTTACATTCATTTGCCTCTAACTTTTTTCATTGATAGAATTTCGCAATAATGATATATGAAGCTTTTGTAGATTTTATGATTAACCACAACTTTTGTCAATAATTCAAATCTGTGTGAATTATGTGTGATGAACCAGAGCGAACAGTTCCCACCATTGTTTTTAAGTGAATGTAAATTACATTCACTGAAAAACAATAACAAGTGCCCGCTGTCGTTCGTCATGCATACAGGATAAAGATTTGTGATATTAACAAGAGATATAGTTAATCATAAAACCTACAAAAGCTTCGTACATCATTTTACGGAATTCTGTTGTTGAAAAAAATTAGAGGCAAATGAATGTAAATGAATGCACGAAATGAATGTAAATGATTGTCCATGCCTGATCCTACCACCTTTCGGTGACTTTTGAGCAAACAGCAAACTGGTAACTATTTCCTTGGTGTGTATTTTCTTCCGAAAAATACAAATATACAAATGATTTATTTACTTGACGTTTCGGAACAGCTGTACCAGATACACTGGGTAAATAAGTTGCCAATTTTCTCCCAATACAATACTCAAACTATTGTTTCAATGTTTTCGCATTATATGCATTATGTACTTACAATTAGAAACAAAATATTACTCTACAGACATATTTTTAATTATTCCTAAAGCATCCGGATTTTAGATCCTAGTGTAAATCCATGACTAGTACCTAAACAAAGCCCTCGTCAAATTTCAAATAAATGACACCACCTGCATGGGTGCATCGATTCTACCTACCTCAATGTTTATCGAAACCGGAGCTGGGAGCAATTCAAGGTTATTTCACTTTCCATGTGCATTTATTACATGGCCATGATGATGGCAGAGATGTCCAGCCAACTCACGCAACATGTGCTATGTTTGAATATCTGCACGTCATCGACGAGCAATTTCCTTGTGCAAAGTTTCTATTTTAGTAGGTCAATTGACTTGCTGCGCTTGACTTAACGGCTTTGGAATCACTTTCTGACAGCTCTCATACATCGTGAAGCCAGAGCCTTCTAAAGCAAAACAATACGCGTGCCCGCGCGCGGTCCGGTGGGAAATAAAAGGAAAATTCCAAATAAAGTTACAAATACTTGAATGCTAACCATTTGTATACGTCTTTTCATACATGACGAACTGCTTGTGCGCATACGGAATAATTCAATAGCAAATATACAGCTAGACGCGTCTTGCTATAGGGGCAACACAATCACACAATCAGATGGTGGCAACGGTGCAATGTTCAAATTGTGAATTGATTTTGCAGCTATATTCCGTTTTTATAATCCTCTCGTTATCAAAAATGCTAAGCACTAAGGAATCTTCTGATCATAAATTGTGTATTTCATTTTAAACCCATAAACACTTGCCCCAGTGAGATATAACACATTTACCCTTCGATTCGATGATACCTGACCACATCCGTATAGTTCACGTTATATCTACGTCAATGGCGTTCCGGCTCAAAGAAGAAACCGTGCTCTAAAGTGGTAAATTGAAATTAATATGGATCACGTGGAAACTTTTTGCCCCCGTCATTCCGCGCAATCAGCAGCGGCATTATAGCGTTCGAATGCGTGCCTACCGCACGCTATAATTTATTTAGTAAATTGTTTGCCTTCCCAAGCCTCTGAAGTCATTTGTAATAGCCAGTGCAATACGATTTTCACGTAAGATAATGCTCTGTTTCAGGTGAATATGATCGGAAAAACTATTCCTCCCGTAATGGGTGACTTGTCCATTATCTTTCCACCGCTTTGTTTGTTTCCATTTGGTGTTTTTGTTCTTTTTTTTTCATCACTATTATAGTAGAGTACCACTTCGAGGAAACTTAACACTCAGAAGTATTAACCCTCTACTGCCCAAGCCCATCTTTTGGCGGGGTGAATTTAAACAGCTGGGATCACAAACAAACGAATTGATTAACGAATGTTGTGCCAATGGTACACTATTTATTTGACATTAACATAAACATTTGGAATAAATTCTGTATTAGGTTGTGTTAAAAATATATTGCCTATGATTTTCTGAAAATTTTGCTGTACAACTGCTATTAACTTCATATTTAAAATTCCATCGTAATAACCTTCAAACTTAACAGAAAAGCTACATAATTGTTTTTTTTTAATGCCTGGAGCTCTTTCGCAAGAAAGCATGCAGATTTAAGAAAAATGGGCAGTAGAGGGTTAATTTTGACATTTTCCCTGTGAGCCGTTCTAGGTGTGCACCGCATTATATGCATGCTATCATTTTTCCGTGACGTCGATGAGCTCTGCTCGCTGACTCGTTACATCAGCAGCGAGGGTTTTTACTTTTACGGCCAACGTCGAGGTGGGACCAAGAATAGCAAAACTCGGGAGGAAAATATGCGCATGCAGTATAAATACTACAGATCACTCGGTTGGTGCATGTCTGCCTACACGGCTGAGCTACATGTAATTGAGCTGACTGACGACGGTGAGTGTGTAACCAAGCAATCATTTACTGTACGCTATGTACGTACATTACCTACTGTTTACTTGTTATCAGCTGGGTATCGGAGTCGGAATGCCTTTGTTGCACGAATGCAACTGGAACTATATTTCGTAATATGTCTATGACACCGTACAAGGACAATAGCTACTTCCTAGGTGAAATGGAAGTTGTTTGATATTGATGAGTGGTAATGTAATAACTGGTTGTAATATTGAAGCTTTGTCTTTGTGCTTGTATGTTTTAGACGGTGGTTGTGTGAAAAGTGTGACTGCCTCGCAAAGCAGTGGGTCTAGGTCTAGAGTTTCAATTCCAGCTAATCGTTGGTTTAACCACGTAATCAGGGAACAAAAAAGGTCTTTATTTTTAGAGTTGGTTGGAAATGCTATCTACCATGAAGCTTTAGTGTGATAATTTATTAGCTAGAGAAAGGTCTGAAGAGGGTAGGTTGATAGTTCCGCTAGAGTACGGCAGTATGGAAATTGAATCGAAGTTGAAAATGAGCGAAGGGCCATTAATGCGACAATACTAGTCAAACGCACACTAGTTTTTACCTAACTCATTCATGAATGGCATTACAAAATGACATGCGACATACGAACTAAATAATAATGGGTGATCATTAACGGCAAGCAACAAAGATGAAATTGTTTGTAAGTTTGTTTGAAACTAATGCAGTTGATAACATAGCTTGACCGTAACAGTGGGATGACAACACAAATTTCCCCATGGATTTACATATAAGGCTACGGGATGTAATGTCTGCCAGCTCCTCACCTTGGCCTATCAAGCAAATAACTAATTAATTCAGCAAAAATACACAATAGTAATAATAAACTAATTCCGCATCTGCTGGGAATTTTTAATACATAAATAAATTGCCTATTTTTGGGACAAATTTAGAACATTTATTGCTCTTTTTCAAAGAAATAGTTTAGTGAAATTTTCATATTTTCCGATTTCTGCCGTATTATTAAACTAACGAAAATCTACATTGCGGTGGTCATAGCGTAGGTCACTCACTCACGTAGTCTTTTCAAATATTCAATTCTAAATAGTCAAATAATGACAAATAATACCAATATCCTAACAAACAAATTCAGTATGGAAATTATAACTATTTTGAAGCAATAAGCTTTAAGAAATATTATAAACAATCTGTTTCCATGTACTAACTCGTGCACCGTTGTTGGGCTATTTAGCGGAATGGGATCCGATTTTTTTTAAATACGTTCGACTACAGTAGTCGCTGAGGAAAATCCTGAATGATGGAATGCAAAGTTCTTCCATTTTGAATGCCGTTGAAATCTGGTAATGCTAGAATTCAAGGAAGGGAATTGCAAAGATATTCGATATCCCCCTTTTTTTACATCGCAATTATGATCATTAATAATTTTTGTTGTGAAACCATGATTGTGATTGCAAACTAAAAGCTAATTAATATAACTAAAGTCTGGATAAACTACATGTGCTCTTACTATTGCCCTTCTACTTCTAACTACGTAACTACTAAGGTATGAGAAACAGCCTTTGCTTAACGTGTAAAAATACTTGGGAAAATGAAATTTTGAAAGTGAACCAGATCTATTAAATGATGTTGGTGCATATGATAAGATTTAGAAACATCTTCTAAATAAAGTTGATGTATTTCGAAAGTTTGTTGAATATTAAAACGAGTTTTTATTCAGAACAAGACCTATTATAAAAATGTTTAAAACCAGAATATAGTACTACTAGGTTAGAGATTTTAGTCTAGCGTTAAGTTATTTAGAAGAACTACCTGAAGTGACGAACCAGCCACTGGCTGAAAGTCACTCTAATAAAAAAAAAGAAGGAGAACTACAATAATGACTTTGGACAGAGTCGATGCTTGGTAGAAAATTCTTTTCCGTGCTCAGTTGGAGCAACCTTGAATATCATCTACATAAATAAAATTTCTTCAACATCAACCCAGTGACTACCCAAGCAACCCCAATTCATAGAATTATGTTGAATCAAACAATAGTCACACAAAGGATATATAAACAGTTATAGAACATGTGTGTTGCTTGGGTATGTGCATCTGTTCCGTTATCGAGAAGCTAACTCGCTTGCAGCATCGACACACACCTTGCAAGTTAGGTCTATACATAGCCGTCGTGATGCAAAGAGAAAATTTACGATGAGAATCTGTCAATGTTACTTAGGATCTAATGCTATGTTCGGCTTGCTATCACTTGACTTGACAGTTCGTTTTATGTTTGGTCGTGAGATGATCCATTCTCGCTTAACTTTTCAAAAGGACCAATGTAACACATCCGCCATTTTGAAAAAAAAAAGTTTAAGTTCGGCAGATTATTATTGTAACTGTTCATAACACGTAGAAATAGTTTGACTCAACATTAGTCATTTACCCTTGCAATTTAAGTGTTTTTAAACAATACATTTTGGTTTTCATGTTACAATATAGAAAAAAAAATCACAGAGGACGTTTTGACTAGTCAAGTTGTTCTTCGGACTAGTGATGCAAAATATCATGACACTCACTCGACACTCGTCAATGCATCAACCGAGTATCGCTGACAGGACGTTTTGTCACGCAGTGAGAGATAGAGCCATGGCAAACAACAATCACCTGTAATGGTCGCTGCTCACAGGCAAAACGTAACACTCGGTGCTGATGATATAAAGCACAACGAAAACAGTGAAGACTTCTGTAGAAGAAAATGAAAACAATGACTTCGCATTCCAAGCTCGTCTTGACACGCGCGACTGTGTGAGTTACAAATAAAGCTGGCAAAATTAAACGGAAGCTGTTGGAATCACCCAACAACACACTCACATAAGCAAGCAAAGCAGCAACTGCTTCAAAACGAGCACAGATGAGTTTCGTTATTGTCGACAATGACCAGATCGGTGATGGATCACCACCGAAGACGACATGCACCAGTTCCTTTTTACTTCTTTCGTCAGCTTGATGGATGGTCATTGAGAGTGCTTCGACAAGCACATTGATAGGAATGTACCAGGCGCTACTACCATCAGCTGTTTGACGATTGTGATTGTGATAGGCACGCCACTCAGCTTCGGACATGTTACATTGGCTTTTGAGTTGAGGTTGACGCCTTTGTTATCAAATTTGTTTGGGGCTTTAACCATCGAGCTCTGGTGTGTTTGTATAAGTAAGGTTAAAAGTTATCAGTCTTCTTTATATGTTGTCTTCTAAAAATTGCATGACTATTCCAAATAATATATCGTATATCAAATACCATGACCGTCGTGTGAGAATGACAAAACAAATGATGCTTTTAAATCATTATGAACTGGAACTTTTACTTCATTCCATTGATTCCCATATTCTTCGGCAACAAAATTTATAACAGATGTAGACGATCAAAACAAGCAACATTATGTGATGTGTATTAGGGTGGGCCAACTTTGCATGTATCTTTAGCTCGTCACTGCAATTTCCACAACACGGACACGTGAAAATGAAATATATCAGAATTTAATGAAAATCTCTGTCAACGTCTTTTCATCCGATTATAGTGATAGAGACCCTATTTAAAAAATCTCGTAAATTCTTGCATTGGAAATAATATTTGCCAGTGTACAGGTATCTACTGCCCTAAAACCATAACTGTGTCATAATATAATATTTCATAACCGCGGATATGAACCAGCGTCTGACTGAAAGACAGCCAACCAACCAACCTATTTCAAAATATAATATGTAATATAATGTTTTCTCTATTTTTTCAGGTACGTCCCATAATTAATGGCTAATAAATGAATATTAAGGTAAAAATCCAACTATGCACGTGCAAATCCTGGAACACTGTTAGAAGTATAAAAACGTGAAATTTTCAATGTGTATCACATTGTGTATGCACATTTACCAGTCGACTCAGCTCGACGAGGTCAGAAAATGTCATTGTGTGTATATGTCATTGTGTGTACAATATATTGGGACTCATGTTTCTAAGCCTTAAACCGAATTGAACGCAACAACCGCTAAATGAAAGGTATTATGGTCCCATAAAAGGCTATTGAATATTCTTGGAATCGACCTACTGGCTCCGGAGATATGGCTGGAACATGTTCCGGTGAGATTGGAGGTTACCTAAAACGTGCCAAACCCATCATGCGACACCTCAAATCACATGAGAATTCAACAACAAGGTAATTTGTAGTCATACTGAGTGTCAAGGACCACATTGGTCACATCCGGAAATGTTCCGGATACCCCCGGGGAAGTGGTCAGTTTCTGACATGGTCAAACCCCATCATACGACATCAATCAACAAATCACATGAGAATTAAAAAATAAGTTCATTGATAGTCAGCCATAGGGCCTAAGACCAGCGAAGCCAAACACATATAGCAATCAACGATAAAGACAAAACGCTTGCTACTACTACACAGAAACAAAATCCATTGGCAAAAATACTATATTGATGGTTTAAATTAAATACTCCCACCAATAGATTTGTACAGAAACGAAATTCATTTAATTTGACTAATTTTTCTATCAAAACTACTATACCGTTTGAGTCAGCATAGTAGTTTTCACAGAATGGTAGTAAATTTGATTATATTTATAGTCAACTATACTGAAATCATGGTAGATTTAACGGTATTAAGCGTAATTATACTGAAAATAAGTGTTTTCTGCAAAATAGTATTCCTAACTATTATCTTTGTTTCAGTGTACCACGATAAACTCTCTCTGTAATATAGCTTAGTCGGAATTGTACAAAGATAATGATACATTAATGCAATTGCTTTCCTGCTTTGTTGCAATATACACGGTAGAGGACATAGCTTGATCGGAATGGAGAAAAGACATAACAAAAAAATTCCCATTAACACACGTGTATCATCTTCGGCGTCACTTCGTAAAGCAGCTTGCCAACAATTTGGTCATTATATCATTATTGCTTTCCATTGCTGACATAGCGGATCGTTGATCGCATGTCATTTTGTCATTTCGAGATATGTTTGATTCCTTACCCAGTAGACCACATTGGTCACATGATCCGGAAACCCCCGGGGGAGTGTCAAGTTCATGGCTAGAACCGAAATCCATCGTGAAACACTTAAAATTTCGTCAGAATTCTAAAACAAGAGCATAATGACAGCCAAGCGATTAGCGGCGCCGATGTTGTAGTGGTAAGCGTGCCTACCTCTCACTCCAGCAGGTTCAATCCCAGTCGGCGCCGCCGGGATGTTCTGAGGCATGACATCTCTGATCACGCCTTCCTTCGGAAGGGAAGTAAAGCCGTTGGTCCCCGGTTCATTAGTTGATGTGTCGATAAGTATGGTTCAAGTGTGGGAGCTGCCTCCCTGGCGTCGGTAGCATTGGTGCTCATCACGGAAAACAAGATAGACGGAAAAAAAATCAAGGAAACAAAAAAAGACTGCCAACCGAGTACCCAGGACATCCTTGGTCGCATCCGGCCATGTTCCGAGTACCCCCGAGAAAGTGGACTGTTTCTGACTATGACCAACATCAATCATGTGACACACAAATCACAACAGAATTGAATAAAAAGAGCAATGAATGCTCAAGAACACATTGGCCATGTTGCGGCTACCTCTGAGGAAGTGACAAGTTTCTGACTAGAACAAAAACTCATTATACGCAACATCAAATTACATCAGAATTAAAAAAAAACAAAACGAGTTCCCAGGACCACATTAGCCACATCCGGCCATGTTCCGGGTATCTCCGAGGAAGTATCCAGTTCTCGACTAGAACCAATTCTCATAATGCAACATCAAATCACATCAGAATTGAAAAACAATATCAATGATAGTCAAACCGACTGCCTTGGACTACTAGAGTGATGCAAAATTTGAAATTTTCGCTCCACAATACTTAAACGATTACAAATCGGATCCTGACTAGCCTCTCAAAATTTGAACCCATTTGGTGAGAAACTGAGATGGCACAAACCATTTGAAGTTTGTATGGGAATTACTATGGTAAAACCAAGATTTTTGTTCATGTCCATCTAATAATTCACCATATCGGTCTGCTTCAAAAGCTTTCAACTGTAGGAAATTTTCCCAGCTACAACTTAGCTGAAAACCACTTTTTGATTAAATGCAAGAATCGAAAGTTATCAATGGTTAAATGCGCTGATGTCTTATGTTCATGCTCAATCAACTGCTCAGCAGGCAACATTGGTATTTCTGGGGCGTTGAATAGGACACAAAAATCATGGCTACTATGTCACACTGCAAAATACAGTGTTTCCTGCAGAGCAGCTGCTTGATCATGTCATAAGTTTACCAATCTCTTAAGTAATTAATAACTTTTTCCTGTCTCGTTTTACATAGAAACGATCTTCAGCAAAGAGAATATATAAGAATATAAGAATGGCTATCGAGCTGTTTCGCAGCTTAACATGGAAAAAGACTATAAGGCAATGAACAAAAAGTTGAGATTTCCCATGGTAATTTACATGTAAACTTCGAATGGTTTGTGCGAAGCCTGTTTCTAACCAAATGAGTTGAAGCTTTGGGAGGCTAATCAGGACCCGATTTGAAACCATTTAAGCACTGTGGAGCGAAAACGTCAAATTTTGCATCAGTCTATTGGACTACCCAAGTACACACTGGCACTATTTTTCGCCTTTTGGCAATACACAGCTAAGCAACGGCTTTACCAGTGTTTGCACGTTTTGATGAGGCGGTATAAACCAGAAAGGGCCACTTATTTGGCTTATTGGTTACTTGGCTACATTTGCCGCATTCGGCTATGTTGCGGGTACCCCCGAGAATTAATGATCGGTATAAACACTATAAAAGAAACGCATTAGCATGCCAAAAAACTTCTCCGGAGGCATCATACCTATAAAATGTCTTAGTAAGGCGCTAACCATTTAGCGCACGAAAATGACATTTTCAACCACTATGCATCGCTATACTTCCAGCTTAATTTCCAATGTGTGTTCTCTGCTGTGAACGAACAATATTCAATATCCAATCCGCACGTTTACGTCAACTCACCATATGCCAACATCTTACTCATAGAAATTAAGTCCTTCGTTGAACTTGAAAATTAGCACCCGTTGTGATTTGATCTCTCGTACCTCTTCCATGCTTCACCACACCGCACCTCTGTCGTCGATTTCCAACTTTGTACCACACCACCAGCCGTCTCCGCCCAATCATCGCCTATTAAGGAATTGTTTATAATTATAAATGCACTGCTGTGTGCGCAGTTTGTGCACGTAAGCTCAAGATGCAACTTCCCTTTGCTTTGTGTGTATTCGCGCAAACCGAAGATGCAACCGCCCCAAGCACCCTGAGTACTACATACTGCTGTCAAATGCATATGAATTAAGAAATTAATACCGACTCAGAAAACGTTTCAATTCGCAACAACCACCTACCTAACCTAGCTCTGAACGCCGCGTGTTCATCGGTATTGCGCAGATGTGCTCGAGACATTCAGCATGCGCCAACAGCTGAACAAAATCCATCGCCCGTCTCGTCATAATAACACCGTCGCGTTGTCGATGGCTCAGATATGGCGGACGGGTTAGCCTTTTTGACGCTGTTATAGAGAACATGTATTTTTTCCACTCGTCGTAAATGTAGCGCAATATGTATTCGTGATCAGTTCAGTACTCAAATCACATGGAACGTACTAACTCAGCTTACTTGCTGGGTGAGTGGGAGTGTTCTTTGTGACAGCTGGAGCTACTATATTACTGGGATTGCGAGAATAAATAGCAATATATGAGCTGGGGACGGCGGGTTGGATCTTCGCTAGTTGGAATTTTATTCTACGAATCAATTGTGCAAGTCATGCAACACTTTTAATTAAGCCTGAGAAATCTATTCAGATATCTCAAATGCAATTTTTCAGACATCCCCAATTCCTCCGAAAAACCGAAATAGCTTCTCTCGCTCCTTCACAGCGTCAACACCTTTCCGAAATGACATTTCAATCACCTTTTTATGTTGTTTCAAGGTTAATCTACACGCGACAGCCACCCTCTGCCTCCGGGCTTTCTCGGATCAAGCAAAATAAATTCATTATTAGCAACTCTCGTTGGGATACTGCCTTCACTACTGTTTCTTGTAACACTAAAAAGTGGTTGGTGCTAGAATGTGGTAAAAAATCATATTATTGGCACGTGATTCAAGGTTTGCGATCAAATTAAGCGACTAATTGCCACCGGGCAAGTAAAATATCTGCTCGAGCAAGCATTCGCCCTGCGCCACGTGAAACTGAAACCTTGCATCACATAGATCTGTTGCCAATACATTCAGAGCGCTATACCTAGCTGCTCGAGGAGAAAAATGTGATATAAGCTCAGTAGTTTAAAGGTCTCGTGCGTATGCCACGCGATAGCGTTCTAAGGGGATGCTGGGGTCTCTGCAGCTTTTTGACACATGGTTTTTATCTGAGACCGACTGGCGAACCCTTGATTGCTTTAAAATGATAGAAAATTATACCCGTGAGTGTCGCACCACAGTAGTAAATCGTTCAAAATCACCTTCCAACCCAGAGAGCATGCAACCTTCATTCTCCCACAAATCCAAACCTTAATTTATCCACCTATGGAGAGATCTGACCCTTCTTCCTAAATTTTGAGCAACTTCCCGGGTGGTATCCGGAACATTTTCAAAGGTTGACCAATGTAATCCTGCGTTGTTAATGTGACCAGCAATGAGCTTGTTTTAGAGTTTGAAACTGGTCACTCCTCCTGGTCTTGGAAACTTGTTATGTTCCATTTCGATCAGGATCTTGTTTTAGAATTCTGATGTAATTTGAATTGTTGCATGTTGGGTTTTGGTTCCAGCGAGAAACTGCCCACTTCTCGGGGGTACCTGGATGCGGTCAATGCAATCCTGGGCACTCGATTTGGGTGTCTTTGATTTTGTTTTATTATTATGATGCAATTTGATGTGTCTAATAATGGGTTTTGTTAGTGAGAAACTAGCCATTTCCTCGGAGTACCCAAAACATGGTCTTATGGGCTGTCATTGATCATGTTTTTGAATTCTGATGTAATTTTATGGGTTTGGCACAATTCAGATCCCTTCTAGTCTCAAGACCCTTACTCACCGGAACATGTTCCAGCCATATCCGCGGTACCGGTTTACTGATTCCAAAAAAATTCAATTTAATTTGGCGATTGTTGTGCCCAATAAGGTGCAGTGGTTTCTGAGAAACATGAGCGTATTCATTTCGTTACCCACACATACTGACATTTTCCAATCTCGTCGAGCTGAGTCGGGCCTTGTTTCCATACATCGGGTTATCAAGCGATATGTATACCCTTCTCTGTAAGAAGAGTAAAAACTATGTCTTTCAAAGTTATCTACCATGCTCGTTGCTTCGTATTTCCATCTCGCTAAACTTTTAATGACTGTGATTTCTTGTTTCAACGAGCTTTACTGTTCTTTTAATGTTCGCAAGCACTAGCGTTCGCAGGAAAAACTGCAGGGCGGACCTATCTGGGGGTTTATTACTGGCTCACATGTGAATGAGCAAATTGCATTTTAATAATTAATCCTTTTAACATACCTTACACTTACTTCTGAAATTTATTTGCACGTTAAATTCAAGTTGATCACTCCCATGAAAACATGCATTCATCTATTTAATAGTTAATAATGGGACCTCCTTTGCTCAACACTCCGCGTACGTCTATACCCCTGCAGCTTCATAATTGTTGTCGGCTTAGTTTTTCCACCTTCCTTTCGCTTACTTTTGCTTTTTCATACTTTTTTTTTTCTTCTTGTGCATAGGCTTCATTTACAGTTGGTTAGACAGCGACTGGAGGTTCGCTAATAGCCGACAATGGCAATCACTTCTACTGGATATTTACCACCTATTCTTCTCTGCTGGGATTGCAAATTGGTTTTCGGCCGGCGTAAAGTAGTTTTTTTTTTGCGTAGCAAACCTCCTCTGAAGGCCAACAATTTTCGTGAAATCGTCCTCATAGCAACTCCATGCCAACTACCGAGCCGCGCTGTACTAATTGATTCGATCTCGCGCAGTCGGGGAATGGAGAAACGTTCGAAAATTTTAATTATTCAATTCCATAATGTCAGCAACCACAATTGCCAGCAGCTGCCTAAGTATGGCTAGTAAAATATTCACCGTCTGGTCAAAGCTCCAGTGCACATCAAAAGTTCGTTCGTTTCACCTTCAGACAGTGCAGAGTGCAGACACAGCTGAGAGCCGAATTCTATTAGTCTGCTTGCTATTTTACCAAGCCGCTTCATCTGCTTCCGACATAAAGCTATAGTTCTTTATGAAAGTTAAGTGACCGAATTCGGGAACTGGTAACATAAAGAAGAACGTCAAAAAATCCATATGCTTTGAACAACTTCCTATGTACTAAGGGGAAAACCGGCGATTCCGAGAATGGAAAATCATTTTTCATTGTAGATATCCTTGAACTGGTACAATTATATCGGGGCTGTTTGTATATGTATAAGCGGTAATACCTGCGAGGCATAGTGATCAGCAGGCCGCTCAGCTGTGCATAGTCTTTTTCACCAAACCCCGTATTTCGTATGTATGTACGATACGATGACGGGCGATGTTTCGCATTGCTCTAAAGATTACCACATAGCCATAGGCAAGTGAGCAGCACGAGGCAAGTTTTTGATGTTATTGCTGTTCCCGTACTGCTAGTTCTCTAGATAGATGTATTATAGTGTGACGGAGTGGCCCTTTCGTTCTCTAAGCTACAGTTACTTACGTGTAGTTGTGTTAATTAAATTGTTTAATACTTTTCAAATATTTAATAACATGAACAATCACTTCTTATTCTCACTTCTTCTTCTTCTTGTTCGCATTTCAAGCTTATTGCTTAGCGCATATTAGCTTATTGCGTGCTCTCAACTTAGTGTTCTAAATGCACTTCCACAGTTATTAATTGAGAGCTTTCGATGCCAATACCAATGCATGAATTTGTATATTGTGTGGCAAGCACAATGATACTTTATGCCCAGGGAAGTTGAGAAAATTTCCATCCCGAAAGATTCCCTCGACCGGACTGGGAATCGAACCCGCCGCCTCCGGCTTGGTAATATCGTGCCTTTACTGACTAGGCTATGAGGCCCCTCGTATTCTCACTTAAGAGCTGTCGATATAACACGTAGATATTTTAGGGAGCGAGTGGCTATTGTCTATTGTTAATATTAAATTACAAACAAATGACAAAATCTGAATACGTAGCGTAGCGTAGCCTTACTGCTATATTTTTGTATTCTTCAAACCTTAAAGCAGTTTTCTAAAAAGTTTCATAGGGGTATCAATTTTGGATATGAAAAATCATAGGGCCACAGACAAACAGACATAAAGCTCGCAAGTTGTTCATCGAACACGCATTTAACGGTAAATTTAAATGTTTTTTAGGTGGTAGTACCGCCACTTGTGGCGCTCAAAGTCAATTCCCTTGCATTTGACGTTTACACATTACCGCAATCTGTTCAGCGTACTGCCCATCATAGTACACTGGAGTCGCTTTTTACGCGGGGGATACGTGCCACGTAAAAAAAAACTTCCGAGATTTTGATTTTTCACATGCTTAAATATTTTTTATAAATCGGATTTTGATGCCATTCGTTATTATAGCATGCTATGGTCCATATAGACATATTTTAAAAATTTCTGTATTCTGTATCAAAAATTGTGATTTTTTTAAAAGTATGCCATCCGATTACCCATAGTTTGAAACGGATAATGTGATTGGAATCAACTCGATGTAAAAATATTCTGTATTCTGTGTCAAAAATTGTGATTTTGTTTTAAAAGTATGCCATTCGATTACCCATAGTTTGAAACGGATAATGTGATTGGAATCAACTCGATAGGTCGTATCGTTGTCGAGAAATCGTTAAAAACGTACCGCGTAAATTGCGACTCAGCGGCACTAACCGCGTAAAAAAAACCGTGTAAAAAAACCACGTAAAAAGCGACTCCAGTGTATACTCACCAGATGCCGGTAGCGTTTTAGCGACGATGTTCTATAGTGAAAAATATTCAATTTGTTATGCCTGTTTGTCTGTTAAAAGGGGTTTGTAGTTGGTGAATATCAACGGTCCATACAAACCAATTTTATCTAATTGTATGTTGAGGAAATGGATGTAATGTCGGCCTAACTGCCCCTAATTTGGGCCCATACATAAATTTAGCAATCGACTAAATTTTCAATAGCGACTAAAAATATCCATTAGTACCGTCCCAATGACGCGTTCATTTAGATAAAATTGATAAATAGCATGTTTTTAGCGATGGGCCAAATCTTAGATCCATATGCCAACATTAGAGCCATTTCCCCTATGTACATTTTTTATTGTTTAACTAAATCGTTACATTTTGTGAAAGATACAGCGTGTTCGCCTTCGTGAATGAACCAACAAGTTCAAAAGTTCATAGTTCAAGTTAAAAAAAATGTACGGAGGGAGGGGGGCTGTCTACGAAGTTTATGCAGTCCCTTATTTGGATATTGATTAGGACCGACTGAAAATTGTTTAATCTCACCATTTTTACATGAACATAGGTACGTGGATGTAATGTCGGTCTACTGTACTCAAATTGGGTCTATAAATGAATGCAACTTCGTCCTATCGAAGATGAACCTCGATCTACAAAAATTCGGCATGTGAAATTGCGCTTCTTTTTCACTCCTTATCATTCATACGTAACCACATTGTTGATGTCACTTTCCCTTCTCGAGTAAGAACCGATGAGGATGAAAGAGACAGAGTTTTCGTTCTGGTTGATGCTAAATCACGATGCTTTTCCAATAAAAATAAAAGCCAAATAGATAATCTGACGACCTAACGGGTGTTCAATAAAAAATGAGAATTTTTTCAGTCATATACCTTAGCAGGTATAAATAATATTTTCAACGAATTCAGTATTTTTTATTAAAAACATAATGTTTATTCTTCAAAAAAACGTCAGTGAACATTGGAGAAGGGGCCCTGGTCAGCCGTACGACGCAACTTAGTCGCGATGTTCTCTGCAACTTAGTCGCGATGGTCAACTGCTTCGTATCCTAGAGATGAACTAGCCTTCGGCTAAAAATCTCTTAAATAAAGAATTTAAAAAAAAAATGGTTCGTATCCTTGGCCCGCCAATTATTTTTGTACACTAGGGCACTGAGGGAGCCGAAAAAATCCTCAATGGGACGGTATCTTTTTCTGCTCAAGATACTCCAGCGTCTTCTTGGCGTAATGGGAATACGCCTTGTCCGGCCAGAAGACGTACTTCCCATCCGCATGATGCTCCTTTAAGAACGGCAAAAGAATTTTCTCAAGACACTCCTTGTTGATTGATGGTTGATTGATGGCCAGACCGCTCGGCTTGAACCACAGCTTTGAAATCCCTCTGTCCGATATGGCGATGTACAGCATAACTTTTTTTCAAATTTATGCCTAAACTTATATTTTACTTCGGGGGTGTGGCCGACTTGTCGCTGGAATAGTAGCTGTCATTTCCTGGAATGTGGGTATTCGAGAGCGGAAAGTACCTTTCGTCGTCCAGCACGAACGACGTCCCGCGGTAGTTCTTCGTCATCCACAGGCACTGCGATTTCACGGTCGCTATCGCCTCGTCCGTGTACTCGGGGTACCGAGTCTTCTTGAGGGTTCGGTGAATCAAGGTATGGAAGCAGTGATATTTTCGGCCGGCGTCACGCAAAATCGTTCCGTCCTTGTTGAACAGCTTTTTCAACGCTTCCTTCTTCTTCTTCGTCATTATCTTCGCCGGACGGCCGCTATCGGCCTTCCGCTCCACGCTCAGGGATGTCAGGATCCGGTAAACTGTACTCACGGGCACGTTTTCGTCTCGAAAGTGGTCTACCGTAAACTTTTTTCCACGATGACCATGCGTTTCGTAAAACCGTACAACACGCTCGCGGAATGCTTGCTGTTTCTACGCCATCTTCGATTGAACTGACAGCACTCAAGCGAGAAGAAACATGCCACCCATTTTTAGGGAGTCCAGAGAGCAATTCTATTGGAGAGAAAAAAATTAAGCTCTTTACTTTAATTACAGAAAGGTTATCTTCCATTTAATTCCACTTAATTAATTTTGGTATCCATGACAGATACGTATTTCGACTACAATGTGCAGTCTTCATCAGTGTCATTCCCACTAAAGAACTTATCAAAATCTAACCCCTTTAAGTACTTATCCCCTAGGTATAAAAGTCAAGATCACAGGTATATAAATGAAACTACAATGTGTTGAATCGGAACCTACCTAACTAATTAAAACCAAAGATTTAAGTAAGCTAAAGGAGAAAAATCTATTCAACTCTCTAATAAGGAAAATCCCAAAGGCTTGGTAGCCATCATAATGAAGTAATGAAATTGGGTTGTTAGCGGAATGCTTTAATAAAACAGCAAAAAAAGGTTATCTTCCATTTAATTCCACTTAATTAATTTTGGTATCCATGACAGTACTTAAAGGGGTTAGATTTTGATAAGTTCTTTAGTGGGAATGACACTGATGAAGACTGCACATTGTAGTCGAAATACGTATCTGTCATGGATACCAAAATTAATTAAGTGGAATTAAATGGAAGATAACCTTTTTTTGCTGTTTTATTAAAGCATTCCGCTAACAACCCAATTTCATTACTTCAATACAGAAAGGTATTGAAATCATTCTCATTTTTTAGTGAACACCCGTTATAACGAACTTTTAAGTCAAGTACACTGGAGTCGCTTTTTACGCGGGTGATACGTCCCGCGTAAAAAAAAAAACCGCGTAAAAAAACCGCGTAAATTTCGGAATCCGCGTAAAAAAAACCGCGTAAATTCCGAAATCCGCGTAAAAAAAAACCGCGTAAAAAAAGACCGTGTAAGAAAAAAAACCGCGTAAAAAGCGATATACCGCGTCAATTCTGAAATCCGCGTAAAAAAAAAACCAAAATCCGCATAAAAAAAAAACCGCGTAAATTCCGAAATCCGCGTAAAAAAAAACCGCGTAAAAAAAAACCGTGTAAAAAAAACCGCGTAAAAAGCGACTCCAGTGTAATAGCAAACCGAAGAATGTATTAACTTCATAGTAACATTGACAAATTATCTTAGTAGATTTTCTCTTTGCGTTTGCCCCTCTTTGCTTTGCTTTGGCCCAAATTAGAGACATTTTGGCCGACATTACATCCATTTCCCCTAGTTCGATAAATCTAGCATCTAATACGGCAAACACGGCAAGAAACGGATTTGTAACCAAGTTATTAGCGAAACAGGAGAATCGATCAATGTTACTTAGGACCTAATTCATTGTTTGGCTTGATAGTTTTTCGAAGGGCCTACACGGTAAATGAATATGACTCAAATTTGAATCCCGATCACTCAAATTCGCCAAATCGTAAGCCACTCATAGAATGAATAAAGGTTTACTCAAATATGATTAAATGTCACTAATATATGAGTAAATGTCACTCAAATATGAGTGAGATTTAACCATATTTTATAAAAAAAATTCTTATACTACGAGTGATCTACGCTTTTGCAAATTAGAGTGAACGGTACTCAAATATGAGTGAGTCTCGTTTGCCGTGAAGTTTGTTTTGATGGAAGGGTTGACTGCACGTTATTTCTAAGCAACTCAAATTTGAGTAGGATCTACTCATATCAGTCAAAAGTAGGGCTACCCTAAATTGAGCAAACGAGGTTCGAACTGACAAGATGACAAATGCACAACATCGTTCGGATTCAGGTTGATGTTTTCCATTCGTCATCTTGTTAGTCAAAACTTTGTTTACTCAATTTGGTGTACCCTACTGTTGACGAATATGAGTAGATCCTTCTCAAATTTTGGATGTTTAGAAATAGCGTGTGTACCGTGTCGGCCCCTCCTTTCACGCAAAGATCAACATTTTAAGAAACAATCCGCTATGTTTCACGAAACTGAACATTTGCTTATGGGGTTTTCTTATAGGAGTGAACAGTTGCAGAGCCCATCGTCAACGTGAATGGTTTCACCAATACCGAAACAAAGTTATCAAATAAAGTTCGTAGGCCATAATTAGGAACATCAAAATTACGTCCCTAATGTTCGGTCCACAGTTATAAAGCGCTAAAAGCGTTAAATCTTTTGAATTTTCAGTAAGAGTGAAAAGTGTGATATTGATGTATTGAGCTAGCAAAAAGGTAAGTCCTTTCAATTCCCTCCCCTTGGCTAGTTTTTGCACCTTGCTGTTGATGGGCGGGCTTAATTTCATGCTTTATAGTGGAGTGTTGGAGACGGTAGGTTTATGGCCGGCGTTGCTGGCTCATGCCGCGATAGAATGGCGTCATGGGCAGGCAATGGGGATTACTATGCTTCCCCTCTCTGATAAACCACTGCATGAGAAAACCAAAGATCTAGTCTAGCAGTGATAGTATCACACTTGTTACTCCTTTGATTGAGAGCCGCGTCGTAGTACGCTTACGTATAGGCACTGACGTTTATTTAAAGGGTGTCCACGATGAAATTGCCACACACAAAATTGATTCGCAAAATTCGAGTTTTCATCCGATTGCCATCAAATTTTCAGGGATTGAGAAATAACTATTAAACTTCATTTTACCATTTTACTCGTATTTTATTTACAGTCCATACGCAAATGCCCGCACCTTGGTCTTAACCCCGGCCATAAGATTCTGCACAACCTGTGAATCAACCGTTTTTTGCATGTAAACCCATACTTTCTTCAGTCCCTCGACTGTCTTCACTACCTTAGGTCGTTTAAAAAGGTGCTGCTTCATAATCGCCCAGTACTTCTCGATGGGGCGGAGCTCCGGAGTGTTGGGAGGGTTGAACATTTTCGGCACAAAATTGACCTTATTGTCCGCATACCACTTCAGCACGTCCTTGGAGTAGTGG
This sequence comes from Ochlerotatus camptorhynchus, assembly GCF_037179485.1. NCBI lineage: Eukaryota > Metazoa > Arthropoda > Insecta > Diptera > Culicidae > Ochlerotatus > Ochlerotatus camptorhynchus. The sequence continues at coordinate 1,812,850 of NW_027040855.1, read as the reverse complement.
CATGAGGCCAAATCCGGCCAGAAGTTTGTAGGGACGTTGTGGGCCTTCAGGAGAGGAAGCAGCCGCTTCTGGAGGCACTCTTTTATGTACACCTGTCCGTTCATCGTGTCCTGGGTCACGAAAGGTGCACTCCGCTTCCCGCACGTGCAGATGGCTTGCCAAACCAGGAATTTCTTCGCAAATTTGGACATCTTCTGAGTGCGGGCATGCTCCGGAACGCTGAACTTATCCTTGGCCGTGAAAAACAGGTTGCCGGGGATCTGTTTGAAGTCGGCCTTCACATATGTTTCGTCGTCCATGATGCAGCATTCAACTTTCGTCAGCATGTTGAGGTACAACTTCCTGGCACGGGTTTTGGCGGACTTGTTCTGCTTCTTGTCGCGATTAGGGGCCTTTTGTACCTTGAACGTTCGAAGCCCAGCCTTAGTTTTGGCCTTCTGGACAAAACTTCGGCTTAGGTGCAGCTTCTTAGCCACATCCCTAACGGAGGCGTTCGGATTTCGGTTGAAGGCCCCAACTACGCGGTTGTGATTTTTGGTGTTGTACGGAATACTTTTTCCTTCACTTCTGGGCTTCCGATCGGTGGTCAACCGTTCCTCGAACCGCTTAATCACTCGCGACACCGTGGAATTCACGATATCCAACGTTTTAGCGATGGAACGATGCGAGAGATCCTTGTTCTCGTGATGAATGCGCAAGATTTTATCACGCACGAGCTGTTCTTTCAACTCCATTTCCGCGAGTTTTGATCACAGGACTTTAAAACTTGCAGGATGTAAATAATGCACTATGAACTAAATCCACCCAAATTTTCATTAAATTCTACCCAACGGTTAAAAAGTTAGAGCAATTTCATAGTGTGGCAATTTCATCGTGGACACCCTTTATTTTTACGCAGATAAAATTACTTTGGTTTGCGAGGGATTATACTTTTGAAATATTTCAGAAAGTGCCCAACGGTGCTCCTTCTATTTGCGTGACAAGCTTTCATTGTTGTTTTCATTGAAGTATTACTCAGGAAACTATGTTAAACATCATTTTTGTACATGGTATTGTAACTAATCTTATATGTGCTGCTCAATTTTGATTTAGGATAAATGTTTGTGTGTGGCTCGGGATTTCCACTGTGACGTGCTTCTATTGTGACATATCCATACGTAATTTTGTGGGACGACATAGCGGAAACGTGTGAGTGTAGTTGGATCATTTACCCTATATAATTGCAAAATCAGCTAGGAAACTAACTTCAAAATGAAGCATTTTAGTCACATGAAGGTGTTACCTGGGTCGAACTAAGATATAATAAATAGGTATAGGTTAAAATCAAAAGTACTCGAAACACGTTTAATTTTAGATTACAAGCACAATTGCAGGTACTTAATAAAGCATCGGTTATGATTGATTAGGTGGATTAAAGCTTTTAATAATTTATTAAATTAGACTAATAAGATATCATAATCATCAAGTGAACTTAAATAAGAAACTTCAGAAAGTCTAATGACATTAAGTAGATTAACAAAAGAATTAGGATACGGGGGTCCGCTTAGGGAGGCAACTAACCTTTAAAGTTGTGGAATAAATCTTCTTATTTAGTCTTGAACTTTAATAAGAAAACGCAAGCAGACCAATATCATTAAGCAGATTAAAAAGGAGAGAAATAGTTTAGGAAATAAGTAAAAGTAGAGGTATGTGACAATTAATAACTTTTAAACTTTTGGGGGTATTGTATTCCCCTGAGTTTGTTGTACTCGATTGCTATATTATTCTCTCAATACGCGAAATCTCTTATATATGCGGTTAAAGCATTTGAGTTAACTTATTTCTTAGTGTTCAAGTACTTACATTTGTAAACAGCAGTCAATGTTTATCTATGAACTAAACCCTACGTAAAATCGATCCTTCCTTATGTGGTATTGATGCATGTTTAACTTTTCGCGGTTGTCGGAATTAACGCGCCTACGTCTACGGAGCTTACACAGAAGTGATTCGCAATTCGGTAGAGCTTGTCAAACGCTTTTGAGCTTATGTAGTATAGAATTTGTTCGGTGCGGTCGCGAAATCTTGAAATGATTGATACGTTCTTTAAATCAACTAATTTGATACAAAGCTCAGTAGTAAATAAGTAGAATATCTAGGGAGGAAACCAAAATTAATCAACTTGCCAACATAGGCTTCTGCTGTATTGTCAAAGATAGAAGTAATTTTTTTTTTCGAATGGGTCAAGTCTTGAAAACTAAGCTGTCACGCAGCTCCAGCTTGATACCCAATAAAAAAAATATTTATATATGTATGGTGGGTCACGAGTGTATTAAACTTTTCACTTGGTCGCAATCATCGAATGTTTGAGAACCGCTGGTTTATATGATTCATTCATTGATAAGTCTAATGACGACTACATTACCGAATCTATAGCGGCGCCGGTGGTGTAGTGGTAAGCGTGATTACCTCTCACCCCAGCAAGCCTGGGTTCAATCCCAGTCGGCGCCGCCGGGATGTTCTGAGGCATAACATCTCTGATCACGCCTTCCTTCGGAAGGGAAGTAAAGCCGTTGGTCCCCGGTTCATTAGTTGATGAGTCGATAGGTAGGGTCCAGGTGTGGGAGCTGCCTTCCTGGCGTCGGTAGCATTGGTGCTCAGCACGGAAAACAAGATCGACGGAAAACAAACCAAAGGGAAAAAAAATTACCGAATTGCTACATCCTTTATAAAAAAAAACTGTCAGATAATGATACATTCTCCAGTTGGGTGTATAGATGTTCCATTCTAAAAACGTCAAATTTTTTAATCAATCCTCTAGGTAAACCTAAACCAGTGGTCTGGGAGCGAATGGGTTACTCAATCCAGCACGTCTAGAATAGATATCTAAACTATAAACCTTTGCTTTATTCTGAGCACATGCAATTATAACCTACACATACCTCTACAAACAGCCAATAAAAGAACCATAGCCATTGATTTATGGCAAAAGTGGATTCCGTATGCTTTTGCTGCTGTGTAGTGCGGTTCTTCTCACTTAGGTTACCGTTTCGTCTCCTACAACATACAGTAATCCCTCCATTTATGCGGTGGGTGGTACCGTCCATTCACCGCTATATCTCGGCTGTCCTTCAACAAATTGAGCTGATTTTCTGTAGGTAACTAGTTTTTGGTTGACACTAATCACATACAATCACATCAGCGGAATTGGTTGAAGGACAGCCGAGAAACAGCGGTGGGTGGACGGTACCACCCACCGCATAAATGTACGGATTACTGTAGTCCCTACACATACCTACTGTTGTTGCTGGCCGCTACTTCTCTGACGTTCTGCTGCTGATGTGTGGCTACACGTTTTTCGATTTCGTTTACGTTTTTTTTTCCCTCAGCTAGGTACGGTTGTCTGTACATGTATAACAACAGCCCCCCCCCCCCTCGCCGTCTTCGTCGACGTCGTTAGCTCAGAGCACACGCTAGCTGCTAGCTCTCCCATCAGAGTAGTCGGTCTATGTACGTACATCAACCAGTCAGTCAGCCTCGTGTAGCCGAAGTGGAGACTTGGACGTGCGCGAGGTACACATTCTATAGCGACCTAGTGCGGAAGTTCGCAGTAATCGTCGGAACAGCTGGTCGTGCCTTCTTATTGTTATGATGCTTGATTCTTGATTCTGAATGAAGATAAAGAAGTGATTAATCGGTTGGACGTACGTATGTGGGTTTATAGTGGATACGCAATATCAGAGTGATTCAGATTTCGTTGGTGACGTTATCATTCGATTGTCAGTGACGTGATATGCTCTAACCTGTGAAATTATGTTTAAAAAGTCCTGTCACACGATACCAGATGTCGTTATCTACGAAATGAACCGAAACCATTATTGGAACTTTTGCTGTCGCAGTAGTAGTGGAATTGTATGGTGGAAGTGACCTTTTTTGTTAATTTAATACGATAATAACGAGCCGCCTCGTGAAGTTGCTGTGCTGGACTGGAAGAGCGCTGCCTGTCGACACGGCAGTCAATGCCGTTGAGCAGTTTCAACGGCCTGAAAGGTGTTCAAACTCAGATGCTTAAGGTCAGACCCTGGGCGATGTTTTTTCTGTCGCTGTCGTTTGTTTATTTAGGTTACATTCACATATTTATCGTGTATCGGTTCAGCCCTTTACACGATGTTTAATGTACGCACGTGATTCAATTAACATGGACTTTAAATTGAGTTAGACGTATATTACCTTCATTGAACTCGGTGCGATGGACGTTCTTTTCCATTTCTTATCTACTGCATAACAATATCTTTTCCACTTCCTTCCTTCAATTAACTTTAAAATGCTTTTCAGCCTCAGCAATAATTAACGCATCGAAAACGAAGAATCCATTCGTGGTGGAGTTCAAAACTGACGAAAATTCAAGACCGGTTACTAACGTTACGTTGAGTAAACTGCTTTCCACCATGCGTATGCCGAAACGAAGTGAGTCGGTCGGGTGTGTAACCTGTGAAACACGTTTTCCGTTCCCCATCCAATACTTTGGGTTGCTTTTTTTAAATTACTTACCCACAAACTTCAACTGAACGCTGCAGCTCCACTCCGAAAGAAGGAAATCAAAGTCAGACCCCGACTAAACCACGCGATGAAACCCAAACACAAATGGTTCAACAAGACCGGCAAGTTCGGCCAACTCGTTTTCGTTATTACGTCGGGCACACTTACTTTTTCGAGGTCACTTGATGCCAACCATCGGCGGCGCAGACGAGACCAGGGCGAAAAAAATGTGAATTTGCAGCAAGTTATCCATCGTCCATTACGAACTGTCTCACGTGTCTGGGCAATAGAAAAATGAAAAATCTTTGTCCTATGATGTTTTCCATTTATGGATCAACTGGTTCCGATCCGAAGTCTGCTAGGACTACTGACCGGAACGGGTTGTAAAGCCTTTGCGAGCGAGATTATTGAGCACACCTCTCAAGTTCACCATCAAATGCTTTGTTACAGGAAGGATGAAACGTTCAGTGTATGCTCCGTTCCTCTATATGGCAACGTTTCTCGATCGACAACAAGAGTGCCATTCCATCTCGGCACAAGTTTCGCATACACCCGTACACCTAAGTGTTTTTTGTTGTTGTTGTTGTTCGTTGTCGTATCTCGAGGTTAGCTCGGCATTGATTCAACCATAAAAACATCGCCCAGTCGCCAAAAATATGTTTCACTCAAGATTTCGCTATGCGCGAGCGTATGTGAAGAATGGCAACAATACAGTCAGCTTGCGGGGATGATGAACGCAAAAATGTACGACCTCCGTTCAGACAGACGTAGAAAATTATACCCGTACGTTACTTTGAGTTGACTCGAGTGGAAGTTTTTTTTTGCGATTCAAATCGTGACGAAGAAAAAGTGAAAAACTGCCCATTTGTACACACCACCTGATTTCTGTCAGTTCCTATGCGATGCCCACCGTCGTACGGGCTGGCAAAGGAAGTGATGCAATAAATGTTATAAACTCAGTTAGTTTGTGTTGTTAAACATTAGAGTTGTAGCAGTTTTGCTCCGTACAATACTGGAGCGTTTCTGACACTTTGGAAGTACTGGTGGTAAATAGGCTACTGGGGCAGACAAATGAAATTCTATTGTAAATCACTGTAATGTACCTATTACATTAAAAATTTACAGTTTTTATTTTTTCTGGCCTGTGCGTATTATTTTTTGAAAAGAAGTCTAATGCGGTGCGAAATGCATAATATTGTTATTATTATTTATTAGCGCTTCTTTATCTTCTATTACTCAAGTTTATTACCCTATCCGTGTTTAATTTTAATTCTACGTAGTGACGGGCAAGCACAACATTAAATATTCGTAGGCTATTTTAATGGGCGTTGCCATAGGGAGGGGCAGGTGAGGGTGAAACAGTAACTGCAGAATCTTATGAATTTTTATAAGTGTAAGAGTTGTAAAAATGTACCTGCTCCATCACAAAATAAATCATGTTCAAGGTCTTATATATTTAAAAAAAATAAAAATGCTACAGAGCTATGAATATTTTTTGAATTTAAAGACCGACTTAGACTGAACGCTATCGGCTTATCCAACCTTCAAGATGTTGGAACTTTGGAAAATTAACAACATTCTGACGTCTGGTCGGCTAATTTTAGATTCTGGGATTTTTTTTTTTCAAGATTCAAAAATCAATAAAAAAATAAATAATTGGATAAATTTTAAAGAACCTGGGACTAAGAGCTTCAGTACGATTGTACGTTTTTCAAAGATTTCAACATCTCGAATTTGAAAACCAAATAATTTTAATCATCGATTGAAAATTTGCCATAAGTACAGATAGCAAGCTAACCCGTGAATCATTATCAGAAATATATTACGTAAGCATGAAGAAATCATATTCCAAACATGTAAGTATTCTTCCTAAGAGGGGAGAGGGTTCTGTTCTGCTCTTTATTTATTAAAGAGACTTTCAGCCATCGGTTGGTTCATTTGTAACGAAGGGTGGGGGAGAGGGAATTTTGTATAATTTTACAAAGTCTTACTATAGGATTTAGTGAAAAAATGCTTCTGTAATTATTGCAAACCCCTTCAGTTAAATGCAGAATGCCTTATGTACAAACTCTGGACAGCAAAGCTGGTAGCAGGTCTTTTTTTAGTGGCTAGGTCAGTCATTTAAAAGTCACTTCTTGCACGAAAATGTCACTATTTCTTAAGATTTAGTCACTAAAGTCACTTTTTACGAGCAATGTTGAGAGTAACTATTTTTCATTTAAAATATCACATAAAATCTCAGTTAGATTTGATAACAAGTGGGTGAAAGATCGATAAACCGTGTAAAATCTGTCAAGAAGAGTTGCGAATAGACGGGAACGTTAACCGGGTCATTTTGTCAAGCAGTTTTGGCGTGACTTTTGGAAAATTTCCCATTTGCTTCGCATACTCTTTTTCAACTTATCTTCGATAAAGCAATCCGCCAAAGAGCGGTGGAAAAAACACACTCTATGCAGTGCAGAGAGCTAATGAAATACAAAAGGACGTCTTGCTTACCACGAATGCATGCGTAGGAATGAAGAAGCAGAGGACCATGAAGAACTTTGAGTTTCTGCAGGGTTTCTCATTTGCAATCCTACACTTAGTGCGCTCTTTGTGCCGGTGCAATGGCTACACTTTGAACATTCAAAGTGTTTTTATGTTACTTCATACGTGAAGTTTGCGATTTTCAGAGTTGGTTGGAAATGCTATCTAACATGAAGCTTTAGTGTGATAATTTATTAGCTAGAGAATGGTCTTTAGAAGAGGGTAGGTAGATAGTTCCGTTAGAGTACGGCAGTTGAACGTTTTCGTTATTTCTCTGTGTGTATGCCTTTCTTCTCTTCTCCGCTGCTACGCACTTACGCGGTGAGAAAGGCTTACAAACTTCGCGTTTGCCTGTTTGTAACTCTATGGATTCCAAAAAATCAGCACACTGTACGCATTGAGTAATGAAATTACAACCCTGGTGTGAGTGTATACAATTTCTCGAAGTAGTTCGCGATCAATGAATGATTGAAATCTTCTCTTTCTATATTGGTAACTTTTCTATTGTTTTAAAGTCAGTATTGGGTCACTATTTTTGTAATTTTAGTCACTAAAGTCACTACTATTATATCACATACCCAATAGCAACCCTGGAACAGCTTGCGACATAAGTCCACAGACCTAATGGATCTTTAAAGATATTATTGATCAATTATTGAGGTATTTCGGGTTGACTTTTGTAGAGCCCTATTGAGATTTCTTGTGTCAATCCAGTTTCCGGCATTATGAAAAAGTCCCCAGGCCTTGTTTGGTTCATAAGAATTATGAGCCTTACCTTCTCGATCGATATATGAATAGAATTCCAATGGAATCAAATTCTGAGGGCAGATTCAAAGCTTTTTTTTAAATTATTTTTATAATCAACTTTTATACTTTTTAGGTCATTTGTAACTTGTGTGAGGATGAGATTTGCAGGCCTATTCTGCGCGGCGTGTGAGGTGAAATGCCACGCTGTCACTTTTGAAGTGACACCCCAAGTAACATTGTAAGTTTTATAGTGGTTTTAAAGCATGCTACAAGTCTAAATCATGGTCTACAGAACCCTCATAAAGCCTAAATTGTTACTTGGAAATTGTCAGCTCGGGTGAGGTGACTCTTCGTGCAAATCAAATGGAGAGTCACCTCACCCGAGGTGACAATTGTCACTTCACTGTAACCTCACCTCACACGCCGCGCATCTATTGATCTCATGAGTAGCAAATAAATTATATGAAAAGCTCCTAAAGAATATTCAGGACAGTTTCAATGGACTGCCGATAATTACCGACAATTCCAAGATAATTCCAAGGCAGGGCTGGTAGCAGGTTACTTTTTAGTGACTTTGTCACTATTTTGAAGTCAGTCACTAAATAGACACCAAAAAGTTACTAAAGTCACTATTTCCCTAAAAATAGTCACTAAAGTCACATTTTCACAACTAAAATAGAGTGTAATGGAAAAATATCAACAACATTTTTAAATTGAGTTCTTGGCACTAGGGAAGTTATAAAAGAATTCTGGGATGATTTCTGAGGATACTTCCAACAGAACTCTAAAGAGTTAGAAATAAATTCCGAGAAGAATTCCAATGGAATCGGCTTTTGAGGGTTCAATCTCAACAGAATTCTTCGAAGAGTTTCAAGAGTATTCTGAGATGGATTTTTGTTTTGAGAATTCTGAAAAAATACCATGAAAATTATGAGGAGAATACGAATTGAATTTCCAATATAATTCAGAGGAGAGGTCCAAGATTATACTAAGTAGAAATTTATGATATTTCTGAGGCTAATTACATGGACATTCTAAGGAGAATTCAAGTAAAATCAAAATGGATTTATGGGAAGAATCTTCATGGAAATCCCGGAAGAATAATAAAAAAATCGAATATAATCTACTTTAACTAATTATGTTTTATTAATTCATGCGTGAATTATTTACATGCAATTTACATAGTTGGAGATGATTAACTTCAAATTTCAGACTTAAAGCGGACATTTTATACGATAGATGAGGATATGAAAGTATAGATTTGATAGTTCCGTTGTAGTACGGTAGTGTAAAGATTGTATATAGCAAGTAGAAAGCGAGCAAAGGACATTTTTTAGGAACGTACGAATCAGGTAGAGCAATCAGGTAGGTGCTTACGTCAGATGGCGATTTGAGTGTGAAACAATTGATAGAACTGTTTCCGCACATCGAAGGTACATGCGCAAATCGGCGATCATCCTTTTTGCCAGTGTGGCGGGGTGAAACACCCCTCACTATCCCTCATTAACGGATGAGTTTGGTAAATGGGATGCTCTATCCGATTCGTAGCTTCCTCAAAATTGTTTTAAGTTCGTTTTTTACCTTCTATATACAATTTTCACACTGCCGTACTACAACGGAACTATTAACTCTATACTTTATTAAAATGTCCACTTTAATTCTGATATTTGACGTTCAGCATCTCCATCTACGAAAATAATCTATTTCCAAGAATGTTGTCCATTGTTCTACACAGAATTTCAAGAATGTAATATTATTTTTGTTAAACTTGTTTTAAAAGCAAGTTTAAGAGAAGTGGAATAGTTCTAAAAAGAAGTTCTTGAGATCATTTTGAAAAAAATATATGAAATATTCTTATCGAATTATCAAAGCTATATCAAAATTTTAAAGATTTCAAAGGCAGAATTAGATTCAAGATCTGCGGGAAAAAAGGTTGTCGTCTGATCTATTTAACGCTATTTAAGCTGGTTTATTTTGGTTTATTGGTTTATACATTAATTTTAACGTATATGTTACTCAATCAGTAACATTAAAAAAAAATTGAGAAAATCCGGAAATTGCTATTTGCTGGTCATCATGAATAACGTAATCAAAAGGAAATTATTCAAATCGCTTCAGAGAAATTTATGAATTGTGATTTTAAGTTCTATGACAAAAACAGTTTATGTCAATATGATTTTCTGAGTCATCATATAAATGTCACTATTGGTTATTTGTTTATTATTTAAAAGTCACTATTTGGTCACTATTTCCGTAATTTTAGTTACTAAAGTCACTACTATTATATCGCATCAGCACCAGGGATGGAAAATCATTTACATTCATTTCGTGCATTCATTTACATTCATTTGCCTCTAACTTTTTTCATCAACAGAATACCGTAAAATGCTGTATAAAGCTTTTGTAGCTTTTTGTATTAACTACAACTTTTGTTAATAACTAAAATTTGAATCTCTTATGCATGGTAGAACATGTTGTTGTTTTTCAGTGAATGCAATTTACATTCACTGAAAAACAATGGTGGGTTCTTATCGCTCTGATTCATCATGCATAAGAGATACTGATTTGAGTTGTTTACAAAAGATGTAGCTAATATCAAAGCCTACAAAAGCTTCAAACACTATTTTACTAAATTCTGTTGACGAAAAAATTTAGAGGCAAATGAATGTAAATGAATGTACGAAATGAATGTAAATGATTTTCCAACCCTGATCAGCACTACCAGCCCTACCAAGGAGAGCTCCAAGGGCATTCAGAATTTCTTGGAAATTATGAGGAGAATATGAAGATAATTTTGAGTAGAATTTCAAGGCAACTCTTGTGAATTATTGGGGAGTTCAGAAAGGATTTTTAAAGAGAAATATGAAGAGACATTTAAGTGAACTCTTGTCAGATTTATTAAGAACTGTAGAACGAATTCCAAGAGTTTTCAAGAGAGGCTTCAAAGCTTGTTATGGTAAAAATTTCAAGGACAACCCAGTGATAAGATTCAAGGTTTGATCTAGGAAATGTCATACAACAAGCTTGATGATATTCTAGGATGGTTAAATCACTTGATTTCCAATGGAATTCTTAAATTTTAAGAAGTAAATTTTAAAGAAACCCAGTGAAGTGTTTCAAGGAAATTATTAAATTTTTTAGACATGGGAAAATCAATTCATCAATGTCAAGGTCCTATATTTGGGATAGTTTTCAAAGTTCTAGGGCTTCGCGAATTGTTTGTCCAATCTATTTTGAAGAAAAAAGTTCAAAATTTTTTACTAAATGTTGATGTTCTACGATTTAGATCAATTTTAAAGCGCCCATTGTGTCCAATATCAGAAAAGTAAGCCTTTTTAATAAGCTTAAAAATAAGAACATAACTTTAAAAATTTAAAAATGTACTTTTTTTGCTATTCAAGTTTTAACAGTAATTTTGCATTTTTTATGAAAAGGCAATTCATTTTCATACATGGTCAATGAGAACGACCCAAATTTGAGTTTAGTTTACTCATAACCACCAAAAGTGCAGGAACTCAGCGATGAGTAAATTTTCATCGTGATTTTCTGTGGAAAACCTCAAAAATCTGCCGGAAAATGAGGAAAATTTACGAGACAATAGACTGAGTGAATCCAATCTTTACTTATCTCATATTCGGGATTTTTTCCTGGACAAACCTGGAAAACCTTGAAAAACATGAGGCAAATTTAAATTGGTCGTGTACAAGTTTGCCTCAGACGTCATTGCGATTAGATAAGCCATTTTTGTGCTATGATTTAATGAAATATATCGAATACGCTATTTTGTAAAATTAGGCAAGAGTCAAAATGGCCGAATTCCACCACAAACTTGGTTCATTGCCCTTAGCGAGCGAACAATTATGCGAAATTTCATGGAATTCGAAGAGGTATTACCGGGATGACCTATCAGCTGTTTCTCGATTCATGGGTGGACAAACCCATGAGCAGGCTCAATTTTTTTTTTTTTTGAAATTTAAAAAGATAAAATCTTTTACAATAGTTTCTTCTGACAGTTAATACGCAGGTGTGGAAGCTGCCTTCCTGCACATTCGATTGCCGTCGATGGGACGGCAATCGAAGTCCGTCGGTGATTAGCACTAGATTGCGGAACAGAGACCGACGCTAAAAAAAGAATTGAATATGAAATCAAATCGGTATAAAATCTCAAAAATCGGTATTCTGAGAAAGCTTATCGGTATATCGATATCAAGTTCGAAAATCGGTTTACTTGGCAACGCTGTCTGCTGCAAACACTACTTCCCGTGCTCTATGGAAGAGAGTTTGTCTAGCAAACGGTACTTATTAGTTGGTCAGTCAGTTAGGTTGATTTAGTACTACAGTGGTGGCCAAAGTGCGGTCTACTGGCCTTACAATGTCTGTCTTCATTATTTGTGGGTTCATTATTTTATGTTTTTTTTTTTTTTTTTTTTTTTTTTTTTTTTTTTTTTTTTTTAACTCTTTATTTGTTCCAAATTCAAAATAAATTACATTTCATTTTTAACCTAGGTGCTCCAGTTACTGCAGTAACGTACCAGGGCAATTAAGTATTTTAAACAGGTTTTTTAAACCTGCATGTCAGTATAACAATTGATAGCTTAAAACTAAATAACTAAAACTAAATCTTATCTAAGTATAAAGGGAATTAATCGTTGCAATTGAGGATTGTAACGATTTTTGCCTGAAATTATTCATTATTTTGTTGGACATTACTTCTAAAGTCTCAACATTCGAAATTCTATGTACCTCGGTAGTACTGTACCAGGGAGGCAACTTCAAAATCATTTTCAGAACTTTGTTCTGAATCCTTTGAAGTGCTTTTTTCCTGGTAGTGCAACAACTAGACCATATTGGCACAGCGTAAAGCATGGCCGGTCTAAAAACTTGTTTAAATATTAGAAGTTTATTCGTCAGGCAAAGTTTGGATTTCCTGTTTATAAGAGGATACAAACATTTAATATATTTGTTACATTTGGCTTGAATGCCCTCAATGTGATCTTTAAAAGTTAATTTTTGGTCAAGTATTAATCCAAGATATTTCACTTGGTTTGACCAGGAAATTGGAACTCCGTTCATAGTGACTATGTGACTACTACTAGGTTTCAAAAAGGAAGCTCTAGGCTTATGTGGAAATATTATAAGTTGAGTTTTGGAAGCGTTGGGAGAAATCTTCCATTTTTGTAAATAAGAAGAGAAAATATCTAAACTTTTCTGCAGTCTGCTGCAAATAACACGAAGACTTTTTCCTTTAGCGGAAATGCCTGTGTCATCAGCGAACAAAGATTTGTGGCAACCCTGAGGCAAATCAGGGAGGTCCGAAGTGAAAATGTTATACAATATAGGCCCAAGAATGCTACCCTGAGGAACTCCTGCTCTAACAGGTAGTCGATTAGATTTGGAATTTTGATAATTTACCTGCAGAGTTCTGTCAGTTAAATAATTTTGAACTAATTTCATAATATAAAGTGGAAAATTAAACTTTTTCAATTTAGCAATCAAACCTTCATGCCAAACACTGTCGAATGCTTCTTCTATGTCTAGAAGAGCAACTCCAGTTGAGTGGCCTTCAGATTTGTTTGAACGAATTAAATTGTTAACTCTTAAGAGTTGATGAGTAGTTGAATGCCCATGGCGAAATCCAAACTGCTCATCTGCAAAAATTGAGTTCGTATTGATGTGAAGCATCATTCTATTCAAAATTATCTTTTCAAAAAGTTTACTTATTGAAGAAAGCAAACTTATTGGGCGGTAGCTAGAAGCTTCAGCTGGATTTTTATCCGGCTTCAAAATTGGAACAACTTTTGCATTTTTCCATTTATCAGGAAAGTATGCCAAATGGAAACATCTGTTAAATAATTTTACCAAGAAAGACAAGGTACTCTCTGGGAGTTTTTTGATGAGGATATAGAAAATTCCATCATCACCTGGAGCTTTCATATTTTGAAACTTTTTAGTTATAGACCTTACTTCGTCCAAATCAGTCCCCCAGGAATCATCAAAAATATTTTCCCGAGAGAAAATATTCAGAAAATCCCGAGCAACCTGATTCTCAATAGGACTAGTAAGACCCAAACTGAAATTATGGGAACTCTCGAATTGCTTAGCAAGTTTCTGAGCTTTTTCCAAATTTGTGATCAAAATTTTACCACCTTCTTTAAGCGCTGGAATAGGCTTTTGAGGTTTTTTCAAAATTTTTGTGAGTTTCCAAAAAGGTTTGGAACTCGGGTCTAATTTAGAAATATTATTTTCAAAAGTTTTGTTCCTCAGGGCAGAGAATCGCTTTTTAATTTGTTTTTGCAAATCCCGCCAGATAACCTTCATGGCAGGATCGCGTGTTCTTTGATATTGTCTCCTACGAACATTTTTAAGACGGATCAAGAGCTGAAGATCGTCGTCTATTATAATTGAATCGAATTTAACCTCGCATTTTGGTACTGAGGCAGCTCTTGCTGCAACTATAGAAGTAGTCAGAGATTCAAGAGCATAATTAATTTCATCTTTGGTTTGCAAAGGAATGTTTGGATCGAAGTTATATTCCATAAATGTGCGATATTGCTCCCAATTAGCTCTATGGTAATTGAAAGTAGAGCTGTTGGGATTACAAATTATTTCTTGGGATATTTCAAAAGTTACTGGAAGGTGATCAGAACCGAAGTCAGCATGGGTAACCAATTGGCTACAAAGTTGACATGAATCAGTTAAGACCAAATCAATAGTGGAGGGATTTCTTGCAGAAGAAAAGCATGTTGGGCTGTTTGGATATTGAATAGTGTAATAACCTGCAGAACAATCATCAAACAGAATATTACCATTAGAATTGCTTTGAGCATTATTCCATGAGCGGTGTTTTGCATTAAAATCACCAATAATGAAGAATTTAGACCTATGACGGGTAAGTTTCTGGAGGTCACCCTTGAGAAAATTCTTTTTCTGGCCTACGCATTGGAATGGCAAATAGGCAGCTATAAACGTAAGTTGTCCAAATTTTGTTTCAACAGAAACTCCCAAAGTTTCAAAAACTTTGGTTTCAAATGAAGAAAGAATTTTATGTTTGATTCGTCTATGAATAATGATGGCAACGCCACCACAGGGTCCATTAAGACGATCATTTCTATAAATTAAATAATTTGAGTCCTTCTTAACCTTATGGTCAGGTTTAAGGAACGTTTCAGTTATAACGGCAATATGCACGTTATGAACTCGCAAAAAGTTAAATAGCTCGTCTTCATTATCTTTAAGAGATCGAGCATTCCAATTTACAATATTTAATGCTTTAAAATCCATTACTGAATTTTAAAGTCATGACAATATTATTTGCAAATTTTACTCCAGTTTGAATAGCATCAAACATGGAGTTAGATTTAAGCATATCAGAAATCATGTCAATTAATGATTTCTGTAAAAATTCCATTTTAGGGGCAGTAATGCTTCCTAAATCAAAATTGTCAAAATTTCCGTTAGAATTACTTTGGCTAGTATTTTGATTTCTACCCGCTGCAATAGCAGCATAGGTAGCTCCATTAACTCGCTGAACATTGTTAGCAGCGATGGGAGTAGGTACAGATGAAAAATTTGAAGCAGGGGTGATATTTGTACCTACGGGTACGAATGTAGAATTTGTTCCTCGCTGACCGTTGTTAACAGCAGAGGAATTTGTACCTGGTCGGAAACGTGGAGCGTTTCTTACCTGTCGGTTAGAACGAGATTGTAGGATCGCTTTGCGAGTCTTACATTCCCAAAAATTGGATTTGTGGTTTTCACCACAATTTGTACATTTAAATTTCTTAGGATCTTCCTTCACAGGACAGTCGTCCTTTGCGTGAGAGGAATCACCACAATTCATGCATTTAGCTGGCATGTAGCAATTTTTAGTTCCGTGACCCCATCCCTGGCATTTACGGCACTGGGTGAGGTTTTGGAAATTTCCTCCAGTCTTCCTGAAGTGTTCCCACTTCACTCGGACATGGAGCATAAGGCTAGCTTTTTCTAAGGCCTTAAGGTTGTTTAGTTCACTAGACTTGAAGTGAACTAAATAAAAATCATTAGAAATCCCGTTGCGCGAATCGCCAGGACGGGATTTCATTTTCATTTTGATTACTTGGAGTGGCACAACTCCAAGTAATTTTGCCAGTTCATCTTTGATCTGATCCAGGGATTCACCACTGGGCAGTCCTTTCATGACAACCTTGAACACACGTTCAGTTTTGGTGTCGTAAGTAAAAAATTTGTGCTTCTTCTCAGTAAGATACTTGAGAAGACATTTAAATCCGTCCAAGGTTTCAGCCAATACACGGCATTCACCCCGACGTCCAATTTGTAGTGAAAACTCAACTTTCACGAAATTCAAAAGTTCCATGCGAAGAGCATGGAAATCGGAAGTGGTTATCACAATAGGGGGAATCTTTTCTTTCTTGGCATTAAGCCGGGAAAGTTTACTAGAATTTTTCTTGGATGATGGATCATTCTCATCATCCGTGAGCAAATCAAACTGATTACTCAAATTAATTTCTTCAGAAGGGGGGTCAAGAGTTTGCCCCTTTCTTTTGCGTTTAGGCGCCATGGCGGTAGTAAATTTTTATCCAAATCGACTTCCAAGCAGATTACTATAAGAATCTGAAGGATCGAAGAGGAATTTTCCAAATCGATATCCAAGAAGGATTACCTCGGGTAGGGTCCAAACAAGGATCGAAGAGGAATAAGAGGAGTTGAACAAGGTAGAAAATTTTTACAGGTTGAGCACTGAAAAGTGCGATTATGCGATTATCCAAATCGACTTCCAAGCAGATTACTATAAGAATCTGAAGGATCGAAGAGGAATTTTCCAAATCGATATCCAAGAAGGATTACCTCGGGTAGGGTCCAAACAAGGATCGAAGAGGAATAAAGTTGAACAAGGTAGAAATTTTACAGGTTGAGCACTGAAAAGTGCTGTTTAAATTTGTTGTAGCTTTAGGTAGTAGTAACACTTCCTTCAGCAAAAAGCAAATAGATCCGCACGGCAAGAGAGCACGATGCGGACTGTGATTCATTATTTTATGTAATTTTTCAAAGTGGGTCACAATCATCGAAATTTTGCGAACCACAAACGCTATTTCAATTGGTAGGCTTAACTATATGTAATAATGATGTAGAGAAAGGTATGTTCGCGTTATCTATGACATTCCCAGCGATTTACTAATTCGATCGATCTTTTGAGGTATAAATTTAAGCAATCATGAAATGTCACGCTATCCAATTCGTACATGTAAAGCTACAAATACAGACCTGTTCGAACAGATATCTATTAGAATCTATTTGCGAACGAAACGAAATGTGCCAAGTTGAAGGAAATCAGGCCGACTCCTCCTTCGTAAACGTAATGTTTATAAATATTTAATGTTCAAATTGCCTCACAGTAGTTGCCCGATGTTACTATATCTGTCATCGGGGGACTCTAAATTTAGATGAACTTCTCGACTGGTGAGGTTCGAAAATTGACGGATAGGTACAGTATAGCTTTTAATTGACCTAAGCAGCCAATGACGTCAACGTACTTTTGTTGGAAAGCATTTTCCAGGTTTTCCTAGTTTATTACTTTTATGTATTCATGTGGTAGTCGCGTGTAGCTCGTGGACATTCCCTTGCCTTTTCCCACCTCGCACACACTAGCGCTCGAGTCACGAATAACCTCAATAGAAATTGAAAGTATGCTTTTCGCGTTTCATGTTCACACACAAGCTAGCGGTTTGTTTCATTGTTGAATGTAGTGCAGTAATATATTTTAGCGAATTGTTTACCATCACTGTGGGGTGGTTCTAAACTGTTAGCAACATGAATTGTGAGAAACTTCAAAAGTGATGGTTGGAGAGAATTGTGCAATTTATAGCCACCCTAGCTCGCTCATGAATTTTACGGTTTCAGTACCAGGAAGCCCGTGGCAATTGTAGTGGACAGATCGTGATTGGTGTAGAGCGAGAGATGGAAAAAAGGAAAACAATAATGACAGTGAATACCTACCTAGGTTCAAATGAAAAAAAAACAGCAAAACAGTAAGAGAAACGCTGCGTTGTGATCCTATAAGGTTGGACTTCCCTACCAAGGTGTTGAACCTACTCCCGTGACGATCGAAATTTGATGCAGGTCCACCATAATAAAAGTAAACTGTAGAAGATAATGCTTCTGCAATGTTTTAAATACTTCAGTTATATAACTGTTGAACAGCGTTGGCTTTTTGAGAACAGGAAGTCATTTAATGTAATCCAGTTTTCCTGTTCAAACTGTAAATTTAGAAAGTGGTTTCTCATGGTCAAGGTAACCAAAACAAATTGAACCGCCTATGTTGATTCTAACGGATAAGCTGATTAGGGACTGTTAATAAACCACGTAGACACTTTAGGGGGCTTGGCAAATGTCGATGATCCAATCAAATTTTATAAAACCATGACTAAATACTGGAACGGGACAAACTGAAATTTTGACATCAGTATAATTGTACTGTATGCGTTACATCATTTCAGGTAAGGCTGTCTATCCAAACGCCATGGCCGTGGTCGCCGTTGTAGAAATAGTTGACCAATAACTAGTCACTTTGAAAAAGTGATTAAAAGTTTGAACACAAACACGCGAACCCATGCCATTGCCATGCTTATTTTCGAACGTCAAAATGTGACGACGACGACGACGTCCGCTGGCGATGATGGTGGGTGGCAGAGAGGAAGCCACACTTGATCGTGTTTGTATACATCACACAGTTTCAACAACCACAAAACGATTGAACGTACGGCAAAAGTGCAAAAAACTCACTGAAAAGAAAACAAACAGATCGGGACTTTTGAATGTGACGCAAAACGACAACGACACGACGCGCTGAGTGTTCTGAAAATAGCTCCCGCCCCACGGACAAAAGTCGCATGTCACATTTCTCCTCGAATAGGTATCGAAATTGAACGGCGACGACGGTGACCGGGTAGACAGAGTGGAGACTTGACTGTTTTTCGGTGCGTTTCTTTGCTAGGTTCAATTACTAACCACCGCATCGTGCATCGGTCGTCGAGGTTGGAAGTCGAAACCCGCGTGGGTCAACGAAAGCCAATCAATCATAATACAAATTTCGAAACCAAACAACCTTTTGATTGGCATGGTGGATACTTGATAGGTATCAATCGGCTCAAACCTGAAACAGAGTCTCTGGGTTCCAATCTTGGTTGGAGCATGTTGATGTTGTGGTGGGTCTCCTTAAGTTTGCTCATGTAATTGTGGGGCAGAAAATTGGCACAAATTTGTTTTCGTTTATGCCTCCTCCCTCAAACGACCAAGCGCACCAAATGCATTGGGACTGGGGAGATTGGGTGTGTTCGTTTAATCAGCTGCACGAATCATTCCTCCTACCGTAGTTGCACATCATTGGATGCACATGCAGCGCACACATATGCAAGCGAGGAGGTTGAATGTAAAACGATTTAGTGTGTCGTTTGCCGTACTGTGCTAGATGTCATGTCATACACGAGTAGGTTTTGGTTTAGTGCATGCATGCACACTAAAGACAGACCTTCATGTGTAGATATATCTATACATTGGTTTGGTCGTGAACTAATTTTGCGAGCTGCCAAATGATGCCAGGCATAATGTGCCGATACAATGGCAACTTGTGCAGATTGATTGAAATAGACGGTCATTGGGAGCACAATGTTATCTAACTGTATTCAGCTTCTGATGAGCTGGCCGTAGATTTATCGAGTAATCATTAGCGACGAAAGATTTATTTAGTAGAGTGTTAGTTTCCAAGAGATAAAATTACTTTTTTTTTCAATTGATCTCGCTACAATTTCCAATTTCTAACAGATTCAAATCAATCTGAACATAATAAACATTTGCAGGTAATATTGAAAATCGTCCACTTAAAAGCAATTACAACTATAAGAGCGAATAATGTTTTGCAGTTTGCTCCGCTAAGCAACAAAGACTGTATAGTGTGTATCCCTCAATTTATGTGGTGAGTGGTGTCGTCTTGTTTTTCGGCTGTCCGTCAGTCGGTTGCGCTGAATTTTAGTATGTGATTAGTGTCAACCATAAACTAGTTATCTACAGAAGGTAGGCTCATTTGGTTGAAAGACGGCAGAGAGATAGCGGTGGGTGGCCGGTATCATCCAGCACATAAATGGAGAGATTACTGTATACGATACCGGAGGTAGCGGATTTGATTCCCGGTTTAGTATTAATGGATTTTTTGGTGTTTCTCAACTTTCAGTCTCGCAGTCTATCACTGTCGTTATACGCATAATTATCTCATGTTCCTTTCATGCAATTCATATGCGGTTAAGGGTAGTATAATCCTTAATTATGAACTCTGTACAATTAAGCACTTCACAAAGAACAGTAACTTAAGAGCATACGCAAAGTTTTAGTTTTGACGACAAAAAAGAGGAATTCGCTCTGCGCGGAACATGCTACTGTATTTAAAATCCCAGTTCTGACTACAACATTAACGGAACCTATAAGGAACCATCGCATGAAAAAAATATGTAATGAGGTCGTCGGAAGGCTTTTCAAATTTTATAAAGTAAATACATGTTGTTCTCGTAAGAAATATCCACAGAGGCTGTAAGAAATTCATGCTTACATTTAAAAAGACGAACCAGCTCAGGGCTCAAAGTCTCTATAACAAAGTAAAACAAGAACAAGATGCATGGGGCCTCTCTTAGCTCAGTCGGTAAGGGCGCAGCTACAAAGCAAGACCATGCTGGAGGTGGTTGGGTTCGATTCCCGGTCCGGTCCCTGGGCATAGAAGTATGATTGGACTTGCCACACAATTATACCAATGCAAAAATGGTACAGGCATCGAAAGCTCTCAATTAATAACTGTGGAAGTGCATCTAGAACACTAAGTTGAGAGCACGCAATAAGCTAATATGTGATATATGCAATAAGCTTGAAATGCGAAGAAGAAGAAGAAGAAGAAGAAGAAGAGGCTTGCTGTACTCGGGTGTCGTTTGGAACAGGCCTTGGTCTTCATGACGCGCCATATTGAGTAATCCAGCGGATTAAGATCGGGGCTGGATGGCGGCCACATATCCTTCGCCCAGAACGGAAGATGTTCCTGTAACCATTTCTGAGTGCGGTTCGAGGTGTGGCACGGAGCCCATCTTGTTGAAATACAACATTTGGCTTCGGACCGTACTGTTCTTTGATCCACGGAAGAACATATGTACTTACTTAAAATCCCGATGTAGACGTCCGTGTTGACCTTGTTGCCTTCTGGAATGAACACCGGGTCCATTTTTTTTTTGCCATCGGAAGCCACCAATCCAAACACCATAACGCTAGCAGGATGCATGGTCAGATACACGTTCTTGTGCTCGTCGGCCACGTTTTTTACTGGAAGAGAACTAATATACCTGTCGGTTCTTTAATTTGATACGGGATCGACGGTAAACAAACATGCTCTCGTCGGTGAACAGGATTACCGGATTTTTTCGCTTAAGGAAGTTCAAAATTTTCTTGCATCGTTCGACTCGTAGCTCCCGGATGCGGTTGGTAATCATGTGAGTTTTTTTCCCGTGCCCTCGACTTCGCCCAGCAATCTTCCTTTACGATTTTCCGTGCCGTAAAGTCACTGATCCTTTGCCATTTTCCTTATTGAACGCACTGGATTCACCCGAATCTTCCTTTTGATAGCAGCGATAACCCTCTGAACCCGAGCTGACCTCGGACGACCTGTGGCCACCTTCGTGGATAGTTGACCTTTCTTTTCTCGGTCTAAAACCCTTTTGACGGTCCACCGGGGCACTCCCACGGCGATTGAAATGTCTTTTTGCGACATTTGCGCGTGGGACAAATTACGAATACGCTGCCACTTAGTCATGGTGCAACTGTCTGTCAAACTAAGTAAATCATTTTCTTTTTTACACAGCCTACTACGGTATGAGCTATAGGTTACGTGCATGCAAAGAAAACCAAGGTACAGATGACGCGGGAACCTTAGTTGTACGATGGTGCAAACATTATCACGCATACGGTACACAGCAAAAAATAAATTTTAATAAGAGGATGCACTTCAATCATGTTCTTGCAATAAAACAAAGTTTTGGACGCGGCGCGAACGATGCGTAACCGGTCTTCAAACAACGAGAGCGAGGAGTACTCGAATCGTTGGATTCTCAAGTTCGCAGACACAGATGATTCCTCGCGAAACGACGAATTCGGTAGACGACGGTAGATCAGTCAGCCTTTTTTAATGCTGGAGCTCTCACTCACACACTTCTTTCGTGAGGCAATTCGGCTCCGGCGGCTGATAGGAGCAAGTTCAACTTGTTGAAGAACCTCCCAGACGTCGCTAAGAGGCGCATGTTGAACTTGTTTGATCAGTTCCTGGAGCTCAATATTTTTCCGGATGATTGGAGGCGGGTGAGAGTTATTTATAGCCATTAAAAAGCCTGGCAAATCCACGTCAGATTGCAACTCGTACCGACCCATCGTGATGTTATCGTGCATTCGAGAATTGTTGGAGAAAATGGTCCTTTTTCGCTTGGACAAATGGGTTGAGACGAACCACCTACTCTCAGATATTCAATTTGGTTTCCGTAGGGGTAAGAGAACGAACGACTGTCTTGCATTGCTTTCCACATCCAAATTCAGTTGGCTTTTGCTAAAAAAGAGCAAATGGCATCTGTGTTCTTGGATATCAAGGGGACTTTTGATTCAGTTTCTGTTGAAGTCCGCGCTTGTGGTCTTTCTCCATTAATCAATAACTTTTTGTACAATTTGCTGTCAAAGAAACATGCAAGCTTTTCTTGTGGAAACTCTACAGCTTTTTGATTTAACTACATGGGTCTTCCCTAGGGCTCGTGTTTAAGCCCCCTTTTGTACAATTTTTACGTCAGAGAAACTGACAATTCAAACTGAATATTAGGTCCTAAGTAACATTGATCGATTCTCTTCGTCAACTTTCTCTTTCGTTAATAACTTGAGCACATAACCGTTTCTTGTTGTGTTGGTCGTATTAGATGCTGAATAAAAGCTTATTTTATCGATCTGTGTGCTGAAAATACCTGAGAATGTCTTTAGACGG
Organism: Ochlerotatus camptorhynchus; assembly: GCF_037179485.1. Classification (NCBI taxonomy): domain Eukaryota; kingdom Metazoa; phylum Arthropoda; class Insecta; order Diptera; family Culicidae; genus Ochlerotatus; species Ochlerotatus camptorhynchus. The sequence continues at coordinate 1,790,019 of NW_027040855.1, read as the reverse complement.
CCATGGAGATACAAAGAGAAAGTCGACGAAGAGAATCTGTCAATGGACCTAATCCAATGTTCAGCTTGAATTGTCTTAGTGACAACTTGCAGATGATGGCGTAGTGTCTGTCACATTGCCCAAAGGGGTCGACCTGCAAGGACCCTTACAGGATACCTAGGACAATTAGTCTACTTGGGCTATTGAGCTAGGCTGTCAGCCCTTCGCAGTATAATCCCAATCGTGCTTGTTTCTCCGACTTCGCCAATTCTGTTCAATTTGATTTATCTTATGACGCGGGAGATTTGTTGGATGCCAGAGCTCCATCAATTTTCGCTGCAAAGTTTGGCCAAGTTGATTCCGCAAGATCGTTCTTCACAGATGGATCACTCATAGAGGCGTCCGCTGGTTTTGGAATTTATAACGAATTTCATAGCGCCTCTCGAATTCTTCACAAAGTATTCCAGAATTTTTCCGAAGCTCTCCTAAATTATATTAAACTCCCTTCTACGGTTTCCGTTGAACAACTCTAAAGTTGCTGAAGTTTTAAGAAGCTAAATGAAGGTCGAGACAAATTCCCGAACTTCAACGAAGTTCCCCTAAATTCTACAAATTTCGATGAATTTATTTTAATTTCGTTAAATATCTACAAAGCTTGAAGAAGTTAAAATAAAATATTTGCATTTATACGAAGTTAGCAGATCTCCTTTATATTATGTTGCATGTATAATTATTCGGAATTAATCAGAAATTATTTTATTCCGGAATTCAATATGGCATTTGTCACTAAGGAATGTAATGTAATTTTTTTAAGAGTATATGTTCCTGCCTATTTAACTGTAAGAAAACAAAAGTCCTCTAAATTGTGCACAACGATTTGAAGTAAAAATAAAATTTTAGAAAATTATAGGCATGTCATAAACGAGTCAGAATAAATATTATTGCGGCAATCAATAATGAAATGTTCTCTCAGGAAGAAAAAAGCGAACAAATAGAAATGTTTTCCATGAAAATTTTAGCGATAAATAGTTGGTAAAACTTTTACCAGTAAAGCACTAGGATACAGTCATCCTTCTTCCCATACTACCGATGACTTATGCCTAGTCAGACAGTAAGCTAGGGCCCTCTTCAACATCCTAGTTACACCTATGGTGATTTAAGCCACCAATAAGGCTCGCGTTTCGTTCGTACTCACATTTTCTTAAGAATCAGTTTTGAGCTAACAACTCGAACCGTCCACCGCTATCCGAATTACCGAAGACCTGGTAATTATTCACGTTTTTAATCGCTTTCGTTTTCCCTATTACGCAGTGCCCCGTTTATTATCTTGTTGGTTGTGTGTGGCTTGACGGAAAATTAAAAGAGCAATATGAAGAAAAAGTAACTACACCTTGAAGTGCAGTAAATAGTAGAAGCTCCACGAACTGCGCAATCACAGCGACGAAGCGAAGCAAAATAGCAAGTGTTTAATGATAGGCCTTCTGTTACAAGCGTACCATATCAATGCAAAACCGTGCAAAGTGCAGTTTGCTGTGCGCCGCCAGAGGCTTGTCCGCTTTATTGCACCAACCAACAGAGGCACAATCCAGGTGGTGTGAATTTTACCTTATCCATGCGCGCCGGTAGACAAGACAGCACAGTTGGCTTCAAGTGCGCACCAAAAAATAAAAACCGTGAAACTCTAAAACGGTAATAAGTGTGTCACTTTCTTGTCGCTCTGTCCTCCTCCCCGTTACTCTTCTCCCCTTGAGCGTGGGTTATTTCAAGTGCTTGTCCACTTTCTGACTGATGACGAATTAGCTCATATCTGTCGCTCAATTTCCGCCTTTTTTGTCGCAATGAATGGATCAATTCCGTCTTCGTATGATGACACCCGTATATTTTTGCAAATAAGGGCACCCAGATTAATTTTCTGTTCTTTCTCTTTTTTATTACAGGTAAGCCGGACTAATTACGACAAGACTGTTGTTTGAATTTTGCCTGAAGACGAAACACAATACCATCTTCAGTGCCTTCTTGGACGATGTAGCGAGCGACGCGAAGTAGTGGAGCTCTATTGCAAAAGCTCGTTTGGTTTGCTTCATCCGAAAGAGAAGGCAGTTGGCAAGAAGGTATAGCCTCAGGCTTCAACATCGGGAGATCAGAGAAAGTGAGTCTAGTTGCAAGGTTTTTTTTTTCTTCTTCTGATGCTGAATGTTGAATCTTCAACCATTAATACCATAACTGGTCGGAGCGTTAATGGCGATCTTATCGGAAATCACAATCGCAAACCCTGGAGTTTACGATGAGACGATAATGATGGTAGTGTAAAATCATCCTTACAAAAGAGTAAAGAGAAGACGATCGTTTGTATTTAGCCATTGAAATTGCATGAACCAGTATTTGCACAGGCTTCTGCCGGTGCTGTCATTGTCGGTGAAAGATTTCACGCGATATTGACAAAATTATGTTTTACATGGTCACTAGAAGAATTGAATCTCTCGTAAGCTTTTGTCAGATCCACCTGTAACATAAAAGTGTAAATTCGAACATTCTTATTCACATTATTGTTATCTATGCAGTAATGGACGTAGTGTTTGTTTACTTTTACCCACCTTTGATCCATGAAGCCAGAATTATTTTGCTTTAATTAATATAATTTCGTTAGAAATTTAGCTAATAACAAAACATGAGGTCAATATGATCGTGAACGATCGAGATGTTGCAGCACGTCAACGACCGACGCGATCTTGCCACATATTCTAAAAAGCTGGACTATTTTCAACCATAGGTATTTCTTTTTTCGGGCATCTGCTCGGTTGTAACATTATTGGTACAGACGTGGGTGAACATCATGATTTCTAAACTGGTGTGAAATTCAGAGATTTTCTTACCTTATTCCGGACTTATGTTTCTATCTTTGGTGTGTCTAAAAACGGTCACTTTTGATTGTGTCGGATAAACACACTCTTGTATGTTCATATATTGAGGAAAGATGTTTTTTTTTAATTTGACAAATCAAGAGCCATTTGTGAAAAGGGCATACAAGACTTTTGTAAACAAACCTTTGTAAGCCCTTTTCTCGCCAACTGAGATTCGTCCACGCAAACCAACAACATCATCGGGAAGGGAAAAGTGTCCCCTATCCGGTGATGTTTATGGTTTGCGTTGATGTCATATGGGTGGCGAGAAAATGGCATAAGAAGGTTTGTTTACAAAAAGCTTGTATGCCCTTTTCACATGTTGTTCTTGAAATATACTATCCAGCATAACTGTCTTATGTAAATAGAAAGTGAAAATTTGGCATTTGTGCGAGCATGAGCAGTATAAGAAATTGTAATAATGAATTTTGTTTGGGTATTAGCGAACTGTACTTTTGCTGATTTAAAGCTTGGACTGCCTTTCGGAAATCGAAAATATACTTATTTTTTTTTACTACGATTTCAAAAAACGTTTATTATTCTGGACGAATGAAACAAAACTAAACTCACTTGACATTTCAAATTCTTTTTTCCGGAAATAGAAAATTGGTTCAACCCGAAGGTAAAAATACGGCGCTCGCAAAGTCGGGGGGTGCTTCGATACTGGAACATCCTCCCCGCCTTGAAGCCACAAGTGGCTTCAATCAGACGGCAGCACACATAACTTATGGATCGGTCGTTGGTACACAGTTGAGCCACGGCGCAAGGTCACCACCCGAACCACTCCTGATGCGTCTGGATGAATCATTTCCACTCTGGCTAATTCCCACTGTGCTGGTGGTGCGTTATCGTTTTTGATTAGCACTAATTCACCCACGTTGATATTTGGTTGAGAAGTACGCCACTTACTACGCAGTTGCAAGCTTGCTAAGTATTCGTCCTTCCATCTGTTCCAAATATTCACGGTTAGAGCGGTTAGACGGTAGATGCTTCATGTTGGGTTCTGGAACCAGGTTCATAGGCTGCCCGATCAAAAAATGACCAGGTGTCAGTGCCTCGGCGCAGTCAGGGTCACTGGACAAGGGGCACAAAGGCCGCGAGTTGAGGCATGATTCAATCTGGCACAGCACTGTAGACACATCCTCAAACGTAATTGCTCCTTCTCCCAACTCTGCCACCCCAGATGCTTCTTGACACTGCGTACCGCAGCCTCCCAAATACCGCCCATGTGCGGCGCCGATGGGGGTTAAAGACCCACTTGATTCCCAAATTAGAAAGATAACGGCTGGCATCCTTACTGTTTGACATAATCTGTTCGATGAATTGCTGCAGTATACGATCGGCGCCAATGAAATTGGTAACCACGCCGGGATATGAATCTCTTCAGAGACCCAAGGAACGTGTTCGATGAGAGATCGCTTGCTACCTCGAGATGAACTGCTCGAGTTGAGAGGCACACAAACACCACAATGTACCCCTTGGTGATCTTAATTCCTCGTATGCATGTTGCCTTCAGTTTCAAAGGACCGGCATAGTCTATGCCGACATGTGAAAAGGCTCTTGTGGCTAGCACTCTTGCCGGTGGAAGGGTTCCCATGAGTTGACCAGCAGTCTTGCCTTTGAGTCGCACATATCGCATACATCCCTGCACTACTTTCCGAACTACCGTCTGGCAACCAACTATCCAATACTGTTGACGGACAATTGCGGTCAGAAGAGACGATCCTGCGTGAAGGTTGCGCAAATGCAGATCGCGCACTAGTAGCTCCGTAACTCGATGATTTTGTGGAAGGATTATTGGATGTTTTACTTCGTATGGCTGGGCCGAATTATGTAGACGGCCGCCCACACGCAAGGTTCCCTCTGAATCCAAAAAGGGATGCAATGCCGAAAGGATATGCTTAGGTTGGAGACACTTACCCTTCCGCAGCAAATCTAACTCTTGGCCGTATACCTCGTGCTGCACAGCTTGCAACAGATGTATCTTAGCTTGATATAGCTCGTCCAAAGTCAGCTCTCCAATGTGTCGCTCGCTGGTGCCTTGCTTGAGTACGACGGATTTGAAGTTGTAGATCACACGGTACACGCATGCCAAGGAACGAACCAAAAGTGAAAAGCTGGAACAATTAACGATTAGCTGCTTTTCAACCTCATAGTTGATTATTTTCGTCGTCAGTGTACACAACGATTTGATCGGTTTGACCTCCAACGAATCTTCGTCGACAACCTGTGGTGCTGGGCTTCGCTTCCAACCCGATTCATCTTCTTTCAGCCACGGTGCTCCTTGAAACCATAGCTGATTGTTGACAAGTTCATCTGGTGATAGTCCACGCGATGCAACGTCTGCAGGGTTATCCTTGCTAGAAACGTGATTCCAGCAGCTTCGTGGCAGGTAATCCAAAATTGCAAATGTCCGGTTTCCTACAAATGTCTTCCACCTTCGGGGATGCGAAGACAGCCATTGCAGAACGATGCTCGAATCTGTCCATGCCCAGTGTTCGATCTGCTGGTGTGGCAAGGCTTCAGTAATCCGACGCATCAACTCCGTGAGTAGCAGCGCTCCGTTCAAGTCTAGACGAGGTAGTGACACTTGCTTGATTGGCACCACCCGAGATTTAGCCGCAATGAGTACCACCGAAACGTTGCCTTGATCATCGACTGTTCTCGCGTACACCACCGCAGCGTATGCCTGTTCGGAGGCGTCCGAAAAACCATGAAACTGCACACGGTCCCGGCTTGGAAAAATACACCGTGGAATTCGGATGGACTCGAGTAGATGAAGATTTTGCTTCACTGCTTGCCATTCTTGCTCGACGGCTGACGGCAACGGGTCGTCCCAGGCGATGTCAAAAAGCCAGAGGTGTTGATAGAGAATTTTGATTTTGACTATTACAGGAGTCAACCATCCGAACGGGTCGAATAATCTGGACGAATCTGATATCATCTGGCGCTTAGTGTTGACACTGTGCGGGGAAAAACTAACCTTGAATCCATATTCATCTCGAGACGGATACCACAGGATGCCCAGTGCCTTCACTGCCTCGTTGTAATCCGAAAGCTTCATATGTACGGGTTGTGCTTCGTCCGAAGAGTGGTTGGATAAAAGATTCTCACAATTAGACGACCACTTCCTTAGTTCAAACCCGGCTGAAGATAAGATTTCGACCACCTGCTGCTTCAGGCGGATTGCTTGTTCCTCGTCGTCTGCTCCGGACAGGAAGTCGTCGACGTAAAAGTCAAGCTTGATCCGCTTCACTGCTTCCGGATAAACGGTTTCGTATGGCTTAGCTGATTCTCTCATGGCCTCGATTGCCAAATACGGGGCTGTTTTCGTTCCGTACGTCACTGTACAAAGGCGATAGTGCTTCAACGGCTGATCGGGTTCTTCACGGAAGACGATACGAAGATAGTCACGGTCCGCTGGATGTACCAGTACTTGACGGTAAAATTTGGCAACATCCGCACGGAAAGCCACACGATGTGAACGGAACCGCAACGAAACTGTGAAGATATCAGCGTTATTGTTTGGTCCGGCCAACAATCTGTCATTGAGCGAACCTCCAGATGATGACACACAAGACGCGTCAAAAACAACGCGCAGTTTTGTTGTTGAGCTGTCTTCCTTGATTACGGCGTGGTGCGGCAAATAGTAGCACTCACCGCTAACCTTCTGAATTTCGGCTACCGGAACCTCCTCCATATGTCCGAGCTCCAAGTATTCACGCATGAAGTTAGTGTATTGATTCTTGAACTCCGCATCCAGATGAAATCGTCTTTCGATACATGTGAGTCGTTTCGTGGCCACAGCGAGAGAATCGCCAAGCGCTGGCTTCGAATTATCAAAGGGTAGTCTGACAATGAAGCGTCCAGTATCATCTCGTGTCAGGGTTGAACTGAAATAATCAGTAACCAGTTGCTCAGAAGGAGTAAGCGATGGTGGCTTGAACATTTCCTCCTGTTCCCAAAATTGCTGCAAGGTGCGGTTCAAATCCATTTCGACGTGCAGGCTGAGAATTGCGTGGTTGCATTGAATGACAGCTGCAGCGTCGTAGCGGCCTGCTACGATCCATCCGAAAATCGTCCGTTGGGCCACTGTTTGGCCGCTCTCGTTTTTGACTTGATCTCCCTCCAAGAGTGCAAGAAAAACGTCTGCTCCCAGAATGATGTCTATCACGCCTGGTTGATTGAATTCCGGATCCGCCAACCCGTCCAGTTGATTTAGAAGCTTCATGTTATCCACATCGAACGGCTGAGACGGTATTGTGGTAGTCAGTTTGCCAAGAACGTAGGCCTCAATGTTCAAGACTAGGGTGTCCTTGAACCGAGATGCAAGGCGCAATGTCACCACACCGCGTGTCGTTCCGACCTCTTGTTGACCCAGACCGTTGACTACTAGCTTGCCGTTCCGTCGTGGTAGTTGCAATTTCCGGACACAGGATTCTGTCACCAACGACGCTTGAGAACCGGAATCGATGAGGACTCTCGCTGTCATAAAATCGCCATCCACCTTTTGCACCTTGACAACAGCCGTTGGCAGCAACGGAATAGATTTTTGCTTGTTCTCCGGAACTTCCGCCGCCAGTGAGACAATGGCACTTTCTTCCTTTGCAGGGGCCACCGCCGAATCTTCTTGTTGTTCTGCGTCCGGTTGTTCAGCCTTCTTCACCACAGGACACAGCAGCGTATGGTGCCGTTGCTTGCAGTCGGAGTTGTGGCACACAGACTTCGACGTACACGACTTCACCGAATGGAATGGCCGTAAGCAATTGAAACACAGTTTGGATTTTGCACTAGTTCACGTCTGTCCTTCACACTCATATTTTTGAATTCTTCACACTGATACGTATTGTGCTCACTGGAGCACTTCGCGCACTTTTTGTCCGTTGTTGACGTATACAGCGTCTTCAGCTTCGTCGAGATTGGCACTGATCTTTGTACTTCCTTCTTCGGTTCATTCACTGGTTTCTTCACGAACGCAGAACAAGTTTCGATCACCTCACAGCGCTTTTTGAGAAACTTCAGCAGTTCCTCGAATGTTGGGTTCTCAATCTCCACTACTTCTTGAGACCAACTGGCTCGTGTGTCCTTGTCCAGCTTCTCCAGGATGAGATGGATTAGCCACGGATCTCGGCTTTTGAACTCCTGCCCCAAAGCATCCAGCTGTTGCACAATCTCGTCTGATGTTGTAACTAGTCTGCTCAACGACTGCGGCGATGCTGGAGTTACGGCCGGTTGGGCCATGAATTCGTGAACCAACGAGAACACTGTGAAACGCTTTTTATCGTAGTGGTTGACCAGTGTCTCCCACGCTTTATCGTAATTCACACCCGAGATAGGGAACTTGTTGACTAAGCGTTTGGCGTCTCCATCCAGATAGGAAAAGAGGTATTGCATTTTCAGCGCATCTGTAATGCCAGCCCGATTGTGGATTGTTGACACGTAGAGGTCCTTAAACGTCATCCACTGTTTACGTTCACCGTTGAATGGCTGAATCTGAATGGCAGGCAACCGAACATTCAACTGGGGTGCACCATTCGACACCTGTTCTCCGTCGGGAAGTTTGTTTGCAGCAATCGGAAACTTCGACAGATTTTCCACGGTTTTTGCTGTCATCGCCTGATCCAACAATAGCTTCCTCTGCGTCTCGATGAGCAGATGAAGTGCCTCCTTCCAATCAGCCGTATTGGCAACAGTTTGCTGACTCACGGAAAATCCAACCTCATCCAGATGACTTTCGAAAATATCCTTCACTCTGTAGAACATTCCGAGAAACTCCTCCCTGACCGAATGCACCGATGCGGTGGCTATTGGGTCCTCCTGTTTCTCCTCGATGGAGCTCTGCGTTTCCCGAAAACTAGCAGCAAGCTCGTTTAGCTGATTCAGTCGGTCCCTAACCTCACTTTGGGACGGATTCCGCTCTTTGATGTTGTCCGCGACTGAAAGCTCTACATTGATTTGAGCCATGAGGGCGTTCCTCCGGCTAATCAGCTTTTGCAGGTCCGACATTATCCGGTTCGAAGGACCAATGTTTGGGTATTAGCGAACTGTACTTTTGCTGATTTAAAGCTTGGACTGCCTTTCGGAAATCGAAAATAAACTTATTTTTTTTACTACGATTTCAAAACACGTTTATTATTCTGGACGAATGAAACAAAACTAAACTCACTTGAAATTTCAAATTTTCCGGAAATAGAAAATTGGTTCAACCCGAAGGTAAAAATACGGCGCTCGCAAAGTCGGGGAGTGCTTCGATACTGGAACAAATTTATAAAATTACTATTACTTCTAGCTTTTTAAGTCTGTGCCATTTTTGCATACGTTCTATACGCAAGCATAAGACTCATGTTTATTTCTACATCTACAAGGTAGAAAATATTAGTGTTCACTCGGCTGTCGATAGAAGTAATGAGTATATGAGTGATGACCACGTTTTGCGTCCATTGCTGAAATGAAAGCGCTCTACAATCGTATGTCGGTACTGCCATTCAATGAAACCACTGGAAGCGGATCCTATTCTGATGGAGGGGGCTTATTTGATGGCGGAAGATAAAGTATTTATTGTGTTGTACCTTTTGACTCTAGTTTTACTGTGTTTTGTATAGTGAACAAGAATCTTCGACATAGGGTGTCCCAGAATGTCTAAGCACGATTTAAAAAAACGATAACGTAACTCGGTTTACAGCATGTTCTCTATAGTATTCTCTTACACTTTAACGTAGAAAATGCGAGATCCGATCAGTTGTAAGCCAAGGAGCACCTTTTTGATCTCACGCTACTCATTAGCTTCAACTTTTCAATTTTAGTTAAAGATCAAGCCTACGTGATTTTTCGTACTTTTTTGACAATCAATTTTACCTCCGATCCCCTGCAGTCGCTGATAAGAAGCCTATGAATTTAAAAAAAAAATGTACCATTTTCATGCACGTGATTATTCGTTTGACCTATCCAGTGATACGATGTACTTATTCCTTAGGAGGAGAATGAGGTCTTCGCTCTGTATAATGCTACCTCATAATGTATGATTCGACCTCAATGAACGGCGACGGCGGTGATCAGCAGCGCTTCACATGATTCAGTTGAGATGAAGAAGGCCCTGAGTCGCGCGCAATTTTCCATTACAACAATTGCGCTTATCGCCGTGTGTGTCTTCATAAGAGAGCTTTCTTGTTCTATGTCGCCCCTCGAGTTGCGTCGGAGGAGATTTTTCTGAACCACCACCACCTACTGTAAACAACGATCCGTCTCATCTGAAGTACACGAGTAGGCACAGGAGCATGCACTCTGTAGACGGGGACGAACATTCAGATTGCAGCGGAAAGTAAACACGAAAGGGGGAAGTAACGTATATATGCAATCGTAGCCATGTTTATTTTGGTTTGATTCTCCGACGTAGATTGAAAAACGTGTGGTGGAAAGTAGAGTTATATAGTGCTAAAATGTACTTTGTATTTCCAATGGACAAAAGGCTATCGGCTAACGGTGTGGGCCCAGGTCTTCAAACAGCTGATATGATCCGGATTAATGCGGAATGCGACGACGACGACGACGTTCAACTGCAGAGAGCATGATCGTGTCTTATCAGTGACATTTTGCACTAAAATGTCAAAACAATCGATACGCCACGGATGGTCCTGCCGATCGTTGATTACGGCTACGGGCACAGTGCACTCAAAGTCTGGGGAGGGGACACCACATGCTGAGTGTAAGACAAAGCTATGTGCAACCCAAACACCATCGCTTTCCTTATCCGCTGTATGCGGTCGATTATTGTACGGGGGAATGGAGGAATGATGAAGGAGAAAGGTTATCTGCGGGCAGTCAAACCAGTCAGCAATTCTTTCATCCCGACAGCAATTTCAGCCAGTCTCAGAACCTAGTCTGGAGTAGGATGTGCAAGTTGTAAAACGTAGAAGCGCGGTGATAGTATTCGTACTCACGGGAGTTGTCATTTGAATTTGTAGGCAACACGCGGTTTCTGCTTTCCAGTTAAACCTTAAGTAGTGTCAGTGTGCTAAAAATGTGGATCAGAGACAATCTTACTCCTTCTCCAAGAGTGGATAGCTCAAAGTGCATGGAGGTAATGGAATATATGAGAGTTCTTATAACAGTCAACAACCGAGGCAGCACTAATTAAGTTTCCGTTGAAAGGAGGCAACGTATTTACTAGGGGCCTAAGAGTGTTTTTTTGTTGTGCTCGAGTGGTGTGGTGAGGTAAAAAGGAGAGATCAAAGAAAACGTCTGGCAAAGGGAAAAGTGTGAACTGTAAACTTCAACAACGATAAGGGTACTTGTATTGATGCCGGATCCTGTTTTGTTACTTTATGTAATAGTACACATAGGTGACTTCAGATATTTCGTAGGGGGGGATACATGGTTCAACTGTAATGTCAAATGCGCGGGTGGTGGTCAAATCAGTAGACATTTCTCGTAACATTTTAGAAAAAATTAAGTAACATTTTAGAGAGCTACATCACAATTCATTCAGTTCGATGGATTCAAAATGTATGGGCTTCTTTTTTGTAACAATTTGATGGAAATGGATCATTACTTCGTTTGACAGGTTCAAACATACTGGCCCCTGCGTAGTGATTTACATCCATACCTCTCCTCACGCCAAAGTCACGAGTTCAAATCTCATCCCCGGACATGTCACGAATGATCCAAGAGAGTTGAAGTGACTATAATAACAAAAAACCCTTGCTGTAGGACGATTTAGGAATAATTCTGGTACCAGTCGTTCACACTACACATAATCTACAAAACTCGATCGTTGACCACACCCGAATGTATTCCAGTTTCTTTAACAAAAGTGAACTAAACCTGAATTGATGTAAAAATCATCAAGATCTTCAAGTTTTTCTTTAAATTTGATCATCACTGTTCATATATTGCTTATATTATCTAATAGCTATTAGAGCTTAAGCTTGTAAGAAGCGTTAGATCACACCAAGGGTGGATTAGTCTGGGTATTGAACTTTCGTATATACATAACTGGCAGGAGACGTGTACCAGTGATGATGTAAAATTGTACATTGAACGAAAAGTTGCCACATCACTCAGCACCACGTACCTACTTCAACCTTTGCGATCAACATCATCCCATTCACTTTCTCACAAACCTGTCCTATCAATCGATTGATAACCTATGACGCAACAGTCGCGAAGATAAAACATTGTACATACATAAACAGGGCTCTTTCCGCATCTGAAATCTATAAAACGTCTACCGACGAGTAGTGCGAGCTCCCTTAGCCATTCGTTCGGAACTCGGTCAGTAGTTGAGAATGCTTCTCATGTTGCAACTCAACAGCACCTATACCTTACCCTAATGCCTACAGTGGTATCGTAAACAAAAGCGAAACAAGGCACAGGGAATGCATAAAACTGCAATAACAATAAAATGCACCGCATAGACACCATAAGAAAGAGGAAATGAACAGCCACACATGGTGAGGAGGTAACTAAACTGTTGAAAATTGTTATAGAGCTACTCAATGCCTTGACCGAAACTGTCGCTGCTGTTGACAGATATTGAAAAAGAATCACGTGCAACGCGAACAAAGAACCACCAGTTTTGATTTATTCGAACAGCCAGAATTGGAGCCCCCACCATTCATGCTCCAACGAGCAGAATATCAGACCCTCACCCACCCGACACCCAAAGCGGTCCGATTTCACTTCTCCAGCACTGATTTATTATTTATCAAGCCACTTGCCCATTGCTATACATATTATCCAGCTGGAAATGGAAATCCCTATATGCAATGCGCTATTTATGAAGTTGACGCTGAATACCAATTTGCACCCAATATTACCACCAACACCAACATTTTATAGGCATCATAATCATTATCATCATCGACCATCATCATCAATCCGATCGGAGTTTACCTGCCATATATTATCGCCTCCCTCTTGTATACAGCAAAGCAGACACGCACACAAACAAAGTAGAACAGGGTGGAAAACATCTGATCCAAAGTACATACATATATAGCACACACAGCTCTCAGTTTTCCTTGCTTCGTCATTTCACTCTTGTTCATAAATCCTATAAAAACATTGCTCCGCTATTATCATCGATTGAGGTAGGCAAGGAACTACGGAAGAAGGAAAACAAAAAAAAAATAAAGACGATATATAGCACGTCAAATTTGTAGGTAAAGGTAAATGGGAAACTCACGGAACAAAGGAGAAATATGATCTTGTTCCCCTAGATGGGTTGCTTGGACTGGGCTGTTGGAACGATCGGACTTGAACGTGTTCCTGTCCGAACTCCACACCTCTCTTTTGACCGTCGCGTCGACAGAAACGGTGGTTCTGCTTGCCGACGATTGTTTATAGCATTTAGGGTTACGGGATGTAATTTAGGCTTTATCGCTAAAACCTGCAATTGAAGTACTTGTCTCTAATGCATACGTAAAAAAGCAAACAGAAATTGCTTTAAGTCCTGCATTTTAGGGATAGCACTTAAAAGGAGCATATTCTCAAAACTACGTCCCGTAACCCTATATTCCCATCGTTGCAACGGAGTGAATGTTTACTTTAGTCAGAAAGCCCTTTAAGGAAACTGCAGTCAAATAATTCGACACGGTTGAAAGCGAACGGAAGTTTACATGTTGTTGTTGATAGTTGCAGTTTTTAAAGCATTTCCGATTGGGTGGAATTTTGCAGACGTTCTCACTTTTTGTAAATTGGGTTGTTTGAGGTAAACACATATTCGTAGTCCGCATTAAAAATGGAACCGAAATCCAAAATGTCATCCATTTGGGTGCACTGGAACTATTTTAAATAAGTGCGATTATATGAGCAAAAATCACCATCTTTGAGCCCCTCGTTGAGACTTTGTACCTGAGCGAGAATCAAAAATTAAAAATTTAAAAATTGAGATGAATGTCTATGGGATCGATAAAAATATCGTTGTGCTCAGAAAACGAAGCTCTTTTGGATGGAGTATAAAAAAACCTGTATGTTTTTTTTTCTATATTAAACAACCCAATTCCTTAAATGATAAATTATTTACAATATAGTAATCTTGCGCTCGTTTTAGGGATTTTTTGTTGAGTAACGTCCCAACTAAAAAGCAGTTAACCTGTCTCAGATTGTATAAAACTTGCCTTCACAATTTCTAAGTTGATACCATGGGATTTTGCATGAAAAATACAGTTTGACGGTTTCAAATACTCCCAACAAGAGAGGCTCTAGGATAAGAGAGAAGTGGATTCAAAACAAACTGTCTTGGCAGCCTATACCTATGCCATTTCTAGCAACAGCACCAAGGAATCAAAAATATCTCCAAATGACAAAATGACAAGCGATCAATGAACCGAATGATAACGCTATGTCAGAAGTGGAAAGCAATAATGATATAATCTTCTTTCTTTTTTCTCATGACAAGCAGCCCATACGACACAGCTCACAGGGGGCGGTAGAAGGAAACGAGCAAATTGTTGGCAAGCTGCTTCACGACGCAGGCAATATATCATTATCCTTCTACCACTCCGATCGAGCTATGTTATAGAGCGAGTTTGTCATGGTAGTCGGAGCAACCGTTTTGTCTGTATGGTTGGTTGCTTTATGTGTTTGGATTCGCTAAATAGGACAAATGCAATCCACTTCTTTTTCTTATTCTACTTCGTGATTTCTTTATTTAACGTCGGTTTCTGTTACGCAATCTAGTGTCAATCACCGACGGACATTAATTGTTATCCATTGACGGCCATCAAATGGCCATCAACACAAAAGGGCTTTACTTTGCTTGCCTCAAAAAAATCGCAAACACCTCGGCTAGGATTAAACCCAGATACATTGGGGTCACCAATGCAATCAAGATAAGCGCTGATCGATTGTCTTTGGCTTTGGCAGTTCGTTTGACTCAAAATCAGCCAGTCTGCTCACCTCTTGCCAATGGAATAACATGGAATAGATGGAATAAAATTGCATCCCAATTAACGAACTGAAAAAAAAAAACTACGTACGATATACTATCAGACTAAGCGGTTGATCAGAGATAGAATAAATATTGTAAATTTCGTAGTTGCGAAACTATCATAAAGAAGCCAATTCTGAAAAGAATTTAAAGAATGGCCCACTTAGTAATGGAACAACATTATTTGGGTCTATTTCGGATTTGAAAACGGGTGTGCATACTATTCCTTATATTTTATCCAACCAATTTTACCTTACTTCCCGACTGTAGTGACAACTCGCAAGATCCGGCCAAAATGTCACCGGAGGAAAACCGTTGTCTGCTGGCCGCAGCTGCGAATTTCCTGCCAGATTTACGTGTGAATTTATCCGCAAGAACAAATTTCAATCTACCAGGGACACCTCGTCAAGCCTTCGCCTTGAACAATTTTAGTCCTGGAAGCTGTCCGAAGTCGACCTTTACATAACTTTCATCATCCTACTTGGTCAGCAGGTTGTCATACAGCTTTCGAGCACGGGTTCTAGCTACGGTATTCTGCTTGAGTGATCGATTTGGTTGCCTACTGGCGCGGTATGTTTGTGAGCCTTCGCGGTAGCGAATTCGGTGCACTGTACTACGGACATACCTAGGTTGCTTCTGATGGACCTCACGACCTTTCTGACGGTTGGCAGCTCCACTCCGACGTTTACTATAAAGCTTCCGATTCGTCGTCAAGGTTTCCCTGTACGTTTTGAGCACGCACCATACGGATATTTCTAGGAAAATTCAACACTTTTGCCAGCTTGGACGCGGACCACGATGGATTTTCCTGGTGATTGTGCACTAGTTTTTCTACGCTCCTCTTGCACTGTCTCCAAAACAAGAGCGTTTTATGAACAGAAAAAATACACTGTTATTGTAATCGTTGTTTTCAACAAATAGACGTCAAAACCTTTCGAGAAATCCACTAGGAGGCTGTAATCAGCAAAAAAAGTTTGTTCCATTACTAAATGGACCATGGTTTAATAAAAATTGTGAGAAAGTTTTCAAATCCAAATTTAAGGAGTATTCCCAACAACAAAATCTGAGGTACATTAAAAAATAATTTAGTGGATAATATCAATGGAATCCCGAAAAAAAAATCAATCGAAATATAATTCTGAGGATAGATCCAAAAGAATTCGATTAAAACATTTCGCATTTGCTGGGAGTACTCACAGATAATGGTGAAAATAATACTAATGTAATGCTGAGCATAACTTCAAATCTATATTAATTCTTCATCTAATCCAAATCTAATACAGCCAGTACGAGAAAGCATCCTGGAAAATGATTAGGTTAGATGAGGTCTAATCATTTTTCTTGTCTTATTGATGTTTACAGCATATCTGAGAAATGATATAAACATTAAATACGGCCAGACCTACTGCGTTGTATTTGCCGCAAAGATGATTCTTGGAAATGAATGGGAACATTTCTTGAATCTACAGGGGTGGAAGGATGCATGGACATACCGTACAATATTTGTACAATATTGAAGAATCATGAAATAATGCAATGAAAGGATCTTACCAAATATATAATAATAACAATATGATCAATTCATGCCTTTTCCAAATGTTGCAATGGCGACCCGCAAAATATTGCTTTACGCACCATCTAGCGTTGAAAAAGGTCAGCAACAATCATTCAATTACAATTGAGGGGTGCGAATACAGCACTTATTACAAAAGTAAGAGTCAAATTATTTTCATTAATTACATTGTGAATATTACTTTAAAATTTTTCTGACATGTCACGGTTGTCATCAAATAAAATAAAATGCTGAAATTTATTCATTTGAAATATTAAACAAATTTTCATTTGGTTTACCCCTCGTGACGATAAACAAACACATTGGTAGCCTTTTTGGCCACAGAGGTGCTTTCATCGCTTAAAATTCGGTTCGCCAGCTAAGCGAAAGAGTGGATCATATTGTCAATATAATATATTTGATCTTACCGAATTCCTATGTTGGTAATGATTCTTTTGCGCTTAAAAGTTTCATTGGATGCATCCGCTCCTTGTTTATCATGGGGTTTGGGATGCAGTTCCTCGTCATTGCTCGTGGTTATGTTTAGTGATGTGATGGAGATCATTTCTTTCTCTAGAAACTACTACTCCTGGCTGATCCGCCAGCCAAGCTGGCACGGCAAGCAAGCAAATCAATTGCCTCCTCGTTCGAATCCTTCGTTGTGAGTGGTTCCGATAGATACGCGCCCATTTTGGCTAGCAAGCAGCAGCACTTTGCAGGAGAAAATTTGCACGTTCGATTTTAACCTACTTCTACTGGATGTCCTCCTGGACTTATTTTGTAACTTCCGGTTTCCGAATCGTTGTGCACTTATAACTAAATCCAAACGGACACGATTCAACAGCATCATTAGAAAATTCAGCGGAGATCTGCTGAAAACTCTTTCGATCCTTTTTTTTTTAAACCAAACAGCATTAATAAAAACACGCGAAATTATTGAAAAAGTTTTCAGGTGTCCAAAATGCACCAGCTAAAGGACTTATTGCAATAAATTTTCAATAAACATCTCGGAAAATAATTTTTTATTTATTTACCTCAGAACACGATTCCTTTGGCATTTTTCTCGGATCTTGCTTAAAGTTCTCTTGGGAATCTTCCTCAGTATTCCCTTGAAATTATTATCAGAAAACCCTTTAAATTCTATTCTCCTCACAATCCGCATACAATTCTGTTCAGAATCACCTAGGAATTCCCCTTGAAGTTGTCCCACATTTTCCTTGTAATTATTCTAAGAGTTTGTCAGGACTTAATCCTACAATTACTTTAGGATTCTTGCCAGAGCTACGTTTATTTTATCTAAATCTGGAATCTTGAAAAAAAATCTAAATCAGGTAGCAAGATTTTTTTTTCAAAATCTATTGACTATTTTTCTCAGTTTCATATTGTTGGAAAAAATTCCATCCTGTTTTTTTTCTTCTAAATCTAGGATAGATTTTAATAAGTCACCAATCTCTAATAAGTCACTAAAAAATGGCATATTCTAATAGCGTATTCGTTTATTATTCAGTTCCAACCTGGATCGGGTATCAAGATTGGATCTGCTTGTTTTCTGACAAACGTCAGTTTGATCGTTTGTTTTTAAAACCCAGCTCAGGTTGAGGTTCGCACTGACAAAAAGTTCGGTTTCGCACTGGGTTGGAACTGGTTCCAACCCCGATAATAAACGAATTCGCTATAAGACTCTAAACACATGTCAAAGCGTCAGAATCATAGAAATTAAAATTGTTTTTGTGATTTAATTTGTTTTTAAGATTATGTTTTTTCCTTGATTTGTTTTTCGTCGATCTTTTTTTCCGTACTGAGTACCAAAGCTACCGGCGCCAGGTAGACAGCTCCCACACCTAGACCCTACCTATCGACCCATAAACTCATGGACCGTGGACCTACGGCTTTTTACTTCCCTTCCGAAGGCAGACGTGATCAGAGATTTTATGCTACAGATAATCCCGGCGGCACCCACTGGGATTGAACCCAGGCCTTTTGGGGTGAGAGGCAATCACGCCTACCACTACACCACCGGTGCCGTTATTTTTAAGACTTATATTAGCACAGATCACGATGCTTTAAAAAATTTCTTGTTCCGTATCAAGTTCGAGATTTAGAAAACAATTTCTTAATATAATCTCTCCTTCTAAAATTCGTTATAATGACCAATTCAGCCCGATAGCGTTCGGCTATGCGACCTTAAAAAAATCCATGACTCTGGTTCGCTGTATATTCTGGCGCTTTACAATCATAAGTTAATCAAATTGATTCTAAAAACCTCAAGATAACGTGATATATAAAAATTATTTTAACTAAATATTAAAAACCGGGAATGTTTTGAGATTTGAACCGAAAAAACCGGTAAAGGTTTGATTCATTTTAACAAAATGTTTAATTTCGGATGAAAAATGATTTCCATTCTTAGCCAGTTTCTTAATATTTTAAAATTTTAAGTCGTACTAAACAAATAGGTGCATATTTTTCTCAGTTTTGAATCTATTATCTATAAAATTTACTGGGGGGCGACCCCGGCGTAGCCGTTAGCATCCATACTTCTCACGCCTTAGTCACGAGTTCAAATCTCACCCCCGGACAAGTCACGAATGACCCAAGAGCGTTAAAGTGGCTATAAAAAAAATTAAAAAACTATAATATTTAAATATGCGATCTTGCGACCCGTAGATTGAGAAACCCTAGTTTAGTAAGTTGCTTATTTGATAAAAATATTAAAGATTTCATCGTTGATCAATTATACATTTCAATTATTTGCAAAGAATTTCAAAGTAGCTACCAAGGCCGTTAATAGCACGCTAATCGCCCTTTTTGCAATGATTTTTAATGTGTGTGTATAGTATTTTTTTTACAGTGCAATGTCTTCTGAGTAAGTCAAGCTATTTTTGGTTTTTAGGCAGTGTTACGTTTTGCCAGTGGACAGACTTAGAAAATATCATCGAACTCGTTAAAATTTTACCAAAACATCAACAAGTCTATTCTAAGTTTGCTTAAAAAGATGCTCAATTGAATTGCATCGAAAGGCAGTTGACCCAAAATGCAACACCAACCACACTGCACTTCTATGTATATGTATGCAAATCCGGTTCGAGTTCTGGCTGTCGTTATCGATCTTTCAAGCACATGCACTGTCACACTTTCCGATTCTAATCGCTTTCTAAGAATAGCTGGTCTCCACTCCGTCTTACAAGAACGGCTACTGGCTGTAATGTGCACAAGAGCGACCTTGCCTAGCCTGCCCTATCATCAACAGCAGCTATGCACAATACCATCTAGTCAGTCAGTCGATTGAAAAGGCTTAAAGTGCTGCACGCGCCAACAACCTCCTCCCAGAGTTACACTATGTGGGCCAAGTATAAATTGCACATGACAGGCTAACATGATCCTTTCCAAAACTGCCCTGACAACTGCTCGCTGCATACGTGGTTCCTACCAACCAACTGGAGCTCTCAAAGATTAAACATACAAACGATAACAGCTATTTACGCGATATCATAAAGTAAACGGAGAAGAAGTATGACGTAACAACTATTATTTTCCACCTCCGCAGATTGGAATCGCATAATCTTCATCCGTCTTCATTTATGATTATGAATTTTACTAGAGTAGACGCTCATAGCTGAAAGTGATTGTCTTAACATTTCACATTAGGCACCTTCATTAAAGCTGGTGTACTTAATTGTTTTGCAAAATTCGCTCCTATCTCTATGGCCATGTGACTGTGTATATTCATTCTGCCAGAGTTTGCTCTATCTACGTATCTACCTAGTACCTATCTACCAACTGCATGAACCAGAATTTTGAGTGACCTACATTTCACCAACGCTATACCGAGCGGTAGCGAAAGGCAGGAGAAATGTGAGGTAATGTTGGAGTGGGAGGCACTGCTGGTGATGAGCGACGGATTTGTGCAGCAGCAACAACAGTGTGTTGCATACAAGCCAATAATGCAATAGTTGGGTATGAAAGCGAAGACGTCGTCGCGGGCAGCGTGGTCCTCCCCCAGCTAGAAGAGGCAAACAGTTGGGTCATGTATGGTGATGATGATGATGCCGATGACGATGATGGTGAGTGGTACGTGTGTGAGTAGTTCAATGATGCATGTGTGCAAGTCGCACGGAAGAAAGGGAAAATCATGCTCACTGTTTGCGTTGGTAGGTGGTATCAATCTGCATGCCTACTGCGTACCTTGAAGACATTTTTCTCACAATGTTGTTTTGATAGCTTACTTGTACAGATGGGGAAACAAAGCAATGTTTTCGTATTATTATGACGTTTCATGCATGAATAAAGGTTGCTCCAAATTCAACTGGGACATCCCAGTAGCTTAATCGGTAAACGTGCGACTACAAAGCAAAACCAATGATTCCCGTTCCGATCTAAGATTTTTTTCGGGTTGGACATGCTCGTGATTTCCCTGTATATCTTTGAACAGAATCATTCTTGCCCATTGTTCAAAACAACGAATCTAACCTAAATTCCCCGTTCTTCATTTCCCCCCAGATGCACAGCGGTAGTTTCATCTCATCCAAACACCCGGCCATCCCGGTGTCGATCGGCATTGCATCGATCGTGCTCGAGGGCCGCCCAGCAATCCTTGACGAGGGCTCAGCGCGCTCGGGCGACAGCACAACAGCTGGTGGTGGTCCGGGAGGGGGAGGAGGTGGATCGTCGGATGAGGAAGGTGGGTTTCATAGATCGTTAGGCGGTGGTGGTAGGCACTACAATGCAGCGGAATCATCAATCGAATCCGAGGGCGAACTGTTGGTCAACGAACGTCAGCAGCATTCGTTCATGTCCGATGCTGCCAAAAGAATCAATCTAAAGCTCCAGCAAATCCGCACCTGTCCGGGTAGCAGCAAGGATGTCGTCGAGAATATGATCACAGTAGAAGCCAGCTCGTCGTCTGGGATGGGCCGTCGTGATGACGAGCGTGACAGATACGGTGGGTACGACGGAGTAGAGACGTACGTCAGCGAAACCCATCCGAGTGAGTCGACATCGTTGTTGTTCAGTGCCAAGGCCTGGGGTCGCGAACATATCTACAGTGGATTTGAGAAAATGAAGCTTTTGGGTGCAGTTTCGCCGATTAAGGTTCCTCCGGCGGCGGCTGCTGCTATCCCGTTCATCAACTTTTCGTCGAACGTTAATAGGAAAAAGTCCGATGCCGGCTTGGGTAGTGCATCTCCGGCGGCCGGTAGCAGCAAACAGCGCACCCGGGAAGGACCTCATTGCGAGCAGTTTCTCAAGAAAATTGGCGTAATCAAGGCTGACCCCAGCGACGAAACGGAACACAGCTGCAGTTACCGGAACGAATTCGTAAGTTTTGCTCGAGTATAACGGTGAGGGGTGTATCAATGACCGCTAATGCGATTATTTGCCATTTTACAGTGTCTACGTTGGCAGGCGTATTTTAAACAACTGTCGTCTATTTTAACTTGCGGTGAAGCAATTTGCATAGAGGTTTACCTTGGACCGGAAAATCATGCCATCCTGCTGGAACAATGGATATTGAAGCTGAAATTGAAGTGAGTAGTTATTTAATTGAAATCTAAAGAGGTCAAATACCCATCGATAAACCGACATGAAACTTAAACTTAACTCTTGATCGAGAATCCATAACGGCGGATTCAAATGTGCAGCGATCCCATCTGTCAAAACTAAAGAGCCTGAATTTATAAAGAGGCGACATCTTATCCATTTGACAGGTCTTCTGCTCGATTGGAATGACTTTTCTTATGACTTTGACAGACAATCGATTGTTCCAATTTTGACATGTCGTCTCTTTATAAATCCAGGCTCTTTAGTCAAAACCATAGCATTGTTTTATCTAGATAAACATAATTTGCCCGGAATAGATTAGACACGAACCAGCTAATACATTTTGTATACGTGTTCATGGCTAGGATACACATTTTTCGCGAACAGATGTCAGTTTTGTGCTTTGATCAGAAATTTGATGATACTTTGTAAAGTCATTCATATCGGTTTGTCGGTGAAATACCTATATTATTTTCAAATACAGAAACAAAGTAAGTGGGCCTGTTCAAAAACTTTGTGGACCCTGCGCAGACAATAGTTCATTCAATGTTTTGGAAATTTGTATGACCGTAGACATTCACCTCCCCTTTCTCCCTAAGGTTTATGAAAAGTCCTTTACTTAAATTAATTTTTACTATAAAGGCCACTACAAATGAATTATTTTACTTTTATCACAACACCTTTAAATCAAGCGAGAAGGGACGGGAAAAAACAAAAGTAACTTTAGGTATTTAAAAAAAAATAAAACTTCAAAACTGTAACAAATATAAGAAATCTCTAAATTCAGAAAATTGTTTCAAATTCAAGATTTAAAATCTTGTCTAAATCTCAGAGTTGAAACGCTTCATGTCCCGACATGGAATATCATCCAAATATTGTTTTTAACTTGAACACTATCCTCTCCCTTTTTACCCTATCCACACTATTGTTAACTCATAAGAGTTAGGGGAAAGTGGAGCAGTTTTGCCACCTTAAGAAAATCACTAATCAGACAAAATTCAGGGGGAAATTCGAATGGTGTATAACCAAATGGATAGTTTCAAACACTGTTTACATCATGAATACAAATTGAATATTAAAAGTAAACTTTTGATTGTTATGAGAGCAAGCTGAACATTGCATTAGGTCCTAAGTAACATTGATCGATTCTCTTCGTCGACTTTCTCTTTCGTTAATAACATGAGCACATAACCGTTTCTTGTTGTGTTTGTAGTATTAGATGCTAGATGAAAGCTTCTTTTATTGATATGTGTGCTGAAAATACCAGAGAATGTCTTAAGATGGCCATGGGGATGCAAAGAGAAAATCGACGAAGAGAATCTGTCAATGTTACTTAGGACCTAATGCAATGTTCAGTTTGAAAGAAGATTTAAAAAATGTTCATTTTGTAACCGAAATTAAACCGTTTGGGGTAAAATGAGCACCCTGTCAAGGTGGTATGAGTGACCTTCTAAACAACGGGTAAGAATATTCTACTCTCTTGAGACTTTGTGAAGGGTCAACAATAAACAGTTTTACCATAAAAAGATTTAAAAAAGCAATTATTTTCAGTAGAATAAATTAAATTGAAGAAGTACTGCCTATTTAGGGCTACATTTTTTTGGTATTGTGAATGACTGATTTTTGACCAAAGCAGCTGCTTCAAAACGTGTTTCCATATGATGCAGTCATATTTATGAAAGGAATAGTGCAAAATTCAAGAATTTAAGTTGAAATATGCGTGCTCGTATTGCCCCGACTGGACTTAAGTAATATTTTGTTAAGAAGATCTTTAATTAAAAACTAGAAAAACATCGTGTCATATAAGAAACCATCGACCACTTTTAAAGCACCTTAAAAAGGAATATCAACGATAAGTTATAAAAATCTATTCATAGACCTTATTTTCTAATTAAGAAATTTTATAACAGTTTTGACATTTTGAGCTACACTAACATTTTTCGAATATTTGCTCTAGAGAAAACTATTTGGTTAGACTTAAATGAAATGGATAGTTGAAGTAGGCTTCAAGCCAGGCATTAAGCCTGCAACAGATTTTTTTAATAAATATGTTCAATACTTTGCTTTTTAAGCGCGTGGTCACATTGCCCCATTGGCCATATTGCTCCACTTTCCGCTATCTGCAGACGTCACTGAACATTTTCTAAGGTTAATTTCAAGAAAATTCTACGAGGTAATTTTGAAGTATTTTGCATGAAAATATAAGGAATATTCCTCGAGCATTAAAGGATGAACATGTATAACCAAGGAGGTGGCACCCCTATCTCTACTAATAACAAGTAGCCATAGCGAGCATAGTCGCGGACCCACGCTCTGGGCCCGCTTGTATTGATATGTGATCACGTTTTTATGCTGGCTACGAAAAAAGGTGGTTTGTCAGGCTCTTCGTAGAGTAGAGTTAATTTCAATTTTTTCTGGATAAATTTGAAAATGTTAAAAAGTTGTGGTGAAAATTTCAATCTGGGGAAATTCTAGGATGATATAGGTATGTTTGAAGGATATGTGCGAACGTATCCGGATAAAATGTACAAGGGAACTTGGCAGCATATTTTGAAAAAAAAAAAACTGCTTTAAATAATTCAAGGAGACGATAAAGAAAGGTAAAAAAATTTATTTTAGCAAATTCCCGCAAGAATTAAAAAAAAATCATGGTTATAGTAAATTGATGCGAAGATTTCTTTGGAGATAATTTTTAGAGTTTTCTACAGATAAATTCTAGAATGATGTGCAGAAAATTTTCGGGGAATTTCAGAAAGAATCCCAAAATTCATCTGGATGATTTTGAAGAGAACTCCAGAAAGGCCTTGCTTTATAGCTGAATCTTCACCGACTGAGATAAGGAAGGCCCCTGTGATTTCCTCTTCAACCAAAATCCCCATATAAACTAGGATAGAAACTTTAAACTAAAAGCACCAGCTCGTGTTACAACCAAATGAGCTGAAACTTTCTCACCAATTTAAGGAACAAATTTTAGAGTTGACCCGTTGAAAAAGTTGAATAAAATTTCTCCCATATAAATTTGGGCCAGTCTAGTTACGACCCACCCAGACCCTAATGACACGAACAGATTTTTTGTATGGGTTTAGGGATTACATTAATTACGTATGCATATTTTTTTAGGACTGTTCAACCCCCTTTCCCCCATTGTAAGACTTAGATTACTATATATAAGAAAACACACATACTATTAGCTCAGACAAAAAATATTAAGATGAATCCTGTAACGTCTTCAAATGCACATTTAGTGTCTCATAACTTATGCACTTGCATCTCTTTTATTTGCAGAACATCTGAATCAACAATGACACTACAATCGTTATGTGCTGCCATCCGTAGTCAATTATATTTTTCGCAAATCTCCGCCTGGACTGATCTGATAAAAAATTCGCTTGAACCGGAAATTTTCAACAATCCACGAATCAGAAAACTATCCGCGGACGAACCGGGTGCTTCTTCAATGAGTGCACCTATCCCGATCGGCGGTAGTTGCCACGCCAGTGGAGAAACATCACCACTGGTTTTACCGAAAGCGAAACTGGACATTCTGTTTCGCATCCGTGGCTACGACAATACTGCTTGCTTCAACGAGCAGCCGAACGTGCACAACTTTCCGGATGCCATCATTGCAGACAACTATGTTATAGAAGTGTGCTTGAAGAGTTTGCCGAGACTGGAACGGATACCTAGTATCAATGATGAGATGGATGCCAAGATGGATGAGAGTTTGGTTAACGATCGAATGGATTTGCCGTGTCATGAGAAGGGAAAACATCGGTGTGCTTTTCAGGACGAGGATGACGAGGATCCTCAAACGGGAGAAGACGACATGTCCCCCGCTGCGATTAGTCATCGAGAGAAACAGCTGATGAAGTACAAGAAACGTATGATGAAGCGCGAAAAGAAGAAGAAAACTTCTGCACAGGAGGTCACGGTGGCAAACAATGGCGGTGGTCGTGCCGAAACGGTACCCATGATGGTTACCCCACCTATGTGCAAATCACCGGCATTGAAAATTCCTACCGTGAATCACCACGCCAGCAACTGCAGCAGCGCATCGCCGTACGCTTCATCAATCAATCTTATCCAACCACCACTGTACTCGAATTGCGATGATCTTTACCAACCAGCCTCGTGTGTGAACAACACGAAAGCAACTCAGACTGCCATCTTCCTCAGCATGTCCAACGGTGGTAACGTTTCGACCGTAGCCACCCAGACAGATGCGAGTGGGTGTTGCTGTCTCTGTGCTAAGCAGCAACCGGAGCCGGCACCTGGTCATAGATCAACGAGCACAAACAGTGATAGCAAAATGCAATATAGTAATAGTAATTATAATCGTCGTGATTACACTAGTGATGACTGTGATACTAGCCAACCAGAGGTGGCTGTTGTGGTCCACGATGATGTCCAGTTGAAACGCCATCATCGGGAAGAGGAATCCAGGGGTCTTCGGAAGGCCGAACTGCTCCTACAGGCCATTCATAGGACGGCCATCATCAACGACCACCAGCAACCAGACGTGGCACATTTCAAAAACAATAATTACTATAGTGGTAGTTACTATGATAATAACAATACTGGTAGTGATACAGCAAAGTGTGAGCGAAGAGAATGTGATACTTTTACTTTCAATAAGGAAGCACTAGATTTAGGAGACTGTCGTTTGTGCAAACGACAAAAAACGAAGCATAATTTTAAGTTAGCTCTCAACCAGTCGGATAGCAGCAGCTGCAGTAGCAGTAGCAGCAGTACCAACAACAGTCCTCCCGGTTGTCGCCGAACGTTGTCGGAAAGCTTGGTCGGCCATTTTACTATACCATCCTCCTCGCCCGGTGGTGACGATGAAACCGATTCCAATTCCTACCACGTCAACGGGTTCAACGGACACAAACAAGGCCAGGACGTTGGTGATCTCAGCGTCGCCCTCAGCAGTTCGGCTGGAGCCGTCGACAACGGCGGAGCGTTCTCCTTTGAGCAGCTGAAAAAGGGCTACCGTCGAGCTTTCTCGGAAGATGTCATCGATACGATCAGTTTGGACAATGCACTCGGAACGAAAAAACTCTCCGACGTGGATAATTGTGAGGATGGTGGTGATGAGGATGACGAAAGGGAAGATGAAACCTTCTCAAAATGCGATTGTCCGGTAAGAACCTGTTTGGTATCGAAATTGCAGAACAGCCTTGCACATTAATGAATTGTAACGAAGTATACTACCCATAAACGTATAACAGTCCAATTTAAATAGGAAATCAAGCAAACATGTGACTGTTATGCTTTTATGTCCAGTATACAGCTTCTCGATATTTTTTGGCCGACTTCATGGAGATGCTTGGTGTTCTATTACAGTTCGAGGAACGTGCAATTCTGACTGCTTTCAGCATATTTTCGAAAAATACGTGATTACTGATAGTAAATTTTTCCAGATCATGTTCGCTCAGCCATCGCCGGTCGAGCTTTTGGGACGTCGTTCGGCGTTCGCTAGACCGAACGTCAACAGAATGCAGACATCCACGCCGGCCAGCAGTACAAGCAAACTTCCTCTCTACGTGAGTTGCACGGAAAGCGACTGCTCTATCAGCACGGCCAGCAGCATATCACCCCACAAGAAACAGATACTCAGCTGTACCGCTGTCGCCGGAAATTCACGTCTCGCTGGGAAACCTTCATCGTCTTCCTTAAATTTCACCATCCCCAAAATCAACCTTACCAATGTTTTCAACGTATCGCCCCTCGCCCGGGAGGATTCCGGCTTTGTCAGCAGTTCCAGTCCGATACCAATCGATGGAAGTGTGTTCAATTTTCCCGATTCCGTCAGTAGGTTGAATGTACAAAAATCGAATTCTGCCCCGACTTGTCAACTGTCACCAGGATCTCTATCGCCAAGGTTTCTACGTCATGCTTACAAGAGCCAACGTACACGCTACCTATCGGAACGCAGCTCCTTCTCGGAACGTTCATCCATCGGTTCCGATGAACAATTCTCCGACGAAGAGTATCCTTATTTGCTGGATTTTACCAACAACGCTAGCAACGGCAGCAACTTACATCTCAGTCCCAGCAAACTTCCGAGTTCACCGTTGAAGCTTGGCATTGCTCAGCGACCATTTAGTAAACCGTTTAGTAAAAACCTTTTCAAATTTGGCCGCCTTCCGCTGTTAGGCACACTAGAAGAATCGCTGCTACAGCGCCGCATTGCCCCCAAGTTTCAGGTAGCCGACTTCAAGGTGTTACTCGGCGCCTCGGGGAGCTTCTGTCCGACTCAGTTAACCATCCCGGCAGCTTCCTACTTTTATGAACTACCAGGGCAGCACCTAACCACACCTTATGTGGTAAGTTCGTTTATTTTTTAGAAAACTGAACGGCACAATTATACAATTTGGTTTGTCTTTTTACACAGTGCGAACTACGTCTTCCAAGGAAAGGTTACTCCATCCCACGGCAAGGGACGGTACAGGTCACGTTGCTCAATCCACTAGGCACCGTCGTGCGGATGTTTGTGGTGCCGTATGATTTCCGGGATATGCCGGCGATGTCCACGACGTTCATCCGGCAGCGGATATTGGCATACGACGATAGTAACAAAGATGCGTCACCCACAGCCGGCAACAGGAGCGTCGAACAGCTCAGCAATGCCGAACAGATGAAGCTACTGCGATATGCCATCCATTTGAGGTATGTTGAGGCATGTTTGAAGTCGGCATATCTATATGATAACATATCTGAAACCGTATTCATTTCGTAAACTACCCTCGTAGATTAAGTCTTGTATATTGTTGGGCTGATAAAATTGTACCGACGTCTCTTTCAATGGAAAATAATTGCTCGTGGAGACGCATGACAAATATTCTACCCTTCAAAATCCACATGAATTACTAAACCCACCCTCATAGTTCATTCAAGTCTCGTCATCCCAACAAAGCCACGACTCCTAAACAATCGTTCTTCTCCATCGTTCGTAGATTTCAAACGTCTCGCTCCGGAAAGCTCTCGCTGCACACCGACATCCGGCTGTTGATCTCCCGTCGCACCGACTGTGATACGGCCGCCGCCCACGCTAAGAACCTACTGGAGGCACCGAACGAGCTCAAGGTGGTCACCATCGTACCGGAGAATCCCAAGTTCAGCCTGCGGGTGGACAAACAGTAGAATCTTCTCGCTCACTCAGTCACTGCAACACTAGTTCTGTTAGAAGTTACTCGTTTCCATTTGCGTCCGTGTTCTCCTATGTTTCTTTTTTAGATTCTAACCGATCCGTTTTATTTCCATGAAAATTATCATGTTTTCAAAATTTTTAATCTGTTCTCGCGATGGCATTGTGATTTCTGTTTTATTCCCGGAGAGGGACCTTCTCGGTATGCTCTACGCAGCGTGATGGTTGTGGCGGAATGTGAAATAAGGACCACAACCGAAGAACTTAAAGTAGAGCAGGGAAAAGGTACCCGAGTGTAAATCGATTTTAACGAGCTGATCTATATTTAAATATCATTTGTTGTGAATTCTTTTGTTGGTAGAATATAAATCAGATTTTTTCTTATTCATGAAAGTTGTCGGATTCGATTTCATGTCACGTTTTTAGATGTATTCTAGATGGAGAAGAAAAAATATTGGTAAAGAGTGATGTGCTTCGTCTGTAGAGGAAAACAAATAATCGATATCACTAGTTGTGATGCGAACAAACGAGAGCCAAGTAGGTTATATTTTCGTCTGCTATTATTTTGTCTAGGATTTAAAATCGCGAACGATACGGTCAAATTGGTTGCGCAAGCTGTGATTTGCAAAGATGGTCGCTTTTGGTGGCTTCGGCCTCGGATTGTCGCCATCTCTAAATGATAAACAAAAAGCGAATTGTGTATATTGTTATTAATATTCTCGTTTTAGTGATAACATTTTTTTCTGTTTGTTCAAATTAATCCGCCTAGGTTTAGGTCCACAAAACCCACTCTACCGATGTGTGCTGTATTCTGTATTTTAATTACCATAAAAATGCTATACGTTTCGGTGCAGGGGGCAAAAACGAAAAGGTCTGCCAGATTTCGCTGCAACACAGTCGATGGGATACAATGTTAAGAAATTTGAAATTTGTGCATGACGGTGTAAAAGCTTTTATAGGAAATCGTTATTTTAGTCTCAACAAGATGCCGGTTTTGAAAAAAATTAAAAGTGTGGACCATTGAGCATTTTAGAAAAATAACATTTGATTATGCGGATCGCCTGGAAAAACAACATGACAGTAGTCAGAATGTTTAAGATAGGAAAAATAAAATCCTGAGTTTTCAGAACAATCTTAGATACGGATAAAAGTGTATTGTTCTCCTTGAATTTACTGGAAAAACTCTCCATTTTTATTGTGGTATCGACCTTGGTTATAAATCCAGAAAATTTGCACAATGCAGTCAACTTTCCAAATGGAGATTTTGAAGGGACCATCGTAATAGAGAAAAATCGAAAAGTAGAAGTTTATTAGATCACTAGTAGACCGCTTAGGGAGATAGAGATAGAGAGAAAATCTGTCACACATGCAGATGTTGATCATTAGGATAGTTCAAATTTCAAAAATGTTCTTAAATCGTAGCCTCTATTAAATCCTGTAAATTACACTTAACACTATTTTAGTCAGTCACCAGATGAAATAGAAAACCAGTCAGTATAGCTTCAGTTCACAAACTACAAGAGAGCGATCGTTTGCTTTATTGCATATTTATACTGTTCTGCTATCACTCGTCAACCCATACAAATGTACCTCTTATATACATTTCGACCTAAGGGATTCCGATCATAGTTCGATTATCCTTTTACACAGCCCCGTAACGTGGGTAGATCACCTTTTCGTGGTACGTTACGGGATGTAAAATCTACCACCGATTCCTAGTCCTGACTACTTCAAAATAGGGGAACAGGATTTTTCAGTAATCCAAGGAACACAGCTTAGTCCTTGTTACTTGTTATGCCTTGTCGATAGTGACAAGACTCGGCTTTATCAACCGAGGATGATCTTGAAACAAGGAAAAAATGAGTTAGTTAGTCTTCATCTATGTGATTCCTAATCTTCTATTCGTTGTTCTCTAGTTTGAAGTGGTTTAGACTAGGGTTCTGATGAATGGTCATTATCGGTGTCATACCTTAATTTTGTTGCTAAGGAATCCAATTGTGACTGACAAAGGGGCGCGACTTTGTAGGGTGTTTCAACACTCCGAATGGTATAAATAGCGGGACCTTTTAATTAGAGTCGGATCCTTGCGATAAATGCAAGAATGACAACTGTAAAAAAATCGAATACTTCATCATTTCTCAATAGTGATGAAGTACTACCACATGCACTTAACTAAGGACATGGGATATATTACAATAGATCAAATTACTGGTCGCAGTGGTGTTAGGTCCCGAACAGAGGAAAAAAATCCTTTTACACCGTACACATCTTCAGTTAAGAAATACAATTCTACATAGATAAATTCTTCTGATCAAATATAACTTTTCCGAAATCAAGGCAATAATTCACAAAATATATTTTCGATTGTCAAAAATGTACATCATCCTTGCTTTATCTATTGATTAGTTATCTTAACCTATACTAATTCATGATTCACTTCATCTTCATTTCGAGTTCATTCTATATGATACTCTTTCCGACATTGCCTTTCACACCTTTCTTCTGAACATTACTTGCACTTGTACTTGGACCTGGACGCAAATGCGGATCGATTCCGCATTTGTTTATCGAACCCAAAAAACAATAGGACTACGTCTCATTACCTTGAGATGTCTACTATCGTCTTCGGTTTTATTGGGCTTTTCCGCGATATCCGGAAATCCAAGGAAATCCTCCTCCGAATCACTTCTTTCCCTTGTCCTCTTTCTTAGTTGTATCGGTACTTGTATTCTTGTATACGTCATCTTCGGGCTCCCCACTTAGAGCTGGTTCCGGTGTGCATTGGCCGTATGTCTGCATTGGAGAGATCACGTTCTGTTTTTCTAAAGCGTCCAAGTGTTCTATTACCTTTTCCCGAATTTTAAATGGGACGTCATACTAAGTACTTTGAGTAGTAATTCCGCCTCATAACCCTGTGATCCGCCTAACTCCACCTCTCTATTTATCGAATTGACCATGGCAGGATTCATAAATGTTTCCCTCCAGTTAGGATGAAATGCGTCCAACCAATCTATTCCGAATAACGGAGCAAAAAGACTTTGTCCATCGAGTATAATCAAGTTCACTTTGTGGCACATGTTGTTGAACCTCGCTTCTACCTGTATTTTTCCAAAAATGTTTAATTTTTTACCGTTGACCACTACCAGACGGCTGCTACAATCATTAACCCTAGCATGTCCATAATATTGATTATATGTCCCCCCCAGGCTAATCACCGAGACTGCCGCACCGTAATCTATTTCCATTTTCAATTTTACCCCTTCAACTAGTACATTGACAATACAAGGTTCACTGATATGTCTAGTCAAAGATACGTCTTCGGCATTAGAATCGCAAATTCTCAGCCTCTTAAAATCATTTTTTTTTCCTTGTCGGGTATTTTCATCACTGCGACCATTTTTCTGATCTATTGTGATATATTCCCCATTTTTTTTTCTTTAGCTATATCAAAATGCCGTATCACTATTATTAGGAGTGATCGCCATCGTTTGACTAATAGCAAAATAAATAAAGTGCACTGCCGTACTGGGAGTTGTTCTCCAAATGTCAAAGGGTTCTATCAGCCCCTTGTCGAAGAACTTACGCCTTTTATTGAAAATTGCCGGACAGTGGCATAGCAAATGTTCCGAGTCTTCCTTTTCTATGCCACAGAAGCGACATACATCATCTTAAAGTTTTCCAATCAGCTTCAAGTGATAACGGCTCGGACAATGACCTGTTATAAGACCTGCATATATAAATACTAAGATCTTTCTTAGAAATGTTTGGATTAATAAATCGCTTCGACTGCCTAGCAATAGAAGTGTTCTTCCAGTTTTCCTCCACTTTTGAAGATTCCCACGCTTTTAGCTCCATTCTAAGAAATGCAGCCGATAAGCCACAAAAGGGCTCTGGCCCGATGAACTTATGAGAAGATCCGAGTCTTGCTAGTGCATCAGCTCTTTCATTTCCCTCAATCCCGCAATGACCAGGAACCCAATATAAGTTGACTTGATTATGACAAGACAATTTTTGAAGTGATTGAACACACTCCCAGACAAGTTTTGATGTACATTTCGCCGACTTTAAAGCATTTAGAGCAGCTTGACTGTCGGACATGACGCATATATTTGAACTCTTATAGCTTCTACGCAAACATATAATGGAACACTCTAAAATTGCTTGGATTTCAGCTTGGAACACAGTTGGCCATCTGCCCATAGGAACCGATATTTCTATCCCTGGGCCACTTACTCCTGCTCCCACTTGATTGTTCAATCTTGAACCATCTGTACTTCTCATTGCACCTGTTATTGAGAAAGTTGCTAACCTTTGGAGTTTTTCTAACTTCCTCTGAGCAACACTCTCTTTTGTTTTTGGCCACCAGACCAATGCACCACAAGTAATCCTGGGTTTCACAATTGTCGAGTAAATCCAATGGATCATTTTCGGTTTCAGTCCCCACTGTCTACCGAATGTTCTTTTGCATATCCATAGAGCATTAGTAGCTTTGTTTATTGCCTGCTCTAGGTGCATATTCCAATTAAGTTTACTATCGAGGATTACTCCAAGATATTTGACAGCAATAGGAAGTTCCAAAAGTGTGCCTTTCAATCTTATGTTGTCTAATGAAAATTTCTTCCTTCGGATAAATGGCACGATAGTAGTTTTAGAAGGATTTATGTTTAATCCTTCCCTATCACACCACGATGAGACAAAATTTAAAGCAATTTGCATTCTGTTAGCGATAATACAATCATATTTGCCACGTACAACTATGGCTATATCATCTGCGAAGCCAATTATTTCGAAGCCTTGGGCTATTAAATTTTTGAGAAGATCATCAACTATTAAAGACCACAATAGAGGTGATAACACGCCTCCTTGCGGGCATCCTTTGGTTGCTCTTACACTGATGAGTGAGCTTCCAAGGTTTGCTGATGTTTCTCTTTTTGATAACATTTCATTGATCCAATTTACAATGCTCTGATCGAATGCTTAAAATCATAGTTTTCAACTACTTCCTCTGCCTCATTTCCACAAAATTAACTGTTCTGTTTTTTAAGCTGATAACAATTTCGTTTAATATGGCCTATTTTTCTGCGAAAATTGCATATAACATTGACGTGGCGTGACGTATCTCCTCGCTGATCAC
The DNA here is from genome assembly GCF_037179485.1 of Ochlerotatus camptorhynchus. Classification (NCBI taxonomy): domain Eukaryota; kingdom Metazoa; phylum Arthropoda; class Insecta; order Diptera; family Culicidae; genus Ochlerotatus; species Ochlerotatus camptorhynchus. The sequence continues at coordinate 1,755,837 of NW_027040855.1, read as the reverse complement.
GTTAGGTATTTCTCTGCCTATTTCCATAATTATTACGGTAACCATATCTGCTATCATTCCAGCGCCCTTTCTCTCGATCCATACTTCCACTGCTGTTTCTATAACTACCACCACTTACACGTATTGAAAATCTGTCTTCCCTATCATGATTTATTCTCTGGTATCCATTTTCCAAGCGATATTTAACCTAATTCACACATCTAAAATTTTCTCCTTGTTCATTCATTTCTTTCAGCCTCAGCTTAGCTAATTCAGTCCGTATTACAGTTTGCTCTTAACTTGGCAGTAGCTTTCAATGTAAGAAGCCTCTTACGAAAAGCCGTCTCTAGATGAGCCACTTAACCTGTCTTTGTTAAGTAGAACAAAACTAGAAATCCGATGCATAGCCATTCATCTCTAGTTAACGAGAATGTGAGGGTGTTCCCACCCTGTGATCAAACCTGCATGAGCAAAGAACCCTCCAAAATTGTATCCTGGCTGAAGCATTTTGTGAGGAGAGACTATGTCTACATGTTCGTCAGAATGATTTTCGTAATCCCTGTAAAATCCGAGAAAATTTGGAAGATGATACAGTGGTGTCAATAGAGCAAGCATGTTCACGGCGGATACACTGTATTTATACTTAGCTTCGAGTTGAGTTGGAGCCCATTGAACATGCAAATTTAGTATAACGAAGACAGAATAAATCGGAACCTTCTCGACTGCAATGTAACTATCCGAGATCGGTTCAGGAACTGGCTCATCGGGAACCTGAATTAGCTTACTTGCACGATTCAAGAGATCATAGACGTTGAGCGTTACATACTTAGAGCAGTTGTGAAGATCTAAAGCCCGATTCAAAGTAAAGTTGGACGCATTCAAGTGATCATAACTCAAGAATTAAACAACATACACGGTTGATCAAAACGTCAAACAAAAGGGTATTTATTCAGCTTTCAAATGATACATAACAAGTTATTACATTTCACCGTTTCGAACGAACTGTCGCACTTTATCGATGTGTGATCGATGCCATCATGATCTGCACAGGTGCTGGTGACACTGTACATACTTTAAACGCATTTGTTGTGCATTTGTCACTTCTTTACCGCATCCTCGAAGTTTTCGCTTGACAATTGCCCAATATTTTTCGATCGGTCTGGACTCAGGGCAATTCGGTGGATTAATCTCTTTGGCGATGAAATTAACATTGTTTGCAGCATACCATTCTAGTACCTCTTTAGGCTCTGAACCATTTGGTGGATTATTTTAACTTTTGGGTAAAATTTGACCGATGGAATGTAAATATTTTCACGTCATGCATTGAAGACGTGTCCTACTATTCTGCAATTCGTGTACTGTCACTAGTGTGACGACAAAATTCACGTCATGTTAGGTGACTCGCCGTGAAAATCAAATAAAGAGTCACCTCACACGACGTGACTTTTTTTTTGCCACGTCACACGACGTGACTTTTGTCACCTCACCAGTTACATTGAGTCACACTACTCGCAGAATAGGGGAGGTCCATTCTATGGTACTTTCACTCGCTCTCACTCACTCAAGTATCCTAAGCAGCTCCATTGGGTCAACGTGAAAGATTTACATCCTGGGCGACTGTTTGCTAGCGGCTTGATCTACCTGGTCTAATTGTTGGATTTCCTTATTGAGGCTCCGCCGTCGTGAGCCCTTGGCTAAGCCTCTGCTGCGATGTCCTAGTTTCCGTAGTGTGTGGCTGATCCACCTTGACTTCCGTGCTCGGATTTCTGTTGATATCGGCTTCTGATGACATCGACGATGGAGATTAGTATTCGAAATCCAGTTGTGGGTCCGGCAGGTACGAATGTTATACTCGCTAGCACAGCACAGATTACACGTTAGTTCGTTGACTAATCTGGTTTGATCTCCATATATCACCTTCGGATCCTGGGTTGAAGGACGAGTTGAGTTCGTTGAAGGTTGCAGTCGTCTCGACGTTGCACCCAGAGCTTGACCTGCTGCTAGGGTAACGTGTTCGTCGATTAATCTCTCATCAGAAAACACGCTGGCAAACATGTAAGAGAACAAGCGGTAGACCTCCTGAGAGGTGGAAACGACTTACCGTTCAATCGCATTTACGATGGTAGGCTGGACTCTATGCGCTGCTTATTTAAGTACTTGCAAAAGCACTTTGGGTGTGACTTGAGTTTACTCTGAATACCTAGTTGATATTGCAAGTAGCATCGACGGCTACCCGAGCAAAGTCGGTTAACAAAATGAAAGCAAATCGATATTAAAGTTTGCAACTCAAACAACTTAACTTGAAGTACTGCTGTTAACGTCTTGTTTAAAATTTAATTTAAGTTCATCTGTTGTTGAACTAACGATTATTGTTTATTTGTTTTGTATAACACATTTTAGGACGTTAGTGTTTTGCTCGGGATGAGATTTGATCCATTAACCATTTACACCAGGTCCGTATTCAGTTAAACAACATGAATGCAAAATCAGTAATCAAATTGATTTAATTGATAGCAGGATTAGTTTTCCGTTTGATTCAACAGTGTAACATTGTGCTCTCATTTTAGCTGTGTTAACTGGAGTATTCAATATAAGTTACATAATAACAGCAAATTATGATTTCAATTTGATCTTCTGCTTTGCTCGGGTAACTAGCTTCAACTCATAATTGATCCTAACGCAGTGGTGCTTCAGCGAAAGCGTCTGATAATTGATGAATTTCCTCAATGCGGCTCGTATAATATAACGTATCTTTGTTCTTGGCATGTTGGGCCTACCGCATCCTCCTGTCGATGACGATGATCAGACGCCTTAAACATGAAGAATAGACGCTATGTTAAGTAGTTTCTAATATGGAGAACAGAAGCCGCACCCTTAGAAGACCTTCACCGTTCCCTATCAGCATACGACCAAACTCCCACCGGTCTTGATTAGCTAATCTTTCCTATGACTATCCGTACCGCAACGGGCACCGCGGCGTGGTAGGGATAGGACTTAGTGGGCAAGAGATAGGACCAGCCAATTTTATACACGCAGGTACGCGTAGCAGCTTAGGAATAATTTGATTGCCATCGAACAGCGATAAACGCCTCGAAAGCGCACCTATCTGACGACCCACGTGGCGTTTTTTTCTGCTGATTTACAGATCTGTTCTGAAATACCATCGATTCTATGTCAACCCAACATCCGGAACTCTGCGGAATCGCAAGTAAAGTGTTGCTTATTGTATACACCTTAAATTTAATCAGTTTGCTTTCTTCGACAAAGATGTTTATGAATTTGTTTAGAATCTGTATACGAACTGAAGATTCGGATTATTTTTGTATACAGCACTAAGTGTCTTAGGTAGGTTTTCATTCCGAATACGACAGGGTGAAGGAATAGAAGCAGAAGCTTTAGGTAGGATTAAAGAACATTTTTGAAATTCGATCAACCAAAATATGAACAGTTGCTGACTGTAATTCATCAAAATCGGTGATCCATCAGCCCATTTCGTTTTATATGAAAACTACAAGCTTACTTTCCAACAACCAACGACATTGTAGTACCGTACATCAACACTATAAGGTTGACATAAAGCTAATATTGTGCTGATTAGCAGTTATAATTACTGAATGCCTGTTTGAATAAACAATGTTGTTATTATTTTCAATAGACCTTTCTCGTTTTGATACACCTCAAAATTTGATATTTTTTCCAAGCGGATTTTGGATCTTCGAGTGAAACGGAGTTTTAGAATAAACCATTTTGTGGGGTTTTAAAGTTTAAATCTACAACTAATGCACATAATTCACCGAACCGTTTCTGGATCATGATTAGTTGATAAATAATTGTGTGCATCAAATGCTGAAAATAACTCCACATATTGAAAAATTGTGCAACTTTTGTGTTGCACTGAAAAGGTCTTTGTTTTGATGCAAAAATCACTTTTAACTTTTACTTTTATTTAAAAATCTTCTAAAAAACAAATTAACAAAACAAAATGTAAGGGTGTTCCAGATCAAAAGAGGTATTCAGGTCGGTCTCGATTATCCGCGGTGGATTTTTTTTTCACTTCATCATCGATTTCTCGCACACAAAGTAGTACCACCATCGGACAGAGAAGACAATGCCTATTCTATTGGTAATGTTGATTTAAATGATTGAGTTTGTGTTTGCGATAATCGAGATCAACTCCGGATAATCGAGTCCTACTTGTATCGCCAAGAATAAAATATTTTCAGTCGCCAATTGTACGGCAATTCGAATACCGAATGCATTGTGGACTGACCAGATATTTTGAAATATCACTACCTAATTACTTTCTCGAAACTATCTCCACAGTACTCTCGAGAGCCGCACTGCCGTACAACAGCTGCGTCAGCAGCACTCCGGTGCTGATAGAAAACGTGAACAGACAGTAGCCAGAAAATGCTGCACCAATTTGTATAGAAAACCAACTAAAATGCTTTCAATGTAGTAGAAACAATGTGACAATTCACTTTCGATGAAAATTATATCAAGTTGTTGTAGCGAATTGATAATCTCTCCTACACGTATTGGATAGGTGTTTTTAACCAGCATAGCATATTTGAACCACGAGACTACGACTAAAACCAATGCTAGGCAATACTTCGAGGAAACGTACTACTAGGTATCTTTATGTCGTCTCAACACCCCAGTAAGATGTAGTGAAATGGAAGAAGATACACACTGCCATAACAATGAATTTAGTTTTCCCGTGTGACATACCAAACTAAATAGACAAAACCGATCGATAGCCAATTTTCCGGAAATGTTTAACACACTTTTTCATCCATAGATAAATCGAAGTGTATAACCTTTATAATTGTTTTCCAATCTTCTACTAACCGAGAGAATATAACTACTTTTATAATAGTTAAAGAATGATTAATAGACGACCAGCGCAGCAATGAATGTGTTTTCCCGTGTGCCAATCTCTAGCGAAATTTCATCCCAGTTGTGTTCGGGTGCAGCGGGAAAAATGTCCTTGCAGTAGGATTTTGCCTTGATTACCAACAAAACCACACTACAGACAGCTAAACCCTGATTTTCAACACGCCTAAAAGCAACTTCGTTGGAAACGACATATGTGGCAGCACCTCATTAAAATTTAAGCAATCTATTCTCCAGCTACTTCTCCACATATTTCCAATATTTCAAAATAAAACATCTCTTAACGTGTTTCCACAAGTTGCATCATATGTCGTTTTCAACATAATACAAACCAATAATAAAGATCACGATTCACAAATCCCAACCCACAAAACCCTTACGTGCATACTAGTCAGCTAAAATAAATAGCAAAAATAGCGATTGAAATGATCGGACGATGATTGATTCAGATATGTGCCGATTGTAGACAGAAAAAAAAGCAAAAACAGGATTTCTCAAAAAAAAAAAAAACGTGTACATAAAAAGATTTAAAGAGTTTGAGTAATGAAAGAGAATTAAAGAAGAAAAAAAAATGCAATAACAAAAACTCCAATAACAATTGTCACCACAACATTAAACTAATGTAACAGTGTAGAAAACATTGAAAAGAAGCACTAAGACGTCCGATCTCTGGTGTACTGATTGAAGAATACAAAATGTATATCAATCATTTTTTAGGCGGTGATATGCAACACAAACACAAAAACACATACACCTACACAACATACTTCCGAAATGGCAAGTTGTAAGAGCAAGATGTAGAATAGATGGTATAGAATTGAGCATACACACAACACACCCACATACACTAACACTGTGAAATCGTAACATAAATACGAAAAAAAAAGATCAAGGTAGCGTTAATCATTACTGTTTCTTTTCATTATTTTACTGATCAGTCAGAATAACAACGGAAAGCATAACGATTGTACCGAAGATTTACAAAAAAAGGAAAAACATAATTAGTAGTAGCAAGAAACAATGAACGTTGAACTACATGAAAAAAAAAAATGAAAAATACTAAAAACATATACACATGCTATATATTTATACAACCTTTTTTCAGCATAATGAAAAATATTTAACGAATAAACAACACGGGGAACCGAACGTTCCCTCTTAGATGTTCAGTTAATGATGAAAAATAATAAAAATAATGCATTTTTGAATGGTGGACATCGAAAGAAACTCCTGACTAAGGTAGTTACTACCGTACAAGCACCCCCAGACAATTGTAATTGTAATTATTCAGTGTATAGGCTGTGCCAACCGCTAAGTTGGCTTATCTAGGGACTAACCCCCTAGTCTATACCAGGCTTCCGGAAATCTCACGTGTACACAAATGCGACAGCGAGCTGTGAGACGGAGCGTCGCATGACTCAAATCCATGGTGTGCTACATTAATTGTACAAAAGAGAGACTAGAACGATGCGCGCGACAAGCTACACGCTCTCAACAAATTCGAGCGTTTCAATTTTTTTTTTGTCTCATCGCATTGCTCTCTCAATGCGACGCATGTATTCAATCACATGGGACTGTTTCATTGAAACATCTCAATGCGCTCTCTCAGGGCGTCATCGCCGTGCGCTGTTTCGCATGCCTTGACTCTCGCGGTCCCATCATATGTGATGTTGTCGGGTGACGAGAGAAGGGACTGCAAGGGTTTGTTCACAGAAGACTTGTGTGCCCTTTTCACATGTGGCTTTTGAAATGGGGTGAAGTTTTTAGATGGTTCCAGAAATATCTTCTAATATAGATTCAAGCAGGCTCAACACATGGTTCCAGAGATATACTGGAATCACCGTAAGATCACCTAGGAAGCCGCAATTGCTTGTCGAAAGGATGCTAAAGGAAAGTAAAGGAAGACTACGTGAGCGGTGGATGGCAACCTTACGGTAGTTGGGATACCGTTAGCATGTTAGCACCCCAAATAATACCGGAGTATCTCAGTGACCATAATAAAAAAAAAACCCCGGAGTATCTCTGGAACCATGTGTCCTTCAACAAGTCCTTATGCGGAAATCTTCTAAAATACATTTTTTGAAGCCTCTGAAGCTTTCAGCCCATTTGTTGGAAAAATAAACAAGTTATTGCGCATTTCCACCAAATTAGACTGCCGCGCTAAAAAAATCCCTCAGAATACTTTTACTCAGACCAGTAAAAAAAATAAATGGACGATTTTGAATGTAAAATAGCACTATATTATACTATACAAGATCATATCAGCGTTAAGTCAGAAGGGACTAAGTAGCTAAATAAAAACAAAAAAATCATCTTTACAAATAAGATCAAGAATTCCCTTAGCTACATTTCACTTTTTCAGCCAGATTTGAAAAATTAGAGTAGTGAGAGAAAACGGTCAAATTATTTGTCCCATTACATAAGACACAATATTGAACAGCCAACTTTAAATTTGTTTTTCACGAAATCAAAAAAAATCTCACAGTTCGGTCTGACTTGACCGATCATATCAACACGCTTGTAATGATAGAACTCTAAAGATTAATATGTATTTGTATTTTGTCTGGCTTGAGTGAACACTATATTAAGGGATTATTTTCAACGCAGAAGTGTACTTTGCTGCAAAAACGTTGGTGGTGACTTCTGATTACATGCACACAACTCTGCACTTAAAAATTAACCAAGTTTAACATGTTGTAAATTTGTTCTGTTATGATCAATAGAGCTGAAATTTTGACTAAACCCTTGCTTTTCCATTGACCTTTGTCCGATCAGCTATGCACAAATTTTAATTTTATTGTCACCTTCCAGCAGGTGCTTCAAAAAATTTGGTATTTCTTACACGTGAAATTCAACATATTTGTAGTTTTGCGTCAACATTTCAGCTCAATTGATCATAACAGAATACATTTACAACATGTTAAACTTGGCTAGTTTGTATGAAAACGACCTTTGTCCGATCAACTTTGCACCACAGTGTACGTAGGTACGAAATGCTGGATTAAGGTTAATGTAATAAATTTAGGAAAAAGTTGTGTCATATCTGTATTACGGATTGTTGCTAAGCTTCTTGCTTCAGGAATTGTATTGAATACCTGCCAATCAACAAAACTTACTACGGCAGCATCTGAATTCTTCAGATGTGTTAGTGCTCACAGGATAGTTCATACCAGCCACCATGATGCTGAATTGAAACAATCAATTTGCGACAACAGATTTCCAAAAAGTCCTAGTGTTAGTACCGTGGACCCTCGGTTAAATTGAAAAAAAAAACATATTAACGAGCAAATAAACCACAACTTGATTTTACATTTCGCTTACCATAGCCACATCTCTTCCTTCGTTCGTTATGAATGGGCTGTTTTTCAAGTTAATCCTTTAGTCAACGAAAATTTCCGCTAGAAAAACTTTGTTGGTCATAGCCATCTGACACCTCTTCTCCATGTTCGATAAGAGTGTAGTAGCTAGGTCGCTTTCCATCGTTTTCAAAACAAAACAACACTTTTCCCACATCAAGAACACGAGTTGGTCTTCCAGTTGAGTTTGTTATTTCGATGTTCGCATTGAGACGTCGCTTAGCGACGTCTCATTGAGAAAAGCGCATGAGCTTCGCCTCACGCGACGTCGCATGATACTCGTTCTCATGAAACGCATACATCCGGAAATGTGCTGTGCTTACAAAACAGTGCGACACACAGACATTATGAGAATGTGAGATGCGACAAAACTGAAGAGAGAGAAACAGATTGCTACAAATCTCTTGCGCATGAGACTGCTATGACCTGGGACTATGACTATGCGACTATTCGTAATGCGTCTCGCATACGGTAGCGCGCGCACTGGAAGCCTGGGTCAGACACACATGGGTGGTCGTATCCGGGTCCTCCCCTGGGTAGGCTCGTGTCCGTCCAGGTTCTGGTACATTTACTTATATCTATGCATAGTAATTATACTTTGCAACTCACCTTTTGATTATAAATGTCGATAATGCTGAAACTATATGAATGTTAGTGATCATTATTAGGTGTGTGCTGCAATGGAGTAATAATTGAAGAAAATGAGGTTCTCATGTGGCTTATAGGTAATTCTAAAATAGGTAAATCATGCAAGCACACACCGTTTACAATTCTTATCCTACTTACCAGTTCCATCCAGTATAAATTGGCTGTTTCCAAATGGCCTAATCCTTTCTGACTGCTTACTCTCTTACGTTTTCTCGCTTTTTTCCTTCTTCCTATTGAAAATCTGGCCGTGTTCCCATTTGTTCTCAGGTAGGTTATATTGGTACATGAGGGGAAGAAAGAAATAGAACAAGTTAAGTGTGAGTTGCATGCGTTGGTTAGTCGTTTGGGTCATGGTGTTGTGTTCCCTATTTTATTTGCCTCTATTCAGCTCTCAGATCGCCCCCTCCCCCCAAACTATTGCGGATGAGAAAAAGAACCCATATTTGGTAACCTCTCACGAGCTGCAATGCATAAGATATGAATAACAAACAAATCTAGAACGGGGCTTAAACATATAACATTTTCTAAGACTGAACATGATTAATATAGTATGAATAATTAGAATCGTATGAAGAAAAGACGATCCCAAAAGAAAGTTCCCTAGCAATAAAACTATTATTCTGTGCCAGTGATGCAAAATTTCATGACACTCACGGGACACTCGTCTTCGCATCAACCGACTATCGCTGACAGATCGTTTTGTCACGCAGTGAGAGTTAGAGCCATGGCAAATAACAATCACCAGAAATGGTCGCTGCTCACAAGCAAAACGTTACACTCGCTGCTGATGATGAAAAGCACAACGAAAACTGTGAAGACTTCTGCAGTACGATCATGAGGAAAAGCGAAACGACAGAAGAAAATGAAAACAATGCTTACGCATTCCAAGTTCGTCTCTGCAGGTGTGAATGTGTGAGTTACAAACAAAGCAGGCACTATGATACGAAAGCTGTTGGGTTAACTCACCAACACACTCACATAAGCAAGCAAAGCAGCAACTGCTTCAAAACGAGCACAGATGAGTGTCGTGATTGTCGGGAATGACCAGATCGGTGATTGATCACATCAGAAGATGACATTCACCAGTTGCTTTTTACTTCTTTCGTCAACTTGATGGATGGTCATGGAGAGAGCTTCGACGAGCACATTGATAGGAATGTACAAAGCGTTACTACCAACAATCAATACGAAACTAACGATTTTAAATTGGCTCACCACTTTAGTAGCCTATTGGTCCCAAGCAAACGATTAACGTACCCTATTCTAGTTGAAATTCTATTACTACACTATGTTTGTTTTGATTCGCTATGAAAGTTTTACAGATAACATCAGGGGTGTGTGGATTCATGCAGAACATGCAGGGGTGAGTGAAATAGCTTGGGACTGCTTGGGACAGTTGTTCTGGTACTGAGTGAGCCAAAAATAATAATGATTTTCTTCGGGACCCAGTGGTCTTAGAGTTACCTCTATGTTACTACCATCAGTTGTTTGGCGATAGTGATTGTGAAAGGTCGCAACTCTGCTCTGTGTAAATCACAACAGCTAAACTACTCGGTAAGATTTTGGCATTTCTATTTAATTGTATTAAGCTATCTCACAGAGACCAGATGTCCAAGTTCGGTCAGAAACTTGTGTAAAGTTAAGTGGAAACGTTGCCGTTACGTAGCGCTAGCATCTCCTGATTTCCTCTATAAATTTATCACTTTCGACCAATTTGGCGCTAGTACCGATAAATTACCTACTGAAAATTGCCACTTGGCGCTACCAAAACTTAGTGTCTAGTGTAAGTTTTGCAACGCCAGCGCCATCATGTTGTCAAAGAGGGTTTTTAAGTGGGGAAGTTGCCGTTAGTGGGGCTTAAGTCGAATAGGAATCTTTACACAAGTTTTTAGAGAAATTTTGGAGTCTCAACGTCTTTTTTCTGTGGCTATCTTATATCGAGCTCTTTTCAATAATTGCAACATGTGGATAATGCAGAACAAGTTTAAAATTGTTCTAGTGCCAAATTGGTTTTGAAGGAAGGTCAAACTACAAACGAACAGCTCAGCCGCTCCACAGAGAACAGACATGGATGGAGGCTCGAACAAAATTTCTCTAAAAACTTGTGTAAAGATTCCTATTCGACTTAAGCGCCACTAACGGCGAATTCCCCACTTTCCATTTGCTGACCGTATTCTGATATCTTTTGCTTACTCTGTTTCAAGCTAAGCATTTCTTTCTCTACTGCCTTCGGCGTAAGTTTGACTGCAAACTTAGCTTTCAAAGCAGTGGATGCTTGAGCAACTGTTGCGGCACCATTTATCGCTCCGTGAGCTGGGCCAATTAATCGAGTTTTTGCAAATTCAATTACCGCCAGTTCAGGAACTCTTGGAAAATATGATCTAAGTAGTTCCAATGTTTCAATGGTCATCTTGGGTGCCGTACTTTCAATTTGCCTACAACACAACCTGCCATACAGAAACCGATAACACACCTTATGAGTTAGTTTTTGGAAAACAATGCATATTACCTTCAAATCTAACAGATTCCAACAGTGTAGATCCTATCAACAACATAGACGATTACATTAAACTTTTAAAGTATAAATTACAAACGATCCAATTAGAAGTCAGAAATAAACTATTTGCTTCAAAGCCCAAAAGAACAATGAATTACAATATAAATAAAGAAAATTATGTTTATCAACCAGGAGAACTTATCTTAATCAAAAACGAAACAGGATCAAAGCTAGAAAATAAATACCTTGGACCATACTCAGTTAATTGTGACAAAGATCCTAATGTAGAAGTAAATATTAACAGTAAAACTGAACTGATTCATAAGGATAGGGTCAGAAGATATATTCAAGAATAGAACGTGTGGTGGATGTAAGTAAGGTAAATAAATAAGAATTTCATCGTAAAAAAATGGAACGTACACAAACAAAAAACGAATATTTAGATAGATCAATTTTAAAATTTTCAACTGAAGATAAATTTTTTAAAAATTATAAATAGGGCGTGTGGTGGATGGCGGTCTCACTTACCATCCATGGGAAGCGATCAAACTTTGCGTTCCCATAAACCACGAGGAATGAATGTTTTTGCTGACTTGGATTATTATGTGGAACGCCGTCGCCACATGTTATCGTCCACTGAAGTCGTCATTGTATCGTTTAGCTAACATAAGCAAAAATTGTTTCGATGCATGGTACAGAACTGTATGGAAGAGAAATAAAAATTATTCTACCCACAACCGTCACAGTGTACAGTTCAATTCAACCGAACGATCCTGGAGGTCCAAGGACATCATTTCAGAATATTATGAGGCCGATGAAATTCATATGAAAAATCATATAAAATTAACGTGATCGCATAAATGTTATGTGAAATTCAGATGAATTCCATTAATTTTGTTTATGGATGAAAATCATTTGCGTATCCAATGGAAGCTACATGAAAACTATTTTCGGTGTATGATTATCTTAAATAAATGAAAGTAAATTTGGATGGATGTTTTTGTATCACATACAATGATAGAAGAGCAATAGTTTGTATCGCTTAACTCGATTTGTTTACATTTGTTACTTAGGACCTTTTGAAAAGGGACGCGAGTATTCTTCGATTTGATCGTCTACTCCGATGGTGAGTCACCCCCCGATCTCACTCCGACAATCGATCCTCATTTCTAACGCATTCCTTGTGATTCAGTTTCCACATGTTCCAAACTGCTCCGTTTTCTGAAAAGTATGCAACTGTCATGTCGACAGTCAATCAACTTTTTTCTTTTGTGTTCTCTGTTTAATGACTCTCTCCGTGACTGTTCCTCGAACGAAAAAATAGTGACAAAAATGCGAAAAACATACACACAATAATCATTTATCGGTGCGAAATAAGATTCCAGATTTCTCTAATTCCGTGCAAAAAGTGGCAGTACCGTAATTGGTGCCATCGGACGTTCCTGACAAGTGGAGGTAATTTTGGAATGTGAGTTTGTTTTTCTTGTATTTTTATAATGCACTTCTACAACGTAGCAGCAAAATTGCACAATTTTATTGTTTTTCTTTTCCCGTGGCAGAAAACTTAACTGACGGATTCCTTCAGACGAAAATCGGGCAAGGAAACCACTCTGGCCACGATGGACCAGCAAAATCTCTTCACCAGTGTGGAAGAGGAATGTCTATACTGGAAGGAGAGGTGCTTGAAAATCAGTCAGGAGAGAAATGACGTCCAAAGGGAATTCGACGACTTCACGGAAGAGTCACGGCAACTGGAAGCTGAACTGGAAATGACCGTGGAACAGCAGGAGAAAAAGATTCGTGACCTAAATCAGCTGGTAAGTCAACTTCGGATTGAGTGCGAATCATACAAGCGAAAAGTTGCAAACAGTGAAAATGAATCGAACAAGATCGATGCTGACTACAAACAGCTGGTGAAGGAGAATGAGAAATTCAAGGTTTACATCCGTGAACTGGAGCAAAAGAACGATGATTTAGAACGAGCCAACCGGGTGGCAAGCGAAAGCGTTGTTGAATTTGAATCGATGTTAAATCAGGCTTATGAGAAGAATGCTCTTCTGGAACTGGAAGTAGACGAAAAAGAACGCATGCAAATCAAGTTACAGCGACTGATGGACGAAGCACGAGATTTAAAGCAAGAGCTCAAAGTAAGACATGTTCCTAAGAGCGAAGAGGATGCTGAAATGACCGATACCCACACGGACGGTATATCGGATGAAAAGACTCAAGAGGCCTCCAGCGAACCTAGGCCTGGTACGCCCAACATAAACACCACCGTAAACGTGTGCCTCAATAGCACTAAGCTGGAAAATATAAATAATAACATCAATTGCAAAAAGACAGACACCACCGTTGTAGCCCTTACAAAATCAACCAGCAAACTTGACTTGGAATCCACTCTAGGTTCCATGGACAACGTAGTTCCCCCAACCGAAGATAGTACGCTGCAGCAAAAGTTGATCATAGAGCGAAACGGTAATATCAACAGCAGTTCTGCTCTGGTGGCAAGCGTCTTGAATGCACCAATGGCTCCAAGTGATCGAGTTTCCACCCTTAGCATTGTAGCAGACCTTCTCCGACGATTGGACAATATGGAAGCTAAATTAAAGGCTTGGAAAATTCGTAAACCATCTTCTCGCACCAACCTAGCCTCGAGCGGAAGTCATCGGCACAGCCATAGTCAGCTTAATAACCACAGTTTGCATCATTCCCACCAGTACGGTGTTGCAGCTACAGTTGGCGGAGGAGCAGGTGGGTTGGTTGGTTCTGGGGCACCTGCCGATAGCAGCGTTTCGTTAAATTCCCTTGGCAGTGGCGACAGCTGCTGTAACGTTCAGCTTCACTCGTACCAGCCAGGAATGGCCACAATCGGAACGCAGACCTCCTCCCATCAACAACAGCAGATTCCACAACCTATGACAAAAGCGGAGCTGCGAACTAACAAATAAGCTTCAAATCCCTCTTTTACTCTTATGCGTATACATTATATTTTTTAATTAAATTATTTAATTTAATGGCTAATATTTTTTATGATACGTTTCTATAATGTGTGTTTGTACATAGGTGTAACCAAGGATTAGGCAGAGGGATATGATATTGTATAAGACGAAAAGCAAACGCATACAGATTCATGTAGAAATATCATGTTTTGTTTTGAAACGTTGATCGAATTCAAAATACGTCTGTTTAAATTGACCGTTCTAAACTAAGTAGCAGTGTCCCGATTTAAATTGGCTATGCTGAATTCTATTTTCTAGGATTAGCATTCGTCTATATTTTTCGAAAGACTTTAAGAGACCCAACAAATTGTAATCTACAGAGGTATAAACAAATTTAGACAAGATTTAAAAAATGCACTTCTCTGAATGTATGCTTCGTACGCAGTCACAACAATATTTCAAACGAAGTCGCTGTCAAACAAAAAAAAACTATTACCTACTACCTACTACAACAATAGCACACTAGCAATCTATAGCTTTCAGTTGCAGCTTCTCTGGAATATAAGAAAATAAAATAGCAATGCTGAGTGCAAACAGATACCTATAGTAGTAAATGAAGAAATAATGCAAAAAAAAGTCCCTTTATTACATGTTTTCTAATGCAGCACTAGAAAACATGGTTTGGAAATAAATAAAATCGAGCTAATGGTATTAGCAGTCTAGCTGACTTGCTAAAATGACAGTGTAACCAGAAAGAAATGTTAAATAAAAATATTTATTGGAAGTACATTCTAACCAGTAACATTTGTATTAATTATTTTCATTTCTCCACACCCCTGAATTTTTCAATTCGTATTTCTACACGTTATGGAAAATTTGTTATACAGTGAAGGCATAAATGCGGAAAAACGCTGCTTATACACATAAATATTTCTTTTGCCTTCTTAATAACCCCATTTAATTGGTACCATCTCTGCTCACACCCTAATTTATGTATGGTGAGACCTGACCCTTCTTACGGCATTAAATTCCGACTGAATTTCTCAAATCTGCATTCACTGCCCTGTGTGGCATAACAGTCGCATTAGCATTTTTGGCAAAAATTAATTATACATTGGAATCGATTGTCACTTTACACTTTACAATGTACCCAAAAAAGTATCCTAGAAAATGTCCAAAACTACGTTGTCTCATCAATAAGTGCCCATGGTGAAAAATAAATTCAACGCCGTTTTTCTCAGCTCCTTTTAGTCAGGGAAGAGAAGTAAAATAATTTCTGGATGAAATGTGGGTCTGTGTCTGAATTTTCACGCGATTTGGTTTTAGCTCATGGCAGATTTTGTTCAGGAAGCCCTCGGAACATATCCGGTTGTGTCCAATTACTTGGGCACTTGATACACTAAATCTAGGTAGATTCCGATTCTGCACGTTGTAGTTTAATTTTTATACCTATGATCTTGACAAGTTTACCTATGGGATGAGTAGGGGAGGATGGTATACAACGCATCCCCTGGGCAGAACGCACCAGCTGACTTTCATTTGTGTTTTTCATGGCTTTTTCATAACTTTTTTGTTGTCTTATCAAGCAGCACTTCTAGCATAGCATCTGAACTCAAAATGCTGCATGATAAATCCTAGAATTGGATTAAAAATTCCAAGAAAAACTCAAAATAAAATGAAAAAGTGCGTCTTACCCCGGGGGTGCGTTATGTACTGTTCTCTCCTACTTAAGGGGGTTAGATTTTGATAAGTGTCGTGGATACATGTGAAGATAACCTGTTTTTGCTGTTATTATAAATAGGTAAATTTGCACCACAGTTAGCTTTCAATCGATAATTATAACTCGTATAATCCTCATGGAAAAAGATGATAGGAAAAAACGAATTTAATTATTTGAAATTTTTTTGACGTAGGACTACGTCTGTGATTTATACACTTTAAAAAAACGAAAATGGAACATGTAACAAAATCATGAAAGATTTTGAACATTTATAACTCAGCTGCCCTAATACCTTATCATTTTTCAAAATGTCACTGTTGAAAATTGCACGAATGTGCAATTGTTGCTTTGATAATTAAAATTATCACCGATTGCCTGCAAAAGGCGATTTCCCTAACACAGATTTCAAAGTTGAATTCCATCCGGTCTCACCAAGCGGTGTTTATTCAATCACCGCGTGGTGAGTGGTGGTGTTCTCCAGTACACAACGAAAGGCTCCGCGCTAGCAGCTAGTTACCAAGGCTAGCCTCAATCGCTGATCGGATTCAGTTCCAATCACCGTGTGTGGGGGTGTCCGGTCGTCAACATCAGCTGCAGCAGCTGTGCTTTCGGTGTGTGGCGTTGAACATTATTCTCCAGTAGCCAACGAAAGACTGCCTGCAAGCAGTGAGTTGTAGCCCATATGAGCATCCATAGAAGGAGGAAGAAGCCGCACCGCTATTGATCGGAATCAGTAACTCTTCGTGAGTTGCTTTGAGCCATCTGTACCAAGCGCGTCACCCTTTTGAATAATGTTTTTTGGAAATGGACGTTACAAGTAATGGATTGTTAAGAACCATTACAATTCGAAATTATTATTTTCTCCAAACATTTTCGTAAAGAGAACTATATTAGAACCTTTTAACGTATGGTTTGAGAACTTTAAAGGAAATGGTTATGGTAGTCAGTAAGGTCCATGGATGGTTTTGTATTGTCGGTCAACTTTACGTGTTCTTACGATGTTCTGAGGCATAACATCTCTGATCACGCCTTCCTTCGGATGGGAAGTAAAGCCGTTGGTGCCCGGTTCATGAGTTGATGGGTCGATAGGTAGGGTCCAGGTGTGAGAGCTGCCTTCCTGGCACGTCGATAGCATTGGTGCTCAGCACGGAAAACAAGATCGACGGAAAAAACAAATCAAAGGAAAAAAAAATATAATTCATTTTCCGAAAATGTATGGAGAAAACAAGAATTTGGCATGGTAATGGTTTGTAAGGTCCACTTAAAAAAAACATAATACATGATGTTAAAACTTTATCACACAAACGTTCATGTAAAGTTCCTTAACCATTCCAGTTAAAGTTTAGCAGGGATTATAATATATTTTTAACCTTTTTTTAATAAGGTCAATGTAATGGTTCGCATTTATCCGCGCGCCCACATAAATCAATATCACCATCCGGTAGGGTAAGACTTCCTCTACCCGACGGTAATTTTAGTTTGCATGAACGTGCCTTGAATTCCTAAAATTCATCGAGAAGAAGTCATTGTTTACAAAAGCTTTTACGCCTAATTCCAGCTCTATCTAGATATGTTTAAATCTAACATACCATGTAACCCCAAGGTAACATTGGGGGTGCAATTTAAAAAACCAAAATCGGTCGTGGGATGAAAGTGGTCTTATTTTGATCCAGAGATGATGAATTTTAATTCTCAATACGCCAATCGATAGGAATGTTTTCTATGAATCTGTTAAAATTAAGACTTTATCATTTTTCAAAATGTCACTATTGAAAATTTAACGAATGTGCAACTGTTGTTATGATAATTAAAATTATCACCGATTGCCTGTGAAAATCGATTTCCCTAACACAGATTTCAAAGTTGAATTTCAAACGATGTTTATTCAATCACCGCGTGGTGAGTGATGGTGTTCTCCAGTACACAACGAAAGGCTGCCTGCAAGCAGCGAGCTGCAGCCCACATGAGCATCCATAGAAGGAGGAAGAAGCCGCACCGCTATTGATCGGAATCAGTAACTCTTCGTGAGTTGCTTTGAGCCATCTGTACCAAGCGCGTCACCCTTTTGAATAATGTTTTTTGGAAATGGACGTTACAAGTAATGGATTGTTAAGAACCATTACAATTCGAAATTATTATTTTCTCCAAACATTTTCGTAAAGAGAACTATATTAGAACCTTTTAACGTATGGTTTGAGAACTTTAAAGGAAATGGTTATGGTAGTCAGTAAGGTCCATGGATGGTTTTGTATTGTCGGTCAACTTTACGTGTTCTTACGATGTTCTGAGGCATAACATCTCTGATCACGCCTTCCTTCGGATGGGAAGTAAAGCCGTTGGTGCCCGGTTCATGAGTTGATGGGTCGATAGGTAGGGTCCAGGTGTGGGAGCTGCCTTCCTGGCACGTCGATAGCATTGGTGCTCAGCACGGAAAACAAGATCGACGGAAAAAACAAATCAAAGGAAAAAAAAATATAATTCATTTTCCGAAAATGTATGGAGAAAACAAGAATTTGGCATGGTAATGGTTTGTAAGGTCCACTTAAAAAAAACATAATACATGATGTTAAAACTTTATCACACAAACGTTCATGTAAAGTTCCTTAACCATTCCAGTTAAAGTTTAGCAGGGATTATAATATATTTTTAACCTTTTTTTAATAAGGTCAATGTAATGGTTCGCATTTATCCGCGCGCCCACATAAATCAATATCACCATCCGGTAGGGTAAGACTTCCTCTACCCGACGGTAATTTTAGTTTGCATGAACGTGCCTTGAATTCCTAAAATTCATCGAGAAGAAGTCATTGTTTACAAAAGCTTTTACGCCTAATTCCAGCTCTATCTAGATATGTTTAAATCTAACATACCATGTAACCCCAAGGTAACATTGGGGGTGCAATTTAAAAAACCAAAATCGGTCGTGGGATGAAAGTGGTCTTATTTTGATCCAGAGATGATGAATTTTAATTCTCAATACGCCAATCGATAGGAATGTTTTCTATGAATCTGTTAAAATTAAGACTTTATCATTTTTCAAAATGTCACTATTGAAAATTTAACGAATGTGCAACTGTTGTTATGATAATTAAAATTATCACCGATTGCCTGTGAAAATCGATTTCCCTAACACAGATTTCAAAGTTGAATTTCAAACGATGTTTATTCAATCACCGCGTGGTGAGTGATGGTGTTCTCCAGTACACAACGAAAGGCTGCCTGCAAGCAGCGAGCTGCAGCCCACATGAGCATCCATAGAAGGAGGAAGCAGCCGCACCGCTATTGATCGGAATCAGTAGCTCTTCGTGAGTTGCTGTGGGCCATCTATATGTCAAGCGCGTCATACTAATGAGTATAAACAGAGAGAACCCCGCTCAAATTCCTATTCCTACACAAAACACTAGCTCCTGCTGCAGTTAACAAATGAGATTTATTATATAAGACCACGTAGTCCTGCGTCACCATTGCGCACAACCCTTGTAGCATAGAGGTAACTCTAAGACCACTGGGTCCCGAAGAAAATCATTATTATTTTTGGCTCACTCAGTACCAGAACAACGGTCCCAAGCAGTCCCAAGCTATTTCACTCACCCCTGCATGTTCTGCATGAATCCACACACCCCTGATGTTATCTGTCAAACTTTCATAGCGAATCAAAACGAACATAGTGTAGTAATAGAATTTCAACTAGAATAGGGTACGTTAATCGTTTGCTTGGGACCAATAGGCTACTAAAGTGGTGAGCCAATTTAAAATCGTTAGTTTCGTATTGATTGTTGGTAAAACCAACAATCAATACACACAAAGAAAAACCGTTGCTAAAATTAAAAATACCATTGGTAGAATTGAAAGTTTGCATTGGTTCTTTTTGGTAGAAAGCGGTTAGCTTTCAAAACAAAAATCAGCTAACTGTCAATTCAAAAGTTCCTCGCATGCTACTTTTAAAAGTTGAAACTTTCAAAACGAATTGTAGAACTGTCAAATGAAAACATGATAGTATTATAATTAAAAGTGGATTATTTTTGTATCAAATCAAACTTTTGTCATGAAAGTTTGGTAAAGTTGTAATAACATGTGCCGTTTTGAATCTATAATAAAAATATTTTCAATTAAAATACAAGCATTTTCAACATTGCAATATTAATTTTCATTTTAAATTCTAATAAATATTTATTCAATCGATAGTAACAAATGTTTCATAAATTAAAAAAGGACTACAACTATATTTATTACTACTATCCACATGAATACAAATATATTAATTATGCTGGGTTTCGGAAGACATCATCCGCAAGTTTTCAGTGAGTAGAAAATCGTTGTCATCGTATTGCGATATCACAAAGTTGCAGGTGGATTTTTTCGGCTGACTGTTGATTCTTGGGTTGATTCGGATTTATTCATTGGTAGATTTCATCGTCTGAAAAGAAATCTAAATAACTTCACACAATAACATTGATAATTAAATACTTACAATTTTAACTAATGATGTCACAATGGATTCCGTAACCGACAATCTCGCCGACAATAGTAAAAATATTGCCTGAAATATCCAGCGGATTTAATGTTGATTTTCAGTTTCATTCCACACAAGGAACATGATTTGCGACTTTTGACGTTAAGGTTAAATTTAGCGGCAAATGCTGCCAGTGCTGTCAAAAACGTTGCTATGACAAGGTATTTTTGACAGTTAAACAATTTTCATTTTAAAAATATGCGCTTTTAAAAGTACAAGTCAAAAGTGAAAAATACACTTTCAAACCAAACCAAATACTTTTGTTTTAAAAACTTTCATGGTTAAAACTATCAAAGCTGGGAAACTTTTATTTTGAAAACGCATGATTTTTATTGATAAAATTTTTGTTTTTTGTGTGTACGAAACTAACGATTTTAAATTGGCTCACTACTTGACTAGCATATTGGTCCCAAGCAAACGATTAACGTACCCCATTCTAGTCGAAATTCTAGTACTACGCAATGTTTTACGCAGAAAAAAATATTTTAAACGTAATAATATTTGACGAAAAATCAATAAGAATTTCATTTTGTTTTGGCTGCAAAAAGAAATCATTATTGTTTCAACAATCCAGTATTTTTGTTCCTCAAAACCCATGGATTGTTAAATCAAAAAGAAAATCTTTTCGAATTTACAAGAGCTTTCATGGTTTTGACGTAAGCTGTCAAATTTGGCAGCTGGGTCAACAACAAAAATATAGTTGAAGATGCTTATTTCAAATAACAGACTGTAGTGGTAATTTTTATACGATAGATGGAGTAGATGAAAGCATAGAGTTGATAGTTCCGTTAGTAGAGTACGGCAGTGTGAAGATTGTATATAGATATTAGATAAGCGAGCTAGGACAACTTTTAAGGAAGGTACAAATCGGTTTTTTCATCTCTCTTTACCAAACTCCCCCTTTGGAGAGGGATGGTGAGGGGTGTGTCCCCCCGCCACCACTGGCAAAAAGAGATGAAAACCGACCCGCTCAAGTACCAACTGTGTGTTTGAAACAGTTCTACCGATTTTTACCGCACTTCAGTTGTTATTTGAAGGAAGGCATCCAGTCGTAGGTTTGGAAATTGCAACTATTGTTTACCCCTACCACGATATGTGGTCCTGTCATCGTCGACTTTTTTTATGTATTGTTTTCTTTTTCACTGATCATCCTTCGGAAGGGAAGTAAAGCCGTTGGTCCCCGGTTAATTAGTTGATGGGTCGATATGTAGGGTCCAGGTGTGGGAGCTGCCTTCCTGGCGTCAGGAGCATTAGTACTCAGTACGGAAAACAAGATCGATGGAAACAAAAATCAAGGAAAAAAACAAAAAATTGATTATATTTAGCAACTGCAGCTCGAACTGCAGCATACTTACTTACTTCAAGTCTCAAGATTTTCGGAAATGTTGCACTTATTTCCCGAAATTCACAAGTTTTGTTATTGTTTACATTTTTGTCCGGGTGAAAACGAGGGAATGGTTGGTAGTTATTTTTGCATTCATGGCCCGGGGAATGGACACAGCAAATAAATGCCAAATTTAAATGAACTATTGTTGGCTTAATAATAGAATATTGTTGATAGGTACAGTTCGAAAGGTACAGTAGCAGCACCTACCCCACCCGTGTTCCCTCGAGATCGTCAAGTCGACGATGACAGGAGCACATATCATGGTAGGGGTAAACAATAGTTGCAATTTCCAAACCTACGACTGGATGCCTTCCTTCAAAATAACAACTGAAGTGCGGTAAAAAATCGGTAGAACTGTTTCAAACACACAGTTGGTACTTGAGCGGGTCGGTTTTCATCTCTTTTTGCCAGTGGTGGCGGGGGGACACACCCCTCACCATCCCTCTCCAAAGGGGGAGTTTGGTAAAGAGAGATGAAAAAACCGATTTGTACCTTCCTTAAAAGTTGTCCTAGCTCGCTTATCTAATATCTATATACAATCTTCACACTGCCGTACTCTACTAACGGAACTATCAACTCTATGCTTTCATCTACTCCATCTATCGTATAAAAATTACCACTACAGTCTGTTATTTGAAATTAGCATCTTCAACTATATAAATCGTTGACTTCACGTAGAAGTAATACTAAAAACATATAGTCAAAGTAATAGAATATTGTTATTTTTACAATAGTTGCAGTTGAAAAGTGGCTTATTAAAACAAAAAGAATCCTATTTTGAATTTATATGAATAAGTATTATTGAAACAACAAAATGCAATATAATTTCAACCGGAATTGTTTGTTTAAATACAACTAAAGTTTTGTTTGGTTCAATGCAAACAATTTTCTGTCCGTGTAGAGAGTGTCTAGTATAAGAGAGGAGCCAGTCCTGGTATTGCGCAAAATGAAATGTTCCAATGCTTCCATTGGAAACGCACATGATTTTTATCCAATAACAAAATTAATGATTTTTATTGAATTTCAGTAACATCCATATAGGGGAAATCACGGCTTCGGCATGACAGACTATTTTCGGCAACCCAAATTGAAACACTATTTTCACTGGATTTTCTTACGAAAACACTGAATACATGCAAACGATTCTTTATGCTTTCAGCTTCAATTTGACTATATTTTTACCACTGAGAAAAAGCAATCTAGCAAGTTTTTATTGAAATGAAACACACGCACTACAAATTGTAGCTGATTTCGAGTTGCCGATAATAGAACAGCAGATTTACATGCAGTTCAAATGGAACGGTTGCCGAAGAAAAACTGGTTGCCGACAATATTCGCTCCCACTAGAGAAGATTGGAGCTTTGTAAAAGCGTTTCAAAACAGTTTTTGACAATTCTTTCGACTGAAATTGTTAGAGCAGCTGGCAGCAATAGATTGTAAACAAACCAATACTGCATATGTGTGCGTTACTTAGAGAAAAAGGCTATAGAAAGAAGGTCGCTGCTTAGGTTGCCGAGAATACGTAAATTCCTCTACCTACCTTCTATATAATTTTTCTTATAGAATTCATCGCCCTCATAATTTTCATGGGATTTTGTGGTGAGGTTTGCAGTTGCATAGTTGCTCAAGGGACAACGGAGTACATGGGTTTACGAGTTATTCAGGGTTACGACACAATGGTTGATATAATTCGGGGTAACAGCATACAACAGACTTAGAAACCTAATAGGAAGTTTCGTTTTAAGTTCTCAACAGTAGCAAATCTCGTTGTATAGATAAATTAACATGTATTCAAGAATGTTAAGATGCAAAGCTAGGTTTCATGAATTTATACATCAACGAAGATTTATACGACTAATACCAAGACGTATGTTCGGCAATCAATTTCAATAAAATTAATCTCACAATGATCAACAGAATATGCTTCGATTTTGGCATACTTTATTTTTTTTTGTTTATATCATTATGAATCACAATCTCAAGCGGTTATTAAAATCTTTGGTTAAATATCCTTTCATCCTTAGTCTTAAGGTGGTATGCGGAGTAATATGCTCATACACCGGTTGGAATTATACCGATGTACACGCGTGCAGAGGGGGAAAAAAATCAAATTTGGTGCCAACCGCGGATCAGTGAACAAAAATAAAAATATAAAAAATGTAATTCAGTATGCGACTAGAAATAAAGAATGTGCATTTTCAATAACAAATAAAACGTGTGCGTTCGAAACAAAAGCAATCATTTTTTAAACCACCACGGCACCCGCTTCGGATCGACTAGTGGGCAAATCTGGACAATCTTTCCATTGATCATTGATGGGATCGAAACACTCAAAGGACGATATTGTTACCTGTGCACGGTAGAAGTTAATTTCGCAAGGTTGATCTCCACCTGCCACGTAGAGCAACCCATCTGCAGCAGCCACAGCGGGACTGGCCCGACTCACCGACATTGGTGCCACCATTGTCCATTTGTTATCATCGAATGAGTATCTTTCGACGGTACAAAGAACCTCTTGTTGGCTGCTATTTCCGCCGACAACGTAAAGGTAGCGATCTAGTATTGCAACACCCATCTGACAACGTGCCGTTTGCATTCGAGCCAGGGAATTCCACTCGTGTGTAACTGGATTGTAGCTGAAATCGGCAACATTGGAAAGCGTTTATGTTTATTCAATGGTTTTAGACATAATTAGTAGAAATTACCTAATCAAATCCGGTAAATGGCGGCTGGAGGTAGTGCAACCTCCAACAATGTATATGAGACCTAGAAAGTAAAGTTTAACGATTAATTTGAACAGATTAACTATAAGACAAATCGTTCACCTTCAAAACTAACAACACCCATGCTGAATCTCGGCTCTGGTAAATCACCAACCATTCTCCAAGAATTTTTCATCGGGTCATAACATTCTATAGAACCACCAATGTCCTCCCCAATCCATCTGTTGAAAAATACCAAAAAAATAAATTAACTACTGTCCTAAATGGTCCGCGATAAGTCAAACTTACCCGCCCATGGCATACAATGTGCCACCTAGAGCACACAGGCCAAACTCGCATCTCGGTACGATCATTGGCGCCATTGCTTCCCAATTATTGTTCTGAGTGTCGTATACTTCCCCGTTCGCCAAAATCTGACTGCCACGTTCGCCTCCAATAACGAAAATCTTACCGCCAAGCGTGGCGACTCCGGGTAAGATCCTTCCGATCTGCATAGGAGCCGACTCAATCCATTCTCGTCGGAATATGTCGTATTTTATCACACTTTCAAAAATACAATCAGCAGGAGTCCACCCGGCTGACTGTTCCCGTCGGGATCCTCCGATTATGTAGATGCTCTTTTTGGCACAAACTCTTGGGCATACACGAAGCGGCACCAGTTGTCCACGTTTGGAAGTCAAATCCTTTCGTACAGATCTCAGTGCTATCTTCAGTGAAACATCGCGACATTCGGCGATTGCTTGGTCAATCAGACCAACCGGAACGAGGGCCAGACGAACGTGTGACAGAATCTCAAACACATACCGCCGGCGTGGTACAACGTCGTGTTTGATCCATCGAAGAGCGGCCTTGAAAACTTGAAACTCGGTATCTACTCGAAGCGACTCGGAAGAAATCACCTTCATTAGCATCATGTGCGGAATGTCCAACAGTTCGTCCTCGAGGGCAACCTTGGGGAAATTGGTGTACACGTAGGTGGCAGCTGCTTCCGCTAGTTGACGACAGTTATGCGCTTCTGCGAAACGCAAAATTCCTAGTGCATTGGAAGAATGTAGTTCACGGCAAAGATATTCGCAACAACCGTCTACCACCTCGGGAAGTTGAATCATATCAGCAGCAGCCAGCAGCTCTTGGACATTGCTCTGAAATTAGATGATTGCATGATATGGGATTTGAAAACGGGCACGTGTTAAAAATTATAAATCGGACAACAAATTATAAAAAAAAAAACATTCACGGGAATATCTTTCACTCAACCTTCCATGTTGTACGCTTGTAGGTGGGTCCAAATTAAAAGGTTAGTAACTGTTTGCACATAAGTCAGGTCAAGATCATCGACAAAGTTGTTCTGGATAGTTTTTACAATCTAAGTCCCTGGTTTGATAAAAATTGAGCAAGTTTTGGATTTTTGACAAGCAAATGAATAGTTTTGTTTCGCTTGTCATTATTAGCGTATGAATCGAAAATCACTAGATGAGCAGATGAAGAACCTCTTCGACATTAAGGAGCTCACCATAACGATAACACCGGATGCAGTAGTCGATAAATTCCCTTGGAACTCTCTTTAGAATTTCCTCAGAATTCAATACCCCCAGAATTTCCTTTGAGTTTTCAACAGAACTCTCTTGAAATTCTTCTCAAAACTTATTTAGAATATTTACTAAAAACTATACACTCATAAAAAATCTACTTTGAATTCATACACAGGCAAAACGGGCTTCCGGATAAACCGACGCGATTGGTCAAAGTGACGATGGATCGAGTGATGTTCATTGTCCGAATTTTGGGGACACTCTCGAGTCCTTTCGAATCTCGAAGAGGGTTACGACATGGCAAAGGTCTGTCGTGTATTCTGTTTAATAATATGTATGATCCGAAGAGCCGGGATCGACACGAGTGGTACGATTTTCAGGAAGTTCGTCCAGCTTCTTGGCTCCACCGATGACATTGGCATCATTTAAATCAGACTGAATGTTGAAGCCAGGTGTCAAAGACGAAATAGATGAGAGTAAAAGGTTCTAGGGAAGATAATGTAACCCTCCCACCTCGAGTTCAGATTGAAAGTAACGAATGATAACATTTTGAATTGAGTCGAAAAAATAGACAAGTATCAGTTCGACACACCTAACACTTTAATGTTGAATTATATTTAATTACGTTACTGATGAACCCATTGTTCGCCATATGTACAGCTCAAACCAATCCAATCCCAAGCAGAGAAAAAAAAAATCAACTTTTTTCTTTCAACTCACCTGTTTGATCTCCACCTGTCCCGTATAAACGAAATCAATCAACATCTTCAGGATGTCGGCCCGAATCGAATGCAGTGTGACGGATTTTTGTTTTCCCTCGCTGAGCCCCAGCTCGGGACGGAACATTGCCTCAAAGTAAGCGGAAGCCGCACTCAGCACCGCTCGGTGGGCCTGGATCGTTGTGCTACCGACGACTATCTCCACATCGCAGAACCTCGAATTTTGCCTCAATGCATTCAGATTAAGTAGCACTTTCTGCGAGTACTGAATGCAGTTGAAGATGGGTTTTGCAGACGTCCCGGAATCGTTCGGTTGATTGATGGCCATTTGGGATTGTGTAAGCGAACAGATAATATCACTTGCATTGCCATTTCCATTGTAGCTATTCAACGGAGGCATAGCGCTACGCGGAGATGTTTGTACAAAAATGTACTTTCTGTGAAACTCTTCTTTTTTTTCACCTCAATTGCACTCAAACTGCAAGTTAAATCTCACTTAGCAGATGTTATATTGAGAACAGTGAACCATATTTTAATCTACAATAACTCGCGATTTGCTCTCGATTCCTCTGGCAATTAAAGGCAATTCGATGGAAACTGTTTCTCTTCAATGATAAACACTACACCGTCGGGTTTACGCCCTATCTCGGTGGCACTTGCGATACATATAAACTCACTGATAGGATATAACAATACTTGCTTTGTTGTATGTATTTGGATGATATCTGTAAAGAAGCTTCTAGCTTATGTACTACAGGAAGATATTTTATTTGCGATGAATGGTGATGATTAGGATGTGTATTCACCTTATGTTGTTATGCTGTCGTATTGCTCCGTTTCACCTCTCCACTTTCTCCAGCTTTGCGCAATACGAGGGAGGGAAACGGGGTGAGTGCGTCTGTCAACATTATGCTAAATCAGCTGTCAGATAGAGGGCAATTGAAAATTTATGTTGGCTGTCATATCGTTTGCTGTTGCCGTTCTCGTTTCACACAGCAAAAAATGGGGCAAACTAACCGAATACAGGTTTATCAGACATCAGACAAACACCCGCAAATACGTGAATATGCGGTTAGAAGGTGAAGCTTTTTTCTATGCCTTTATCGCCATGTGTCAAAAGTTGTCCTGATTTGTCGGTAGTAGGACACGATATGTTCCCGTTCAGTTTCACATTGCGCCAGTTTAAGACGGAAGGCCTAAAGAATTGTTACGTGGTTAGAACAAATACAATAATTATATTTTTACGAGTTCCATTGAAAAATGTACTGCTTATACATTTACCTTTAGCTTGTCTGCGTTAACACTTATTTTTTGGCAATTCCTACTGCACAACACTTTCAGCAGGAACAACATTCCTGGGGAATTCGATATGAACCGGAACTCGTCCTGGTCACTCCGCTGTACTTCGCATATTTGATTCCCAAGTCTAATGTAAGCTTTTTCTAATGTTTCATCATTTTTGTTAGGAATTATCGCAATCTCTAGTATACTTAGCAGTTTGCCAACATGCGGAACATCTTTCAATCCCCGAAGGTTGAAATAGATGTTGTGTGATGCAATAAGCGGCAGGTATTCACAATGACGAACTAAATCACCTGCCACAGTTGATAAATGGCTCTCCTGTACCGCAGCAGTGTTGGGTTCATACGAACTGGCTTCAAATAGTTCTGCTATATCGTCAAGGCTCTGAATTTTTATTGGAATATCCAGTTCGATGCTGTCATGGCAGTGGGTAATTCTAACGGACATGCTGGTTTCAATACGCGGAAAACCTAGCTTTTGGAAGCGATATTCGTCAATTGTAACCAGCAGTCGAACGGTATTGTCTGCAAGATAATTCACTTTGGCGAGAGGAATCTGCGTCACTACATTATCTATCGATAGGATCAACATCCAGTTTTTCTGATGCATCATTACCTCTTTGATACCATTTCTAAATAAAACATCTATCTGTACAAAAATGTTGCTACCATTAGATTCACCCAAAATAAGAGTGCTGTAACATCGATGTGGCAGATGTTTGTGATATTTTAAATCTGCTGCGAAGAAATTTGTATACACATTTTGATTGATGGCGCTGGTCAGAATGTCAACTTTCAGTCGCTCTTGTTCGATCGCTTTTGCCATCCTGCTTTCGACGTTTACTTCATTGGTAAGAAAACAGGTCATTTGGTTCGCCTGTGAGAGTATTTCGCTGGTTACTTCGAAGTAGTCGTTCTGCTGATTGCCATTGAAGTCCGTCAACTGAGTGATTGGAACTGAGTAGAACTGTCGATTTTCCGTTACACATATGGCCATTTCTGCAAACTGTAGATACGTGATCCCGGTAACTCCAATGATGGGGATATCCTTGGCAACGTGTTGGATAGTTTTGTTGATTTCAGAGTAATAGTACCGCATCTGTGTTATTTGGGAGCCGCTTGAGTAGAGCAAAGTACTGAGTTCAGTTATGAAAATATGGGAATCTATGGTAGGTCCCAAATGCCTACTATCCTCCTGAATCAGCAAGCTTTCAGTATCCTCCGAAATTGAATAAATGTGCATCACAGCGTTTGCTAGTAAAACGGAGAAGCACCCGGTACTCGAAGCAAAATTGAAATCCAGGATTAGGGACGGATATAGCTTAACCGTAACTATTTCATAGCTGCCGTCCAAGGTTTTCAACCAATACAGTCCATTGTCCATGGTGAATAAAATTGGTTCGGTTCCTTCCAGCAAATCCCTAAAGTTTAAAAATCTCTTGAAAAATTTGGAATTCACTCGGTCTATAACAATCGTTTTCATTTTATGAACTTGACTGTATCTGCTTGTATCGAATTCATTCTTTTCCCAAGACAGGTCGAACGATTTAAGACAATCGCCTATTTGACATCCGGACAGATCATCAAACACTTCCAGCTGTAAGGTTCGTCCACCAATCAGCCGAATCAGTAGTATTTTTTTACCACTTTCCATTGTGCTGATCGCTTTTA
This sequence comes from Ochlerotatus camptorhynchus, assembly GCF_037179485.1. NCBI lineage: Eukaryota > Metazoa > Arthropoda > Insecta > Diptera > Culicidae > Ochlerotatus > Ochlerotatus camptorhynchus. The sequence continues at coordinate 1,725,956 of NW_027040855.1, read as the reverse complement.
CTCCGCTTATTCCTTCAACGGCAGTGCATTCACGAAAGGAACTAAACACTACTAATTCTCCATTGTCCTTACAACTGACGGTATTCGTGGAAGTGACAACGGTTTCCGCCAAACTACTATCGGATTCGGCCAGTTTGATACGGGAAATTTTATGAGGACTTCCGCCGGATTGGATGTTCTGTTGCAAATTTTTTATCACTAGGGTAAATATTTGCCCCTCACCGGGCACAATTAGAACCATTTTGCCGTTGTCACCGATACTGTGTAATGAGTACGGAAAAAATGCACTATCCGGTAAGGACCAATTACTTATAATTTTCACGGACATTTTTTAAACAAATAATCAAAAAGCAACAAGTCCTTTTCTTGACCTGATTTGATTGTTCTACCAAGGGTATCGTAGACTAAATTAATAAATTACAAGTCCAAATAATTCGTTACAATCGCAAACAGTGTTTGTTTTGATTTTATTGTGCTTTCGTTCGCGCGCTTGATGTGGTGTGCGAACAAAACGTCCTGGAACAAAACAGAGATTTGACATTTACTTGGCCCTAAATTTGCGCTACTTTAGCTAAAAATGACGTTTTAGGTACGTTGAACGCGAATAATATTTATAGCGTAATAATTCTGGATCAACAATAAAAAAGGGCACATCAGCATTTGTAAACAAACCGTTCCAAAGCCCATTCCTCACAAATCGAAGGCCGCCGACACAAACCAACACCATCATCGTGTAGGTAGAAGTTTCCCCTATCCGATGATAGTGTTGGTTTGCGTGGATGGCCTTCGCTTTGTGAGTAAAGGGCTTTGGAACGGTTTGTTTACAAATGCTGATGGGCCCTTTTCTATTGTTGATCCAGAATTATTGTTTACCGCGAGCTGGTTATTTTTTATTTAAATTCGTGAGATCACCGCCCAACCGTCTTCATTATCGTGTAATATCGTGAATTGGACGGTGTATTTTCAGAGCTTAATCTCAAAACGCTAACGCATATTGAAGATTCCTGGGCAACTGATGAAAAATGGCGAGAACTAAGGTAAGTCTTGGCTAAATAATTGTTGCTGTCTTAAGTTGATTAAGTCTAGTCAAAATCTTGGATTACTGATGTGAAGCTGCTACTTTCGTTCGGAAGAAACAAAGTACCTACTGCTTAAATCACTCAAAAGCGTGTTCTTTCAGGAAGGTTGTATGATAATCTTGGACGTTGGGAAGGATACTCTGATAAAAAGCGGCAACAATGAACAAACATTTTTCGAACGCGCCAAGAACTGCGTGTCGAAAATCGTCCAAAGAAAGGTAACGTTCTCGATTGTCTGCGTTGTCTGTATTAATTGTTCACATAAATTTATTTCCATTGTAGATTTTTAGCAAACCACTGGATGAAGTTGGTTTGGTGCTGATGGGTACGGAGGAAACTAACAATCAACTGAATGTTGAATACGGTGGATATCAGCATATTTCCGAGGCTTTCGAGCTGAATCCCAGCAATTGGCAGATGCTCAGGATTATGGAGAAGCAGGTCCTTCCGTCTAGTGTGAACGCTGATTGGTTCGATGCGCTGGTTGTGGCAATGAACTTTTTAAAAGTTGGTGCACAGTAAGTTATTGAAATTTTATATAATTCGAAAGTCAATACTAATGTGCAAACCTTTCGTAGAGCAAAAAAGTTTGCCTCCTTGAAAATCATTCTTGTATCGGCTCTATCGATTTCAACCAACTTGGATGTGGATCAAATGGAAGCAGTAGTCCAAAAACTCACGAACATGCCTTGCGAACTGAACGTTATCAATGATAGCGTTGAACATCAGATAGAATCTGATGATCAACCAGACGACGACGACCATTTGGCGTTTGAAGCGCTCGGCATTTTCAGTCAGATGCACCACAAGTCTAAAGAACAACAAACAAACGAGAAAATGCTATCGGATATAGTGTTCAAATCCAATGGTGCGCTTTGTAACATTGATTCTGCTGAACTGCTTCTTGTTCATTTTGAGAAAAAAGCGACTAGGGCTGCCCCATGGAACAGTATCATGTCTATTGGAACGAAGATTCAAATCAGCGTTTCTGCCTACCTCTTGATTACAGAGGAAAAGGGATTAGGATCGTTCAAAACCGTGAGCACTGATCCCAATGCCGTCGTTCAGTTGAAAACCGACTACTTCAAAAATGATAAGCAATTCGAACCGGATTATGAAAGTGTGATCAATGGCTACATGTACGGTTCGACTGTGGTACCTTATGATAGTCAAATTGATATCGATTACAAATCTGGAGAACAGCGGCTGTCCTGTTTGGGCTTCACTATGGCTGGAAATATCCTTGAAGAGTATTTGTGTGGTACCGGAACCCATGTGGTTGTTGCAAAAAAAGATTGCCAAGCATCGGAGACTAAACTATCAGCTCTCGTAAAAGCCATGATTGATCTGGACGTTGTAATGATTGCGACAAAAGTCTACAGACGTGATACTCGTCCTAAGATCAACGTCCTTATGCCAACTTATCGAAAACGTTATCCGTGCTTGATAATGTTGGAGCTGTGTTTTCAAGGTAATTCATGATTATTTATTCATTTCAAAAACCATTTCTAATGTTCGCTTCAATTTTCGCAGAGGAAGTCGCCTTACTGAAGTTCCCTCCACTCCTCTCTAACAAACACAAACCAACCGACGCCCAGTATGAGGCCATGGAAAAACTGATCGACTCCATGGATCTGATGGATGCATTGGATGACGACACCGGTTCCAAAGAAGCCTTCGCCCTACATAAAACATTAAATCCAATCCATCAACACGTGTTCAGAACGGTGGCGCATCGAGCTTTGCATCCCAAAGCGCCTATTCCGACCATGGATGAAAAGCTAAAAAAGCTCGTAGACGTGCCGCCCAAGGTACGGGAGAGATCCAAACCTGTTTTGGAGGAAGTCAAAAACCTGTTTCCTTTGAAAGAAATCAAAATCAATGCACGGCTCAAGTGGCTTCAGAGAGCGAACAAAATTACAGCTCATACTGATGCAACCAGTGCAGGCACTTCTCAGCAGAACGACATCAACGACGAAGACGAATTTGATGACCAAAGAACGATTGTGGAAGTGGGCACCGTAACTCCCGCAGAAGATTTCGCTTTACTATTGAAACGGGGAGAAAAGTTTACTACGCTCTGCATCCAAATCCAGAACGTTATTTCAGATCTGGTCTTCAAATCGATGACCGTTCAGTATGAGAAAGTGGCCATGGCCATGATGATGTATCGCGAAGAAGCGAAAATTATGGGTCCCTATCGATACAACGAGTGGATAACCGAGTTCAAGAAAAGTCTACTCGCTCGAAGTAAGCAGGAATTTTGGGAACAGGTGGTAGTTAAAGAGTGTTTTGGACTGATTGGGTCGACCGAGAGCGACATGAGTACAGTAACCGCAGTTGAAGTGGAGGAATTCTACAACGTAAACACAGCACCGAAAGCTAGTGGCACTGAAGATAATGCTGATTACGTGGATGCGGATGATTTGTTTGCCAATATGTAAATTTTTTGCAACGCATAGGTTTGGACAGCAGGTGAAAAGCCCCATTTTGTATTCTGTTCGAAACGGATCTCCCGTACATATTTTTTATGGGAAATCCAGTTCGGACGAAATACAGAATAGTAGTGTTTATTTTATAGTAGGTAGCCCACTAAAGTCATTCAAATGTTGAAAGAAAGATTCTCTATTCTTTTCAAAACGGATTCCCAATACAATTTTTTGTTTTTGGAAATCCGTTTTGAACGGAATACAGAATAGGGGTGAATTTGTTGATGTCAGCATACATAATGTAATGTCCACCATTTTAAATAAAATGAAAGTAAATTTGGATGGATGTTTTTGTATCACATACAATGATAGAAGAGCAATAGTTTGTATAGCTTAACTCGATTTGTTTACATTTGTTACATTGGTCTATTTGAAAAGTGACGCGAGAATTCCACTTCCGTAGCGAAAATCCAGCAGATTGCAGCAACTCTATCATCTCCTTGATCAGCACCTTACCTTCCTCAATGTCGTCTACGCCTGACAACATGTCATCCACGTAGAAGTCCTTTCTAAGGACCTTTGATGCAGCTGGGTGCAAATCGTTGCCTTCATCGGAAAAACGAAGCAGACATTTCCCAGCCAAGTAAGATCCTGACGCACTGCCGTAGGTAACTTTGTTGAAAATGAATGTCCGAATGGGGTCTGTGACACTATCACCCTATCACTCCAGACGAATTTTTGCAATGGGCCGTGTACGAAGAAAAGTTCTAGCAATGGCCTATGGTAAGAAGGAAGACTGAAAAAATGGTCTTACAATAAGTATAAGTATAGCTGTTACATTGAACTATGAAAAATAAAACACATTTTTAAACCTCAACAATATTTTCGTGTCCGGATTTTTTCGTTTTCAACCCGAGGGGACAACCATAGAGGGGACACTCTATCTACGATCTAGGAAAGATTATGTTTTGGCATGGTTAGATGCGCGCACGCTAAGTAGATGTAGAAAGAAGATTGATGACGATTCTAAAGATTTCCTGCAAAAAGATGATGCGCGATGTAAGTAGATACGAGATTTGCTAATGTGAGATTTGTCGAGCATCTAGAATTGAGATTTAGATGTGACGCCCCCCTCGGTTCAACCTTTACTAAGCCAAAGAGAGTGCCTTTTGATACCTCATAATTCTTTTCCAGAAGGAAATATCAATAATAATAATAATGAATTTTAATTTTTGGGATAACAGGAGATTTCAAGCTAGTTTGAAGATAGCTTCAAGGGCATTCCTATAGGATACATTTTAAGAATTTTTAGGGGTTTTTATTTAATGTCATTATTTCATAATTCCGATCAGTGGTGGCACGAGTCCTGGAGTTTAACATTTTTTCCTTAACATTTGATACTTTTTGCGATAACCATTTTGACGACACACAAAAACAAACTGGCAAGCGGCAAAAATGTCATGACATTTCTAAACTGTTTTCTGCCAGCGACAGAACATTTTCGCACAAAGAAGCAGACAAGACCGGCGGCGCGCGCGACATAAATTTATGTCGTGTAGAATTTTGCTGATTTCTGGCTAATTACTGCATTTATTTGATGTTTATTGCATGGAATTAAAAGATAAGAATGAAGACTGACCACTCATAAGCATTGATGTTAAAATTATGCGTAAATTAATTTACTGTCACACGCAAGCCTGCAGCTAAAATTTCATTACAATAAACTGTTTGGAAAAATCAGGCTGCGAGATTTTATTTATTCTCTATCTCCGCTGTTCGCTTGGAATGTAGTTATAAACGGTTGCCCGTGTGCTGGCTGTTTTGTTTCGCTCTGGACGATGGTTTTTCAAAAAATGTACTGTTGCCACCTCTGATTCCGAAAAATAGCATTTTAGCTGTAATGAGCATTTGCAAGTTTAGAATTATCTATTCCATTGAAAATTGAAATCAATTTTTGCTCAGCAAAAAAACATCTCGTTTATCTAATCTGCGAATATGTTACAAATGACTTAATCAAAAAGGACTCCAGAACTATGCTGCAACATTTCTAAAGTCAAACATATATGTACTTGGGACCAATAGGGTTAACATTACCGTTGAGTGGTATGAAGCTAAACAGAAATTTATAAACAGTTTGCGTTAACAGGTGTTGGCATAGTAGGAAATCATTTATTAATTAAATTTCACAGGAATGATAACGAACACTATGAAAGATCAACTTCTATTTCGTGCTAGTTACGTGCATGACTTACACATTGTTGAGAACTGCGACAGAAATTTCCGCTAGTGATACAGTATCTCTGAAAGCACACGTCACATTATTCCGGCCGAACAGTTCAAGTTTGTTGCAAAAAAAAGGAAAACAAAACAAGACCCACTGCTGCAGATAACGGTGATAACAAGCTAAGTGTTTTACTGCAGGATAGCTTTTGTGAGTAGTCATCATCAGTCTACGTATGTGTACTCGATGGATTCGGTTAATTCCGCTCTTTAGTTGTACGGAATTTGTGCTACCCGGTTTAGATTTTAATTTGTGAATGGTGTGTTGATTCCAGTGAATAAGAAATGGTAGACAAGCTATAAAATAATGATACAACTGTCAATTGTAATACCAAACAAATCCAGCATGTGAAAGATCTGTTATTTTGTTATTGTTACAGACGCCACGTGATTTTTTTGTTCACGAATGATTAGAAAAAAAAAAAACACAAAATATTTAAATGTACGATTTACTGCGTCATAATTTAAATGTCAAAAATGTACAGAGTAAATCATGCCTCATAATTAACGGATCAGAGAGTAGCTAAGTTTGTAGACACAAAGAGTGCAAAGTACAAGTAGATAACAAATAAAAAGATATTGATATCGTACATAGTCTGTGATGAAATTTAATATACATTGATTATTAATCACAACTTACCGCCAATATTTAAACTGTTGTGGCATGTGATTGCGAATGTGCATATTTTTTTTATCTAAAACAATTTACTCGTGAAAACGTTATCTTATCTGTATAATCTGGAAATAATTAACCGTACATTTCAACCATGAACTTCCTAGGTTCGCTTATAAACGTTGACTACACATGCGACGTATCATAACGGAACCAAACGGTAATGCAATATATTCGGGAAAGGCTTTCTCTTAATCTTTCAACGAATCATCAAACAACCGGTACTTCCGAGATAACCAATGGATCCACACATGTCGCGGACACACCAGATACGCCTCCGAAACCTCCGGCCCGAAAAATTCGATATGGTGCTCAATTGTCAGAGGTAATAGTTTCGCCGACAATCTCCACTATATCAGAATCATTGAGCCATCAAGAAAGCATGCTGAATCGCTCCAGAAGTGTTGATGCATCAGAATCAACATTGGGATCAACCTATGCTACGCCCTATCAAAGCCCTGTTGCATCAGAAAAATGGTCACCGCACAGTGCAAGCACTGGTCAGCAAACCAAATCAGATAACGTTTATTTACAAAATCAAAATCAGTTTAACGGTTATCCGAAAACATACTCAACACCTATCGCTGGTGGCTACGTCAACCACTCATTCGTCGATGGTACCGGAAGTACTGTTACTAATCCAGCCCAACACAGCCAGGCACAGTAAGTAAACCACACCTGTTAACAAGAGGGTAATAAATCTAAATGTAATCGCTCTTTCAATGCCTGTCAATTAGTGCTATATCTTTATCGATTTATCAATTTCCATTGCATTGCCGCTTACGTATCATTGGACCATCTGGTGCATCCGTCTCCACCTCTAACGTTATCATAAGGAACACAAGCAATCAAATAAGTCAATCGACTGTAACTTCAAATTTGATACTCGATTGTATAACTGATACGAGTGTGTGATGAATCAGGTAAAATACGTGACGGTACTTCACATTAACTGATTTGTGGTTTGATGTAAATAATATTTATAAACATCTTGTAGTGAGTCATAGCAGCGGCAGTAAGTGGATGGAATAGCTTTATAACTTACTGGTTACGGTGGTAACCGTATAGCCGCTTGGCCTACCTAGATACAATTAGGTTCTTTAAGAGTATTGAGGTAAATGCTAGAATCTGTGTATAATGAGTCACGCCAAGAGTGAAGCCAAGTCTACCTATTGAACTGTCAAATTAAATTATTTCCCCAGCCCAAATTATGCATCATGATCAAAAACACGCAGTGAACTTTAAATTCCCTAATAAAAATAACTATAAACGAACGATAACCCAAATAATAGAACTATTACACAAATGGTTTGGATGATCCCGGAATACGTAGTTAAGCAAAATAACCATGACAATTTTTGTAGGGTTGTCATAGGATACGTTTGTTAATGATCAGATATGAGAATTTGTAATATTTGTTGTTAAATAATTCGACAAAACCACTGAAATAATGATTTACTACAGTCGCTAATTTGCTTTCTCGCTAGAAGTCATTGAAGTTGATGCAGAAGTCCTCTGTTGCCAAGTGAAAGAGAAGGAATTTTTCAAAAAAAGCGTTATGCGAGGTCCACTGTTGTTCTCTTGACGTACTCACTTTTTTTCTTGGCCGAGATGGTCACCACCGAGCTGCTTGGCATTTTATTTTGCTGGATCTCAGTGAAAAACTTGACAAGATTCAGCAAAAATTATGTTTGTTTGCTGAGATATCGGCAAAATTCCAGTTTGTTAGCTGAATATCGGCAAGTTTTTCACGGAGATCCAGCTCGGTAGTGCCCACCTCGACAAAAAATCTAAGTGTGTAAATCATATACACAGACTCTAGTAAATGCATATTTGTAACCTGCATTAAATGTGAAAATTTTATCAAATTGAGTGCACTTTTTTAAATAAGCACGATTACATTATCAAAAATCACTATTTAAACACCCCTGGGAGCGTGCTGCCAACTATAATAGATTTATGGAGGTAAGCTCCAACCGGTATTATCCTCGGATTGAATCCCGAATGTCCGGCTACTATAATAAGAGTTAACCAATACGACTCTAAGCAAACATTTTTCAGATCATTCAAACAGGGTCAGTATTAAAAGATAATCCGAGTTGAAGCTTACCGCCATTAGAATCTAGACGAATGTATATGAGACTGATATAAATATTGTGTTCAGAAAACGAAATGAAAACCGGTATTTACGTTTTTTGAAATTAAACACCCCAATTTTAGAGCACTAGAACGATTTTAAGCTAGTGCGACTACATTTGCTATAATCACCATCGTAGCGCCCCTCGGTGGTACTGTAGTATGAATAGAGCTGTCAATTTGTTAGTTTTGCGACAAAAAACGAAGAGATTATTTTGCTTTAATTCTTGATTTAACGCGAAGCTTACCACTACTAAAATAATTTTCTTTTTTGCACGTTTGGATTTTTCTAAAAATATATTAAAAATAGAAGAAAATCAGTTTTTTCGTGTAAAAACATTTTTTCTAATTCATCATTTTAAAAACATTGGGTAAACAATCGTGAGGTCTGATTTTGCGACATTATATACCCAATAAGTATGATGTAGAAAAAATGTTTTTGCAAGTTAAATTTCAGGCGGCGGTAAGCTTCGCGTTAAAAACGAGGTGAAAGTCTATTGGATCGAGAAAAAAATATCCCTGTACTCAGAAAACGAAGCTCTTTCAGATGCTGTATAATAACCGTAATAATTTGTAAAAGTACAGTATTGTCTGTTTCATTGGAGGCGAAATGCGCCGAAACAGTCACATAAATTGTCCCCAAATTATCCCATTTTTACGAGGGGGACGACTCTATCTACGGTGCAGAAAAGATTGTGTTTTGCTGTGGCTATCTGCACGCACGCTGAGTAGATAGAAGGAAGATTTATGTCGATTTTGAAGATTTCCTACAAAAAGATGAAGCGCGATGCAAGTAGATGCGAGAAATGAAAGATGATTTTTCGAAGATTGATTCGCTAGTGTGAGATCTTTTGAGCATCTAGAATTTAGATTTAGATGTGTCGCCCCCTCGCATTTTTACACAAATTTCTCTACCATAAATTTTCAACGTGCACAAAGTTTCAATCCATCCTATTTATTCTTTCTATTCTCAACTTATCCCTTAAACAAACACACAAATTATGAAGCAACACGTGCAGTTTATCGCAGTTTTCAGGTCAATCGCGCAGCACTCTGTCATATTCACTGTCAGTTTTCAACGATCGGCAAAACATCTAAAGGCTGGCGCACAATGTATAAGTTTCCGGACTTTTTAACAGATAATGCATGGGCTAACTGTCAAAAAACCTGAAAACTTATCCATTGTGCGCCAGCCTTAAGGCACCATTTTGTGGATTATTTTAACTAAAATTTGACAGATGGAAAGTTATTGATTAGCACCGCTATCCGAGCGTGGTTACTTCTGACAGACAAGAAATTAATTTTGACAACCTTGACTAAGTTTTTCTCGAAAACCGTCTTTGAATTTCTCTACTGGTATCATTTTCGGCGGTCACCCCAAATACACGAACTCGTCGACCACCTCGATTTCGACACCGTCAAACTGGAGGCTAACATTGTCTTCCCTAGAACCTCTTCCTCTCATGTATTTCGTCTTAGATGCATTGATGGCAAGTTCAATCCGCCTAGCTTCAGCCTTCAGTCTGATGTACGTTGCCACCATCGTCTCAAAGTTTCGTGCCATGTCCTCGATGTCCTTGGCGAAGCCAAGAAGCTGAATGGACTTCCTGAAGATCGTACTACTTATGTCTATCCCAGCTCTTCTGATCACACCTTCTAACGCAATCTTGAATAGCAGACACGAAAGTCCATCACCTTGCCATAATCTCGGCTGTAACCTCCTTCGAGATTCAAAGGGACTGGAGAGTGTCCCCAATCACTCGATCCATCATCGTCGCCTTGACCAATTGTGTCCGTTTATCCTAAAATCCGTAGTCGTGAATAATTTACCATAGCTGATCTAGATCGATTGTGTCGTATACGGATTTGAAATCGATGAACAAAAATGATGTGTGGGCACGTCTAGGTTGCCTATCAGAAATTCATATTTTTTTTTTCAAAACCGAACACCCTAAAGGATCATGATATCAAGATAGGCTATTAAATCTGTAATTAATAGGCTGTAATGTAAACGTGGAATTAGGCTAGATGACCACTGCACAGAGGGTCTAGAAAAAGTTTCTCACTATAACGAAAGCCTGGCTTAAACACATAATTCGAAATTCATCTGCATAGGTGGCACCAAGTCTAACTTTTTATTCTGACATTGGGGGGACTTTGAAATAGTTATTTTTCTTGTAAAGTTTAATGGAAATAAGATTCAATATAAAAAGATTTCCTTAAAACAAGCCAATGATCCCACTTATCGCCAAATCCCACTTCTCCCAGTATACTTTCTCACATGAAAACTATTTCCATTTCCAGTGTCATTCACGAGCAGTACTGGACATGGTCTTGCAAGTGTCGACGTCAGTTAAGCAATCGCGAAAAGATACTCCTGCTGGTCATATGCTTTTTGCTGCTAATCGTTGGTGGACTGGCGGCTTATCTCGGCTTATCAGACAATGGAAACCCACTACCAGGTATGTATCTACTGTAGCGTGTCGAATTGATATAGAAGTTCCGCATTTTTTTTTTGCGATATCCATATTTGGTTTGAAGGTATTCCCTCAAAACGGGCGAACAATTTTTTAGATAGAAATAGATTATTAGATTACAAGAGCAAATTTTCATTACGTCGCAAGTAACAAAGGTAGACAAAGTCGAGCTATCAGTGTCAATCGATGCTCCTGCTATTACACGCACAGCAATTGATCGTACAACTGCCGAGCCCTCGGTTTGACTGATGCGTCTTTTTTTTCACTCTGCTTTAGCCTCTTCTGCTTGTTATACGTCTTTAGACCCATTGGCCCGCTGGACGTTACCCCAACAATCAATACGAAACTAACGATTTTAAATTGGCTCACTACTTGACTAGCCTATTGGTCCCAAGCAAATCGACTAACGTACCCCATTTTATAGATTCGAGGGGTGCATCGATTAGCTTGGGACCAAAGATAGTACCAGAGCTGAGCCAAAAAGTTGAGTACTTTTCTTCGGAACCTTCTAGTCTTAGAGTTACCTCTATGGTTACCCTTCGAGGATCCCATTTTTTTAGCCACGTCTCGATCCGAAGCACGTTTCTTGCGAGTGAAAGCTTGCACGATTTTCCGGTCCAAATTTCGGTCAACAGGGTTCGGTTTACGTCCAGCTTTTTTCTTGTCAGGAAAAGTTGCTTCAGGGTTCTGCATTTTCGAAACAAAGAAAAGAAACTGAACTCTCCGCAGAATCGCTTCATTTCGAGCAATATCATGTTCGTGTAAGTCATCGTTTTTTTTTTTTTTTTTTTTTTTTTTAACTCTTTATTTGTTCCAAATTCAAAATAAATTACATTTCATTTTTAACCTAGGTGCTCCAGTTACTACAGTAACTTACCAGCCTTAATTGTTATGATATATATCTAAGTGTTTTTACATTGTTCCTGTCTTGGCAATTCAGTATTTTAAACAGGTTTTTTAAAACCTGCATGTCAGTATAACAATTGATAGCTTAAAACTAAATAACTAAAACTAAATCTTATCTAAGTATAAAGGGAATTAATCGTTGCAATTGAGGATTGTAACGATTTCTGCCGGAAATTATTAATTATTTTGTTGGACATTTGTGCTAAAGTCTCAACATTCGAAATTCTATGTACTTCGGTAGTACTGTACCAGGGAGGCAACTTCAAAATCATCTTCAGAATTTTGTTCTGAATCCTTTGAAGTGCTTTTTTCCTGGTAGTGCAACAACTAGACCATATTGGCACAGCGTAAAGCATAGCCGGTCTAAAAACTTGTTTAAATATTAGAAGTTTATTCGTCAGGCAAAGTTTGGATTTCCTGTTAATAAGAGGATACAAACATTTTATATATTTGTTACATTTGGCTTGAATGCCCTCAATGTGATCTTTAAAAGTTAATTTATGGTCAAGTATTAATCCAAGATATTTCACTTGGTTTGACCAGGAAATTGGAACTCCGTTCATAGTGACTATGTGACTACTACTAGGTTTCAAAAAGGAAGCCCTGGGCTTATGTGGAAATATTATAAGTTGAGTTTTGGAAGCGTTGGGAGAAATCTTCCATTTTTGTAAATAAGAAGAGAAAATATCTAAACTTTTCTGAAGTCTGCTGCAAATAACACGAAGACTTCTTCCTTTAGCGGAAATGCCTGTGTCATCAGCGAACAAAGATTTGTGGCAACCCTGAGGCAAATCAGGGAGGTCCGAAGTGAAAATGTTATACAATATAGGCCCAAGAATGCTACCCTGAGGAACTCCTGCTCTAACAGGTAGTCGATTAGATTTGGAATTTTGATAATTTACCTGCAGTGTAAGTCATCGTGTTTCTTGTTATCGAGTCACGATGAACATTCCTCTTTTCAAGCATGACTGGACTATCACTTGTTTTGTTCGTCAAGTGCTTCAGTTCATTTTATTTGAAGCAAATACTCATTTCAATTGACGCAATGAATGACTCGAAAACTGCTTCCTTCGTTTTTTCCACTTTCACTTCAATTCGGGCTCATTCGACTTGTCACGACCTAACGTCGCAGGCTTCAAATTTAGGATCCAGATAGTATTCGCACAATATGGATTTCCGATAGGGATGGCATCTGGATTATGTGTAGTAATAATATATTATTTTATATTAAACGAAAATTGAATTAACGAGACCTTTCTGGATGGCAGCCATCGAGGTCAGGGAAAGTCCTACAATATGGGTATTTTCGGAACGAGGATGCCACGTAGATGCTGAAAATCGATACCCGACGCCATTTTGGAATTCATGATAGTAGCCATTGGTTTTATGAAGTGTCAAATACCCTAAGACATGGGTATTTTCGGAAAGGGGACAACGCGTAGATGCCAAAAATCAATATTTGACGCTATGTTGGAATCCAATATGGCGGAAATCAGGATTCAGAAAGTGTCAACTATGTTGTGATTCCAGAATTGCAATAAACACTTCGAGAATACTTTTGGTTTTAAGGTTGATTTTATTGAAACTCAATACGTCAGGTTATCTTACGAAGACATGGTACAATATCGATAGTTCATTATTTACATAGTTCATTTCTGCTTCACATTCTCACACTCCCTATCTCCCTATTGCCTATATATGAGATAGCACACATTCAAATACTACTAGCAAGTTTGTATGCAAGAGGCAAAGCTTCTAGCTGACCACTAAAGCTTCTCCATTCAATATTGCATACAATACCATATGCGAATAACAGTTACGGCTCGCATCTCTCATGTTTACACTGACAATTGTCATCCGATGTGTCAGTACCGATCTATCAGTTGAATGGTAAATTGTTATTGTTTACTCCACAAGACGATGGTGATAATATCACCGCAGTTTGTTTCTCAACAAACTATCCTACAATATGGGTACTTTCGGAACGGGGACAACGCGTGGCTGCAGAAAATCAATATCCGACGCTATGTTGGAATCCTATATGGCGACCATCAGGGTTCAGAAAGTGTCAAATACCCTACAATATTGGTATTTTCGGAGACAACGTGTGGATGCCGAAAATCGATATCAGATGCCATTTTGGAATCCAATATGGCGGCCATCGGGTTTCACAAAAAGTATCAAATACCTTAAGATCTGGGTATTTTCGGAACGAGGACGACGCGTAGATGCTGAAAATCGATATTCGATGCCATTTGCAGGCTATTTGACACTTCTTCTGAAATCGGAAGCCTCCATCTTTAATTTCAAGATGGCGTCGGACGTCGATTTCTGGCTTCTAGATGTCAGTCCGATTTAAAAAAAAACCCCCATTGATCGGTATTTGACAGTATTTCACAATTCTGAACCAAAGCCGCCATCTTGGATTTAAAGACGGCGTGACATCAATTTTCGACATCTACGTCTAATCCCCATTCATAAAATAACCATATTTTAGGATATTTAACGCTTTTCCGCAAATCGGAAGCCGTCGTCTTGTATTACAAAATGGCGTCGGATATCGATTTACGCTACCCTGATTCTAAAAAAAAAACAGTTTGTATGGGTATTTGATAGAATTTACAACTTTTTTCTAAAACCAAAAGCCAATATCATGGATTTCAAAATGGCATCGGATATTGATTTCCAATCTCCAGACATCACCCCGATTCCAAAAATACCCATATTGATGGAACGGCATCAGCATTTCCCATTTTTTTCTGAAATAGGAAGCCGCCATATTGGATTTCAAGATGGCGTCGGATATCGATTTCCTGTCTCTAGACATTATCCCGATTCCAAAAATACCTTTATTGATAAGTATTTGACAGCATTTCACACTTTTTCTTAAACTGGAAGCCACCATCTTGGATTTAAAACTTTCGTCGCATACCAATTTTCGATCTCTAGACGTCACCCCGATTAAAAAAATACGCATATTGATGGGTAAAAAAAACCAACCAACAATTATTAATTAGACATCCACTTGCACAGATGTCTGTGCATACGCTTAAATGAACCGGGTGAACAATCAGCAAAAGTCATAACAACTGCGCGAATTTGGATCGAACAGCATGAAAACTGATCGAAAGTGGTTCTGTTGATGTTGACGGGGATCTGCTCGAAGAAAAGACAGAATGACTTTCAATCGAAAGTGATGGTTGACAGCTTCATCGTCGCTTGACGATTTTCGATTGAAAGTGACTTTGTGGGGCCCTGCCTCCGAATCGCGTTTCGAACGGATCCGATGCTTACACCTTCTCATTTTGCTAATTGACTCCGAGAAATGTTGGGGATAGAACCAGTGCTGCAAAATCTCGACAGTACACGGTGATATTGACAATTCTGCTTTGGTCACTCATTTGAGCTAACAGTCATAGTCAAGGCAAACCATGTCAATTGTCAATGACAATGGTGTCAGTGACGAACATGTGCAGATTTGTTTATTAGCTAAATTTGTAACGAAATTAAATGACTTGAGCAAAACAATTACATGCATCCATTTCAGTGAACAAGTATCTATGTCCTGAGCTACTTGGATAACAATAATGTGACACAGAATGTACTAAATTACACTTTTTGTTACCAGGTGAATCTTTGTCATTGACGAAAAAATGAATGAGATTTTGACGAAGGTTTTTTTGAGGATCAAGTCTGTCAGTGACGAACAATTTTGTCAATATCGCGCGAAAGTCTGTCAATGACAATGACAAATCTCAGCACTGGATAGAACACCGGAGAAATGCTTCGCATTGTCACGGAAATGTAAAGAACCGACACTTGCGATACACGAAACTGTTGGTCGAAATGTAAACAATGATTCAACGTGATAATCAGCTGTTTGAATGTCATCTGAAACACGCAGAGGTGTTCCAAAGTCGTGCTTAGACATTCTGGGACACCCTTTACTGTCCGAATATAGGATCACATCCTATTTTTAAATTTATTTACCAGTCAAATTGCTTTTTGAGCTAATCACCTTCCGATCAAAATATTGTTCGATGATACTTAAGTCACCCGATTTCTATGGAGATCGTATGGAGATGCCGTTTGTCTTAAGTAACAGCGCAGAGAAACCCGTGAAAAGTGTACGTTCGTCGTTTTGCTTTCTTATTATTAAAGTGAATAAATCGAACTGTTTGTTGCTTAGATGATTTCGGTAGTCCTAAAATGATAAGAAAGGAGACGTGATTGATAATTCTTCCAAATATCCTGGTAAATACACTTTGACTTATGTAACATTAGGGGGCCACCAAACGACGTATAATAACTTTTGACTCAAAAACCAATATTTTTAAACATGAATACTAGCGATTTGCTTTGTATGATTAAAACCCTGCTTAGTATGTTAAACATTGCTATCACTTTGAGATTATACGTGTTTAATTGGCAATAGGAATAACTTTTCAGTCATCAATACAAAACTTTATTTTTTCGGATCGGTGCGAATGTTACTTTCGACGTAATGAAAATATGCTATTGGTTAGTTCTTTTCTTTATAATTCTCCTACACCCAACCGGGGGATGTAAGATTCGCTTACAATTATGTGGAATTCATCATCAGAGGATGCTAGTGGAGACCGCATGAACCGAGGATGCGATATACCTAGCTGCGGTTCAATGCAAGAAAATTGGAGACCGAAAAATGTGGAGTGTATTAGCATAGAGGTAACTCTAAGACCAGAAGGTCCCGAGGAAACGAGCTCAACTTTTTGACTCAGCTCTGGTACTATCTTCGGTCCCAAGCTAATCGATTCACCCCTCGAAACATAGGAAAATCCACTAGCCCCTCATTTTATCTGTCAAACTTTCATAGCGAATCAAAACAAACATAGTGTATTTAGTACTGGAATTTATACTAGAATGGGGTACGTTAATCGATTTGCTTGGGACCAATAGGCTAGTCAAGTAGTGAGCCAATTTAAAATCGTTAGTTTCGTATTGATTGTTGGTATTAGTGAGTGAAATTAATTATGTCGAAAAAAAGGAAAAAGTTTGCCGACTGGACTTGAACCACGACTTTGCGATTACCAGACCTGTGCTTTCTCCACTGCTCTCTCCATGCTTCTGAATATGGATAGCATAGAAGAGTTGCCAGTCTTTTTGATTTGTTGTCTTCGCTAAAAGCAAACACGAATCGCTCATTTCCTCTCATACTCGACTTCGTATGCTATAAATAAAAAGCTTACTGGTATAGTGGAAAGCATAGATAGAACACGAAATAAAAAAGACAAAAAACCATTACATTGACTGCAAGGCCAATTTCTAACATTCGCTGCGATGTTCATGAACAGTCTTCTTTATATGCTGTCTTCGTTTAAAATCAGCTCCTGACTACACGACACACGATTGTTTTCAAGCTGAACAATGCATTAGGTCGTAAGTAACATTGACAGATTCTCTTCGTTGACTTTTTCTTTGCATGTTTACGGCCATGGCCATTCCGAGCTATTTGGAGCCACCCATATTCTTGTTTTCGTTCGAACCGTTTTTTTCCAAACAAAAAAAAAATTTTTTTATGTTCGAGCGAGAAAGTCGATGATGAGAATCGATAAATGTTTCTCAGGACCTAATGGAATATGAGCATGAGCATGATTTGATATTGATCAACAAACATGGATGTAAATTTCTTAAACAACATTTCACTATCAAAACGGCGACTCTACACGGTAAGAAAAAATACTCAAAATTAAGTTAAAAAAAAACTCAACGTTGGGTTCTATCATTTGAGGTCCGCCGTTGAGTGAATCAGAAAAGCAGCGTTGGTTAAAATTTGCTCAACTATTGAGTAATAATAAATGAACTCAAATATAAACTTATTTTCATTGAGGTTGCGCTTATGCGCCTTTAACCATTTCATTTTCACAAGTATTGATAGACGAGTGGTCAACACACGGGCCCCGTATTCTCAACGTCCATGGTTCGGTTCCAGTCTGCTTCGTTTTATTATTTTTTTTGTCAACGTGGATTCATGATCAGGATTACTCAAAATTGAGTTTTCTTCTTTAACTTAATTTTACCTAGCCCCACGGAAGCCACGTGATGAGTGAAAGGAACTCAATTTTGGGTACTTTTTTCTTACCGTGTACTTTTTTAAAGAATCGCTTTAGCCGTCGATTTTTCGCGAATAAAAACTAACTAGATTTGGGTTAAACCAAACCAAAAAGTGGGTAACAACATCTATGTGAAGCAGGTGAATTATACAGTGTATCTCAAAATTGAGCGTACACTTGAATGGACAATTTTTTTTTAAAGACTGTGAACAGATAGAGTTTTGAAATCTTGGCTAGTGGTTGAACAACTATTTATTGATTTATCAGTATAGCTTTGGACTTTATTGCCAGAGTATGTATGAAGTTTGAGTAATTTCAGTAAAACGATCGATTTTTAACATTTTTTTTCATAGTAGGCGTATTTTAGTAAAATTAGCGGCATTTTAAGATCTCTATTATGACTACAGATTAGCAAAATTTCAATACGTTTGGCTAGTTTTTTTTTAAATAGCTCTAACTTCTTACTCACTCATCCAAATAAGGCCAATACTATACCGATAACCAATAAATGGTTAATGTGCCAGCAGCCAAACATTTAGAAATCTCCTGTTGTGCTCCTACAGCTGTTTTTCTGAAATGTACGGACAGCTGTACGCTCAATTTTGAGATACGATGTATATTGAATTTGACAGCCACAGCATGCATCTGAATAACATCTTCGAGTTGGGGAATGTTTCCCCTTGTTTATGTTGACACCGTAAGGTACTATAACAAGTTTTTTAGCTTAAACAATTAGTTAATTTTTTGAACTATTTGTTGAGGGTGTCAAATTAAACTAACCCAACTTTTCTTGTGTACAAAAATCGGTAGCAGTGGCATTACTGGTCGGTAGACACGCCGTTTTACATATATTTCTTCGAAAGCTTATGAAAATATCTAGTAGAATGCTAAATATTCGTATTTTTAGTTGATCTACTGAAAGAGTGCTGATCTCTGGAAAATTTTGTTACACAATAATAATCCGGTTTTTACGGTGCAATAACAAAAAAAGGTAGCATGACCAACATATTAATGAAGAGTCGATTTTCTCTTTTGTTAATAACTCGGCAGGTTTAACATTTTTCGGTTCGTTTGATGTTGCTTTTCCCAGCTAATACATTCTTTTAGTACACTGTACTGGAACAATTTCAGAAAATTGGTTCACTTAACTGTAGTAATGCGAAGAGAAAATCGATTAAGAGTATCGATCATGATGATTCTGAACAATATCCATATCTATATTACACAACCAATCAGTGTTGGGAAAATATCAAAAAAATCAAATCTCACCATCGCCCTAGATAACGCTTGATTTTCGTTGACAAAAATCAACAAGCAAACAACTGCGGTTGATTTTGCAAGCTGTGATATCGGATCTCGGAATATCAAGCTAAAAAACTCACCAGCTGCAAATCTCAACAAACTGTGGTGAGATTGAGTTTCATGATTTTTGCTTTGCACCCCAATGCAACCGAAACTTCCATAACGGCTGACAGCAGTCACTTCGTGTCTGCCATCGGTGAAGAGTTAAAAGACATAGCAAACTATACTTTCTCTTTCTAAGAAAACGATGTGCAACGGAATCATTTTTGTGTCGAGTCAACTCTCAGCTTGATTTTTGCACGTCGTGAATAGTCTCGCAATATCGAAAGAGCTTGTAAAAACAATATCAAGCATGATATTTTGTTCCAATATCATCACGCGTGAAATTGCTAGCGCATGAGAGCGGAAAATATCAATTCAGTGCCAACATTTCAAAGGGGCGTAATTGCTTTTGTAAACAATGGCTTTAGACGTCGATTTCTCGCAAATGAAAACCCACACCTCCAAATTACAAATGCTAGCTAATACAGGAAACATTCCTCTGCGTGCTGGTGTCATTCATTTTCATGAGTGAGCTTTCATTCGTGAGATATCGACGACTAAAGCCATTGTTTACAAATGCAATTACGCCCCTTTGAAATGTTGGCACTGAATTGATTTCTGATTTTGCCAAAACTGCAACCAATAGAATATAAGTGCTAATATATAAATACTAAGACCTAAGGAAGGCAGCAAATCATATAACATATATTTATTTATTTTTTTAAGGTGGATTGTTAACACCAGGAGTATTACAAATGAGAACAGCAGAATGAGAATGCGGCATAGGATTTTCTGTTCCAATACATTGACTGAAATTTTAAATATTATCCTTTGTTACCTAAGTGCCATTTACGATGAAAGTTTAATGTATACTATTGCATGTGATGAGAGCTGAAATAAAAATATCGACTAGGACAAAACATATCCACTATGCTTATTTTATTCAAGAATACGAGAAAAGAAATCAATGATTTTTTAGGCAAACATTCCAAAGATCTTCTAAATAGGGCTGGTAATAAACACAATTTATCACAAATGCTACACAAAGCAACGCGTAATTAAATCTACCCATCTAACGGAAACTTTAGAAGAGCTCCAAAATTAGTAGTAAATATTCAATAATTTCCTGTTGAGTCCGTTAATAAAATCAAGGGGTCGGCCGAAACGACTAATAGCGAATTCGTTTATTATCGGGGTTGGAACCAGTTCCAACCCATGCGAACCCGAACTTTTTGTCAGTGCGAACCTCGACCCGTGCCAGGTTTTAAAAACAAACGATCAAACTGACGTTTGCTAGAAAACAAGCAGACCCAATCTTGATACCCGATCCAGGTTGGAACTGAATAATAAACGAATTCGCTATAAGTCAAACGATCTGGTCGACATTATGAAACAGATCGTTCGGGTGAACCATTTTTAGGTATAGATAGATTATGTGTTGAAGATATTATATCTGATTTGAATAAAGAGGGTTGCTAAAGCTCGTTGAAGTATCAGTCAGTAACTGTTGGTTATAGTGTATTCACCTTGTTTATTACTGCAGGAAGCCTAATTTACGTAAGTTCTTATTTACTCAAAAATTTCAATTAATCACTTTCAAGACTTTTAACACTAAAACACATTTTATACTTCCACAGGACTACTCATGGACAAGGTAGCGTACTAAAACGTTCAAGCATATTGCTGTAATTCCTTCGAAATAGATGGCAACAAAGGAGTGAGGATCTTTGCGGTATGTTCCTCAGAACAATATGTTTGAGTTACATTCGAAAGACATGCAATGGGTAACGGATAAAATGAAACTGTGTACATCTTGTCGGCTAAAGTTGTCACACAGTAACGAGCATGAGGATTTAGTGACCGCTCCTTCGTACAGTAGATACAGGTCAGCACGTTTCACCAATGTTCTCGCCAGCTGCAACAAGAGACGCTCCTGCATCGGTAGGATCCGGTCAACACGCTTCACCACTATTTTCACCACCTTCAACGGTACAACAACAAATTGATATCCTCTAAGGGATGGTCCATTAATTATGTCACGCAAATTTAGCCCATTTTCAAACCCCAACCCCCCTCCCCCCTTTGTCACATTTTTTGTATGGATCTTATTTTTTTTGTATGACTCGTCACAGTTTCCAAACCCCCCCCCCCTCCCCCCTAAAAGTGTGACATAATTAATGGACGATCCCTAATTTTTGCCAAAAAGAAGGTCATTTACCAAGCCACTCGTCGCGATATCTGAATCAAAAACAAATGTAATAGGAGCAGTATAAAAACCGATTTAATTTTAAAATCTTGTGTAGCCAAGAAAAGGATTTTAACATCAGAGCAGAATGGCACTTTTTTCCAACTTCTCGTGGAAAAGGTCCTTGTTATGGCAACAGCTGAACGTTAGGTAAACAGTTCGGTGATTTTTCACGGATTTCCTGTAATTTTTCAACGAATATCTGTAAATAATCACAGAAAATCTGTGAAAAATTACCCGCTAGTGTGTGCACCCTTAGATTATTTAACCGAAATCTGTGAAATTTTACCGAAATCTCAACAGCTGAACGTTCGGTAAACAGTTCGGGGATTTTTCACAGTTTTCCTATAATTTTTCAACGAATATCTTTGAAAAATCACAGAAAATCTGTGAAAAATCACCGAACTGTTTACCGAACGTTCAGCTGTTGACATTTCGGTTAAATTTCACAGATTTCGGTAAAATAATCTTAGTGTGTAGCTACACCGTAAAAACGAAAACTACATTACTGGTAGAATTACATAAGGCAAGTGCGCTTTAAGATGTATCGTCTTGAACGCTGTCCAGACTGGAGAGTTATAACATGTTATAACGGTTGTCAAATAATTGCAACACAGAAACCACCAGCAAGATAGCGCTATAACATGTTATAACTCTGTAGTCTGAACGTACTATTGGTCTCTTCCGCGCACTTATAGTACGTTCAGACTACAGAGTTATAACATGTTATAGCGCTTTCTTGATGGTGGTTTATGTGTTGCAATTATTTGACAACCGTTATAACATGTTATAACTGCTCAGTCTGGCCAGCGTTTTAAACGCTGTCCAGACTGAGAAGTTATAACATGTTATAACGGTTGTCAAATAATTGCAACACAGAAACCACCATCAAGATAGCGCTATGACATGTTATAACTCTGTAGTCTGAACAAGGCATTATTCGTTATGAGCGTTATGAGCCAAGAAATAAGGGTGCCATGCACCACGGATACGAATTTTGTTCATTTAAATCAAAAATATAAATGTTCATACTCTAAACATATGAATTATTCAAAGTAAATTGAAAGTATGTTTAAAATAAAAATATTTATGTTTGAATCAAATTCAAAAGCATGTTTATTTCAACAATATCGAAATATCAATTGTATTTGAAAGCACCTGTCACTGAAGTGTTTGTGGTTGACTGACAATAATCGGTTTCTGTACGCGGCAAATAAGAATGGAATCATTGGCGGCGATAAAGGCACAGAAGACCAAGTAGAAAACGGTAGTTCTTTCGCTGGTCATTTCGCAGGATCTGTTAGTGGCCCATGAGATCAAGAACTGGACGGAGCGACACTGGAGCTGGTGACCACAGAACATTGATCCCTGTATAATGAGAGAGAGAAGGATTAGTATTTTCCATTTAATTCCACTACTTTATTTGCTTATCCTTGACAGATACGCGTATTTCGTCTACAATGTGCAGACTTCTTCAGTGTCTTGTACTAATACTCGACTGAGTATTCAGTATTAGTACAAGACACTGAAGAAGTCTGCACATTGTAGACGAAATACGCGTATCTGTCAAGGATAAGCAAATAAAGTAGTGGAATTAAATGGAAAATACTAATCCTTCTCTCTCTCATTATACAGGTATTCCACTAAGACGCCCACATTCATCAGGATTGATCCCTGCATACGGATGTGATTGCATCCGGATCATGTGACGGTGATAATGCAAATAAAAGCACACGATTGGTGATTTAACCTAATCGCGCACTTTTAGTTATTTCATCGCACATTCGAAATGGAAATTTGTGCTAAGCATTAAATATGTTTAAAATAAACTTCAAAATCATGTTTAAAATAAAAATATTTATTTTAGATTCCAAACATGTAAAAGCAAAAATATTAACGTTTATTTTCAACACGAATATTTTTAAAATAAACGTAGCATGACTTTTATTTTAAACATTGATGTCACATGACTTTAAACATAAAATACGTTTGAAATAAATCTAATTTATTTTTGTGGCCAGAACAAACTGAGTTTACGTTTATATTTACCTCAAATATTTTTATTTCGATAATATTTTTTTCTGCGTGACGGTAACCGCAAAATACCCAATAATGACTACAAAGTAAGCATTTTCGAGGGAAACTGGGACTACCCATTAAATAAGTAAAATTTTACCTATTACAGTAATAACAACTACAAAAACAAGTAGCAAGTATTCAATTTGAATAACAAATACTCATAGATGGGTAATATTTTTACTCATTTAATGGGTGGTCCCAGTCTCCCTCGAAAATGCTTACTTTGTAGTCATTATTGGGTATTTTACGGTTACCGTGTGGTGTTTGGCGAATAGATATCCGTAACGTTTAACGCACACGCACTAGCGGGTGCATTGCCGGGTAAAGTTGTTTATTATTTTCCTTCGACTAATCTAAAAATTGTTACTCATTGATGGGTATTCACCAACACCGTGAAGACACCAAAGCTTAAACTGAATGTTGAAAAAATAAATGCGGAATTGTATCGTGTTCCATTCTAATACCCCGTACAGACTATGGCTTATATCATGTAAGTAATATAGGCTGTCTTGTAATGAGCACTCATACATCTAGTTTTCACTGGAAATCATATGTATGAGTGCTCATTGCAAGACAGCCTATATTACTTACATGATATAAGCCATAGTCTGTACGGGGTATAACACTTTCACTATGTGACCGTGATATCGTTCCGAATGAGAAGTATTCACTGGTTAAAGGTTTGAACTTGAATAATGTTAAATTATGAATTATGATGGTTTCTAATAGCGAATTTGTTTATTATTCAGTTCCAACCTGGATCGGGTATCAAGATCGGGTCTGCTTGTTTTCTGACAAACGTCAGTTTGATCGTTTGTTTTTAAAACCTAACTCAGGTTGAGGTTCGCACTGACAAAAAGTTCGGTTTCGCACATACAAAATACTACATTTTTCACCTGCGTGAAAAACGCAATTGGCAAATATTTCGCTTCGCTTTGAACTGTAAACAGATACGATCCAGCGAAATCTTATTTTGTGGATCGTATCTTTTTCGCTTACGTTCATTTTTTTTCGGGCATGCAGCGCTAGCGAAAAGAGCAGCAGGTAAGCGAAAAGTTGACGTTTCGAGAAAGAGCGTATCTGTCAGATTTTCAGTTCACCGGAGGTGTAAACTGACCGATTTTGTTTCACACTGCGAAAAAAGGAAACTGGAAAATGTTCCACAAACGTTTTTTCATAACCTTTTTCGCTAGCGAAATTTCATGATTTTTCGCGTACTTCGATTTTCGTTTCGCTTCGATCTGTATACTAAGCTTATAGTACGTTCAGACTACAGAGTTATAACATGTTATAGCGCTATCTTGATGGTCGTTTCTGTGTTGCAATTATTTGACAACCGTTATAACATGTTATAACTCTCCAGTCTGGACAGCGTTTTAAACGCTGTCCAGACTGGAGAGTTATAACATGTTATAACGGTTGTCAAATAATTGCAACACAGAAACCACCATCAAGATAGGGCTATAACGTGTTATAACTCTGTAGTCTGAACGTACTATTAAGATGACCATCGACTTTCTTTTTCGATAATAACTTGAGCACATAACCGTGTACAGTTGTGTTTGTCGTATTAGATGCTACACTCAAAGATACATTAAATCAAAAAATCTTAAAAAGTATGCAGATTCCCACTACCTTATTGAGTCCACTGAAAGTCTCTGTAATAAAGAAATCAATCAATCAATTATTGAGTCCGAGCCATGATTACTTCGGCAGTTGTAGTATAAAATTTTATTATTTCCAGTATAAAATTTTATTATTTTGGAATATTAATGTATAATCAAAACATATTAAACAAATTATTAAAATAAATAAAATCAAAAATAATTTAAATTTATTCAAAAAAGATAATTTTCAATCTAATCAACCATAATGGGTTTAATATCAGACGATTAGTTTTTAGAAAGAGAGTATTAATTTTTAATCATTCGATATGATTAAACTGAGTTTAATGTCAAATTGATTCAATTTCAAGTAAAATGGGAATAGTTTAATTTAACAGTTTAGATAAAAAACTTCTTTTATCGATCTGTGTGCTGAAAATATTTGGGAATGTGTATAAAGAGAAAGTTGACGAAGAGAATCTGCCAATGTTACTTAGGACTTAATGCAATATTCAGCTTGCAATTTGTTTTGGCCTATTGCGCTACTTTTTAAAATTGTTAAAGACTAAGTAATTTACTATTCCTCTGGTGTGAAAGCTCCGGCGTGCTTTCATGATGCGACGCCCGGCTCGAAACCCGCCAAAACAAGTTAAGCACGCTTGCGAGTCGGTAAATAGCAAGGGGGAAGCCCACCCCAGGTAAATAGTCGTTTATTATAATTTGTTCAACCGTAAGCTCCGGAAGTGAGAAAATATTATTTAGAATCGGAAGACGTAATATCATTGAAGTTTGACTAAAAATGGGGCCACGCCGAACACGCGCAGGACCTGCTGCTAAAGCGCAAACACAGGTATATTTATTGAGATTTGTATGATAACATAGCCTGTTTATTAACGAACTGTAATTAGCCAGCTCGTGCCAGAAAGGATGCTAAGAAGCCGACGACACCGAAACCAAAACCTGAACAAGATCATGCGGTAACATCGGAAGACGAAAATGGGGCAACGATTTTCATCGAACACTGCACCTCCTGATCGGTATTCAAGCGCAAGGCGGCACAGATCCATAAGGAGTTGTGCGAACTTGCGCCGGAACAAGCGTTCGGTTTGCAGCTGAACGAAGGAGGTAAACCACGTCGTGGTGCATTCGAAATTTCCGTTCGTAAAACAAAGGATGCGAAGCAAGTCCAGGTGTGGTCCGGTTTTTCAAAGGGCCCTCCGCGGAAGGAGAAGTTCCCGGAAGCCAACGAAATTTTGGCTGATATTTTAACGGCCTTGAAATAGTTTCTTAAGGAATGAATGCCAGGTAAAATTGGATGCGAAACACTAGTATCCGTCGGCTCCGCATCTGTCGTATGAAAATGTTTGGGGAAACCCGAAAGGGACCTGAGCGTTGGAAGTTTGCTTATGTGAGCAATTGGTGGACTGGGTGTTTCGGATCCAAAATTATCAGCGTTTTTAATAATGGTACAAATAACTTTCAAATAAATTAATGTTACTTGCCTACCAGTTATGTTATTTCGATTAGGATAATCTACCGGAGAACGTAATCCTTTGGATAGTCCATTATCTTGGGGAAATTCTTCACCAGCTCTGTATCCATCTGGTCCAACCGCTCCGGTACTCGTCTGGGTTGACGAATTTGGTTGGTAACATTTTCCAGAATCTCCTCCGGGACGTTATCGTCTTTGAATAGGTGCAGTCTTTGCATAGTATGACGACGCTGAAGGTTGCCGTGCATGGATCGGTAGATGGCCTTTTTCATAATCTACTAAATCAGGGAAGACAATTATCTGCTTATCGAATTAAATATAAACCAGCCCTCTCCCCTTTAAAGTGTGGCGCTCATGACGACCATTATAAGTAAGAACTAGGGGTTGTTCATTAACTACGTAGACAGTTAAGGGAGAAGGGGGCAATTGTCCACGGCCAATACAAATTAAAAAAATTGTGTATGGACAATTGTCTACGCAGGGGGTCAAGAATAAAAAAAAAATTGTCTATGTAGTTAGCCCCCTATCGAAACGATGATGGTTTTCAAATTTCTTCACGATGAGGTAAGGAAAAGAATTTAAAAAAAATGCTTGTGTTATTGCGCCATTATAAGACCAGGGTATCCTTGGTAAAATTATACCTTCAGTAGTCTCAATGTATCAGGCTGTGCGGTAAGTGGCTTTACCGGCGGATTGAGGATTCGATCCATACTGTGCAAGTTTACGTAAAAACGGAAACTTCTCAACTGGTTTACTGTGTGTTGAATGAGTAAAGAATCTGTGCAACCGGCGGAGTAACTAACGTAATTTTAACTGCGGAAAAGACGTCCAGTTGCAGGGGATAATTTGAAGAAAAAAATAGGTCGCCATTATTGAATTGCCTCTAGCCTATTTTTTGTATGAACGAATGTACGCAAGGGGAAAGTAGTCTAAATTCTCTCTCGCTCGTCTCCGTAGTTTATGGACGGCCCAAGGGTACCATTTTCTACACGGAAAGTTCCGGTACCGATACATACCATAGTTGGATCCTTTTCATGTAGCTCCCACGCGAGTGTCCAGCTAGCGCCGCCAGCATATCCGGTGTGATGGAAGTATACTCGTTTCTTCCATTCATCTCCCGGCAGTGCAACTTCTCCCGTATTAATAACTACGACATGGTCACCGCAATCATCTGCAAGAGAAAGTTATGTGTTGGTTTCAATATTGGTGCAAGATTCTTGCGGAATTTAATAAATGTTGCATACTCATCGGATGATAGATGGGTTTATGGATGCCCATCAGGTGCTTTCGGATCAGTGAAGCCGACTCGAACGGATTTTGCCAGGTGCAGTCGTAGATATGCCAAGTTCGAGCAAATGTTGCCCATTGCTGGAATAATAATCATGTTTATGTAATCACGCTCAGAGTCCAGATAACATAAAATAAGGGAAGCTATTATTACCTGTACTCGTCTTGTTACAGACATTGTATTGAGAGCTTTCTATTTTCTGATGATATTTAAATTCAGTAGGTAAAATTTTAGTTGAAAATTGACTAAATTTTAATGTAATCTACACGTGAGAATCAAAACAAAACCCCACAACTTTTTGCATGCCGAGCTTGGAGATCAGTGACAGTTGATTACCTGGTCTTTTTCGTGTTGGTTCTAGTATTGGGCGATGATGTGTGTGGAAGAATATTTTTGGAGGAATTTTTCCAACCCAGAAACTTCCAGATAAAATCACACTGCAATTTATTTCAAGAAAGACTTTGCAGCGCTGCGATGGCGTCCTTATTATGAGCGAGATGCAAAGAATACAATCATCATATCCGTCAGACAAACTGGCTCTGTCAGCTGGTAAAATGGACTTTATCCATTTTTAAAAAGCTTTTCTGGCTTCACTGGTTTTACTTGGGCGTTTTGTTGTTTTGTTTGTTTCTCCCCGTTGCTCTTCCAAAACCAAAACCCTCCCACATGCCACCCAAGCAACGACGTGCATTTGAGTGAGATCAGCTAAAAACCGTGATGAGGCGGCAGTTCTCTGTTTTCAGTGGATACTATTGCTAGCTGTTTAATTTTCGTGAAAAGTACAATCAAATTCATACGCGTTTGTTAGATTTTATATTCTCGGTAGGTACGTATACTTTTGAAATTCATATTTCCAAGTGTATCATATTGTTCTATTAATGGAATCAAAAATGCTCAAGATTCATGTTTAGTGCAACACCCGGTAGACCTATATACTACACCCAACCATCCATAATATCTACGAGTCGAGAAGATCGTGAGGTCATCTTGTACAATTAATACCTTTTGCAGCACGCGTGTGAGCAATTGTTAGGTACCTATTGTTAAGATTTCTGAACACCTGCGTCATACTTTTGATATAAATCCTTTGTGTTATTGATTTCCCGATTGAAATGTGTGCTATAGTATGTCAACCACTTGACATAATAATTGCTTTATTCACTATAGGCTTCAATATCATGCATTTGTAATTACGATACAAGAAATAATATTATTTGAGCCGTACGGCAAGGAAAACTATAAGTATCAAGCGACAGTAGGTAATCTAATTTTTAAATTAGCCTTAGTCACGACTCGGTTACTAAGAGCACTTAAAAGCCCAGCTAGAATGCCTTAAACATCAATCATTCATTATTGGCTCATAGGTGCACTGTTATCAGTTTCAATTGTTCGTATATGTTATCTTGAATTCCGGTCCATGGAGAGAAAACTAGTTGTTTCGGGTGTTGTTCGTTATTATTCAGCAGCTTAATTCTTTGCATTCCTTTTCAGTCGTAGTGCAGCATAAAAATGCGTCTTAGTCCAATTGACCCCAGCTCGTATTCGAATGCACGTAAGATCTTTTGGAAAATAATTTCAAATCACTGCATAATAACCTACAATAACTATCAAACGTAGATGAAGTCATCATTCGCCATGTGGATCTCGATTGGACAGTCAACTTTGAAAAGTCTACGCTTTCCGGAGGCGCTTCCCTGTATTTCAAAACATTGAGAGATGATGTCGAAGAAATCGTAAAATTGGTTTAATTGGCAGTTGAAAAACTTTCATACTAACAGCACCTTCATTGCAGTTTCTGGATTCCAGTGATCTGGATATTGCATCCATGGCGATCAAAACGTCCGCCGGTGAGGTCCCGGTTACATGGGACATGGGAGCCCCGATTGAAAATATCGGCTCCAAGTTGACCGTTTACTTGCCTACGAAAACGTCCGGCGAATTTACGTTGGTTGTCGAGTATGAAACCAATCCGAAGGCGAGCGCCCTTCAATGGTTGACTGCCGAGCAGACCTGTGGAAAACAACATCCCTATCTGTTCAGCCAGTGTCAGGCCATTCACGCGCGGTCTCTCGTACCCTGCCAGGATACACCGGCTGTGAAGTTTACCTACAATGCTACGGTAAGATTTTTGAGCTTGGCACTAACGTCTCTAGTGAATATATATATTTTTTTATATAGCTTCGCCATCCTGCGGGTGTGACCGGATTGATGAGCGCTGTCAAAAAGAAGTCAGAGTCAGGTGTGTCGTATTTTGAGCAGAAAATTCCCATTCCAAGCTATCTGTTAGCCATCGTGGTAGGAGCTCTGGTGGAGAAATCCATCGGTCCGATGTTAGTACCAAAACTGTTCTGAAAGCTAAAAAGCACCGTGCTAATTTCCGCGTTTTTAATTTTTGTAGCTCCAGCGTCTGGGCGGAGAAAGAGCAAATCGACGAATCGGCGGAGGAGTTCTCGCAAACGGCAGATTTCATCGCCAAGGCGGAGGAAATCTGCGGACCATACGTGTGGGGTCGGTACGATTTGTTGGTGATGCCGCCGAGTTTCCCATTCGGTGGGATGGAAAATCCGTGTCTGACCTTTGTGACTCCTACCCTGCTGGCAGGCGACAAGTCACTGGCGACGGTCGTGGCACATGAAATCGCTCACAGTTGGACCGGAAATCTGGTGACCAATCGGAATTTCGAGCATTTCTGGCTCAACGAAGGGTTTACTGTTTTCGTGGAGGGAAAAATCGTTGGCCGACTGTTTGGTAACGCTTCACGGGACTTCCACGCTTTACACGGCTTGAGCGAACTGACGGACTGTGTAAGTACGGAACGGATAAAGTGTTTTTTATTTACTATGCTACTTCCACAATGCTTCTTTGATATTTCCTATTTACAAATTTGCTGAGAGCTCCCCAAAACTTAGCTGTAATAATGCCGAGTCTTGCCGACCTATTTGAGTTTGAAAAAGTGAGTTTGAGAAACTGTAGAAAAATCTCGTGACTGTGCCATGACTTCCAAGTCAGACATTTTTAAGGGCTTTCCGGATCCAGAGAGGGATCTACACACTTATTTTTTGTTGACATTTTGGTCTCGGAAAATGCTTTGCAGCAAAAAACGTCGTGAGTTCTCAGTAGAATTGTTTGCGAATCAAACAAACAATTGCCAAGATTCAGCAAAAAAAAACTAAGTGTGTAGGTCATTTTTAAAAGTTGAAATTTGGAGTTTGTGTAGCTTCTTTTAGAAATTACCTACCTACGTTTATTGAGCTTCTTCTATAGGCTCATGCATTAAGTACGTCACGTGAAATTCAGGAAAAATCAACCCCCTCTCCTATTTCTTAATGGAAGCTCCCAAAAGCAGATTTAACCAGGTTTACCCATCAGATGTTAAACCTGGTAAGCGTAAATCATAAACCAGGTTTACCTATATAGTTAAACCTGGTTTAAGGCTTAAGCCCAGGTGAAGAAATTTGCCCCAAGGGCTAATTTCGTCACCTGCGTTTAAGTGCTAAATCGGGTTTAATGATATGGGTAAAACTGGTTTAAGATTTAACCGCAGGTTGAGACATGAGCCCCATGAGAAGATGCTTCCTCAAAATCCACTGAGTCACTTGGACAATTTCAGAACATCTCCAGTTCTTTAGACATTTTCTGAAGATCCCGTAAAGAATTGTTTGTATCTGATTTCCTCAAACCTTCTGTGCTTGAATTAATCCGACATAATCCATGTTTTTAATAATTTCTAGACATCTAGAGTTTGTTAAACATCTCTGAAAGTTTCACAAATTTGGTGTGAAATGCTTATGCGAATCCATGTTGAATGGGTTCAATTCTCAAGAATAATACTAGCTTAATTTAATTTCGTAATTTCGACAATTGGTAATTACCTAAAGTGCTAGGAGTTTCTTATACTTTCTGATTTATAGCTGGATTTTTTTTTTAAATGTATTAGGTATATAACTTAAACCCACTAGAAACTGTTCTTCGAATTTCCACTAAGCGTTCTCCGAACTTCCCCTGGGAATTCTTCAAACATCTGATTTTAGTTCTCCAAACTTTCCCATGAAGTTCTACAAACATAACATTAAAGAGTCATCCAAACATCCCCTTGTAGTTCTCTGAGTTTTATCAGGAAATTCTCTAAATTCACGCTGCATTCTCCTGTAAGTTTTCTGAATTTCTCCTGGGAGTTCTCTAGATTACTCCTTCTTCGAACTTCTCTAAAAAAAATTCACGCATCTATTGCATACAAGCCTCTTGAACTGAATACACACACCTCTGTTCAGACTTCTTATTTGAAAATTCTCTATTCTACGAAAGAGCTGAACTTCTCTTATCATATCCCAAGTTTCGTTGAATTCTCAAGTTCAAATTTGTGTCAACTTTTAGCTGGATTTTACTCGAATTTAATAAGTAAGGGACTATCTGGCAACTCTAAACATCTTGTGGAGTTTCCAGCGTGCCTTTAATAAAGCTATTAACT
The DNA here is from genome assembly GCF_037179485.1 of Ochlerotatus camptorhynchus. NCBI lineage: Eukaryota > Metazoa > Arthropoda > Insecta > Diptera > Culicidae > Ochlerotatus > Ochlerotatus camptorhynchus. Next base: position 1,693,364 of record NW_027040855.1, on the reverse strand, counting down.
ACCGCGGGACGTTTCTTGATCTTTCCTTATTTTTTTTTAGATCAAGACCCAGCTGGCTGATACACCTGAGCTTACCAAACTGGTGGTAGACCTGTCCGAGTGCAGTCCGGATGATGCATTTTCAACCGTTCCTTACATCAAGGGCTCCACATTCCTTCGCTACCTGGAGGACCTCCTAGGAGGACCGGAAAAGTTTGAACCGTTCTTCCGTTCCTATTTGGATAAGTTCAAATATCAGTCCGTGTTGACAAACGATTTCAAGAAAGCCCTGTACGAATGGTTCCGCGAAGATCCCAAGAACGAGGTATTTTTGGAACGCATCGATTGGGATCGTTGGTTGTCGTGCGAAGGAATGCCACCGGTCATCCCGAAGTAAGTTCAACAGATAAACGGATCTTTGTTTTGTATCATAAATGCATTTAAAATTTTAGCTACGACCGTTCGCTTTTGGATGCCTGTCAGAACCATGCGAAACTGTGGGCTGAAAATGACCTCGAAACAATCAAATCGTCCCCAATCTTGTCGGAGTCGTTGACCAGTATTCAATTGATTGAATTCTTGGCCCAGCTGTTGGAGAAGAAAAAAATCCAAGATTTAACCGCGGAAAAGATTGCCCTATTGGACCGAACCTACCAGATCCACGCAACGAAGAATGCCGAAATCCGTTTTAGATTCGTTCGTCTGTACATTCGTGCCAAAATGATGGATAAAATGGATGAAATCCTAGCCTTTGCCAACAGCAACTTCCGTATGAAGTTTGTCCGACCTGTCTACAAGGAATTGGCGGGCTGGCCGGAAGCCAAACCAATCGCTATCGAAAACTATAATAAGATCAAAGACCAGATGATGACCGTTTGTGCCTATACGGTTTCGAAGGATTTGGGACTGGAATCTGGCAAATGATCGGTGTATGTTACGAAGAGAGTTCACTTTTTTGGCATTGATGATGATGGATGATGTTTTTTGATAACGTTTAATAAACTATCGATAACAAACAAGTACGAGCATATGCTAAACTAAAATTGACTTTCGCGAAAGATACGGGTTGGTTCGTTGTGTTGGCGATTGCCGTGGAATGTTCATCTGAATGTCATCAACACGCTCCTTCGAACGCCAGTTAAGAAAGAGTAGGGTCCCTCCTATTGCCATCAGAACAGCACCTATTATCGTTAACGGCTGAAAGAAAACCAACAACAATATAGATATCACATCCCGCAATACATATATCAATCAATACACGGGTTTTCTCACCTCCGGAACATACTCCAGGGTATATTTTTTGTTGGTACATTGAGTCATTGTGATGATGGAAACAATCAGCAGCAGCACAAATACGATATAGGCCAGCGTTATCTCTGCAATGTGCTGTACCTTGAGCGCCGTGGTTGATTTGATCAGGTCTAGCGCATACACTGTATACGATAGCATGGCTAGGACGGCACTCGCCGTTGTGGAGACAATGTATGTTACAGCCCTGCGGAAGTAAGTTATGAGAAATTGGTACTCCCTGCAAATGTTTTTTTTTGTTGAGTCTAATAGGATGCGAAAGATGCAGTTTCCTATAAGAGATCTTTTGTATTTTAATGGAACAAGAGAAATTTAAAATGAGCGTACATTCGAATATTTCAATCAATGTTGGAGAAATTCCATATGTTCTAAGGAAGATATAAAATCTCAGCAGCGAATTTATTATGCAAATCTGTAAAAATACAACACCAAGTAAATATTTTGGTTTTATCACGGTTTTGAAGAGGCATTGAAAATAGAATGATGGTTATTTAAGAAGATGGTTACATTCTATTCTCCCATAGGGGTCGAACAAACTGCGGTTTGGGCCACGACTTTATCCATGTTATGTCCGGCCTCATGTCCAATCACTGTCAGACGTCCATTTCTATCGAGTTGGGCTATCGATCAACAATGCGTATGCCTGTGGTGAAGATTTTCACGATATCGAGTTTGTTGTTTCGTCATGTACCTCATATCGTGCTATTCGACCAAAGCCTTTTAAAGAAAACACCGGTCAAGACTTTTAAAGCTAGTCTAAAAGTAGACACCTAAAACATATTTTTATGAGAAAATTTAGCACTGGAACTTTAAAAAGTTGATCTCAGTTATTATTCGACGAAGTATATTTTCAAATTCCGGCAAACCATATTCTCAAATTTCATTAAAGTTTTCTATAAGTTCTATAAGGTCACACATGCACACGTGAACACATAAAACAATACAACTTACCAGAAGTGTGACTCACTACAGTCTCCAGACGTGACAAAGATCAATCCTCCTATTATGATGCATAGCTGCAATGTTCGAAATCAGCAAGTATAAATTGAACTGCATTCTCCTAAAAACGCAAGGGATATGGCCATGTCTTACCAATGAGATTACTTTCAGAATTCCTGCTGATGATAGTATAAAACCCGCACCACTAGACATGCTCACAATAACAAGGAAGTTAATAAATGAACTAAATTTGTGATTGGTGCATTTTTCCTGTATACTGGTCTTTAGTGAACTAATAATGGCTTCCTTTACTTTCAATTCTCCCGGGCCACATAAGAGCGATTGCTGGTCATTTTTATATTCAATTAAATATTATTGAGATTTCTAGTACCGATAGCTTGTTTGATAGATAAGACTTCTCCGGACTGTTAGCACAAGGAAGTGTTTCCATTTCGATTTTTTTTTTCTGGATTCAATACAACAAGGCACGCTATGCGTCTTTTGCGGTAAATTAGGTCTTTTTTTTTTGTAGATTCAAAAATCAGATGGAAGCATCTTGAAGCTTACAAAACATTTTATTAGATTTCCATGAGTGTGGTCATATTCCAAATATTTGATAAAACCTAAAATTAGCTGTATAGGAACAACATTAACCTTATCGTTGTTTGAAGCCGTATTTTTTCCTCTCGTAGAACAAATCCGTTTTCGAGCTACCTAGGTTGACAATCTTCGGGCAACCGTCCCTCTGTGAACACATAACAAACATTAAAACCAAAAAACTCAAAGCCACTTTGGGCCTGCTTACATCTTTCTCCTGGATGGTGCATTCCTTGCAGTAGTACGCATCAGACACACCTGGACCGCCGCAGATTACGCATCTTCCCTGGTAAGAACCGTAGTTGCACTCGTCGCAAATCCGCACCAGAGTACAGGGACGAACGTAGGAATCGCAGATGACACACTTTCCGTCGCACTTCTCACAAAGGCGACCAATGGCTGAAAAGATAGACGGTAAATTTGTACGTTTTCTTAACGTTCTTTTGAAAGTTGCGAGCTCACCAACACCCGGTTGCTTTCGACAGAAAATAAGATCTGGATGATGCTTGGCCATCGCTTAATGAAAACGTCGCGGAAGCAGATTCTAGTTTCCTCTTCAGGGGAAAGCGTAAACAACAATGCGGCGACGCGGTGTGAGAAACGTTTGGGAAAATCTGAGAAAATAGATTGTCAAAAGAGCGTTACGTTAGAACCTTCAAATTTGCGAGCGTTACGGTCGTTTCAATTTATGCTGCTGCGAGTGCTGGTTGTCAACATCGTCCGTGTCGCGAAGCGAAAGTAAACACTTTCCTCCCATCGAAATATCCATCGTCCATTATCAGATTCTGTTTTTTTTGTTTATTCGTCGGAAAAGCTGCGCATTTACCTTTTCCGTCGATTTTCCGGGAGGTAGTGAAAACATCAACCGCTTCACCAATCAGTCAGTGTGCAAACAATGGCGGAGTCGCTGGAAAATAGTGCCCCAATCGCTTCCACATCTTCGTCTTCGACTGCTGCTGCTCTTCTGGTAGATATACACAGCGATGGCGACGAAAATAAACAATCCCAGGCGGAAATGGACGAGAAATCTGACCCAGAAATTGGTAAGGTGAAAACTAATGGCTTGTGGACCGTGCTAATCGAATGTTTTGTTTTTGGTAACCAGTGAAAATGGAGTGCCCCGTATGCCTTCAAACATGTATCCATCCCGCAAGGCTGCCTTGTGGCCATATTTTTTGCTTCCTTTGCGTCAAGGTGAGTATAATTTATTATTGAACCAGGTACTTCATAGTGATTATTCCGTGTTTTTATTTTCCTACGGTTGTATACTGTGAGTAAGCAAATATAAATTATGCTGCAACTGTATGAATAATGCTGCCACTTACCAGTCTAGAAGAAAGACCGATTATTATGTCCCATGTTTCATGTTTGATGTTCACCTTCATTGCATAAACATTTGAACTGGCTAATGACACTAAAAACTTCTACGCTGTGAGATTACATCATTGACAATTTCTCTTCGTTTCTTAAGTGTTCCAATATTTACCTATTAACTTACAACGAGAACCATATGAAAGAAGGGGACATGAAGTTCAGCAGCTTTGTCCACCGAGGATGATCTTGAAACAAGAAAAACAATTAGTTAGTTAAAATTCATCTATGTGATTCCTAATCTTCTTTTCGTTGTTTCCATAGTGGTTAAAACTAGGGTTCTGATGCATGGTCATTATCGGTGTCATTGCTTAATTGTGGTGCTAAGGATTTCAGTATTGACTGACAAAGGGACGCGCAGTTGGAGGGTGATCTCGCTCTTCGAAGGATATAAATAGTGGGACCTTTCCATTAGAAGCGACTCTTTGTGATGAAGGCAAGAATTACAACTGTATCAAAACCGAATACTTCATCATTTCTCAATAGTACCCTACATACACTACACACAGAGAAATGATTTTTAAATTCAAATGGATATATTTTTGGCTCAGGGCCTAATATATTATTGTTATTGATTCTAATATATTATTCGGTTGATTCAAAGAAATATATTTTTGAATCAACAAACCGGTTGTAGAGTCAATAATTTGTTTGTTGTTTTTAAAAACCATTTTGTTGATTCAAAAATATGTTTTGTTGAAATAGTGATACAATATGTTTGAATCAATAACAAAATACATTAGGCCCTGAAACAAAAATCCATTTTTCTGCGTGTAAACTAAGGACACGGGATATACGACAATATATCAAATTACTGGTCGCACGTGTGTTATGTCCCGAACAGAGGGGAAAAAAAAGTTCAGCAGTGTCGTAAGAGAGAATAACAAAAATGGTTTGTGGGCAATACGACTTTTAAAATCCTGGACCTGGAGAATCAGGAAATATCAGATAAATGTATTTTCGGCCTAGAAATCAAGAAATTTCTTTTAAATTCTGAGAAATATTTCTTAATCCTCTCAGACAATTTATTAAAAAATGTGACTGTTATGATAATACACACCCATTTCATTTTGCCGACCAGCAAAATAAAGTATCGCAGAAGTGACAGCTCTTTCCTGTTAATCAGTGAAAATTCACTGATTCTTTCAGCAAATCCAAGTGAACCCCTCTTTGCTGTACAGCCAGAAAAATAAATTGAACTAAAATTGGGTTTGATTATTGTCTTAGAGATCAATTATTAATTGTGAAAAGGCACAGTAATCATTCCAGATTGCTGTTATATTTTTTCGCCAGTTAGATCTTGTTTTTATATTGTCTGACAGCAGGCTTGCAATTGCTCATTACAGCTAAAATGCTATTTTTCGGTATTATGAAGCAATGGGATACTATAATGATAATTTTTATTTGTAAGACGCAAGAAGAGGTGGTAAAGTTTGTATATGACATATAAAATGTGTCAATTTTGCTTTCAGAAGGTCACAACTAGCGATTTTATGGTCGCTGATTGCTCGCTCATCGCGTTGCTCATCGTTACAGCTAATCGCTATTGTGACCCTCTGAAAGCTAAAATGGCATGTTTTCTGTGTCATACACACACTTTACTGCCGTTATACGCATAAGAGTCCCACGGTACATAAGGATTGCATAGAACATGGGACAGTTATGCGTATAACGGAAGTTTACCTTCTGTTATTGCATCTTCTAAATAAGAATTATCATTGTTTATTGTTTATTGTTTATTGAAAAATTCAACTGACAATTATTGTCTAAATGAATAAAACTTAAACTAAATAGTTACCGTCAACGGTCCGGAAAAGGCCAAGTAGCCGATGACGAAACACGTCAGCTGATACATTGAAGTCGAACATATAAAAAAAGTTTTTGAATTGCCGGCTGATTGCTCGAATTGGCTCGTGTTGTGTATAATTCCGGCTCCTTGGTTCCAAAAACAGAAAGTCGCGTTGACGAAGAGACCTCTGAGGGGCATACATATTTAGCTGTGACAGCAGTGTTGGACAGTCAATGTCACCCGTAAGCAGCTTTCCAGCGAACATAGCTTGAGCGACCGTCCGTCTCACCTCTAATGGCTCGATTCGATACGGTGGCAAGTTCGTTGGGTCACGCCAGTTGAGGAAACGAAGAGCATCCGTACAAACTTGCGTTGAACGGATTCAATTCTAGTGATCCAGCAAGCATGGAAAGGGCACCAAACAACTGAACTTGACTCTAATAAGGATCGCACAAGCGAGCAGTATAGTGACCTGAGGCATAGCGGGTCACGAAACTCGTCGGCAATTTTGAAAATAAAGCCCAATTGTCGATTAGCTCTGGAGATGATGTCATTGTATTGGGTTCTGAAAGTGAGTCTGCAGTCCAAGGTAACGCCGAGATCCTTTGTGTTCTACACGAGCAAGACAGTGTCCGTAGAGAACATAGTCAAACATTATTGGTTCGATTTTTCGGTTATAGGAAATAATGTTACATTTTTCTATGCTTAGACTCATCAAATTTCTTTAGCACCAGTCAGCAAAAATACCTAACATATTCTGGAGATCCCAGCAGTCCGAGAGGCTTTTAATAATTTTGTAGATTTTCGTATCGTCTGCATAGAAAACGCGGCATCCTGATGGTATCAGCAAGGCGACGTCGTTTAAAAAGATCGAAAATAGTAGCGGTCGTAGGTTACTGCCTTGCGAGACTCCCGAGTTGTTTGAGAAAACATCCGATTCCGACATGTACATAGCGATTCACCAAGTAAGATCCGAACCAATCCACAGCAGTTGACGAAATGCCAAGTATCACCAGCTTGGCCAGCAAGATATTATGGTCCACCATGTCAAATGCAGCTTTTAGAACCACATACGCAGTATCGACTTGCCATCCTGAATCCATGCATCGTAGACAGTTAGAAGTGAACTGCACCAGGTTCGTGGACACGGAGCGCTTCGGGTAGAAACCGTGTGTTCTGTATCGATATAATTTTTGCAGCGTGCGAACAGAGCATCATTTATGATAATCTCGAACAGTTTTGAGCAGGCAGCCAGCGAATCCAAACACATAAAGCTACCAACGATACAGACAAAACGGTTGCTACGACTACCATGACAAATTCGCTCTGTAACATAGCTCGATCTGAGTTGTAGAAGGATAATGATATATTGCTTGCATGCTTTGTTGCAATATACACGGATGAGGACATAGCTCGATCTGAATCGAGAAAAGACATAACAAAAAAATTCCCATTAACACACGTGTATCATGTTCGGCTTTACTTCGTGAAGCAGCTTGCCAACAATTTGCTCGTTTCCTTCTACCGCCCCGAGTGAGTTGTGCCGCACGGGCTGCTTGTCATGACAAAGAACGAAGAAGATTATACCATTATTGCTTTCCACTTCTGACATAGCGTTATTATTCGGTTCGTTGATCGCTTGTCATTTTGTCATTTGGAGATATTTTTGATTCCTTGGCAGGCACACAGGGAGGTGATTCCACGATAATTTATGACATTGCGTTTATCTCCTTTTTTGTACACTGGGAACAGATAAGAAAGTTTCCAACGGCAGGGGAACTCACATTGCTGTGCCGAGAGATTGAATAGCCTTGCAAGTGGAAGGCAGAGATTGGCTACACAACGTTTTAGAACTGATGACGGAATGCCATCAGGTCCGGCGGCGAACGAGAGCTTCAGTTTTCGTGTTGCGGCTATCACCATGTCTTCTGAAATGCGCGGAATAACGAAACTAAACACATCACGTGGCACCCCAGCAGTAGCGTCCAGCACTTGTGTTGGCGAAGCGGAGAAATCGTGAAACACTTGCTTGAAATGACGAGCAAACAAGTCGCATTTTTCTCTTTCGCTATTAGCCGAGTCATTCCCGAGAAACATGGAACAAGGCAACCCGGATTCCTTCCGTTTGGAGTTGACAAACGACCAAAAACTTTTCGGATTCGTGCGAAGGTTCGCTTCCGTGCGTCTCACGTGTCGATTATAGAGAAAACGATTGTAATTTCGATAACTACGACTCGCAAAATTGAACAGTCGTTTGTAGTACGGCGAGCGAGAGTTACAATACTTTCGGAGGGCGGCAGAGCGTTGACGTTTTAGCACGCGTAGGCGTGGGTTAGACCATGCAGGCTTTAGCGGAGGTCGTCGAGCTGGGACAAAGCGGAAAATAGCATCTTCCAGTGCAGCACTGAAAAAATCCACTGCATCATTCATTAAAATATCTCATTCATTTCATAAATCCGAAAAAAATAGCATTTTAGCTGTAATGAGCATTTGTAAGCTTGTCTGACAGTATGTAAACAGAGGACATATCGGAACTAGTGTTCGCTGAAATCAAATGGAAAGTATGTCGCAATGCTGAATTCGGCTAGTAATATGCACGATGAATTTGTTATAGAGTGCACTTCGATCCATGAAAACAATAAACGCGCGAATGTAAAACTCAAAACACATCCCTTTTATGACAGATTATGCAGGTAGCTGAGCATCCAGCAAAATTTTCCGAATTGCTGGTTAATCAGTAAAATGTATTTTTGCTGGAAGTAGTTCAGCAATCCATTTTGCTGGAAATAGATTCTGATTTTTAGTGTGATCCTACAATTATACCACAGACAAACAGACGTAAAACTTCATTGTGTATCTTCGTTAACGCATTTAACGGTTGATTTGAATACTATCAGTTCCGTGAACTACTCGCCGCAGCGCTGGCATCGGATCACTTTGACGTTTCTATACACTCAGAATTTTGTTTAAACTAATTAGGCCGTTCGCAATGCTGTTGTATTTTATATTGCGCGTTTCACACCAAATTGGACTAATAAGCGCGTTTTCACGTATTATAAAGTTTGATAAAACTGCAAGTTTACGTCTAATCGTCTTGGTGTTTTCGGTGCATTTATTACTTATGATGCAAGCAATAAGTGCTTCCAAGACATCAAAACGGTTTGACGGAAACGTGCACTTTTATCAAACTTTTTGCATTTTTGGGACAGTCCAGTTTCAGATGCAATCAGAAATAAGGACTGTTTCAATTTGAAACTAGAACAAAAACGCACCTCTCGCAATGCTGAGTTGCAGTTTCATTATTCGAGCACTATTTTGCACCAGATTTGCAACTGGTCGACTATTCTGTTTTATTTCTGAGCGAGTTTAAAACACGAAAGGAACTCTGTTTCAAATTTCTTTGGATGTGTTAAAGATGTTTTGAAGAGCTTCACAAACAAAAAACGGAGAACTTCATAGGGAACCGAGTAGAGAACAGTAAAGTTTATGGAAGTTGATGATTACAAACATCTTTTAGAACTGTGTGTTGCGCTGATCGTGTTGCAGTTTTATTTTTGACAGTTTCAAATTATAGAATTGACGAGTAGTTTAAAACAATTTTGAAACTCAGCATTGCGAACGGCCTTAGTATAAAAGTCACACTAAAACGCTATTCGCCTGGTTGACCCCAGGCTTCGTTTAGTTGCCAACAAAACGAGCCTAGTATAAACTTGCAGTATAAGGGGTATATATAGTTTATATTTTGAATATACATGCGTAGTTTAGCCAAAGATGAATACTAAGATGAAACTGTCGGAAGAAACACTTTCTATTTCAGTGTCTTCTTTCACGGTCCCTTTCATCCAATGAGAACCCCCCGTATTCAAGGTAATTTTGTGGTTTTGCTGCCCCCTCGCAAGAGATGAAATTTTGCGCTCATTTTTATCAAAACAATCACACGAAAATCAGAGATGTCCCATTTTTTAATTACTCGATTAACAACTAATCGATTATTTTTTGTTCGCTGTGCTGCCATTTTTCCACCAATGAGAGTGCAGCACATGTTTGAAACGATCGGTGATGATCCTGTGGAGATTTTAATGCTTATATCGGCATGATCTAACCGATTATAAATAGTTTACTTTTCGGTTCGTTAATCGATTAAACGATTATTCGAATGAAAATCGGACATCACTAGATGAATGTGAAACGTCATTTCAAATATAAGGCCGTTCATAAATAATGATACAATTCGAAAGGGACCGGGGCTAATCACAAATTACGTCTCCATGGTAACTGAAAGAAACACGAGTGTTCACCGGTTGGCTTAGCGGTGGATTATCCGTAGAATGTATTTGATCACTGTCATTAAATGTCACCAACGCAAACCATCAACATCACCGGTAAGGGGAAGCTTTCTCCTTCCCGATGATGTTGTTGGTTTGCGTGGGTGACCCTCGGTTGGCAAGAAAAAGGCCTACAATAGTTTGTTTACAAAAAGCTTGTATGCCCTTTTCACATGTGGCTCTTGATTTTAATGTTGGTATTTTTATTGATTGAAAAGCAATAAATTCCTGTAATATAAAGTTTATTTTCATAGGAAAGCATAAAAAAGTGAATACAAAACAATCAAATCTCGTGCAATCGTGCTCCGTATCAGACTCGCTGGTCGACCGTTTTCTTGGTTCGGATTTATTTATTATTTTATTATAACTTTATTAACGAGACTTTCAGCCGTTGGCTGGCTCGTCTCCGATAGGTTCGGATTTGGACCCGAGAAGCGTTAGTTTGAACTGCTTGGCAAAGGATTTCTGGGCAGGCGTTTTGGTACGTACGATCTCCTGTCCCACCGAGGCATCCGTTAGCATGTCCGTGTCGGAACGGATGACCTCTTTGATGGACTGCAATTCTACCATCGATTTTCGACGCTGCTTTTTGTTCAACTTCACACGATAGTTGAAATCGAATACGGTCGATGATCTGGCGGAGGATACTTCATTCTTCGGGGAAGTCAACGATTTGACCTTTTCCGAGCTGAGCTTCTCGAGCCTTACGACCGGTATGGCTTGAAGCAACTTTTCGACGGAAGTCCCTCGTGGCAATCGAATCTTCTTGACCAGTTCATCCAGGTTGATTTCTTCGCCATTCGAAGAAACCAACGAGGTAGAACTAGATGAAGTCGTGGACAGTCGTCGCTTCGATGTTGGTTTATTTCGTTTAGGGACCATATCGTAATCGCTGTCGTCACAGTCTATTACGGTTCGTCTGTTCTGAGATTTGCGTTTGGTCGTGGATGCAACTGACTCTGAACTGTCATCCATCTGAATCATCCGGTTTGATCTGACGTCTTCTACGAGATCGGCCCCTAAGAACTCCCTTCTATGCTATCGTTACCGGCTTCCACCCGTGTTGCTGCTTCCGCTCAAAATTGGTCCCGGCGGCTCATCCACAACAATCAACGACAAAAAGTGCAAACATAGTTTTTCGAGGGAACTTCCATGCACTCATCGTGGCAACAAGTCATACTGCACGTTGCACACTGGATCAGATCCCAACACTTGCAATCGTCGTAATCACGCCCATACCGACAGCGTCACACTCTGAAGGACGTTTCAACTGATTGTTGAATGCATTCGGTTCCAGCTCCCACGAGGCATCCCTAGAACAAATAAAAAATATTCAGTATTCCAATACCAATTCACCCACCTCCGCCTCACTTACTTTTCCGGTATATAAATCCAACGCTGCTGCATCTCCTGGCCAAAAGTCGTCCTTGTTGCTGCACAAAGGGCAATTGAGAAAGTATCCCGCCGATTGAGCAAACTGTGCCACGCAGCTCCGATGGAACCAGCCATTCTGACAGCACGGGGCACGAATCGTGTCCAGCTTCCTGTAGGTCCCATATCATCGTTGCAAACCCCACTGGCCTCGGTCTCGGAGTATTTCACCTTATCCACCAGCGCTACGTGCTTATCGCAGCACGACTGGAACGTAATGCAACAAGGTGCCTGACCGCATCCCACAGAGCGTATGAAATATACGGAAGCTCTTCTTTGCGCAGCAAGAAACGGTAGCCAACCGTTTCTTGCAGATGTAGCACTTTTTTCCTCGGATACGAGCTTCCTCATTCCTGATGTCCTCCTCCATGAATCCGAAGATTCCCTCCTCGTTTTCCCCATGCTGGACCAAATTCGACGTCAGCAGCTGAAATTAATTTCCAATTAGCTAATCATTCACAACCAAACTAATGTAATAGCGAATTTGTTTATTAACCAGGTTGGAACCAGTTCCAACCCGTGCGAACCCGAGCTTAATGTCAGTGTGAACCTCAACCCGAGCCAGGTTACAATAACAAACGTTCGCACTGACGTTTGACAGGCAAGAAGCAGACCCAATCTTGATACCCGATCCAGGTTGGAACTGGATCAAAAACAAATTCGGCATAAGTAAACCTACCAGACAGTGGTAGTGCACCCGAGTGCGCCACTTTTTGTGAAACATCCCCAATAAAAGCCATCAATTGACGCATCTTATTCGTGAGTTATCCACCATGAAACTCAAACAACGGGTTCCACGTAATGGTTAGAACATTTTCCACTTCCAGCTTAATCGACACAATTTTCATAATATGCACTAATGACCGCCAGCTAGGACCACATGAATACTTTGGGAAGGCTTTTTGACTGCTATTCATACTTGGTATAAAGTTTAAGCTATGATAGTGTAAAATTTAATCTAAGGAGCGTATACAGCGTGAATTTGAAAAATGTTTATTTTTTAATCTAATAATGAATTGTATTATTTTTTCCCTCCCCTTGGCTAGTTTTTGCACCTTGCTGTTGATGGGCGGGCTTAATTTCATGCTTTATAGTGGAGTGTTGGAGACGGTAGGTTTATGGTCGGCGTTGCTGGCTCATGCCGCGAAAGAATGGCGTCATGGGCAGGCAATGGGGATTACTATGCTTCCCCTCTCTGATAAACCACTGCATGAGAGAACCAAAGATCTAGTCCAGCAGTGATAGCATCACACTTGTTACTCCTTTAATTGAGAGTCGCGTCGTAGTACGCTTACGTATAGGCACTGACGTTGGGTGTGATACTGGCGGGTTTTGCCGCAAATCACTCTTATTTTATTTATTTTTACGCAGATAGATTTATTTGGGTTTGCAAGGGAATTATACGATTATACTATTGAAATATTTCAGAAAATGCCCAACGGTGCTCCTTCTATTTCCGTGACAAGCTTTCATTGTTGTTTTCATTGAAGTGTTACACATCATTTTTGTACATGGTATTGTAACTAATCTTAAATGTGCTTCATTTTGATTTGGGATAAGTGTTTGAACTATGGCTCGGGAGTTCCACTGTGGCGTGCTTCTATTGTGACATACCCATACGTATTTTTGTGGTGCGACATAGTGGAACTATGATATAATAAATAGGTATAGGCTTAAATCAAAAGTACTTGAAACACGTTTAAGTTTAGATTACAAGCACAAGTGAAGGTACTTAATAAAGCATGGGTTATGATTGATTAGGTGAATTAGAGCTTTTAATAATTTATTAAATTAGACTAATGAGATATCATAATCATCAAATGAACTTAAATAAGAAACTTCAGAAAGTCTAATGACATTAAGTAGATTAACAAAAGAATTAGGATGCGGGGGTCCGCTTAGGGAGGCAACTAACCTTTAAAGTTGTAGAATAAATCTTCTTATTTAGTCTTGAACTTTAAAAAGAAAACGCAGGCAGACCAATAGCATTAAGCAGATTAACAAGGAGAGGAATAGTTTAGGAAATAAGTAAAAGTAGAGGTATGTGACAATTAATAGCTTTTAAACTTTTGGAGGTATTGTATTCCCCTGAGTTTGTTGTACTCGATTACTATATTATTCTCTCAATACGCGAAATCTCTTATATATGCGGTTAAAGCATTTGAGTTAACTTATTTCTTAGTGTTCAAGTACTTACATTTTCAAACAGCAGTCAATGTTAATCTATGAACTAAACCATACGTAAAATCGATCTTTTCTTATGTGATATTGATGCATGTTTAACTTTTCGCGGCTGTCGGAATCAACGCGCCTACGTCTACGGAGCTTACGCAGAAGTGATTCGCAATGTGGTAGAGCTTGAAATGATTGATACGTGCGGTGCGGTAAAATAACTAAATTGAAACAAAGCTCAACAGTAAAATTAGTAGAATATCTAGGGAGGAAACCAAAATTAATCAACTTGCCAACATAGGCTATCACATTTATTTTGGTGGTACTCTTTAAGTGATAATAAGCTGTTTTTTTTCTCTACGGTTGTTTCGCGTGGCGTTCACAATTTGCGCGATTTTCGTATCTTACGTAATTTAGATGTTCAGCTCTAAACGGTTTTACTGACTCGAGGTCGTTCCTTAAGCGGTGTTGGTACAGGTTAAACCTTTGCCGACTGTCGGATTCAACGCGCCTACGTCTACGGAGCTTACGCAGAAGTGATACGCAATTCGGTAGAGCTTGTCAAACGCTTTTGAGCTTATGTAGTATAGCATTTGTTCGGTGCGGTCGCGAAATCTTGAAATGATTGATACGTTCTTTAAATTAACTAATTTGATACAAAGCTCAGTAGTAAATAAGTAGAATATCTAGGGAGGAAACCAAAATTAATCAACTTGCCAACATAGGCTATATCATTTATTTTGGTGGCAATCTTTAAATGATAATAAGCCTTTTTTCTCGCTTCGGTTGTCTCGCACGGCTTTCGGAATTCGCGCGGTTTTCGTAACTTACATAATTTAGATATTTCGTTCGAAACGGATTTACTTATTCAATCGCTTTACTACGCAGATGTATCTACGCGCACACGTCACAGCATTTTTTCTATAATTATCTTGAAACAATACATACGGAATCCAGTGTTCAAGCGGCCAACATAGGCTAGTCCTTCTGCTGTATTGTCAAAGATAGAAGCAAAATTTATTCAAATGGGTCAAGTCTTGAAAACTAAGCTGTTACGCAGCTCCAGCTTGATACCAATAAAAAAATAAAAATAATGAATTGTATTATTTCTGAGTGTACATTCTATAGACCTTTTATGCAATATTGTTTGCGAGTTAACGAGCAAGCTTGTTTTCCGCGAGAGGCCCGAGAGATGTCGTTACTGACGTCCTATGTTTTGAGATACTATGTTTGCAAGAAAAACTTTTTCAAAGAGCTACGTCTGTTTGTCTGTGATTAAAAAATTTGCTAGGTTTAGTTTGAAAATGTTTGTAGATTAATGAATTCTTAAATATAGTTGCAGATTTTTGGTTGCTAAATGAATTACTTAAATTGCTTTATGTGGAATTTTCAAGATGAGCAGAAAATTATTCGAATAAAAGGAGTTTCGATAACTTGGGCCAGGATGATCAACAAAAATTTAACTGCCACTTGGTTGGGATTCAGAGGGCCGGTAATTTATTTGCGGCTTTGTGACAACATTTCTCCCCAAGTTGAATTTGTGCATCTCTGAGTGGACGCTAAATCTAGTTGGGACCAACACAAATCAAACTTCTGAGTAGATTGAAATGTCTTTGTGTAAATGCAAGAATGGAAAAGAGTTATCTATTAGAAGAGGATAATTTTTCTGAATATGTACTTGTAGTTCTAGTTCGTAATTGCGGGGGCGACCCCGGTGTAGTGGTTAGCATCCATACCTCTCACGCCAAAGTCACGAGTTCAAATCTCACCCCCGGACAAGTCACGAATGACCCAAGAGCGTTAAAGTGACTATAATAAAAAAAAAAGTTCGTAATTGTGTTTTAAGGATCCAGCTCGGTTTGAACTACATGTTTTGGAAACTTTTTTATGCTCGATAAAGTGTAGGAGTATCATTTTTTCATGTATTTTAACCAAAATCACCATACAAAATTCAAACTAAAAGCTCCAGCTCATCCTAAAACCAAATGAGCTAAAACTTTCAGAGAATGGATTTCTCACCTAAAGGCTCCTAAAGGCACACATCTAGAGGTTGGCCCGTGGAAAATTAGAACTTTTATTTTTGTGGGCCAGTCTAATATGCATGAAGTGTCGTTCAGATTAGCGGGGGCCACGGTAGGTTATAATCCCGAAACACACTTTTGCCAATCATTTTTCGAAAGAACCACACATGTTTGTGTTTTTTTGTTAGAAAGTCTGACTCTAAAAGACCTTCCTAGAGACCTGCCAAACTCGCTTCAAAACAAGTGCCAAGTTTTATTTTGCACGTTGAAAACTTCAAATCGAACTTTTGCCCCACCTTATACTCTAAAGTGCAATCCCAGGGGTGGTCTCAACGATGACCACAACGACTGTCACGCGAAACTAAGCATCAGCATGTCTCTAAGTCGTTCGGAATATTCTCCATTTGGCATACACGTAAAAAAATACAATTAATTACCACAGATTTTATGACGTTTAGAATATTGCTGTTTTCTTATTACTAATTACGGCACTATCTAAATTTGTACTATGATAGTACATCACATTTTCCAAAAACTAACCGACTGACATTGTATGTTACTTCCCATTCCACAGGGCGTTGCATTCAAGAACCGTCGCTGTGCGATGTGCCGACGGGACATTCCTCCCAGCTATCTGGAACATCCGCAGCTGGTGAACGGGCTGCGAGAGGTGGAAATGGCTGCCAAAGCCAACGACGGTGCAGAATATCAGTGGTACTACGAAGGCCGCAACGGTTGGTGGCAGTACGATGAACGCACCAGCCAGGAGCTGGAGGAATCCTATCAGAAAAAGGAGAGGTTCTGCAAAATTTTGGTGGCTGGTTTCCTATATATCGTGGACTTTGAACACAAGTGCCAGATTCGACAAAATGATCCCTCCAGAATTCGTCGGGTAAAGCGAGATTTGGCTACGATTCCCAAGAAGGGAGTAGCTGGCTTGAGATTGGAAACGAATGATTTGACCGCCGGATCGACACCTAGTTCCAATTCGGATGGATCGTTGAACTCGGATGATTTACATGCGGAAACTAATCTACTGCAGATGCATCGCAACATAGTTGTCGAGGAAACGGAGGAGGACGAACTGGAGGAGGATATACGTCGTGTCAATTTGGATGGCAGTTTCAGCAGTGATACTAATAATAGCACAAACAATTCGTTTGGTGAGGAGGACCCACTTCCGGGAGGCTCCGGTAGCGGGGTCAACTCCGGTGGCGAAGTGGAATTGACCGAAGCTATCAATAATTTGAATGCACTGTCGTTGCGAGAGCAACGAACGATTGAAAGGTCAGGAGAACCAGTTACGATCAGACGACGTATTGTAACCGATCTCCTGGCGCTCAGTGATAGCGATGATGATAATGATCACATTATCCTTTAGATTTTGAGTAGAGTCACAACTACGTAGTATGCATACCGCATTTTTAAGCACGGCTATCTGGAAGCTTGAAGGTAGTTTGGCAATTTTTTTTTTAAATTTCCGTCTTCTTCATAAATGAGCATTTTTGTGCAATAGAAAGAATTCAATATTTGTTTTAGTAGCAAGACTTCTGGATAGTACCGTTGCATTATCCTCGAAGGAAACCGCATCACTAGTGGCTATCGATAAGGACGGTTCTTTCATTCACGCAAAAAATGTTCGCAAGACTCGTTATGTTCATATTCGATCTTTTAGTTTGTAAGAAATAATCTAAACTGGGCTCTCAAATTATCAATCTATATAATAGCTATCAACATAAGTATACTTTTCTACACCGAAATAATCTGAAGCGCTGAATATTTTTGTTACTGCAACTTTTTTAACTGATTAATAAAGCCAACATTTGGTTGAACGCAATGTCTTTTATTCTTAATTAGTCCTAGGGCTTGCAAAAATGTAATCTTTTGATGGATCATAAGGTAGCCAATTACCACCGATGTAGATCGAGATACGCCAGCATTGCAGTGAACCAAAACTTTGCCTCCATCAAGACGGCATCTTTCGATGAATTCATTGGTTCGTTTTAAAACTTCTTGCAAATCAGTTTCCGGTAAATCTAGGCATTCAACAAAGTTCGTTTTAATATCCTGAACACAACCTTCGAAGGGTGGGGTATCTATACCGACACTCAGAACGTGTGTTATTCCATACTTCTCCAATACTTCCTTCCTGACACAATCTTGAGATCCCAAGTATAGAAAATTACTTAAAATACATGCTGGTATCTGATCGGGACTGGTATCCACTATAAATCCAAGTCGAGCAGGAGCATTCCGTTCTACCTCACCACAGAAGATCTTCCTGCTGCCATCTACAAACGTGACGGTCGTTTCAGTTGGCTGCAATGCTTGTTTGCTTTTCTTCAGCTGCTCCAGGAAGCTCATCGCGAGGAAATTCCAAATCTATGGGATCGTATTCCACTTTACACAGAAATAGTCCGTAAGCTGGTGCCACTACGGCTTGATCACACCAGGAGCGCTGCGAGGGTACCGTTAGCATCCGGTAGACGTCACGTTCGCTGATTCGCTCTTCTGCTGCAGCAATCCAGGCGCCTACCATGCGACGAACCTGAAGCGGATGTGCAATGTTAAGCGGTAATTTGACGGACACGTTCACAAAGTTGTATCTAGTTAATTCTACCATTCCACTTAATAGTTAGCCCAGCCCAGTACCTGTTTATAGAGGAATGATCTAGCCTTTATTCGAATGTCCCAATATTCGTAATACTTTTCCGCTATCTCCCTATTAAAGGCCGATGCCATTGAAGTGCCCCGTATGATGGAAATGTGTTCAATTCTCCTAAGTGTATAGCTTGCATCCTGCTGTCGTTGGTTTCCCCGGGCAATGGCCATGAACGTTCGAAAGTCGTGGTACCCTTGAAACGTGGTCGCCACGCGTGCCAATCGTTCGATATCGAAACGTGGATGACTAGAATGATGATGAAACCGTCTATTTTCCCAAACATGATCAATTTCATAAGATTCTTACGCAACGAAATAGCACCGATCATGTTCATCGATCGGTATGAATCGACTAAACGGATGCATCTGAGGGTCATGGCAAAACTCCCGCTTCATTACACCCAATCGGTACAGATAAGTCCGTGACTTGGCACAGAGTCGCGCATGGCAGCTCATCGGAACTAACTTGGTGTCCAGTATTCTAATCGGTAGGCCTTGGGAACCGAATGTCCTGTTCAGTCCCTGGGTCAGCTTATTCGTCTTGTACGGTTTGCCATTTGGTCTTTCCAGGTCAACGTGAACTGTGTTGTGTAGGGCGTGAACCCCTGCATCAGTCCTGAGAAATTATAATTCATTTTCCTTGCACGTAGTTATTTTTTTTTGTTTAAATTAAACCAATGCGTTCAACTAACGCTATACAAAAATCTACACTTTACTCTAAAAACATTGACTAAACGGATCCAAACTTACCGACTGGACAGCTTTATTTTAAACTCGTTTACGGGTGCAAACTTTTTCAGCGCAATCTCCAGTACTCCCTCAACGGAGCGCAGATCTTCCAGATGTCCCGAATCCTTCAACAGGTTTTTCTGAATACCTCTGCAAAGTCCCTGTTGTTTAGATTGAATCGCTCTATAAGTGACAATCACAGAATACGACTTACCTGAAGTGAGTGCCGATGTAGGATAAATTTATTAGATAACGATTCATTTATACAATTTGAAAATAGTGAGCCGGAAGTGTGAATTGCTTCAGTATTATCGTACCGAAATCGTATCGTTTGATTGCGGGAGGTCGAGCACGACCGAACATATGATTTTTGTTTACTCCAATGGCACAGACAAGTCAGAGCAGATGTCTCATTTCGAGAGGAAAACAAGCGGTAACGCTTGTAACGCCAAAAGAGAATCGAGAAAATTGACAGTACTCGTTTTGTTTATCATCAGCAAGTTCACATTCACCGCATGTGGATGGAGTCGTCGGTTTCACCCGAATTTTAGATTTCTTAAGGTATTTGTTACAGAAATTTGGAATAGTTTTATTATTTTACGGATGCAAAATAAGCGATTGATAAGTGCAAAATAATTTCGGTCAGGTAAGTAAACTATTTAGTTCATGGCTCACGAATTCGTTGGATGTACATTTTGGTTTGCTGTTGTATAGGGTAACTGGACTCAATTTAGCCGACTGGGCACTTTAAATTCTGCTTTTATTTTTTTACAATACATGATATATAAATATTATTTCTATTCTTGCAGTCTTCTATGCTTCAGTCGTCTGTTGGAATCCCAAAAAATGTCACGTAATTTAATTTTGTTGTGGTATTTGCCTGCACAAAGCCACTGTCTCTCCGGAAGACCGTGCACAGCTCTATGTGAGTTCCGGGTTCTAGTATGTTCACATGCTACTTAGCTATTGTCGGATTGACCCATGTCGTCAACTGGTAGTCGTTTGCGAACATATTACTCGACGAGGCATGAGGTAGGAACTTGGATCCTATCACACTACCCCGAATGCCATTACCTTGAATCGTCTTGTATCCCGAATACCATTATCCCGAATAGTCATTTGTATGTTCGTTTAACCATGGACAAATGCTATATAGCGAAGCCCACAGGGCGACTATCTTTATGAATTGGAATGGTCTGTATTTCTTAATTCAACGATTTTAAGGTGATTCCTTGTTGAGTCCATAAATGGCCACCACGTAGGCTATACATGCACTTCCACCTCGAATTTTCAATAACACAAATCTCGGAAATCAGTGCCGCATTTCACCTGAAATTGCTACTGCGTGGAGTAACAGTTTCATTGTGTTACGTGTCGTGGAAGCTGATATTTGTGCACTTAAGGTGATTCCCTGTAGCGACCTTTTTCGTGTTACACTTCGCAATTTCACATATAAAAATAATAAGGTTTCTGTGAATGCACGTAGCTGAAATTACTACTTGTTTGCTGCGGAGAAGCAAGGAATGTCTGAAATTTTCAGATGTATACACCTCGTAGATCTTGAGATGTGTGCTCTTGAAATTGCGAGGTGTGATGGAAAAACGGACTCTACGAGGAAACACCTTAACGTTTCGAAGTGGTAGCGAGAATAAGGATCTCACAGCGAAACACCTTAAATTGGCTCACTACTTGACTAGCCTATTGGTCCCAAACAAATCGGTTTACGTATCCCATTCTAGTCGAAATTCTAGTACTACACAATGTTTGTTTTGATTCGCTATGAAAGTTTGACATTATTGTTAAGTTAAGAGCCAAATTCTTCAAAGTTAAGAGCCCAATTCCACAAAAATCTTCTAAGATTTCATGACATTTTCAGCAAGTCTAACATTTTTCAAATATTTTTAGAAAAGTTATGTTTAGACTAATTGATTGAAATTAAATAACATGTTCTTTTTTCAGGGCTTCTTCTGCGAGACAAAAACAACGCCAGTATGTCGGATAAAATCAAAGTTGGGGATTATCTCGTGGTAAAGCGCCAAAAGTACACCAAACTGCAGAAGTTTACCAACGTGAACACGATAGTCCATCTGGGAAAGGATCAAATCGAACTTCGTTCTGCCGACAGTCAACCGTACCATACGACGTTTCAGCTGGTGCCCAAGGAAGGTCGCAATAAACGTCTGTTCACGTTGGACCCGGTGGAAACCGTTTCCGAGATAAGAAATCTCAAGGAACTGCTGATTAAGGAAAGTGGTTCGGACAATCGGAACATTGTGGATGACCGTGGCACCCAAGGGCTTTCGACGGAGGCCATCCTGAAGCTACGCGAGGATTGTGAATCTTCATCGGAAGTTATTGGAAAGCTAGTGGAGAATTCGAAAAGTTTCGCTTCCAAAACCGAATACTCCCAGGAGAAGTATTTGAAGCGCAAGGAAAAGAAGTATTTCGAGTATGTCGAGATCAGGCGGCCATCGATACGGTTGATTGCCGACGTCTATTGGCGATTGGATGCCGATAAGGTCATGGGTGTACGTTTCGATACGTTGTCGCAGATCATTTCCTACAGCGGTGTTTGCGGGGTTGGTCGATTTTTGCTGTACGAGTCGGGAACGAATGGGTTGCTTCCGGCTGCGTTTATCAATTCCATTGGAGCTAATACCGAAGGAAGGTTGGTTCATATGCACCCGGGAAATGTGGCTCAGAAACAGGCCATCCAAGCTATGAATTTCGAACCGGAACAGCTGAACAGATGCATCTCTGTTAATATTTATTCCGTGCTGCGAAATTTTTATCAACAAGGCAAAGAGGAAGCTGTTGAATCTTGTAAGCATGATGAAGAGGCAAAGGTTACGGAGGCAGGAGCGAATGGCGATTCCGCTCCACAAGAAGACGGAAGTCACAAACGTAAGAATACACCGGAGGATGATGGCCCAGAAGCGAAACAAGCGAAGTTAGATGATGATAATGGTAAACCGAAGAAACAACAGTGGGAGCTCGAGAATGAAGCGGCATGTGAATTGATGAAAGAGAAATTCGACGCGCTGGTCATCATAGCCAAGGAGCATCCGTATAATATAATAAAATCGTTACTGCCCTTCGTGAAGCCTAGTCGTCCATTGGTGGTGTTCAACACGACGAAGGAAATACTGCTCGAGAGCTACATGGAACTGAAATCGAGCGCCACTGTTACCTATCTGCGAGTTACATCCAACTGGATGCGAAACCTTCAAATGCTGCCCAACCGTACGCATCCTGACGTTACCATGTCCGGCAACAGCGGATACCTGCTTACCGGGTATACTATTCGATAGTATGTTTAATATTGTGGACAAATAAAATATTTTCGGACTCAATAACAACTCGTGGTATTTTCTTAATAAATTCAAATACATTTGATGCATTTTTGTTTGCTTAAAGACAATTTCTCTTTCTCTCTTGTTTTCTCCTGACATTAATTACATCATACAGCTGTAATATTAATAAATTATCATAATGGTTTATCCGTATAAGTATTCAAAGTATAATTTAGAAATCCTAATGTTCATCACTTCCGGTGTAGTTTTTTTTTGTCCCCGCACAACTTGTAGTTTGTCTCGCTTCGAATGCACGCTCACCTGTCAAGCCATCACGTTGTTACCACCTACTTCCGATTATCCCAAAAAGGTCTTCATTTCCTCTGCTGTTAGCTTATCGATTCGAACATTCACTTTTCCCCCATAAGACTATTGATTCGCTTTTTTCAACAAGAAAACAAAGTAAAAGCACTCTTGCTTGCTTTTGCGTCAATCTCATGATAGTAGTAGAAAAAAGCACCCATCAAGGGGCGCATAGAGAGAAGGCCGGGGGAGTCAGATTTCATTCGTTCGTTCGTTACATATGGTCGAAGAAACTTCACTTACTAGAAAATTGTTCGTTAAATTAGTCGTAAGAGTTGGGGGCTGCTTTCCTTTCAGACTTGATAAGCTGCTTTATTTATTTTTCTTGCTGAATTTACCTAATCGATCTACAATATTCGCAAGTTTTGGTAGAAGTTTAGTCTTGCTGCTTAGGATGTTATGCATTTCATTGCAGTTACTATTTCCTTGATAGGATTAGGGAGATTTTTTGTTATCAGTATTGGTTTTAGTATTTTTCTTTAAATATTTGTTGTATAAATTGATTATTTCTTAAAATTTCTTCACTTTTGTCTACGTTGTTCTTCTTTATCAGTATTAGTTTATTATTTGCTTTCACCTCTTAATCGACAACATAATTCGTTTGAATATTTGCCCCAGAATAGCATATGTTCGTGTTCATACAAGTAAAACAGGGTTCAAAATTTGTTATACCTTCGCCAAACTAAGGACACAAGCTTGTATCGTTAAGAAGCATAACTCTGGTCAGACGTTTTCAGCATCGAATAAAAAAAAAAAACTTCTCAGTATTGACGGTAAGATTTCTATCGAGTGAATAATTACTCAAAAAAGTTTCCAAAAGCGTTCAGTGAGTGATAGATCGTGCAGTTCAATGTACAATTTGTGTGGACCAACAAATATTATGCTTGCTGGATGATGGGTAGATAGGTACCGATGACGATGGAGATTGAGTTCTAACACTTAGAATAGGGAGCGCAGAAATGAAGGCAACACTAAGGAGAAACAAAATATTAAAATGTTTGCCCACATGCCAGCGTTTCATTGTCTCAGAGAAACAACTAAAACAACTAATCCAACCAAATAATTTGAAAGAGTTTTGAAGTAGACGGTTTAGAAGGTCGTTTCCAATATCTCCTCAGTGTCGGCGACTGGTGGATCATCTTCTGGCGCCTCTTCTGATACCGCTGCAGCTGATGGTGGTGGTGATGTCGTCCTGTTTTCGTTGGTTTTTGCTGTCGTACTAGTAGGTTCTCCTTCTAGCTCATCTTCTGGGTCGTCCGTTACAATATGTATGCAATTTTCCGACGGAGATGAACTGTTTTTCGAATTGCGCAACTGCTGCAGATAGTGACGCTGGGTTGGCTTATGCAGTGCCAGCTGCGTGAGAGCTTCTTCGATCAAGAACCACTGTCGTTTACGACCGATGGTTTTCGAATCTTCCCATTCATCCTGCTCCTCGGTGACAACCATAACGAACACCTCGGTTCGATGCATGTGTTCACTATTCTAAAACCGTAGATCAGAAAGGTTAGTTTGAAAATTATCTACGAGTAAAATACACTTACTTCAAAAATTCCTAAGCATCTACCAAGCTGACCTTTTACACCTGCTTCCTCTAAGACTTCGCGAGTTGCCGTCACGCAGGACTCCTCGTCTGGTTCGACCCCTCCGCCTGGAACTATCCATAGTTCCGGACGTCGTGAAGATGTTACTAGTAGTACCTGCAAGCAGTATGTCGCATTAAACCGAGATTCGTAAACGTTAACATTGACATTGATCTTTTGTACAACAGTGCTGCTTGGAATCGGATGCGTCTTCCGGGCAGCCTTAAGGATAGATAGTTCTTTGCTTTGGAACACGGCTTCGAAACCTTAAGCACACAGAGAAATGAATTTTAAATTCAAATGGATATATTTACAATATGTTTGAATCAATAACAAAATACATTAGGCCCTGAAACAAAAATCCATTTTTCTGCGTGAGGTATAAAGATAGTTAAAGAGGTTAAAGTCAACTAAATGCCGTCGTGGATATGGTTTCATAGAGTGACATAAAGATCTACACTGGCGATTTTAATGCGAAGTAAGTAAGTCTCTGACACAAGTGCCGAATCGCTAATAAAGGAGCGCTTTTGCTTTGTATCGTCTTGGTGTCTTCTGCGCACTTATTTCTTATGAACCAAGGAATAAGTGTACCGAAGACATCAAAACGATTAATTGGAGAAAGTAGGCTCTGCCTTTGAACAAGTTTGACGTACATTTTCTCCGCTGTTTATTTGACGCGTAAAAGATAGGGAAATATATTTCGTCATATTTTTATAACAGTATAAAAACCCAACCACCACACCGGTCCAGAAGTCGATAACAAAGAGTTCAAGCAAAGAGTCAAGAAGGAGCTCCGAAAACAAACTCCCCCACTAAACCCCCGACGTTCTTTCGTTTGCGACGACGTCACGGAGAAGCGACCCACAAGTGGTGAACCTGGAGACTCCTTTAATCACAGATACAGACAGGAAATTCCCCTGATTAAAAGGAATCACCATGGATCAAGGTGTATTCAAGGAGAGGCAACATGTTATTTCAGTTGAAAAGTATCATCAGTACGAGGCGGAGGAAGCGGTCAATGGTGGATATCATTCTGATTCAAGCAAGAAAGATGGACCAGCAGCGCCATGCAATTTCATCCGGTTGACATTGCTCATGGATTCATTTGGTAAGTTCGTTCCTATTTATTAATTCACTTGTGATGATGATCGTCAACAGCCTTGAACAGCCAGAAACAGTTGCAGAATTAGGTGAGAGCTTTCCATTTATTTGATTTAAATAGTTGTAAATTTAACTGCAAACCCATAGACAAACAAATATCATTTGATGTTCTGTTTATAGTCACCTGTGTACGCTACAATCAGTATTAGTTTACCAAAGCGATCCATGCTGCAAACCTTTCCCCACATTCAACATCCCAGTAATTTCTCGTGGAAGCGCAGAGGACTTCTAGGTTTCCTTCATAGCGAGTGTCATGTCAACACATTCCTTCCCATTCAGTATTTGATCTGCATTCGGACACGGCCGGCTCTGGTATTGCTAAGTATTAGATCTGCTGTTTTTACACATTGCGGATGAATGTTAGTCCCAAACATCATCTGTTGGTTCTTTGTGTAAATGCAGCTGATCTGGCGATAACAGAGCAGCAACCGTGGGCGGTTAATAATGCTCATGCAAGTAGTCGGTTACCCAGTGCTTCCAAATCAGGTTGGCTTGGATTAGAGATAATCGCCATCATTGCCACAGCACGGTGACGCCATTATCGTGGGTGCAGAGTGAATTGACACTATTGAATGACCTCAGGAAGAAGTGATTCTGCTAGCTTACTATTCAAATTCCTGTTCGACAATCCCTTTATCAAAGGAATTCAGAAGTATATTATTTTGTATGGATCCCTAGGACACATCGTAGTAAATGAAAACGAGGAAACAGCATGTTTTGCAGCCTTTGGCAGACTAGCAAGCTGCTACACCTGGAAGGTCCCTGCCCTGGATCTACATCATTGACTCGTGACCACAATATTAAACTGCTGAAAATGCGGAATGCTTACAGTCAGGAAATCAATTCTTCCGGAGGATTAAGGGGGATACAACGAGATGGGAAGACCCACAATTGAGGAGGATTGGCGACATAGCCTGATCGCAAGTTCCACATGGCCAGATGTCAACAAGGGGTCACTTGGTCAAATGAGTAATTTAACTGATTTTTAAATTTGTGTCAAACTGCATAAGTGATTTTCAAATTTGAAGGGTGAAGAGCATATTCCGAATTGACTTGAAAATAGTGACCACCGCCGTTATGAATTTCCATATTGTATATTTCAAATCAAAAATATTTTTTATGTTCATAGATTTCACATAATCCCTTCCCCTTTGTCCTTCTCCTTTTCTTTTCCCTTTTCTCTTTTCAGAAAGCGAGTAGTGCTGGGGGGGGGGGCGTGCTGTCAAATCAGCCTACTGATCATTCTTGTATGAAACTGGTTCCAAACGTAAACAAACGCTGTAGGTTTCTTATGGCTTGTTTACGTTTGGAACCAGCTATGCGAGGTAGGCGACGATTGTTCGTATTTGACAGCCACCTCCCCCCCTTGGAGTAGTGGCGCTATAGCCATAAGTCATAAAAGGCTGGGACAAGAGTTAGTGCTCATGCCCCAACCGTCAGAAGAAAATGGAGCATCACTTAACCTTTCTAGCTTTGATGCTTCCAACGACCAACCAATCATATAATTACCAAAATCGGATCGTACGAGTACGGTACGAGATGTCCACGTTTCATCCATTTATTGGATTCTGAAGCATCTTCGATTTAAACAGGCCCGATGTTTTCTGAATCATCTTGTCCCTTAAATACTGCACAGTAGGCCTGGCCGTTTTGATATGTATGACGCATCTTCGATGTGAAACATATATCAAATAGACAAGAACAATGATGTAGGTATATATATTATTTTCCAGGATGCTTTCAGGAACTGGCTGTGTTAGTGTTAGATTAGATTAGATTATATTAGAAGACATCAAAACGATTAATTGTATTAGCCTTTCCGCACTTTTCGTTGCACTTATAAAGGGCGCAATGTGCTATATTATAGGGATTTTTAGCGCTCACTTAGTACTAAGTGAGGACGGTAATCTGTTTGGAGAATTTTGTGGCAACAACGATTGAAATGCTTCTAATCATCAGTGATACTCAGGGGGCGATTCAACACACGATCCTGCAGTGAAAATATCATTCGTAAAAAAGCTCAAAACCGGATCAGCAGATGTCCCAGAAGGTGACATCGTAGAACAGCAGAGAAGGTTCCCTGGCCATGAGAGAGTGTAAATTCTTCCAAGCAGGTGCCTGCAGATAATCTCACATTACAACAGTAGAACAAAACATACGAAAAACTAAAAATATAAAAAAAGTTCTTTGCAGAGTGCAAATCCAAATGAAAGCATAATGCCTTGTTCAGGTTGAGGTTCAGACTATAGAGTTATAACATGGGTGTGATAATAATTATTGACATGAAAAATGTCATCAAGATAGCCTTGTAACATGTAACATAGCTCCGTAGTCTGAACATTGCAAAATACTGCCCAGTAATCAGCAGATGCATCGTTTCTGTCTCAGTTTCTACTCTTTTGGATTGATTTGAGCAGTTATAATCTTCTTCTTAATTCCTTTATTTAAGGTGAAAATGACCTAGTGAGGGGCCTCCCTTAGCTCAGTCGGTAAAGGCGCAGCTACAAAGCAAGACCATACTGGAGGTGGCTGGGTTCAATTCCCGGTCCGGTCTAGGAATTTTCCGGGTTGGAAAATTTCTTGACTTCCCTGGGCATAGAAGTATGATTGGACTTGCCACACAATTATACCAATGCAAAAATTGTACAGGCATCGAAAGCTCTCAATTAATAACTGTGGAAGTGCATCTAGAACACTAAGTTGAGAGTACGCAATAAGCTAATATGCGATATGCAATAAGCTTGAAATGCGAAGAAGAAGAAGAAGAAGACCTAGTGAGTAAATACAAATTTCAAAAATAGTATTCTCTGGGACATCACTTCACATTTCGTCGAACCTCTTAACTGAATCCCTTTATGAAGAGTTTTGAGCGTGTTGGTGTGTTGAGTACTTGGCACTGATGAAGTCTGCAAGTAGTAGATTACTTTTACCTTAACGTCGGTCTCTTTTATTTTTTTGACGTAGAACTACGTTTGTGATTTGAAGGCACACTTTGTGAAAACCGAAAATGGAACATGTAACATAATTATGAAAGATTTTGAATGTTAATAACTCAGCTACCCCTGGACCAATTGCAATAATTTTATCATCAATCGATCAAAAATATTTCTACGCATCTTTTTCAAGGCATTATCATTTTTTTAAATTTCACTATTGAAAATTCCACGAATGTGCAAATGTTGCTTGATAATCAAAATTATCACCGATTGCCTTCGAAAAGCGATTTCTCTAACACAGATTTCAAAGTTGAATTCCATCCGGTCTCACCAAACGGTGTTTATTCAATCACCGCGTTGTGAGTGGTGGTGTTCTCCAGTACACAACGAGAAGCTCCCCGCAAGCAGCTAGCTATCAAGGGTGCCCACAACCGCTGATCGGATTCAGTTACAATCACCGTGTGTGGTGGTGTTCGGTGCGTGGCGCTGAACATTGTTCTCCAGTACACAACGAAAGGCTGTCTACAAGCAGCGAGCTGCTTCCCACATAAGCATCCATAGAAGAAGGAAGAAGCCGCACAGTCATTTATCGGAAACAGTAGCTCTTCGTGAGTCGCTGTGGGCAATCTATGCCAAGCGCGTCACCCTCATTCCAAACAACATACAGCTCACCAGCCTCATCTGTGTTTAACACCCTTATAACTCAGCATTACTGAACCATCACGACAAAACGGTCCTTTTCAGGACCACCATAAATTTGTAAAAGAGTATTTTTTGGACATTTGTCAAGGTCATCAATCGGATGTCAGTTCCCATATCAAGCTAGAGCTAGAGTTAGGGTGTAAGAGCTTTTGTAAACAATGACTTCTTTCGATGATGTCTTGAAAGTCAAAGCTCACCCACGCAAATCAACAAAACTTCCCCTACCCGACGGTAATGTAGGTTTGCGTGGGCGTGCCTTGGTTTCCTAAAAATCATCGAGAGAAGTCATTGTTTACAAAAGCTGTTACGCCCTAATTCCAGCTCTATCTAGGATATGTTTAAATCTAATATACCATCCCCAACTAACATTTTTTGCAATGTAAACGCTTTACTCATATCATCCCAACTAACATTTTTTGCAAAGTAAACGCTTTACTCATATCATTTATACAGCCTCAAGCTGTATTTAAATGTTATACGATATGAGGAAACCTTTACTCAACCTCTATACAAACAAATCTGGCGAACTTAGTCAGCTACTTATGACTGTTGGGACGGTTGTGACAAGCTCTTATTGCATATCCATTAACGCTTCTATACAGCTGTTATCCTGCTGTTTATTTGTGTGTGAACTTGAAAGGCGCTTACTCAACCTTTTCCCGGGTATCCAATAATCACTACACAGCTTTCTCTTGAAGCCGGGTTAAATATTATTTACGCTTTTTTTGTTGGAGGAATTGATTAGGTTTATTTTGCTGTGCAAATCAAATTATTCGAAATTAGTTATAAGCACACCACCCTGCACCGGAACCTGGAATCGAACTTGAGACGACCGTATTGGCAAACCTTGACACTACCAACTTCGCTACGCCAACACTTTGAACTGACGTAAACAAATATACATGACTTTCTACAATAATACCGTTGAGTAGAGGCTTTATAATAGTGCACATGAATCACTGTAAAATTGCTCTAGCTGTAACTGCACTAGCTGACTGTAAAATTGCTTCCAAAGTAGCACTAACACAGTTAATTAGCTGAGTACAGTAATATATTCACTTTGTTAGCTTTGTTTTGCAGCTACAAGTTGAAAGTTGATTAGTATGTGTATAAAAGTGACATTAGCGTTTATTTGCTGATGTTATTCAGTGCGACTGACAAATTGAATAATGGTTGTGAAAAAGTTGAGCAAACGCTCTCCAAAACTATTTTGCTAGCTTCTACTTGTAGCTGTATCTGCAGCTTTGTTTCAACTACTTTACAGCACATTGCTGGAAAAGTTGTCTTATAAAGCTGAAAATGTTAGTTGGGATGTTCATGAAGACAACATTGGGGGTGCAATTTCAAAAATCAAAGTCGGTCGCGGCATGAAAGTGGTCTGATTTTAATCTAGAGATAATGGATTTTAATTCTTCAAAATGTCACTATTGAAAATTGCACGAATGTGCAACTGTGGCTATGGTCAGGCATGGAAAATCATTTGCATTCATTTCGTGCATTCATTTACATTCATTTGTCCCTAACTTTTTTCATCAACAGAATTCCGCAAAATGATGCATGGAGTTTTTGTAGGTTTTGTTATTAACTACAACTTTTTTCAACAACTCAAATCCGTATCTCTTATGCATGACGAACCAGAGCGAACAGAAGCCACTACTGTTTTTCAGTGATTGATTTTTCATTCACTGAAAAACAGTAGCAAGTTCTGCTCGCTCTAGTTCGTGATGCATAAGAGATTTTAGTTATGGGCAAAAGTTGTAGCTAATAACAAAACCTACAAAAGCTCTATACATTATTTTGCGGAATGCTGTTGATGAAAAAAGTAAGAGGCAAATGAATGTAAATGAATACATGAAATGAATGTAAATGATTTTCCATGCCTGGCTATGGTAATTAAAATTATCAACGATTGCTTGCGAAAAGCGATTTCCCTAACACAGCTTTCAAATTTGAATTCCATCCGGTCTCACCAAACTGTGTTTATTCAATCACCGCGTGGTGAGTGGTGGTATTCTCCAGTACACAACGAAAGGCTGCTTGCAAGCTACAGCCCACATGATGCATCCATAGGAGGAAGAAGCCGCACCGCTATTGATCGGAATCAGTAGCTTTCTTCTATTCATACACAAATCACAAGCTCCTGCTGCAGTTAACAAATAAGATTTATTATATAAGACCACGTAGTCCTATGTTGCGTACAACCCCATAGGGTTGTCCCTTGTAGTTTTTTTTTTATCTCCCCTCTCGCTTTGGCGCTGATCGTGTTGGTCCGCGGATGATCCATAACAGCCAAGTCTTGTAATGACAAATTTAACGTCAAATATTCGAACAACCGATTAATTGAAAATTCTTATCATTTCAGTGACAGGTGGCTACTATTGTAAATATTATTAAACTTATAACAATTTCTTCTTTTTGTATAAGTGATTGATATTTGCTGCGCTTTGAATCATATCGGACATTTGTGTAAGATGTGAGTTATATCTTCAGTGACATCACAGTGATCACATTCGTCGAAGGATATTAAACCCCATCTATTCAGCCTATCTTTTGTGGCTAAGTGTCCTAATAATTATGGTGTCTCTAGTGGAAAGCTTTATATCTTCATACCACGGTTTTAATCTTATTTGTTGCATTATAACGTCGGTCTCCGATCCGCAATCGAGTGCCAATCACCGACGTACATCGATTGTCATCCATTGACGGCAATCGAATGCCAGGAAGGCGACTTCCCTACCTGGAAGATATCGCACCCGTTAACACATGGACCGGGAACAAAGGTGTTACTTCCCATCCGAAAGAAGGCATGACCATAGATTTTTTAGCTGGGATTGAACCCAAACAAACTGGGTTTAGAAATCAGTCATGCTTACCTCTACACCATCGGCGGCATCTAGCAGTTATTGAGCATTACAAGCAGTATCTCACGAACACTAATACAGCGTGCAAATTCATAGAGATTGCTGACGTTTATCGTACGCACACTACGTCACGTACATGTTTACGCAAAATGTTTTCATCAGGAAAAAGAACTTCATATTGGAAAATTTTCCTGATGATAACAAATCACTGACACAATCACACTTTAGCAAGGAATCAAAAATATCTCCAAATTACAAAATGACAAGCGATCAACGAACCGAATAATAACGCTATGTCAGAAGTGCAATGCAATAATGATATAATCTTCTTCCTTCTTTTTCATGACAAGCAGCCCGTGCGACACAACTCACTCGGAAACGAAGGAAACGAGCAAATTATTGGCAAGCTGCTTCACGAAGTAAAGCCGAACATGATACACGTGTGTTAATGGGAATTTTTTTGTTATGTCTTTTCTCGATTCATATCAAGCTATGTCCTCATCCGTGTATATTGCAACAAAGCAGGCAAGCAATATATCATTATCCTTCTACCACTCGGATCGAGCTATGTTACAGAGCGAGTTTGTCATGGTAGTCGTAGAAACCGTTTTGTCTGTATCGTTGGTTGCTTTATGTGTTTGGATTCGCTGCACTTTAGCAATCTCTATAGGAATTTGACAGTCATCAAGTGCACCGGTCATCAATATAGGGTCGCTCCCCACATATTCGCGAACCATAACTTGCCCTTACCGAAAATCGTTGAAAATTGTTTATTATCCTTCCTTACTAAACTTTAACTGAAATAGTTACGGAACTTTACATGAACGTTTGTGTCATAAAGTTTTAACCTTATGTAGGGGAAATGCAGGTAATGTCGGCCTAAGTGTCCCTAGTTTGGGCCCATACATAAATTCAGCAATCGACTAAGTTTTCAATAGCAACCAAAAATATCCATTAGTAACGTCTCAATAACGCGTTCATCTAGATAAAATTGATAAATAGCTAATTTTTAGCGATGGGCCCAATCTTAGATCCATAGGCCAACATTAGATAAATTTCCTCTATTATGGTTTTTTGGAAGTGGACCTTACAAATAATGGGTTGTTAAGCTCCATTTCCATTCAAAATTCTTGTTTTCTTCATACATTTTCGGAAAGAGAACTACATATATTAGAACCTTTTTACTTATGGTTTGAGAATTTTAATTGTAATAGTTATGGTAGTAAGTAAGGTCCATGGATGGTTTTGCAACATCGATCAACTTTATGTGGAATATATCGCGAATTGGTAATCATTAATTTACAGGCAACCAATTCTCACCCTAGGAGCATAAATTCATCGAGATCTGCTGCATCTTCACCAGCAAATCTTGATCATCAATTGCCCGGATTTTTGGAAATTTTCCCGGTTTAGCGATATACATTTGAATTAAACATGAAACTGAATGCGATTAAGCCGAAGTTGGGTCATTTCTAAGACGGCAGCACCTTTGCGGGATCTTGCATTTGGTTCTGCGACACGTTCGAAGTCTTCGC
The DNA here is from genome assembly GCF_037179485.1 of Ochlerotatus camptorhynchus. Taxonomy (NCBI): domain Eukaryota; kingdom Metazoa; phylum Arthropoda; class Insecta; order Diptera; family Culicidae; genus Ochlerotatus; species Ochlerotatus camptorhynchus. The sequence goes on along the minus strand of NW_027040855.1, from coordinate 1,659,608 downwards.
TCAAAACTTTGCAGGCTTTTATTTGATTGAGAGTTCTTTTCAGAATTATTGTAAAATACATTTGAAATTCTCTCTGGAAGCCCCTTGAAAAAGTTCAGAAATTCTCTGTAGAACACTCCAAAAAATTCCTAAAACTCGTCATTAGACTTCGAACTTTTTCTAATAATTCACTGGAGCTTATTTTTTTTTAAATTTACTTTAAATTCTCCGTAGAGTTCCCAAGCAATTCACCTCAGATTCTCGGCCAAGAATTGAAAAGGGCCTATTAGCTTTTATGAGCAAAACTTGTAATACCCCTCCCTGCAACACCATTGGGCAGAGGAAATTCTCCCGCCGAGAATTGTCTTTTCTTTTTATTCCGTGCTGACCACCAATGCTACCGACGCCAGGGGGCAGCTCCCACACCTGGACCCTAGATTGACAGGCGCTTGACTTGTGTTCATCCATTGATGAATCCGTTAACTACTTCGACGAAGTTGTGAGCCGATTAATAATGGATTGTATGTCTCTGAGGAGACCTGCTCCAAAACCTGCATGCTCTAATTCTCGATTTCCTTGAAGCGTGTGAGATCGAAGGCTCTTCGCAAATACAGCGTAATCCATTCACCAAGCGATTATTTTTGTTAGTAAGTAATGGCTATCGAATGTACAACCGGTTTCTTTATAAAAATTATTCAAAACGTATGCAGACCAATCTCCGGCGTAATCCTAAGCTTTTCTGGACGTTTGTGAAGACAAAAAGGAAAGAGGATGGACTAAGGGTTGAGATTCATCTAGGGTAAACGTTCCTATAGTTGCGGCACGTTAGAAGCGATAAAAGAGCCCACAGTTTTTTAGAAAAATGTAACCTCCTGGCAGAGCATGTCAAGAGTATTTTCAACTTGCTTGTTGCTTAAGGGAACAGAGATACTCCCAGTAATGCGTCCAGCTTTGATATGTTCACGGTCACATTGGACCTCGTCGACTCTGCCATCCAGAGGCTGAAATTCTCGAACGCTGTTGGGCCTGACGGCATTCCATTGTCCATACTCAAAAGATGCTCAACAGAGCTTTGGGACCTCCCTTAGCTCAGTCGATAAAGGCGCAGCTACAAAGCAAGACCATGCTGGAGGTGGCTGGGTTCGATTCCCGGTCCGGTCTAGGAATTTTTCGGGTTGGAAAATTTCTCGACTTCCCTGGGCATAGAGTATGATTGTACCTGCCACACAATTATACTAATGCAAAAATGGTACAGGCATCGAAAGCTCTCAATTAATAACTGTGGAAGTGCATCTAGAACACTGAGAGCACGCAATAAGCTAATAATGCCATACGCAATAAGCTTGAAATGCGAAGAAGAAGAAGAAGAGCTTTCTTCTCCGCTTTCAAAGCTGTTCAATACCTATGTCATTACATTGTATTTCCTTCTCTTTAGAAATCTTAGTTCATAATCCCGATTTTCAAGAAAGGGGCTGTTCAGAAGCTACGTAGAAAGTTCTTTGGGATTTTTGAACCCCCCCCCCCTCCCCTGCGTAAAATTTGGTAAAATTTGTATGGGCCGTGGATAATTTCCACCCCCATAAACTGTCTACGTAGTTTATGAACAGCCCCAAAGGAGACAAGCTAAATGTGGAGAATTACCGAAGAATTACTTCACTTTGTACATGCTCGAAAGCATTCGAGATAATCATCAACGACACTTTATTTGCCAGCTGTAGAAACTACATTTCTCCTGTCCAAGATGGTTTCCACCCCAAACGTTTGGTCTCAACAAACCTCCCTCCTTTCATTTCCCTATGCCTACGGAATATGGAGGCAGGAGCACATGTGGACGTCGTATACACGGATCTCAAGGCTGCTTTCAACCGGGTTGATCATGCCATTCTACTTGCCAAACTCGAGAAGTTCGGTGTCTCTCAAGGACTCACTCGTTGGTTTGAAGCGTATCTTACCAATCGAGAGCTTTATGTGAAAATCGGCTCTGATCAATCGGAATATTTTTCAAACGACTCAGGCGTTCCTCAAGGCAGCACTTTGGGACCGCTGCTATTCTCGATATTCATTAACAATTGATATTTCCAACTGGCTGCCGGTCATTCTATGCATACGATGTCAAGATGTACGTAGTTGTGCGATGCTTCACTGATTGCTTGCGGTTGTAGCACCTGAATGATAGTTTCGAGTGGTGCTCTAGGAATTTTCTCACGTTGAGTGTTCAAAAATGCAATATCATCACTTTCCATCAAATATACGATCACCAACCTCTTCAGCGTGTGAACAACGTTCGTGATCTAGGGATTACACTTGATTCCGTTTGACATTTAAGCTACAATACAAGGATATCATAGCCAAAGCTAAAAGGCAACTCGGATTCATCTTTAAGATCTCTGATGAGTTTCGGGATCGTATCTGCCTGACAGCTTTATATTGTTCTCTAGTGCGATCGACACTTCGGACACTTTCCAAACCACACCGGAGCAGTAACAGAGAGATTCTACTAAAAGTGGCCAAAGCCACTGTAAACAGTAGATTATCCTACGGGATCGAACTGTTCTGCCTTTTCAACGACTCTCTAACCACACGACTAGCCCCAACGTATAACCAGGCAATCAGAATCGTCGCAGGACTTCTGCCTTCAACACCGGCTGAATCGGCATGCGTCGAACTCGGTGTACTACCGTTTCAATACCAAGTCGCCGAAACGCTGAGCTGCAGAACGACCAGCTACCTGGAAAATACCACCGGGAAAAACGAGGTCTTTCTCCTCAGGGAGGGGAACAGAGCTCTCGGAAACTTGGTCCATCAGGAGCTCCCACCCGTGTCCAGGGTACACTGGAACGGAGCAAGAGGATGGACAGAACCAACCATACGCGTTGACCTTTCAATTGCCAAGCGCTTCAAGGCAGGTAACAACTCCCGTGCCATGCAGGCCCACGTAGCGGAGCTGCTGAGAACTAAATACGCAAATTTTCAACACCGTTACACGGACGGCTCTAAGGCCATGGGGAAGGTCGGATTCGGAGTAGCGGATGTATCCAATAGCTACTTCTTTCGACTACCCGATCAGTGCTCCGTCTTCTCGGCGGAGGCTGCGGCCATCCACTTCGCCAATACGACACCCGCCAATAAACCCATATGTGTCCTAACAGACTCCGCCAGCGTTTTATACGCCTTGAATTCAGCAACATCCAGACACCCCTGGATACAAGGGATCCAAAAGGCCGCGCCGCCGAACACCTCATTTGTTTGGGTACCCGGCCATTGCGGTATCCGGGGCAACTGTGAAGCAGATCATCTCGCTGCCACAGATCGCTCCGACGGGATGGCCACCACAGTTGTACCCAGTCAGGACGTAAAAAAATGGGTGAAAGCATCCCTCCGAGACGCCTGGGCCCGGGAGTGGTTCGCAAAAAGGGGACCGTTCCTAAGAAAAATAAAGGGCGACACCTCCAAATGGAATGACATTACGAGCCGATGGGAACAACAGGTCTTATCCCGGCTTCGATCCGGACACACCCGAGTGACCCACAACATGGGTAGCGCTACCTATTTTCGGAAGTTTTGCGACTCCTGCAACACGATTATGACAGTCGAACACCTGATTGTCAACTGTCCCTGCTTCCATAACATCCGGCTCCTCTATGGAATACCGAACAGCATACGTAACGCCCTCTCTAACGACCCGTCCACGGAAGCAGCCCTAATAGTTTTCCTAAAAGATGCTGGACTGTTCTATAAAATATAATCAATATATACAAAATGACTACGCTTCGAACATGGACACCACTGGAGTAAGCCTGGATATCACATGACGATTACCTGACTGCCTTCGACAACGACCACCGCCATTCACACCATGATCCGCCAACCACGCTAAGAACCAAGACAGGAACTATAATGAACTCTGTTTAAAAATACTCTGTACTAAGGGGACTCCCTTCTGGAGCTCCACCAACCTCTAGGAGAACCCCTTCTGGGTTCTCCAAACTCTCAACTATATAATTAGGGAAGCCCCCTTCTGGGGCTCCCGGAGATGAACCAGCCTGCGGCTGAAAATCTCCTAAATAGAGATAATAATAATATTACAAGATCCAAACGATTACCCAAATAGTAAAATTAATCTTTGAATTATTTGGATGATACCTCGATAACGTCGTAAGCACATTAACACTTTTTTTTTTGAAAATTTAAGTGTAAACAGCAACAGTTCTGTTGCTATTTACAAACAAATAAATTATATAATGTACTAATCAACTTGCAACGCCTTGCCCTATTTGTACCTTTTCGTGACACATATGACAATTTGGTATTGAAAAACTATAGAGTAAAATGATGAGATTTTTTTAAATAAAAGAAATGCATACAACGGTTAACCTTAAATAACTATCACAGACAAACAGACATAACACATTGAATATTTCTCACTATAAAACATTGTCGCAAAAACATTACCGCCATCTGTTGAGTACACTGTGGTGGGTAGTACGCTGAACAGATGGCGGTAGTGTGTAAACGTCAAACGCAAGGGAATTGACTATGCGCGCCACAGGTGGCGATACTACCAACTATGATACTTTTAAATTGACCGTTAAATACTTGTTCGATGAACAACTTGCGAGTGTTATGTCTGTTTGTCTGTGTAACTATCATTCCTATGCATGGTCGGAAGACCAACTAAAAATGATGTTTCATCTTCTCCAATAACAGGAACGACAACTGCCAACAGAGAGGCCTTCCTATCTACTTCAATTCAACGAGGAGACCTTTACCAGAGTACGTTAGCTTCAGTAGAGAACGTATCGTTGGCGATCAGCTGGAGTTGTTTCTTGGAAAACAGTTTGCAGTATTTAAGGTCCTCACTGTTGATGTTGCTTGCGTATCCTAGCTCATATCGTCCTTTTTGAGAAAAACAATTTTCTCGTTATGTCCACGTACGGGCGAGGCTTGAATAAGTTCAACGTGTACTGTACGTGTAACGTGTACATGCAGACACTGGAAATGATCGTGCGTATGCGCCAACAGGAGCAATTGTCTCGTTAAAGACTAATAGCTATCACTACCACTGGAACCACCAAAGGATTAAGAACAAAGTTCTGAAGATGATTTTGAAGTTGCCTCCCTGGTACAGTACAACCGTAGTACATAGAATTTCGAATGTTGAGACTTTAGAACAAATGTCCAACAAAATAATTAATAATTTCAGGCAAAAATCGTTGCAATCCTCAATTGCAACGATTAATTCCCTTTATACTTAGATAAGATTTAGTTTTAGTTTTTAGTTTTAAGATATCAATTGTTATACTGACATGCAGGTTTAAAAAACCTGTTTAAAATACTGAATTGCCAAGACAGGAACAATGTAAAAACACATAGCTATATATCATAACAATTAAGGCTGGTAAGTTACTGTAGTAACTGGAGCACCTAGGTTAAAATGAAATGTAATTTATTTTGAATTTGAAACAAATAAAGAGTTAAAAAAAAAAAAAAACACTGGACGTACTGCTTTAAATTTTCTATGGCAGACGTTTCCGGCCCACATTCAAATCAGTGTCAACATTTCAAAGGGGCGTAATTGCTTTTGTAAACATTGGCTTTAGCCTTCGATATCTCGCAAGTAAATGCTCACCTCTCCAAATTAGCAATGCTAGCTGGTATATGAAACATTCCTCTGCCTGTGTCTCTGTGGTGTCCAGTCTTGTAAGCGGTCACGGTAGTCGACACATTTTCTGTGATAATTGACTGCCTTTGCCTCCGACACTTGCAAAACAAGCTATCATAGTACAGTACCAATCTAAAATGTCGTATGACAGGCTCTGTCATACGACACTGTCGCCGAAGACCGTCACGAATGTATGTATTTTAGTTTTTCTCAAAATAAGAGCTGCTGATGGTGTGCTTGTGTGAATTCTGAAAATAGCAAGCAATGATGTCCTAGTAATACTATTTCTGATCAGAAATGGTTTGATTTACACCAAATTGAGGAATTACAACGAAATCACACATGTCATATGATAGCTATTTTGATAATTTTCTTTTAGCTCTAATGTTTTTCTACCGCTCGTGTTGTGTGAGAGAGACGACGGTAGAGCATGAGTGTTCGAATACAAACAGACTGTCGCGCACGACAACGAAGCGAGTGTATAGTAAAAAACGTCAACTGTTTCAACCCCTGGTGGTGTCATTAACTTTCATGAGTGAGCTTTTTTCCATGAGAAATCGACGGCTAAATCCCTTGTTTACAAATGTAATCACGCCCCTTTGAAATGTTGGTACTGAAATCAACAATTTTAAAGAAAAAACTCCAACCGTCACTCACGAAGTGTCAAACATAACAACAGCAGCAACTGAGAAGTTGTTCACAGTGGGACAGATATGCGTACATTGTTCAACTCGTCAGAGAAATTCGCAGCATAAGTGTCACAGAAGATTTTGTAATGGAAAAACTTCTTTTTATGCAAAATTTTGACAAACTTTCTATGGAATAGTTGTATTACGTCAGTTTTTCGAAGCACAACCAAATTTTTCCGTGAAATTTTACAATAGCAGCAAAACGTCTGTTCAATCTTTAACTGCAGTTTTCTCATATTTGTGTTTTGTAACATGGGACAGTTATGCTTCCACCGGCAGTATGGTGTCCGTATGAAACAGTTTGGATAGCGAGGATCGAGTCTGTTCAGAGGAAATTCGTTCGTTACGCTCTTGGACACCTTCCTTGGAATGATCCAACGAACCTTCCACCCTACGAAGATCGTTGCCAACTCCTGGGTATTGAAACTTTTGAACGTAGGCGGAAGATTAACCAGGTAGTTTTTGCAGCAAAAGTGCTGATAAGCGAAATCGAGTCTCCCGGGATTTTGACTGAATTCGAAATCTATGCACCTGAACGAATTCTACGATCGAAGAGTTTCCTGCATCTCGGACCCTGAGCAGATAATTACAGATTACATGATCCAATACGGTTCATGTCTGCACGTTTCAATAAATTCTATGTTTTTTTTTCGACTTCAACTGCACAGCGGAAACCATTCGTCACCGGATTCAACGTAGTCTGCTGATACTAGATACCGTTCGACACATACAACTGCTTGCAATTAGCAAATTGTTGCAAGACGATGAGTAGCTGTCCATTTAATGTACATCAGATTAATTTTGCTACCTGTTTCCTTATTTTTGTTCCCGATCAACTCTGCGATGGCGGCCTCGACTTGACTGATCCAAGGACAACGCCATGCCATAGGATGGTAGCAAAATGGGCTAAATGCTTTGGATTTTGTATATCGTCGAACAAATCAAACATCTTCTACGGTAGCCCTAATGCTCGTCGGCAGCCTAAGAAAGACATAACCATCGATCGGATTCCAGTTCCAAAAACAAAGCAGCTTAAAGTTTTGGGAGTCACACTGAATCGGACCTTCAACTTCAAAGCTCACTGTACCCTGACTGATAAAAACTGCACCGCGCGACTACGAATCCTGACAATGGTTGGAGCAAAGTTACCTCGAGGAGCACGTCGTTCACTGTTGCATGTAGGATCTGCGATCATCACGTTACGCCTCCTCTACGGAATGGGATTAGTCAGCAAATGAAGATACATGATTAAAATACTACCCTCAACCTACAACCGGATGGTCAGACTCGCATCCGGAGTTTTCGTCGCCAGCCCCACGCTCGCTATCATGGCCGAGGCTGGCGTGTTACCGTTCGACTTGCTGGTCCTATAGTCGTCTATTCGACTTCTGGAGATAACTAGCGATGCTTCAGAGTACAGACTGCGAATGCAATGTTCCAAAACCAACGATCATCTGGGATGTCAAAACGTTTACTAGGGCTGGGGACCCCCCAGAAAAAGTCCGTCCTATAGTACAAGAGGTAACCAAGCGACTTTTTCAAGGACGTACCCTGCTACACACTGACGGATCCACTGAGGTCTTTTCGGAATAGGCGTCACCAAATCCGACGCCTAACGGACTCTGCCAGCTGTTTATCTGCGCTGGAGACGGGTAGATTCAAACACCCATGGATCCAACATATCAGACCGTCCGCTGGTGATGTTAGAAACAACGTTCCATTTGATACCCAAATACCAGCCATGGACGCGATAACGGAAGTCAAACGTGCTATACGACAACGATGGGACCATCTTTGGCATACATCACGGGATTTTAAGCTCCGTGAGATTAAGTTTACCACTAATCCATGGAATGACACCAAAAATCCAGTAGACCAACGGATCCTAACCCGGTTAAGGATCGGACATACCAGACTTACACACGAGTGCCTGATCAAAAGAACAGACCCACCCGTATGTGAATGCTGCGGCACCGTTATCAAGGTTCGTCATACTTTGCTGGACTGCAGGAAATATCATGATGCTTGTGCAAAATACAACATTCAAGAGCCACATGTGAAAAGGGCATACACGCTTTTGGTAAACAAACCATTGTAGTCCCTTTTCTCGCCAACCGAGGATCCCTCACGCAAACCAACAACATCATCAGGAAGAGGAAAACTTCCCCTATCCGGTGATGTTGATGGTTTGCGTTGGTGTCATATGGGTGGCGAGAAAAGGGCATAAGAAAGTTTGTTTACAAAAAGCATTTATGACCTTTTCACATGTTGTTCTTGCATTGACCCTTCTTGTCTGCAAATAGTACTTCGCAACGAGGAGGAAGAAGAGAAAAAACTAATAGCCTTCCCTAAAGATACCAATTTGTACAATACATTGCAATTACTTATTTAGATACGTGAATGCACCATTGGATGTAAAGTGTACATAATTAAAAATATATAATTGTTCTGCAATTGTGTTCTTTTTATATTGTTCCTCGTATTTCGAAAAGATATGGGGTTTTTACGCCTATTTGCGCAAATATTTTCCACTGTTGCAGGACGACAAATTTAAGGGAAATTACCATGATGCGTTAAACAACTTCAGAATAAATATTCGAAACGAGAATATTTCGGAGGCATGGGATTCTCTTGTGACAAAGCTAAAGCAGGCAGCTAATAATACCATATCTGAATTGCATAAAATACCGTTGTCACCTACTCGTAGAAAAGCAATGGCGGAGGTCAAGAAGTGGTCTTTTAGAAACAAAATGCATCCGTACAGCCAGAATGTAGCAAAACAGTTGAAGGATGCTAAGACTAATTTTTCACAGATGTGTAGGAAAAAAGAAGAAAATGATCAAAGGCTATTTTTTGAAAATCTGAAAAGTTTTAAGCTTGGTGAACGAATTAGCAGAGCTCATCATTACATGAAAAAACATAGAAAAAACATAATAGGATACGGAAACCAAACATATCTATGCGGAAGTAGAAAATTGGAGAAGACGGTGATTTGTTGTTGCCGGAAAAAAATCAATGTGATGGATTCAGATTCCTGTAACGTACCTGATATTGAAGACTTGGATATCATAATTAGGGAAAGCAAAAATGGCAAAGCACCAGGATTGGATAACGTTAACGCAGAGCTGATTAAATATGCAAACTCAAATACAATCACCGAGTTCAAAGAAGTTCTCCAACGGGTATGGGATGAGAATGAGCTGCCAGCTCATTGGAGGCATTCATTATTAGTTCCAATACCAAAATCTGCATATCCTAAGGATGAAAATGACTACCGCAGAATTTGTTTGAGCAGCGCAGGATATAAAATGTATGCTTCCTGGATACTAAAAGAACTAATTCGATGCACAGACCCAATCGGCCATCATCAGGCAGCATTCATACACGGGCGATCAACAATGGATCATCTTTTTGTTGTAAAACGAGTGTTAGAAGAAAAGTGGAATGCGGGAGATGATTTGGTGCTGATGTCTCTCGACATCAGCAAAGCGTTCGACAAAATTTCCTTAAAAGATCTCCCAAGGATCTTGCAACAGAAAGGAGCTCCAAAAGGGTTAATAGCCAGAATTGTTGAATGCGTCCGGGAGGAAACATACCAAACGCTTTGGGATGGACAAAAATCTGCACAGGAGAATCGTAGAATGGGCATAAAGCAAGGATGTCCATTGTCACCGTATTTGTTTGATTTAATCATGGAAGAGGTCCTCAGAAAGACGGAAGCAGATTTACATGGTTTCTTCGTGTTGGATCAGGTACACAATATTCGATACCCCATCATTTTAGTGTACGCAGACGACATTTTGATTATTGGATGTAGTAAAGAACAGCTGAACATAATCATTCCGGTGCTGAAGAAACATCTTGAGGAGGTAAACCTGTTCTTAAATCCCATAAAAACCAAAATAGTTGTTAGGGCACCTAGAGGAGAAGCACCAACATCGTTAGTTGTTGATGGTTGTACTTACATGGTTGCAAAGGAACTCAGCTACCTAGGAGTGACCATAACTGATAGATTACACCGCCTCAAATCTATTAAAGCACGCTGTAAGAAAGCCATTAAATCCTCTAAGGCTGTTATTGCATTCGCGAAAGAGAACAGGCCAAGTGTGGAGATTGGAAACTTACTGTATGACACCATCATTTCTCCTACAATGACGTTTGGAACCCAAGTTTCAGTCATCACCAAACACACTCGCACGTCCATGCGAAAATACGAGAGACAAATAGTAGCGGAACTGGCGAGCTGTTGTACTATGGACGGAGAAAGGCCAAATGGGAATCATATTCTACGAGGGAAAACCGTGACCAAAAAAATTCGAGCCCTTCAAATGAGATTTTGGAGCCATATTATCAGAATGGAGGATAATCATCTGCTGAAACTAGCTGCTAAATATAAAAAGCATTATAGAAAGATAGGACGACCATCATTCACTTGGTTTGATATAATTCGACAAAATGTTGAAAGATTTGGGGATCTAAGCGTGGAAGAATGGGAGGATCTGGCCAGAGACAGAGAGAAAGTGACAAACAAAATCGAGGAGATATATGCTATTGATGAGTCAGTTGATTCAGATGAGCAGTAAAGTTAGATGATTAAGGCATACAATATAATATTCTATCTCTTTATTGTCTTATTAATAAAGTTTATTTCAATAATGATGGTAATACTTGATAGATTCGCACCATTTTTATTTAAAAGTTACGTTTGCTCTGAACCCATCGATTCAGTCATTTTAAACTCAGTTGAAGAAAAAGAATGAACGGGTGTATGAAAGGAAATGACTTCAATATATTAAAAAGGTAAGCATATAATTGATTGTATTTATATAAATTATTTATCTCATGTTTATACTGCTTTATATTGTCGAATAGAGCATCCTTATATCCCCCTTCCCCTACTAACAAGATTTCCATTTCCTGTAACGTCTATGAAGGTAGTATGGGTTCCCTGCACCTTCTTAAGTAGATGTTGAACTAACATTCCTACCTTTCCCCTGCGATTGTAAGGACGTAGCCAGGTATACAATGCGAGGTTTGTTTTGCAGATTGCATGGTATGGGAAAAGGATATTAATCCCAAGTATCCTTTTTGCGACAACATATTATGTTTTTGCGGAATATATGAGCTGATCATTATATATCCACCTACGATTTGTGCAATCGCATATGCTATGCTATGCTATGCTATTTGCGCAAATATTTTCCAAATAGGCTTTTCCCCATCAATTTTCATTTAGACATCAAAAGTCCGATGAAGAGAATCATAAATAAATAAATAAATAAACAAATTGAAAACATTGGCGACGTTTTGTCAGACGCATACTGTATCGATATTTTGATATATCGGAACGTCCCTACTGACTACTTAGGCTATCTGGGGCCCCATTCTAATTGCTTATTGAATGTAATTGTGAACGAAATAGTAAGCTTATTACTCATAACGAATATATGTTGTCTCCGGACTAATACGAACTCGTCTAATTGCAAAAACTATATTCAATTATAAGTTAAAGGTAAGATAACACAGTTGACAGTAGTTTCGTCTGCGATCGATTATTTTTTGAGCTATGATAAAAACGCAAATGATGATTGCTTATTGAGCCCAGACAACGGACATACATATATAATCCTTTATGAATATGAAAGAATCCCCAAAGGTATCTGAATATTTTTACTCTTAATGTTAAAGACTGTTTCAGGATTGTTGTTTGGTAGGTACTTAATGTAAGGTTTTCAAGAACTTTTTTTTTTAAATTCCCTTTAAAACTCACCTCTGCTTCCGCTTCAGACCGCACACAAATGCAGGCCGCTCGTCGTCGGTATCCATCCTTATCGTAGATTCGAGTTGAGTTCGGTTTTTCCTTGACCATCTTGTCTCAGTAAAATGACCTCTGCCGCTGCTTGCCGAATGATTTAGCTCCTCCTGATTAACCCTACTGTAGCTATATGACAATCACTGTTCGCGTAATCAATACGTCGGTGGACTGGACCGTGAGTTGTGAGTTTTTGTTGACCCTGCAGAAAGGTCAATCACCTTAAAACACAATAAACTACACAGCTATGCTCGGGGCATGGACAGTTAGTAACCACCGAAATTTCTATATTCTCTGTTGGTTCACCGGAAGGATCCGACGCACATGCAATTTCTCTACTGGTTATTGGAGGACACAAACTAATAATTGTTAACTGGCACTACACTCCCTCGTTGTCTAAGCACTGCGAATAAAAATGGGAAACATAGTTCTATTAATTATAGGACATTCCTGGTATGGTTTTGCGATCAATATTTCCTCCTTCACTATCGTGTGTTTTAAGAGATTTGCCGAATCGGTTTGAATCAATGAAAAAAAAAATGTTGTCGACGGTGACCCATTCCCGAAGGTAATCGAATGTGAGAAGTGGGTGGCAACATACTAGACAAGATTTTAATCACATGTAGCAGCTTGAATGTTCGGACGGCGAGGGGGATATTAGTGATGCTATCAAATCGATACAGATATCCAGATGATCTTAGTTTGTAGTATTTTTACTTTCTTCAGTAAATCGATATTCGCAAACGAGTGGCGGCGACAGGTGGCGAGCTGTAGATTATATATCGACCCAAGATTGAACGTGTTGCTTCCGATTTAGGAGTAATGACCCATGTGTAGTGTGTAGTGGAAACATACACATGCTACGAGTATTTTTGGTTGCCTTATACACTGACGATAATCCTATATCCCAGAATTTATGGGTTTTCGTTGGAAACACGATATACTGGTAGAATTCAATACTTAATTCAATCGAATCTATGCCGTATGAAAATAATGTAAAATTTTCATGATCGTAGATTCCATAGCTCACTTATGAGACAAAAATTAAAAGAACATTTTAATGAATGGATGTTTATGGAGTAGCTGAAAACCTCTTTACTAAAGAAAAGTAACTAACTGCTTATGGAGTAAAGAATGCATACATGCAACATAACAAAGTTATATGTTTAGATCCTTTTAGAACCACAGATTTTCAAACTGATTGATTTCTTTAAAAGCATTTGCTCCAACACGTAATTTCATTAGGTGTGTGGGCTTGGGTGTTTTTATATTCTCCGCAGCTGTACCATATATATAGCTGTACCATCTACCTAAATCGTCCCATTTAATTGTTTAGTTTATTTTCCTTTGACATGATTTAATTTACGTGAAGTTTAAGTATCAAACTAGCATGATTGATGAATTACAAAACTACAAATGATTCGCATACCAAGAAGATTTTGTAGAATTATCACTGCACTAAACTTGCTACTAGCGACAGTATTCATGTTGTTTGTCCTCTGTTTAATTTTCTTTGTGTTTCGTTTAAAATCTCGTGCTCATATACATTCTGCATGCGTCATTGGCTCAAAATCCTATTTCGCTTACCTTATTATTGTTTTGCCTCTGGCACATTAAAAAGAGAAAAATGAAGTCCGCATGACACTCCTCCAACCTTTACGCAACACCATCATGCGGAAGATTTGCCGAATAATCCCGGCTGAATGAAATAGCCGAACGTAATTAATTTGCACATATGTTAGTACATTTTTGTGGATTCACTGTTTATATTGCATGGAATTATCATAGCTGAGTCACCAATTGATAACCGGCTTGTGTATACTTTGTCATTGGATTTTTCGCATTTTATAGCATCAATTTAGGTGACCGATATGCGTAAATTAAATCCAAACAATCATGATTGAATTGCAGCGTAGGAATCGAACTTGAAGCGACATCATTTTAACTGGTACAAAACATTGTTGATTATCGCAAATTGTGCTTCTACGACTTGTTCCTCTTGTTCTTATCTTCCGATGAAATGATTCGCAGCACACATATTCAGTCATGAAACAACCTTCAAATTTACCACCTCGTCTTTATCTTCAATTACATACTATGGGACAGAACCGTGCACCGAAGATTTGCACCTGTTGACCGGTTCGGCAAATACTCTTCGGAGACCACCAATCTAATCTGACTTACCACCTAGAAAGGATCTGCGTTCCTTTGGTCGCAGCACAAAGCAGCTAGCTACGGATCACAATCAGCGGACGATTTTTACTAATTTGGGCTGAATCCGGCAGAGCATCCATTTTGAAGGGTAACTTTGGGTTGAGAATTGCTTCTCTATGCGCGTTCTGTATCTCCACAACAGGTTCTCCTCAATGTACGTGGCGTGGCACCTGGTGTTGCCTACTCTACAGAGCAAAGATCCTCGAAATTATTGTACCCGTCGATTGTCCGGCTTGAGTTACCAACCACCAATCAGAGCAGAAGCTTTCTAACCGAGTTCACACTTCCGGGAGCTTCACTTTCAGTCACGAATTACACACTATATTCGCACACCGAGCACACTATCCTGAGGACCACTGAATCTTGCACCTAAAGATCAAATTCAAGCACTACTATTTCCGGTAAAAAGGAAAGTTTTCTGGCTTTTCCAGCACGAAGAGTAGTCGATTATTTCAGCGGTGGTGGAAAAGCACACACACAAAACGGGCGAAAGGCGAGACAACACCGTCTGTCCGTCGTTCCGTCGGTGTCTTTTCGTTCCGATCGGTTTGCTGTCAAGGTTTTGACAGCTGTCTTGTTTGACAGTTTGAATACACTGTAAATCGATTATGAGCGACTGCGCATGTTGTCGGATTCGTAGTCGGAGTTTCCGTGAGTACAGTGGAGGCTGGAAAGCTTTATAATGTGCATCTTTGTCTTAAATCCGAAGATCACCAAACCAAGCACGGAACAGTTGCGCGCCAGAGTCAATGTTATAGAGATTAGTGACGTTTAACGCGCGCACACTAGCGGGAGCAACGCCGTGTAAAGTTGTTTATTATTTTCCTCTGGCAACCTAAAAAATGTATGAAAGTAGATCTGTCAAAATGAGTTTGACATCGATTTGTTATGAATTTTCCTCGGATATTCACTAACACGCTCTCATATATCCTACCAATACAACCAGACGTGAAAACCTCTATAATAAGAGTCCCGCCAAAGCGCCCATTACACATAAAAATATATTGACAATAAATTGACATACTGACAATATTATTGAAAAGGCTATATTGAAGATGATGATTGATGCCAAGTATTGACGAAAAGTTGATTTTAATTTCTCTTTGTCAATATTCAGAATGTATTGATAAAAAACCGTCAATTCTGCCATCAATACTATCAATATTTGAATATTGACAACATTAATGGCAATATGTTAGAAGCCTTTTTACCTCAATGTATTAAAGTCAATATTACTTGTCTCAATTTCCCCACACAAGAAATATAGATCAGCAAAGAAAGTGTGTTTAAAGTTAATGTTTGCATTCGGGTCCAAACAGGAACGATTGCTGAACCTGTATGAGCTTGAGCTTGAGCTTGAGCTTGATTGACCGCCCACGGTTGCTACTCTGTTATTGCCAGATCAGCTGTAATTACACAGAGAACCAATAGACGATGCTTGGGACTAAACTGGTGATCTTAAATTACGCAATACCAGCGCCGGCCGCGCCCGAACACAGGTCAAGAAAGGAATGGGAAGGATTGTGTTGACATGACACTCGCTTTGATGGAAGCCGAGAACACCTCTGCACTTCCACGAGGAATCACTGGGATGTTGGATAAGAGGGTTGGGTTTGCAGCAGGGTTCGTTTTGGTAAACGATAAGCTGAATTGATTTCCTAACGATCATATAACGCGAAGGAGCTTGGGACTAAACCCATGGTCTTCTGCTCAGTAAGCAAAAACGTTTGCCACTAGGCAGACGAGCACCTTTTTAATCACCGAGTTGCTGTTATTACCATGTAGTCATATTAACAAATAAAACGATTGACGAATCTTGAATGTGGATGGGCCTGAGATTAGACTCATGATGTTCTGCTCAGTAAGCAAAAACGGTTGCTCTAAGGCCACCGAGCCCCTCATATCACATAATACCGTTGCTCAACTTTTTGTATCCATTCAAACCCGGAACCAACAACAACAACGAGTTTCGCAAAATACACGATACACAAGCGATTTTACCATAAATCTCTTTGATATGTAAGGACCTGGGACCGCGTTTTTCTGCTCAGTAAGCAGGCCACTGTAACCGACGATCTTTCAAATCCGAAAACTAAAAACTACGAAAAAGTACTTAGGCCTTCATTAAGTTCCACTTTCACGCGACGTTCAATGACAGGGTCCTATCCAGGATTACATCTGAAAAATCCAAATCTGGCCAACGCCCACCTAAACCTGTTCTAATCCACCTGAAATGACTAACGAATGGAAGACTTTGACTACCCAGCCATGCAATAGTCTCATTCCGTGCCTTATGGCAACTTGATGATTCTATTGCACTCATCTTTTGGCACCACCCAGGGGAGACTTGGTCCTGTACCCAATGCTTAACTTATCTCCATTCCACTCAGCTACTTGCAATTTCTTGTGATATAGTGGGCGGAATATTATTATATGAGACAATTCAATGCAGACGTCTTTCCAAATTTGGCAGATCGTCAGGTAATCGGTGAGTTAGTGAATTTCCCATTGCAGACGCCAACGAAATGATGTCATCGAGCTATCGATCAACTACCCTGGTTATCGCCTGGTACCTTATAGCACGATGCTAGGAGGCGAACCGGAAGAATCGATGAGCTACCTCCCCCAGAAACGATTGCTGAACCTGTATGTATTGAAAATACTAGGTACACACTGAATTCGTATCACCAAAGTCGGTAAATTTTGCCGGGTTTTTGAACAACTGAAAAAAATTGGAGAAATTTCAAATGTCCGTTACTCGAAGGAAATCAATCAAATCGACTAATTTGATTTGTATCATTAATTGGGGTTGATTTATATCATTAAATGGGGTAGGCCGTACATTTTTGGAAAAAATTTCCAAATTTTTCACTAGTTTTTTTTAATTTTTACCGAACAGTTCCGTAGTTCAAAAATTACCAAACAGCGGAGTCCTGGTTTAATGGACAGAAACCAATTTTCACCCCACATTTACATTTTAAATTAATTTTCAGGATTTTTAGAATAAATAGTGTTAAATAATGATCTATTTCAGGCCTATAATTATGTTCTCAGAATGATGTAAGAACTAGGTGATTAATTATAGCATCCAATTTTATTTTTGATATCACTGAACTCTCCTGTTTCGTTAGAACAATAATATTTAACTAATGTTACCCAAACATATAATGCTAAGTTTTATCATAATGATACACTAGTTTTATCGTGATGAAAATCCTCTTATGCTTTCTGGAAAATTACTATTGATGATTATTAAAGTCAACTAATCACCAGAAGACGTGCAAGAAAATATGTCATATAAACTGTATTAATGGCCACACATATAGTTTATTAATTAACATTGGATGTACCGTGAACGTGGGTTATTTTGCGTGAGCTGTAATTCCGCGGATTTGTCATTCAAATACCAAATTGGTTTACCAAATGTTGTAACTGTTTGACAGGACACAGAAAATACACAAGACAACAGATAACATGACATATGTACTCAACGTTTTGAGAGCTAGATCGACATGCAGAAACACGCATAAACACTTTCCAACACCCAAAAACACACAAGGAACACAATCAACACAGACACAAGGTGGCAGAGTGACTTACCCCCTGGGGAAAACTAAACTTTTTGTTCATTGTCTTCTAGTCTTTTTACATATTGTACTGTTAACAAATTCTATTGCTATTCTTATGGGAATTTTTATCAGCTACAACTTTGCAGAAAATCGTTTTTCAGCTAAACGTCAAATTAAACAATTATTAATTGTTTAAGAGATTGATAATCTTATGGCAAGATTAAGCAACTGTATTGTGGGCAACACTGTACTCTGCAGTGTGACATAGTAGCCATGATTTTTGTCCTCTATTCTACGTGCCATAAACACCAATGTTGCCTGCTGAACAGTTGATTGAGCATAATCATAAGACATCAGTGACTTGAATCATTAATATATTTTGTTCCTTACATTTGATCGAAAAGTGGTCTGGAACAAAGTTGTAGCTGGGAAAATTTTCAACAAGCTCAACTATCATTTTCTAAAGTAGAGTGAACTGGTGAATTTTGAAATAGATATGAACCGAAATTATGGTTTCTTCATAGTAATTCCCATATAAACTTCAAATGGTTTGTGCCAAGTCAGCTTCTTACTAAACGAGTTCAAATTTTGGGAGGCTAATCAGGGCCCAATTTGGAACCGTTTGAGCAGTGTGGAGCGGAAATTTCAAATTTTGCATCAGTCTAATGTGCAGTCTTCATCAGTGTCATTCCCACTAAAGAACTTATCAAAACCTAACCCCTTTAAGTACTCACCCCCTAGGTAAAAATGTCAGATCACAGGTATAAAAATGAAACTACAACGTGTGGAATCGGAACCTACCTAACTAAAAACCAAAGATTTAAGTAAACTAAACGAGAAAAATCGATACAAATCTCTAGTAAGGAAAATTCCCAAAGGCATTTGTAGTTTCATTTTTAAACTATATATATATTTATACTCACTGAGTGTTAAAGAGACTATAATTAAAAAAATAAACATCTGATTTTTAGAAATTTTGGAAAACCTAATAAAACAAACCAATAATGTTATGGGGCATCACGAAGGTTCACTCATTCTATCATTAAGTCAAATCTTGGTGTTCGAAACAAGAACTGAAGAAACTCGCGGACACTCGCTGGAAAATCGCGACTCCGCCGACACGGTAATCTTGTGGGCACCAAGAGAAGGCAAACGGACCAAGTCTTTCTTCCACCGAATAAACGTCTTCAGCACTTAGTTTTTAGAACTATTATTGTACGACCGATAGCAACGTGTGTACGTCCAGATCGGTGACCGGATGGAGATCAAGTGTCTTTTCTATGTATCCCGATCTCGGGAACTACCGTCTGCTACACTCTCGATGACTACCTACTATCCAGAGAGCCAGAGAAGCTGGTGTTGGTCTGCTATCACAGAATAGGCTATTGTGATAATCCCGAGGCACATGTCAAAGGCCGACATCGATTTACAGGTAATGCGAAATGGATTATATATAATTGACTTTAGGATTAGGATTTTAATATAAATACTTTTAAGTGCATGTATCTAGTGGTAAGTTTACTTTTAAGCAGTGGTATTTAAACAAATTTAGAATTAAGAATTTGACCTAAACGAACTTGTCGTGACCGGAAAGGGTTTCCAGCCTCGGCCACGGCTACACGAATTAGCGATGCAGCTCCCACCGGTGCGGTTACTTCTATTGCTGCTGCTGCTGTTTCTGCTGCTGCTGCTCGATTCATTACTCATCACTCATTATTCATTCAACACTAACTCTATCTACTACAGAACTAACTAACAAACCGGCCACCTTGAATTACATTTCAACATTCAACATTTATTCTTCGTCTTCACTTGAGACTGCGTCAATGGCCCTGTGGTGACCAGGATCGCCTGTTGGTCCTGTGGAATTTGCCGGTGCGACTGAGGGACCTGCGCATGGACCTGGAAGGAGCGCTGGATCAACCTCGATTGGAAGGATACACAGCTTGGAAATGTTTCTTCACGGTTCCGGATGGCAACCTGACAGTGGCTGCGCGCACCATTCCATCTGCGCCCGGATAAATGGCTACCACTCGCCCCAGAGACCATTTCAGGACTGGGAGGGACTCTTCCTGGATCACACACTTAGATTTTTTTTGCCGAGATGGGCACCACCGAGCAGTTCGGCAATCTCAGTGAAAAATTTGCCGAGATTCAGTTAACAAACGGAAATTTTGCCGAGATCTCGGCTAATAACGTAAATTTTGTTGAGATCCGAGTTGAGATCTCAGTAAAAATAAATGCCGAGCCTGCTCGGTGGTGCCCATCTCGGCAAAAAAAATTTAAGTGTGCTGGTTGCGGGTTATCGATGACCACTTGTACCATAGAGGTAACTCTAAGACCAGAAGGTCCCGAAGAAACGAGCTCAACTTTTTAGCTCAGCCTCTGGTACTATATTCGGTCCCAAGATAATCGATTCACCCCTCGAAACATAGGAAAATCCACTAATCCCTCATTTTATCTGTCAAACTTTCATAGCGAATCAAAACAAACATAGTGTAGTACTGGAATTTATACTAGAATGGAGTTTGCTAGCCGATTTGCTTGGGACCAATAGGCTAGTAAAGTAGTGAGCCAATTAATCATGTTTTGTTGTTTTTGACATCATCCACATCCAGAGAGCCAGTCATTTTCGAATGTATGGGAATGGTAGGAAACCATTTCAAAATGCATGACAATTTTCAGTTTTTATTCATTATCTTCTTTATGGGCAGTTTTAGATGCACAAAAATTACACGAGTACATTACTATGGTGATAAGGTAAACACTTGTTTATTTGTTTCCTTCTGTGAAAGCATGTTACGTCACAAATCATGGATTTTCTGATATTTTCCATACTGCAACAATGATTTTCCTACCACTGAAGGGGCGACATCTCTCGGATCTTCAGTATAGCTACTACTCAAATCATATAATTAATTTAAAATCGTAATTTTCGTATTGATTGTTGACTTGTACTGTTGTTGTAGGGTTGTTAGTTACTCACGGTGCCACCTTCGCCAGAAGTGCTGCGTGTGGCGTTGAGCTCGTTCCCACAAGCATAGACGATTCTCAGGAAGGCTAGTGTAATCGGGGTCTGGCAAGGCATCCAGAGGCTGACAAATTAAGAAATGCCCTGGTGTTAGGGCTTGCAGATCATTTGGGTCAAGCGGTGTGATGGGTCTGGAGTTGAGGCAGCTTCGACTTGTGCTACGATGGTGCTAAAGATTTCGCGTGGCAAGAAAGCGTTTCCAATGACTCGTCGTAGATGATGTTTCATCGACTTGACACAGGCTTCCCATAACCCGTCAAAATTAATTATATGATGTGAGTAGTAGCTATACTGAAGATCCGAGAGATGTCGCCCCTTCAGTGGTAGGAAAATCTTTTTTGCAGTATGGAGAATATCAGAAAATCCACGATTTGTGACTAAACATGCTTTCACAGAAGGAAACAAATAAACGAGTGTTTACCTTATCACCATAGTAATGTACTCGTGCAATTTTTGTGCATCTAAAACTGCCCATAAAGACGATAACGAATAAAAACTAAAAATTTTCATGCATTTCCAAATGGTTTCCTACCATTCCCATACATTCGAAAGTGACTGGCCCTCTGTATGTGGATGATATCAAAAACAACAAAACATAATTAATTGGGTGATTTGGCCGGGATGTAATGGAACTGGATCGATTGGGAGGTGGTCTCGTTGGAAACGGCATGGCGATGCCCTTGCGAGCGAAACAGATCACGAAGCTCCTGTCCAGCGCACACAAAGTTAGTCGCATTGTCGCAATATATGTGCTGTGGCCGACCCCTCCTGGCTATGAAACGACGAAGGCTGCTGTCGTTAGCTCACTCACCAGCTCTAGATGCGATGCTTTTGTGGCCATGCAGACGAAAACAGCAACGTAACTTTTTGTCGGTGCAGATCGAGGGCTTGGTCGTTGGAGATAGAATGGGCCAGCAAAGTCGACTCCAACCTTTTTCAAAGGCGAAGGACTGTGTGACACGAACCGCTGGCAGCGACCCCATCAGTTGCACGAGATTGCGTGGCCGTGCCTTCACGCATGTGACACACGAATGTACTACATCTCGAACGAGGTTCCGGCCGCTCAACGGCCAGAACTTTTGACTGCCAGCAAGAGTTGCGGGCCACAATGTAGCTGCTGCCGGTGGAAAGAATCAGCAATCAACCAGCGGATGCTTGTACGGTAGTACGAAAGGGTTTTTCCCGTCACTAGCGACTCCGGCGTGTTCGAGCCGGCCACCAACTCGAATAAGACTAGCATGGAGCTCCGGATTGAGGTAGCGTAGCTTTGACGAGTGCGAGACGGTTCTTTCGGCCTGAAGAGCGGAAATTTCGGACGGAAAGTGTTCCAACAGGAGCGAAGCACTCCGAGCAGAATTTTATTTTGCTCTTCTACGGTGATCGGACCACCGTACTGAATGATTTTCACAGAATGAATGGTTGGCTGATTGCGCCGGTCTACAAGGCTGCGACAGTTATTAGCAAAACGCCTGCATAGTGCACCAATCCGATGGAAGATAGGAAATGACGAAAAACGAGTTATGAGATCGCTTACTTGCGATTCCGTGATAGGAAGCGCTATTCCCTTTTTTTGCTTCACGGTCCAGTCGGCCGGGATCTTCTGGTGGTTGCGGCCATGGGAGGTTAGAAGCACCTAGCCACAGTGGTCTATTCCACCAAAGTGAATCGTCCAAAAGTTGACTCACATCCATGTCCCGTGGGGATTTTCTTCGTCGGGCACATGGTTCCAGGTGCAGTTGATTGTTAACTCCTGAATTTCAGCGACACGGTTTGCCACGAACGTTTGCCAGGTGGTTGGACTTCCCGACAACCAGTGAAGCACAATTGTGGAATCGGTCCACAGAAATATGCTTTCCTTGATTCCAATGCTCGTGCAGACGGAAAGAAGCAACCGGGATAAGCGTAGCGCTGCACACAGTTCCAATCGTTCTATGGATTTGTTGTATAATGGAGCGACTCGTGATTTAGCTGCCAAAAGCCGAATGGTGACGTATCCATCCGCTGCGATCGTTCGTAGATACAGGCACGCTCAATTGACAAATCCAAGTTTCAATCGGCCACCGTGGCGCTGCAATCGCAGCGGTGATAAGTCCGAAATAATGTGTCAAACTGAATACATTTTTGAAATTTCAACCAAAAAACTATTATTTTGTATTCTAGCGAGTTTCTGTGGGAGTCAGCATCGAGCAAAAAAGTAGTAAAAGTAGTAAAAGTAGTAATTCTGAATTTTATCGTGCTTTGTTTCGAAAATATCTTCCAAATAAACAAACATCATCCAGATCACCCGATTCGTCCACCGACTAAATCTATTGCCACTTAAAAATTAATTTCAGTCGGTGTATTAATCAGCAGATTAAATCGTTTTTCGTCTGTTGCTACACTGAGCAATCGGCCTATTTAATAGTTTTTCGTCGATGGATTTAGTCGGCCAACTTTGTCTGCTGTTTAATCGGCAGATGATTTCAAACCTTAACATGTTTTCTGTAATTTAACTGTCTTGAAGTAGCTTTTTATTTAGGAACAATGCATTACAAAATAATTTTATGCATTTTGTACAAGATTCATCCATGCTGATAAGAAATTTGCATGAAATTACATTGAAATCAAACAATTTTGCAAACAATCAATTAAATTGTCAAGGGCTGTCACAGACTTATCACCGTCGGTTAGTGCTTATTGCTGCCACCAGGCGCGCAGGAATTTAAGTTGGATTTCTCCGTGCTGCGTGCTCCGAAGGGCGACACAGCGACTGAACATGCCGAGGAAATCGAAAAGTTTGCAATCGGCTGAAGTGACTCTGGTACTCTTCCCATTCGGTTGCGAAAGCCCTAGGCAGCGGATGATCCTAGTTGTAGTACAGCTTCCATAGCGTTTGGAGGATGATTTTGGGCTTCACGACGGCTGGACCAAGCAGGATAAAGGATCGAAGCAACTGGATGTATGTGACAGAATGATTCGCTTTGTGTATTGCTCACATTTGGAGAACTTCGGCATATTGTAGAGGAGCGAATCAGTTGTCGGCTCCCACAGAAGCCCAAGGGTCTTGACAGGAGCTTTAGAATCAAACTCAATGAACGATTTTGTCTCTCGACACTCTTCTGGAGTTTCATTAAGAATTTCCTAGTGATTCGAGGATATTTTGCGGGGTTGCATCCCAGCACTCTCGAATATTCCGAGAAGTCAAAAACAATGCGGAACTTCGTGGTCGTGCTGTCAGGGCGAAGAATGGCGTGATGCGGTAGGTAGAACTGCGGAACATCGTCGTTTTCTGCTGCCAATTCTTACTGTGGTTTCTCCCGCATATGGTCCAAACGCAAATATTCGTTGATGAACTCTTCGTATTGAGCACGCAACTGTTCCAGTTTTTGGTTTTGGGTGAGAAAACAGCTTTGAACTGGCGAAGCCGATTGATTCGAGCATTCACCGGAGACAACCCAGCCCAGGATAGTGCTTTGGAGGAGGGGTAAGCGTTCACCGAGAGTTATCCTACCGTAACGCAATAGCTCAAAGAAAGTTTCTGCGGTTTGTACACCCAACCGGGGGATGTAAGATTCGCTTACAATTATGTGTGATTTATCATCAGAGGATGTTAGTGGAGACCGCATGAACCGAGGATGCGATATAGTTAGCTGCGGTCCGATGTAAGAAAATTGGAGACCGAAAAATGTGGAGTGTATTAGTGAGTGAAATTAATTATGTCGAAAAAAATAGAAAAAAGGTTGCCGACTGAACTCGAACCACGCTTCTGTATAAGGATAGCCTAAAAGCAAACAAGAAGCGCTCATTTCCTCTCACACTCGACTTCGTATGCTTTTTCTGCTGGAGAGATTCGAGGCAAGGGTGTGCTTCGTTCTACCATGTTATACATAAAAATCAAGGCAAATGCTTGCTTGTTTAGGTGAAAGCACAGACAGAACACGAAATAAAAAAGGCAAAAAACCATTACATCGCCTGCAAGGTCAACTTCTAACATTCGCTGCGATGTTCATGAACAGAGGATGATAGGAAACGGAACTAACATTCATTGTAATAGATTTTTGGTTTGCGTGTAGGTTTTTTCAAACGGTCGTTTGTACACGGTACCTACATAACCCCTTTTAAAAAATACCTGGGTGTACTTCTTCTTCTTTGTCTTTTTACGTCCATGCTGCGACTTTACGAAGGCTCTAAAATTAGTGTTCCTGAAGCACTTCCATAGTTGTTAATTGAGAGCTTCTAAGTCTGTACCATTTTTGCATTAGTATATATTGTGTGGCAAGTACAATCATACTCTATGCCCAGGAAAAACGAGACAAATTGCTAGACCAGACCAGGAATCGAACCTAGCCGCCTCCAGCATGGTCTTGCTTGATAGCTACACCTTTACCGATTGAGCTAAGGGAGACACAACCCACGCTAATCAATCACGTTATGGGCAACCAGATAGAGCATAATTTATCAGAACGCTGGTAATCCATTTAGAGCCAAATAAATCCTAAGTTTTGCCGTGGATCGCTGAGCATGTCGCTTGTTGATTCAACTCCGCTTGTGCACCCATAATTCAATTGACTAGAACCCTACAGGCCAAGTGCTACGCGGCAATAAATATTAGAGCACGCTCGCATGACGGCCGAGCAGATTTGGTCTTAAATGAGACATTTAAAATCAGCAATTTGATATAAATTATGTGCAATTTTGTTCGCATATAATTAAGTGACATTAAGAACCCGAGGGAGTTGAGGCTTATTTATTCTCTAATTAAATTGGACACTCGTGTGTGCTACATGAGACGACTGTCCCTCAAGTCCTCCCGTCCGTTCGGGCACCGGTTGACATGGATGACTTTGGCACATGGCACCTACACAACACTCACTCCTCCCTCATTACTGCGACACGGCGAAACACGGGTAGGTAAGTAAGTAGGCCTATCTATCCATAGGTACTCCCTCACGTGCCCCACGCCGGTATGGTGTGCATTTCATTAAGACGAGGCAATGATCTCTTCTCAATGCTCAAATTATAACGGCTACTGATCATGTTGATGTACATTCGTGATGTACTGTAGTTCCCACCAGCGGCCGGCGACGGCTATGCCGCACCGTACCGCTTGTATCTTGACGTGTTGGCGGATATTCACTCGATGCGATGTATCGAGGTGACAAGTGCCCTCGAACAAGAATTTAAACCATAGATCAATTCGAGCACACCCGTTCCTGAAGTATGCATATATGTAGGGTAAGTGTACCAGTCATGGCTGTATGCTGCTAGTATGGTATAAGAACACACCATTCTAAATTTCAACTAAACATGTTACTTAAGGGAATC
Organism: Ochlerotatus camptorhynchus; assembly: GCF_037179485.1. NCBI lineage: Eukaryota > Metazoa > Arthropoda > Insecta > Diptera > Culicidae > Ochlerotatus > Ochlerotatus camptorhynchus. The sequence goes on along the minus strand of NW_027040855.1, from coordinate 1,633,348 downwards.
CCATATGCCATAATGAAGGAACGCATTTTTTTAGTAACCATGACAAGTTACTCCACACTGCGGTGTCAATTTCACCAAGCTCGCTAGCCAGTCACGCAGTAGACAAATAAATATAACGGCCTTACATCAATGATACAAACGATAGAAACACACAAACGCTGACTGCTTTGCATGGTGTGAAGACTTCATATCATTAGTTTTGATACGTGTTTACATATAATTACGGAGTGCATCGCACCCACAATCGCGGAAACGACGACAATCTGCGGTGCTAATTATATGTTTATCTCAGAATTCATTGCGATGAAGTGTGAAAGAAAAACGGTTCTGATGTCCATTATTACGCAATTCGAAAGCTTAAATATCGCACCTAATGGACGTCTATCGAATCCAACTATGTGTAATATAATAATTTGCAGAAAAATATGCCATACCTTGAAATGTCACCCATCTCACCGCTCATGGTTTACCCCAAATCGAATTGGGCATGAAGCTATGTCGTAGCAGTATAGTAAAGGGTGATACAGTCAAAATTTGGTCAAGGGAAAATGCGTGTAAATCGGTGAAATCGTTTATTTAAAAAATCAAATTAAATTTCTTTTTCAAGTTCAATTAGTATAAAATTCAGGAAAAATATTCAGTTAGGCTTCCACTTTTCCAAATCCGAATTGCCGGGCCTTACGCTTGACCCCTGCCATCAGATTTTGTACAGCCACCTTGTCCACCTTCTTCGCCGCAGAAAGCCAGTTTGCCTTGAACTGCTGCTCGCCCTTAGCAGTTTTTTTTGGTCTTCTTTAGGTTCCGCTTGACAATAGCCCAGTATTTCTCAATTGGGCGGAGCTCTGGCGTGTTGGGAGGGTTCTTGTCCTTGGGAACCACCTGCACGTTGTTGGCGGCGTACCACTCCATGGCCTTTTTACCGTAATGGCAAGATGCCAAATCCGGCCAAAACAGTACGGAACAACCGTGTTTCTTCAGGAAAGGCAGCAGACGTTTATTCAAACACTCTTTCACGTAAATTTCTTGGTTGACAGTCCCGGAAGCTATGAAAATGCTGCTTTTCAAGCCACAGGTACAGATGGCTTGCCAAACCAGATATTTCTTTGCGAACTTTGACAGTTTCATGTGCTTGAAAACATCTGCTACCTTTCCCCTTCCTTTTGCCGTATAAAACTCCTGTCCCAGAAGCTGCTTGTAGTCGGCTTTGACGTAGGTTTCGTCGTCCATTACCACGCAGTCAAACTTCGTCAGCATCGTCGTGTACAGCCTCCGGGATCGCGCTTTGGCCGTCGTATTTTGTTTATCATCGCGATTTGGAGTCACTACCTTCTTGTAAGTCGATAGTCCGGCTCGTTTTTTGGCTCGATGCACGGTTGTAGACGATACACCCAGCTTATTTGCGGCATCTCGGAGAGAGAGGTTAGGGTTTCGCTTGAAACTACCGGCAACTCTCTTTGTCGTCTCAGCGGCTTCCGGTTTTCGATTTCCCCCCGATCCAGACTTCCTGGCTGTCGACAAACGTTCCCCAAACACTTTAATTACATTTGTAACGGTTGATTTGGCAACTTTTAGCGATTTTGCCAACTTTGCGTGCGAGTAGCTCGGATTTTCGCGATGCGCGAGCAAAATTTTGATACGCTGCTCTTCTTGCTTGGACGGCATTTTGACAACTGAAGAGTGAATTCCAAAATCAAAATAAGAGCAACATTCTACACACACACACCTTCAAAATGAGGGGTGTTCAGGTTTTTTATATGCAAAATTGAAAGAAATACGTCAAGTTGATATTGACCAAATTTTGACCGTATCACCCTTTACCACGTACCTACGTACTTAAAACGCCATAAACATAAATCAACCCATGACAACAGGTGCATCTTTGCCGCGTCAGAGAGCAACTATCGACTTGCCATTACTCGATTGTACATCATAGGAGCGACTCCTTCTCGCTCGAGTGCTCTCCTCCTCCCCCGCATAAAACTGCAGTAGGGATTTTCTCTGCCGAACAGGTATCCCGTATATGAGAACGCCAGAGCAATGCTGAAGAGAGCGAACTGAACGTTCACCGTTGACCGTATCCATTAATAACATCGACACGATTTTTCTCACCTTCACGGGCCCTTCAATATGCTCTCCTCCCGATGTACCTACCTTCACTTTCGGTTCGGATGACCAGTAACGTATTGTAGGATCGCTTAGTATCCTTCTGTGGATAAAATCAGATGCATGTGAAGGCAATAGAGCAAGCATGACTTTACTTATGTGCTTTACTGGTAGCTAGACGTCCTGTAGCCAATACCCACGTGGAGCGTTTACAATTTCTAGACACGAACGATCTTAATCTCTTTTGACTGGTTTACCTTCGGCGTACTGCTACAGCTGTTGGAAGTTAATACGTGTACTTGAGTGTCGCAAGACGGGAAAGCCTGATTACAAAGTTGTTTTTTTGTCTTAACCTCCGGTGACGAATCTTCCTTGAGACATGAATGGAATTCTATTGAATAGCTTTCGACCATGCAATCCTGACGGGCTGCATTGGGTGAATTGAATGCTTATACACAACTTGTCACTGAGACACCAATACGATTTAACGTAAAAGCACAATTTTGAAGCTTATTATTATTAATTCTTATAAACTGAGAATCAATTCGATCGCTGAGCCGGTATGCCATTAGCTACACATGGTTGGCGAAAACGAGTCAGCAGATTGCCCTCCCACAACCGGCTAACGCTTTGGACTAAGTGCTAAAAAGTATATTATTCTTAACAAAATTTGAAAACTCTTGAATGTCTCCCCAACGCTGGCACGTAAAGAAACAAAAAAGTAAAGACTTCACGTAAAGTGCCAATACAAGCTGGAAGATACCTACTTGGCTAAAATCCTACAACCGTCTCTCGACGGAGACCAACCACTCCACGACAGCCGATACATTATTTATGTGCATTTTACATGTCGCTGATAAGAGTGTGGGAGCGGATACCTACGGTTAATATTGTTATTAGGTTCTCCTTTTTTTTTTCTCTCTTCAAGAAGTAAGATCTCCGACTTGTTTGGGTTCGGTCTGTCTGCAATTGGCACTTTACTCCCATTCCCCGGATAGCTGTATTTTTTTCGACGGCTTTTGGATCAGTTTGCACTGGATCGAAAGTCGCGCGTACGAGTCTTTGAGCCCCCACAAAACTTGTCCCCCGCACCACAAACTGACCGAAGGCCGCGATATAGGGAGGAAATGTCGATGGTCTCGCCCCTGTTCACCACCGCCACCGTCGATCGTTCGACCGTTGGGCGCTTGTGGTCCAGTCTTACAGCGACGCATGGTCTCTTTTCACTCTCTCTCACTCTTTTTCTGTTTCTGACTTTGTGTCACCCGCGAGATATTGCGCAAAAATAGTCCCCCGCGATCTTAATTCCACACTCACGTCGATTGCCGTACCGTGTTTGTTGCGTTGTGGAGGCAAGCAAAGAGGTCCATTTTATGCATTTAGAGGCAATTGTGCGGGGTCAATGAGGCGTCGTCGTCGGCGGCGGCCGTCGCCAGGTCCAGGACTGGACCCGAGATTATGCGAGGCGAATTTATTTTATTGGCAGAGAGGAACTGAGGCGAAATATCATCGACAATGTCGTTTCATGCTGCGTGCCGGTGACCGTAATGTATCAACCTCCTCACTGTCTCAAATGTGTAAGCGGGTGCGCTGTGATGTGGGGATGATCTAAATGTTTACCTTTGCAATTTCCATAGCAGAAAACCCTAAAATGAACGCGTTGTGCTGCAAAAATGAAGTGATATAGTGGAGTGGATCCAATAAGATTTGTAAGATAGGGTACAGTTCCTTTATTGGTGAGATGCAGTAAAGTAGTTCCCAGTGCAATTTCACAAGTTCCGATCAATCACCAAAGGAGCCGGCGCCGGTGGTGTAGTGGTAAGCGTGACTGCTTTCTAACACCCCGATGGGTCTGGGTTCAATCCCAGCCGAGGTCGGATGGGTTTTTCTGAGGCATAAAAATCTCTGGTCACGTCTTCCTTCGGAAGGGAAGTAAAGCCGTTGGTCCCGGCCCATGTGTGTTGAATGGGTGCGATATCCTACGCAGGTGTGGAAGCTGCCTTCCTGCACATTCGATTGCCGTCAATGGATGGCAATCGATGTCTGTCGGTGATTGGCACTAGATTGCGGAACAGAGACCGACGTTAAATAAAGGAAAGAATCACCAAAGGCGAAACCAGGTTTTGGATTAGAGAGGAACAAATTTGTTTTTTGATAATGCGTCATTTAGCCAAATGTGATTAAACTGAATTATCCTTTTTTTGTCACCTAACATCAGTATAGTTCAAAAAATTAACAATACCGTAAGACGGGGTGACATTGGACCTAGTGGGTGATATTGGGCCAGAATTTAAAAAATGTTTATTGATGCAAATATCTTGAATATACAGAAAATGATGAATAGAATATGTTCCTTGAACTCCTGGACTAAAGTGTAGATAACATTAAACAGTTGTTTTATTTAAATAGTGCGGTAACGGGTGTTCAATAAAAATTAGATTTTTTTCAATCATACAGCTAGTAAAAAATTTTTTTTTTTCGATGAATTCAGTACTTTTTATTAAAAACATAATGTTTATTCTTTAAAAAAACGTCAATGAATATTGGAGAAGGGGCCCTGGCACATAACATATGCAAAACTGCTGACTAAAAGTTGACCCTTTTTTTTGTGTTTCCTCAGTGCACAGTGGTTCAGAATGCAGATTTATGTGGAATGATATGTTTTGAGCATGAAATTAATCATTTTGTCAAGCTTCTGCATTTATGTTCCATCAGATGTCACAGCTGTTGTTTGCGGTGACATCTATCGGAAACTAGACACAATCTGTTTTCCTATAATTGTTTACAGAGGACACTGCAGTGCAAAACATGTCTGGTACCTTTATATATGCATTTAGATTATTATTCGAAGTCCCTCCTTTTTTTTTACTTATTCTGCACACAAAATAGCTCACCCCTCACAGAATTTCCCGCCGAATTTTATGTATGGGGCGGGGCATAAAGTATCTTTTGCGCAGAATATGTAAAAAAGGAGGAACTTCAAATGTTAACCCTAATAAAAAATAACCATAAACGAACGATAACCCAAATCATTGAACTATTCCACAAATGGTTTGGATGATACCCAGAACACGTCGTTAAGCAAATTAACCATACAATTTTTATTAGGGAAAGCAAATGCATATATAGAGGTACCAGACATGTTTTGTAGTGTCAGGTACTCTATTTTGTAATCTGTGAAAGGGAAATCACAAATCGAGTGTCAACAAAATACATGGCATGTTGAGAGATTGAGGTCGTGAGAGCAAATTTTCTCTCTAGAATTTGAATTTTTTGGCTCTCTGGGAACTGGTAGTAAAGCAGGTAAAACTGTATGGGGAAAAATCATTTTTATTTAATTGTAGCTTGTTTAACAATAATTTCCGGGAAAAAACTGAACGACAAAGCCCCTGACTAATTTCTTTAGGTTGTCGTTCACTTTTTTTGACCTGAATATGCACCGAAAGCAAACTATTCCCACTTCTCTCTTTTTCTATATGGGTATTTTTATCACTTCCTACCAGCGGAACAGCGCCATCTCTGTGGAAAATGGTCGAACAAAATGATTAATTGAAACTTTAGACTAAAAGTTTCTTGTACAAAGTTGTTCCTTATACTTAGGCTCTCATTTTTATGACAATGAATTCTAGGGTGGTTCCTATTATCATTAAAATCAAAAATCTAACTTTTTTGTTTGAATAAATTAAGGTATATATTCTTCGGCAAAGTTATAGCTGAGCTAATTTCAAGTAACTTTGTTTAAAACAACTTTTTTGTATCTCTTAAATTGGCCGATTTAGAGCTATTTTCTTGAATTGAGTCAGGGTGGCTTTAAAAAAAAAAACACACTTGTTTTGCTCTAGCTTTCTTATTTCGAATTTCTGAAAAAGTGTCTTCAAATAACTTTTAGATCTTTAGAAGGCGCAAATTTTTGCTGCACAAGCTTGTCAATATCTTTCGCCGATCAAGAGTCATTGACATTTTTAAACTAAAAATATGCACTTTTCAAATATTAATATCTCTGGTTGGGGCAAAAAAAAAAAGTTTTTTACGGCATTTGAAAGGGCGTATGTTATTCTTTATAATATGAAAAAATGGAGGTATGTTATTTTTTAAACTCGTTTAAAATTAATTTGAATTTATTCATATTTTTTACTATATTTGGGGGTATCTTTTTTTATTAGAAGAGATACAGACAACATATTCAGCTATAAAACATTCGTGTTAAAGAGTTTTGAAAGTCTCTTGAAGATGACTTTCATGATAAATTTCAAATAACCTAAATCTATATTCTGGACCACTGTGGTATAACTGATATAGTTGGACATCGATCCGTCAAAATTAAATTTTCGTGATTCGACACTGAGTCTATGGGCCAATGTCAGAAACGTAAGCAATGGCTTTTTTCGTAAATATCTTGTAATTCAAAGTCAATCCATGTAATCCAGCAATTATATCAGCTATGGGGACTTTCTCTATACACAAACATCACCACGGCTTACTTGAGCGAGTTTTCATTCTCAAGAAATTCGTAGAAAAGTCAGTATTTACGTTTGTGACATTGGCCCTTATGAAAGAAAATCAGATATTAGGTTGCATGCTCAGTACACGCTATCAGTCAAAAGTGAATCTATCAAAAAAGAGGGGAAACTATGTTGGGAGTGACAGGTTAACAATTGAACAATTTCGATCGGATCCATGCCAATGTTGCTCATGTGTCAGCTTGTCACTCCCAACATAGTTTACCTGTTTTTTAGTAGGCTCAGCTATGACCGATCTGGGAGGATTCTACCCAAATTGGAGTAGTTTTGAAATAACATGTAAGTATTGACGTTGACGGTGGCTTTTTAGCTCTTTACTCCTATGGTAAAATCCCGACTTCTAGCGGATTTTGTCTTATCTCTTCACTCCACCATGGTACCAGCGAGCCACCGTCTCTTCATGCAAAGATTACCAGGATTTTATGAGATTTTTCACTGGAGTGAAAGGGTAAGGAAATGTCTAACATGTTTCTCGCACAGACTGACGTTTGCTTATAGGATTTTACCATAGGAGTAAAGAGTTACAGAGTGACCAAAAAGGCTAATTGTCAAGGTAATACCATAGAGGTAACTCTAAGACTAGAAGGTCCCGAAATAAAGTGCTCAACTTTTTGGCTCAGCTCTGGTACTCTCTTCGGTTTCAAGCTTATCGATTTACCCCTCGAAACATAGGAAAATCCACTAACCTCTACTAACCTAACCCCTCATTTTATCTGTAAAACTTTCATAGCGAATCAAAACAAACATTGCGTAGTACTAGAATTCCGACTAGAATGGGGTACGTTAATCGATTTGCTTGGGACCAATAGGCTAGTCAAGTAGTGAGCCAATTTAAAATCGTTAGTTTCCACCGGTTGGTAATACGGCCATTCTTTTTTAGGCTAGCTCTGAGACACAGGGGGCCTATCAATGGATTTATTAAGGCGTGATTTCAAGTCGGTCAGAAATCAGTCAAGCGCATTGTTAACCAGTCATACTGTAGATAACCAGTCGTTAGATCTTTGTGTTGGGATTTGAGCAGCAACATTCAAACATAGAGAGGATTGAAACCTTGGGTATTACAGGTATCGATAAGTGCTCGATTTCATTTGTCATCCTTCTTGCAAAATTCTTGTGAATGAAAAGATCCATGGTTAGCTCAGAACACTGCATATTTTTCCCAGTATCGAGAGATTTATTTCTGTTTTACGTATAAATTCCAAGAAGAAGAAGTTCCACTACAGCTATCAAATGAACAAGGCTTCAAAGAATCGCCAGCAAATGTACTTCAATTTCTCAACGCACATTATGTTTTTTTTTTCAATATTCTGCTCTTTTTTATACTGGCGGTAGAACTTTGACAACTTCTTACGATTTGCAATACTTGTATATAAAGCACGACACTTGTTGCAACATGTTACTGCTTTAAACTGTATGCAAAAATGGTACATACATTTATTATCTAAGTTAATCATAGAGAATGAAAATTGAAAAAAATTACCAACGCAAATTTAAAGAAATAAACAAGTATTCGCTTGGAGTTTCTTCAATTTTTGGTAATAATTACAAAAAAGCAATACGCATAGCTTTCATAATTGAATTGTAAACAGTTAACCCATGGCAACGTTTTTTAGGTGACAGTCCATCGCTTAAAACATCTTCAAAAAATGTCTCCTTTTTTATGATAAATATGATAAATTAAGCTATATAATTAAAAATAAAGAACGTAAATTATTATGGCAATACAAAGACATGAGTTCAAGAGCGCTAAGAAGACATAGAATTATAAACCACATTAGAAATCTTTTAATAGAATTGACTACCCCCTTGATCTCCTTTCTCATTTTACAGCTGGTATAATCAGCTTGACAGATCGATGTCCTACTATACCATTTGAAATCACTGAAATGGGATCGATTTTTTATGACCGAGTTCCACATATGTTATGTGGCCCCGTACGACGCAACTTAGTCGCGATGCTCACACAAGGGCGCTCGACGGCTCTGAAATCATTCTTATTTTTTATTGAACACCCGTGAAGAAGCTGAGGCTGGCTTTTAGAAATCATTTTCTAGTCCTAGTTTCTAGATTCCAAAAAAATCCAGGTAAGAGGGCTTCGGTACTTCTTTACCTATTATCATCAAATGAAAGGTACAAGTCGCTCATAGAATGTTGTTGTTTATAAATTTATTTGATAATACTCAATTGAATTAACTTTACAGAGCCGAGGATTCTTGTTCACTATACAATACATCTATAGTTTTAAGTCAAAAGGTACAACACAATAAACTCTTTATCTTCCGCTATCCAATAAGCCTCCTCCATTAGAACGGGAGCCGATTCCAGTGGTTTCATTGCATGGTAGTATTGCCAACGAAAGGTAGAGTGCTTCCATTGCAGCAATGGACGCAAAACGTGGCCAGCACTCACATACTCATCACGAAACGGTTGCTTTCCAAAGTCGACGACACGTCGACCGAAAGAACTGCTGATGAAGAACAATGAGGAGGGCCACAAAATGGTTGCAGACGATCGCGTGACACACACGGTAGCCCACCAAGAGTTAAGCTCGGACCACTTTCCGGTGGTGGTCAAGGTGGGCTCCTTCGTTAATCGATTCCATGCTTCCCGTCGGAATTACTATCGGGTAAGCTGGGATCGGTTCCAACAAGTCGTCGACGAAGCCATTGATTTCGGCGCCCTACTGGAGACGACTGATGACATCGATAGATCTCTGTGCGCCGTCGAGGAGGCGGTATCCCGAGCCCACGAACAACACGTGCCAGCTTCCAGACGGGTGAGTAATTCTCTGAACCTTGATCAGAATACTAAAAGCCTAATCAGACTCCGTAACGCCATGCGTAGGCAGCACCAGAGAACTTGACTGCCTACCTTGAAGACCCATTCCAACCATCAAAGTTCTACTTATCAAAGCCAAAGTGGACCTCAGAAATGAGAATTTTTCCAATAACATCCGTTCCCTCCCAGATTGTGCAAAACCCTTTTGGAAACTAACAAAAGTCCTCAAAACTTAACCGAGGCTTATTCCACCGCTGGTTCCACTAAATTGTCCCGACGCTTCAGTAGTTCACCTGATAACACCTGAAGAGAAGGCTGTCGCGATAGGTCAACATTTCGTCAGCTCCCACAATCTCGGACAAAACATCACCAGCCCTCACGAAGCTGAGGTTACTGAAAATGTAACCAATCTCCACCAGATTCCTGACATCTTTCCCGAGGAATCCGAAATTTCAAAAAGATGAAGGCTCCAGGTTTCGACAACATCCTGAATCCGGAGCTCAAGCACTTGAGTTCCAGATTCTACAACCATAGCTAAAGTCATCCCCATTCGGAAACGTGGGAAGGATCCTTCCTCTCCTTCAAGTTGCCGACCCATCAGCCTTCTCTCAGGGTTATCCAAGCTTTTCGAAAGGGCAGTTTACAGCCGGCTTCTAACATCTGCCGAAGAAAGCAACATCTTACTTGAGGAGCAGTTTGGTTTTCGAAAAGGTCGATCAACCGTCCACCAACTGACCCGAGTAACAAACATTCTTAGACGGAACAAGGCTGTTTCAAAAACATCTGATATGGCATTGTTAGACGTTGAAAAAACGTCCATCCTGTTCAATCAATTAACCTTCACATCGGAGCTCTGACTACCAAACTCCAGAGAGGCTTGGATGTCCTGTCTGAGTATTTCAACAGCTGGAAGATCCGTATCAATGTGGCGAAGACCCAGGTCATAATTTTTCCACACTCAAAATCTCCCAGACTTGTTCCGTCTGAGAATAACAAAATCTGCCTAAACGGCATAGTGGTGAAGTGGTCCAAAGAGGTAGTCTACCTCGGAATAACACTCGACAGCAAACTGATTTTCAGGGAGCATGTTGACAAAACAAAAACAAAATGCAACATCTTGATAAGGTCGTTGTACCCGCTAATCAATAGGAGATCCACCCTATCCTTGAAAAACAAGCTTGATGTCTACAAGCAAATAATCCTTCCCGTCATAGAGTACGGGTTGCCAATCTGGGAGAGTTGCGCACATTCTCATCACCTCAAACTACAAAGGATCCAGAACAAGATCCTGAGGATGCTCCTCAACAGTCCACCGAGTACTAGAAATTCTGAGGTCCACCGCCTGGCTGGTCTTCAGACCTTGGTGTTACGGAGAAAAGGTTAAGAGATTGCTGCATGCGATCCGATCAACAGATCATTAGGGACGCTAGGCTAGGCAACTAGGTTAGGTAGAATATCAAATTTTCTAATTAAAATCAACAAATAGGCTTTCCAAAAAAACAAAATGTAAACTATTACAATGTAAAACTAAAATCAAACAGTAACTTGTTACAGACATAATCACTAAAGATGAAAAGCTTTCGGGCTAAATCAATTTGGTCCACCAAAATGTCCGGAACATCGGTAAAAGTGGTCAATTCATGAAATTGATCTTTGAGCTCCGCGATTTTTTCTAAACCACTCATAAACGTCATATCAGAATGAATTCGGAGTTGTGACCTGAATATGGACGCTGGGGACTACGAGATGGTCCACGATAAGATTTGGATCTTTGGATCTTTGGATCCGTAAAAGTGGTAAATTCATGAAACTGATCGGATTTTTCGAAAGCACTCAAAAATTAAAAAATGAGTAAAAACTCAATAAGACGATATTTTTGAATGGTTTATTGATTAAATTTTGATGTAATGGATAAAAACTATGAAGATTAGAGATAACCCCTTGTTAGCTTGTAATTCCAAAGAAAGATCTCAAAGAAGTCAAGAGAAAGAAGTCCAAGAAATAGAAGGAATTATATTCAAAAATTCCGCTAAAAGCGCATAGAAGTTATTAAATACTTAAATACCACCTAGAAATCACCCATGATAATAAATAGAAAAATCATATATGTATATGATCAGTTCTATGAAAACCACTAAGTGCTGAGATCAGTTTTCTTGAATTAACCACTTTAACGGATGTTCCGGATATTCCGGATATTCCGGAGGATCATTCAATGACCCTGGAGTCCATTTTCCAATCACAACTATGAGCTCATTCTGATGAGACCTCTATGTTCTTCCAAGGAGCTCCACTTTTTTTTCAAAACAACTCATTGACGTCTTATCAATATGAATTCGGAGTTGTGTCTGGAAAATGTACCCTTGGGTCCACGGAATGGGCCTCCAGAGGATCCAAATCATCCCTAAAAGAGGAAAATTCATGAAACTGATCCTAGAGCCTTCTTATTTTTCGAAATCATTCATAGATGTCTCTGTTTTGACAGGAAAATGGACCCTTGGGACCACGAGATGGTCCACTAAGAAGATCCGGAACATCCATAAAAGTGTTAAGTTCTTGAAACTGAGCATAGAGGTCCGTTTTTTCAATACCACTCATTAGCGTCTTATGAGAATAAATTTGGAGCTATGACCAGAAAATGGACCCTGGGGACCTGGAAAATCTGGAACATCCGTAATAGTAGTCGATTCATGAAACTGATCCTAGAACCAACCGATGGAAACTAACGATTTTAAATTGGCTCACTACTTGAATAGCCTATTGGCAACAATCAATACGAAACTAACGATTTTAAATTGGCTCACCACTTTAGTAGCCTATTGGTCCCAAGCAAACGATTAACGTACCCTATTCTAGTCGAAATTCTAGTACTACGCAATGTTTGTTTTGATTCGCTATGAAAATTTGACAGATAAAATGAGGGGTTATTGGTTTTTCCTATGTTTCGAGGGGTGAATCGATAAGCTTGGGACCGAAGAGAGTACCAGAGCTGAGCCAAAAAGTTGAGCACGTTATTTCGGGACCTTCTAGTCTTAGAGTTACCTCTATGCTATTGGTTCCAAGCAAATCAATTAACGTATCCCATTCTAGTCGAAATTCTAGTACTACACAATATTTGTTTTGATTTTCTATGAAAATTTGACAGATAAAATGAGGGGTTCGTGGATTTTCCTATGTTTCGATGGGTGCATCGATTAGCTTGGGACCGAAGATAGTACCAGAGCTGATCCAAAAAGTTGAGCATGTTTCTTCGGGACCTACTTAGTCTTAGAGCTACCTCTATGCTAGAACTCTTTGTTTTTTTTTCGAAAACTCTCATAGACGTCTTATAAATATAAATTCGGAGTTCTGATCGGAAAATAGACCATGGAATGCTCCTCTGGAAGAACATAGAGGTCTCATCAGAATGAACTCAGAATTGTCTGGAACATCCGTTAAAATGGTTAATTCATGAAAACTGATCGCAGCACTCTGTGGTTTTCTTAGAACTGATCATAGACATGAATTTTCTGAAGAACTTTGAGTGTGTTGGTTTATTTCCTTTAAATTCTGTTATAATTGCTTATCTTTTGACAGATACGCGTATTTCCACCTTTTACCTCTGCGATGTGTTCCTTAAGCCTTGTTTCCAAAGTCCTTTTCGTCTGACCAATGTAGATTTTATTGCAATCTGGACAAGAGATTTTGGAGACTCCGGCTTTCCCTAAGACATTTATTGAATCTTTTGTTGATCCTAACAGTGACTTAAGCTGATTTGTCCTGCTGCTTAATACTAAATCTAGGCCAAAACTTCTAAACTTCGAAATCAATGGTTTGGTAATTTAGGTACCTGGTTAGGTAAATTGTGACATGGCAGTGGATACCTGCATATGTTTAGTGCCTATGGATTAGTATTTAACTCGTAGATAAAAGATGGATTCTTCAGTGGTGTTGAGCACTTGGCACTGATGAAGTCTGCAAGTAGTAGACGAAATACGCGTATCTGCAAGATAAGCAATTATAACGGAATTTAAAGGAAATAAACCAACACACTCAAAGCTCGTCATAAAGGGATTCCGTTAAGAGGTTCGACAAATTTTAAAGATGATTTTTCTATTTATGATCATGGGTGATTTCTAGGTGGTATTTAAGTATTTAATAACTTCTAGGCGCTTTTAGCGGAATTTTTGAATATAATTCCTTGGATTTCTTGCACTTCTTTCTTTTGACTTCTTTGGAGTTACAAGGTAACAAAGGACTATCTTCAATGTTCATGGTTTTTATTCATTACATCAAAATTTAATCAATAAACCATTCAAAAATTTCGCCTTATTGAGTTCATATTCATATTAATTCATGAGTGATTTCGAAAAAAAACGTGGAATTCTAGGATCAGTTTCATATTCCACAACTGGTTTGGATTATACCCCGAACACGTGGTTAAGTGAAATAACCAAAACATTTTACTAGGGCGAGGTCCTCAGTATCAATTTTCTGGCCAAAACTACGATTTTATTGTGATAAGAAGTCGAGTGGTTTCTAAAAAACCGTGGAGCTCTAGGATCAGTTTCATGAATTGACCACTGTTGCGGATGTTCCGGATCTTCCACAGGACCAGAATTGTGTCCTACTGGAAAGTGACTCTTCCCAAAAGGTTGCTTAACCACTTCTCCAAAGACATCAGGAAGTTATCTCCTCAATTTGCCAGTGTTTGGTTCAAATCCCATATGGTACGTGGATTCGTTAATGCCGGATCGATCGTACTAAAGGAATCCAGTGGCATCAGTACTATAGAAATCTGGCAAGAACGAATCCGTACTATAGGAATCTTGACTGTAATTATTAATTTCGATTAACTCATTAGAGGATAGTAATACACCGTTTATTATCACACATAGGAATTTGCATCTGACATTGTGTATTTATTCAAATTAAATCGAAGATTATTGAATTTTTTGACTGGCGTTGCTTAGTTTTGCATGGGGCAGTTTAGCATGCTGTATGGAGTTGTCAAAAAATCAGTAAACTAGTTTTGCTCCGATGAGTGGAATCATCCCAGATTCTGGGTAAATAGTTCTGATATATATTTTTCCTAAGTTCAAAATGGCACACTTTGAAATTGTGAAAAGGCGATTTTTGGGCAGTGAGTCTTAAATTTGTTTTTAGAAGTGAAGCAGTGAAAATGTAGCAGCTACGTTATAGCCTGGATGGCGAAAGCTATCAGCAGCTAGTTGGTGAGGTATACAACTCTAACAAATAGTTCGTTGCTATCAATAAATACAGAATTATCATTTTCATAATGTTTTTTTTTTTAATATTCTTCCCTTTCCCTCTTAAGTGCTTACGTAATTTTGGAATGGCTCGAAACACAACAAAGTATATTTTTGCAGCGGAAGAGAAAGTCTATGAAGAGAATCGACCTTTAGCTATGTTCATCTAGAAATAATCTAATATTTTGCAAACTAAGCATACATTTGAACATCTCTACCGTACAGCGAATCCGTTTGCTTTACCGAACCAAAACGGGCGGAGGAGGGTAGACCGCAAAAAAAGCTGTAACATGATGTTTGAATTACATACATATAAATAAATTTGCAATCAATGTTGCTTAATGATTGAAGAAAACGAAAGACAAAGTCTACAAAAAAAACGAGCTGGTGCATTTGTTGACGTCTGGTACGTATGTACGTACTTATGAAATGTGGGATCCTTGGCACTACATCGCCGTTCGTATCCCACAACCCAGCTAACAGCATTGTAGGTACACATATTCTTTGGTGAATTTCATTCTGAAAAATATCAAGAATGGGATTACATTTTGTAGAACACCATCGTCCGACGACATCGACGACGATGACGACAACATGAGAGGAAACCAATTGCAGCAGCAGCAGCAGCAGCATCGGAGCAATGAATGGGAATCTTGACAAACGACATGTACGCGTGCATTCCGTTGTAATGAGGCTTATTCGTTCGCTTGCTGGGCCGCATGATGCGAACGGTTCGATTCCCTTGCACAGGTGGAAGTAGATATTGTAGGTAATTGTTCGAACGAGATGTCGCCAGTGACGGCGGAATAAATGTTTTTAATTGAACAGAATGTTTGATGAGCGAATTGGTGTTTTCCGATTCGGTTGACTGGGGATATGTACGGAACGTATGTATGTTTTTGAATCAATAATGCTGGTGGAATGCTCCCAGAGGAGTTGAGCAAATGATGACACAAGTTACTTGAATAGTATAGTACCATATAGAACTACACAGCTTACCCCACTCGAGTACTTAACCTATTTAAATTTTCCAAAAACTGCTTATACCTATGCCTGCATCCCACATTCCACCCAAGCAGTTCGGCCTTATAATTTTACATTGATAACATCAGAACAGAAAGCAGATGCTGCTGGGCAAAACAGCTCGGTTGGCCTGACAAATGATGGCGTGGGCATCGTGATAATAAAACGACATCAACAGCATCGGAGGCTGCTGCTTTCCTCATCTGTCGATGGCTTTTGCCATGCTATGCGCAATGATGAACGGGTGTTACCAACCATCCATCCAGGGCCATCAAAACAACCGCACCACACCAACTACCTGTCTCTCTATACGCAGTGAGATCCTATATCATGCGAGATGTGGCGACATGGGCCGGTGAAGGAGTAAAGTGAAATGATGAAGGAAAACAGGCTGTTGTTGCTGCTGCTGCTGCTACCGAGTATTTAGTATGGAAAAGGAGGAGAACGATGATAAAAGTATGGAAAAGTCATTGTCCTTCGCGTCATTTTTTCACGGAAACAGGTTGTTTTCGAAATAAGCTTTGTGGTGGTGGTGGCGACGGCGGCAATGACGAACGATGAAGTCCCAAGTCGGAGTCTGTTGCTGCTGGCATGAGCTATACATAATGCGCTTTTCCATTATTCTCAACGATGATAATGCACACACGTACATGTATGTATGCTGTTCAGCAGTAGGAGAGGGTTTTATTTTTATGCTTGACGGTGTCTGAAGTGGGGGGCTTTATTTGGAAATTAAAATTAATATAAACTTCTGCGCATTGCGCATCAATGACCTAACGCCACCACCTCAAGTATGGAGCCATAGCAGCGCCGGTAGTGTAGTGGTAAGCGTGATTACCTCTCACCCCAGCAGGCCTGGGCTCAATCCCAGTCAGTGCTGCCGGGATGTTCTGAGGCATAACATCTCAGATCACGCCTTCCTTCGGATGGGAAGTAAAGCCGTTGGTCCCCAGCTCATGAGTTGATGGATCGATAGGTAGGGTCCAGGTGTGGGAGCTGCCTCACTGGCGTCGGTAGCATTGGTGCTCAGCACGAAAACAAGATCGACGGAAAACAAATCAAGGGGGAAAAAAAAAGTATGGAGCCTCTGATAGCAATACGACCTTCGAGAACGAGAAAGTTCTCTAGTCCAAATGTTGATGAAGGATCACAACGCTTGAAATTAATGAAGATCAACTGCGTACACTTATTATTAAATGTTATGTGAAATGCATGTGAAAACATCGAAAAAAATATGTCTGCCCTCGTAAAACGTGCTCATTGCTAAATTTACCAAAATATAGTTATATCCAAGGAAATATAGATTGAAAATCGAAGATTGTAAAAAACAAGCAAACTAATTATAACATGGCGGTGGTCTAAAAATTGATTTTCATGGGTCATTTGTGAAAAAGTTGTTTTGCTTTCAAGAAATCCTAAACAAATTCATAAGGTTTTAAAATGGCTTTATGAAAAAACTTGCAGGCTGAATTGTATTCATCTAAAGCCATTTTGATTGATCGTAACCCGTTCAGATTTATGGCAGCATTTATGGAGGCAACGTTGCCTGAAAAAAGTTAAACGTCAAACTTAGTTTATCTTTCGATAGTTGCGCTGTGGGATCCAGGGTTCTTCCAGGCGGCTTTCTCCCGATGTATTGGGAGCAGTTACTCAGATAGTTTGCGATACTGTTTTACAACATTTCGCATTTCGAACAGCTGGAAGCCCAATCGTTCCCGAAAACGATCTCCTTCTTCCGAATGGTTACAGAAGTGCACGATCCAACGATGCAGGGATGTACGCTTGAATGAAATTTTCGGAGAGTTGATTCTTTCGCCGAAAAAAATCGCTGCTATGGATCGGAAACCAGTTAATCTCCGCTAACTAACAGTTTCAGTGGTTTGCTGTCGGTTGTTACTTCGATTGTCAACTATTCGCAAGGTCTGGAGAAGGCTGGTATGTTTTCAAACTTTCGACAATGTTCTATGAATTCGAGGGCCACGCTCACTTTACTCTTCTCCACCAGATGGTCAGTCGTTACCTTTTTTTTAAACTGGTTCTTTTAAAGAAGTAAATTTTGCTGAAATCGACTTGAATTCTTCATCCTACTTCGTCTATCCTTCGAGATTGTCATAAATTTAGCTTTTATTAACTATGAGGCACCATCTTTTAAGCTCAATTTGTAATCAGAGTAATTGGGGAGTTTAGGATGCTTTTTAAAATGCCTAAAAAGCAACAATAAATGCTTTTTGCTCTAATGAAAAACCGAATGGTTTTATGGTTGCTTTTATAATGATAGAACACGTTTATAAAGTATTTTATCAAGACCTTAATAAACAATTGCTAATGACGTTTATGCTTGAATTATAGAACAGTTTTAAGGAGGGATTGAGAACTGTTTTAAATTTATGTTTAAAACAAGACAGTTTTGACTTTATTGCCGGACTATAAAAGGTTTTTAAAACATCAAAAAGCTGAATTACTAAGCAGGAATGTTTTACACTTTGAAATGCTGTATTTAAACTTAATGGACTGTTCATTGCCGTTATATGGATGCCTAATTGTTACTGAATTGTTAATTGAGTAGCATTGTTCCAGGTAGAGGCCCACGAGTCGTTGAAAGCTTTGTCGACCCACTTTTTCAGGTCTGCAGTTGTTACTGTATCGGTGAATGCCGTGGCCTGCCTGCCGGAGGCCGCCAGATGGTCGGCCTCGGCGTTATCACGTACCCCGCAATGACCCAGGATCCAAAAAAAGGTAGTGTTGGGTGGGGCATACCTTTGGATGTCTTGGATCCACGGGTGTTCAGAAAGGTGTGAGCTCAGAGCTTCCACTACACAATCCGAGTCGGTAAACACGGCGATCGGGTTTTTGGAGGGGCTTGTTGCAGTAATAAAGGTGAAAGATGGTGCATTGAATCGGAAGCTTATAGCAAACTGCTAGCTGCTATAAGCTTATCGGGGTTGGTGGGGGGGAGGGGGGGGGGGGGTAAGGTGAGCCATCGGAGTAGCGGATGGTATGATGTTCATATTTTTCGTTTTGGAGCTGGGCTACCGGATTTAGAAGGATTAGGCTCCGACACAGTGAACCCTACTGTAGGGAGCTCTTCCACTTTATCAGGAGTTGTTTGGCCTCCAGCAAGAGGAACCTCGCCTGTAGTCTTCGCGTCCAGGTCGATTGCTCTACGGTAGATCGTGTTTGCAATGAATATTTCAGAAGTTGGGGAGCCACTTTCGGTGCAACGGCCGATTTATTGACACAAATGTGAATGATTGCCCATAAAACACAATTATGCAAAGTTTTACACATATTGGAGAAGGTCGTCATTTGGCATGGGACTTGCTCAACTGTCCACTAGCCACCGGCCGTTATCGCCAACAGGTACAATTGCCAGTACTACAACCCGATCACACGATAATCGAGCCAATCCATTCTAATGTGAACTTACGTGTGGAACAAAGTCAATGGTTCACGTGATACGGCGTGACCATTCGTCAAAATCTATTCAAATCTTTAATAAGGAAAAAATTCCAAAGGCTTGGTAACCATCATAATGAAGTAATGACATTGGGTTGTTATTGTTGTAGCACATTGTAGTCGAAATACGTATCTGTCATGGATACCAAAATTATGTATGTGGAATTAAATGAAAATAACCCTTTTTTGCTGTTTTATGTAAGCATTCAGCTAACAACCCAATTTCATTAATTCATCCTTTTTCATGTTTTCTTACAAAAAATGTAATGTCAATTCTTACAATGCACAAACTTGCTAATATGAAAATTACAAAATTATTTAAAAATCCTTCCGTTGACCACATTACAGAATCGATTCATGCGGTGAAGTCTGCATTCTTTTTATCCAAATCTGTAAAAGAATCTTATATTTACCGGTTGAATGTACTAATTAACTTACAATTATAATT
The DNA here is from genome assembly GCF_037179485.1 of Ochlerotatus camptorhynchus. Classification (NCBI taxonomy): domain Eukaryota; kingdom Metazoa; phylum Arthropoda; class Insecta; order Diptera; family Culicidae; genus Ochlerotatus; species Ochlerotatus camptorhynchus. The sequence continues at coordinate 1,613,771 of NW_027040855.1, read as the reverse complement.
TGATTAGATTGATGAAACCGTTTCCGAGCAGAAAAAGCAATCCCCAAAAAATAATCGCCTATTGAAGAAACGACTTCTTGATCACCCAAGCAAGAATGCAAGTTTTATGGTGGTTTTAAAGCATTCTACAAGTCCAAATCATGGGCTTCAACACTAAAATAAAACCCAAATTGGTACTTGGGCATTTTATTCAACTGCATGCTTAATGATACTTGTACTATCGTTCTATCTTAAATAATAACTTATGTTCATGCTTTGTTCACGCAAAACTGGAGAATGTATTAAACCACAATATTGAGCTACTTGGTGTTATATAAGGTATGCCGAGAAGCTTTTATTCGACTTACATGAGTTGTATCAGAGCTTCTTAGATAAAATGTTTGATTATTCAGCGTTTATTAGACATCATGGATGCTTTAAAAAGCGATGATACAAAGGTGTATTATATATGCTTGATTTTCATGTGAAGTAACGTTTAATTAGAAACTATTATGCATTTATTAAACGATAATTCAACTACGTGCCAATTAATCCGAAAATAAGAACGGGAGAAGAGTAGGATTGTTTCTCGCTGGTGAATGTTGTCATTATTTCCTGTCGAAGCAAGCACCCACCACACAAATACTAGAACATTTAAATACATACATACATACACATGTCGTAGCATGAGATTCGAACTATGTACCTTCCGATCACCAGTCACTTGCCTTGTCATCTGAGATATCCTAGAATACATCATATGGGCAGTTAAATAATCAATAAAGGCTTGAATCTGAATACCTACCAGCACTTCCGATCGCAAATCTAGCTACTTCAAGAAGTTGTAGGAATGATTTATTCATTCATCTTTGTTATACATGAGACCAATGTTACCTCTTCACCCTTCCAATTTTCATGAAAAGGGTGGATATTCTTTTCACTAGATCGATAAATTCGTGAGTGATGTGATCGATGCTTACGATTGAAATTAATTATGCGTAGAATAAAAATATAAAAAAGGTTGAGGTTGGGATCGAATTTGCGACCTTCTACTTGAAAAGCGGAAATGTTAACCACTATACTACCAATTTCGTCTTGTTGTTAGCCTGAAAGAGTGTTGTGGAATAATGAATGAATATGACATTTGTAAAGCATTTACAAAGCATGCAATTGAAACATCGACGCATAGTGGCATGCTGACTGTATTCACCTTTATTCAGCAATATTTAAAGCAATGCAATTGAATATAATAATGGAGCTAATCAATTATTAGACGTCTAATAAAGTTTGTGATTAAATCAATTGAAAACAGTCAAACTAAAGCGTCAATGTATGTGCAAATTACACTTATTCAGTTTGTTATTAGATCAAACTTCTGGTGTTGAATCAGGAAGACAGGCATCGTTTATACACTCAAATCTTTTTTTTTATACGGAGGAATTGACTCTGAATTGTTTGTAAGGTCAACCATCCAAAAAATTTGTATGGACAGATGATCGATCATCCAACTTATAACGATGAGAAATTTTTTTCTCTAAGATATCTCAGCAAACATGCACCGTGCATCGTCCGCCTCCAAGATGCAATCCCGCTGTAATATCCAACCTGTCATGATAAACCCCAAACATTCGTCTTTTTATCATCATCAGATAAATTTATGTTTAAGTATTTCAACAATTATTATATTTGTTTTGTATGGCTTCCTTTCCCGCAGGGGCATATCAACACTTTTCCCCGGTGACGACGTGCATAATCCAACGACACTGACGGTTCACGGCTAGCATTCAGCTCAGCCACCGGTTCTGGGATGATGGGAAAAAGGCATTGCATCGTATATACAGTCAACCGATGAGGAGGGTAGGCGTACTTCATGGTCACTTCACTGTTATGGCTATGGATGAGTCTATCGATTGCAAATAGTGCTACCCCTCCTCGCAAGTCGGGTTTAATAGTGTAATTGCCTTTTCCTGTTGTGACGACGATGACGGCGATGAGAAGATGATGACGGTTGGTGACTTGAGTGTCGTCAGCGACGAACCCCATAGGCACGGAGACAGAAGATCAATGCCGAATGGATGAGTGAAGAGTTTTTGCGCGTTTCTTGCAGTCCGTCTTGCGTGATGCCGATTTTTCCTATGCACATTTTCTTCTCCATATGGGCAAATCTCTTGGTAGGTGCTCTCACAACTGTTGAGCAGCGTACACAGTGTTGCAACGGAAATTGACTGGAAAAACGGAGCGTCTAATTTCAAGTTTCCCACTAGTGCTGACTTTGCTAGGCGGCTGGACTAGACTGGATGTGGGCACTTGCACCGTGTCGGATGGTGGGATATCAACAGTCCACCCAAAGAAGGAGAAGTGCGTGTCTGCTGGCGGTTGCTATGGAGTGGAGTACCTACCTATTGGCGTATCATTTATGCACGGTCGAAGTGGAGGACGACGTCGTCGTCGCCGCCGCCGCCGCCGTTTCGCTCCAGTTTTACAGATGGATAAAAAAGTGAAGCGAATCAATTAATTACCATTTGACAGTTATAAATTTTTATCATTTTATTATTATTTCATAGGATGGTTAATGCGAGAAGCCAAGTGAGCGGGGGCTGTGCATTTGCTGGTGTGTAATCGGGGATGGAGCGTGTATTTTTGTCGGTTTAATTTTGATGGAGAAAGGAACGGAAACGGCAAGACTATGTAGGTACGTGAGAATTCGAAATGTAAATTGTGCAATACATGTGCTTGGGATTCATGTTGGAGGGATCTGATATGGGGTTTTCAACACTTATGCACAAATTTATCGTATATAAGATGTACACAGTTCAAAATTGTAAGGATTTTTTTTTGCTAAATTTGATACAAATAAATGGAACATCTTATATACCATCCGCCGGGTTGAATAATTTCTCGACTTCTCTGGGCATATAGTGTGATTTTACTTTGTATTCGCTACACAATAATACTAATGCAAAAATGGTACTGGTATAGAAAGCTCTCAATCAACTGTGGAAGTACTCAAAGAACACTAAGTTGAGAGCTGTCGTAAAGCCCCAGTTGGGACGTAATAAAGCCACAGAAGAAGATATCCCACACGTCTACATTCTCTACATTTGAATGGAGATACATTCTCTACATTTGAATGGAGAAAAGACACCTACTGCTGTCATGATTATCTGATATTTTTGGAGCAAATTATGATTAGGGCGAAACTAGCAAAATGTAAACAAATGGAGATTTTATAGCAATCAGACGGAGCATGCAGAGAACTACTAACAAATACACACTAGACCTGTTAATTTTAACAGAAATGTTCGAGATGCACCGGGTCAACCGTGATTACTGTTCGTCATGTTAATTTGAACTTCTGTGAAAATTTTCAGCCAAATCGGTGATGATTTAGAGGTGCTTCAAGTTAATTTTATGTTTTTTAGGTAATTTACGGCTTGCAATATTTTTATCTCGTGACTGAAACAACGAAAACTGCTGTAACAACTTTCATAGCGAAGCTTAATGTGTTATCTATCAACTTTGTGACTAGAGGTTGACTATTCAAAGTGATTTGATTGAAGTTTGACTTAGTTTTATTCTCGAATGTATCTTAGACAGTAAGACAGTAGATTCCATAGATTGCGAGATAAAAATCAGGAAAGAGGCCGATATAGCTAAAATTCACAAGACAACAGAGCCAATAAAAGTTTCTATTAGATTGACAGAACATAGTTGCATTGCTTTTCAATGACGACCGATGACTGTTTCATTGAAAGTTGATTTTTTAGAAATATGTATGCTCAGTAGACGTGTTTTGCCGTAGACTACGTCTTACGGGAAGGTACTAGGGGTAAATCGAAAATCTAAAATTGTGACCGTCACGAAAATGTGTAAAGGTTTTGAACGCTTATAACTTTGTCTTTTATAGATGAAATTAAAATCCAAATCTCGATCCAAATACACTAATCGATAGGAAATAACTCTCGCAAGCTGTTACAATAAACGATTTTTCATTTTTTTTTTCATAAAAAACTGTTTTAAAAATGTACAAATAATAAGTGATAATTTTATCACTGTTTTCATGAAATAAACGTTCTCCTCAAGCCCAGTCTTGATAATCGAGTACCATACCGAAGTAGCAGCAGTAGGAAGGCGGTTCCTGTCAAGCGCGCAGCGTTCGAGTTTTGCACCTCGAACTTTCCGCGTCGTTTCCGTCGAGATCACTGGCTGCTAGTAGCGGCGTCGCCTCGATGGCACAAGCGCTCCTTGCCTGCATGATAACTACAAATCTCGATAACTTTTTCGAAAGAACATATCACCACTATATCAGATAGGGGAAAATTTGCTCTATCTGATGGTAGTGTTAGCATGCGTGGGTGAGCTACCAGTTACGCCAAATCGACGATCAAATGCGTTGTTTACAAAAACTGATACGTTCCTTCGAAAAAGTAATCGAAAAATACATCTTTGGCTGTGTACCAATTGCCGAGTTAAATTTAACTCGTGGTTAAACGTGACATTTCAAAAGTTATTTTCAATGTTCGAAAATGCCGGAAATTGATCAGTTTTCAAACAAAACTCAGCCACGGTTACCAAAATTTAACTTCTAGTCGGTCCGAAATAACCACGGTCGTATAGCAGGTTTATTCGATAACTCATCTGTCACTTTTAACCACGAGTTAAATTTAACTCGTCCATTGGGACACAACCTTGGAATTAAAATTAGGGTCCATCTTTAAATTACGTAGAATTTGTTTGACCAATTGACCCCTCTTCCTCTTCGTAGCGTGTTTAGCTATACCTAATACATGGCCGGTCACAACTTCTGAAACCCCTCTCCCCCCTTAACTACTATGTTATTTATGAAAGTTCCCTAAGCATTGGGCAACAGTGAAAATCAGCAGCAGACACACACTCAACGGGTTGGAAATTTTTGCGAAATTTCGGTATTAATCGTGAATATCTCGCGATAGGAACATACAATATAGCTTGAAATCCCTCCATTTGATTCTCCATTATTTTGCATAAGAAAGCGTGGTGTTTCTGTGGTGGGAGAAAAAGATTTCCCTACACAGATTACAGATTTCTATACCAAGCACTGAAATTATCAGACGGTACCTCCATTCATGCTTTTAGATAAGCTATGAAAGTCCATCCTACTTGGAAAATTATGCTATAGAACGGTTTATAAAATCCCAGATTTTTGCTGATGGAGGCGAGGCATAGCAAGCCGTTCTATTTCAAAATTCTCCAACGACTTACGAGGTAAGCATTGTAAGTCCCTCCTACTTGGAGAATTTCGAAATAGAACGGCTTGCTATGCCTCGCCTCCATTAGCAAAAAATCTGGGATTTTATAAACCGTTCTATTGCATTAAAAAAAGGTACCGTCGAGTTTTTTTTTCTGTACTAGGTAAAGCCCGATTCAACGTAAATTTGGACGCATTCAAGTGATCATAACTCAAGAATTAAACAACATACACGGTTGATCAAAACGTCAAACAAAAGGGTATTTATTCAGCTTATACGATACGATATATAACAAGTTATTACATTTTACCGTTTCGAACGAACTGTCGCACTTTACTTGTGATCGATGCCATCATGATCTGCACAGTCGCTGGTGACACTGTACCGGTGAACTTATTCCACTCTAAACGCATTTGTTGCGCATTTGTCACCTCTTTACTGCATCATCGAAGTTTTTGCTTGACAATTGCCCAATATTTTTCGATCGGTCTGAACTCAGGGCAATTCGGAGGATTAATCTCTTTGGCGACGAAATTAACATTGTTTGCAGCATTCCATTCTAGTACCTCCTTAGAGTAGTGGCAGCTGGCTAGATCCGGCCAAAACATAACGTAGGTCTTGTGTTGCCGAATGAAGGGTAAATCCCGTTTTTTCAGACACTATTTAATGTAAACCTTCAACGTTATTGTGTGAGATGTGATGAAAACCTTTGGTTTAAGGCCACAACTGCAGATTCCTTGCCAAATCATTAGTTTCCGAGCAAACTTATCAGCAAAACCAAATTTATACCTGGAAGGGCCATCCCCACGACCAGGTGCCAGGTAAAATTTTCGCCCGGGGATTTGTTTATAATCCATTTTGACATATGTTTCGTCATCCATTAAAATACAGCCATCAAATTTCGTCAAAACTCGTTCGTATAGTAATCGTGCTCGCTTTTTGGCCACTAAATTTTGTTTCAGGGAGCGATTCGGATGTTTACTGGCACAAAAAGAGTTATATCCTTCTCTTGAAAGGATGTTACGCACGGTGGAAAAGTTGGAATAGTATTTCTTTGCCAAATCACGTATGGAGACACCTGGGTTGCTTTTCACGTACCTCAACATTTTTCTCCTTAGCTCTTTGTCCTTAGTGCCACTTTTATGATAGATGCGCTGTGCTCTATCCACACACAGAGTATCCGTGTAACGTTTGATTACAAGACTCACCGTTGACTTTGGGAATTTTAACACTTTTGCTATTTTTGAGGCAGACCACGAAGGGTTCTCTAGGTTCTCTAGATGATGTGCACAATTAATTTTCTTTTCTCAAGTTCCATGATCCGTAATTTCGGGATGCGTCGATCAATCGAGAAAAAAAATTCACCGATTTCTTTGTCAATGAAACGTTAACAAATGCCTGTCAAACGTTTTTTGTTCCAACCACCAGGGGCGCGGTGGTGTATTAAACCGTGCGTCCAGATTTACTTTGAATCGAGCTTTACTGAAATTCAACAGCGAGCGTTCAAAAGGGCCTACTTGCAATGATAGATTCTCTTCATCGATTTTCTCCTTACACTGCTACAGCTAAGGGAAACAATTCAAGATGAACATTGCATCAGGTCCTAATTAAAATTGACAAGATTTTCTTCGTCGACTTTCTTCTTGTATCCCCTCGCCCATTTGAAAACATTCCCATGTGGAAACGGTTATATGCTCAAGTTATTAACGAAAGAGCTGTAATAGGTTGTATTGGCTGTCAAAAACAACAGCAAACGCACCGAGAAATGTTAATCCAAGCGAGTTATTGAAAAAGAAAAAAAAAAACGATCATCGCGGTTACGTCCTTATGTATGATCACTGTCGAATTTGTAATCTGTGATAGATATGGAAGCCACTTTTTTTTCACCACAGAATCGCTCAGTGTTTTTATGCCAATTGATGCATGTGCGTCTAGAAAACGCAAACAAAATCTTTAAAAAAAAATCAATATTTAGTAATTGTTTTTTTGCTCAATCGGTAGATAAAAGATGTACCGATAACTTATTCGAGGGATTTATGGCTGATAAAGATATTCCCGATCAACTACGAAATGTTGCATAACATTGCAAGACCACCAATTGAAATGGCCTTAACTCCATTTTGTAAAGAAACCTGGTAAGGCCATTTTCTCGCGAACCGAAGTCCGCGAAGGCAAACCAACATAATGAACAGGTAAGGGAAATTCTCCTCTACCCGATTGTGGTTTAGGTTTGCGAGAAAATGGCCTTACAAGGTTTGTTTACACAATGGAGTTAGGGCCATTTCAACTGTTGGTCTTGATTGTGCAAAATTGTGCGCTCCGTTTTTGTGTGTGCATTGTTTTTTAGAGTTTTGAAGTTGAGTAGCTGTGGAAACCTTATTTCTAATCAATCTTATTAGGGTTAACTACCCCATTCCCGGCCTATTAAGCACAAGTCGCACGTTTGCTGCAGTGTAGTACACAAGGAGTTTCAATTTCATGCGTGATGTCACAAACATCCAAGATTTGTGCCCTAGAAATTGTGAAGTGATAGGGAATTGCAACCATCATGACGGTAATTGTTATTGATGAATCAACTGAAGCAAGCCTTACTCATATCTGATTGTAATTTAGGAACCAAATATAATAGAATATATACTCGCATTTTTATGAGGGCCTAAATATAACCAAGTTTTACTAAGTAGGAAATCCAAAATATGTGCATAGGATCGAACTCATAGGTTAATTCTACTGTATTTTAAATCAATATCTAGAAAAATGCACGAGAATTTCAAACACAGCATAACGTAGTCTACGTCAACCATGCGGTCGTGTCTTATACACAACCCCACCAATTTTTTTTTTATCAAAGGCGAATGTCACTCGAGAGAAACGAAAGGAGAAGGTAAACTCTCTCTAAATAGATATTCAAGCGAACAACGAGTTAGAAATCAAGACCAACAATTGAAATGGCCGTAACTCCATTTTGTAAACAAACCTTGTAAGGCCATTTTCTCGCGAACCGAAACCATCATTCGCAAACCTAAACCACAACCGGGTAGAGGACCCTGTTAATTATGTTGGTTTGCCTTTGTGGACTTCGGTTCGCGAGAAAATGGCCTTACAAGGTTTGTTTACAAAATGGAGTTAAGGCCATTTCAATTGTTGGTCTTGAAATGGTTTTTCTATATATGGTAGTACCTAAATGTGCAATGGGAAATGTGGTCGAAGGAGCCTAGATAACATCTGGGGGAGAAAGTTGACTGTATTTGAAATGTGATCTGATTTCAATGTGAAGTATTAGGAATACTTATCAACAATTGTTCTTATCTTCATGCTGGGAAGGTTTTGTTTATCAAGATTTACATTTACACAAGGTTTTGGAAATTATCCTTGTTATCGGATTCAACATCTGGAATCCAAGCTAAAACATGGAAAACATGGCAGAATCTGAATATCTGATGATTTATAAAAGATTCTATATATTCTATATATATTCCATAAAACTCTTACATTCTCCGGTTGGATTTGTTTTTAATTTCCCATTATAGATTACTAATTTGTTATGAAAGCCTATCGAGTTAACCTGTGATCTCCCAGGGTTTGTGCAGTTGTTTGCGATTGCCTGTCGTAGGCGAACAACCCGGCAATAAAGTTGGCATTTTCCGCATCCAAAACATACGTCCTTCAAACCCACACACGCGCGAGCATCTCTAATAACAGGAGCAGCGCGCAAGACTTTGCCGTACAGCCAGGTGATATGCTAATTTTGTCCATTTCGAGCAGCAGCTTCATAATAATCAGCTACATATAAGTTTCCTTCTTATCATATGGTAGCAGAAGCGCGGTAACGGCAGCATGTTGTAAGGCAAAACTTGTCTTTCCTCCGACCGCCTTCGTTCCTCTGCACGCCCAGTGCAGCAGAGTGTATATTATTGGTAGAATATTATCGGCAGGTCTCAACGAGTGATACGGATATGTTGGCAAGGTGTCCACTCCACACATGCCGCGCTCGGCCCTGAGTCTGGTGGGTGGAGGTGGTGGTGACCGGTGATGGTCATCCTGTCCTCCTCGTGAACCCTGCAGAGACCAACGAGGTGGAGTGCACGACAAGACGAAAGACGCGGAGCGGACTGATATTAGTGATACGTGGTGGCGCTGGCTGATGGCTGGTGGGAGAGCATCTGCTGTTGGTTTCCTGCTGGTGACGGCTGCCGCATTTCGTTGCGTTGCTGATTAAATGCGACCAAACGACTCAAGTTTTGCAATTTGTGCGCCTCCGGATCAAGCTGGCACAGCAAATGATGCATGAACCGGCCCATCGCGCCCAGTGCAGTGTGTGGATGAAGGAAGGTTCGGTATGTGGCATGTAAGCCGGACGCACCACGGACGATGATGATCGGCCCCACGCTCCTTTTCGAACGGGTGAACGGGAAAATAAGAGAGAGAGGATGGCAGTAATTATTTTTCAATGACACATTAATGTCAAAGCAGTTGTTTATTGTTGGGCTTGAGAAGCTAGGTAGGTCCAGACTGAAGTGACAGCGAGGGTGTGGCACGGAAGGTGCGAAGATGCTAACGAAAGGACGAGTGGGCCTCTCGGGTTTACATGTGTGTGAGCGAGCAAAACAGGTTGATTTTGACGAAATATATTTTCACGGTCATCAGTTGCAGTGCGGAACCTAAATCGCATGTGATATGGCTTTAATGTCAAACTCATCGAAAGGTCGATGGTAATAAATGGTCCTAGTTCCAACCCCTACCGAAGACATCATATCAAGAAGACTGGTAACTTTGAGTGAAAGTGGAAGCAACGCATAAAAAAATAAGCAAATACACAAACATTTCTTCTGAGAATGTAATCTTGGCTATCAAATTCGTTCGAAGCATTTACCTTTGAGCGGCAGATTACGCGATTGTACATGTCTCATAGCGTTCGTATGAGAAAATGGAAGAGTTGCCAGTCTTCTTGATTTGTTGTCTTTGCCCCTACGCACTTAGACATTATTATCGACTTCGGTAATTTTTTACAGAACTTTCAACAGCTGAACGTTCGGTGAAACTTTGACTATGATTTCAAATGCTGTTTCACTAAATTTTAATTTGAAAACACTTTTGTTTAAATAATCAAATCTTGTCATTGTGATGAAGTTTTCCTTGTTTTGAAGCTTTAAAGTTAATTACTTAAAATGCCTGATTTTTACCGAACAGTTTAGCTGTTGAAAGTTCGGTAAAAATTACCGAAGTCGTTAATCATTTCTAAGTGTGTATAATATCTCCATCAGTAAGTACACTTTTCATTGAAGATGCTTAAGGGGGTATTCCCAATCTTTTGCCTTTTTTCGGCCTGTTTTTCAATTAATTTTTTTTCAAGGAAAATGAATAGTAATGCGCCTAACTCTTTGGGATTCTTGTTTATTGAACATTAAAGTTTACAAATAAATTTTTTTCGACATAAAAAAAGACATTATTGACGTCACAAAATGGCGACAAACAGACCCCTGTTCGCCGCAAACGCTTGGACGGGCGAAGACTTTTCTCTGGAACGGTTCATCTGAAACAGATTTCGTGATGAAATTAATAATCTGCATAAGATTCTCTGGAGCTTCTCCCGTTGGCAGCAAAAAATCTTGCAAATTAACAAAATGGCGGCCATATGAAAAAACAGGCGATTTTTAGCCCGCTTTTTTGCAACTTTAAGGTGCTTCAAACAATGTTAAATGTTAATATTTTTGGCTGAAAGTGGGAGAAGCTTCAAAGAATTTAATAAGGAACAAAATGCGCAAAGATTCAAGTCAATATCTTTTATAGTTTCTGAGAAAAATCTTCGCCCGATAAAAAAAAATGTGGTTTCGAGAAAAACGCGTTTAAAGTTTTGACTTTAGTTAAAACCATTTGGGGGTTCTTACCATTAGTCAGCTATGCCTGGACACCGAATTCGCTGATCGGAAAACGGCTTGGGGGGATGAAAGTATATAGTCTAAAGTACAAAAAAACGTGAAAAAAAAAATTTGATTTTTTGAAAAAAAAGATCGGGAATACCCCCTTAAGTGTGTAGGGTTGGTTTGGGTAAAATGGGCACCTTAACGTTTATGATGAAAATAAGTATCTGTTTAGACATAATACTAGTTGAACTTATTTACAGACATTATCTTTAAAATATAATATTCTACATTTTTAAATTAAAACCAAAAACGCTTTCCTGATTAATTTTCTTCTGAAGGTGGGGGTAAAACGGACAAGCGTTGCGGTAAAATGGGCTTTCAATCGTAAGGTTGGGCCTCCCTTAGCTCAGTCGGTAAAGGCACAGCTACAAAGCAAGACCATGCTGGAGGTGGCTGGGTTCGATTCCCAGTCTGGTCTAGGAATTTTTCAGGTTGGGAAATTGCTCGACTTCCCTGGGCATAGAGTATGATTGTACTTGCCACACAATTATACCAATGCAAAAATGGTACAGGCATCAAAAGATCTCAATTAATAACTGGGGAAGTGCATCTATAACACTAAGTTGAGAGCTCGCAATAAGCTAATATGCGATACGCAATATGTTTGAAATGCGAGGAAGAAGAAGAAGAAGAAGACGGTAAAGAAGAAAAGAAGAAGAAAACCATTTTCTATGATTATTTAGTAGCAAAGAAGCTTAAAGTGATGTTTTTGGAGCTATATAATATGTTTGAAATATACAATTATGGATCAGTCAGTCAAGCGTGTTAATCATATGGAAGTGATTCATAGTTGTGAGGTCAGCGTTCCACCCATACAGGCTTGGAGTCTGGAGCAAAGTTGTTTAGGTGGATAAGGACTATCTTTTGACATAATTAATTTAGTTCCAGATCTCGCCGTTCAGATGGCGTTAGGACTATATTTTGAAAGAAGAATCCTAGCCAAAAAACAAGCTTTGGCAAAGTCCTTTGTTTCAGATTTGTTTGGCTCTTCCGAAGATGTCATAATTCCACAGCCTACTGAATGTGAAATATTGGTCAATTCCACGAAAAATCCCAAGGAGTAATCAACTCTGCACACTGTGCCGAAACACAGCATGGCACACTATTCAGCAGTTTAGGACACACGTTGACAAGCAGTATACAGACAATATAATATAAAACGGCATCACTGTCGAGTGTTGACGTTTTGCCAATCGTTGCTAAGGTTGACTTCTTTGTTTACTGAAAATTCTGTGAGTATTGTCTGCACCTGTCTGCACAATGAATCTCTTATCTCTTCATAACCAAAACTAAGTTTATCTCATCCGATTCGTAGCGGAAATCCCAGCAGCTCCTGGTTTTGTCCAGAATAGCTTCTATTCGCGCCTCACGCCATATGAGTTCCTCCATACCATGGTCGGTCGAGAGGGTCGATACGATAGTCAAGACGGCCAAAATGGGTTCCCTCGAGCAACAGGTCAAATGCCTGTAAGATCGCCCAATGCGGTGGGAATGCGATCGGCGAATTGAATGGATAAAAAATCTTCTAAACGACGACAATATTGTGGCTGCAACGGAGGATTTTTGTTTTGTTTAACGATTTTGTTATGCAGAACGAACGATAAAGAAAACATACACATCATGGAGGCTGTGGGTGATGGGTTTTGAATTTCGGCTAGGTGTGAATCCCGGTCTTGCCGAGGGTCTTCCGGGATTAAAATTTTCTCGCTTTCCCCTGCGTTTTTCCTAAGGTATCTTTGCCAGTCATTGGTTTCAATTGGTATGGACTTGGATGGGAAATCCACTGAACTTTATAGGAGTGTCCATACAAATTCCAGTACTGCTGGGGGATGTCGATACGTATTAACCATAAATATACCATCAGATCTGGACCGATGTACGATTGCCTTAGCGAAACAGTATAGAATTTATAGGAACAGATCAATGCAATCAGAAATGCCATTACATTTTACTCCGTGAGTACACCCCATCATCAACGATCCAATCTGCACTCTTCTGTCCCAAGCAACACACATGTTCTATAACAGTTAATAAGTTAACAAGGTTAACCTCGATCACCCAACACTCAAGACGCCAGAGACCATCGAGGAATTCATCAAATCGCTAGGCTAAGCAGATCCACGACCATCATCATCATCATCATCGATAGCCGGTAGCAACGACATTAACAAACCAACGACGTACACCTGACGACTCAGCACGAGACGGCAACGACGGTTGTCACCATCGATATCAGTTAACAACAACGCCAATGACCTGACGACGCAGCACTATCCCGAACCTCGGACCCGAACGACGACTCAGCAGCAGCGGCCTAGATCGGAATTGCTGTGTAAGATCTTTAGGGCATTTACGATAGGTTGAATGTAAGCTTTTATTTTACTGATTAAATCATTCTGTGTTTAACTTCCAAACAGTGTAGTTCGTACTTAGTATCTTTTTAAAAACTTCGAAAGTCCGAATGAGAAATTAACTTATATAACCGTTGCATGACTGGTTTTGGTTGTAGAATCCTGAACTAAACTGTGCGCCATACAATAGGTCTTGCGCATCTGAACAACTTGGCCAAAGGTAGCAAGTCAGTTCGTACACGGGTGAAGAAGTTTTCAACTAAACTGGCCACCATACAATAGGTCTTATAAATCTGATCTATTTGGTCAAAAACAGCAACCATCTATCTAGTTGAGCTTTCAATGTTGTTTTTCCTTTTAATTCTACTACTATTATACCACTTTCACTTTCACTAATTCACTTTCACCATTTACTTTCACCATTTACTTTCACCATTTACTTTCACTATCACTTTAAAAAAAAACTATAACAGATACGTAATTCGTTTACTAATTGCAAACTTTTTCAGTGTCTAGTCATTTTGCAAGTAGTAAACGAAATACGTATCTGTTATAGTTAAAAAAAGTGATTATTAAAATAAATAGTTAAAGTGAATTAGTGAATTAAAAGGAACAACGTAATATGGCATACACACATCAATGAATTAAGATGAGCTTTCAAGTTAAAGCAAGTCATTATAAGTAAAAATGTATACTCGCCGGGTCTGGTGGGAGAATTTAGAACTGAGCCGTTCACTATACAATAGGTCGTGTTGACAGTAACCTTCTATCTAGTTGTACTGTCAAGTTAAAGCAAGCAATAAGATGTCAAATTGCACACTATCGTCATATGGTGAGTGAATTCTGAACTGATGTGTCCAACGTCTAATAGGCAGGCTTGCTGAAACTCCTCAAACTCACTGGAGGTTTTAAAACACTCTTGTCCTGCGAGTTTAGCCAGCGCTCACCTCGAGTGAGTGGCGGCAGGAATATGGAAGAAGTAAACAAAAACTCACCGAGAGAGCGGGAGAGTGAACTTCAGCGAGAGGATGATTTGACGTGAGGTGCGATGACTTTTTTGTTCGACGCAAGAAGCTCAGAGTTCACCCAGTGTCATAGTAAGAGCGTGTGATAGAAAACATGAAGGGTAGGATGGTGCAAAACGCACCCTTTAAGCAAAATCGTCAATGGCTGGCGAATGGAAGCTAAAATCAAGAAGAAAGTAATGGCGTTTGGTTCATTACCATGTTTTCTACAAAGATCGAGTGATTTAGAACTACACTGGAGTCGCTTTTTACGCGGGTGATACGTCCCGCGTAAAAAAAAACCGCGTAAAAAAAAACCGCGTAAATTCCGGAATCCGCGTAGAAAAAAACCGCGTAAATTCCGAAATCCGCGTAAAAAAAAACCGAGTAAAAAAAGACCGTGTAAGAAAAAACCGCGTAAAAAGCGATGTACCGCGTAAATTCTGAAATCCGCGTAAAAAAAAACCAAAATCCGCGTAAAAAAAAACCGCGTAAATTCCGGAATCCGCGTAAAAAAAAACCGCGTAAATTCCGAAATCCGCGTAAAAAAAAACCGCGTAAAAAAAAACCGTGTAAAAAAAAACCGCGTAAAAAGCGACTCCAGTGTACAAAAGGATGATTTTCCATGACTTTCAAGGTATTTTTTAAATTGCTTCCAAAATGATAGCGGGGCAAAACGCCTGATTCATGATGCAATATGCACCACAACATTGGGACAAGACGCACGACAACAATGGCCAAAACGCACCACAATATTGGGGTAAAATGCACCCCATGGTAAACAAACCATAACCCCTGCAAGTAGATAATGCAAAGGGATGCGGTATTTCAAATGATTATTTCTTTATGTTACATCAGAAATAAGGTCTCAAAATCTCAATAGAATGTTAAACTGTGATTCATCAAGTAAAATATCTAAAAAATATACGAAACGTAAATTTTTTAATTTTTTTTTTGTGATACATGATGATAAAAGCTTAATTTACAGTCGATGATTTTAACAACTGTGTCCTGTTTTGCACAAAATGCAATTTTTTTAAGGAATCAGTAGGTCAATACTTGATTTTATGATCAAGAATTATTTGTTAAACCTCCAGTTGAAAACAATCACAAACCGTTACCCGGAAAATGCATCTGAGGAAAAGTTATCGCTGTTTTTCTATAAGTGGGCATTTTACCCCAGGGGTGCATTATGGGCTGTTCTCCCTAACATGGATGGCAGCAAACCTCACTCTCATTTTATCCCTCTTCGCTCACGAGCTCTGAAGTGGAATGACTTGGCAGTAGGCATTCTACTCCTCAGAAAAATGCTACGCTCGGCTCATTTCAAACTCGCGAGCGAGCCTCCATCAAGCCTGCTAATAGATCTTATTCATCAGAACAACTTTGTCCAAGACCACTACCTTCTATCTAGTCGAAGCCGCAAGTTAAAGAAATAAGAAGTGAAACGGTATACTATCAATAAGAAGTCAAAAAGCATACTATTGTATTGTATTATTGTACACAATCCAATAAGTCTCTTTCACTTGAATTTTTTTTCCAAAGACAGAAACCATCTATCTAGTCAAGATGTCAAGTCAAGCAAATAATTTATGACGCATGCTGAACTCAAACGTTCACCTTCTATCTGAACAGCTTTGATGAAGACCGCAACCCAGTGATGTCATGGTAAATTTGAAACTGATTACTTATTTAGAATTACCCTGGAGTGTCATCAGTTCTAACCACCATGACATCACTGAAAATTTCACTTAACATCGTTAAAGTTGGGTTATCCACTGAGTGAGCCAAATTTTCCTCAAAAATCTGCTCGAATATGACGCATCGAGAAAATTTTTTTCCAATAGAATTCAACTCACAATTGCATTACATTGCGTAGTGCCATTGGGAACTGTAGGGATATCCGCTGAACAAATTTAAAGTGAGCGCCATTTAAATGCAATTTTAGCTATTCAACGGTAATGTGCAATGTGTGTAATTCAAGTGCACAAAATTCAGGTGCTCTGAGAGTGACATATACGAGCATCAATTTTGACATAAAGTTGAGTCATAACAGACGTGAAATATAGCTCAATCATACGAACTTTTCGTCGAACAATGAACTTTTCAGTCTCGGAGCACTTAATATTACATGACATGTTTGTTTACAGCTCGTCTTTTATGTCAAAAATGGATTCCGTCACGTGTAAAATTAGTTATTTCTAAGTGTGTAGTTTTTCCTCGAAAATCGAGGACAAATTTACTCATTCTCTAAGTGACCCCTTTTTGCATTTTTTGAGTCAAATTCGACTCAATTTTGAGTTAATCTTATTGGCCGTGTACTAGTGCACTCATAGACGTAATTTTTTTCGTTTTTTCAAGCAGAAAATGTTACTTACTTTCTACTATTTTGAGAGAAATCCTACTCAATTTTGAGTTAGTCTTTGGCCGTGCACGATGTCTAACAATGTGATAACCGTCACATCCCCAGACGATCTGAAGCAAAACGTACAGGTATGCTCTTTTATAACCTCGCAACCGGTCGTCTATCTCAGTTCTGTCGATATTCATAGAAAGCGAGCACGATTGATTGCGGCCTAAAATTTGGATCAATTTTGAACAGTTTACTAATGATAAATTACTTTTATCTTCATACCATATAAATCTTACATCAACTCTGAATCAAATGGTGTAAAAATAATTTAAATCCACCAATAAATGGTCAAGTTCTAAGGGTTTAAAACCTAACACTATCCAGTATAGCCCAAAAAGACGTGCTCCTACTTCAAAAATCTTTTACACTATTTATTCATTTTCCAGACCAGCCGTTGCAATAACAGTTAATGCCTTTATTGTGTAATTTTGGAGATGAACTAGCCAAAGGCTAAACATCTCCTTAATAAAGAATAAAAAAAAAATGTAACATAACAAAGATTTTTTTCTTTATTATCGTGATTTTTAGCCGTAGGCTAGTTCATCACGTTAGATAGGAAGAGGTAAGGCTTAAGGGCTGCCTCAGAAGATGGTTTCAATTTGACATTAACGTACCATACAACGAGCTCTGATTACCCGCCGAGACAGACAACACTTTAAAAACTTTATGTAAAATAAGAATTACATACGGGGCTGTGGCGAAGAATGCATGCGCGAACAAAGTAGAGCTCCACCGTAGGAGCAACAATCAATACGAAACTAACGATTTTAAATTGGCTCACTACTTGACTAGCCTATTGGTCCCAAGCAAATCGACTAACGTACCCCATTTTAGTCAAAATTCCAGTACTACACTATGTTTGTTTTGATTCGCTATGAAAGTTTGACAGATAAAATGAGGGGTTAATGGATTTTCTTATGTTTCGAGGGGTGAATCGTTTAGCTTGGGACCGAAGATAGTACCAGAGCTGAGCCAAAAAGTTGAGCTCGTTTCTTCGGGACCTTCTAGTCTTAGAGTTACCTCTATGGTAGGAGGCAGTCCCAAGTAACCAGCAAGCCCGCTAATAGCCCGATAATCGCCCTTTGTGCAATATAAGGTTAATATAGGGCTTCCGTACTTTTTATCAGCCGTAAATTAGCTTTATATTGCAAAAAGGGCGATTAGCGGGCTTGATGGTTACTTGGGGTGCTCCCGTCTGGCAGAGATACCCCGACGGCAGAAAAAATAGAATGGTGAAAGAACACGATCAGCGCAGCCAACGACGAGAGCGCTAGATTTGGTTGTACAGTGCGTCCTCCAGGAAAGTGATCAGCGCAGCCATCGTCGGGGGGTCGTCACCAAGTAGATTCCAGACGTTCTCCGGGAGTTCGTGTTGTTTGCGTAGCTTCTGGAATTGCGGGCAGACACACAGCACGTGTCCCACCGAGGCGAGGATGCTGCAAATTGGACATACCTTGGGGAAAGGTGTCCCACCGAAATTGTGAGAAATCCTGGTCCGCTGGTCCTAATACTTGTTGCCAGGGTCGTACGGAATCCATGATCTTCCTCAGGAAAGTGGTCCACGACTGGAGCCATTCCTGCTGCCAGGCTTCCATAATTGTGTTCGTAATCCAACGCCTGACGTCTAAGAGGGGTACTTTCCTGGTGTAGCGGGGACCAGATGGACTAGATCCCGCCAGTCTGCCCGCAGCCTCGTTTCCGGGAACACCGCAGTGTCCGGGAATCCACGTAAAGACGTGTAATGGCTTGTATCCAGGGGTAGCTCGTTGCTTCAGCTTCCAGCGCCTGGATGACGCTGTGTGAGTCCGTTAACACGAGGATCGGTCGATCTGCCGGAGTGATGGCTGCATCTAGGATGGCTGCGGTTTCCGCAGAAAAGAGGGAACATTCCTCCGGTAGACTTTGACTTATTGCAGTGTTCGGTCCTGCCACTCCGAGTCCAACTCCAGCCTGCGACCGCGATCCGTCTGTAAAGCGATGAACGCGCCCCGGATATACCGACCCGAGAAGCTCTGCAACAGAACGCCTCAACGCTGCGGAGTTATCTCCGGCTTGGAATTCACTTTTAATTCGCTTATCTATTTTGATAATGTTTGATCGCCAACTCTTCTCTCCATGCCAGTGGACCCTGGCCACCCGGGGGAGGTCAAGGTTGGCTGTAGTGCGGAGGGCTCTGTTCCCCTCATTGAGGAGAAAGACCGGGTACGATGCCGGGTACGATGCGTACGTAGGTATTGTATGTCAGAGCGAGGATGCGGTTGAGCTTCTCGGTGGCTAAGCATGTAATTTCGATACCATAGCAAAGTCGACTGTCAATAACAGTGCGGTGCGGGCGGGAGATTGTCCTGCCGATGTTGATGCGGCTACGACAGTTTTCTTTCACCATCCTGAAGTGCTGATCGAAGCTTAGGGTGCGATCCAGAACTACCCCCAGTAGACGCACTGTTTTCTTGAGTGGAATAGGATGATCGGTGGTCCCCGAATCAGATGGCCTGAGTGGCAAATATGGCACCGTACACTCTTCGGCGGGGAGAGCTGGAAGCCAACCGAAAACGCCCACCTGTTGACGGTGGAGACTGCTACTTGGGCTATATTCCTGGTCCGCTTAGTCGTTTGTCCAGTTACGACGATGAGTATGTCATCGGCATAAACGATTACGTGCACGTTCTTGGGCACTGAGTTGAACGTTCATTGCCACTAGGAATAGCGTTACCGCGATGACGGAACCCTGGGGTACTCCAGTTTCCTCGGGAAACGGATCCGAGCGAGTGTTCCCGAACGTCACCTGGAAAGTACGGTCAAGGAGGAAATTGCGTACAAAATGTGTGAAGTGACCTTCCAGGCCCCAGCCAATGAGCTGCCTGTCGACATCAGCTGTCGACGTCCTGTTGAACGCCTTTGAAATATCAAGGGAGACTAACTCCGCGTGGTGACCTTTGTCCTGGGCTTCTTTAAGTACTTTCCCGAGAGCCGCAAAGTAAGTAGAGGAACAGTGTCCTTGCCGAAACGCATGCTGCCGTTCGTCAAGGAGACCGTTAGACTCCAGGAACTGCTTGAGGCGACGAATTACTATTCTCTCCATCACTTTTGTCATGTAGCAAGTGAGCGCAATCGGCCTAAAGGAGGAGGCTTCTCCACCCGCCGCGTTGTTCTTTGGGATGGGCACCACCAAGCTTTGTTTCCAGAGGTCCGGGTACGAGTCGGTGAGCCATAGATCATCGTTGAAGAGGGCGAGTAGCCTCGTTTTTCCGTCGAGAGAGAGGTTTTTTTTAACAACGGGTATCCAATCTCGTCCGGCCCGGCAAATTTACCACTACTGCTGCCGAGGGCAAACTGAAGTTCCCGGAAAGTAAAAACTTCGTTGATTTGGAAGCTCATGAATTTGATCTCGCACAAAGTACAATTAAGTTTAGAAAAATGAGCACCAGTATTTAGATCATTTAATGAAGAAATCTTTCGAAACTACACTAACTTTAACATCTGTTTTTTTCCTTCAATTTATTCTCTTAGGATTCTGACCGTCATGTGTCATGGCCAATTTTGAGTGGAGTATAGAGATAGTGAGTTTCGAATAGTATGTTCATATTAAATAGGGATTTTTTTTTCGATGGTTGGAAATTCACTGGTACTCGCAGATTTTCCAGGTTTTCCTCATAACCATCATATAATCAACGTGACGGGTAATAAGTTCCCTTTTGTTACTGACAGTTGTTCCTGTGAAGTTCAAAATAAAATCTATATCTGCTATTGCCTCAGTACAGCTTCCTCTAAAACTCTGTAGGGCTCAGGTTCATTCATTATTAATTTTAAAAATTAGCAAAACTTGAAACCATTACGAGGGTTGAGTGAATAGTTATCTCTGTACGCACCCCGTATAACTCTAACTGCCCAGTCTAAGCTTACGCAATCGCCAAGCCGTTTTGCCACTACACGCGTGGCAATCAATCCACCAGCAAATAAGCATGTTCCGAACCAAAACTAGACACTAAACGCTTTTGAACACTTTTCCAGCAACACACGCACTCACTCGCATTTGTACCTACGGTTAATAGGCTACAGGCAGCCATCAGAGCGCAAAGACACTACACTTTAAAACTATAATTTAGTCATGTTTCCCACTGCCCGCCCATAAATTTACTTTCACACGGGTGGACAGCGGTCAGAGCGCGCGGTACTTTGGCGTGTCACAAAAGTCATAGGAGAAACTGGTCCTCTTTCTCTCGGCCTCTACGCCACGGATTGGGTTGGTTGTGGTTTGGTCTGGCCGCAGTCGCAACCCGGAGGCGCTCATAAATGGTCACATTTGAAGCTTATGCATGAAAAAAAGGAAAAGAATAAACAAGCTGCCGTCATCCACCCAACACGCTGGTGTTCAGTTTGCGAAATGGAAAAAGGAAAATCTGGAAGAAGTTTGCCTTTTAATGCCCCCACATGCTCCCCTTCGGCGGACCTACCTGACCAAACCAACTAAGGCTCCCATAGCATCGCGCCGGTTCCTGCCCTGCAAAGTTACGCACGGCGAAACCAACAAGGCAAGTAAACGTGCGCTATTTAAATTATGCTTATACCGAGTCGATTATGCAGATTAACGCGCTGCAACATACTCATAGTCTACGTCCACATATATGCCCATGTGTATAGCTATGCCCTATGGAGAGGAGAGAACCATCAGCAGACTCCCTCCATCGTTTATAATAACTATGCGAAAACAGTCGTCAGCAGCCAGTTAGCGCGCCCATCGTTCGTATGTTCCGCTTCGATCCATTGCCGCGGCAAGAATCGCACGGGGACGGATGAATCTCGGACCGAACTTCTCAGAGTGCGCAACTGAAGTGAGTCCTCGCTAATAAAAACTCACGGGCGATTAAAAATGAAATAAACATATAATTTTCGCAAGCACTTTACAAACGATCTCCGTGCGACATAAGCAGCATAAGCATGAGCAGCAAGAGCAAAATAGGTGGGTATAAGAAGCTACACGTAGTTTTCTTCATTTGATGTTTTATTTGGTAGAGGCTCCTCGGACAGTGAACTGAATTTGGTCAAAATCTATGTTCCTGAACCGATGATGTCTGGTTAAAACTTGAACGCTAATCCATTGTTCGCTGCTAGAGTTGGATCGTGCATACCAGTTAAATACAAACGAGCGGCACCGTACGTCAGTAATGCTCGTGAATGGATCTTTATTGTCGTAAAAACTTGACTGGGCGGAGAAGCTTACCCTACTCGATAAACCCAACCAAGTAGATGTATCTATTATGCCACGAGGTCAGTCAACGATGTGTCGTTTGATGCCTGGTAATAAATAGTTGATAATTGTCGTCAAATTTAGATGAATCCTTGAGGCAAGTGGGAATCTCCTAACCAACCAAACTAGAAAAGATTTCAAGGAAAAGTCTCACCGGACAGTTACAGCAGGTACTAGCTCTCCTTACTAGGGAAATACAGTGCATAATGCACCTCTGGGGAAAATGGCCCACGTGCCTTTTCATTTCTTTCCCTTTCTTAATGCGAGAATCTAGCAAGCAGTATTGCTAATTCATTACTAAAATTCTAAAATTGCAAACGGAAATACAATGAAAAACTGGGCGGGCCATTTTATCCCAGGATTGCATTATGGCCTGTTTTCTTCTACTTTGCTGGAAGTAGCGTAAATCCCAACACCTTTCATCATTACTTTCAGTAGCTCCATGGCAAAGTGACTCTTCAAAACTGGCCAGAGAACATAATCACCTCACTTTAGTAGTGCCCATCTACCCCGGTGTTGTTGTTGTTGTTGTTGCACATGGTACTGAGCTTGAACGAAACCACATTTCTCACGCAGACACTTCTGGTTTGCGTTACAGCAGAGGTTCGAGTGCGGTTCTCATCGGGCCCTCTCGAAGGGGTGATACGATGGGGATGGTTAACAGGTTTCCTCTAGATTTTGGGATTGTTTTCAACTCAAAACGATTTTGAAGTGAGCGAAATTGCAATCGTTACCGTTTCTAATGTTGAACCTCAACGGACCCTCGTGCTGAGAGGAAGAGATCTACCCAATTTCGCTAGAATCGAGTCCAAGGTGGTCTAGAATATGGGTATCAGGAAAAGAAAAAGGGACCGACAGGCGTTCGTTGATGGGATCACGATGACCAGACCTAAAAAGGTTTTTTTTTTATAACTTTGAATCGTAGACGAAAAAGAATGGAGTGACATGCTCCGAAATGGTTTGATGCTGCAATAAATCAAAATGTTAAATTAATGTAAGTGAAATTATATCCGCGACCGACGGCGAAGGCGAAGGAGTTTGTTTTTGCGAATGCACTGTATGAGTATCAGAGGCGTATTTAGGTTAAGATTTTCTGGTTAGACTGGCGATATGGGAGCTAATAACCTAAGCAGATGTTTGGGGTTTTTAAACCTCCTTTCCGCCATTGTAAGGCTACCAGATATTTACCATGGGCGGAAACCCGTCCAAATTCCACATTATTTTTTCAATTTTTCCATGGATGGGTCGGTAGTTAGAACTAGATTCGCTCCTGGGTAACCAATTATTTCAAATAAAACAATTTGTTTTGTATTTTTCTGTATACATTTGTACTATGGACGGAAATTCGTTCAAATTAAACATTATTTTTCAAATTTATTTGGAAAAGCTTACCATGGACAAGATGTTTCCACGTTCTTAGAATACGAGCCTCCGATAACCGTAAGCTCTTAGTGGAGTTTATTTCACTATTCTGCATTTTTCTCAATCAAACACTTGACGATCCACCCGAGTAAAGTTCATCAAAATGACAGCTAATCGAAATCAAATTTAGATATCAATGTAAAATTGAAATCTTTTTTTTCCAATGCCGACGGCAAATACCACTGATCGAACTGCAGGCAATGAACAAAGCGCTCCAAAAGAAGTAAACAACTGGCGACAGTGTGATCGAATGAAAAGCTACTGTTGCTGCTTCTATAGCTGAAAGCAAACAGAACAAAAGGTTAAGGGTTGTGTCAAAGAAAGGAACAGCAACTTCATGCAAACGCCGCACAGTGGGGGAAAAATCGACCCACAATCCCACTTAAGGGGCTGTTCATTAACTACGTAGACGGTTTTTTTAGGATTCTTGACCACCCCCACAATTGTCCATACATTTTTTTTTAAATTTGCATGGGCCCTGGATAATTGTCAACTCTCCCCCCTAAACTGTCTACGTAGTTTATGAACAGCCCGGAGAATCGATTGGTGATGGTCCCGTTTAGGGTTGACTTCGGGAAGTGGTCCATTTTGCCCGATTCACCCCTGATTTTGGAAGAAAAATATAATTATCATCTAGAAACTGAACTTGGTGCGCTTAGATTCAGTCAACGTGAACATTATCCTTGTAAAAAGAGCTGGGGAGTTGAATGGAGCTAGTTTTACTTTGATCAGACGTCAATAAGTGGTCCATTTTATTTAAGCCTGTACAAATAAAGTAATTATAAAAAAATAAGTGGTCCATTTTATCCGACTTCCTCTTGGCGTATAAAAACAAGATTGAACACTCGGAAAGCAAAATTTGACGGACAAAATATTGAACTGTATGCACTTAACTATTGTATATCGTAATGCTGTGAAGTTCGCTATGTGGCGACCACTGTAAAACCCCATTTCATTCTATATTGCCCTCAAACTTGAACAAACTCATATATCATGTGGTTTTATAGATTAGCGTCATTAATATTACACGCACTTGCACTGTACTTATGTAAAAATGTCCGGAGAATCGAATGGTGATGGTCCCGTCATGGTCAGACTTCAGGAAACGGTCTATTTTGCCCGATCTCCCCTCAAATTGAAAAAAAAACCTGTATAAATCAAGTGGAAATTTAAATTGGTCCGCTGGTCCAGAATGTGTTTACTCTAGCAAGCACCACACGGGCAAACATATTGTCAATACTCAAAAGTTTTGACAATCATAATGATGCAAATATGGACGACGAATATATTGATGAGTATATTGACGGAAAATCAAAAAAGTTTGATTTTATGTTTCAATATTTCCCCTGATCTTCCCCTTCTGTTTGACTAATGCAGTAGATGCCCCATATAAATAAAGTCGCTATATTTATAGTCTGGCGGATAGAATTTCGATCTATCAAAAATCGGAACCAATCCAATATATTGTGGACTAACAATTGAAAAGGTAACATCAACTTTTACAAACAAAACGTTGATTATTCTTTCCTCGCCATACTTACCTTACCAATCAGGCTAAGGCCTTGTTGTCCTCTGCTGTCCGAAGAAGTCGTCTCCACTCTACTCGATCCATGGCCACAGTTCGCCAGCCTCGTAGTCTGCGAAGGGTCCGCAGGTCACCTTCTACTTGGTCGATCCACCTTGCCCGCTGCGCGCCTCTTCTTCTTGTTCCTGTTGGGTCGCTTTCTAGAACCATTTTCACTGGGTCGTCGTGGGGCATTCTTACGACGCACCCAGCCCACCGTAGTCGCCCAATTTTTGCAATGTGGACGATGGATGGTTCTCCCAGCAGCTGGTGTAATTCGTGGTTCATTCGCCTCCTCCACGTTCCGTCATCCATCTGCACTCCACCGTAGATGGTACGCAACACCTTCCGTTCGAAAACACCAAGGGCGCGTTGGTCCTCCACGAGCATAGTCCAGGTCTCGTGGCCGTAAAGGACCACCGGTCTAATCAGCGTCTTGTAGACAGTCAACTTCGTGCGGCGGCGAATTTTATTCGACCGGAGCGTCCTCCGGAGTCCAAAGTAGGCACGATTCCCTGCCATAATGCGTCTTTGAATTTCTCTGCTGGTATCATTTTCGGCGGTCACCAGTGAGCCCAAATACACGATCTCATCGACCACCTCGATTTCGTCACCGTCAATCTGAACTCGGGGTGGGAGGCTAACATTGTCTTCCCTAGAACCTCTTGCTTTCATGTATTTTGTCTTTGATGCGTTGATGGCAAGTCCAATCCGTCTAGCTTCAGCCTTCAGTCTGATGTACATTTCCGCCATCATCTCAAAGTTCCGTGCCATAATGTCAATGTCATCGGCGAAACCAAGGAGCTGGATGGACTTCCAGAATATCGTGACACTCGTGTCTATCCCAGCTCTTCTGATCACACCTTCTAACGCGATGTTGAACAGCAGACACGAAAGTCCATCACCCTGCCGTAACCCCCTTCGTGATTCAAAGGAACTCGAGAGTGTCCCCGATACTCGAACAACGCACATCACTCGATCCATCGTCGCCTTGACCAATCGCGTCAGTTTATCCGGAAAACCGTACTCGTGCATAATCTGCCATAGCTGATCTCGATCGATTGTGTCGTATGCGGATTTGAAATCGATGAACAAATGATGTGTGGGCACGTTGTATTCGCGGCATTTCTGCAGAACCTGCCGAATCGCGAAAATTTGGTCCGTGGTAGCGCGGGCACTCATGAATCCCGCCTGGTATTGCCCCACGAACTCTCTTGCATATGGTGACAGACGGCGGCATAGAATTTGGGAGAGTACCTTGTAGGCGGCGCTCAGCAGTGTGATCGCGCGGTAGTTGCAGCAATCCAACTTGTCGCCCTTTTTGTAGATTGGGCATACGACACCTTCCATCCACTCCTCCGGTAATATCTCCTCCTCCC
The DNA here is from genome assembly GCF_037179485.1 of Ochlerotatus camptorhynchus. NCBI lineage: Eukaryota > Metazoa > Arthropoda > Insecta > Diptera > Culicidae > Ochlerotatus > Ochlerotatus camptorhynchus. The sequence continues at coordinate 1,587,259 of NW_027040855.1, read as the reverse complement.
AAATCTTGGCAATTACCCAGTGCAGCGCTCTAGCCAGTGCTTCACCACCGTATTTCAATAGCTCACTTGGTAGTTGATCTACACCAGTTGCCCTGTTGTTCTTCAGCCGACCGATCTCCTCCTCAACTTCTTGAAGATCAGGGGCCCATAGCCTGTCGTCTTCTGCGCGTGCTCCAAGGTCTGTTGCCGTGCCACCTTCGTTTTCTGCTGCTTCACCGTTGAGGTGCTCATCATAGTACTGCTTCCACCTCTCAATCACCTCACACTCGTTCGTGAGAAGGTTACCGTCCAAGTCCTTGCACATATCGGCTTGCGGCACGTAGCCTTTGCGCGAACTATTTAGCTTTTCGTAGAATTTCTGTGTGTCGTTTACGCGGTACAGATTTTCCATCGCCTCGCGATCTCGGTCTTCCTGCTGACGCTTCTTCCTTCGGAAAACCGAGTTTTGTCTGTTCCGCGCTTGTCTGTATCGCTCCACATTCAATCTCGTGCGGTGTTGCAGCATTCTCGCCCGTGCTGCATTCTTCTCCTCTACTAACAGTTTGCATTCGCCGTCAAACCAGTCATTTCTTCGGTCCGGGATTGCAGTACCTAGTGCCGCTGCAGCAGTACTACCTATGGCTGAACGGATGTCCCTCCAGCCATCTTCAAGAGAAGCTGCGCCAAGCTGCTCTTCCGTGGGTAGTGCAACTTCCAGCTGCTGCGCGTAGTCCTGGGCAATTCCGGCGTCCCGTAGTTGCTCAATGTTGGGTCGCGGCGTTCGACTTCGACGTGTGTTATGCACCGTCGAGAGTTTTGAGCGCATGCATACTGCAACTAGGTAGTGGTCCGAATCTATGTTCGCACTGCGGTGCGTACGAACGTTGATAATGTCGGAGAAGAATTTCCCTTTCCTCGCCAATCGAACGCAAATTACCAGCATCATTTGATAGGGGAAACTTTACCCAACCCAAAGATGATGTTAGTTTGCGTAGGGGAGCCTTGAGTCACGAGAAAAGGGTTTCCGAAGTTTTGTTCGCAATAGCTGATGTGATGTTTTTGGTCGTAATTTGCTCGATTGGTTCCGCTATTTGACAGCTCAATTGGTTCCCGAGATTCTATCCGCCAGACTATGAATATAGCGACTATAGATGGGGCCTGTTCTTTGCATCTTTTTTCAAGGTGATTGTGATTTGACTCGGATTATGCCATTGATGAAAATATTGACGATACTTCTGTTGTGTGGGGTGCACTTCTGACGATTGAAAAAGCAACATCGATTTTTTCTTCCTCTAATCATGTTATATTTAGCGTGTTCGTTTATGCCAGTTTAATCCTAAGAAGAAGATAAGACAATACGGAGTCGAAAACGAACCACTTTTCTGTCAAACGCGAACCAGCTGGTGATTGGCCGATTTGAAGTAGGTAAGATAGAGATAGATATAGATGTAGATAGAGATAGAGATAGAGATAGATATAGATATAGATAGAGATAGAGATAAATAGAGATAGAGATATAGATAGAGAGAATAAGAAGCCAGTTGTCTCCTCTTCCTCCTAGGTTTAATCTGAGTACTGCGGAGTAAATCGATTTAATTTTGCAAGCCAATGGAAAACTGCTTGACAATTTGTTCAAGTTTAAAATTGTTTTGTTATTTCTCAGTTGATTCCCGCCAAAAGCTCTGAGCCAGGAGTGCTTGAGCCCCCATGACTCTATCAAAGTTTGTTTACATACATGTTTTCCCAAAGTATGTATTACTGCAATTGAAAACTCAGCTGAGTCATAAAAACTATGCTGGTTTTTATACTTTCAGCTTATTTTTGTCTTTGAGCTTACAATTAAGAATGTTTTGTGAAAAAGTATGAATCATATTTATGAGATTGCAATGCTTGACGAGAGGTAAGAACAGTAACTGAGTTTGTTGCTTCTGAATGTTTGGCTCCCGTTTGACAGTTCTGACTGGCTCTCAAGTGACAAGCACATTGAGTGAGTCCGCAGTACCCAGGGTTTAATCTTATAATTTCTGCCTAATTTTTTAAATGACCGTTAGTTTAACAGTTCATCCTGCCTTATACGAACTGTTGTTTTAAAATTCACACACATTTGTACAAACATTTTTTTTGTATTTATGCATTTAATGGTCATATCTAGATTAAAATTTCAAGTGGTCTTGTCTGCATTTATCTATTAATTTCAGGATTCATTCAATATTCTAATTGAGTAACCACAGTTTTGCAAACATGCTTCATGCTATTTGTCCCAAATGGTTTAAATAAAAAATGTAGTCTTCTTCTTTTTCTTATTTGGCTATTATGCCCCAACTAGAACTTTACGTTTGCTCTCAACTGAGGGAAATAGAGGCAAAGGGGTGCAAGTAATTTTGATTGATTCTTTTCATCGACTTTGTCTTCCGTTAATCCCTCCCTTTGGCTAGTTTTTAACCTGTACGTTGGTGGGTGGGCCTAATCTTATGTACACGGTTAGAAAAAAGTACCCAAAATTAAGTTATTTTCACTCATCTCGGCACTAGAGTGCAGGAACCCAAAAGTAGGTAAAGCGGATCAAAGTAATTTTCATTTACTTGTGTGCAGTTCGTATGGAATTTTCCACTAGCCTTTTAACCAAAAGTAAGTTAGTTGTACCTAAAGACATGCGAAGATTTGTTTTATGCAGCCAAACGAGCTGTCAAAAAGTGCAGCCAAACGAACATGTAAGATTCGATGGTTCGGTAAGGGGGAAGCATTGTTATCCAGATTTAACATTTTCGAATAGGTAACTTAAAATGGAAAATAAAGAAAAATGCTGCAAACATGTTTTTGTTGTTCCATGCCGATTTTAATTCAATCTTTCTTTCATTAAGCGTTAAAATCTAGTGAAACTCCAATTAATTGTGTATATTTTAAATATTGTCATTCATATGGCCATAGATTTGCTGTCATGTCGTTTGTCTCGAGGAAAAATTTGCCGGCTTACTCGTAAGCGGAATTGAATATATCGTCTGATGATTTTTTCTTTCATCTTGTGACATTCTGGCAAGTGTGGTGCTGATACTACTTTCATCATCAGGTTATAATATTTCAACTCTAGATTCTGTCTCAGTTGGGCTACCGTCTTGTAAACAGGAACAGCACTTTTGATTTTTCGCACCTTACCGCTGGAATCCATGTACAGCTCACATTCGGCAAAATGCAACTAAAATTGTATAATTTAATGAGATAATAACTCTTTTCACTATTTTGTCTAAATACTAACACTGCACAAACGATGGCTTCCCAAAATTTTTAAATCCTCCGGAAGCTCACAAAACGATAGCCACTTTTTGCGCTCTGATTCGCTGCGAGGAAAACGAAAAAACGCCACGAAACGCATTCCACTTCGGGAGTTATTTCCACAATATTTATAAAAACAGTTCATTATAACTGATTTACAACGCGTTGGATGATTCTTTCGATTAAAAAAAAACGGTTGCCTGATGACGTTGAAGCGAACATTTTTTTCTACGATATCAAAACAAACATTATTAAGCGTTCATGTGAAGTTTGCATGATTTGCAGTGAGGCCAGTTTTTAAGTAGCTTTTGTTGTTATTTTCGCTGGTTGCTAGTTCTACTGTTTTTACATCCGCAAGTCTTTGTATAAAGTGTTTTTAGTTGTACCCAACAGTAGGTAAATATGATTATACTCAACGTTGTGTTCCCACTGTTGGGTGGTTTTGCTCCTCCGTTTTTTACAACATTAGAAGGAGAAAAGGAGACAAACTAGTCAAAAGTAGGTAAAAGTGAACTTGCCGTTGGGTACTTTTTTCTTACCGTGTATGCTTCATAGTGGAGCGTTGCAGACGGTTGGTTTAGGTTCGGCATCGTTGGCTCATGCCGTGGCAGTATAGCGTTTGCACGGGAATTATACTATTGAAATATTTCAGAAAGTTCCCAACAGTGCTCTTTCTACCTGCGTGAAAAGCTTTCATTGTTGTTTTCATTGAAGCATTACTCAGGGAATAATGTTAAACACCATTTTTGTACATGGTACTGTAACTAATCTTATATATGCTTCATTTTGATTTGGGATATGTGTTTGAACTATGGCTCGGGATTGCTTCTATTGTGACATATCCATACGTAATTTTGTGGGACGACATTCCATTATTTATTTACGTGTGATCGTAGTTGGAGCATATACCCTATATAATTTAAAAATCAGCTAAGAAACTAACTTCAAAGTGAAGCATTTTAGCACAGAACAGAAGGGGAAGTGCAAACAAATCCGTGAATCAAAAAGTGGTTCGTTTTTCTGTTCAACAAGCGATGTGTTGTGGTAGCGTTCCACACGGGCTTTCTATGTACACTCACACTATCATAGCACGCTGCCTATATTAACTGCAGGCAGAAGATGCCTTCTACCGCTAGGTGTGCTAGTGTTCACAAATGACAAATGGAGCCACTTTCGGATCCGAAGTTCGACTCCTGTGATTTTAGTCACTTGAAGGTGTCTCCTGGGACGAATTATTATATAATAAATATAGGTCAAAGACAAAAACAACTTGTAACACGTTAAATTGTAGATTACATGCACAAGTGCAGGTACTTAATAAAGCATGGGTTATAATTGATCAGATAGATTAAAGATTTCAATTATTTAATAAATTAGGCTAATGAGATATCATAATCATCAAACGAACTTAAATAAGAAAATTTAGACAGCCTAATAACATTAAGTAGATTAACAAAAGAGTTAGGATGTGGAGGGTCCGCTTAGGGAGGCAACTAGCCTTTAAAGCAACTGGCAGCTAACCTTTTCATATATTGTCTGTTTATTTTGATGGTTGCTTTAAAATATCAATTTGGTATATATGTGAAAGGATGAATCAGTGGGAGATGGATTTTCGGTTTCTTTTCATTTTGCAGCGCAAATCTAGTACTATGCGTCATTTCCTCAAAACCCCCCAATAATCCGAGGGGGACGACTGCAGGAAAGATTGTGTTTTGCTGTGGCTAGCTGCTCACACGCTGAGTAGATAGAAAGACGATTGATGAGGATTCTGAAGATTTCCTGCAAAAAGATGATGCGCGATGCAAGAAGATGCGAGATGATTCGCTAGTGTGAGATTTTTTTAGCATCTAAAATTGAGATTTAGATGTGTCGCCCCCCTTGCAATAATCGACCTCTTCAATAACTTCCCATGGCGTTCAAGTGGTCCGCATAGACTATTCAACCATTACCCTTCCTTTATCCTCGGCTTTGGATTGACTTGCGCTCCCATTGCCCATCAAACGCTACAAAATGAAAATTAAATCGACTTTGTCTTTCGTTAATATCTCAGCGGCATTGAAACGGTCGTTATCTTGCATGACAGATGATAACCTCCTTTATTAAACTAGCAGAAATAGTGTGAAATCGGTTGGTAAAACCGTGATTATCAAAAGAGAAAGTCGATGAAGAGAATCGATCAAAATCACTTGTACCCTTTTGCCTCTAACCCTCTCAACTTAGTGTTCTTTGAGCACTTCACTATTGTTAATGGAGAGCTTTCTCAACCTGCACCATTTTTGCATTCGTATATTGTGTGGCAAGCACAATCTTACCCCATTCCCGAAAAATTCTTTGACTGGACCGGAATGAGAACACAGCCATCTACAGCATGGTCTAAATTTTAGCTGTGCTCCTTTATCCACAAATCAAAAGTGAACCCATCGTGTTTTATTATTAATAATCGTATTGACAATACATCATATATTAACGTCAATACATTGATATTGGAAATATTTCTGTATTCACATCATGAATATTATTGTCAATAATTCCCCTTCGCGTCAATATATTGATACGTGTGGGGTTCGCTTAAGGTGATACGCCACGTCATGCAACAATGGCTGTCCCCACAATCATTAAATAAACGTGTTTTGGTATGCGTACGAAAGACATCTTCCTACAAAATAGGAAATTACTAATTACATACCTTTGAAAATGGGCCTAAATTGTATGAATAAGATCTGGATACATATTTGAACACTTTCCCATCAAAATATTGCCAATTAATTCACGCATTCGCAATGTTTGCATCAAGAAGTACGATCAGTCGATTTTGTTCTGCTCTGGGCATGTAATTTAAATGACTGTTTTTACTAGCTTGCACTTCTCAGAAGCACACTAAAAACAATTACGACAAGTGCTTCTACAAGCACTTTCAAGTTAATTCACTTTTAAAGACGATATTTACTTAAATAATATCATTTGCATCGTTAAAAACGCGAACCGCGAATAATTTTGTAAGCTGTTTTGTTTACCTTTTTCTACACACCACATTACGAAGGTGTGTGTACGAATCATTCAATTGAAACAATAGTTAATAAACAATATGTTGAAGGTGCTTCAACTGTGTTCAATTTAGAAACCATGATTAATAAATATTAAAAACTATTCCTTATTTTGTTTTTTTCCAGAAAAGAAATGGAAGTAAATAAACCTACAAATCTTTTATAGAAAACAAATTTGTCATTCTGGTTGTACTGGTCGAAGACATCAGCTGATATTAAAGGAAAAGGATGATACAAAAATAAAAAAAAACCATACACGATAAGAAAAAAGGTATCTAGCGGCCAGTTCACGATGAGTATAATCATACTCTTGGGTATAACTGACTTATTTTTGGGTAGAAAGCGAAATTTCAATTCCATACGATTTGAAGACAAGTAAATGAAAACTAAAACAGTCGAGTATTAGTACAAGACACTGAAGAAGTCTGCATATTGTAGACGAAATACGCGTATCTGTCAAGGATAAGCAAATAAGGTAGCGGAATTAAATGGAAATTACTAATCCTTCTCATTATAAATAAAAACTACTTTGACTCACTTTGCATACTTTTGGCTTCCTGCAATAAAGTGGCGAGATGTGTGAAAATAACTTACTTTTGGGTACTTTTTTCTTACCATGTACCTCAAGGTTTGAGTGCTGGAATCATTTTTGGACCGGTCGTGTGTAACAAAAGTGTACAAAGTGTGGCTTTGAATAATTAATCAACTAACCACTTTATTCGAGCACTTAAAATAACGTTTACTACCACTCGAACTTTGAAATAAAACATTATTTTTAGATTTTTTCTTCTAGAACCTCGAGAAAAGTAGCCAACATTTGTGCGTTTCATAAAAAAAATAGAAATTATTTGGTCCAGTTTTGTGAAATTGCTGGTAGAAAGTCACGCCAAAACTGCTTGACAAAGTGGTCAACTAGGGTATACGTCCCTAACCTCGGTCTAATATGCAGCCATCGATTACGTTTTTAATCATAACTCATCAATGAATTTACCTGCAAACGATATTCTACTGCTAAATGGTATGCTTAGATATGCTTATCATGTCGTTTGCTATCAGAAACCACGAAAAGTTGAAAAACTTACTTTTTTTAAGACAATAACTCACGAGGGAAATGTATGTAATATGGGTCTATTGTCCCCAAATTGGGTCTATTTGTGGATGCAACTTCGTCCTATCTTGTTTGATCCTCAAAAAAACGCTCTTGGTAACGTTTTCTGATGTATTTTTTTTTATCACTATCACTGTTAACTTAATGCTCTTCATTCCTCAAAACATTTCTTAGAGAAAATTTTACGAAAACTACATTAAATCACTCAATTTAAAAATTAAAAATTAAAAATTTCGCTTATCGTCTTTTGACCGCAGAATATCTAAATCAGAACATTGTGATGTTCATTATACAGGTTTGGCAGAAAAAATCTCCCTTCCTGTTCGTTCCTTATCATCCAAATGCAAAACAACATTGTTGACGTTACTCTTATTGCTATATGCTGTCAAATGAATTTCATGGGCCATAGTTAGGAACATAGAAAAGAAATGTGTCCCTAAAGTTGGGTCCATGTTTTACTTGTGAAAACGTTGTTAAACAATTAAAATAAACATAAAATATTCAAACAGCAACTGTAAGTTTTACGTCTAGTGTGTATTATCAGGTAATTCCAATCAATAAATGCCATAATCAGGCCATTTGATGATCGTCAGTCAACCTTCCCATCTTAACCTTATAAGTCATGGCGGCTAAAAACTCCGAACATTGTGATATTCTCAACCAGTTTTATTACTTACGAGAGCTGAAAATGTATTGAAATGTTGTGATATAAATTGATTTGTGTGTGGTACACATTTATCAACCATCAGTGATCAATATTTTCCTTATTTTTTGTGTAATATTCCTTAATTAATTATTTATTTGCGTGATAGGCCGAATGAAAGGACTAGACCCACATTACATACCGTAACCCTACTATGATTACTTGACTTGGTTGAACTTGGTGGCTAGGCGTATGATTTTTTTCTGTATAGAAAAGGATGTCCTTGGGAGGTGATAGATCGTTAATATTGGCAAATTGAATAGAAATGTTGGAATAATATTTCAATATTGGATGATAAATAGATAATCTTTAAAAAATGACGAAGGTTGAAATTTACAGTAAGATATACGTATACCATTTTTTAATTAACATTCTATTTGTGTTATTAAATGTTACAAATTTGACCTATTAATAACGAACTCTAGCAGCTATGTTTACGGTAGTTGTGACAGTGCATGATGTACTGTACTGTACTGTACTGTACTGTACTGTATGATTAGCATCAATGATAATCGTATGATAATCATTTCACTGACACATAGAAAGGCCAGAAAAAAAGCAAAAAAAAAAGCGTGACGTATCGTATTACCTTAACGGAGGCTCTAAAAGATGTAATGTAATACATATCAGCAGTGAATGTTTTTGCGACGATATAAAAAATGGTAGAAAGGATCGATCAATGAGACGTATTTAAATGTTTTATACAAAGATACTGTATTCGTCCAAGTAGCTCAGTAAATCATAGACCTAGGAGCGATTCAAATATGACGCCTACTATTTGGGGAGAGGAACGGTCTTAGAATTCAAGACAGCACGTGTAATAGGTATTAGAAAAAGCGTGACGCAGGATGAAGGGAGGAATCACCCTTTTTGATTGGTAGCTGAATTTTTTGCAGTACGTGTTGCTATGTGCGAGTTTCTTGATTATGCAATCTCTTGAAATATTGACTGTATCTCAAATTAGTGTATTTAATTCAGTTGTTCTAATGACTATGACCTTCCAGGTACTACATATAAGTTCATTTTTGTGATATGTTGCCCAAGTAATAATAAGGCCTTCCGTTAGCTATATTTCGAGAATTATCTAGGAAGATAAGTATCGAAGGAAGTAAAAAAAACTCATTTGATGGAAATACATAATTAAGCGCTAATGCAGTAGAAACATCAGCTGTCAAACCAGTTCTACACTGGAAACAATTTCAAATTCAAAAGTCAAACCAGTTCTACACTGCAAGCAAGTAAATATTGATTTGTATACAAAGAATTAGCAGTCATATCAAAAATGCTTTTTCATCAAAACGACAAAAGCGTTTTTCTAAACTAAAACTCAAACAAAAATTCGGCGAAACTCTCACCACTCCCACGCAAACCAACACCTCCAACATAGAGGTGGTGTTAGTTTACATGGGAGTACTGAGAGTTTCATCGAATCGATGGTTGATTTTTTTTGTTAATTACTTTATTTGTACAGGCTCAATCGAATAAACTTTACAGAGCCAAGTTATCATTTTCGTTATACATTATTAATGTCTTAAATCTAAAATTAATGGATTTGATTACTCGCGGTCTTCTCGAGGTTAGTGGATGAAAATTATATGGTTCGGGAGAGGAAGAAGGAGATTTAGAATATGATTTATGATTCAATAATTTCACTATTTCTAAAACATGTACTTAATCCTATCGACGTTATATCAACTTTGTGATTCTATTATTATTACAGAAGCAAATATACAAAGAGTTGGTTGGAAATGCTAACATTAAGCTTTGGTGTGATAATTTATTATTATCTAGAGAATGATATTTAGAAGAGGGTACGGCAGTATGCAAATTGAATAGATGTTGAAAATGAGCGAAGGGCCATTAATGCGACAGTACAAAGTCAAACGCACACCTTTTGCCTAACCCGTACGATGTACGCGGAGATTTGAAGTATGTCTTCAAATCTACAGGCAAAAGGTGTGCGGCCGCCTTTGCTCATTACTGACTGCGGCTGTGGAATAGTTCTAGCAACGTTTTCATCGCTACCTAAAATATACAAAAAAAAATACAAACTAAACACAAGGTTAATCAAACTTACAATATAAGGTCAATATTCTTAAAGAAAACATAAATGAGTTGCATAAAATCCAGATCTCATTTTTTTATATAAAAACACATTCATTGGTATGAAAAATCATCCTTGATTTAATGTTATAGGGCATTTTACAAGATGTTTGTGATTAGCTAACTTTTCTATTTATTGTTATTAATTAGAAATATCTTCTGGCTACCACTCAAACTAAGAATTACGTTGAATCTTGTAAAATATGTTTGTTATTTACAAGAGAAAATAAATGTTTAGAACCGAGACTAGAAGTAGGATCGTTTTCTTTGTGAACAGTCAGCTGCAGGGTCAGGAATCAAAACTATATGCTCAGTTATGTGTGTTCTCGCAGCAAACCAGAGTAAACCAGAGTAAGTACGAGTAAATCTGAGTACAAGAGGTACTCAAATGAAAGCTGACTTCCCCTCGGCAAGGTCCATTCAAAATTTCACACAGAAATGGGACATTGTCAACCCAGAAAATTTTGTATGGATCATCACAGTTTCCAGTCCCTCCTCCCTAAAAACTGGACACAAATAATACGCGTAATAATTAAATTTAATCGCATTGTAAAAAATGTGCCTATGATTATTTTTCCATAAATTGTAAATGAAGACTTTTGGAACAAATAATTTTTCTTCAGAGCCAACAGATCCCAAATTGGTAACCATGCTCGTAAACTTGGTGGGATCGGATTCCAATCATACATTAATGGCGGCAAACTCCAACTCGAATATACTTTTAAAAACGTCCCTGTTTGGAAAATCTGCTAAATTTTTGCTTATGATTTTATTGATTAACACCAACGTCGATACCAAATCAACCTGATATTTGAGATCGAGATTCAATCCAAGTATAATATTGTCGTTCCACTTGAAAGCTGGAAAATCAGACTAGCGAAAAACGATTAAATAAAACAGCAAAAAAGGTTATCTTCCAGTTGATTCCACTTAATTAATTTTTGTATCCATGACAGATACGTATTTCGTCTACAATGTGCAGTCTTCATCAGTGTCATTCCCACTAAAGAACTTATCAAAACCTAACCCCCTTAAGTACTCAATCCCTAGGTAAAAATGTCAAGATCACAGGTATAAAAATGAAACTACAATGTATAGAATCAGAACCAACCTATCTAAAAAACCAAAGAACCAACCGCACCATTTGGATACCAACATTAATTAATTGGAATTAAATGGAAGGTAACCTTTTTTGCTGTTTTATGTAGAGCAGTCCGCTAACAACCCAATTTAATTACTTCACGAAAAACCATTATTTTCTTGTTTGTAATCACCCAATGATGCGCTATACAGCGCATTATACGGAAGGTTTAACGTATAGAACAAGAAAAATAAAACACGTTATACAACTTAATGGATTGTAGAATTATAAAAAAATAAAAATTCAGTCATTTCATAGCAAAACGATGTAGTTTTGGGCAATTATATATATTTTTTGTGATTCTGGATTTAAAATTATATAATATTATATGGAGGATTTTTTTTTTTAATTTAGATGATTCGAAAATTGTTCAGAATTGAAAATAATAAATTGAGCTTTGGTAAATTGGCAAGGCTTTCGAATCCAGGCAACCACCAGACTGAAGTATATTCTTGAGATTTTTGGGGATAATTCATAATTTTTTTTTAAGCAGATTTTAATAAGTTTCTGATTATTCCTGCACCTCACTAGACTAATTTTCAAAAGTTTTAGGTAATTCTGAAAATAGTTGATAGTGATGTGTGAGGTGAATTCCTTGACATATCATAGGTGAATTCCAAGTTAATTCTGAGTAGAGTTCCATAATTACTGATGAGAATTGCATGGAAATTGTGAGGAGAAAAGAAGTATAGTTTTCAAAAGAATCATATAAAATTCATAAAATGAATTTAAAGAACGTTGATGACAAATTTATGGAATTTCTTGGATCATTTGCAAGGAACCTGATAGGATTTTAATGGGTATGCATAAGGGTTTCGTGAGAATAATTTCAATGATGGAGATAAATTCTGATGAAATTTTAAGAAATTCTTAAGAAATTATGCGAGAAGAACATTTTGCAATTTATTGGAGAATGTTAAGGCCATTTTGATAAAGTTCTTGAGTACCTAGGAAACGCTAAAGGAAATTTCATAATAATTCTGACTATACTGAAAGTTCAGCAGTTCTAAAGAAAATTACACTAGTTTACAAATAAAAGTAAAAAGAACCTGTTTGACTTATAGTTCCTATGCAAAATCGTTCGCTGAATCCAAAAACACAGTCGAAAAAAAATCTTAGTAGGATAGTTTTCAAGATAAATCTAAAAAATTAAATTTAACTTGAAAAGAAAAGTTACTGAAATACAAATATTTCCGGTTGTAATACCAGTTTGAGGGAATCATGGGTACATTCCAATTTTTTTTTCAGGAGATTGGCACATCCATTTTATTTGAATTGCATTATTTTCAAAAGCAGGATTTAAAGTAGTTTGGATTATTCAAAGCATTCCAGATTTTATATTTTATCTGGACCAAATTCTCCTGAAAATAACCTGCCAAAGCTGCTTCCAGTTAAAAGTAACTTTCTATTGAAGCCGGAAGTACCTCCCGAACGAAGATTCTCTCGAGACTCTTAAGATTTTCCCGGGGGTAGAATCTTCCAGGTCTTCGAGTTGACTTAACTCATTAAAATTATGTGATAAAAACCATTTACTGCTACCATCGTGTTGTTCATCAGACAATATTCTGATCAATAGCTTTTCAAATTTAATAACATAACCTACCTAGTCAATGAATACAAGTGTTTCCCGATTTCCAAGGAAGAGCCATCAGTTGTTCTTCGATTCCCAGATAGCCAAAAATAGCCGTGAAATGGAAACACTGTATGACATATTTAATAAATGAATTAATATTAATGTAATTTTCCAATATATAATTGAAGATTCTTTACATACTACTGTAAAACATGTGTCTAGAATTTATTCTTGATTTGTTTTCCGTCGATCTTGTTTTCGGTACCAATGCTACCGACGCCAGGGAGACAAGTCCCACACCTGGACCCTACCTATCGACCCATCAACTCATGGACCGGGGACCAACGGCTTTACTTCCCTTCCGAAGGAAGGTGTGATCAGAGATTTCATGCCTCAGAAAATCCCGGCGGCGCTATGTGTCTAGGTTATCCCTAATTTCAATTAAGAACATGAAAACAGAAAATGTTTGAATTGAGTCTTCGAAAAACTTTTGAAGTTCATTTAAAAAAAAAAAACCTTTCTGCAGACACCTCTGTTTCAGCAATCTTGCGATGGTGGTGTCGTGTTGTATAGCGTATGATATGCTTTTCGGCCCAAAACCAGTCAGGAGTAGGAGATAATGGGCCATTTGTAGTATTTCTATATTGTGGGTACAGCATTTTGCAACCTTTGCAGGTGGTCATCCATGTGTCAGAAAGAGATTCTTCATCGCACGCCCCGTCCAAACGAATTATGACGGACGGGAGTATACGATGAAGGATGAAGCAAGATGACAAATGACGATGGCAACGTTCAAGGTATACCTACTCATGTACAACACGAATCCTCCTTATACCCCCGCCAGACAGAGGGCGGATCTGCTTCTTATTGTTTTATGACATGGGCTGTTGATGAAATTTAGCTCATAAAGCTTGTTTTTGCACAATGGTCTTTTGATTTTGACTGTTTGGCTTTGTGGTTTTGCAGTTGTTAAACGTGTCTCGGTTCTAGTTGTAGGTTAAGTACGTATACTTGGAGCACATGATGGTGCTATGTTGGTTTGCACTTTTAATGTTTTGAATTTATGATCGCGAGTGCTCTCCTATGGTAGCAACAAAGATCGTTCCGCTCGTTTACAGTCCAACTACATAACGACGAGGCGCAGCGGGAATATTCAAATCCGATCGCGACGGTGATCATTAATTTCAATTACTAGTGACGATAAATTTAATTTCACATGCAACATTTACTCTCGTCGCCGACGATGACGACGGACGGGACGACGATTGGCGTTTCAGAGTGCAGTGGGTGCAACAAGTGGAGAAAAGGAGTCTGGCTCTGGTCGTCTCCCGGGTATGAAACATATGTATAATTTATGCACCAATCACATGTTTTCGCGATCCACCCCTTGGTCTATACGCATGTTTCTGGTGGTCGAGTAGAGATCATGTAGAAAATCGGAAACTGTACAATAAATTAAATGTACGAGGAAACCAATCTTAGATGAGGCATGAAATCATTAGAATCAAATATTTATGGTCTGGAAATTTTTGATGATCAATTTATTTACCATTCACACTTCTCCCAGTGCTTACATGGGTGCTCTTGTTACGTCCTCTACCTGAGTTATTCAAATGCGTGAGCTAATAAAAGTTCGTTCGCGGTACACCAACGCCGTGCAGGTCACCGATACGCAAATTTACATAAATACGATAACTTATACCGGAATCTAAAAAATGTCTTGTAGTGCTTCTAGTGGTGAACATAAAATCCTCAGAAACAGAGCTGTAAATAGCTGAGCATACATATCATAACAGGCAGGAGACCACCTCTGATCAGGTGCGGTCTCACATCCCCGATGAACCCACGGGTGCACTTTTCCATATCTTGTACCATCTCTCCACCGAGAAATCGGGGACAAATTAGACCACCGAAATCACGCTAAAGGTAAAATAGAAATCCCAAAACGACAATCCCGTCTAGCCGGGCGGTTTATGATCTTATGCAGACGCATGGTTTTATGGTTTCCCCCAGTTTATTACATAGGATTGACACTACTATAGTGCACGGGTTAGACAATTTGCTCGGACGCAGCGGACGAGGGACAGGGACAGGGACAGGGAAGGAACGATGTCCCAGTTGTGATTGTCTTTAATTCGACGATGACAAGAACAAAAGTGCTATTACCCGCCAATCATTGCCTCTAATTGCTCGGGTGGTGAAATCATGACTAGTGGCGCTTTGGGCCGGGTTGCCAGTTTGCGAGGAAATCTATTTGTGCTGTATTTTAGCGGATAGCTATGATGTCTATACATGGAAACAAACTCTATGCGATAAGTCTATTGAAACATGAGGAAAGTTGAGCTGAGCTATCGTTACTTTGAATGAGTAATCGTGACATCAGTGCAGTTTCGAATATTGATAATTCAAACAAGTTGAAATTATGTCAATAACTAGTTTATGGTTGACACTAATCACATTAAAAAAAAGTAGAGGGGTCTGTGTCTAGGGGCACGAACGAAGGCTTGACGTAGGACCGCTCGTAGAAGGAACAAATATGTTGATCATTCAGTTCTTAACTCTTTCCGGTTTTGAATTGGTGGCCCTGAAAAGGGCCGGTTGTTTTTCAAATGGTGGCCACACCAGTGCAAGTCGATGTCATCCTAATGACGGCGGCCTAGTCATGCTGCCAATTGCGGGAAGTCTTTCCTCCGGTCGATGTGGGTGCTTTTGTCGTCGTTCTTCATATTGGTGCGATGCGTGCTGTTCCACTCATACGTCGTGTCCGACGGTTATCCATCCGTTGCTCGAAAGCAAATGACGATGAAAACTTACTTAAATATTGTTTTTTTCTTATGATTTTTGATGTTTACAATAGATTTACAGTTCATTGAGGAGGAGACCTGCTGACGAAGAAAACGATTTGGCAAGCGTTTTTATTATCGCTGCTTTTCTCCTCCCTTCCGTCAATAAACCCCGCATGTATGCATCACCGTTATCAAATGGATATTGATTATTTATATATATACACACTTCCAGGTTGGAAAATATTTTTGGCATGTTTTTAGTTTAATGTTGATATTTAATTTTTTTTAACGTAATTGGAAAGCTCCCACCATATCCTGTTCCTCCACCGTCGTTAATTGCTTCTTTTGGAATCCCTCGGACTTTTCTCTAACGCTTCGTATTTCATTTCGTGCTTCACCGGCAATTTTCTTCCGTAGATCGTCCTTGGTTGGTTCTAATATGATTCCGCCTTTTTTGGTCAGTTTCATGTTCACCATCAGTCACTGAATTACCATGGTGATCTGGGGCGAGACTCACTTCCAAAGTCACTGGTCCACCGAGTGCTCCGTGTGCGAAAAGAGAATGAAAGAAATACGAAAGGGTCAGTTTCAAGAAGTGACAGTTTCGTCAGATTCCCGAACTAACTATATTCAAGAAAAGTAAGAATATACAAGCTATATTGTGACTATATGGTTACTTGGATACTCATATGGCCGTCAGAATGGTTCATCGGTTGCGAAGTGACATATTTCTGAAAGTCATGCGTTATATTTCTCAACGTTTTGATTTTATCCTAACGTTACCTCAACAACACATTGAACATTTATCATTGTAAACCCTACCGCCATCTGTCGTATATACTTTGATGGGCAATACACTCAACAGATAGTTGTAGTGTGTAAACGTTAAACGCTAGGGAATTGATTATGTGCACCACAAGTGGCGGTACTACCAACTAAGAAACATTTAAATTGACGGTCTAAAACGATTTTGATGAACGTTTTAAGAGTGTTATGTCTGCTTGTCTGTGATCATACCTTCACTATCGCAGGGTAATCTGCACTTTTGATCTAACTGCAATTACTCTCTCATACTCGAAATGTGCCACGACCACAACGACGCCCTATACGCTCTCTGACCGAAGCGCAGGGCGTCTTAAGTAACACTTCTATGAGATAAAATGCTTCATTCCGAGATTAGTTTCCTATCAAAAGTATATTTTGTTTAGGGTAAGTACTTCCATCATGGCCACCTGACTCCATCACAATTGAATACACAACAGGGCACTCAACCATAACAGAAGCATTCACCCTTTTCGAATATGAAGCAATACATTACATTATTTATGATACCAACTGGTTATTTATTCAAAGATAATAAATTAATGAAAAACAATGAAAATACGTCACGCAATTTAGAATTTGCACTTCTAGTCATTTTCCCTAAAGAATTCGGAATAGAAATATAATTACAATATCTAACTATTTTCGTCAAATTTAAGAGTGAATTGCGGCAAAAACCGCCGGTATCACACCTGATGTCAGTGCCTTTATATAAACGTACTAAGATGTGGCTAGGGAATGAATGAGAAGAATATGTGATACCATCACTTCAGGTCACTGTCTTGCTCTCCCATGCAGGCCTACAGCATGGGGTTAAGCTCTCACAATTTCTCAACAATGTGTGGCTCCTTATCAAATTCAACGGTACTTATGGAAAGGGGAATAAATTTAGAAGTCATCTTTGATAGAAAAGTTTCATTTATTGTTAAAACCCGTACAAGAAAGAGAGGCAAAGCGTGGTTGTGATTAGTAGGACGGAAATTAGATCAAAAACCCTATCTGGTTTTTTTTATAATTACTTAGCTTTCCAAGCCAATGATTTCTGCTCAGATCATTCAGATCATTCAATCTTAATTAACTTTACCAGAAAACTCCTCTCCTCGTACCTTGGAATTCGCTCGAACCTCTCCCAAGAATATTCTTGGAATCTTTTTTTAGAGACCTTTAAAATTATCATGGAAACTCGATGATTTTTAAAAAGTTCAGAATTCTCCTCAGAAATCATTTGCAATTTTCCTCATTAATCGTTGGAATTCTCCTCTGAATTTTCTTGACACATTCTCCCCTTATTCTGTGCCGGGAATGAGGTGCGGCGACCCTCTGTCCGTATCAAAAAATTGCCCACCGATTCCCTTTTTGACGACGACGGGTGTGCTTTCGCGAGAGTGACGTTTATTGAATCCGTTTCTTCCGTTCGGGTGTGTTATTTTTTGTAACTAGCGTAAGTATGCCTGCGATTTGAATTGAGTGTCGGAGATTGTGAGTAAGCTGAAGGATGTCTCGCTGGATACGCCCAAGACTGGACGGGCGGTAGCTGGTGGCCGTGAACGGATCCTGGGGAAAGCACTAGATGCGACCCTCCCAGATGACCATAGCAATACAGGAAGTATTACAACAAAGGTAATTGCTATTAGATATTTTGCAAACAGTGACAGATAGTGGACATGAAGAACCAGTGGAGGTGCCGGGAAAAGGTGTTTATCCTAGACAAATGGTAAGTTACAAATTCGCTTTTGTCGTAGGCGCCGTCGTAGTCGCTGTCGTAATCTCCGTCGTAGTCGTAGGCAGTACCGTTAGTATATTTAAAATTAACCATCAACCGCTGAAAATATGAATTATCGCGTATTTCTGTTGTTCATTACATTCCAAGTGAAATTCGAGAACGTAATTTTATTCGAATAGCTTGTTCAACCAGATCTTAAACAAGCGTCGCTTGTTATGATTGTCTAAACCATGCGTAAAGAGAAAATCGAAACATTGAACGTCGTGTGAAAGTGGATCTTAAGGGGTTACGCCTACCTGCAAGACCGAAAAAAAGCGAAAGTTTGGATTTTTTCTCGAAAACGACGCAACATATTGAAAATCGGTATTCTGCCGTTTATTGAACACACATTAAATGGTACATTTATCAGTCGATGCTGTAAAAACGAGGTCCTGGTGCCCCGCACGGCTGCTCCCCGTGGACGATGTTCTAAAAAACGCTTTTTGCGGTGCCAACTGCGGTTTGTGATGTAATCATCTGAAATAAAAAAAAACCATGCCAAATCGTTAAGCATGTGTTAAACTAGTCCTTGATCGTTCGGTTTTTTTTAAATTTTTTTTGACAAAATGGCGGCCTTGCAAAGTTAAAGAGCCGATTTTTGATCCTTAAAATTTGTCTTTGATCGGCTGTAAAAAATCGAAATTAAATGATAGACGAAATCCGAACGATCGTGGACTGCACAAAATAGTACTGAACAGAAATCAAAATGAATCGGACGAATCGAATGTATACCATTCAAGAAATTTTTGGCACCGGTTTTGAAAATATGATTCCGAGATAATCGCGTTTAAAGTTTCAAGTTGGGTTTAGTCCACTATAAGTGAATATTTTTGTACGTCGCATAACTTTCACAATTTTCATCGGATCAACTTAATCTTTTGAGAAAATATTCTTGACTTTATATACTTTCGATTAGGACAATAAAAAAAAATCGATTTTTTTAAAAGTTTGCAGGTAGGCGTAACCCCTTAATGAAGGCCTAAGTACTCTTTCGTAGCTTTTAGTTTTAGGATTTCAAAGATCGTCAGTTGCAGTGGCAATCGTTTTTGCTTACTGAGTAGAAGACCGTGGGTTGAATCCCAAGCTCCTTCACGTTATATGGTTGTTAGGACAACAATTCAGCTTATCGTTTACCAAAACGAACCCTACTGCAAACCCAACCCTATTACCCAATATCCCAATATCTCGTGGAAGTGCAGAGGTGTTCTCAGCTTCCATCAAAGCGAGTGTCACGTCAACACATTCCTACCCCTTCCTTTCTTGACCTGTGTTCGGGTGCGGCCGGCGCTGGTATTGCCTAGTTTGAGATCACCAGTTTTTACACATTGAGGATGATTGCTAGTCCCAAGCATCGTCTATTGGTTCTCTGTGTAATTACAGCTGGTCTGGAAATAACAGAGTAGCAACCGTGGGCGGTCAATCATGCTCATGCTCATGCTCAAAATAAATCGTCGTAGGGGAAATGGATGTAATGTCGGCCTAAATGGTCCTAATTTGGGCCCATACATAAATTCAACAATGAACTAAATTTTCAATACCAACCAAAAATATCCATTAATACCGTCCCAATGACGCGTTCATCTAGATAAAAATTTTGCGATGGGCTCAATCTTAGATCCATAGGCCAACATTAGAGCCAATTCCCCTAACTTTTTTTTATACTAACGACATTTGTTACGAAAATCAACCATCCATTGTCGAAAATATTCGCTGAATCTTGATGATTTTTTTAATAATCTATGATCATACAAAATTTCAAAAAAAAGATTACCCAAGAATTGTCCTAAGAATTGTCTTGAAAATACTCATGGTATTTTCCTCAGAATTTGACTAGTATTCTTCCGAAATTCCCATGGAATTATTCTCGGAATTCCCTCTGAATTCTCTTGTAGCGGTTCCATAAATTCCATGAAATGCTCATCAGAATTCCCCTTCTACCTCTATTCGGCTCATTCATGATCTTTTGTAACATGTCCATGTTCTTTGCTCGGTGCATGTACTAGTACCTCATTACTATGAAAAGTATTGAGGTATTCATTTTCGATACAAATAAATCAGACATACCTACTTGATCTTCTCACATGAATCCTCATTCAATTGTGATATTCCCCATCATTCGAAGCGTTCTGAGACCTTTCCAAAGAAGCCCTTTCTTATTTCAATTAAGACGTTCCGTATCATTTGAAGAGTTCCCCAAAGAGGTGCCCTCTCATAGGTCTCACATCAATCCTCATTAAAATTATAATGTTCTGTATCTTTGGAAAATTCTGGGATCTCTTAAAAAGATGCGCCTTCTCAGCAATAAAAATAGGGCTTCGTAGTGAGAAAAACAAGCGAAGATACTAATATTTGACCATGCATCAGAATTCTTTTTCTTCCTTGCATTTCAAGCTTATTGCATATCGCACATTGGCCTACTGCGTGCTCTCAACTTCTAGATGCACTGCCATATTCTATAAACCTTCTATAATTATGTGGCAAGTACAATCATACTCTATGTCCAGGGAAGTCGAGAAATGTTCCAACCTTAAAAATGTCTAGACCGGACCGGGATACGAACCCAGTCACCTCCAGCATGGTTTTGTTTTGTAGCTACGCCTTTATCGACAGAACAAAAAAAAACCCACCTGGTCCGTACCTTTTCTTGTTTCCAATCTCAATCCCGTATGATAGATTTTACATCCCGTAACGTACCACGAAAAGGTGATCTACCCACGTTACGGGACAAGCTTGATCAAGAGAATGTGTTTATGTCAAAATTCAAATTCGCGCAGGTAGTTGGTCTATCTGTTGAGGTTGTTTTCATTTTCAGCTATGTTGAGAGTAGAAGGAATGATTTTGAACAGCACTGATTTATATAGAAATTTTGCAAAAATCCTATTAAATTGAGAAGATTTTTCAAAGAATTTCAAATTGCTTTACCCAACCAGCATGAGGGCAAAATCGATAAAACGAAAATCACAGCAAAAACAGAATTGAGTGTTATTAACCCAACTAACATTTTCAGCTTTGTAAGCCAACTTTTCCAGCGTTGTGCTGTAAAGTAGCTGAAAAGAAGCTGCAGATACAGCTACAAGCAAAAGCTAGCAAAATAGTTTTGGAGAGCGTTTACTCAACTTTCTCACAACCATTATTCAATTTGTCAGTCGCACTGAAAAACATCAGCCAATAAACGCTAATGTCACTTCTATACACACACTAATCAACTTTCAACTTGTAGCTGCAAAACAAAGCTAACAAAATGAATATATTACTCATTTGATGGCTTCTAAACAACCAACCACTCTTGCTGGATAACATAAACATCAAAAGTGCTTTTTGAACAACTAAACAACCTGTACTCAGCTTATAAACTGTGTTAGAGCAACTTCGGAAGCATTTTCACAGTCAACTAGGTTTATATTTTTAGACGTGTGCAGTTTTACTGCTTTTACTCTGCCCTTTTATAACTAGTCGAGAAAAGTGATTCGTGTGCACTATTATAAAGCCTCTACTCAGTGAATTTGTTGTAGAAGGGAATGTTGATTTGTTTACACAAGTTCAATGTGTTGGCGTAGCACAGTTGGCAGTGTCAAGGTTTGCCAAAGAGGTCGTCTCGAGTTCGATTCCAGGTTCCGGTGCAGGATAAATAATTTGGTGATGATTTGTAACTAATTTCGATTAATTTGATTCACAGCAAAATAAACTCAATAAATTCCTTCATAAAAAAGCGTAAACAGTTTTTAACCCGGCTTCAAGAGAAAGCTGTGTAGTGATTATTGTATAACCGGGAAAAGGTTGAATAAGCGCCTTTCAAGTTCACACACAACTAAACAGCAGGATAACAGCTGTATAGAAGCGTTAATGGATATGCAATAAGAGCTTCTCCCGACCGTTCCAACAGCCATAAGTAGCTGACTAAGTGCGCCAGATTTGCTTGTATAGAGGTTGAGTAAAGGTTTCCTCATATCGTATAACGTTTGAATACAGCTTGAGGCTGTATAAATGAAATGAGTAAAGCGTTTACATTGTGAAAATTGTTAGTTGGGAAGTTTGGGCGTAACAAGTAAATGAATTACTGATTTATACCATCGAAAGACATGATTGTAGTACCGTTGTACTAATTTAGGCCAGTACCGTAATTGACATACTAGAGCAATGAACCGCTTTTGTCAGCCCCTCCGCGCATCAGATTTTTACCTTTCAATAGTTTTATGAAACTCACCGGAAATCCAAATCTTTCTCATTCATTTTCAATAAGGATGTTTGAGGTATACTTTGGCGCAATAAAACCACTAAAAAAGCACATGGGTTTCGTAGAAAATTTTTTAACCATTTTCAAAAAGGGGGCCGATAAAATGGGGTCATTACTGTAGAAGCTTTCAAACAAGTTTAAAAAAAACACACATTCTGGCACCCCGGGAGCAAGGACCCAGCTGCTCCGCTTTTGTATTGTGTCACATCAAATTATTTAAAGTCAACATGCTGCTGCTGGTATGGTCTATAGGTTGCTCCTCCTACTCTTTCTAACTAGTAAGTCTTCTCTGCTGAGTTTGAGTAGCTGTGACGGCGATAAAACTTCAGATTTGCTTATTAGTGCATTATGTGCTATTGTTGCTGCTGTTGATGCGGACTGCCTCCGCACCACTCCACGGTACAAGGCGGTGACGACGACCGTGAGACAGCGAGACTGACGCGGCCGCGGAACATACCGGGTGGGGTAATAAAAAAAGGAATCGTTATAAATAACTCAAAAATGCGGACCATTCTCATCGTATATTCGAAAAGTGTAATAAGGTACACGGAAAACAAAAAAGAATACAAAGTTCGTCGTTAATTCGTTGGAAAGCATTGCCGTCACAGACGACAACAAGACACACAGTACATGCATTGATGTTGTTGATGTGGGTCCCTCTGGGAAGATTGCAACGATCGTGGGACCGAAATTTCCCAGCAGAAGGGAAGTTTTTCGACGACACGGGAGGACACGATACAGATATGGATGGAGGTGGTGGCTTTTTTGTGAGGTCTACAGCGGATGAGGTGGGTACAAAAGTTTCTGGTCGTTAAACGTACATGCCACAAATGTCAGGGGTCGTAATTAACACGTTGGGAGGGAAATACTTGGATCTGGGTGGGTTGCGTCGAGAGAACTACGTTGGGCCAGGTATAGCCAAGTACTTTTTGAATCAAATTCAATAAACTTGTGAAGCAATAACCATTGATTGAGTACCCCTCTGAACAACCAAATTGAAGACCTTTCAACTATTCGCTTGTTTAATCGTACAAGCAAATCGCACGCCGTGTGACGCCTGCCTGCCTGCAAGTAGAATTAATAGCCTTATAAGGAAGTTTGCCTCACGGGCACCTTTCAGCTTGGATCAAGTGCATTTCTGTAGTTTTACTACTGCTACATACGGTTCGAAGCAACCTTTGGAGACAACACGAGATTCAACTTAGCCGTCCGGCGCACACACGGCAGGTTCACATCTGCAAGGCCGCGTGTGTCAGCTTTAAGACCGAAGCATATCGCGTGCAGTAATACCTACCTCACGAGGAGGACGCAACACAGAGAGAGGATTGTGACAACAGAACCCCAACAACATGGGACTGCTGAAGCAAGGTGTATCGTACGGAGTATGTTTGCACTTCACTTGCCCTCCCCCCCCCTGTGAGCCTGCGTTGGAAGTTTTAGGACCGGACAAAGTGTATCATATTCGCGCTCTCGTTACCTTTTTTGGATTACGTACCGGTCGAAAGCTGCCAGCGGTGACCAATCCCCCGCTTAAGGCATTTTCGGGCTTGCAACTGCGGGTGAGAAAAGCCGTAAATAAACGATTAAGAAGGCATTAAAATTTGAACCCGGTAAAGTGTTCATAAAATGAATAAAACCATCATAAATGTCAGCATAAATTTGGGTGAAATATTGTTTAGTGAAAATTGAGCAATTAACTCGTATATCGGGACGCACCTTTTCGCTTTTTAGTCAAAGATCACTCGTGTCACATCGAGCGCCGATGCTGCTGCTGCGTTGGTAGTGGGTGTAGGAGCGTAGGCCAAATCCAAAATTCGAGATTTTTATATACTTTGGACGTTTTAGAATACAACGCCGCCATCAACCACTGTCGTACCGTCGGAGATGCTGCGCTGAAAAATGCGGTGGTAAAATTAGGTGTTATGTTATTATTATCTCTTCATTTCGGAAAGAAAGCCGTTCGAGCCGGTTGTATGTCGGTCTGAGCCGATAACGAGAGGCACATAAAAGTTGCTTTTTGGACTCTTTGTTGCCATTCTTTGTTGTCTTTGTCGCTGCAGATGGACTTGACAGCGCACCATTCATTGTCCGCGATGGGACGAAAATAAATTTGTTTGGACGGTGGAGAATGGCAGTCTTATCTTAATCCACAAACCACGCATTAGATGCATTTTTCACTCCGGTCGGTCCGGAAAGTCTGGACAATCTGGGTGATGAAGGTTGGGCTTAAAAGTTTCGGGAAGATTTGCTTGACGAATTCTAATTGAGGGTTTATTAACACATTACACACTAAACATAATCAGACAACATCACTCAGAGTTAACCATTAAGACAATTTTGTCATGTTATACACTGAAAATAATATTTCGTTTATATAACAATCCATTCGATGCTACCTGCATAGAAAGAGATTCGTACACTTTACGAAAGTTTTTTCATTAAAACTGTCACTCTCGTTACTGATTTCATTTCATATTGGAACGAATGTTTCGTGTTTATAGAAAAAAAAAAGTACAAATATTTCGTATACCGTAAAACGGGGTAACATTGATAGTTTTTTAAAGTATATTCTAAATTTTTTTTACAGCAATGACAGTTTTTCAAATTTTATATTTTAAAAACAAGTACTGAGCAGTGTTGGGAAAATATCAAAAATTCAAATCTCACCAACAACCAAGATCACGCTTGATTTTCGTAGACAACAATCAACAAGCAAGCAACTGCGGTTGATTTTGCTAGCTGTGATATCGCAGCTCGGAATATCAAGCTAACAAAACTCACCAACTGCAAATCTCACCAAACTGTGGTGAGATTGAGTTTAATGATTTTTGCTTTGCACCCGAATGCAACAAAAACTTCCATAACGGCTTGCAGCAGTCCCTTCGCGTCTGCCATCGGTGAAGATTAAAAAGAGATAGCAAACTATGCTTTCTCTTTCTAAGAAAACGATATGCAATGGAATCATTTTTGTGTCGAGTCAACTCTCAGCTTGATGTTTGAACGTTGTGAATAGTCTCGCAATATCAAAGGAGCTTGTAAAATCAATATCAAGCATGATATTTTGTTCCAATATCACGCGTGATATTGCGAGCCCATGAGAGCGGAAAAATATCAATTGATTTCGGATTTTGCCAACACTGGTACTGAGGATCCAAGAATTAATTTTTAGTATGTAATATGTTGAACGAAAATTAAAGTATTTGCACTATTTTTTTGTTTTGTGACCGAACTTCAGTATTTTGATTTGGGTTTACTTTGATAATGCTCGATGAATGTAGAAAAAAAAATGAGTGAAACTCATACAATTTAGTTCTTTAAATATGAAACTTTGAATGAGTATATAATCAGAAAACTTCATAAGCAATAAGAATACAACATTGAATTTGTGATGGCTGTATCGGAAACACATTTCATAAGTGATGGTTTGAGTGATTTTTCAAAAAGACGAAAAACACAAAAAAAAATTTTTTTGTAAAATATGTAACACATACTATATAAAAACTATATACCATATCCACGGAAATATCCTAAGCTACAATATGTAACCAATGTTTCTTAATTGAAAAAAGCACAGCAAGTACATTTATTCTTTATATTATACTATCAAAGTTACCCGCATTATCAAAGATACCCCGTTTTACGGTACTTAAATAAAATTGAAAATGCGTGCATTATACGAATATAAAAAAATGCACTTCTGGTTATCGCTGTATGCACGAATTTATTTCATACGAACCTGTACCTACTTTTTAATGTCACAAACGAAATCAATTTATAATTATCGTCTTCCGCATGATCGACGAGGGTACAACCATACTATAATGCCAACGGGCACTGACTAATTGCTTCATCCAGAAGGTCTGTATTACTGACAATGACAATTAATTTCCCTCCATTAGCACCAGATATACAATCTGTTCCTCTAAATCCCAACTTCAACATCATGAGTAATTTGAAAGACAAGAAGAGCAGCAGTTTGCTGGTCTGCACAACATTCAGTTCGGATATTTTACGAATAGAGTATAATATTAGCAATGTGGCAGTTGACAGGCTATACGAATGTTTCATACAATTTACCAAAAATGTGTTTTATGTACGAAAGCCGTTTTTACGAATACGAATAATTAACGGAATAATATTTTCAGTGTACGTATGCAAAAGTTTTTTGAATTCAGTGTTTTTTTTTTTTTTATGTTACTTCATACGCGAAGTTAACGATTTTCAGAGTTGGTTGGAAATGCTAACATGAAGCTTTAGTGTGATGATTTATTAGCTAGAGAATGATCTTTAGAAGAGGGTAGGTGGATAGTTCCGTTAGAGTACGGCAGTATGAAAATTGAATAGAAGTTGAAAATGAGCGAAGGGCCATTAAAGCGACAGTTTTCAAGATGACGCACATTTTTGCCTGTGGACTTGGAGACATACTTCAAGTCCCCGCGTACATCGTACGGGCTAGGCAAAAATGTGCGTCATCTTGAAAACTGTCGCTTTAATGGCCCTTCGCTCATTTTCAACTTCTATTCAATTTTCATACTGCCGTACTCTAACGGAACTATCCACCTACCCTCTTCTAAAGATCATTCTCTAGCTAATAAATCATCACACTAAAGCTTCATGTTAGCATTTCCAACCAACTCTGAGTTTTTTGAAGTTTTTCATTTAGATATCTTGGGAATCTTTTTTTTTTGCTTTAACGTTCTTCTTCTTCTTGTTCGCATTTGAAGCTTATTGCTTAGCGCATATTAGCTTATTGCGTACTTAGTGTTCTAAAATGCACTTCCACAGTTATTAATTGAGAGCTTTCGATACCATTTCCATTGCATGAATTTGTATATTGTGTGGCAAGCACAATGATACTACTCTATGCCCAGGGAAGTCGAGAAAATTTCCAATACGAAAGATTCCCTCGACCGGACCGGGAATCGAACCCGCCGCCTTCGGCCTGGTAATACCGTGCCTTTACTGACTAGGCTATGAGGCCCCTATGCTTTAACGTACATACTGGAATTTTACGCCTGCGATCAACTTAGTGCCATTTGTGCTCTTCCATATTTGTTAATTGTGAGCATTCTAAGTTTGTTCTATTTTTGCCTTTACTTATCTCGTGTGACAAGCTGTATGGTTATACCACAGACAAACAGACATAACACATTGAATATTTCTCACTGTAAAACATCGTCGCTAAAACATTGCCGCCATCTGTTGAGTACACTGTGGCGGGTAGTTTGCCTTGAACTGCTGCTCGCCCTTAGCAGTTTTTTTGGTCTTCTTTAGGTTCCGCTTGACAATAGCCCAGTATTTCTCAATTGGGCGGAGCTCTGGCGTGTTGGGAGGGTTCTTGTCCTTGGGAACCACCTGCACGTTGTTGGCGGCGTACCACTCCATGGCCTTTTTACCGTAATGGCAAGATGAAAAATCCGGCCAAAACAGTACGGAACAACCGTGTTTCTTCAGGAAAGGCAGCAGACGTTTATTCAAACACTCTTTCACGTAAATTTCTTGGTTGACAGTCCCGGAAGCTATGAAAATGCTGCTTTTCAGATGGCTTGCCAAACCAGATATTTCTTTGCGAACTTTGACAGTTTCATGTGCTTGAAAACATCTGCTACCTTTCCCCTTCCTTTTGACGTATAAAACTCCTGTCCCGGAAGCTGCTTGTAGTCGGCTTTGACCAACCCCTGAGTATCTAGACAGAAAACCTTAGTTTCACGTACCCACTTACAAATTGTAGATGTCTCCACCGTACGTAAACAATGGGGTCAGCCATCGTTGGTGGTACAACTTTTTTCACATCAGAAAATATGTTTTTGTTTCACTTCATGTGGTCGTCGAACTCAAGCCAAGAATAAATTATCACTGAGACGTATTACTGATGTTGCATTGTTTTCCTCATATAGATCCTTATATAAGATTGGAATTCATTATTTAGCATGATGAAGTAATTTGTTTTGTCACATGATAGGGTTTATTCCTTACCGGTCAAATTTAGTATCATGGTTCACATCCTCCGGAACATGTTCCTACCACATTTCCTGCACCAGTTGACCAATTCTGAATCTGTTCAATAATGTTCTATAGATGAGGCTATGGGATCATGATACTTTTCGTTTGGTGGTTGTCGCGAGCAATTCGCATTAGTGGTTACCGATAAATATGACTTAGTTCCCAAAGTACATGTCAAAAAAAAAATAAATAGTTGACCGATTCTAAATTTGTTAAACAGCATTCAATGTTATCATAATACCTTTTATTTGCTGGTTGTTTCGTTTAATTCGATTATGTGGTTACCGAGAACACCACTTAGTTCCCGAATTCCGTGATTTTCGAATCTTTTTCCGTCCAAATCACCGGAACCAGTAATCGATTAAAAATCCGGTTATTAAAATTGTATAAAATCATGCTACCTTTCATTTGGTGGTTGTTGCGTTCAATTCGGTAGAGCGGTTGCCGAGAAATACGTTTAAGAAAATTGTGATTACGTGCTCTCATACACACATACATAGACAGATACTTTCCAATCCCGTCCAGCTATGGCAATTGGAAGATTATTTAAAAAATATCAATGTTTTTACAAAAATTAGAAACAACAACAAAAACTCAAAAACGTGAAAAAAAGAGTTAATCAAAAATAAGACCAATTGTAAATTTACTCCACCATTATTCGATTTGACAGAACCAGAGTACCAGAATTTTCGGGGTACATAGACATTACACTGGAGCTGTCAAATAGCTCCCGGGGTGGCTTTGACGTAGGTTTCGTCGTCCATTACCACGCAGTCAAACTTCGTCAGCATCGTCGTGTACAGCCTCCGGGATCGCGCTTTGGCCGTCGTATTTTGTTTATCATCGCGATTTGGAGTCACTACCTTCTTGTAATTCGATAGTCCGGCTCGTTTTTTGGCTCGATGCACGGTTGTAGACGATACACCCAGCTTATTTGCGGCATCTCGGAGAGAGAGGTTAGGGTTTCGCTTGAAACTACCGGCAACTCTCTTTGTCGTCTCAGCGGCTTCCGGTTTTCAATTTTCCCCCGATCCAGACTTCCTGGCTGTCGACAAACGTTCCCCAAACACTTTAATTACATTTGTAACGGTTGATTTGGCAACTTTTAGCGATTTTGCCAACTTTGCGTGCGAGTAGCTCGGATTTTCGCGATGCACGAGCAAAATTTTGATACGCTGCTCTTCTTGCTTGGACGGCATTTTGACAACTGAAGAGTGAATTCCAAAATCAAAATAGGAGCAACATTCTACACACACACACCTTCAAAATGAGGGGTGTTCAGGTTTTTTAAATGCAAAATTGAAAGAAATACGTCAAGTTGATATTGACCAAATTTTGACCGTATCACCCTTTATATCTATCATTTTCCAGGATGCTTTCATGAACTGGCTGTGTTGGTTGGTGTTAGATTAGATTAAATTAGATGAGATTAGATTAGATTAGGACTAACATTCCTCCCCCTTCCTCACCAGATGCAAGGACGTGGCCAGAACAGCTCTGGTCTGTTGGAGGGAGACACATCCTTTATCTAAGAGGTAGTAATTTATCACAAATTACTATCTAACAGCAGCGGATGACGGTGGGTCTCCTTCTTAACAACAGTTTGGAGCCCGTACCACCTACGACATTGTGCAGCCTGGTTTATGCTATGATATACAAATTCGCTGGACTTGAAACTACGGGGCCAGTAAACTAGTTTTTAAAATACTTTATTAATGTGATTTTTTGCCGATGGCTAATTCATCTCAGAGGGCTAGCAAACCCATCTAATTCACTTCCTAGACGATTTTCAAACAATCAAGCAAAACTAGCCCCGAAAGGTTAGTATTGGAAATGTGGCCATGTTCCATAGACTCTGAAGTATGACTGATCAAATAGCGAACGAGCTGAATGTAAAAATGCACAAATTCACACAATGATTTACTGAACATTTCAGCGGATTTCATGGTACTTATTAACCTTTCTACAGCAGCTTTTCCGATGATATATGGTACAATTACACTTCAAAATGGTGCAAAGCGGTGCATACTAAGGAGCATTTTCAAATGCTTAATGTACAGTTTTCTCTATTTTAGTGAGCGTACTTTAAATATTTACTGAGCATTTTAAGATTTTTAACGTATTTTGATCAATCATTTAAGGAGCAACCCGATCTATTTTAAGGAGATTTTTTTTACGTATTAAGGAACATCGTCATTGTTTAATGATTCATTTATCTTTTTACCATTCGGATCTTTAATAAGAAATGATTGCTCATTTTCATTCACTGAGCTGATACAAGAAGATGCTGATGTAGTCCGCATTCCATTTTCTTCCTTAATGGATGTGGAAGTCTTGATGAAACACAGGATGAATATTTGGATCTGAGAAATGATTCCTCATCCCGTGATTTGTTCGGTGAAAAAGATTTGAACCAGTGGTTCTGGCATACCATTTCATATCCATAACTCTCCTAGAAGACATTGAAGATCCTTGTCCAATTTGCATCTTCTCCACATTTAAACTATGACAAGAAACAGATTGAACGTTGACGAAGATATGAGATTGACATGATCACAAACGCAGCATCGTAACATGATTTGAGATCTACAATAATCGCACTGAACGAGTTGTTGGCTGTTGTTAACTTAGTATTTTGAAATAAAACGAATAACTACTGTGATATCAGTGCTGCCATAACCAGAGCCGCTTGAGTCAACGGAGCTCTCATCGTAGCCAATTATCAGGAACACGACAATTATGCAAGAACGCACGCTATTGGCAATTTTGGGCGAGCAGTGAAAAAAGAATGATGTAATGTGCCGGACGTCACGCCAGTCATTAACGAAACTCTTGTGGCAGCTGAATTGGGAGAAAACAATGACCTCAACGATGACCCATTAATTGAATACGGAGAATGCTCTTACGTACCTGTGCAAATCACAGCACCTGCAACTGTACAGACATCAATATCAGTAGTAAATTGCCTAATAGAGGAATCTGAACATTCATATGTAAATGAAAGTCCCGCATTTTTACTAAAAGTTTTACTGTCGTTGCTAGAAGCAACAGAGAAAGCTGTGAAGTCAAAGGTTGGTGAATGATCAGCGCCAAAACAGCTGCAACTAGTTGGAACCATTGCCAGATTTCACCTGAAGTACAGAAACAGGCTTGGGACAGAGAGTTTGGAAACTTTCAGTTTGGTGGGCACGACACTGTTTAAATTCGGAAGGAAGGTATATTTAATGGACCTTTTTATGTGTTTTGAAATATTAGAAATAATTAGAAGTCAATTTTAATCTGATAGTTCAATAATTGGATGCTTTCCATGGTAACTTTCAGTTTGCCATCAATCATAGCCATGGTACACAATGTTGTTGTTGTTGTTTCTTTATTAAGGAGAATTCCACGTTGAATTTTTTTTCTAAATTTAAGATTCGTTCAAATAGTTTGTCCATTTTAATGTTTTTTAATTAAGTAAGAAAGTTAACATATTCTGTAGTATTTTGTTATGGCATCTATTGAGCACTACAAACTATGAACAATGAATTATCGGCTCCGTAAAGCTAACGTGATTGAGCCTTCCAAATAATCGAACAAGATTAAAAAAAAAAATAGGATCATACTTAGGCCACAAGAAAATTGAAATTCAAGTGCCATTGTTTTCCTGAAGTATGATAACCACAGGCACCTTAATACCCTATACAAGAATTCCTCGATATAAGTTAACTAATTTTTTTCACTTCCAATGTCCATTTCTCACAAACAGCCATTCATTCGCGCAAAGCTATATGTACAAGCGGACTCAGGAGACAATTCCTCGTCTATTGGTAATGTTGATTCATATGATTTTGCGTGGTTTGCTAGTAATCGTCCATCGTGAAGAAAGTCAGTAGCTTTATATCGAGGAATATTTGCGTTTCATTATTTTTGGATGAACGTTTGTTAAAAGTTTAAAAGTTAAAAAATACCATCGTTAAAATTAGTATGACAATTTCGGGTAGTAGATTGATAATAACGGTGTGCTTAGCAGGGTTCAGAACTAATTTAGGAGTATTCAAGATTAAAATTACAATCTTTAAGTCACAAAACCTAGCAAGCTCTTAAAAAACTGTCTATGGAGATTTTCTCAGATGCAAAGAAGAAAAAAAAAAATGTAGAAAGGCATACTGAATCTTTCTAAGAAAAAAGTGTATCGAATACCGTGGCAATGTAGACATAAATAAAAGTGCAACGAAGAAAAAAAAGCAATAGCAACAAGACCATGCAGAACAAACACAAGCCGCCATCGCCACCACCATATGAAATATAAATTTCACGTTCACAATACGCAAATAAATTCATTCTCAATAGATTTATTGGTCTTGCCTTGTCCAACTATTGAACTGGCACCGAAGCTGCCGTACTCTAAATCAGTTTCCACAAATGCTCAAGCGATATTTCTCGCTTGGTTACGTTTCTATTACGGTTGCAGTAGCATAATGTGTTTTTATTTCAAAAGCCGGATAGCTCATTCGTTATAACCGCTGCAAAACTAATGATTAGAAATGTACAATTTTACAGCATGATCCCACCCCAACGCATTTCAGCAGTAGCAGTAGCAGCAGCAGTAAAATAGTTATCTCCGTCAAAAGGGGGGAAACATTTTAATTAAAGCAATGGTCAGTTGGCATATATGATAGGGCAGAACTTTTCCGTGAACCACCAATGTAACAACTGAAAACGACTCCCCGCCCCCTCTTCCGCTGTAACTGCTTTCTTTATGGAGATGTTAAGATGTTAATCAAGATGTTTGGAATGCGCTATGCAACATAAAAATCTACAAAACTGGTTGCTGACAACCATCCAAAGCCAATGTTCTTGTCCATAATAATACACATGCTCCGACGATGACGACGACGACGACGACGACGGCGGTCACAGCACCAGGCTGCACTTTTTTTCTGTGGAACTCTCTGGTTCGCTCGGTCGTTCGGGGTGTGGGATTAGCGAGCGTTTAATTGCCGGCTTGTCTCGTTGTGATTTTCCTCCCAACTTTTAACACTTTTCGTTTAAGCAGCAATAAAAGCAGACTTCTTTCCTTATAGTACCAGTCTGTGTGCGTGTGTGCCTTTTACGAGCTGGACGATTCGGGATGATGTTCTCCCGGGCGGGGCCGGAATCTATGAAACGGATGAACGATGGGCCGATCATATCGACGAACGCGACTCATAACTCGCTCCAAAGTGGATTAAAACCGACATTAACATAACGACATAATTTGGCATCTGGGGGGCTGGGATCTTCGGTCAAGTGGGCTATTCTCCCGTATATATGGGCGGTTAAAAGGTGAGAAAGACTCCGCTTCTCGGTAGATTAGAGCTGTCACTATCGAATGCGATGTCTTAATAATGCGCTCTCACCCACCTACGTGGAGCACAATAAAACTAGATTAGGGGGACATTTGTATGTTTTCTAGCGGAGCTTTTGTGGGGGAGAGATGTGCCTTAGTTAGGTCCTATTTGGGACGTGATGTTTGCTTTCGAGTTGGAGAAGGTAATTAACAGCCTAGTATTTCATTCATGGTAGTATGCTGCGGGCATTGATTTTAGGTCTGCACTGTTTTCAAAACCGGATATTGTCTTCTGGTTTTTTAACATGGAGGTGTATATCGATTTTCAGCATCTTTTGATCGCAGTCCAAAAAGAGTCCAAGAGGCTGACCTGCAGTACCACTTCAAATCTGCTAAAGCACGCATTTCTCGATCTTGACAGCTTCAAAACGTGAAAACTTAACAACGGTAAGACTCGATTATTTAAACAAGGCTGATGGTGTTTTGAAATAAAAAAAATAGTGAAACAGCTTTTGAAATGAGGGTCAAAGTTTTGCTGAACGATCAGCTGTTGAAAGTTCAGTGAAAGATTACCGATGCCGGTAATAATTTCTAAGTGTGTAGCAGAAGAATGCAATGAATCGAACCTCTCTATAAAACAACACACTAAGGCTGTGTTCCATTTGTTGAATTTTTGCTTAAATATGACAGATGGTAAATTTTCAAATAAACGTGCTATTCTAGCAAAGTTATTTGTGACAGCCAAGGTATCAGTATTGACAGACACCTTCCCTAAAATCGGTCGATTAACAACAGAGGGATTTTCGAATATTATCATTTATTTTCGAAGTGTCAATTTAAATGAAAATTTAGCAAATGGAACACGGCCTAACTGTCACGAAAAATGTTTGAAATCTTAAGATTGCAGAAACTTCACTTGATGAGATTTTCGAAACAACAAAAACTTTAGGGTGGTTCCCAAAAAAAAAAAGCTTTTGTAGACAATGACTTCTCTCGATGATTTCTAGGAATTTAAGGCACGCTCATACAAACCAACATAACTACCCGATGTCGATGTTGATTTGTATGGGCGAGCCTTGACTTTCGAGAAATCCTTGAGAGAAGTAATAGCTGTTACGCCCTAATTCCAGCTCTATCTTGATTGTTCTTCATTTGTCAAAAATGACAGTAATGACAGTAGATGGAATTCCTTATAAAGACGAGTGCACGGATGGATTTGAATCTCATTCGCTGCCAGACTGTTGAGCAGTTCAGTCGATTTTTATTGTCTCTCGTTCGTTCGTTCGTTCGCAAATCGTATTAGCTCCGCGTTGTGTAGTGACGCTCTCGCTGACCCAGCCATGGGTAAGAAATCGCGCGGTAACGCGAGTGCCGGTTTACCGGGAAAACAGCCTCTCCCAGGAGACGGCGCGACCACCGAGCCTGCCCAGAAGAAGCAAAAGAAAACCCCATTGCCCGTCCCGACGGGCGTTGCGGACCCGCAGCCGGGGCCTCCCGGAACTAAACGACCCAAAACTGAAGACAGCAGTGCCACCGCATCGGCAGCAAAAAAGCTGCTGAGCAACAATCCGTTCTCCGCCCTGCAGAACGGAGCCCAGCCGCAGTCGGACCCTGAGACGGTGCCGAAAAAAGTGAAGTTGCCACCCTTCTATGTGAAGGGCTTCCCTCCCGGGCTATGGGAAAAGCTGGATTACTACATTAAGGAGGGCTTTCGTTGCACCATTCAACGGTGCACGGAAGGCTACAAACTGATGGTCTCGGCCGAAAATCACTACAACGCAGTCCAGGCCCTCTTGGACAGGATGAAGCTGAAGTACTTCTCCCACGACGTCGAGGCCACCAAGCCGCTGAAAGTGGTGCTGCGCGGGCTCCACGACATGGACACCACCACTTTAATGGACGAGATTAAGGCGAACGGCCTCAAGCCGGTCGAAATCCACAAGATGACCCGCAGCAAGGCCATCAAGTATCGTGACCAGCTCTACATGGTCCATCTGCAGAAGAACTCCACAACCGTGAAGGATCTCCAGACGACACGCACACTGTTCCACATCGTAGTGAAGTGGGAGCGGTATAAGCCGACCCACCGTGGCGTCACTCAGTGCTCGAACTGCCTATTGTTCGGGCACGGCACCAGGAACTGCCGCATGGCCAGCCGCTGCATCAAATGCGGCAAAATCCACAAGATCGACGACTGCGACAGCATCGAGGAAGCCGCTCCCACATGCGCCAACTGCGGTGCCGCCCACAAGGCCACGAGTAAGGCCTGTCCGAAGCGGGCCGAATACACCGAGATCCGGAAGAAGGCCTCGTCCAACAACCAGCCCGGTCGCAAGAAGGTTCCGGAAAACAACGCGCAGAACTTTCCTCCGTTATCACCGGTCCAACCACGGCAAATTCCAGTGTTGGCGCCGCTCCCGCTCAACCAACAGTTGGCTGCTGCCCAGTCGACTGCCGCTGCAGTACCCGGTCAAGCCTCCGGCCAATCGACGGATCCCCCTGCTCCGGGATTGGCTGGTACAACCGGCGAAGCATCCGACGATTCTCCGCTGTCAACGGATGAGATCGTCACACTGCTGGCCCAGGCCATCATCATCAAGCGTACCTGCGCTACAAGAACACAACAGCTCCAAGCTATCATCTCCTTCGTCGCTAATTATGGACCGTGAAGCCATAAAGATCGCCAACTGGAACGCTCGCTCCGTAGGGGCGAAAAACATTGAGCTTGCAGACTTCCTCCGCAAGCACGACATCGACGTGGGCCTTCTCACCGAGACCCACCTCAAGACCGGTGACAGCCTCTGGCTGCCCGACCACAGCATTGTCCGGCTTGATCGCACCAGCTCCAGGGGGGGGGGCGGTGTCGCGGTCATCATCAAGAAAGGCATCAAGTACTGCACCCTACCCCACTACCGCACTTCCATCATCGAGGCCGTCGGTGTAGAGGTGGAAACATCGACCGGAAACGTCCGGTTCATCGCCGCCTACTGCCCCCGGCAATGTACCGTTAGCAATGGTACAGCACATCAGTTCAAGAACGACCTTGCCATCATAACCCGCACCAATGCCCGCTTCGTAATCGGAGGGGACCTGAACGCCCGGCACGAGGCCTGGCGAAACTACCAGCAGAACCAGAACGGCCGCCTATTATTAGACCATTCCCAGCATGGTCTCTATTCCATCTGGTTTCCGGACGAACCAATTGATTCCCACACCAAACTCTTGATTCGGCTCAGAAATGTTCGTAGAGGCCAGTTCCAGCGGGCTGGGGATCTGCAGCGTAAATACGAAATGGTCGATCTGAATCGGCAGATCGCTTCCAGAATGGTCTCAATCCGGAACGAGAGTTTCGGGCGGCTCGTTCAGAACCTGGACGACCGTTCCAGACCATTCTGGAAGGTTGCCAAGGTGCTGAAGTCTCACCCCAAGCCCATTCCACCACTTAGAGTCAATGACGAACGGCTTATCACCAACGAAGAGAAAGCCAATGCGATTGGGGAGCACATTGCCCAGTCGCAGTTGCTTGGCTCCAAAATCCCAAGTCCAGTCGAGAACCAGGTTGCGCAGTGCGTCCAGACGTTAGATGCCTCCCCTTGTGCCGTCCCTCCAGAAGAACGGATTACAGAGGAACAAATTTGCTCAGCGCTGAAACACAGTAAGAACATGAAGGCTCCCGGGTTTGACGGAATATTCAACCTAGAGTTGAAAAATCTCAGCGCGAGGGTGCACTCGCTGCTGGCTGTCATCCTCAACAGGTGCCTGGAGCTGCACTACTTTCCAAGCATCAGGAAGGTGGCAAAAATCATCCCGATCCGCAAACCTGGGAAAGACCCTTCACTACCGTCAAGCTACAGACCGATTAGCCTGCTCTCAGCGCTGAGCAAGCTGTTCGAAAAATTGATCCTCAGCCGACTAAACAAGTTTGTGGAGGAACATGACATTCTTCTTCCGGAACAGCTCGGGTTCCGCAAGGGGCATTCCACCAATCATCAGCTAGTGCGGGTGATGAATAACATCCGAAGTAACAAAGCTGTATCCAAGTCCACAGCCATGGCTTTGTTAGACGTCGAAAAGGCGTTTGACAATGTCTGGCACGACGGACTTATATACAAGCTTTGTAACTCTAACTTTCCACCATACCTTGTGAAAATCACCCGTAACTACCTCCAGCAAAGGTCGTTCAGGGTGTCGTTGAATAGTTCCCTTTCGGGACAATTTCCGATCCCAGCAGGTGTTCCGCAAGGGAGTCTGCTGGGACCACTGCTTTACAGCATCTACACGTCGGACATCCCTCCTCTAGGAGACGGTTGCGTGTTCTTCCTGTTCGCAGATGACACCGCGATAGCCGTCAAGGGTAGGATGCCTCGTGAAATTACGAACAAGCTCCAACGATGCCTTGACACCTTTACTGATTATGCCACCACGTGGAAAATCAAAATCAACGCCTCGAAAACCCAAGCGATCATGTTCCTTCACAGACAATCGCCAAAACTTAAACCGTCTCCCTCCTGTACCGTAATAATGGATGGTACACGGGTCGAGTGGTCCGCTGATGTTACTTATCTCGGGATGTTGTTCGATGAGAAGCTCCTGTTCCGCTCGCACATAGAGAAAACCCTAGTTAAGTGCTCCGCCTTGGTTAGGTGTTTGTATCCGCTCATTTGCCGCAGATCCCGCCTCTCAAGGCAAAACAAACTGGCTGTCTACAAACAGATCATAGCCCCCGCGATCTTCTATGCCGCCCCGGTGTGGGAATCGTTCGCTCAGACCCACTGGAACAAAATCCAGGTTGCACAGAATAGAGTGTTGAGGATGATCCTAGATCGTCCATTCGACACAAGAATAGCAGACCTCCATCAAGAGGCAGAAATTCCCAAAGTAGATTCCAAAATTGAAGATATGATAACCAAATTTATCCAAAAATGCAATCTTTCTGAACATGCTTTAATAAGCAATTTGTACATAGCAGGTTAAGTGTATATAGTAGAGTAGGTTAGTTTTAAGCTGTAAATAGTAGTATTAAGTAGTTTCTCTTCAAATTCTAAAAACAAAACGAACCAATCCCACCAAGGTGGTCGACCGTGTACTAAGTCTAGGACTAATTCTGTAAAACAAATTTTGAATTTTGCCCATACCTAAAGATGAAGAAAGCCATTAAATCACTTAGACAAATGTATATGGTAATCATCCAAGTTGAACTGAAATAAAGATCATTTAAACTTAAAACTTAAAATGGATTTGAATTCACTCCAGCGTTGCCAGATAGTTTTCAAGCTTATCGGTGTCAAATGTTTAAAAAAAATAGGAATGTATTGGTATCTACTAATTTAATTAATTTTATATTTTTGACAGAAAAGATCAGATAACAGTATTATCAGTATTGCCAAAGTCTTGGTCCGTGAATAAAGTTGTAGCAGAATTCAACGCACCAACGTTCATGGTGAGGCAGGTGAAGAGCCTTGTTAATGAGCAGAGTATTCTAAGCACACCCAACAAAAGAAGTGAGCATGGGATCAACGATGATACAAAAAAACTAGTTAGGGATTTTTTTGATGACAATGATATTAGTAGACCTATATCCGGAACAAATGATTTTGTTTCCGAGTTTAGAAATGGACGAAAAGAACACGTTCAAAAACGCCTGTTAATGATGTCCCTCAAAGAAGCGTACATGATTTTTGTTGATTAATATAAAGATATTAATATTGGCTTCACTGTATTTACACAATGCAATAATAGAAAAAATGCTTTGTAATATTTCTACTAGAACAACTGATTGCTTTTTCCGTGCTTGCGAAAAGTGTGCTTCCAATGAACATATTGAAGAGGAGCTTACTTTGCTATTAGAATCAAATGACCAACAAGATGTTGTGTTTCAACAGTGGCTGAATACTGATCGTTGTAATTTGGAAACG
Source organism: Ochlerotatus camptorhynchus (assembly GCF_037179485.1). Taxonomy (NCBI): domain Eukaryota; kingdom Metazoa; phylum Arthropoda; class Insecta; order Diptera; family Culicidae; genus Ochlerotatus; species Ochlerotatus camptorhynchus. Next base: position 1,547,505 of record NW_027040855.1, on the reverse strand, counting down.
ATCAAACCTGTTGATGAATTTGTTCCGTATCTCATTGATAAAATTATCAAACTTATAACTCATGACTTTATTTACAAACAACAGTCAACTTGTCTAAGAAATAAAAAAAAATCATTAAATGAAGGCAAAATTCTAGCAATTTGTGATTTTTCTGAAAATTATCCAAAACGCTGCTCAAGGATATCACTGGAATAATTCTCAAGCAATAATACATCCATTTGAAGTTTATTATAAGAAAGACAATAAACTTGAAAATGTTAGCTTCATTATCATATCAGAAGTAATGACTCACGATACAGTTGCAGTTCAGTGGTCCGTCTAAAAAATGATAGATTTTATTAAACAATCGATAGATTTTTCTAAAATTACTTTTATGTCAGATGGGGCAGCATCACAAAACAAAAAAAAAAAAAAAACTTTGCTAGTCTGTGAAGATTTCAGTCAAAGCATGGATTAGAAGCAGAATGGCATTTTTTTGCAACGTCTCATGGAAAAAGTCCCTGTGATGCCATTGGTGGCACTCTCAAGCGAATGGCAAAGAGAGCTAGTCTTGCTCGAGATTATGGAAACACCATAACAACTCCACGAGAATTATATAGCTGGGCAGTTGAACAAACAGATACAAATATCACAAAACTACGTTTCGAGTACATATCCACTGAACAGTATATCGAAATGTCAGAAGAACTCGAAGAACTATATAACAGCACAAAGACAATATCTGGCACACAGAAATTCCACAGTTTTGTGCCTATAACTGGTGACAAAGTAGCGGCAAAAAGGTATTCTAATTCAGAAGATGAACCAAAAATATTTAACTTGATTGGAAAAAGGGAAAAATAGCATGTATGAAAATAGGTTTAAAACATTGAAAATATATAAATAAATGATATATGAAAAATCTTGTCTTTTTTCTCTCACATATTATCAAATTTTGCATCAGCAGTAGACAACAGAATAAGGGAATGATATTTTTTTGACAAGGTCTACATGTCCAAATAAAGTTATTGAACTCTGAGAGGGTGCTGTCAATTCCAAATACGATTTGGTGAGAAATGCATCATGAGCCCTTTTCATATGAAATTCTCGATTAATCAAAGTGAACTTAAGTGTTGATTAGACAAAATTGAATCGCAAATTGAGCTTCATTGGATTCTGAGATGATTTTGAGCTTCACTAGTTTAGTTTTGTGTAAAAATGGCAAATCAAAAAAAAAAAAAAATCAGTTGAGACATGAAAAAGTTTTTGTAAGAAAAACTTTTTTTCCTTAAAAGTGCCGATCTCGCAATGTATGGACGGTTGGTAGTAAACATAATTACCTATCTTGAGGCAAAGTTTCATCCAAATCAAACATGGTCATTTTTTTTAATCGACTTTAAATTTAAAAAATCGATTTTTTTCAGTGTAGATCTCAAATGAAATTTTTTTCAGTATTTTGTTTTTATCGATAACTTGGATAATTTCCTAAAAGTCGTGCATACAACACATTTTTGTAGGAGTTGTCATTTTTCCATAATATTTTTTTGAAAAAAATCGGCAGAGAAAGTTTGGCCCTTCTCAAATGTTAGTCTAGATAAATTTTGGAAAAACTAAGTATGCAAAGTGGCATATTTAGTCAAGGTCCACACATACAGAAAGTTTCATTGAAAACTGAGAGGGTGCTGCCAGCTCCGAAACGATTTGGCGCGAAATGCGTCTATAGTTCACGGCTCTACGGCGAGTACGAGAAGACTTTTAGACGAAATCTGGCCATAGTGGCCTGTAATCGGATCTTTGATGTATTGCAGAAAAGTAATTGAATAATCGTTTTCTGCATTCAAAATTGAGCTAAAATTTTAACAAGTTCGATTGAAATGATTTGTAGACTTTGGCACATAGGAAAATCATCTAAGTTTTTAATTATAGATTTATTAATCGAGATGGAAGTCTTCGGGCAGGAAAGAAATATCCTTGCGATTAGAAAAGTAAAACGATTTTTTTTCAATATTGGGTAACTGAAGCCTTTTCCATGCTGTTTGCCAATTGTTGTTCCTAACCCCACGTAAGCCGTGAGTAGTTTTTCGACAAAATAGTAACGGAAAACCCTCATATGTATAGGCAGAGAAAGCTCTAAATAAACAACTGCAAAAATGGCAGATAGTAATTCTTTCCTTATTAATTATAAGGATGTCAATTTCCAAGCGCAACTTGTTTTCCATGTCAGCCACTAGTGGCTGTATCAACTTCCAAGAGAACGACAAGCCCTTAATATCACTTACAAGTTAGCAATGCTACAAAACTATCTATCTATCACACCCAAGAAATTGCAGCCCAGAAAATCATACTCTTGTTGATGAACATTAGAATGGATCTCTCGAACAGGTTCTCTTTACATTGGGCACCTTAACACTTATGGTCCAAGTGCGGCAAACCCATAACTGCTGTATCACATTTCATAGTACATCGAAGTATCCCCTCGCTCAGACCTTGCGCTGTTGGACTGACATCTCTCTTCTTACCCATGCCACTCGCATGCATTGCGCAAACGGGCCACAGCAACGGCGCGGCGGCGGCGTGGTAGTGCCAAAGAAATTTATAAACAACACCTGTTTAAGGCGCAATAAAATCAATTTTTATGTGACTTCAATGCTCGGCCGGTAGGCGAATGCTTGTTCGCAGGTTATTTACTACCTCCATCAAGAATCCAACGCCAATAAATCTCGGCTTTTTTTCTGCGCTGTAGCACTCTGCACCTCGCACAAAACTATATATTAGACATCGGGAACGTACGGAATATTACCTTTTCGCAGGTCCTTCTCCACTTTGGCGCTTCTATTGGATATGAGCTGAGTGCGCTCAGTGCGAAAGGCTTATTTTTGAATCGCAACCGGAATTGCACCCCACTCAACACAACAGCCAACTCGGGGCTCCCGCTCTGACAATCGCTTTCCAGCGCAATTGAAAGAAAAGCGAAATAAAGTCTTTTTCTCCGTTTTCCACCAGCAACAATTTATGGTTTGGAAGTAGCGTAGTCGGTATCAGAGCTCTTTCGACACTTGTTCAAACGGGCGGCTTCGTGTTGAAGCCGAAAAAAAAATTAAATATATCGGTGGTGAGCCGGTGCAACCCGCCTGCACCCGAAGTCAAATAAATCATCTTAATGTGATTTTCAAAATGCACTTAGAACATAATCAATGCCGACTGCAAGAGGCTATACGAGACGCAGTACTTCATACCGACTTGGATCGGATTGGATAAGGAGCTGTTGAATGACACCTGTTGGTAAATGTTTAGTTGGATGGAGGAAGTATCATTTCTTAAACTGAATACTTCAATAATTCTTCATTCGATTGCCAGTCGTGCTTCAGAGAGATTAAGTGTCGATGATTCATAACGCTTGCCGCATCGGCGTCCGATTATCCACTTCAAACTCGCATGTCATGACAAAAGTCCGTGCACTTGCAACAAGTGCATAAACACACTTTCCGCGACGGGTATCGTGGGTGTTCTCAGCATGCAGCGGAACTCGGCCAACAACAGAACGAGTGACACGAAAGCAACAGCGAAAGAAAGAAACACTTAATGCCTAGGCAAAATCCATGACTGATTAATTATTTTGCATTTGCAAGTCATATTTGCACCATTTCACAGCATGCGGGAGTAAGTTCTGACCGAGTTGGCGAAGAGAGTGGTGTGGTAGGAACTTTCCTCTCTCCCCCGCCAATCTTGCCCGGATCTGTGGGTCTGTTGTACTCGCAGAGCAAGAGTAGGTACCTACCACATGTGGCTTGCAAGCCGCGACAACTTCGGTTGCAGTAGAGCTGCACTAGAACGGAACCGAGGATGATGACGACGGCGGTGGCGGCGCGTTTAAGTCGTGCCTAGAGAGACTGGATGACGACTGCGAGTAATATGCGCTAATAAACGGGGCAAAATTGCATTTTTGCACTATGCTTGTAGTCATGTTGTCTGCGCGACTGAGCGTGCTCACTGGAGGTGAACAACCTGCAGAGGAATGCTTTTACGCGCTCTCGCACCAGTTGTGGGTGGTAAATGTGCCGTTGCTGATTTTAATTCGGGATTAGGAGCGTACGGATGGAGGTTCTGATTAAATGTGACTTTTTAAATAGAACTATCACCGTGAAGTGAAGGAAGGGATACGGAATGGAGTAGGGTTAAGATCCAGTTTTGGTTATACTAAGCACTTTACCTCGATTTTTTCGAACGGGTTTGATCAAAAAAAGGATTGTTTCTACCAAAGATGACTTCTAAATTTATTTACTTTTCCATATGTACCGTTAGATTTGATAACGAGTCACAAATTGTAGAGATTTGCAGTATGTCTTCAACTCTACAGGCAAAAAAGTGTACGCCCGCCTGTGCTCATATACTGTCTGCGGCTGTGGAATAGTTCTAGCGACGTTTCATCACTACCTAAAGCTCCACGTTGCAAAAAGTATTTGCAGTCGATGGTGTGTTATAATGCAATTCTTCTCTACCTAACTATTGTGTTGCTCCTCTCGTCGTGACCAACTTAGTCATCTCAGAGAGAAAGCAGTAGGGTAGTTGTTGCGTGCTATACCATCATCAGCAGTGTTGACGGCTACTCCCGCCTTGTGTTGTTACATTCAAAGTGTTTTTATGTTACTTCATACGCAAAGTTTGCGATTTGGTTGGAAATGCTGCACTGAGGCAAATAAAGTGATGTCAAACGCGCACTCTTGTGCCTGTGGATTTGAGAACACACCTCAAATCCTCTCATCCATCAAATAATTAGTTAGGTAAATGAGTGCGCATGTGATTGGTATAGTAGCATTATTGGCCCTCCGCTCAATTTCAACGTCTGTTCAATTTTCACACTACCGTACTCTAGCGGAAACTAATCATCTGTCCTCTTCAGAATTCTAGCTAATAAATTATCGCATTTAAGCTTTATGTTGATATTCAACCATTCCATAGCAAAACAATATAGTGGTTCTCAGAATTTCGTAAAAATGTATAGTTTTGTTCTTTATCGCAAAATATTAGACCATATTTTCTTTTTATTTTGTCATTAGGGTGACCATTTCCATGTTTGGGTTACCATGTTTATTTTTTCAAATATTCATAACTTTTATTAACCACTGGGCCAACCAAAGGTCAAAATTTCAAATAAAAAATAATTAATTAAAGATAATTTTTAGAAAAAATAATATATAATAATATTTAAAAATTTAGATTTTTTCCTTTTTTCCCTTGATTTTATTTTCCATCGATCTTGTTTTCCGTGTTGAGTACCAATGCTACCGATGCCAGGGAGGCAGCTCTCACATCTGGACCATTTTTTTCCTCTGTTCGGGACCTAACACTACTGCGACCAGTAAATTGATCTATTGTAGTTAGTTTAGTGCATGTCGTACTACTCCATCACTATTGAGAAATGATGAAGTATTCGATTTTTTTTTACAGTTGCCACTCTTGCCTTTATCGCAAGGATCCGACTCTAATTGAAAGTTCCCGCTATTTATACCCTTCGGAGTGTTGAAACATCCTCCAAAGGCGCGCCCCTTTGTCAGTCAAAATTGGATTCCTTAGCAACAAAATTAAGGTATGACACCGATAATGACCATGCATCAGAACCCTAGTATTAAGCACTTCAAACTAGTGAACTACGAATAGAAGATTAGGAACCACATATATGAAGACTAACTAACTCATTTTTTTCCTTGTTTAAAGATCATCCTCGGTGGACGAAGCCGAGTCTTGTCACTATCAACAAGGCATAAAAAGTAACAAGGACCAAGATGCGTTCCTTGGATTACTGAAAATCCTGTTCCCCTAGTTTGAAGTAGTCAGGACTAGGAATCGGTGGTAGATCTTTCATCCCGTAACGTACCACGAAAAGGTGATCTACCCACGTTACGGGACATCTGGACCTTACCTATTGACCTATCAACTTGTGACAGGTCACTACATTCGTTCACTCAGTCCATAGTCTTCTTACCACAAATGGGGATTTATATATGTGTATAGAGGAAAAATCACAAATAAAACCTTAGCTAGCTAGATAGGGACTTAATTCAAACTAAAATAATAAATATAAAAGCTATATAAATAATAAAATTCATGCAAATAAATAAATAGAACTAGGTATCATACTAAATTAATCTAGGAGGCAAAAGACGGCTAAATTAAAAAAAAACACAACACACTGTGAAGGTTTTGTACGCAGCCTCAACAACACGACACACCCACAATACACCCATAAACGCTGGTATTTTTGGTAGCAGTACTGCCTGATGGGTGGATGCTACTTACAACAACCACAGAAAAAGGCCTATTCGCCCGTTCATGAGGATTGCAAATATATTGGCTCGGTCACTTGCTTGAGCACCAGAAAAGCATCCAGACCTTAGCTCTCGAAGAAAACCAAAACCAAGTTAAGTGGTGGAAAAGTTCTGTGAACCACGATCGACTGCGATACTGGAATAAAACGGTAAGCGACACCGTCATCAAGTGGACGAAGCCAAACAATAAGGCTGCGAATCAACGCTCCACTGAGGGTAGTCCCGTCGTAACACGTGTCGGCTTGGAACCATCTACGTCCCGGGGAACCAGACGAGTGTAATCTCCACAATAAGCGTGTTCGACGCACACGGTACAATCGGGGCAATCGGCACGATTGGCGCTACCATCCCACCAGATTCGGAGAAGCCAGATCCGCGTAATCGACGCGAACGGCGCAATCGGGGCATTCGGCACGATTGGCGTGAACGACAAGGAAGGAGACAAAGTCCGTAGCACCCAACCAGGCACGGAGTCCTCGTGCCAGCCGTGACTTAACCAGCCAGCTAACGTCCATCGACGGGCCCGACACTGACACCACACACAAACAGAAACTGTGAGTATTTAGTGATAGAAAGAGATAGGGCTGTTAGGGACCGTTAGGGCAAAAATTAAATAAATCGCCGTCAGTAAGCAAATTAATTGTCTTGTGGTTTTTCCTCTAATCTCGCAAACCTTGACGAAAAGAAGCCGACCCAGAGTGTGGTTAGAGTCACTTGTGGGCTGAGCGGGCGTAACAAAAGGGTTTGTTACAAACTCATGGACCGGGTGAGGCGTGAGGCGTAAGGCATGATCAGAGATTTAATGCCTCAGAAAATTCCGGTGGCACCGACTAGGATTGAGCTCAGGCCCTTTGGGATAAGAGGCAATCACGCTTTTTTTTCCGTGTTGGGTGTATTCATCATTGCGACCATTACTTTGATCTATTGCGATATTCCCCGTTTTTATATTGCTTTATCAGTTATGTCGTATCACTATTTTGTGAAGTGACCGACATAGACTGACCAAAAGCATTTTCCCAGCCAGGTATTACATTTCGAATGAAATGTACTACTTGACTGGGACCTGCATTCCAAATATCAAAGGGTTCTGCCAGTCCCTTATCCAGAAAAATACGCCTTTTATTGAAGATTGCTGCACAAGAGCATAGCAGGTGTTCAGAGTCTTCCTTTTCTATACCACAGAATCGACACATATCCTCTTGAAGTTTTCCTATTAGCTTCAAATGATATTTACATGGACAATGTCCTGTTATCAAACCAGTATAGACACTGAGATCTTTCTTTGATAATTCAAGAATTTTGCTAGTCATTGAAATGTTCGGAATTATGAACCGTTTCGACTGCCTAGCAATGGAAGTGTTGTTCCAATTGGTCTCCACTTTCATTTTTTCCATTTCTTGATCTCCATTTTAAGAGAACAAGTAGAAACTCCACAGAATGGTTCTGGTCCTATGAATTGCTGTGATGATCCTAGCCTGGCTAACGTATCGGCTTTATCATTCCCTTCAATTCCACAGTGGCCAGGAACCCAATATAAGTTTACTTGGTTTTGACAGGCCAATTTCTGAAGTGACATTGCACATTCCCATACGAGTTTGGAATTGCATGTTGCTGATTTTAAAGCATTTAATGCTGCTTGACTATCAGACATAATACAGATATTCGAATGTTTATAATTCCTGCGCAAGCATATTACAGAGCATTCAAGAATTGCTTGAATTTCTGCTTGGAACACGGTTGGCCAGTAACCCATGGATATTGAGATATCAATCCCTGGACCAGTTACCCCTGCTCCCACACGGTTGTTCAATCTTGAACCGTCTGTTTAAAAAACAGTTGAACCTGGACCGATGTTTGGTCCCCCACTTTCCCAAACATTACGATCAAATTCTGCTGCATTGTATAAACGATCGAAATTAATACAAGAGAATCAATATCAAACATTTTTAAAATGCTAAGGTGTCCTGTAAGATCACCTTCAAGGAAGTACTTTGTTCGTTGAATCCTTAAAGCGCTCCTTTCAGCTTTTAATTGGATAAATTGATGCAACGGAATCAGATAAAGTAGAGCATCTAGTGAAATACTCGCACCATTGCACCAGTTATTGAGAGAGTAGCTAGTCTTTACAGTCGCCCCAGCATCTTCTGAGCCGATTTTTCATTAGTTTTCGGCCACCAAACTAATGATGCGTAGGATATTCTGGGTCTTACAATCGTCAAATAAATCCAGTGGATCATTTTTGGTTTTAGGCCCCATTTCCTAACAAATGTTTTTTACTTATCAAAAGAGCATTTATTGCCTTATTAAATACCTGCTCTATATGTGAATTCCAGTTAAGTTTACTGTCAAGAATGACTCCGAGATACTTGACTGTTCGTGAAAGTTCTAAAGAGGTTTCTTTCAATTTTAAGTTATTTATAGAAAATTTCCTTTTCCGTGTGAACGGTACAATAGTGGTCTTAGAAGGGTTTATATTCAACCCTTCTTTAGCGCATCACGACGAAACATAATTTATAGCAGTTTGCATTCTATTTGTACTTATTATTGTTTTCTATCTTGAACAATTTTACGATTTCTGTAAATTCAAACAGTTTGAAAATTTTCTTATATTGTTTTTTTCTAGATCCTTGATCCTTTAAAATAGATTATGGCCAACATCTACACAAAAAATCCCATTTAATTAATACATTCATGCTCGATTTTTTTATAATTCTTATATAAGTCTACCTATCATTAACGAATGTCTCGATTTTTCAATTTTCAGGAATATTTTTTTTTCATCGAAAATTAAATTTTTTTTATCTTTTGCGATCTGTAAGCTTATCAAGTTTTAAATAGATGAGCTATTTGTTGAAATATATGTACTATAGTGGAGGTGGGTGAAAATGGGTGGTTTATCTGGGCTTATTATCACGTACCGGTACTGAATCTGCTGTAGTTGACGGTGATCAGGGTCTGCTTCTACGTTGGGCGAGCGCTCGCTGTTGTACGACGGACTAGCTAAGCCACGAATCCTGCCGAAATGGGTGGCAACCGTGGAAGTTGGCTGAGTGGGAATAGTCTGAGGCAGTGGTTCCGTTGGCGCGTGAAACCACTATAGTTCTTCCCAGGCGTCGTCCCTCATTGAAGAGAATCGTCAGAGCCCAGGCAAGACCGGACCCATGTAACATTGCATGCTTTATAGAAGTTTTATAGCATTCTAGTACAAGTCTTAACCATGGTCTACAGATCCCTCATAAAACCAAAATTGTTACTTGAGGAGTGACCCTGGCGAGAGAAGAAAACCTCCTTGGCGATAAGGGAATATTCCCGAAGTTGTTTCTCTTTGGCACTCTTGGTTCTGGCAAGAAGGAGAATAGATCCTTGACTTTAAGACCTTGCAGCCACTGGGGACTACTAAGTCGGATCATGTGTGCGTCGGTTGACCTTGTTAACGGACAAGATGGCGCTGTCTACCAAAACGGTAACACAAAAGGTCCTGTGGATTAGATTTCAATCTTACCGAGCACCAATTCTTTTTGTCAAGAACAGCTTACCTGAATTGAGCTGGAGTATAATGAATTCTCACGCTCGAATTCGTCAAAACCCCTCACGACTATTGTTTGGGCACTGGATAGTTTTGTGGAATGGGGGGTCGTTTTTCTGCCTCCATTTTTCGCCTGAATTTCCTTATTAATGCACCCACCGTTATTCATTCCACTTAACTATTATACAATTCAAAATTTGAGCTACTCCATACAAACAAACTAACATCAATTTTATTCTTAGTTAATCCTATAACCCTGCTAGCCAACACCAAGGACTAATAAAATGTGACAGTATACAATAAACATTTACGCACTAATTAAGAATCATGTGATCTTTGTAACACACGAATGCAAGCTTCTAAATTTACAGGTAGAGCAACCCGAAAGGACGAACTTGCTTCAGGTAATTGTGATTCCATTACAACTACACGGATATGAAAAACTACCCAAAATTAAGTACTTTTCCCTCAATTCCTGGGTTCAGCCCAATAACCCAAATTTGAGTAAATCACATTTAGTAGTTTCCATTTAACACCAGCACAATAATTACTTACTTTTAAGTATATTCTACCCAAATTTAAGTTTAATTCACGTAAATATGAGAATATACAATTTACTCAAAATTAACTTATTGGGCTGAACTATATCGTTGGGTCGAATCTCTCGATCCTTTTTTGACAACATTAACGAGGGCTCTATTCAAAATTAAGTTAAAAGAACTCAAATTTTGGGTGGTATTTTTTCTCCGTGTAAGCTTTGTCGTTCGTTCTACCTTTTCTTTCTATTTGTTCTTATGTTATTCTGGTCAACTCAAAATTGAGTCGAATGTACTCATCTCAGCGGCAAGTAGGGCTACTCAAAATTGAGTAGCCTTATGTTGACTCACTTTGGAGTAAAAGACGTTCTCACGTAGACTGAGTCAAATCCAATCAGCAATATATTCAGTTGCGGGCGAGTTTTTGTTTTAATATTTATTCAAGAAAATGGAAATTGCCTGCTGCGGATTAGGTCTACCGGAGCAGAAAATGGTTCAACGTCATTTCCCTAAGCAATTCGTACTTACCTGAAGGCATTTAAGCCTGTTTTAAGTAACATTTTCTATGGTGGGTGGTCTAGAGCAACTTTTTTTTTTTATTTTTGTTTTAGCATTTAAACTTTGGTGTAACAATGGTAGCTTTTGAATATCCAAGACATTGGTAGTAAGAGCCCTCATCTCTTCTTTTGAATAAAAAAAGGGATAGCAGAGCGGTGGAAAACATGTAAAACAGAAGCCGAGGTAAGTAGAGTAGTCGAAGGATAACTGCCCATAAATGAGAAATTGACTATGTGCCTGAAACACGAATTCGAGAAAAAATACAACTTTAACATTTTTGTAGGTTGAATAAGGTTTACTAAATAAAATTAACTTTAGAAATGTTCATAACCATATTTTCCTATGCCGGAAACATGACGTTGAATAAAAACGACGAAAAATTTAGCCAATTTCCTGAAATGTTTATTTTGATCATAGTAGCCATTTTTCATTTACAAAGCCGAGGAAATTTGTCAAACGGTCATCTGTTTTGGCTAACGTGCATACGTTCTCATTTATCGCGTTCTAAATTCCTGCTATATATGGCTTTAAATTATTATCAACAATGCGGAACCACTAGTGAAAGTGTTCAGATACCATCTAAAAGATCGCAGAACGTTTGTGCTACATTGTTAACAAAAGGAGTCAAACTTACACGTAAGCAAGGTATAATTAAGAAAATTGTACCATTGTTGCCTCCCGGCAAAAAATGTATTGGTGTAACCTTACAACCCAGGATGACAAATCTGATTAAGAATCATAAAATTGATATTTATATGTTTATTTCGAAATATTTACCATTTACATAATCAAAATGATCGTCCCTTTCCATTTATTATGCATACATACATATATATATATATATATCTCTTATAAATAAATGAAAACATCCATTCCATAATACATTTTAATAAAAACTCTTGTGAAAAATATCTGAACCATTAAGATTTATTAAAAAAAAAAAATATAAAAGCTTAACATGTTTTGAATCCTGAATCATCGAATTCACAACCTGATACCTGTGACCACTTGAGTATAAGACCATCTTACTTGATGCTCATAAAATTCCCTATTAAAAGCACACTGGTTGCTGCGCTCGGTTTCAGGCTCATCGTGCACATTAGACAATTTATCATTTATATTGCACATTAGCCATCCAGTTTGAAAATTTTGTGTAGTGGGGACTTGATAAGAGTGCCATCTATCAAGTAATACTATTTTTTAGGTTTTAACAAAAATAGCATATTAGCCAATTCCTCATTTATGGGCAGATAAGTAGGCTTTTCGATTAAATATAATTAAAAAAATTGTATTCAAGTAACAATTTTACGCTAATGTTTTTTTGCGTTATATATACATACTACTAAAAAGTCATGTAAATTTCGGTTCCCTGAGACCGACACATGTAAGCGGACCTTTTGACATAAGAATCAGTTGAAAGAAACGTGAAAATCAATTCAATCAAACGTTCTCTTCGTCGACTAGCTGATGTTTCGGTTTGAGAAAACTTAATTTTACATGAAATGTTTGTCCAATATGGATTACGTCTCGTGTAAAAGTAGTTATTTCTAAGTGTGTATGAATGATCTGTTGTTCGGATATGCTATAGTTTTTACAAATGAGCATTGTTGTATGAAATCACGGAACGGAGCAAATGATCGTCGTAATGTTCAGACATCTCTGGGACTTTTATCTTCTGCCATGTTTGTCCAAAATCAAATTGGAAAGTTTCGCACGCCTGTTCACCATATAGCCCCAAGCTTGATGATACGAAGTTGCAGAACTCTACAACATGGAAGCGTAAGATATGGAACTTTAAGCTATTAGGTAGTCCTGACTGAATCCAGCTCTCTGCAAACGCTTCAATTCTCTGAAGATATCCAGAAATTAAGTTTTCTTGAAGGCAAGCTTTGAACACCTCAGCAGCAAAACGGTCAAGTACCTACAAATAGTCGCTTAATTAAGTTAATGATAATAAGAGAAGGGTTAAGTTGAATTCTTGGATTTCTGAAAATACTGAGTGGTCCATCAGATTTCAACAAACTCCTCTTATCCAGAAATTTGCGGCAGTTTCTACCTGTAAACCCATACTTGCTATGACGTTGACATGAACTTAGCTTCACCCACTGTTCAGCAGTTGTTGGATCAGCAACTTCTACACCTTTGTAAATGGCGTTTATAATCCCAACAACTCCCCTGATTCCAAGCTCCACACAACATTGGTTTTTGAACGCAATTATAAAAATGGTTTGCTCGTTTATCATCAGTACCATCAGTCTTCCATTTTACGTAATTTGTATTTACTAAGTCCAACGTTCTTGGAACCTTGCTCTCTTGAGAAAGCATGGGCTTACTTGTGCAGCAATAAGGACAAGGATAAGTTGAACTGTGACCCATGATACCTAGCAAAAGATTGATTATTTTTAGGTCACCTGCGATTGCTGCTCGGAAAAAAAATCGAACTAAAAATCACGGCCAACTATCCAGAACAAAATTTTCTCAAATATACACCGTGAACTATGGTTCACGGCTGTGGTTCACGAATATGGGAACTCTTTTTTTCCCGTGTGGTGTACTTTTCCGGAATGCTGGGTATTACTGCAAGAAGAAACAACTTCTTCACTCCTGTATCTTTAGTTACATTCCCCCTTTTTCACTCCTTTTCTACGATTGATAACGTAATCTTAAATGATCCTCCTCTTCAATCTGCTCATATCTTATAGATTACATTAGTATTAGATAGAAATATTTCATGTTCAACATACTCGATTAAAACCTTCACGTCGTTACAATATATCAGTGCCAACATTTCAAAGGGGCGTAATTGCTTTTGTAAACAATGACTTTAGCCGTCAATTTCTCGCGAATGTTGGCACTGATATGACTGGTTTCATCAAGACTCTTGGAGAAGACCCCTTACTTTCTTCTTCTTCTTATTCGCATTTCAAGCTTATTGCTTAGCGCATATTAGCTTATTGCGTGCTCTCAACTTAGTGTTCTAAATGCACTTCCACAGTTATTAATTGAGAGCTTTCGATGCCAATACCAATGCATGAATTTGTATATTGTGTGGCAAGCATAATGATACTCTATGCCCAGGGAAGTCGAGAAAATTTCCAACCCGAAAGATTCCCTCGACCGGACCGGGAATCGAACCCGCCGCCTCCGGCTTGGTAATACCGTGCCTTTACTGACTAAAGGGTGTCCACGATGAAATTGCCACACACAAAATTGATTCGCAAAATTCGAGTTTTCATCCGATTGCCATCAAATTTTCAGGGATTGAGAAATAACTATTAAACTTCATTTTACCATTTTACTCGTATTTTATTTACAGTCCATACGCAAATGCCCGCACCTTGGCCTTAACCCCGGCCATAAGATTCTGCACAACCTGTGAATCAACCGTTTTTTGCATGTAAACCCATACTTTCTTCAGTTCCTCGACTGTCTTCACTACCTTAGGTCGTTTAAGAAGGTGCTGCTTCATAATCGCCCAGTACTTCTCGATGGGGCGGAGCTCCGGAGTGTTGGGAGGGTTGAACATTTTCGGCACGAAATTGACCTTATTGTCCGCATACCACTTCAGCACGTCCTTGGAGTAGTGGCATGAGGCCAAATCCGGCCAGACGATGTTGGGACGTTGTGGGCCTTCAGGAGAGGAAGCAGCCGCTTCTGGAGGCACTCTTTTATGTACACCTGTCCGTTCATCGTGTCCTGGGTCACGAAAGGTGCACTCCGCTTCCCGCACGTGCAGATGGCTTGCCAAACCAGGAATTTCTTCGCAAATTTGGACATCTTCTGAGTGCGGACATGCTCCGGAACGCTGAACTTATCCTTGGCCGTGAAAAACAGGTTGCCGGGGATCTGTTTGAAGTCGGCCTTCACATATGTTTCGTCGTCCATGATGCAGCATTCAACTTTCGTCAGCATGTTGAGGTACAACTTCCTGGCACGGGTTTTGGCGGACTTGTTCTGCTTCTCGTCGCGATTAGGGGCCTTTTGTACCTTGAACGTTCGAAGCCCAGCCTTAGTTTTGGCCTTCTGGACAAAACTTCGGCTTAGGTGCAGCTTCTTAGCCACATCCCTAACGGAGGCGTTCGGATTTCGGTTGAAGGCCCCAACTACGCGGTTGTGATTTTTGGTGTTGTACGGAATACTTTTTCCTTCACTTCTGGGCTTCCGATCGGTGGTCAACCGTTCCTCGAACCGCTTAATCACTCGCGACACCGTGGAATTCGCGATTCCCAACGTTTTAGCGATGGAACGATGCGAGAGATCCTTGTTCTCGTGATGAATGCGCAAGATTTTATCACGCACGAGCTGTTCTTTCGACTCAATTTCCGCGAGTTTTGATCAAAGGACTTTAAAACTTGCAGGATGTAAATAATGCACTGTGAACTAAATCCACCCAAATTTTCAATAAATTCTACCCAACGGTTAAAAAGTTAGAGCAATTTCATAGTGTGGCAATTTCATCGTGGACACCCTTTAGGCTATGAGACCCCTTACTGGTCTGCTCAAATTCGAATGGAAGATGTGCAACAGAAAACAACTCCTTGAGGTTCTGGTTCATATTTTTTATCTTTTGGGAAAGATAAGAGGGGACTTCAATGTCCATTCCTCGGAGGGCACTGCTTAAGGGGGTAGTCCACTCTGGAAATTTCAAAAAATCTTTTTTTTTGGTTAAAAAAATACTTTAGAATGTCTACTTTGACATAGACTTGACCGCAAGTCCGCAAGTGACATCGTTCCAAAGTTATAGGCCGATTAGTGGACTCGTGTCCAGACGCTCCAACCGCGCTCAGGTGAGCGCTCGGAGTACCCGCCCGTTACCGGTGAAACGGCGTGTCTTAGTAGTTCCAGCTGCTGCCGCGATTATCTCTAAAAGATGTTTTCAAAATTGGTGTGACCGTCAGACGTCCCGCCCCACGACGACTCAGACGGGAGGTCTCCTGGGGAACCTGGTGCAGCGGCTACAGGAGACATCCAATAGCGCCAAAAAAAAAACTCATTTAAAGAGGACATTTCAATTGACAAAACAATACATTCCTTCTTTTGAATTGATCGTTATTTACCCTCAAAAAAAATCGTGAAAATGACCTATTCTTCATGCCGCCAGAGTGAACTACCCCCTTAATTGCAATGTTTTCTTTGTGCTCAAATTGCATTTGGTTTTTTATTAGGAACAAGTCATCAACAAATAGAATTTTATTAGTATGCGAAGTCGATGAACCTGTGACCCAACGGAAAGGACGTCCTCTTATGTTAACAAGAGTTACGGGACCATCTTCATCTGAACGGTTTTTTTCTCAGATAGGATGCAACAACTGAATTGCTGGTTCGTGGTTGTTCACCTTGCACAAGCTGCACAAGGTTATTGTGTCGTTCAAGGAGGGTACATAAATGCCGTTTGCCTTTGGAAATTTCCGGAAAACATGCCTTTTTGGAGACCTCCCTCGCTGAAGTCCTACCACCATATAGGTAACTCTAAGACAAAAAGGTCCCGAAGAAACGTGCTCAACTTTTTGACTCAGCTCTAGAACTCTCTTCGGTCCCAAGCTAATCGATGCACCCCTCGAAACATAGGAAAATCCACGAACCCCTAATTTTATCTGTCAAACTTTCATAGCGAATCAAAACAAACATAGTGTAGTACTAGAATTTCGACTAGAATGGGGTACGCTTTTAGGTTTACTTGGGACCAATAGGCTAGTCAAGTAGTGAGCCAATTTAAAATCGTTAGTTTCCACCGGTTGCTACCACGCTTCTTCGCCTATTTCTGTAAGCCGCATAGATTTGTAAATGTTACACGAGCAGCTATACATACGTCACATTGGCAATTCATTCCACTCCTCGTTGAAAGACGTTGACCATGTTTATACTGATGCACTTCTATGAGCTTCACTTAGAGAGAAGGAACAAAGACTACATTTTTCGGGTAGTACCAACTTTTTGCGTCGATGTCCGATAGATAACGTTGTTTAATTAGGCAAATTGATTTTTCGGTTAGTTTTCGCAAATAATTCCTCGTGATTTCTTGGTTTCATTTTAACACTTTTATAACCAACTATATGTGTATCTAAAACGCGGACTGGATTTGACAAGGCGATCCCGAATGAACTTGTCAAAATTATAATCAAAAACAAACACGTTGAATTGAAACAAAGCAAACCTGTTGCCAGCTTGCACACTAAAGTTATTCATTGAAATAAAAGATAATAACAATAAGCTGATCCGAGAGACGTTTGTCACTGGAACTGACAGCTAGAAATCTAGTGTTCTGGTGTTAATGGTGCTGAATGTAAACATAAACAAAGCAGAAGTTAATATTTCTAACTGGTAAACAAGGCCTCTACTTGCATGAGCCAAAATATCAGACTTGCCGAATTTTTTTTAAATAAATGTCTTTTTAAAACACCGACACTTGCGATGAGCGGCAGTGCATATCATTTCAAATATTTGTATAATACTGCAGGGAACTGAAAATGAACGATACTCTTAAAAGTTCGGAAAGCTTCATAGAAGGGCAGCGAATTTATAGTAATTCAACGATCTTTGCACAAGTTGAACGGATTAATAAGAAAATCGAGAAACTTCGTAAAATTTCTTTGAAGAGCAAGGAACTATGTAGAAGTCCAGGGAACTTCAAAGAAGCTCGGCTAGATTTTCGAGAATTTCGTGGAATTCAGGGAGCTTTGTTGATGGGAATATAGTAGAAATTCAATGTGGTGATTTGAGATCATGGTCAAATTTCCAGGAACATTGAATGAGACATAGGAAAAATTAACAAGTTCAGAAATCTTGGACAAAAAATAGTTGTACTTTGTTTAAGCTATAAACAAATTCGTAGAAGTGGGCGCAACTTTCCAGCAATTCGCAGATATTCCCACAAAATTTAGTGAACTTTATAGAGGCTAAGTTAAATGGATTAGAAAGAAGTTCAGGGAGATTTATTTGAGTTCATGGAATTGAATTCAAGAAACTTTGTAGAAGTACAGGAAACTTCGTATGAGTTTTATAGAACTGAGTTGATATCCATGGATTTTCAATTTGATTTAAATAAAGTTCTCTGAATGCTTTTCGAAGTCATGGAAAATGAAAAGGTTTATTTAGTATTATTCTAAAGATCCGAAACACTTCTTCGCAGAATTGCAAAAGTTTTCAAAATTAAGTCATATCTTCAAAACGAACGAAGAGATTCGACCTTTATCTGAGACGTCTGCGTGTAGCGAAAAGTTGAATAAAAGATGAATGCCAATCATTAATCGTGAATTAAGAAATTCAAAGTTACAGAAGATATGATTAGTCTAGATATCGAATCCCTCCGCAACCCCTCCGCAATGCAAAAATAGATTGCTCCGGTATTTATTTCATAAATTCTCTGGGGTGGACTAGCTCAAGGTCTAGCCCCCCGCCTCCCAGTCACCCTTATTTGCGCCAATGTTTGCGTCTCTGAATTCATGGTTGATGATTGAAACTTGGTTGAAGCAAGTTCCTTAAATGGTATGTTTACAAATTCAACATAAATTGAAAAAAAAACTAATACACTTGCCAACAAGATAATATATCAGCTAAACATTACCGGAGATAACAATATTTGATAACGTGGGCTCCAAGAGTTGTCCCAAAATAAGACGGGTAAATATTTCATTGAATAAACCATCGTTAAAATTGAAAATTGAAATCCTTTGAACATCGTTTATTCACCTTCCCAATACAAATTACTACACGCTGCATGCACTTTTTGCGAGCAATTACATGTTCGGGCAGTGATTTAGGAGTCATTTATTATCAGTTGCACTTCGCAATACAAACCCGAGGGCGATTTAGAGTCAACCATTCCTACCAGCCCGCAACCAAGCGGTCCATCAGAATCGTTGGGTACTTGTTGGTTTCGAAAGCGAAAGATACAAGGAGAGAGTGAGAGACAGTGAGCACTGCAGTAACATCTATGTACGGGGTACCACATTTCTCGAATGCAAGCAGAAACCAGCCTGTGCTGCCTCCCACGCTGATGCATGTTCTGCAGAGTAGCAACAGCAGCAGCGGTGCAAGTGGTTCGAAGTATGTAGTATCTCTTGGAATGATCCATCGTTACATGCTACTTTTCCGCCCCGTTCAGTAGTGATAGCCCAAGGGAAATGTGCTGCTGTGCGGTTTCCCGGATGATTACGACCGTAATTTATTAAATGACTTTGGAGCAAACAGCATTTTCGAGAGGGGCTTACTGCCGTGTGCAGTTGCAGCAGGTTTATGCTTTTTGTTCATTTTGTAGATTTTATCTTTCGGTGCATTAGTTCCGAATAAGTGCAGAATAGTTAGAGGAACGTATCACATTTTACCGAAAATTTCGTTAAGGTGTTTACTTACAACCATCATACAGCAGGGTTCAATGCAACACTCCAACACCGTTGTCCTGTAATGGGTGCACTCGTATGGGCCAATTTGGGGGAGAAACACCCAAAATCAAGCACGAAACCCATTCATAACCTAAAATTAAGCTTGAACCAAGGGAGGCGGAAGATCGAAGAAGAATGGTTGGGTTTTTATGTTACCCTGTATCGTGCTGCTGCTGCTGCTGCTGAGCTACCATATCGGACCTTCAGCCGGTGTAGCAGCGTGCAGTGTACGGCTTGTATTTAATATCATATTAATACGAACATAGCCCGAGGCTCGCCCACTGCGTGTTGGTGTGGCCGAAACCTGCAACCGTGCATCGAGCGTCGCGCTGCGTCGGTGGCTTGGCTGCTCCACTGTGCGGCGTGGCAAGGAAGCGCAAAAACCGAGTGCGTGATTTCCATCTCCCGGCGGTGGCAGCGCAGCAACTTCAGCCTACCTGCATGCTGCATGGAATATGAGATGACGCGGGGGAAAAAAAGAAAAACGGAAACAACGCATCTCAGGCATCCGGACTGAGGGTCCCTCGAGCTGGCTGGTTCTGAATGAGTTGGAGGATCTTGTGGCGCAGTTGATTGTGGAAGGATTTATACTCAAGAGGTGCTAGGTTCAAACCTCCTAGGTGAAAATCGATATTCTTTAAGAAAATCTTCTTCTTATATTGATATCTTCCTCAGTGGTAGCACTTGATGGAAATTCTGGTGGACAGAGGTCACTTCACTCAATGCGTAGTAGTAGTAGTATCATCAGACCCAGTAAAAAAAAAAGTTGTATCTCTTGTATCTTTCGAAGGAGAAGCATAATTGTGCAATGTATCCCCTTGCACCCACCACTTCACTGGCAGCAGACAGTGAAGCAGCATCCCCGTCAGTGCCGGGGGAGTCATGAATGCAGTAAGAGCGATATCACCCACAGAAGTTCTCCCACCGAAAAACGAAGGAATAAAAAACACGGCTCGAAGGTAATTGTTTTAAAATTTAAATTTATACCGATCGTCTTGCCAGCCAGCGCAATCAGCCTCGGTTCGGTTCGCATCCTTTAGGAGCGTACTTACTTACGATGGTGAGCAGTGTTGGCAAAACACTATTTGAGCGATGATAGCAGTTATGTTTTAACAACTTTGACAAATTTTGAACGTAATCTGAGGAGAATTTGAGCAATTTTTTTAAAAATCCGATTCAAGTTTGGGTTATTTTTTTTTTAGTTAATCACTTTATTTGTACAGGCTCAATCGATTAAAATTTACAGAGCCAAATTATCATTTCCACTATGCATTATTAATGCCTGAAAGATAAAGTTAAAGGAATTAAGGAATACTTGCGGTCTACTCGAGGATAGTGGGTGACAATTTTATGGATTTGGAGAGGGAGAAGGAGATTTGAAGTATGACTTATGATACAACAATTTCACTATTTCTAAAACATTCTTAACACCTAATCCTATTCAACTTGATATCAGCAGAATAATTATACTGTTATTACAAAACAAACTTAAAAAAAAAACCAAACACACACAAAATGCAATCAAACTCACAATCTAAGTTGGCATAGTTGAAAATGCTAATTTCGAATAACTGACTGAAGTGGTAATTTTTATACGATAGATGAGGAGAAGATGAAAGTATAGAATTGATAGTACCGTTTAGATTACGGCAGTGTGAACATTGCATATAGAAGAGTAGATAGCGATCTAGGACAACTTTTAAGTAAGGTACAAATCGGTTTTATCATCTCTCTTTACCAAACTCTCCCTTTGGAGAGGGATGGTGAGGGGTGTCCCCCCTCGCCACCACTGACAAAAAAGGAATGATCGCTGACCGCTCAAGTACCAACGATGTGTTTGAAACAGTTCTACCGATGTTTACCGCACTCCAGTTGTTATTCGAAGGAAGGCATCCACTGTCGTAGGTTTGGAAATTGCAGCTATTGTTTACCCCTACCACGGTATGTGCTCCTGTCACAATCTAAGGTTAATATTCTTTAAGAAAACATATATAAGTTTCATAAACTCCAGATTGCGTCCAGCCAAAACATCGTAGTAAATCGTACAACTCAGATCTGACTCCACGATACACAAGACCAAATAATGTGATCTGCGTCCTGGTAACCTTGTCCATATTCACAGAGATTGCTGTCCCCCAGCTCAACACGGAACAAGTGAGCGCTTAATAGTTTTACTTATGTTTGAACAAAGAGAAACACTAAACTCTGCAGGATGATTCGAAGTAACTGTCAATTTAAAAAAATTGTCTCAACGATTGAACGCTTGCATGAATTTATGTCAATTTATGTCATCAGTATATTATATAGTATATATTTATCTTCAACTTAGCATAATTAAATGCAAATCTCTCTTCCTTTACCTACATGCCTTACGAAAATGAATCACAGCTGACACGTAGGTTTTAGTCTCAGGACTTCTCGAGTCCTAGTGATGCGTTTAAGCCTTGATATTGAACGGATTTTCCAAGTATAGTTCCTTTGTACTACTAAAATGTTGCGAAAATCAAATGTTTCCTTCACTCGAAGAGATTTCAGCTACTAAAAGATTACATACGAATTTATACAGCTTTATAACATCCTACATTTTCACGTCCATGGCTGCTTGAAATCCTGCTATCAATACAAGCGTACACCACATAGAAAATGCAACACACCAAAGCAAACCAAATCTTGCGATTTTTGCAAGCATTTCCAGCAAAAGTAAAATTTTTCGTAAGGTTACACCCTATTGCGAACAATACAACATACTGTTGAAGTTATGAAATTGTGAAAAACCTTTCAAGCTAAGATATGTTATGATCTTAAGATGGACAAGATGAACCTTTTTACAAATTTTTGATACAGTCCTTATAAAGAAGACTTTTAACAGGTATGGCACTAGTGGCCATTTGGGGTTTCTTTGATAATGCGGTATCTTTGATAGTAGAGTATATTAATTTAATTTACTCTTTGCAGTGTTTCCGAATTGGAAAAAATTGGATCCATTTGGTAGCTTGTGGTATTGCCTTTTATTTTGTTTAGAGTTTTTATATAATATCACACAATAAACAATCACTTAATAAAAGTATTTCCGATATAGCCATCACAAATTCAATGTTGTCTTCTTATTGCTTTTTACCATAATTTGCTTTCCGTCTATCTTGTTTTCCGTGCTGAGTAGCAATGCTACCGACGCCAAAAAGGCAGCTTCCACATCTGGACCAATCACATCAATTCATGGACCGGGACCAACGGCTTTACTTCCCTTCCGAAGGAAGGCGTGATCAGCGATTTCATGCCTAAAAATCCTGGTTGCGCCGACTGGGATTGAATACAGGCCCTTTGGAGTGAGAGGCAATCACGATAACCACTAGACCACCGGCGCCACTAGTCTTATTGCTTATGATGTTTCTGATTATAACTCATTTTAAGTTTCATATTTATTGATCTAAATTGTTTGAGATTCACGCATGTTTTTCTACATTCATTGAGTATTATCAGAGTAATCCCAAAACAAAAAAGGTGATGTAGGGTCACAATATCCGTTAAACGCATTACTAACGAATTGACTCTAGGTTCCTCAGTACTTGTTTAAAAAATAATAATATTTTAAAGACATTAATTGATAAATAAGACCTTAGGCTTGAGCTAATTATTGATGTTCATAAGCATCTGGATAACTAGCAGAAAAGTTTAAAATTTGATTTAAAGATTGTACTCGAAAAAAACGCAACACTTTCTTTTGTGTATAACTTTTTATTGCATAGGTGAATTGATGAAATTTTGAGTGAAACTGAGTGTAATCCCAAGTAACACTTGCAACATCTTGCATGAAAAATAAAAAAAAATCCAGTTGTAAATAAGTTATACATTAATTGCTTCTAAAACATCCTGTTTTAGACGCGTTGTATTGTTGTTTGTGAAGTATTCAACCTTTCTGACAAGCACTTGTTATCTTGAAGTTATAATTTGATATGGCATGTCTCAATTACCAGATTATAACACATTTATAACTGATTGTATTTGGTGAAAACTGGCTAGCCTTATATACAACATGTTTTCATATGTCATTATTAGAAACATGAATACATCTGAGATATAACTTATTTATAATATGTTATTAATTAGTTATATTTCAGTTGTACTCATGTTTCCAAAAATGACATATGAAAACATGTTGTATATAAGGCTAGCAAGTTTTTACTAAACACAATCAGTTATAAAAGTGTTATAAATAGGCTATTGAGAGTTTCCATACCTAATTATAACTTCAATATACAATACAAGTAATGTTCTTGTTTGTCGTGTTATAAACATGTTTTGATAACAATTATGAAATTTCTCAATGCATTCTACAAACTGCACTACAATATGGCTGACCAATGAAGCAATGTATAGAATGAAAAAAACATTTAATTTCAGCATCACATGTACGTTTTGTAGCAGAGAAAAGCAAGATAATTGAAAAATAAAGTTGATATTATATTTGTTTTTGTTTTTTGCAATGTTGGGGGATTTTATCCAGGATTTTTGATGCAATTAAATTTATTATATTAAGCTTTTTCTAAGAACCAATGAGTTTTTTAGAAGTAGAATGTATAGATTTACCATAAATTTGTAACCGCATAAATGTTTGCAGTACGGAATCTCAGTTTAGGCACTTTATTCGCACGATAAAATTCCTCAGAAGAATAAGTTGTGTAAATTGATGATAAACAAATTCCATTCGTAGTAAGGATGAAATTAATTTACAACATGTCCAATACAGTAGGTTGCGTTATAGTCATAACTAAGTTGCGCAAGTCAAGCATATGTTATATATAGATCCCACCTCTCGCGCTTTTTTCGGTATAAATAAGTTGTATATAAGTGACTAGACGTAAATGTTTACCGCTGATATTGTCATAAATAAGTTTTGTAAACCCGTTTATGACAAATTGTGTTGCTTGGGATGTTTACCTGTGTAAAATCTCGTCACAATCTGTCAAGTGGTTATCGAGATAGCTTCCAAGCAAGAAGTGCTTCGACAAAAATTATGACACCGGTCGTGGAAAATCCAGGCCAGTCCCACAGGTGGTTCACGAAACAGTTTGGAATCGATAATTCGACGGTGTCCCGTATGGTAAAATCGTTCAAGGGGACCCAGATGACCCAACGGTGAGCTGGCAGCGAAAGAAAAGCGAAGACAACCGATCTTGTGAACGCAAGGAAGGTGAGGGATTGTTTCAAGCGCAATCCGAACCTTTCGATTCGGAACGTAGGCAAGAAGGTCAATTCTTCCGTCTGGTTCGTCCAGCAAACAATGAAGTGGGCCAGACTTCATGTCTTCAAGGTAATAAAGGCGCCTAACCGAACCGATAAACAGAATATGGTGGCTGAATCCCTCGCCAGGAAGCTGTACCGCGAGTGGTTGGTGCAGCCAAAATGCATCGTAATGGACGACGAGACGTACATTAAAGCGGACGCAAAGCAGACCCCCGGCCTGAAGTTTTTTGTCGGTAAGTCCCGCCTGGATGTTCCGGAAAAGTTCCCGAAGAGAAGGTCGACAAATTTGCCACAAAGTACTTAGTGTGGCAGGCTATCTTTGGGTGCGGCAAATTCAGCAAGCTGTTTTGTTCAATCATGTCGAAAATCTCATGTAATTTTTATGGCCACAAAAATAAACAAATGCAGTAGAAGCAGCGTAATGTCAGTAGGGATGCCATTCTCCCCAGTGTAAGCAGGGGGATGAGTTGAAAAGACACCTCGCACTATGACAAAAGCAAACTCACCCGAGAGATCTTTATTTTGTTTTCAGTTACTATCGCTTCTCCCACTTCGCAAACAAATACAGTTTCTGACCTCGCACCTCCACCAGTCCATCACACCGGAGGGTATGAGTGATCACTAGGGAGCACCGTAGAGAGTTCGTTTGCTTCACCGGGGAGAATCACCCCGGTGAAGACTTTGGTTGTTAGTTTGTTGCAAAGAGGAAGAGGAGACAACCGACTTCTTACTCTTTTATCTCTATTTCTATCTCTATCTCTATCTTACGCATTTTCAATCGGCCAATCACGAGCTGGTTCGCTTGACAGAAAAGTTCGACAGTGAGCATTCATAAGGGCGTATACGCGATGATCGATTCTCTTCATCGATTTTCTCTTTTGTTAATAACTCGCTAGATTTAACGTTTGTCGGTGCGTTTGCTGTTGCTTTTGATAGCCAATGCAACCTGTTACAACTCTACATTGAATAAATTCTACAAAATTGTTGCGCTTAGCTGTAGCAACCCAACTAACAATTTCAGCTGCAGATAAGCTTATACAGCCAAAATTTGCCTTATGCAGCTAATTTTTGCTTGTACAAGCTGGTCGGCAGCTAAAATTGTTTGTTGGGAATGCAAAGAGAAAATCGATGAAGAGAATCGATCATCGCGTATAGGCCCTTATGCATGCTCACTGTCGAGTTATTCGTTTTCGCCCCCGTATTGTCTTCTCTTTCTTTTAGGTTTGTTGCATACAAAGATTTTTTAAAGGTTACTTTTTCTATTAACGTACAGTAGTCAATTATTTTAAAATTTGGTGTACACATTTTGGAAATGCGAATACGGGAAGTGCATCAGCGCACCATTATTGAAATTTGCTTCAGTTTAGTCGACAGATAGACATGGGACAGAGATCGATTAGTATCACAGCGGGAGTTCCACAAGGCTCCATCCTTGGTCCAACGCTACGGACCGGGATGTACAACAGCGTGCTAACGCTGAAGCTGCCCAAAGCAGTTGAGATCGTTGGAATTGCGGACGACATCGTCTTGACGGTAACAGGCGAGACGCTGGAAAAGGTGGAAGTGCTGGCGACCGAGGCGATCGAAGCTGCAGATGATCCATCATAAAACGGAAGTTCTATTGGACAGTAACTGTTAAGCGGTACAGCGGAAAGATATCACCGTCGGGGGCATGCCATAACCTCAAAGTGGAAGACCGCGAGTGCGAGGGAAGCCTGAAGAGTACGGAAAGTTGTGAGAGCGGAGTCGTTGGCTGAGTGGCAACAGGAGTGGAACACGGCAGAGAAAGGTAGATGGACACGTAGACTAATAAAGAGATGAACCAGCCTCTGGCTGAAAGTCTCGCTATTAAAGATAACCTAACCTAACCACGTAGACTAATACAGATTTTTTTCGACCTGGGTGAACAGAAATCACGGAGACGTCACATTCCACCTAACGCAGTTCTTGTCTAGCCGCGGCTGCTTCAGGAAGTATCTGCATCGGTTCGGACACGTAGTGTCACCCCTTTTTTCGGACTGTGGCAACGTGGATGAAACGCCAGAGCATGTGGTCTTCGACTGTCCAAGGTTCGAGGCAGTTTTGTGGAAGGAGATGCCCGTCCTTAACTTGGAGAATGTCGTCGATGAAATGTGTCGAGAGGAAGGCACTTGGAATGCCGTCAGCAGCTGCAGCGAAAATGGAGAGAGGAGCAGCGATCTAGCCACACCAGAACACTCGATGAATATTGACCAGATGCCGCTTCAAGTTGAATACGGTGACCACTTTTAATATTTTTTCCATTTTCCCTGCAAAGCACAACATTCAAACCGCACTAAACTCAGCAACACAAAGGCTTTCGGTGAAATGGCGTTCGGTGAAATGGCATTCGGCCAAATTTTCCATAGTAATTTTTTTTCGCCCCTTCTAGCTCAAAAGCTGGCTACGCTCTTGTCTTTGTATACGTTTTTCAGTCGTTTTATTGATGTTTTCACTCACTCACGTCAAGCTCTGCCGGAATATTTGGATAAACAATAACGCATTTGCGCTGCAATCTTTCTCACGCAAGTGAGTGTATGAACAGACAAAAAGTGAACTGTCAACATTCTCACTCTCTCGTGCTGTGCCTAAAAATCTCTCCAGTGGTGCCAGGAGAAATCTCCGAGGAGACAAGCAGAGATTCACCTCCAGAGAATGATATCTATTGCACCCGGGTGATTCTCCCCAGATAATTTTCAACTCTGAGTTCATGCACTGTATTAATGATAATTTTGTCCTTTTTGGCAAGTAATATTACACCATATTTATGACACGATTGAAGTGCATCCACTTTGATGTGATATCAACATTAATTTGTTGCTGTGTGCCAACCGGTGATGGAGTGGTACGAAGCCAACGATGTTGTTTTTGTGCCGAAGGAGGCAAATCCGCCAAACTCGTCAGAACTTCGCCCAATAGAAACATTCTGGGCGATAATGAAAAGCAAGCTCCGGAAACACACAAGCATTTGAAGAAAGAGTGGATGAAAGTGTGTAAGAAAGATGGCGCAAGTGTTGCACAGAATTTGATGGGTGGCGTTAAGTCCAAGGTGCGGGCATGTAACCTAGGAGAGGAGGTTGAACAAACCAACTTTGCAAAAACATAACTAATTTGTGTTTATTTATTCCCTGAGTGTTTCAAAAATATCCGACTTAAAATGAATTGAGTTGTTTAGGGGTATTGAGGTAAATAGATATTCGTTATCTGCATTATAAATGGCACCGAAATCCAAAATTTCATCAATTTTGGTACACTGGAACTATTTTAAATAAGTACGATAACGCAGTTAGGGCCAAGAGACAACGTTATCATCCTAGGCGATTTCAACTTGAGCTCGATCTCTTGGCAGCGTAGTCCTCATGGTTCCCTGTTCCCGATTACATCACGATTCTCGATTAGCCTGGCATCACGGAAGCCGCTTGATACGTATAGCACCGCTGGACTCAGACAAATGAGTGGAATTGTAAATGAAAACAATCGTACGCTTGATCTATGCTTCGTCAGTGAGGAACTTTGCGAGCACAGCACAGTTATGCAAGCTCCATCACCGCTCGTTAAAATCTGCAGGCATCATCCTCCTGTACTGATGGAATTCATCAGCATCGCCTATGATTTCAGAAAGGCTGACTTCAACAGCATGAACGAGTTCCTCGCACATGTCGATTGGGACGAGGTGCTTAAAAATTGTGATGCCAACCTCGCTGCGTCGACCATATCTGGTATCCTGTGGTATGCCATCGATCAGTTCGTTCCCGTGAAGTCTAGACACGAGCCGGCTAAGCCAGCCTGGTCAAATGCTGACCTCAAGCATCTTAAGACTGTGAAGCGGACAGCTCTCAGACGACATAGCAAGTATCGCACGGACTCCACGAGAACGAGATATATGGCGGCGAGCACTGAATACAACCAACTTAATAATCGTTTGTACAACGCATATCAGGACCATCTGCAAAGGCGCTTCAAGACAAATCCCAGAAGTTTTTGGCGTTACGTCAATGACCAACGGATGGAATCCGGACTGCCCTCAACGGATTGTTCGAAGCTGATTCCACCACTGACATCGCCGACCTGTTCGGTTCTCAATTCAGCAATGTTTTCACTAATGAACACATCGACCCGCAGGATGTAGCCGTCGCCACCAGAAATGTTCCTCGACTTTCGGCCTCTGGGCTACAGTTCGTGATCACGAACGATATGGTTATTTCAGCCGGAAAGGATTAAAAATCCTCCACGGGATGTGGTCCGGATGGGATTCCATCGCTTGTCCTCAAATGCTGAACGGATACACTTGCAATACCACTATCTAGAGTATTCAACCTATCTTTGGCTACTGGTGTATTTCCAAACTGCTGGAAGCAGTCGTATGTTTTCCCAGTTTTCAAGAAAGGCTGCAAGCGGATTGTTTGTAAGCTGTTTGAGGTGATCGTTCTGCATAAGCTGGTTCAGAACTACGCCACTACATTTCGGTTGATCAGCACGGATTTATGCCTAACCGTTCGACGACAACTAATTTGACTTGTTTCACTTCGTTCGTGATCCGCCGAATAGAAAATGGTCAACAAGTAGACGCTATTTACACAGACTTATCCGCGGCGTTTGATAAAATGATTAATCAAATCGCAGTTGCTAAATTCGACAAGCTGGGAATGAACAGTAACTTGCTTTCCTGGCTTCGATCCTACCTAACCGGTCGAAGTATGTCCGTCAAAATTGGAGACCACGTTTCGCCCTCCTTTCCGATTTGGTCCGGTGTTCCCCAAGGAAGTCACTTGGGGCCGTTTCTATTCTTGCTGTATATGAACGATGTCAATTTGATCTTGAAATGCCTAAAACTCTCGTATGCCGATGACCTGAAGCTTTACTACATGATTAAGCAACCACAAGACGCGTTTTTTTTCTGCAACAACAACTGGAAGCCTTCGCTGAATGGTGCCATATTAATCGAATGTCGCTGAACGTGTCCAAATGTTCGGTTATTTCATTTGGCCGCAAGCAATCACTCTTCCATTTTAGCTATGCTTTGGGAGGCGTGAATCTACAACGTGATTCGACAGTCAAGGATCTGGGGATTCTGATTGATACAAAATTAACCTTCAAGGATCACGTCGCGTACGTTGTGTCTAAAGCCTCATCGCAACTAGGATTTTTATTTCGCTTTGCAAAAAAGTTCAAGGACGTTTACTGCCTAAAAGCTTTATACTGCTCAATTGTGCGCCTGGGGGTGACCCCGGCGTAGTGGTTAACATCCATACCTCTCACGCCAAAGTCACGAGTTCAAATCTCACCCCCGGACAAGTCACGAATGACCCAAGAGTGTTAAAGTGACTTTAACAAAAAAAATCAATTGTGCGCCCTATCTTGGAGTATTTGTCTATCGTCTGGTCTCCTTATTACCAGAATGAAATTCAACGCATCGAAGGTGCTCAGCGAAAATTCGCCCGGTTCGCTCTATGTCATCTTAGGTGGGGAGATCCATTCAACCTGCCACCTGCCCAGTTATGAAAGCCGTTGTCTACTTATAAATCTGGAATTACTAGAAGCAAGACGCAACGTGGCAAAAGCGTGCTTTGTTGGGGATCTTCTGCAAGGCAACATTGACAGTCCTACGCTTCTTAGTCTCTTGAACATCAACACACGTCGTCGCAATCTTCGGTCGCACTCGTTTATCACCATCCCTCCGGCAAGAACTAATTATGGCTTACACGAACCTTTGCGAAGCATGTCTCGTGTATTCAACCGGTGTACGATTTCAACGTGTCACGAGAAACAAACAAGCGTAGTTTTAAACATTGTCATTGGGGTAAACATTTTACCTGTTGACTGATAAACAATAACTAAATAAATAAATAAACATTAGCTAAAATTCACCGCCTCTTGGTGGGACTTTGCATGGGAGCGAGCTGTCATCGAATAGATTTAGTGTCAACGATCAAAAATTTAAATCTTGATTTAAAAATCGAGATGAATGTCTACGGGATCGATAAAAATATCGTTGTACTCAGAAAACGAAGCTCTATCAGGTAATGCATACAAATATGGTATATTTTTCATTTTTGTGTGTTGCATTTTTTCGAGTACAGTCTTTATTCACTAGATTATTTTTCCTAATAATTCATATTCATAGATCGTTTTTGTATGTCATTGCAAATATATAAAGATTTTAATATAAATTGGTAAAAATATGATTATAATTGCTCTAGAAAATCATCAATAACTTCAATACGATCGACAGTAGGCGTATACTGTATTTAATCGGTTATAGGTCTTATTTGTTGATACCCACTTTTGATTTTGATGACTGAATGTCATTATGCACTTAAAAAACCATGATTTCTGAAAATAATAAAAAAAAAATGTCATGAAAAATTTAACATCTAGCAATCTGTGACACATTTTTATCATGGTACCCGAGTACCCGAGCAGGAGAAAATAACTAATGAATACCTAATCCTGACCTGTTATCAAAATTTGGTATACACCAGCATGACATAAAGGCCGAACACGAAATTATTGCGACACCGAAAATGTCATGCCAATTTTCTTATAATGTTTAGAATCAAACCAAAATTTTAGGGTAGTTTTATACATATATTTACTTCAAAAATCAAAAGAAAAGTTAATCGATGGAGCCTTGAGTGTAAAATTGAACGCTTTTTCGCTTGATGCCCTCCATCACAGTCTTTACAGTGTCATCCGGTACCAGTTTCTCAGTTTTTTTCCATTTTCTTAACATGTCCTTCTCGTCTTTGACTGTCTTCTTGCTCTACCGAAGTTCCCGCTTCATTATTGCCCAGTACTGCTCCACCGGGCGCAGCTCCGGACAGTTTGGCGGATTCATGTCCTTTGGAACAAAATGGACAGAATTGGCCTCATACCACTCCAGGACACTTTTAGAATAGTGGCATGATGCCAAATCTGGCCAAAATAGCGGAGCTTCGTCGTGCTGCTGCTAGAACGACAAAAGGCGCTTCTCGAGGCACTCAGATTTGTAGATCTCGCCATTTACTGTGCCCTTTGTCACGAAAGGCTCACTCCTCAGTCCGCAAGAGCAGATGGCCTGCCAAATGAGATATTTGGAGGCGAACTTCGACATTTTCTTCTTCTTAAATTTGTCGTCCACATAGAACTTGCTCTTACCGTTGAAAAACTCCAACCCCGGAATTTGCTTAAAATCGGCTTTTATATACGTTTCGTCGTCCATCACACAGCAGCCATATTTTGTCAGCATCTTCTCGTAGAGCTTCCGTGCCCGAGTTTTAGCCGTCGATTGTTGCTGCTCATCGCGGTTTGGGAAGTTCTGTACCTTGTATGTATGTAGTCCAGCTCTCTTCTTTGCATTCTGGACGTAGCTCTGCGACATGCCGATCTTTTTAGCCAAATCACGGCTTGAGACGTTGGGATTTGCTTTAATCATCCGCTTCACCTTTCCCTCCGTCTTTTTGTTCTCCGGTCCCGGTTTTCTTCCAGCTCCTTTGCCGTGGTCCAACGTCAACCGCTCCTGGAACCGCTTCAACACTCTGGAGACGGTTGAATGGTGAATGTTCAACATTTTTCCCAACTGCCGGTGCGACAGGTCAGGAAATTCCAGGTGTTTGGAAAGAATTTGTTCTCTCAACTCGCGTTGGTTGACCTCCATTTTCGTTGAATCGAAAAACACGACTTCGAGTTTGACAGCATGTACACAATACACATCAATGAGAAAGTGTGCAAAATTTGGTGGATTTTTACCCAATGGTAAAAAAGTTATGCCCTGTTGAATGTGTCGCAATAATTTCGTGTTCGCCCTTTAAGAGGTTAAATACCAAAGAATAATACCACAAAATTACATACAAAATACTTTGTAAATATCAAAACTTGGTATTTGGATTTTGGTATTGTATTATCAAAATTTGGTATTAGAATGGTATTGTGGGAACATTTTTTTGGAATTATGGTTTGGCATTTTACCTCTTATGTCAGGCTCATCCATACCAATTTAAGGTATCGAGATATTCGTTCCTGCTCGGGTATGGACTGCAAGGAATGTGTAAAAAATATAAAAGGATTGGCCTGCTTTAAATTTTAAAAACAGTAGACATATTTTTTCAGCAATGACTATGACGCTTTTGTAACACCTGTGGTGTTACTTAGTGAACCCCCAGGTTTCCCGATAATGCGTTATTTTGTGTAATAAATACAAAACGCTTCATTCAATAGAGTAGAACCATAGAGGTAACTCTAAGACCAGTACTCTTTTCGGTCCCACGCTAACCGATGCACCCCTCGAAACATAAGAAAACCTCATTTTATCTGTCAAACTTTCATAGCGAATCAAAACAAACATAGTATAGTACTAGAATTTCGATTAAAATGGGGCATGTTAATCGATGTACTTGGTACCGGTTAGGCTAGTCCAGTGTGAGCACATTTAAAATCGGTAGTTTCCACCGGGTGGTAGAACTCTCTTTTATAGTGATCCGTGCCAGGTGGCTTCATCAGAATCCAAAAAGTAACAGAAATTTACCAACGTTATTGACCAATGACGGAACACTCTTTCTAATGCATTCCCACCATATGTTAGTGAAAGCCGGTGAAAGCATTGTACATCGGCCATACACAGTATAAAAGCAAACATATATGCATGCATTGGATTAAGACCGTGGGCTATTCTTTTTTTCCTGATTCTTTTATTTAACGTCGGTTTCTAGCTGGCACTACACGGGCAAACATATTGTCAATACTCAAAAGTATTAACAATCATATTGATGCAAATATTGCTGAAGAAAATATTGATGATCATATTGACGCAAAATCCTCTTGAGAATATTGTTGAAAATGTTGATGGAAATATTGACGAAACTTCTGTCGTGTAGGGTGCACTCGGTGCACTGCCCCTATCAACACAGGGACCGGGACCAACGGCTTTACTCCCTTTCCGAAGGAAGACGTGACCAGAGATTTTTTCCAATCAGAAAAAGCCGATGTGGCTAAGATTGAACCGAGGCTGGGCGGCCAAGATATACCATAAAAATAACATTGTGTGGCGTATCTACGCTCAAATTTTATCGTCACCTTCGTACTGGCAACACTGCCCGTTAGACAGCTACCGAGCTCACTGCTCAACCGGTGCTCCGTAGTTCTGGCTGGAGGTGCTTATCATGCGTGTGCATACATATGCGAGAGGATGATGTATTACCGAATGCAGAGGAGGTAGATGTTTGGGTTGAAATATGTACCTAGAGGTTCTTTTCTTTTCTTATGCTTGGCGATTAATGGCCCTGGATCATTGTCGGTCGGCGGTGTTGTTTCTGCTGCTGGTGCTGCAACAGCAGCATTTATGAAAAAAGAGAAGGGCTCCGAAATTGCTTCGCCCCCAAAATTTGCAGTAAAAAGCAAAAAAGATGTGCAAAAATTAAGGGGGTGGGTATCGAGAGCAAGTTTTGGATATTAACGATCAATTTTCTCGCATCAGCGGAAGATAAACGATTGCATTTTAGTTTGGGTTGAGCCCGCGCGTCTGCGGTGCGATGCAATGCCTGGCAGGCCCGTAGGAGGACGTGTCTGGTTCAGGTGTGTTGGAGGGAGATAAATTGACGAACTTAAATTGATCTCCTGCATTTTAAACTCATACACATGCCAAGTAAGGATTTTGATTCAGATATTTTTGAAAAACTTCTTAAACGATTTTTGGTGAATTGGAGATGAAGTGTTTTCAAGAGAAAAATGGTATGGAATTAGAACTGTTCAGAGCAGAGTCGGGACGAAAAACTATGAAAAAGAAGAAGAAGACGAATAATCATAGCCCAGTTGCATAGCCAAATGTTGAGAAATGCTTTGAATTCAGTTGCGTGGCCGGTCCCCATGATCTACAGATCCACCGTCGATGGAAAGAGTTCCCCAGGTGCCTACTACCACCCGCAACGTTCTGCCTTGGCCCACTCACCACTATGGTTGCAACGAGCGGGCGCAAATATTCAAGAGTTAAAGCGTGCATTTGAATTCCCGCGCGTATCCCATAAATAATGTAATTAGATGACAA
Organism: Ochlerotatus camptorhynchus; assembly: GCF_037179485.1. Classification (NCBI taxonomy): domain Eukaryota; kingdom Metazoa; phylum Arthropoda; class Insecta; order Diptera; family Culicidae; genus Ochlerotatus; species Ochlerotatus camptorhynchus. The sequence continues at coordinate 1,512,919 of NW_027040855.1, read as the reverse complement.
TCGGTCTCGAGCGCGTGGTGTTGGTGTACCGGTCAGAATGGCGACGGCGACGCTTTGCTGATGGGTCGTCGGAGAGCGGCCAAAAACGCGTTAGAGATACCAAAGGCACTGCGTCTTTCAACATCTGCAGCAATAATTCATTCTTCCTAGATCTCGCAGTTACGATCGATTCTGCTCTCCTTGCTTTTTTGTAGCCGTTGAAAACACGAATGCGCGAGAATACGCTGCAATGCCCTCCCGAAAGGGGCTTGCTCCGCTTCTATATGGAGCGAATCCTATCCTCACTGGCGCTCTGCTAGACCGACGGCGGCCAAATATGCACTTGCACCACCTCCACCAACCGACGCCGCCACCACCACCACCACCACCACCATCAATGCAGCGGCAGCAGCCATCATCGGAGCTAGAATCTATCTCTCTTGGCCTTGTATCTCGCAGTTGGATCGTGATTTGATTTATTGTCCCACGAGGAGTAAGGCACAAAGAGCAAACGAGATACATATACCTACTTTGCGGATGCCCGTTGAACCGAACTGCACCGGCACATCGCGTACACACTCCTTTATGGTTGTTAAACTACGAGTGCAAGGAGACGATTTTCGGGGTGCGTTTGGAGGAACACTAGATACTACGCGCTGGCTGGTTCGTTGACGGCAGGTTCCCTGATACTATCTGGCAGTGAAATGCAAACTTTCATCACCCCTACAGTGGCCCCGTCGTCGGACTGATATTTGCGAAAATAATGGCAAACGATTATTAAGACATTTTGCTGTTTTGAACCATGCCACTGCTGGGGTCGTAAATTTTCTAGCCGTTCATAAAACCTTTGACTTCAAAATGTCGGCCTGTTGTGTTCTGGGGGGGAGTGTTGGTTTGCATTTGAAAAATAATATAATCTATTTACGGGGAAAATGCTAGCAAATAGTCGTGTTCTCTTGAAACCTAGAAGTGTGTCTCGTTATCGAATTATTTTTAACATCATTAATACAGGAAAGATCCGATTTTGTCAGCTCCCTTTTTGAAAATCTATCTAATGTCGTATTACTCCATCACTATTGAGAAATGATGAAGTATTCTATTTTTTTATAGTTGCCACTCTTGCATTTATCGCCCAGAATCGATTCTAACTGAAAGGTTCCGCTATTTATACCCTTCGGAGTGTTGAAACACCCTCTAAAGGCGCCCCCCTTTGTCAGTCAAAATTGGATTCCTTAGCAACAAAATTAAGGTATGACACCGATAATGACCATGCATCAGAACCCAAGTCTTAACCACTTCAAACTAGGGAACAACGAATAGAAGATTAGGAATCACATAGAATAATATAGATAAAGACTAACTAACTCAATTTTTTCTTGTTTCAAGATCATCCTCGGTGGACAAAGCCGAGTCTTGTCACTAGGCATTTACTGACTAAGATACGTTCCTTTGATTAATGAGAAATCCTGTTCCCCTAGTTTGAAGTAGTCAGAACTAGCAATCGGTGGTAGATCTTACATCCCGTAACGTGACGAAAAGGTGGCAACATCCATCTTGAAGGTGATTGAGAAAGATTTGGAATTACGGTTATGTGAAATTATGAACGATAAAAGTCTGATGCGCTTATATTCTTGCTTATATTCTTGCTTCTATTTTAGCTTCTATTCGGAGTTATATCCTGGCTTCTATTCTGGCTTCTATTCTGGCTTCTATTTTGGCTTCTATTCTGGCTTCTATTCTGGCTTCTATTCGGGCTTAAATCCTGGCTTATATTCTTGCTTATATTCTTGCTTCTATTTTGGCTTCTATTCTGGCTTCTATTCTGGCTTAAATCCTAGCTTATATTCTTGCTTCTATGTTGGCTTTTATTCTGATTTATATCCTGGCTTCTATTCTGGCTTCTATTCTGGCTTAAATCCTGGCTTCTATTCTGCCTTCTATTCTATCTTCTATTCTACCTTCTATTCTGGCTTCTATTCTGGCTTCTATTCTGGCTTCTATTCTGGATTCTATTCTGGCTTCTATTCTGGCTTCTATTCAGGATTCTATTCTGGCTTCTATTCTGGCTTAAATCCTGGCTTCTATTCTGCCTTCTATTCTGGTTTATATCCTGGCTTCTATTCTGGCTTCTATTCTGGGTTCTATTCTGGCTTCTACTCTGGCTTCTATTCTGGCTTCTATTCTGGCTTAAATCCTGGCTTCTATTCTGCCTTCTATTCTGGCTTCTATTCTGGCTTCTACTCTGGCTTCTATTCTGGCTTCTATTCTGGCTTCTATTCTGGCTTCTATTCTGGCTTAAATCCTGGCTTCTATTCTGCCTTCTATTCTGGCTTCTATTCTGGCTTCTATTCTGGCTTCTATTCTGGCTTCTATTCTGGGTTCTATTCTGGCTTCTACTCTGGCTTCTATTCTGGCTTCTATTCTGGCTTCTATTCTGGCTTCTATTCTGGCTTCTATTCTGGCTTCTATTCCGGCTTAAATCCTGGCTTCTATTCTGCCTTCTATTCTGGCTTCTATTCTGGCTTCTACTCTGGCTTCTATTTTGGCTTCTATTCTGGCTTCTATTCTGGCTTCTATTCTGGCTTCTATTCTGGCTTCTATTCTGGCTTCTATTCTGGCTTCTATTCTGGCTTAAATCCTGGCTTCTATTCTGCCTTCTATTCTGGCTTCTATTCTGGCTTCTATTTTGGCTTCTATTCTTGCTTGAATCCTGGCTTCTATTCTGCCTTCTATTCTGGCTTCTATTCTGGCTTCTATTCTGGCTTCTATTCTGGCTTCTATTCTGGCTTCTATTCTTGCTTGAATCCTGGCTTCTATTCTGCCTTCTATTCTGGCTTCTATTCTGGCTTCTACTCTGGCTTCTATTTTGGCTTCTATTCTGGCTTCTATTCTGGCTTCTATTCTGGCTTCTATTCTGGCTTCTATTCTGGCTTCTATTCTGGCTTAAATCCTGGCTTCTATTCTGCCTTCTATTCTGGCTTCTATTCTGGCTTCTATTCTGGCTTCTATTCTGGTTTCTATTCTGGGTTCTATTCTGGCTTCTACTCTGGCTTCTATTCTGGCTTCTATTCTGGCTTCTATTCTGGCTTCTATTCTGGCTTCTATTCTGGCTTCTATTCCGGCTTAAATCCTGGCTTCTATTCTGCCTTCTATTCTGGCTTCTATTCTGGCTTCTATTCTGGCTTCTATTCTGGCTTCTAGAATCAGGCTTCTATTCTGGCTTAAATCCTGGCTTCTATTCTGCCTTCTATTCTGGCTTCTATTCTGGCCTCTATTCTGGCTTCTATTCTGGCTTCTATTCTGGCTTCTATTCTGGCTTAAATCCTGGCTTCTATTCTGGCTTCTATTCTGCATTATATTCTGGCTTCTATTCTGGCCTCTATTCTGCCTTCTATTCTGGCTTAAACCATGGCTTCTATTCTACCTTCTATTCTGCCTTCTATTCTGGCTTCTATTCTGGCTTCTATTCGGGCTTCTATTCTGGCTTCTATTCTGGCTTAAATCCTGGCTTCTATTATTGCTTCTATTCGGGGTTATATCCTGGCTTCTATTCTAGCTTCTATTCTGGCTTCTATTTTGGCTTCTATTCTGGTTTCTATTCTGGCTTAAATCGTGGCTTCTATTCTGGATTGTATTCTGGCTTGTATTCTGGCTTCTAGAATCAGGCTTCTAGAATAAGGCTTCTAGGATAAGGCTTCTAGGATAAGGCTTCTAGGATAAGGCTTCTAGGATAAGGCTTCTAGGATAAGGCTTCTAGGATAAGGCTTCTAGAATAAGGATTCCGGAATAAAGCGTTTAAAATAAGCTTATGATCGTGCACGGCAGGAATGTTTATACGTTATGCACGCTTACCGTTGGTGGATATAAAACACGGTCGTTTATCGGGCCATCATGCTATGGCAGAAGCGTTCGCATTGAATTTATATATTTCTCGATTACTTTTTCCAAGAGACGTATTAGCTTTTGAAAACAATGCATTTGATCGTCGGTTCGCAAAAAACTGGTAGCGTGCCCACCCATGCTAACACTAATAAATATCGCGAACTTTTCCAACACTGCTAACACTACCATCAAATAGGGAAAATTTTACCCTACCTGATAGTGGTGTTAGTATGCGTGGACGAGCTACCAGTTACGCCAAACCGACGATCAAATGCATTGTTTACAAAAGCTGATACGTCCCTTCGAAAAAGTAATCGAGATTTATGTTTATTTACAATCTTTATAATAGAACAGTAGGCATGATAACACTACGCTAGTGGCACTTTGAGTGTTTGGGCTTCCGGTTCACATTGAAACTGAGAAATTTTCTTGCGTGATATTAGTGAGTCAGGAACAAGTTACTTGTATGATACAGTTTGCAGTGAATAGTATCCATGCATTTCTTGTAAGAAGAATACAGTACCAGACAAAGATAAATAAGGCAGATGTACCAGTCATGGGTGTTCGTTCCTATTATGATGTGTTCCATTTATGGTCTATGGGAATTCCATAGGTCACAATTGGAAAGTATAGTATAAGTTAAAATTCGTAAAATACGTTCACTAACAAAATTTTTATGAATGTTTATGACACCTAGAAGATCTATATTGTGTAGTTTTATAGAGCTATATTTCTGATAATTTGAATCTTTGCACTTTAAGAAATAGCTGTGCAATTTGTACACATACTCGGTTCAAGCTATTGTTCTTATTCATTTTATTAATGGTCTGCAGCTCAGTCACTCTTGTCGTTGCCGTTGGAAGCTAAAATTAGCAGCGTAGAAATAAAGAAAACGAACAAATTCAGCTTCGCCGATGGAAGTGCGAAACCCGTAATGGGAGAAATTGCCAATTTTGTGAAAGCACTGGATGCAGATCCCGTTCAGAAGTGAGAAACTTACCGGATTGCGAAGGAGAAATCCTTTTTCAGCAGAAAAATAAATGCTGTATATATTATTTGAATGGAAAGGCAGTGGACGTACGCATGCCTCATACGGAGCACTACGACCCGGGCACCACCAGAAAATGGCCAGTTTATGACTAGCAGTGTCTATTTTTATCACTATCACATGATAAGAGTAGCGCTTCAACCCAGTGTAGATGAAAAGTGTTGGTTTTGAAGATCTTTGCTGTCACATACGAGTGAAATGAAAAATGAGTTCATTGTACATTAACGAATTTGCGTTTGTTGACATAGATGCTTGATTATTCAACCCAATATTATCAAAACCAGGAGTGATCATCAAAACCAAAATAATCAAATTTATGAGTATGATGCAAAATAAGTATTTCGGATATTGATGCAGGTAGGACAATCTGTTAAGGTTGTCTTCATTTTCAGCTATGTGCACCCGGCCAAACAGAACAACTTAGCGGATGAATACAATTGACTCAGAGCATTTTCTTTCCATACGAAAATTACTCATAGTTGGGAAAACCTGCAGTTACTCATTAGCTATGAGTTCCTGCAGGTTTTTCCCAAATATGAGTAAATTTCGCATGGAAAGAAAATGCTCTGCGTCAATTAAATTCAATCGCTGAGTCATTCTGATTGGTTTGTAGAGTGTAGAATAAATCTAGCGTTCAGAATCATAAGGGCCTAACTGCAATGAGCGATTCTATTAATCGATTTTCTTTTTTTTTTAAATAACTCGACTGGATTAACGTTAAGCTGTGGGTTTGATGTTGCTTCTGCAAGCTTATCTTTTTTCTACACTTGGACAAATTTCGGAAAATTTGTTCACTCAAGTAATGCGAGAAAATCGATCATTGCAGTAAGGCTCTTATGATTCTGAACCCCATAAATGATTTTTATCAGCACTGGGACTAAAGCTCATCATGCAACACCTCAAACCAAATGATAATTCAAAATCAAGTTTAATTGAAGCAGGGTCGCCATATTCATTTTGAATACATTTGAAATTCTTCGGTTTTTTCCCGCAGTTGATATTAACGAAGACTTGCGAAGATTTTTTTTAATTTCAAGCCTGCAAGTGATCGTGATGTTGCTTATGAATAAAGAAAATAATTTATTTTAAAATATGCATAGATATGCACGGAATATCCTCAAATACTATTGAAACAACCGATGGGAATTGAAGTACAATTTGACTCATAAATATTTCTATCTGAATTGCAGTGTTGGGAATATATAAAAAAAATCAAATTTCACCAATGCCCAACATCACGCTTGATTTTTCTGGACAAAAATCAACAAGCAAACAACTGCGGTTGATTTTGCAGGCTGTGATATCGCAGCTTGGAATATCAAGCTAACAAAACTCACCTGCTGCAAATCTCAACAAACTGTGGTGAGATTGAGTTTTATGATTTTTGCTTTACAACCGAAACTTCCACTACGACTGGCAGCAGTCATTTCGTGTCTGCCATCTGTGAAGAGTAAAAAGAGATAGCAAACTACACACTTAGTTTTTTCTACCGAGCTCGGCTGTGCAAATCTCGGCAAAATAAGTTTTACTGAGATCTCAGCAAAAGTGACATTTGATTGCTGAGTCTCGGATAATGCTTAGCTGAATCTCAGCAAACAAATGAAATGTTTGCTGATATCTCAGTAAAAAAATTTTTGCCGAGATTTGCACAGCCGATCTTGGTAGAAAAATCTAAGTGTGTATATCTTCTCTTTCTAAGAGAACGATGTGCAACGGAATCATGTTTGTGTCGAATCAACTTTTAGCTTGATTTTTGAACGTTGTGAATAGTCTCGCAAAACAAAGAAGCTTATAAAATCAATATGGGCCCATGCATTAATTATGTCACGCTAAATCGAGCAGAAATTTACCCCCCTCCCTATAGCGACATTTTTCCTATGCCTAATGCATTGCTTGTCACAAAATCTATGCATCAACCCTATCAATCATGATATTATGTTCCAATAGAGAGGCACGCAACAATCTTTCAATACTACGCAGCCCAATAAACAAATATTTAAAATCTTATCATTATTCCATTCATTACGTTAAGTATACTCTTCAACTTTTTTTTTCTTCCCTTTATTTAACGTCGGTCTCTGTGCCAATCACCGACGGACATCGATTGCCATCCACTGACGGCAATCGAATGTGCAGGAAGGCAGCTCCCACACCTGCGTAGGATATCGCACCCATTCAACACACATGGGCCGGGACCAACGGCTTTACTTCCCTTCCGAAGGAAGACGTGACCAGAGATTTTTATGCCTCAGAAAAATCCCACCGACCTCGGCTGGGATTGAACCCAGACCCATAGGGGTGCTAGAAAGCAGTCACGATTACCACTTCACCACCGGCGCTGGCTCTTCAATTTTATGATTAATAGAAATACTGTCAAAAATTAGAATTTAAAACACATCCAATGCCACTATTTGTTTATTGTTTTCAATGCTACACACTTAGAAAAATTGTTGAAAATTTAGGTGCTCTCAAACTGACATATACGAGCGTCAATTTTGACAAAAAATTGAGTCATAACGGACACAAAATTCAGCTCAATCAAACGTACTTTCGAACTTTTCAGTTTCGTAGCATTTAGTTTTACATGACATGTTTGTTTATGTCCCATTCTTCATGCCAAAGATGGATTCCGTTACGCGTAAGATTAGGTATTTCTATGTGTGTACTTAATTGTTTTTTTTTTATTATTTCAGTACCGCTGGAAATATTTTCATTAATAATAAATATTTGAACGATATTTTCATTACCACGCAGTCAAATCGATGAGCACGCGCCCCTCAGTACACAGCGTATACAGCAAAAAATTAATTTTAATATTACATCCAAGAAGATGCATTTCAATCATGTCGAAAATCTCATGTAATTTTTATGGCCATAACAACAAATAAATGCAGTAAAAGCAGCGTATTGTCAGTTCATGCACTGTATTAATGATAATTTTGCCCCTTTTGGCAAGTTATATTACACCATATTTTCGACACGATTGAAGTGCATCCACTTTGATGTGATATTAAAATTTATTTTTTGCAGTGTATGAGAGCAGAAAAATATCATTTGATTTATGATTTTGCCATCACTGCTGAAATGGCAAAGCCGGGTGATTTCGAAAATAAATTAAATTAGTCTAATTAATTTCAAAAGTATCCCTATTTTAAATATGTTGAAATCTTAACAGAATAACCTAAAATACTTTTGACATAACAAACAATTACGTTAAATTTCATACAAATCTGAGAAGGTTGATCCAATAATTTATTTTATTTGCCTATTTTGCCTGGAACCGCTCAGATGCGATCGAAAAAAAAATGTGAGTATTGTCCAAGAAAAAAACACGTTATTGTACAAGACCTCGTTGCGTATCCATTTGTAATTTTTACATAAATCTTGAAATATGGGGCTCAAATCGAAACCTCACGGTCTTATTTGAACTAAAATCCGTCATAGGAAATATTCAATTTCCATTCAACTGTTAACGTCGCAAATGTACTCCACTATGGCCTGGAAATTAAACACAAATTTTGAATCGTTCCATGAACGTACATACATCGCACTAGGAACATAAGAGAACATACAATTGAGCAAGCGTATTACATTCATAATTCTGATGTAGTACCATGCTTTTTTCTTCTCTGGAACGCATACATTTGCTGGGCATTATCGCTTGTTTCGTGTTGGAAGTATTCTGTTTTTCTCCTGTTCAGAAAATCCGATGGTTCCGAAAGGAAAAAAAAAACATACCCGACCATCTACCTCTTGGCCAGTGGAAAGCAAACGAAGAAAGAAGAAGAAGAAACGAAAACACCCCATCGGGAGCTGAAGCAAGTCTGTCTGATTTAAGACCTCGCTTGATGATGATGATTATTTCGCATTATTATTGTTATTATTGAGAAGTAAAACAAAAGACGAAGCGCTTGCCATGGACGAGAAAAGAAGCAGGAGGAGGAGGACCTTCGATCACTGACTGGGAGCTCCCGAGAAAATGCTCGAGGGAGGAAACAATAAGTAAAAGAGATCGTTCCTCCGCCAGGGCCAGCATCCTCAGAAGCACTGAGAGCATTATTATACGGACGAACGAATGTGGATGAATATGCGCGATCGATTCCTGGAGAACGATCAGTGCATCGCTTTCGTGGCAGGATCTGCGTGCTCCTGAAGATCGCGCCTACGTATGTATGGATCGTGTGGTTGTTGTTTTTTGCTCTCCGCGGTGCAGCCGAGCATGCCAAGCATCAGGTTGTGCAGAAATTATGATGGAACATTCATATGATCTGCACCGATGCGATCATGCCGTTGATCGTACAGATGGTCGAAGTCAGACAGTGAACGCGAAAATCGCGATGGTGCGTGGTGGGAAATGGCGAGGAGCGGCAGGACGAATGAATGATTTTATGAATGAACGAAAATTAAAATCGAGTAGCCCCGGGGCAGTGTGTAGGTAGTTATCAACCGAAGGGAACGAGTTTTCTTGGGAGCATCTTCAAAGGGCAGAAAATCGTGATCGTCTTCGTTTTTTTTTTGGGAGAGTCTGTTCGATTTTATATTTAATGCATGTGCTGCTCGATAAGCGATCAGTTTCTTATTGTTATTATTTAATTAGGGCCTTCGAAGAAGTGCGATGCGCTGTCAGAAATTCAAGCGATTATTTGGGCTGGAGGCTCACTGACTTAAAAACAACATTCACTGCAAGTAAAATTTGATTTAAAGAAGGCTTCGAAAAATCAAGATTATTACTGAAATAGTCAATACCACCCACAACATTGTAGATAACATCCAAACGGACGCTAGTTCAATTAACAACGGCAGGTGTTGATGATTTGAAAGAAGAAGATCTGGAGCTCCAAATGGTTGGGAACGATAGAAACCAATGACCATGAACATGTATGTGACTCTCTCCACTGGAACAGTTAAAACATCATCCACCGTTAAAAAAAAATCTTTACTTCACACCATGATGGCAGCGATCGTGACGGTGTATTTAATGCTCGGAATGGTCAGCCAGCATCCCGAGAGACATCTTGACTTGACCAGTTGAGGGAGTAAACAAGAATAAAAGTCATCGTCGATGTCGAACACACGAAAACGAACGAAAAAATTGTTTTCCGCGCTGCTGGCGAACGGCAGAAGAACACGATCGATGGCTGTTATAGATAAACGGAAGTTCATGTTGCTCGAGTGGTCTGTTGGCCTCTTTGAGTGATCGAGTTAACGCCTTAACGCCATCACCTTGCCGTCTGTGGCGAGAAATTGTGCCTGGCTTCGGACGACATGGTGGCGGCGGCGTGCTTCGCTGATGGCATATATAGTGTTCTGTTGTATCGTGCTTGTACCACCTATGTGCCAAGCTCTTTCACCCGCACCACCCGCACGAATTGGATAAGAAACAGGAGGAGAGCACGTGTCATGGGGTGCAGGTCTGCTACCTTTTGGTACTAATTACTTTCACACTGGCACTAATGAGCAGATCATTGATTTGAACTTGTGAGTAAATATTTGAAAATCGGCTAAACAAGTGCAAGACATGAAACGGAAAACGTGGTATGTTGAGATTTTAGTTGAGCAAACGACTTTTATGTGATGATCGATGGCTATGGACGAGTGCACGGGTGGATTTGAGTTCACTCACTCGAGAAAAAGTGACACAAGCTGCGGGAAATGTTTACTAATCATGAACACTAGTACACGCATACTACGCATCGTACAACAGTACGATGTACACATTTTTGAGTGCCTATATTTATCACTTCCCAAGTAACCAAAAGTTCCACATTCAACGATTAAAATCACTTCCAAGTTCCATAAAGTTCAAATAAAGTTCCGTCAGAACTTTCAAGTTCCATAGAGTTCAAATAAAGTGCCGACAGAACTTTCAAGTTCCATAAAGTTTGAATAAAGTTCTGACAGAACTTTCAAGTTCCATAAAGTTCAAATAAAGTTCCGACAGAACTTGCAAGTTCCATAAAGTTCCAATAAAGTTCCGACAGAACTTTCAAGTTCCATAAAGTTCGAATAAAGTTCCGACAGAACTTTCAAGTTCCATAAAGTTCGAATAAAGTTCTGACAGAACTTTCAAGTTCCATAAAGTTCAAATAAAGTTCCGACAGAACTTTCAAGTTGCACAAAGTTCGAATAAAGTTCCGACAGAACTTTCAAGTTCCATAAAGTTCGAATAAAGTTCTGACAGAACTTTCAAGTTCCATAAATTTCAAATAAAGTTCCGACAGAACTTTCAAGTTGCATAAAGTTCAAATAAAGTTCCGACAGAACTTTCAAGTTCCATAAAGTTCTAATAAAGTTCCGACAGAACTTTCAAGTTCCATAAAGTTCGAATAAAGTTCTGACAAAACTTTCAAGTTCCATAAAGTTCAAATAAAGTTCCGACAGAACTTTCAAGCCACATGAAGCCATCCGCACAAGTCTTTATTAGTAACAAAATTTTGCCAAGTGGCCCGAATAAATCAAAATTCTTATATTTATGCAACATAAAAAAATCAAAAAGTAACTTCCTGGATTCGAACCCGTGTATTCGGCATGCGATCTATGATTGCTAACCACTGGACCAGGACCAGGGAAAACACCGATTTAAAATTCATCAAGGTGTTGTGTTTTGTATTCAAGTCAGCCAGCTGGCACTGAAAACTCCAACATTAGGCGGGACAACAGCTCACTTTATTATGTCTCAGATGACGCAGCGGTTCGTGCTGGGGCTCTCGCGCAGAAGGACTGGGTTTAATTCTTCAAACAGCTCCAATTCTCTACTACTAATGCTGATAAATCAAGAGCAAATTTTCATTATGTCGTAAGTAACATTCGCACCGATCCGAGAAAAATAAAGTTTTGTTTTGATGACAGAAAAGTTATTCCTATTTCCAAGTAAACACATATAATCTCATAGTGATAGCAATGTTTAACATATTTAGCAGGGTTTTAATCATACAAATGCAAATCGCTAGCTTTCATGCTAAAAAATACTGGTTTTTGAGTCAAAAGTTATTATACGTCGTTTGGTGGCCCCTATTGTTAAGTCAAAGCGTATTTACCAGGATATTCGGGAGAATTATCAATTACGTCTCCTTACGTGCAGCCCATTCATCATTTTAGGACCACCGAAATCATCTTAGCAACAAACAGTTCGATTTATTCACTTTAATAATGAGAAAGCGAAACGACGAACGTACACTTTTCACGGGTTTCTCAGCGCTGTTACTTAAGTCAAACGGCATCTCCATAGAAATTGGGTGACTTAAGTAACATCGAAAACTATTTTGATCGGAAGGTGATTACGTCAAAAAGCAATTTAAAACTGGTAAATAAATTTAAAAATGGGATTTGATCCTATATTCGGACAGTATATAGTGTAATAGCAGGAGAATCGATTGACACTGATAGCTCGACTTTGTTTACCTTTGTTACATTCGACGTAATGAAAATTTGCTCTTGAAATCAAATACACATTAATAGGGTTAACTACCCCATTTACGGCCTATTAAGCACAACCCGCACTTAGTCTTTCTTAATCTAGCACAGTTTAACACCAAACGGAATGTTCTTATTACTGATGGCATCCAAATCTATTTACCTTTCCTTTACCTTACGGTACATAGTAAGATTTGATAAAGAGAAACCAATCGTTGAGATATTGTCAAAAGTCTAACACTGCTTCTTGACGCCAAACTCGGCCTACGGATTCTAAACTCGGCCTAACGCATTGAAACGCCATTGAAACGGCAATGAATTCACTTCGGCCTATCGGATGAAAATAAAAATGGATTCGGTCGGAGCACTTCTTTTGTTTTTGGGAATAATGGGTGCAATCCTTCATGCCACGTGTTCTCATTGACTTCGTTCCGTAGCTTATTAACTAAAGTAGGGTAGAGAACTACTTCGGCCTAATCGCCCATTTTGGGCCTATCGAGCAGAAAACTTCAAATAAATCCATGATTTCAGAAGTTAACAAGTCAATTATGCGTTTGGTACGATAGGGTTAACTACCCCATTTACGGCCTATTAAGCACAACCCGCACTTAGTCTTTCTTAATCTAGCACAGTTTAGCACCAAACGGAATGTTCTTATTACTGATGGCATCGTGGCCTTTAGAAATAATTTCATAAAAGTGCGAACTAAATATAGAATTGGTGTAAAGGATTTTTAATTTATTTTCTAAAAGTTCCGTCAAAGTTCCGCCAGATGCTGCTTAGAATGCTCTTCAATTATGGTACCGGAACTTTCAAGTTCTTATAACGACTTAAAAATGAGGCTGCTTAGAATTCTATAGACCACCTCCAACCAAGCTGCTTAAGCCATGAATAGCCTTTTATCAGAACTTTTGGTTACTTGGGCTACTTCCTATGCAATATTAGTTGCTCGGGACTACTTGATTTATGCTTTACAGTAGAGCAATTCTAAGCTGATAATCACAATTTCACTTTTTTCAATCGAAAAAAAAAGTGACATAATGGCTATAAACTCCACCTCGGATTAACTTTCAATTCCGGCCTTGTTTGGCCAAATGTTTGCTTAGAGTTTTGTTGATTACCTCTGATGTCGACGTCAAAGCAGCTTGATATCAACCATGATCCGAGGGTAATACCGGTTTGAGCTTACCACCATAAATGTTCATTATTCAGCTCCACCCGGTATTATCCTTGGAACAGACTGTTTTGTTGTCAACGTCGATGTTAACTATCCTTAACAAACATTTAGCATATCCTCCAATCAGGGACGGTATTAAAGGATAATTCGAGTTGGAGTTTATAGCCATTAGCGTTCATGATTACTAAATATTGCCCGCAGCTTATGTCACTTTTTCTCGATTGAAAAAAGTGAAATTGTGATTATCAGCTTAGAATTGCTCTACTGTTAAGCATAAATCAAGTAGTCCCGAACAACTAATATTGCATAGGAAGTAAGTGATAAATATAGGCACTCAAAAATGTGTACATCGTACTGTTGTACGATGTGTAGTATGCGTTCAACATGTCGATGTTCATGTGTCCTGTTCATACTCTGACGCGCATTTAGCTGCGCTCTTCATCGATCCTCGAGCCGAGTTATCCCCTGTCTAGGGTTTCGTCGATACTCTTGCCATTGCGCTTGCAGATCCGAATTCTGAGGTTCATCCCAGCTGCAGTTTTGCTTCTACAGTTCCTGGATGAAGATCTTGGCCTGGATGATGACTGGTCCAACCAGACCGAGTGGATTGAACAGACGAGAGACGTTGGAATCGACCATGCGCTATGTAATGTCTTGATGGCAGCTTGAACCTAGATCTAGGATTGATCATCCATTCCTCAATTTTTCCGGAACGACTTCGAGAAGCTGCTTGTTGATCGAGTTCCATTTGCGAAGCGTGAAACCCGCTGAATCCATCTGCTTGATGATTTCGCGAACTACCTACTACCAGGCATGGAAAATCATTTGCATTCATTTCGTTCATTCATTTACATTCATTTGCTCTTAACTTTTTTTTACCAATAGAATTCTGCAAAATGATGTGTGAAGCTTTTGTAGGTTTTGTTATTAGCTACAAATTTTGTCAACAACTGAAATCCAAATCTCTTATGTATGACGAACCAGAGCGAACAGAAGCCACTACTGTTTTTCAGTGAATGTATTTTAAATTCACTGAAAAACAGTAACAATTTCTGCCCGCTCTAATTCGTGATGCATAAGAGATACAGATTTGAGTTACGGACAAAATTTGTAGCTAATAACAAAACCTCCTAAAGCTCTATGCATCATTTTGCGGTTTGCTGTTGAAGAAAAAAGTTAGAGGCAAATGAATGTAAATGATTGCATGAAATGAATGTAAATGAATTTCCATGCCTGCCTACTACTCCTGTGAGCATGTCATCGACGTTAAAATCCTTGATTTCCTTGGTCGCTATAAAATGCGTCGATTCTCCATAATCTGCTAAACACTGCAGGCATTTAGTGGCTAGGTACGATGCGGATGAAGTACCGTATGTGACTGTGGTAAGTTCATATGTGCGGAATGGATCGGAGGAGGCAAATCTCCACTTGATGTTCAGCAACGGATAATCACGGGGGGGGGGGGGGCGACCCTGGCGTAGTGGTTAACATCCATACCTCTCACGCCAAAGTCACGAGTTCAAATCTCACCCCCGGACAAGTCACGAATGACCCAAGAGTGTTAAAGTGACTATAATGAAAAAAAAAAGGATAATCACGACGTTAAGCTCCAATAATACGATACATCATTGCGACATCAGCATTAAAAGCTATGCGGTGCATACGGAAGCGAAGAGAAATACTGGGCAGATCATCAGGGACTACTGGGCTCACCAAGAGAGCATCGTTTAGTGAAGCTCCCGTTGATGCCTGACAGGAACAGCATGGTGTGGCAGGTAGTACCACCTAACTCCTGTAACTTCGTCGTCTTCAGTAACCTCCTTCATGTGACCAAGAGTGAGGTATTCCTGAATTATAGCATTCATAGCATATAGCATCTCCGAATAATTTAGCCGGGAGATGACTGACTCTTTCTTCGGTAGCGTGACGATGAATCTCCCATGCTCACTAGTTTGAGCCTCGAACCTTGCGCGACGGAAAGGAAGAGATCACTGGCTGCTGGCAGCGAGCCCTGTCGTCTCGATGGCGCAAGCACTCCAAAGTGGATTAACCTCGCTTGAGTGATGTGATAACGATCCCACGTTCTACAAATACTTCTTGGGCTGTCTCCCAGTTGCCGAGTTAAATTTAACTCGTGGTTAAAAGTGACATTCCGAAAGTTGTTTTCAATTTTCGAAAAACCCTGTGATTTCGATCGATCGGTTTTCAAACAGAACTTAGCCACGGTTGCGAAAATTTAACTCAGAAATAACCACGCTTGGATAGCAGGGTTATTCGATAAATTTCCATCTGTCAATTTTAACCACTAGTTAAATTTAACTAGCCAATTGGGACACAGGCTTGGAAGTAAAATAAGGGACGATCCATAAATAGTGTAGCATTTTTTAGACCATTTAACCCCCCACACCTTGAGAACAACCTAAATTAATCAGTCATGAACTTTGCCCAACACTTTTTTCCAGGAAATTAGTGAAACAAGCTAAAATTAAATGAAAATGTTTTTTTTTTTCTCGTACAGTTTTAACCATCCCCAGAGAGCCAAAAAAATTAAAGTTATGAGAGAAAATTCTATCTCGAGCTCAATCTCTCAACATGGCATGTATTTTGATGACACTCGATTTGTGATTTCCCTCTCACACGGTGTAACGCATGCCCGCTACCTGTGAGATTTTTGACCACTGAATGCGCTTCCTGTCTCAATAACGAGTGGCTTAAGCGCCACCTCCGAAGAGGACCACTCGTCTAGGTTTAGTTTGCCCTGTAAGAAACCAACCTCAGGGTGGGTTTATGTATAAAAGAGACCGAAATTTAGGTTAGGGCAATCCAGTAGACTGAAATCCCAGGAGGGAGGGATTGAGATCCTCACAGATAGAGGCCGCGTCAAACGGTCTTAAGCGAAAGTTTGGTGCTTACCGTCGTTCTACCGAAACACAACAACCCCACTCACGTTTATCATCACTCGAGGAACTTCCCTTTTAAATTTCCTCTACCGATCCTGACCCGTGAGTGCGGAGACTGTTTTCCCAGGCAGTCCAACCTGGAGTAAATTCAGCTACAAAATAAAAATTACAACAAAAAACGCAAAAATAGAACGACGGCAAATGTGAACAATCTAGACAACCAAAATTAACATTACGGGGAAAGCTTTAATTTCACGGAACAACATTTATTTCAGTGCCAAATAGGGTTTTTGATCTAATTTCCGTCCTACTAAGCACAACCCGCGCTTTACCTCTCTTTTCTGAACGAGTTTAAACAAAAAATGGAACATTTCTGTCAAAGATGACTTGCAAATTTATTCACCTTTCCATACGTACCGTTGGATTTGATAAAGAGTCACAAATTGTTGAGATATTGTTTAAAACCTAACACTGCTTCTTGATTCTAAATTCGTTCAACGAGTTTCAATTCCGTCCTAACGCATTGAAACGATATTAGAGTTTCTTCGTCCTACGGATAAACGAAGAAAAAGGGGATTCGCTAGGAGCGCTTCTTTTGTTTTGAGAACAATGAGCGTAAATATTCATACAATGCGCTCTAACAGGATTTATGTTGTAGCCAATGAACTAACGCATCGGAACAAACCTATTATTAATTGGTACATGGTGAAATCATTGATATTATTGATCTTTTCTGATCGATAGAACGGAAATGGGCGATTACGATGAAGTAGCGCTCTACCCTAATGGAAATCATTCTCTAATTTATTAGTGTTTCTAACCTAGGTTTATTCACAGTAGGGTTAACTACCACATTTACGGCCTATTAAGCACAACCCGCACTTAGTCTTTCTTAATCTAGCACAGTTTAGCACCAAACGGAATGTTCTTATTACTGATGGCATCCAAATTTATTTACCTTTCCGTATGTACCGTAAGATTTGATAAAGAGAAACTAATCGTTGAGATATTGGCAAAAGTCTAACACTGCTTCTTGATGCCAAACTCGGCCCACGGATTCTAAACTCGGCCTAACGCATTGAAACGCCATTGAAACGGCAATGAATTCACTTCGGCCCATCGGATGAAAATAAAAATTGATTCGGTCGGAGCACTTCTTTTGTTTTTGGGAATAATGGGTGCAAACCTTCATATCACGTGTTCTCATTGACTTCGTTGCGTAGCTCATTAACTAAAGTATCGTACCAAACGCATAATTGACTTGTTAACTTCTGAAATCATGGATTTATTTGAAGTTTTCTGCTCGATAGGCCCAAAATGGGCGATTAGGCCGAAGTAGTTCTCTACCCTATGTGTAGTAAAAAAATGTGAGCCGTCTAAAGACTGAATTGAATGCTACATTTCTCGTTCATTTCCGTTAGCCTGACTGGTAGTTGCTCAAAAACCATTCCCCAGCAATAAAACACAAAAATTACATGAAGGCAGAATATCAAGAAAACAAAACGCAATACCATTTATATAAGTAAACAAATATTTGACTTACATTCTGTGTAGTTGGACATATCACAATTTTCAGAATGTCATTTGGAAACGAATTTTTACTCTGATGAACGCAAATTCAACGAACGTTTTATACCATAACGCTCGAATGACAGTTAAAAACTGCTAATCATGGGTTGCTTTGGCATGTCAAAAACTAACAAACAAAACTGTTGGTTTGTCAAAAACTGCTGTTGGTCAGCTCACATGGATACAACGGGATACAAATGACTACTCGATGAAATGATAGTATTATTACTATAGTTTCATCATATTGATGAGTCGTCTGCCCCTTCTTGCCTCTTTGAAGTTTGTGGATGCTTGAAATTCGACTATTTGAGAGCTGATATTGCCTAAAACATTTTCTGTTTTGCAGATAGAACTTTTTTGTCTTCAGTAAAGTTGTGAATTTTATTGATAATTAAAAAGTTGCATAACATTATAGTCATCTAAAATAAATAATTTCGGAACTATTTACAAAAAACGAATTTGTGAGGCCCTTCTATTAGAAACGCTTCATGTGTGTGTGTGTGTGTGTGTGTGTGTGTGTGTGTGTGTGTGTGTGTGTGTGTGTGTGTGTCTGTGTCTGTGTGTGTGTGTGTGTGTGTGTGTGTGTGTGTGTGTCTGTGTGTGTGTGTGTGTGTGTGTGTGTGTGAGTGTGTGTGTGTGTGTATGTGTGTGTATGTGTGTGTGTGTGTGTGCATGTGTGTGTGTGTGTGTGTGTGTGTGTGTGTGTGTGTGTGTGTGTGTATATGTGTGTGTGTGTGTGTGTGTGTCTGTGTGTGTGTGTGTGTGTGTGTGTGTGTGTGTGTGTGTGTGTGGGAGTGTGTGTGTATTCAATCTAAACCCCACTGGCCGGCAGTGGTATTACGGAAGAAATTTGCTTACAACAATCCTTGATATAATAAGCAAGTTTAGTCCGGGAGTTAGAAAGCGATAGCTCTACTGCAGATTCAGCAACCCATTTCAGAATGCCTGGTAATTCACGTCCATTCCAAGGTTACTTTCACATACAATAAGCCCCGCATGTAAACACTACCGTTATCATATGAATAATGGTACATCAAACACACTTCCAGATTTCGAAATGTGATGTTTCGAAATCTGGCGCGTATTTAGTAATATATGGAAATATGCATTTATGATTGATTATAAATCAGATGGATCCCACCAAATTCTGCCTCCGAAAAAGGACCGGTGTTTGTTCAATTGCGGTAATCGAAAAAATCTTCCGCGTTGTTTTTGCAACCCAACACGACATTTTGAATCACATTCGAAGTTTTTCATTTGCACCGAATTTTTGCTTGACACCTAATTCGCGTGCATCCTTCGGAAGGCAGAACGCCAGCACCAAGAAAAGAAAAAAAAAATACCCGGTAAAACTCTTCTTGGGAGGGAGGCAAAGCACCAAAAATAAACGAAATGAAAAACCGACCGACGCGACACCACAGCAACACAGCTACTTGAAACAAATTCTTGTCCCAGATTTTTCACGTTAATTACAATATCACTAAAAAAACTTCTTAAGACGTGATAGATCTTAATTTACACTTATCCACACGCGAAAACTAATAGGTATTTGTTTGATTTGGTACAATTAAAAAATATGCGAAAAACAGATGAAATCAGCGCCAGCGAAAACAAAACCAACCGTTCGCGGGCAGAGCCTACTGCGTTTTTCCCTTCTATAAGAAACGCTTCATAACCAGTGATGCCACATTTTTCAAATTTAGATCTGTATTTTCATCGCAAATTTTTTTTTAATCTGTACCTTGCTGACAAAAATCTGTAAAAAAAATCTGTATAATTTCCGTTTTATGGTCTCAGTGCGGATTTACGTAAATCTCCATTGAGCAAATGCATCGTTCAAAATAGTTCAGTTTGTTCTAAGTTTAGAATCATAAAAAATTACTAAAGTTTCATTGGCGTAGCTAATGGGGTGACAAGGGGGCCAGGCCTCTTCAGAAATATCTTGCCCCCCCCCCTCCCCCAGAATGTTTGGTGTTTTTTTTTGACTCACCGGTATTTTGTCAAGTTCAATGTTACTATTTAACTGAGATTAATAAAATTGGACCATAAACAACGATTTTTTTAAAGTGCTTTATGTTGACCAGTTTTCCTACATTCTGGACTAGAAGAAACATTTTGAGAAACTATATTATATCGATATTTGATCGATGGTAAAATAAAACGTCTTCAAGCTCTATAAATTGGCCATGACTCCAGGGATTTTTCTTTAACTTCGTAAAACTTCAAGGACTTCTAAAAAGTTCAGGCAACATTGTAGACATTGAGGAAATTTAGTAATAATTATGGGAACATCATAGATCTTCAGAAAATGTCGTTGAAAGAAGGAACTTGGAGAAGTTCTGATAACTGCGTAGAAGTGGAAAATTCGTAGAAGTTAAAGGAATATTATTTTATTTCAGGGAAGCTCATTATTGATCAGGAATCTCTTATAATTTCAGGGAACTTTTTTTGAAGCCTAGTGGACTTGGAATAGTTGTGGAAGTTACGTACAAATTCAAAAAAATTCGTTTGTGAAACTTCGCTAAAAATCATCACGAAACGTACAAGTGCGGCAAACTTTATAGAAGTTTTGCGAATTTCGTAGCATTTTAATGAAGTTTGCTTTCTAAAGAATTTGTTTATTTTAAAAATCTTGAAATCCTACAATCTTGATGTGTTTTGTATCTCTTCTACAGTCTGAAAATACAAAACATCAAGTACCAGTTATGAGAGACAAATCTGTTTTCGGCTGAAAATTTCCGTAATGAATTAACCAAGGGAAATGTCGTAACGTATTATCGTCAGCGGGGTAAACAAAGTCCTAGAGCACTCAAATTTGGCCAATAGATGCTCTAAAACACAATGTATCCACATGCCAAAATTAAGCTCTCAAGGACCTTGTTTACCCCCTGACGAGGTTAAGATATTGCTAAACCAAACATTTCCCCTATCAAAAATTCCTAGAATTTGTTTTTTTTTTGTCTGAGATTACGAAAACTTTTATCTGGACATTGGACATAACACAGAACTTTTACTGGACATTTAGTCGAATGGCATGCAATAATCTTTATTTCAATAAGTATGCTTTTCAAATATAAAAATATCAAGTTGACTCTTCGACTCACAAACTTTAATCAACCCCTTTGTTGGTTTTCTAAAATGGCTTGTTTATCGATTTGACGAAAAATATATTTAATTAACCTTCATATCTGTAACCATGTGATATGATTAATTAAACAAATAGAAAGGAAAACTAAAAACCCTTATATCGAGAAATCAGAACATCTGAACATCAGAAGTCCATTCGAAAGATTCCAAGGCAATTAACCACTTCATTCGAGCAGATAAAATGACGTTTACTATCACTCGAACTTTGAAATGAAACATTATTTTGAGATTTTTTCTTCTAGAACCTCGAAAAAAGTAGCCAACATTTGTGCGTTTCACAAAAAAAAAATAGAAATTAGTTGGTCCAGTTTTGTGAAATCACTGGTAGAAAGTCACGCCAAAACTGCTTGACAAAGTGGTCATTTCGCAGCTAAAATAATAATATTCATTTAGTGAAAAATCGATTTGGATTTGATGATCAGATTGAATTCAAGTTGATTAGAAGGGAAAAATATTACATATTTATCGTAAATAATAAATATAAAAAAATATATGTAATTTATTTATGCATTTATTTGAAAAATCTGAAAAATCTGTATAATTTTCAAAAATCTTTTTTTTTTTTTTTCCTTTGGTTTGTTTTTTTCCGTCGATCTTGTTTTCCGTGCTGAGCACCAATGCTACCGACGTGCCAGGAAGGCAGCTCCCACACCTGGAACCTACCTATCGACCCATCAACTCATGAACCGGGGATCAACGGCTTTACTTCCCATCCGAAGGAAGGCGTGATCAGAGATGTTATGCCTCAGAACATCCCGGCGGCGCCGACTGGGATTGAATCCAGGCCTGCTGGGGTGAGAGGTAATCACGCTTACCACTACACCACCGGCGCCGTTTATTTTTCAAAAATCTGTAATCTGCATATACAGATATCTGTATCAAAATATTGAAAAAAATCTGTATCATTACAGATAAATCTGTATATGTGGCATCACTGTTCATAACTCAAAATCGCAAGCAGATAGAGTCATGGCGTCTTCTACAAAGTTTTTATTTATGAAGCAACCTACAACTTAGCTGAAGTCTTAATATTTCCATCAGTCAAACTAAAAATTTAGATTCTGAAGTGCCACCTGGGCCCAGTAAATTTTAATACAGGCAGTGGTGTATAAAAAATACACATCGGTTTTCAGAGCTAGCTCAAAAGAAGTGGAAGACACCCGATGGTGGTTGATTAGTGTAGGCGTGTTTTGAATTCCGAGAAATTAACCAGTGCAGTGTTATCATTATCATTCCATCCATATCTAAAATTAAACTAACGACTAAATTTTCAATAGCGCCCTAAAATATCCATCAGTACCGCGTTCATCTAGATAAGATTGATATACTGCACGTCGCGTCGTCAGTAGTGTCGGTCGCATCGCGTGATGGGAAGACGGCGCTCTCGGAGCCGACTTCGTGACCAAGCGGAGAAGAAGAACAGTGGTGAGGGTAGCTCGGTACCTACATCAAATAGGTACGCTACTCTGCCCACCGATGTTGGAAATATCAACCCAGTCCCGGTGAAGCGGACGAAAAAGAGGAAGAAGAACCAAGGACAGTCCGATGGTACGAGCGGACGCGACGATGTTACCGCGACGAACGCCAGCGACATCGGTGATTTCGGCGACGCCGTCGAAACCAAGAATTCTGCCGGCCCGAGTGCGGCGAAAGTCAAGCTCCCTCCACTGGTGGTGAAGGTAGTGCCACTCAAGACGCTCATTGGCGATTTCGCATCGCTTGGCATCGCAGCTGAGTACAAGATCAGCAGGATCGGCACTAAGGTGATGCTCCGGACGAAAGCGGAATACGAAATCGCAGTCAAATTCCTGAAGGATTCCAATGCGGAATACTTCACGCACGACATCCCCGGTGAAAAGCCCTTCAAGGTAGTCATCAGGGGTCTTCCGGATGTTGATCCCAAGGCGATCGAAGAAGAACTCAAGGACCGGTACAAGCTGTCCCCAATCGCTGTCTTTCGGATGACGAGTCGAGACGAAAACGTGAAGATGTACCCGGATTGTCTTTTCCTGGTGCACTTCCAGAAGGGAACGGTGACGCTGAATGCGCTGCAGGCTATCCGCTCAATCTACTCCATAATCGTACGATGGGAGCCATACCGTGGAGGCCATCGCGATGTGACCGAGTGCCAGCAGTGCCTCAATTTTGGACACGGTACCCGCAACTGCAACATCAAGCCACGCTGCAGCAACTGCGCTCATGAACACGCCACTTCCAACTGCCCTGTGGATGGAGCCGTGGCGTTAAAATGCGCCAACTGTGGTGGTGCACATCAAGGTTCCGACAGACAGTGCTCCAGACGCGAGAACTTTAAACGCATCCGAAAACAGGCTTCAACTAACAACCAACCAGGACGCAAGAAGGACAAAGTCCCTGCATTTCGGACGGAGGATTTCCCGCCTCTTCGTGTTCCTCAGCAAAGGCAAGCGAATTCGCGGGTGCATCCCGCTCAAGCAACTTCCGGTGATTCTGCTGGCCAAAGCTCTCCATCCCCCCTGGATTCTGGAGACAACCAACAGCGCAAAACAACAACCCCGATCTGTTCTCAGCGGATGAACTGATGGAAATTTTCGTCAACATGTCCGGTGCTCTTCGTAAGTGCCGCAATAAGCCCGAACAGATCCAAGTGCTCAGTAAGTTCATCATCCAGTATGGCGTCTAAACCGCTAACTATCGTCACCTGGAATGCTTGCTCTGTAAGAGCAAAAAAGATTGAGCTTGCCGACTTCCTCCGCAAGCACAGCATCAACGTGGGCCTTTTAACCGAGACCCATCTAAAGTCCGGCGACAGCTTCTGGTTGCCTGACCACAACATTATCCGGCTTGATCGCACCAGCTCCAGGGGGGGTGGTGTTGCGGTCGTCGTCAAGAAAGGAATAAAATACCACTCTCTGTACCATATCCGCACCTCTATCATCGAGGCCCTTGGTGTGGAGGTGGAGTCGTCGACTGGATACGTGCAGTTCATCGCCGTCTACTGCCCTCGACAGTGTGCCGCTAGCAGTGGACTAGCGGCTAAATTCAAGAAGGACCTGTCCACCATCACCCGTTGTAAGTTTGTTGCTATTGATTCCCACACCCAATTATTGATTCGATTGAGAAATGTGCGTAGACGCCAGTTTCAGAGGACTGGAGACCTGGGCAAAAAACGTGAAATGGCCGATCTGAACAGGCAGATTGCTTCCAGAATGGACTCACTCCGAAATTAAAGTTTCGGGCGTGTTGTCCAGAATCTGGACGACCGCTCCAGACCATTCTGGAAGGTAGCCAAGTTCCTGAAAACTCATCCCAAACCCGTTCCACCTCTCAGAGCCGAAAATGATGACGATCGGCTTTTAATCACCCCACAGGAGAAAGCAAATGCGATCAGCAAGCATGTCGCTTCATCGCATTTGCTTGGCTCGACTATCCAAAGTCCGCTCGAAGATCAGGTTGCGCAATGCGTTTAAAACCTAGATGCCTCCCCTTGTGTCGTGCCTCCGGCGGATATGATTACAGTACAACAGATTTGCTCAGCGCTGAAATGCACCAAGAACATGAAGGCTCCCGGGTTTGACGGTATATTCAACTTGATCTTGAAGAGACTCAGCATGAAAGTGCAGTCTCTTCTAACCGCTATCTTCCACAGATGTTTGGAACTGCACTACTTTCCAAGCATCTGGAAAGTAGCAAAAATCATACCAATCCGCAAGCCCGGTAAGGATCCAACATTGCCTTCAAGCTACAGACCAATCAGCCTCCTTTCAGCGCTGAGCAAATTGTTTGAGAAACTCATTCTCAATCGTTTGCTCAAGTTTGTAGAGGAAAATAACATTCTCCTTCCGGAACAGTTTGGGTTCAGAAAGGGGCACTCCACCAATCACCAGCTAGTGCGGGTGATGAATAACATCCGAAGTAACAAAGCTGTATCCAAGTCCACAGCCATGGCCTTGTTAGACGTTGAGAAAGCGTTTGATAATGTCTGGCACAATGGGCTTGTATTCAAGCTTTGTAACTTCAACTTTCCATTACATCTGGTTAAAATCATCCGTAGCTACCTCCAGCAAAGGTCGTTGAATGGTTGTCTTTCCGACACGTTTTCCATCCCAGCAGGAGTCCCGCAAGGCAGTCTGCTGGGACCCTTGCTTTACAGCATTTACACTTCCGACATTCCTCCCCTTCGAGACGGTTGCGTGTTTTTCCTGTTCGCAGATGATACCGCAATAGCCGTCAAAGGAAGGATGCCTCGCGAAATAACGAACAAACTTCAACGATGCCTTAACGCCTTTGCTGATTATGCCACCACGTGGAAAATCAAAATCAATGCTTCCAAAACACAAACAATCATGTTCCTTCATCGGCAATCACCCAAACTAAAACCGGCTCCCTCTTGTACTGTAATCATGGATGGCACAAGGGTTGAGTGGTCCGCCGAAGTAACCTATCTCGGGATGTTGTTTGACGAAAAGCTCCTATTCCGCTCGCATGTGGAGAAAACCGTAGTCAAGTGTTCCGCCTTGGTTAGGAGTCTGTATCCGCTGATTTGCCGCAGATCCCGCCTCTCAAGGGTGAACAAACTGGCCGTCTACAAACAAATCATAGCACCTGCGATCCTCTACGCAGCTCCGGTGTGGGAATCATGTGCACAGACTCACAGGAACAAAATCCAGGTCGCTCAGAATAGAGTGCTGAGGATGGTTCTTGATCGTCCTTTCGACACTAGAATAACAAATTTACATGAAGAGGCAGGCATTGCCAAAATAGATTCCAAAATTAACGAAATTAAGACTAAATTTGAACAAAAATGTAATTTATCAGAACATGCTTTGATAAGCAATTTGTATATAGTAGGTTAGGTATACATAGTAGTTGTAGGTTAGTTGTAGTTGTAAATAGTAGTTATAAGTAGTCTCCTTTTTCCAATTCAAATCAAACCAATCCCACCAAGGTGGTCATACTTTAAAATAGGCCTGTTAGGACTAGGAACAGCAACACAGCTACTCGAAACAAATTCTTGTCCCAGATTTTTCACGTTAATTACAACATCACTAAAAATAACATCTTAAGACGTGATAGATCTTAATTTACACTTATCCACACGCGAAAACTAATATTTGTTTGATTTGGTACAATTAAAAAATATGCGAAAAACAGATGAAATCAGCGCCAGCGAAAACAAAACCAACCGTTCGCGGGCAGAGCCTACTGCGTTTTTCCCTTCTATAAGAAACGCTTCATAATCATAACTCAAAATCGCAAGCAGATAGAGACATGGCGTCTTCTTCAAAGTTTTTAGTTATGAAGCAACCTACAACTTAGCTGAAGTCTTCATATCT
This sequence comes from Ochlerotatus camptorhynchus, assembly GCF_037179485.1. NCBI lineage: Eukaryota > Metazoa > Arthropoda > Insecta > Diptera > Culicidae > Ochlerotatus > Ochlerotatus camptorhynchus. The sequence goes on along the minus strand of NW_027040855.1, from coordinate 1,486,489 downwards.
CTATCAGTCAAACTAAAAATTTAGATTCTGAAGTTCCACCTGGGCCCAGTAAATTTTAATACAGGCAGTGGTGTATTCAAAATACACATCGGTTTTCAGAGCTAGCTACTCATGGAATAACTTGATTATAGACAGGGGAACATCACAGCAAAACAATTTTTAGAACTACTATATTGGAAACACGATTAATACTCCAAGAAAATCAATATTTCCCTCAGATTCGTGAGAAAACTCAAATGTATATTTTTGTTATTTATCTCATAATCAAATAGTTGGACTACAAACAAAATCAAAGCTCGTTTTTCGAGGATTGTTGTACTATGATGACATAAAAAAGTTTTATAAGAAAATTTTCTTAAAAAAAATTGAAAAAAGCAGTTTTTGTTTTTAGATTTTTGATATCTTTTACCAATAGTTTTAGGAAAATTAAAATATTTTTTTCGGGACGGTGAGCTTCCCCTTTAGGCCATACATAACTTGTCCGGGGATGATATTTGAGCTCGTAACTTTGGCGTGAGTGGTAACAATTTTAAGAGGGTTCTGAGGAGCATGATTTAAACTGCAAGAAGGTTAAAACTTACAATATTACTAGAAAAGGCTGCATACAATAAAATCTGTTAATTGCCAGTCACAATCAGCGGCTGAGTCAAAGCAAACCTTGTGGAGCCCCCTTAGGTAATAAGTAATTACCGATGATATACTTAGTTCAAATGTGCCTCAATCGGTGTGTGATATTCAATTTACAGTGAAAGCCAGGATGCGTTAAGTAAATTCGTAAATATTTATTATAGTATTATTTCCGCTATTTGGTTTTGGTTTCCGTGTTCCATAACATAATATTCAAAGAACTGGTTGTCACTTATCCATGCCGCTAAATTAATATCAAATTGGTAATAAATTTGCATTTCAGTTAAGTTTTTTTTTTATTTTGTTTATTTTTCCTTTCAGAGCCATAATGTTTGATTGTATAAGAAGGGAGAGAAAATATCTTCATTTTTAATATTCATATCATATTTGTATAGCCTACCTATGTGAGAGACGTGTGTTGTTCATCGATTCCATCGGAATCCTTAGCATCTCTTGAATATTTTGTTTAAGTAATTAATTATTGCTTACCCATTACACAGGGGGCTTGCGTTTGTTGTTTTTTTTTATTGTTGTGTAAAACTTGCATTGAAGAAAATTGTTTTTCATAAAATTGGACTAACTGTTTTTTTTTTGTTTGATTGTAATTTAACTATAAAGAGAGAAAGTGAAAAATGTTTGGAGAAGTTAATTGAAATTTTTCTTGTAATAACTTTATCGGTATATAAATGCTGTATTTTATGTTTTTCAAGTCATTTTTTATTTGTTTTTTTTTTTAAGTTGTCACTGAAAAATTGTGTATGTTAAGTGATGTTTTAGAAAAAAATATTTATTTAATTCATAAGTTTTTCATTATCTAGCTTCAAAAGCGCTTGAATTGTAAACGTATGTTGCTTCTGGTAGAGCTGTATTGGTTTTAAGGTAAAATTTGTTTAACTTTGAATCGACTGTCGTCTCCGTCGTCGGTCAGTATAGAATATATATATGGCACATTGGAAGCGTTTTTCTGCTCAGAACGAAAAAAACAAGTCGGTAAAATCAATGCGATGTTGACAAGTTTTATAGCTGTTTTCTTTCCTAGCATTTTTTAAACTACTTACAATAAGGCACTTAATGAAAAATGTTGAAAACATTCGAGACGGAAATGTGTTATATGCTGCTGCTGCTGCTGTTGTTGCTGTCACCGCTCTGGCCAGGGGGATGGTCGATCTTTCCACTCTGCATTGTTAGTTTATCACAAAACTGATTTGCCACCGGCAATTTCAGGAAGCCAACGAAAACGCATAACGAACCAAGGAGTGATAAGTGAAACGGAAGTTGTGAAATTAGGAAATGAAAATTATAAGGGGGTGATTTTATTTAAAACATTTTTTATTTATTTGCCAAAATTTCTCTTTGTTTTTGTACTGTAAAAACGAAACATTTTTCCATTCGATTTTAAAAATTAAAAAAAGGTTTTACAAAAATTAACTTAACAATAAATAAGTAAAAGTAAACTTAAAAAGTAGTTCAAATACAATATTTCGCTTGTGTTATAAGTTAATAAGTGTACGTCTTATTCGAATTGTTTACAACAAGTGATTTCCCTCAGTTGGTTTTCTTTCCTTGCAACTGAAAAAAAAAGATTTTACTTGAACTTTTTACAATAAAGTTCAACGCTAGAACGAAGTAGTACAGACATGGGGAGGTGTTCACAAAACTGTAGCTTACACGATTACAGAGTAAAATGAGCAAATTCTTGGGGCTTTTACGCTAAACAATAAATAGGGGTTTTACAGTATCTTTTGCGCTGCTTCTTTCTATCGTTTACCGACAAAACAGGAAATCAATAAATAATAATAATAGGAAATGTTAAAACTTATACCAAAGATTTTTTTTTATTCAGCAAGGATGACAAACTTAACGAGCCTCAACAAAGTTTAGCTATACGAATCTTATTCCATGATGAAATCATTTTGTTTGAAGCATCCCCACGCAAGAACACATTTTAGAAATGTTTTATATTTTTTTCGTTTTTTATCATGTTCCTTTTTTCCGTTCAAAATTCTAACCAATGAGTTGTCTTTCAAATGATTGCTTAAAAATAACCACTCTCTTCGTTTAAGGTACTTGACAAAATAGTTCGAGAATCGATTCAGTTTCGTTTGGCCCTGTGTGTTGACCGCACTAGAAGTTTTTTTTATCCGTATTAAAATTATCCCTATTTACACCAGTTACTACACAGAAATCTTTCTTTCAAATTGAAATAACCTAACCAAGTTTTCTAGTTAACTAATTAAATGAAAATAAAATACATTCGTTGTTGCCCACCTCACTAGCTAGTTAAACAAATAATAATAGCAATAACTAACAGCTTATCGGTTGCTAAAGTTTCACAAAATTAAACTTATTAAATGCCCTCAGAATCATTCTGACAGATGATTAGTGTAGTGTGTGTGTGTGTGTGTTGCCTGTGTTTACACGCGCTGCTTTTGCTGCTGCTGCAATAAGGTAGTCGTTATTTAGCTTTACAAAGAAGTAATTTGCTTGTTCCGAAGCTCTAATATATGAGATCTCTTTTTCAAATATGTTTCGCGTATTGTTTTTTTTTTCTTTGCTATTTCATTCGTTGCGCTCTATTCTACAGGATAGTAATTCTTTTTGTTATTGCATTTAATGGAGGTTGTTTGTTTCGCGCTCTCGCAGGCGGATTCAAAGCTATTCTCGCCGCTATGGCGCCGGGATTAGGCTATTTGCTGCTGCGTGTGATTGATGTGATAAGAATTAATTTAAAATCGATTTTACAACGTTTTGTTCTAATATAAATTCATCTGGCTACTCTTATTCTTCTTATTCTTTTTTCTCTAACGGTAAATTTGGCACATTTTTTATTAGAATTGCGTATTCGTTCGCCCGGGCGCTTTGCACGTGCGTCTATGTGTTTGTGTGTTTTGTTTAGTATTTAATCTAATGGTTTTCCATTTACTGTAGGTAGCGATTAGCACTTGTTCGGAAATAAGAACTGAGAGGTGAATTTCATACCATATCTAATGACATTTTTTCAGTTTAGCTTTTTTATGCACCAATCAGGCAAATCGAAAGAAAGACGTATTGGTCCTTGGACGCGTTTTCATAAAAAAAAGAAGTGCTGCTACAACACCATCGTAGCTCAATTTTTGATTCGATATAAAACTCATCAGTCCAGTTCGAAAGAATTTCCTTCTGCCGAGCAGTGAAGTCGTTTTAGCAATTGAACCAAAGATTTAAGATGTTTCTGTCAGTGCTTTAAGATTTCTCACCAACAAGGGGTTGGGGTGGGAGAGGAATCGGGTTAAACGCGTGCAAACAAAAAGCGTTTTTGAAACGTTGCCAAATGGGGAGGAGGAGGAGGAGGAGCCAGCAAGAAAAGACCAGTCTCCAGAGCAAGCAACTAGATTGCATTAGAGATGATTTAACGCTTTCATCGGTGGAAAAGTTTTACGATGTGATTTGATTTAGTGGTATTATCGAAGGCGATCCGGTCTACAATTCGTTCTAATGAGGTGACATTGGAGCACCGTGATTCTACTCACAGAACGAGTTGACTCTTAAATAACTATCAATTTACCGCATGAATTTAAAAGTTACTTGCATTCTACATGGACAGATCCTGCTTTTACAAGTTGCCAGAGTAACTGTCAGATAATGCAAATTGAAATCTCCATGATTTTTTTGTTTTCAGTACCGTACGTAACCTTCAACTCAATTCGGTCAAGTTTGACGTAAAAAGACCCCACATTACAACATTCTTTGACATTTGATGAGTGCTAAGCATGCCTAAAATTTGTTCGACGTCGTCATCTAACAATTCCGATGGACAGTTGCAAACTAAAATTGACCTCTGAATGGGACTCTCAAGATCTGTTTGGTTCAAAATTGCTGCCAGTTTCCCCACGCGTCAGCATTTTTACATTCAATATCCTTCCTGCGAAAGGTCCCCACAAATCGGCCACCTCCCCACCGGAGAGCGTGCGTATATTCCTGGTAAGTGCATCCGCCACACTGTCTCTACGGATCTCCATTCCCACGAAACCACGCTTCCCTAACCACACAGTTGTGCGCATCCTGACAGTTCCGCAGTTTTGGGCAAACTTGGCAGACAGCACCGACTCCAGTTCGACCGTTGGCCTCCAAAAAATCCTACAATTTACCGAAAAACCCGTACATCACTGCGTGTGCTGGCACTGGTGCTCTTCTAGCGTTGGCCAAAAGTAATTACGACCACCCTCCCATCGTCTCGCTGTTCACCCCACTTGGACCGAGCAGCAGCGCAAAGCAGAGAGGTGGGAAAACTTTTACTAACTGGCTCCCACCCGGACCAGACCCCCGCACCACCCCGGAACGCAGTGATGACGCCACACCGACGACGACCGTGTGCAGTAATGCTTTTATAAATTTTCATCCTTGCTCGTTTTGCAGTTGTGTGTGCCCAGTAGTTGGAAGCCGAGCTTTATGCACTTTTCACTCCACTTCTTCGTATTTATACACGCTGGTTGGCTTTCGTTTTCCCAGGATTTAGGCGCTAGGAGAAACTCTTGCTTGGGTGAAATATGAGCCTCCTCTTCTACAGTTGTTATGGTAGAACAGAGCCGTCCTTACTGCCATTTCTGTGCTGCTGCCGCTGCTGTGAAACAAGGGGCGTTGTGAGGGGGTGGCTTTTACTCGCTCTCTCTCTCTCTATGCCCTGCCTCGCACTGTGTAAACTATATTATTTTAAAGCATACATACTCAAAATTTATACTGCAACCCGGGTGCAATGCAGATTGCGGCTATTCCTGCCCAGCTACCGACCGACGACGCTCGGTTCACCCTTTCGTTAAATGGGCAATGGTCCTGGAGAAATTTGATTAGGGTGTCTCCGGATCAGATCTTGGGACAAACGACCTACAAATCGATTGGTGTGCATATTTTATTTTAAGAAATCAATATTTTTGCAACAACTATTCAATTGTCATCTTAGATTTCAAACTAGAGTCTGCTCGATTGGAATGACTTTTCATATGACTTTGTGAATTGGAATGACAGATAATCGATTGTTCCAATTTCGACACGTCGTCTCTTTATAAATTCAGGCTCTTTAATATAAGCCACTACGATCTGTACGGTAAATATAAGGCACTGTACTGCCAAGCGATGTAAAAAAAAAGTAGGGTTAATAACTTAAAGCTGATTTAAATGTTTACCCCAGTGTGTATGGGTTCAATCCTAGCCGAGGCGATTGGAATTTTTTTAGGCGAAAAAGTCGGTGGTCAAGTCTTCCTTTGGAAGGAAAGTAAAGCCGTTGGTCCCGGACCATGTGTTGATGGGTGCGAAATCTACTCAGGTGTGGAAGGCGCCTCCCTGGGCATTCGATTGCCATAAATTGTGTTCTCCAAACCCGATCTCACGAACACAACAACACGACTCTAACCCAACATTTTGCAGATCATCAAAACAGGGTCGGTATTGTAAGTTAATCAGAGTTGGACCTTACCGCCATAAGAGTGCTAGAAGGGCGTTCTAAGGTTGCTCGAGAAAGTAACAACCTGGTAGGGAGATCCTGATTCGAAAAATATGAACGTCAAAACTATCACGAACTGTCATCGTGACCAAAGCAGTTTGAATATGCTTTTCAGTTGAACATGAATACAGAAGGCGGTATTGAAATCTGGCGTAAAGCAATTTAAGACAAATTGTCGATTCAAGCTATCGTGTTCAATGGGTCACTGTTTTTTTAGATTCATTCATTTAATAAATAAAATGCAAAACAGAAAAGTACATTTACTCACTGCACACTGCGCTCAAAGTAAATCAGGCAATTTTGATAAGCCTATAGTCCATTTTATGAAATGACAGGAGCCAGTATGCCTGACAGAAGTGATGATATTGATGTTGCTTCGCTCAGTCGTTAGGCTATTGCCTCGTGTCAAATTTCATGTATGTATTGACAGACCAGCTGATCAGAAACGTCTAGTAAACTCTTGACAAACTCGCTCAAGATTGCTCTTTGGCTTGTAAAACCCATGTATGTATATTAATTTAAGGTGCTCCACAGGCCCAAAACAGCTCTCAAATGAATAAAATAACTTACGGGATCAGTAAGACAGATGTTTACCATCATTGCTGCGCACGCTAGGGTTGAAATGATAGCAAAAAATTCATATTTATAACAAATCTTGAAGTTGTCGGCGCAAAAAATATCCAGATGTGATACGCTGCGTCAAACTATCAACTGAATATCTAGATCTACCATTGAAATAGGCGGAACAACCAAACGTAAACAATGGCTTTAAACGCAAATCTCTCGAGAATTAAAACACGTCCACGCAACGGATTAAGACATATCTACAAGACAGGATACAGTATGTCAGGGTGCTCAACAATACATCCCACTTCTTTGGCGTCCATTCAGGAGTTCCGCAAGGAAGCCATCTGGATCAACTTCTTCTTGTCATGGTTTTGAATAAACTGCCCGCATTCATTACTAAGGCAATAGTAGGTACTCATCTACGCAGTTGATTTAATTTTTTCTCTTCTGCCAATGAAAGTCACCGGTGACTACCACCTGCTTCAACAGGATTTGCACAACTTCGAAAGATGTGTCGTTGCAAACGGACTTAGTGTAAATTAGCAAGGCCTAGGTGATTTCTAGCAACACTGCCAATGCAATCAAGATAGGCGCTGCTCGATTGGCTCTGGCTTTGACAGATCGTTTGGCACAAAATCAGCCAGTCCGCTCCTCTCTTATACTATACCCTCTTTAGTGTAAATCCAAACAAATGCTCCGTTATGACGTACACTGATCCTCATGCAATCCTAAGGCTGTGTTCCATTTGGAAAATTTTCACTTAGATTTGACACTTCGAAAATAAATTAAGATGTTCGAAAATCCCTCTGTTGTTGATCGGCCGATTTTCGAGAAAGCGTCTGTCAAAATTTATTCCTTGTCTGTCAGAAATAAGTCTGCTGGAATAGCAGGTTTATTTGAAAATTTTCCATCTGTCAAATTTAAGTAAAAATTCACCAAATGGAACACAGCCTAACTATCTACATTAGCCTCGTTAGGTACAAACTCGACTTTGCGAGCATAATATGGCGACCACAGTATGCGGTGCAATTTCAAAGGCTAGATGGAGTGGAGAACAATTGTCAGCATACCAAGACCTCTGCTGTCTGGTGAACCTCTATGATCGGCTCAGCTTCAAAACCAGCCCGGTTTTTCTTCGTTGCCGATGGGTGTTCGGTCCTCCGTTGAGGTCAATAACCTACACGCAGCACGAGCCTACAAGCAGATTTATGAACGGATTCGGATGTAATTTCTACACATATGACGCCAGAAGTGATTAGAGGTAGAAACCAGCTTAATTTGTAATATGTGAAACATGTACTTTGTGTCTTGTTTTTAAGTAGAGTAACGGACTTACAGCGTATAGCCCAAATACAAAATATAAATACAATCGAACACCAGCATCTGATAGAGCAAACTACCTTTATTTTTGGGGTATTTTGTGAGAAAATAAATTCACTTTAACTGCTCAAATGAAGGGGTTAATTAGCTAATTGATACCTTGAAAAACTACCTTACAACCCTGCCTACAGCAATACTTTTGCAATTCTTAAGAGCGCTACACAATCCATCCCGATGTCAATCATACAAGGTCTGGAACAACAGGCAGCTTTCTAGTGTTAGCAGCAAAAATATTGTAAACATTGCTGAGCAAGCGAATGCCGATGTCACGGCAGCACAACATTCCATACTGCGATTAGCAGACGTGTCGTCACAGAAAAAAGCTGTTTCGTGTAAAAAGATAAACATTGCGATGAAATACGACCACCACTAGACATTTTCACATTTCATTACACCAATAAGCCGGTTGGGCCAGACCTTGTATAATTGACATCGAATCCATCCGGCACTTCGGCAAATTAGACAGTTAGACAATAGATATACACGGTAAGAAAAAAGTACCCAAAAGTAAGTTCTTTTCACTCATCTGCATGAAGCCAAAGGTAAGTAAAGCGTTTCAAAGTAGTTTACAGTTACTTGTGTGCAATTCGTATGGAATTTTCCACTCGCTTTCGACCCAAAAGTAAGTTAGTTGCACCCAAAAGTAGGTAAACATGATTATACTCAGCGTTGGGTTCCCACACTTAACTACACACTCAACAGGAGGAGTGGTTTTGCTCTTCCGATTTTGACAACATTAGAAGGAGAAAACGAGACAAGTCAAAAGTAAAGAGCCTGAATTTACAAAGAGACGACATGTCAGAATTGGAACAATCGATTGTCTGTAAAAGTCATAGGAAAAGTCATTCCAATCGAGCAGAAGACCTGTCAAATGGATAAGATGTCGCCTCTTTATAAATTCAGGCTCTTTAGTCAAAAGTAGGTAAAAGTGAACTGGTCGTTGAGTACTTTTTTCTTACCGTATAGCTTTCACTTTGTCGTAACGGATCACATTCGGATGGAATGTACACCGCTCTCAAAGTGACATTCATCGTTGGCATCACTGGTCTCGCTATGTCGCTAATGACGACATAAGCTGTATTGGACGATCGGAAGTACGATCTGTAGATTGGTATGTTTTTTTCCACTCCAGTAAACAATGCAAAATCTAATAAAAATATATTTGACAGCTCGCGACTGGTGTAAAGAAGGGGCTGTCTTGGGATTTTCAGCACTTTCAGTCTTCCAAAAGCAGCAAAAACGTTGCATTGCCTGATTTTTTTTTCAAAAAGGATAGAAAAAATCCCCTGGATTCTGAAAAATCTATAGAATTTTAGGCTGAGTTCGCAAATCCGTAGTATATTTAACATTCAGTTGATTAACAAATTAATCCTCAGTCTTGACAACACTCATTGGAAGTTGTTTGTCCTACTAGCACACTTCTGTTTGGTGCAGAGCCACAATCCAAACACACAATTTCAGCTGATTAAAAGCAGAATAAGCTATTTTTTTATCGGAAGAATTATCTTTTTGTCTGAAATGCTCTTATTCAGCTTTAAATGTTTGTTAGGTGTATTCAGCTAGAACACGGCAGAATAATTCAGCTCTAATTTGACTTTCATTCACTCTGTTCCGTTAAAACTGCGATTACTCAAAGACTGAATATGCTAGAATATGAGTAAATATCACTCATATTCCAGCAGACTTATACTCAGTTCATGAGTAGCTCCAGTCTAAGCGATATTGAGGAATATTAATAAATTAAGAGCGGAACGTATTAAATACACTTAAGAATCAAATCAGAGCCTAGTAGAAGTATATTTCACAATGAAACCAATGATTCGAGCAGTTTAAAATGACGTTTCATACCACTCGAACTTATAGTCGCTATATTTATAGTCTGGCGGATAGAATTTAGATCTATCAAAAATCGGAACCAATTCAATATACTGTAGACTTACAACTGAAAAGGTACCATCAACCTTTATAAACAAAACGTTGATTATTATTTCCTCGCCAATGGATCATATCATTCGAGCAGTTTAAATGACATTTCCTACCACTCGAACTTTAACGTGGAACAATATTTTGATATTTTTTGTTCTACAACCTCGAGAAAGTAGTGTCTTATTTGTAATATGCTTGGAAAATCTGGAATTAATTGTTTCATTTCCGTAAAATCGCTGGAAGAAGGTCGTCTCAAAACTGCTCGACAATATGATTAATTGAACGCAAATTACCAGCATCATTGGATAGGGCAAACTTTACCCAACCCAAAGATGATGTTAGTTTGCGTAGGCGAGCCTCGAGTCACAAGGAAAGGGTTTCCGAAGTTTTGTTCCCAATAGCTGATGTGATCTTTTCTGTTTTTGGTCGTGATTTGCTAGATTGGTTCCGCTAATTGACAGCTCAATTGGTTCCCGGGATTCTATCCACCAGACTATGAATATAGCGACTATACTCGAACTATGCTTTGGAACCAGGCCAGTGACAAGGCCTATATACCAACAGCAGCGTTTGACAGTAGGCAGCATGTCCCGGGCTCAAATAGTTTATTTTGCTGTGCTGGGCCCGCTGTCACGGTATAACATGTAGCCTACGCGCCTGCCACTTGGAACAATATTTTGAATCTGGGATTTGTTACTTCATTTTCGTAACAGGTCGTCTCAAAATTACTCGCAAATATGATTAATTAATCACATCATTCGAGTAGTTTAAAATTATGTTTGCTACCACAGAAGGAACATTATATAAAATCAAATCAATATTTATCAAGAACCTCGAGGAAATATTTTAATTATGCTCTCCCTGAAAAATCTACAATTTATCAGCTCACTTTTGTAATCTCTGGTAGAAGCACATCTTACAAGCTGCTCGACTAAGTGTGTAAATGCAATCTACATGGTGTGTAAATGTATCCACGGTCACGGAGTAAATTTTTCCTCGAGTATGAGTACATGTTACTCATATTCGAGCGGCAATCTGCTCAAATATGAGGAAAATTTCACTCAGTCTATGAGTGACCGTAGTTTTTTGCGAATTTTAGTAAACGGAACTCAGAGAAATTCAGTAAACATTATCAGCGACATCAGAACATCATCTTAAGTTTTCAAACATTGCTATGCTCAACGGTCGTGTAATGGACGAGATTTCAGAATGAACTCGAAAAGTTATGATTCAATGTGATAGATGTTGTTCAAAATTAACCACTTAATTCTAGAAGTCAAAATGACGTTTACTACCACTCGAACTTTTAAATAAAATATCATTCTGAGATTTTTTCTTCTAGAACCAAGAGAAAAGTAGCCAACATTTGTGCGTTTCATAAAAAAATAGAAATTATTTGGTCCAGTTTTGTGAACTCGCTGGTAGAAAGTCACGCCAAAACTGCTTGACAAAGTGGTCAATTACGAATTGACCACTTTGTCAAGCAGTTTTGGCGTGACTTTCTACCTGCGATTTCACAAAACTGGACCAACTAAATTTTATTTTTTTTATGAAACGCACAAATGTTGGCTACTTTTCTCGTGGTTCTAGAATACAAAATCTCAAAATAATCTGAAGACTTAATCTTAAAATGATGTTTTATTGGAACTTCGAGCGGAAGTAAATGAAGTTGTTGATGGATCACATAATTCGAGCAGTTTAAAATGACGTTTCCCACCAATCAAACTTTGTCGTGGAACAAATTTTTGATATTTTTGGGTCTCATTTATGCTCAGTTTGAAAAATCTGGAATTTATTGCTGGTAGTAGACCATATCAAAACTGCTCGAATATATAATTAATAAACCATTTCATTCGAGCAGTTAAAATGAAGTTTACTACCACTCAAACTTTGAAATAAAACATTATTTTAAGATTTTTTCTTCTAGAAAAGTAGCCATCATTTGCGCGTTTCTTGAACAAACTGCTTGACAAAGTGGTCAAATGCGGATGTTAAGCATTGCATATTTGTAGTAATTGTGTATTCATAGAAATGATCATGCTGCAGAATTTCAATTTTTAATCATCCATTTAATACCATCGATGATTGTATTGTATGATTGAACTTGCCATGTACTTCATCTTCTTCTTCTTCTTCTTCTTCTAGGTTAACGGAGTGCAGCAGTAGTACCTACATATCTGTCAAAGAAATCGTGAAAATCGAGAGCAGCGATGTCAATGTTTCGTAAATCCACGATAAGCCATCAACCGACTACTCATCCCTGAAACTGCTCCGTTTATTTCAAGCCACACGTTTAAGGGACACCCTAGTGTATCAAGAAAAAAAAAAAACGTTCCGTGACATACCGTGACGAACGAAATATGCATGCGTGACCCGTGTGACCCTGATGTCCACGTAAATGATTAGTTTCCTCCCACATTCGCACGCGATGGCTCCTCCACCACCACCTCCAACACACAGGACACATTCCTTCGTTGGCTGATTGTATAAAAATTAGCGCAAGTAGCGGTATATGTAGGTATTACAAATTCTGACAATCTGCCAAATGACGTCGTCGTCGTCGGCGGCGTAAAACTGATTATACTGCGGGGGTGTTTCGTGGTCGGAAATGAAGAATTTTTCTACCGCAACTGCTGCTGTTGCTGCTGCGGCGACTGCAAAAGGGCAACTCGGGGGAAGGTTCGAGGCAAGGAAATAACGATGGAAAATAAAACAAAAGAAACATAAAGCTTCGGGGCTCGGAAAACATACATTCATTCCGTTTAGCTGGTACTTCCTTCAGTAGTGCTAGAAAGGAAAAACCCGAGGCAACAAGTCCTCCCCGGCTTTAATATTCAATTTGCATGATTGAAAATTTAAATTAAGATCATGCAGCAGTTTTTCTGCTTTTGTCTTGCGTTCTTTCTCTCGCTCTCTATGGCCAATGGCTCCGGGACCATTTGCTTGGTCGGTCCTTCCTTCGCTTCCTTCCCTCTCTCTTGAGATAATTATCATAAATATATAGCCCCTTTGTGGCACGGTTACTGCTCTGGTCCTAACTTGACTAGTGTGTACTACCACCGCCACCCGGGGTCTGATCCTCGGACCCGGTCCACCATCCATTAGTAGTAGTGGTAGTAGTAGCTGCAACGGGTATTAGCACATGGCGGTGGTGTAGTAATAATGAAATCAACCGGAAGCGTAGGTGGCAGGGAACTGGGAGCTCCTGACTTCCATCCCCCTTGGGGCAAGAAAGGAAATGCTCCGGAATTGGATCGGTGTAGGAGGATAAACTCTATGGGTAGGATAGAGGAGGGGGTAGGGTGTGTGGTTTTTTCTTCTTCTACGGTAAAAAAGTGTTCTTCTCTCTAGTTCTTTGTGTAGTTGTTCGTACTCACAATAAGGCACACTGTTCAAGGCGTACTTTTGGGTTGGTTTCTTGTTGTTTCAGTATCTGTGTGTGAGCGTGTGTGTGTGTGTTTTATTCGAGTTGAGTGCTATTTGCTTTCTACCTACAGATGTCACTAGTATTCTACCGGAATCTATCAAGGAAGGGGAATGTTTTCGAGACTGGAAATCACTAATTACCGTCGTGGCAAGCATCACTTCTGAAATCTTGGACATGTGCAGGTGGGGGCACACGCCTTCGTTTGAAATCACTAGGGACTAGGGGACAGGGGAGTTAGATGGGCTAATGAAATGAAGTACGCGAATAACGAAAGCACGATCTCGTTCAACTAACGACTAAAGATCTTCTATTCTAGTTTTTTTTTAAATTCACAACCTTTGAGATTTCTTCTTGTTTTCTGTTTTGTTGTATGTTCAGTATTTTCAATGGGGAAACAGGGGAGAGATTTAATCCTACGTTCAAAAACTTCTACGATTTTGGGAATGAATTCGGGAATAGTTCAAATTTCTTAGAATACATTTTGCTTGGATAGTTAAAAAAGAAAGGAAACTCTAAACCTACTAACACAACAAGAGATTGGCAAACCGAAACACAACTACTAATGAAGGAAGAGTAAAACTGCTAGGAAACTAGGAATGCAGATGGGAACTACTAACACTGAAAACTACTCTTTCTCTCTCTCTGTATCTATATCTTTGTCTGCGCTAGTGTGTGAGTGTGTTTGAGAGTGAGTTCATCTAGGATTCAGTCTTGGTTTCGATAACGTAGCTTCCTGGGCTGGTGGAAAAGGCCGATTCCTTCTTGATGACCCGAGCACTGGCGCCCGAGCTGAGGCTGACCACCGGCAGTAGTAGCGGTTTCTGGTCCATCGAGGCGGGACTTCCGGCTGGAGACCCGCTGGAACTTCCGCTGCGTTGCGCGTCGTAGCGGGTGTGCGTTCGCATGTGACGTGTGATCATGTCTCGCCGGCAGGCAGCGTACGGGCACTGTGGACATTTGTACGGTTTTTCGCCGGTGTGGGTCCGCTGATGCGTGGACAGGTGATCCGAGCGGGAGAAGATCTGACCACAGACCTTGCAGGAGTAGGGTTTGACGCCGGTATGCAGACGCATATGGCGGGTGAGCATGTCCGATCGGGCGAACGATCGTTTACAGACTTCGCAGATGTAGGACTTGGTGATGTCTGTTGAGCTGGAACGGCTTTTGTGGCGGGATGCCATGTGTTTGGCTAGGCGGTCCTGCAGCGAGAACAGCTGACCGCACACGGGGCACATGTAGGCAACGTCCGAACCGGGTGGCATCTCTTCCACCACGGGAGACACGTTGAGATTGTAGCAGGCAGCTGCGGACTTTTTGGTGTTATTGGACGCGACGTCACCTTTGACGATCGATGGCAGCGGTTGAGGGGGCGGAGTGAAGGTCAACTTCGGTTCCTGTTTGATCACAGAGTCTAGACTAGGAGAACTGTGCAACAGTGTCGATTTCATGGACAGATCCAAGGGGTATTCTTGAGGTTCCTGAGGTTCGGGAGGTGCCGCCGGTGCAGTCTCCGGAAGTTTCTGAGGCAACTGTTGTAGGTCGGAATCGGAGTGACTCCGCTGTCGTGCAATCTCCTGATACAGGAGCTTAGTTTGCTGCGGAAAGTAGTTGAAGAATGCTAGCGGGTTCATGTACTGTAGCTGTTTGTAGAGGTACTGTTGCGGTTCCTGTTTTATCTGAACCTGGTTCATGTTGTTCTCGTCCGATTCGTTCAGACGGAGGGGACTTATGCTAATACGAGGGCTCGCTGAGTACGGAAACACATCTTCGGCGGAGTCTTCCGTGCTGGAACGGGACTCCGAGCGTTTCATCTTAATGCTACCTTCACCGACGTTGTTATTGTTGTGGTTCACAGCCGATCCGTTGTGGTGCAACTTGTCCAGCACCGCTGACAGTCGCTTCCGTTTGTGCTTCTTCTGTTCCGATCGGAACAGATTGTGGTTGGCCGCCGAGGGAAGGTTGTTGTTGTTCTCCAAGCTAGAGGGCGAAGGTTGTTGACTCTGTTGATGCTGCTGCTGCTGCTGCTGTTGTTGGTGTTGCTGATAGCGCTGGTGCAGCTGTTGCAGGTGTTCTAGCTGTAGGAATGTACTGCCGGCCCCGCTGCAACCGCCACTACCTCCGCCACCACCTCCGCCACCGCCGCCGCCGCCACCGCCACCGGTACTACCATGGTGATGGTGATGATGAGCCGGATGGTGCGAGTGAGGATGCTGACGACCCGTCTGGATGTGCCCCATTGGGTCATAGCTACCATCCGCCATAGTCATTAGGTCAGTGATGCTGTTACTGGCCGAAGCGACGAACAGGGGAATTCTGGAAAAGAGATGGAGAAAGAGGGTGAAGAAGTTAGTTAATGTTGATTCGTCGTCAAAGTTGATCTTGGTAGCATCGAATTTCGTCTTGATAAAACGTTGAACTTAATTATATAGTCTTCTATGCTCAGCAGCTTCAGTGCCATTATAACAGAACAACTGATTCTTGATTGATTTGATATTTATTTAATGAATAATAAAGGGAGTTATTTGTGAGCGTATCTGGATAAAATATGTTATGTGTGTGTGTGTCATTTATTGTCATAGTCCAGGTCACAGCATTTACAGAAATGAGCTAAACATTATGGAATACAAATTATTCAACAACTGCTTTTGACTTGTGGAATGCTTAAAAACCTCGATAAAACTTGCACTGTTACTTAGGATATTATAAATCCTGACATATTAACACCAAAAGGATGACAAAAATTTAACCCCTCAGTTTCCTACGCGCTCCAATCGAATGAATCTTCACCCGATAATTATCAATTCCAATCCCCGATTACGAGCGTGATCGGCTTTCCCGAGTCACTACAAGATCGGAAATCAACTAATTACAAAATTATTCATCCCACAATCGAATCGCTTGCCGCCAGATCCACCGCCCGAACAACATACAGTTAACTTCACACCCCGAAAATGGCATCGCTAGCGGGAGCCGCTACTCGATAACCCACCTCCACCACACCACACCGATCGGTGCGGTGGACACGAACAACAACCCCATTATCAATATACCGACGACGTGACGCGTAATCCTATCAGAGCCATATCTTTTCTCACTTAATTAGTGTCTCGGTAAGTCCAGGTTTTATGACCTCCCTCGGGTCCATTTATTCCCAATCAGAGCACGCAAGTGGACGACGACGGACGCTGGGAATGAATCCGAACCATCCCAATTAAAAGCATCAACGAACCTTCGCCGCCGTCGCCACCACGAACCTTTGGCTAGATATCTTAATTATTTAAATTCCCATAATTAAAATATTGGCCTAATTCTCTAATTTATTGATTTCGGTCGGGAAGAATTGGTCCGGCTAACTGGTTGGTACTATTCTTCTCGGTTCTGGGTCCACCCCATTCGAAGGTGTCCGTAATGTCTTCGGTCAAAAATCGAAGATAATTTTCATACTGATTGGATTTCGATCATCTTCGATTCCGTCTCTGTCCTGTTTCGAAGGAACTCACGCGCGGGGAACGCCGAAATCCAAATTGATTACCACCATGATCGCTTTTATTGCCATTATTGGGCTGCGGCGCGCGATCACTGACTCTCGGGTCCCCTTGCATTTCGATTGTGTGGCTTACTCAGCACGCTCACAGGTGTAGGGGGACGCCGACGATGACGATGGAAACCATGGGGACTCAATTTATTTTACGAGTTTTAATTTCTTTTTACCGATTGATTGGTCCGAAGGGTTGCACCCCGCTCGGATTGGGACAAAGGCAATAATAATTATTATAATATTAATCAAATGAATTGATTATTATTATCGCTATCAGCGGCTGCCCAGGGGGTGAGCTGTTCTCTTCTCATCGCGCACTGCGAGCAGGGCTTTTCCGCTGTGGAAATAATTTCTCCTGAGTGAACCGGTCCATGGGCAATTTTTTCGTCGCTGATTGAGACCCCCTTTTGCCATCCCAAGGATGGGGGGGGATGCACAAGAAGCGACGGCATTCGGCGATTGGAATGGGAATAAAATCATTTGAAAAAGCTAATCTAATCTCGAATGGGTCCCGCTAGTTAGAAGGCTGACGTACGAGAGCATACCGTAGTGGTACAACGGCAGCAGCCCCAGCATCAGCGGTCATTAAGTGCGTCAGGTGGTCCCGCGGGACCGTGGAGCCGTTGAATGACGTTAATTGTTGGTACAGTAAGCGCGTCAATAAAATCCGGTATGATTCTGAAATCAGCGACGGGGAAAGAGGGCTCTGCCGGCGGCGGCCGTGGGACTGCGCGAGACGAGTGATGATGCTGGATGGGTCCCAGGAAAAAAAAAGGCAAACAAAAAACGAGATGAAGATCGACACTTGAGATGGACGAGGAGCGATCAATTGAATGATTTTTGGCCCCCGGTTTACGAGCAAAGCGTTGTTGTTCAACACGGCAGAGAAGGGTTCGCGCTCTCTAAAGCACTACTGTTATGTAGATCATCGAAAGGAGCCACGAATTGGTGCCGTCTCGAATGAACTTCCTTCGCGTCTTGCAGGTGATCAGTTTAAAGAGACGTTAATATATTAAAGCACAGCACGAATTGGTGATACAGGGAAATGGGCACAATTGGCGTGAGAATTTCGGGATTTACTTTCTTTTCTTTCTGGTCGATTGTAATCAGTGTGCAGCAGTGTGAGTAGCATATGGGCTAGTAGATGATAATCTAATGATTTTTGCATGTGCGCTAATGACTATTGAACGATTTGGCTATGATCAATTTTCCACTTATGGACTGATACATGAAAGGGTTCATTACTTACACATGGTTGTAATATTTAGTTGTTTATTAATTTATTTGATAAGGCTCAATTGAATTAACTTTCCAGAGTCGAGTATTCTTGGTCACTATATAATACATCTTAAAACTATAGTCAAAAGATACAATACAACACAACGCTATCCAAAAAGCCTCCTCCATCAGAACGGGAGCCGCTTCCAGTGGTTTCATTGTATGGCAGTATTGCCAACGGGGGTCAGAGCGCTTCCATTGCAGCAATGAACGCAAAACGTGGTCATCACTCACACACTCATCACGAAATGGTTGCCTTCCGAAGTTGACGACGCATTGACTGAAAGAACTACTGATGAAGAACAATGAGGAGGATCACAAAATGGTTGCTGCCGAGAAAACAGATGATCGTGTGACACACATCGAGAGTGGCCTGCTTTTGTCGACAGCCGAGTGAACACTGGTTGTAATATTTAATGATGACATACTGCAATTTATTTGAAAGCAGATTTAAACTTATCTGAACATGATCGTTCTGTTTTAAAAGTAATGGCAATTAGGACAGACAAACCGACGTAATTCTACGAACAACTTTTCCTTTAAAACATCGTCATGGAGTGAAAATCATACACCCTACCGGAGAATGTAAGAAGTAAGAAGAATGCATAATTTGCAATGTTTGACCTCATGAACAGATTATGTAATATGGTCGGCAGAGGTTTTATTTTAAATAGTTTTGTTATTTTTATTTTAGCTTAATTTTTGAAAAAAAAGTTTGTTTTCCCAAATGCATTGCGTCTAGAAAATCATCTCGTGAAGTTTTTATACGAAAATATGCTTCTGGAAAAACTTGCTTGCATGAAGCAGTCCAATGTAAGAACTGCCCTTACATTTGTTATATGAAACATATGCAGAGGATGTAATAAATCCAACCTTACATTGGATGTAAAAGAAATGTCTTTTGCGTGTACAATTAATTGAAAATGGTCAAAAGTTCCGCTTTGCCAACCAGTGTTCTGAATCATAAACTTTGACTAAATCCAAGATCTTGTTAATTTTTTAAAGTCTCAGAATTTTCTAAATATTTTACGATTACTTCTTTTGGTCATAGAATTTTGAAAATGGAAAATAAAAAAAAAAATCCAGTGTTTGATTCAATTAAGGATCCACCCACTTCCTCGGAGGCATCTGGATCACATCCGGAAGCTGTCAATGTGATCCTCCACACTTAACCTTGTAATGGAAACCTGGGGTGCCACTTTACAGCAATGTCATAGGCATTTGATGTAACATATGGGTTCCACCATCACTGTACCTTCGAATTGGATAAAGATAAGTTGTTTAAGCTGAATTGGAATTTTCAATGAATGATTTCACGCGATATTTACAGAGATACATCTGTCACTATCATCGGATGAGAAATCGGTGATAGCGTTAGCGTTAGCGTTAGCGTTGTTATGATATACTTCGTAGATTGGATACTAGCGACACTCACGTCTCTTCTGAAATTCTCAGTTAGACTACTTTCAGGAATAATGCTGGGGAGTAAACATTGGTTCCAATCTAAACAAGAGTAACAGAAGCATGACTGTCGCTATTCTCGGCCACGCCCATCTTTACCATAACTAGGGATAGGGAAGGAAATGTTGATGTAGTACTTACTTAACGAGAGGCCACCGACTTAGCGACACCCTCATAAGTGCTACGGAGTTGGAGGGTTGGGTAGGGTATTCGGTTAGGATTCACCTCAAGTTGGCGATGCAACCAAAAGTATGTATTGTTTTGTTTATTTGTTGTTTATTTAATCTCTCGATAGCCGGCTATCGAAAGAACATATTAATTTTGTTTAGTGATAATGAATTTTAAGAGTCATGATGGAGAGCTTGGGATTAAACCCATGATTTTCTGCTCAGTAAACAAAAACGATCCCTCCAGGGTCATCGAGCATCTCAGAACCATAACGCTTCGCGACAATACAGGACTACGTTTTCGCTTGATATGCAAATAGTTTCCGAGGCTAATGTTTAATATCAAATATACAAATGATGGTGGCGATTTATTGTGCTGTGGAAGAGCTTGGGGTTAAATCCATGATTTTCTGCTCAGTAAGCAAAATCGATCCCTCGAGGGTCATCGAGCATCTTATAATCCACAGCGCTTTGAATAACTATTATTTACGATAATTACATGAAATAAATAAAATATAAACTACAAACAAAACGTGACTGCTAAAATCTCAAAAAGATATTCTCACAAATATATTTCACGCCACCAGGAATCTCAAAACCATTAGACGTTATAATGATACTCTGCACATATTAGACACAAGAAGAGGCCAAAAAGCAAGCGTCCGACACACAAAACCCGTCAAATCCACTTGCAGTCACAATCAACGATTCTACGAATCGTGAGCGCTCACGAATCATAAAACCGCTGACTGCGACACTCTGAAAGCGAAATTGACAGGCTCTATGCGTCAAACACCCGCCCTCCAACCTCCACCCGCATCCAACAGTACAAATCTCCATTAAAACATCTAACGAATTCAAAACTCAGAAAATCACTCATCTATAGCAAGTGAGTGGAAGCAACCCTGCATGCAACGATTCTTAATGATACACTTGTTCTGCCTATCTTTCTATTAGGCCTGTGGACATGCGTTAGCTTCGAAACTTCTAACCAAACTGGGTAAATTTTCAGATCACAAAAAAAAAACTTGAAAAAAAACTTTCAAAGGTAATTACAAGTAAGATAAATATTGATTATTTTACGCGAAAACGAGCAAGTAATATTAAATCTCTTGTATCATATGCTAATGCAAATTGACTGTAACAAAAATAATATGCTTAAATAAAATAAAATATTAATAAAATTATATGAAAAATTTACAAGAAGATCATTACTTTATTGGTGAGAAGTTTTTAATAAGCCCTCCCAGTTCCTCTGTATACAGAACAAATCTGATACTATAATCAGAATTGCTCAGTCTGCATAATGCAGCCGATTGCATCAAGGAAGTTCTATTAACAACCAAGAATTAATCGTTTGAGGTATACTGAAGCATTAAGAAGGTGATATGTGTCACTATAGGAAATCATCATCGTTGCAAATATAAAGAAATTAAACATAACCCTTTGCTTCAGTACCGTCAACCTCCATGTCCATGGGGAGGGCATCGGATGAGAAATCGGTGATAGAGATTCAAAAACTCATTGCAGTTTTTGTCATGACAGAATGTGACTGTGTTGTGATCATCGTAATTACTAGCTCATTAATTGTTATTAAAGGAGCTTTTACCGAGGAAATCTTAAAAATATATTCTCGCTTCCGATTACATATGGCTACTTACTTAAACTCATCTAAATCAGATAGAAATGTTGATGGCAAAACCGCACAAGAATTATTCTCATGAATGCTTGATCATTGGAAAGTGACAAGAAAGCTAATTATAGATAGTTTCGTCTCGTTATAGTGAGAGGACCTGTTGTCTCATTATCACGTGACGGCAGTGTTGGGAAAATATCAAAAAAATCAAAGCTTACCAACGCCCAAGATCACGCTTGATTTTCGTAGACAAAATTCAACAAGCAAACAACTGCGGTTGTTTTTGCAAGCTGTGATATCGCAGCGCGGAATATCAAGCTAACAAAACTCACCAGCTGCAAATCTCACCAAACTGTGGTGAGATTGAGGTTAATGATTTTTGCTTTACACCTGAATGCAACTTCAACTTCCATAATGGCTTGCAGCAGTCCCTTCGCGTCTGCCATTGGTGAAGATGAAAAAGAGATAGCAAACTATGCTTTCTCTTTCTAAGAAAACGATGTGCAATGGAATCATTTTTGTGTCGAGTCAACTCTCAGCTTGATTTTTGCACGTTGTGAATAGTCTCGCAATATAAAAGGAGCTTGTAAAATCAATTTTTTTTTTTTTTTTTTCTTTGGTTTGTTTTCCGTCGATCTTGTTTTCCGTGCTGAGCACCAATGCTACCGACGCCAGGAAGGCAGCTCCCACACCTGGACCCTACCTATCGACCCATCAACTCATGAACCGGGGACCAACGGCTTTGCTTCCCTTCCGAAGGAAGGCGTGATCAGAGATGTTATGCCTCAGAACATCCCGGCGGCGCCGACTGGGATTGAACCCAGGCCTGCTGGGGTGAGAGGTAATCACGCTTACCACTACACCACCGGCACCGCTAATTGTAAAATCAATATCAAGCAAGATATTTTGTTCCAATATCACGCGTGATATTGCGAGCGCATGAGAGCGGAAAAATATCAACTGATTTCTGATTTTGCCAACACTGCATGACGGCCGTGATATATACCAGCTCTGTTCATGGCATACTTTGAGTTATTTTGGATCTAAAGTCAGACTTCACGTAGTTGGAAACCTGGGGTGCTTTTTAGGACACCATGTAAATATTATGTACTGCTATATCTCAAGATTTTGATTATTTAGAAGAATGATGTCTTTGGTAAAGAGGTTGCTGGATAGAAAACAGATCAATTCGTAATTCTCCCGCTAGGCAGCGCTAGTGAGCACCCAACTTGCACATATTCTGCACCAGTCGAGTATTAGTATAAGACATTGAAAAAGTCTGCACAATTTAGACGAAATACGCGTATCTGTCAAGGATAAGCAAATAAGGGGTAGTGGAATTAAATGGAAATTACTAATCCTTCTCTCTCTCTCTCTTTATACAGGTATTCCACTAAAAAGCCCACATTCATCAGAATTCAAATTATATCGTCAACAAAATTCCACTTACTCATTTTCAATTTCATGGTAATCATGACTACTGTATCTATTTCATATAAATCATGGTTTTGATTCTAGTGATCAACTGCCGACAGCAGAGGATTCGGAGTAGGCCCTGCTGAGATCGGTTGGCATTTTAAGAGCTGTCACGATTTTTTTTTTTTTTTATTTTCCGCGAGTGTGATTGTTTGATAGACAAGGCATTAATGATTGTGAATCCGGAATGGACTTATCGGACAATAAACTATTTTTGATGTATAGATGTAGTCTTTTGTTGCTTTTTTGAAAGAGGAAGTGACGTTTGTTTTTGTGTTGGTGGGGAGGAGTGATGGACGATCGATCAGCGTTGGATAGAGGAGAAAGGGTGAAGGGAGTGTTGCCGAGTTCGCCTAGATAGCAGCCATCCAGCAAGATTATCAATGTAATATTAGAGCTACGTCCCTGCTCATACACTGAGGAGCAAGTTGGAGTAATGAACCTATCAAGAGAGCATTCGATTCAGGACATTTCATTCAAGTTTTACCAGACAGCCAGACCGGATGTTGATCCTCATCAAGCAAACGATTTGGACTACTGCGCTGGAACATTGCTTGGCAGCATGATACAGATTCACTTGGTCACTCGGTGAGATCGTTCTTTTTATCTTTATTTACCAAAACGAACCCTGCTGCAAACCCAACCCTCTTACCCAACATCCCAGTGATTCCTCGTGGAAGTGCTGGGGATTTCTCGGCTTCCATCAAAGCGAGTGTCACGTCAACACATTCCTACTCATTCCTTTCTTGACCTGCTGTAGGGCGCGGCCGGCGCTGGTATTTCCTAGTTTGAGAGATCATCAGTTTTTACACATTGAGGATGATTGCTAGTTCCAAGCATCAGGATTTTCCAGTAATCAAAGGATCACATTTTAGTCCTTGTTACTTTTTATGACTTGATAATAAGGCTGGTACTCGAAAAAAATGTACCATTTTTTTCCGTGTGTAACTTTTTTATCCGTGGGTAAAAATTGATGAAAATCTTAGTATAACTAGTTTGGAGTGAATTGTTTACATGTGCAAAATTTCATAACAATCGGTTCAGTGGTTATTGAGATGTCATCGAAACAAGAAGAAAATCACCGAAGAATTTTCCGTGCCGTCATGGAAAATCCGACTGCCACCATGAGATGGATCGGAAGACAACTGGGAATCACCCATACAACTGTGTCTCGGGTGGTAAAATCGTTTAAGGAGTCCCAGTCGACCGAGCGGCGGGTTGGAAGTGGAAGAAAATCGAAGACAGCTGACCCTGTGAAGGCCCGGAAGGTGTTGGATTATTTCAAGCGTAATCCGGACCTTTCGATTCGCGTTGCGGCTCTGAAGGCAAAGTGTTCCGCCTGGTTCGTTCAGCAAACCATGAAACGAGCTGGGCTTCGTGTATTCAAGGTCCGGAAGGCACCGAACCGGCGTGTTCAACAAAACACGGCGGCCAAATCCCGCGCAAGGAAGCTGTATCGAGAGTGGTTAACGAAACCGATGTGTGTGGTTATGGATGACGAAACCTACATCAAGGCAGACGCAAAGCAGATACCGGGGCTGGAGTTCTACGTTGCCAAATCACGGTTTGATGTTCCGGAAGACATAAGGAAGAAGTAAGTGGACAAATTCGCCAAAAAATACTTGCTCTGGCAAGCCATATGCCAATCCGGTAAACTGAGTAAACCGTACATCACAATGGGTACCATCAACATCTAAATTTACCGCACCGAGTGCCTCCAGAAGCGTCTGTTGCCCCTACTGCGGTCCCACGGAGGGGAGACATTATGTTGGCCGGACCTGGCATCATGCCATTACGCGCGATCGATGTTGGATTGGTACAGAGACAATAACGTTGTTTTTGTACCAAAAACCGCCAACCCCCCAAATTCACCAGAGATTCGTCCGGTGGAAAGATTTTGGGCCATAATGAAGGCCAAATTTCGAAAATCGTCCAAGGTGTTTAAGAACGAGCTGGAGTTGAAGAAAGAATGAATGAAAGTGACCAAAAAGGTCGGCTCCACCATTGCACAAAATGTAATGAGGGATCTTAAGGGAAAGGTGCGGGTTTTCAGCGATGGAAAGGAAATTGAATAAAGTAATTACGCCGAAACATAATCCATATGTATTAGTTCATTCCCTGAAAGTTTCACGAAAATCCGACTTAAAATAAATTTTTGGCGAACACTTTTGTCTGGTGCATTTTTTTTTCGAGCACAGGCCTTAGTGATAAAACTCGGGTAGTGACCACCACGCCGTTCTGCATTTCTATATTGTATATTTCAGATCAAAAATATTGTTTATGTTCATAGATTTCACATAATCCTTTTCCCTTTGTCCTTCTTCTTTTCCTTTTCCTCTTCTCTTTTCAGAAAGCGAGTAATGGCACTATAGCAATAAGTCATAAAAGGCTAGGACAAGAGTTAGTGCTCATGCCCCAACCGTCAGAAGAAAATGGATCATCACTTAACCTGGCACCAGCTAGTGGCAGAATTTGAAATTAGTTTCAACCACCCAGCAGCCCTTGACCTGATCAACTTTGCCAAACGGTCTAAATAATCAGGATCTTGAGATACAGCAATACAGAATATGTGCATGTGGGATGCTCACTACAGCCGCCTAGTGGCAGAATCCAGAATTGATAAGTTCACCTCGCATCAGCCCTTGACCACCTGACCAACATAGCCGAAAACATCACCCTTCTATATTATCAGGATCTGGAAACACAGCAGTACACAATATGTGCATGCTCATGCATAACTTGCATACCTTGTACCTTAAGTTAGCCACGTGGCACACCAAGTCAAATAATCTTTCAAAACTCAGATCATTGGTCATATCTGATAATTGTCCAGAAATTATTTTGAATTAAAATCTGCAATGCGGCACATAAAATCACATGAACTTTGAAAGACCAAATCAGTGTAAATCGAATTAAACTCCGTGAACCACATTAGTCAAACTCGGATAAGCTCGGGATACTCCTGGAGAAATCACCAGAACCTAACTTACTAAAACCATAATCTGTGCTGGGGCACATCAAATCACACCAGCATCCAAATCGCAGATC
Organism: Ochlerotatus camptorhynchus; assembly: GCF_037179485.1. Taxonomy (NCBI): domain Eukaryota; kingdom Metazoa; phylum Arthropoda; class Insecta; order Diptera; family Culicidae; genus Ochlerotatus; species Ochlerotatus camptorhynchus. Next base: position 1,460,482 of record NW_027040855.1, on the reverse strand, counting down.
ATAAATAACCTTCAAAACGCACCTCACTGGAAGTCATATAAACCTTGTATCAAGATCTTATTATTTAAAAGGGTAATATCTTCAGCAAAGTTGATCAGAAGGTCAAGGGTTATTGGATGGTGGACAGATAAATTCGGAATTCTGTCGCTAGGCAGTGCTGCTGAGTATCCCAAATGCACATATTCTGAACTGCTATACCTAAAGATCCTGATTATCTCGACCCGTTTATCTCGGAAAAAATGGCCTTAATTTAGATTTGAGGGGTCTTCATTTGTTTGATTTGTTCCGTAAATTTGACCTCAACCATGATTTGGATTTTTCAAATCTTTAAACTCGATTATCTCAGTAAATATGGCCATAATCGCTTCCAAATAACGGAGGCTGCCAGCAATTGTAAATCACCACACTATCACTTCCGCACAAGGCAGTTCGTCAACGGAAAAGAGAGAGATATTGCAGTAGAAACAAAAATTACAATGCGTCGCGACGTTCATGATTTATGTATCGCCGCATCAAAATGGACCACAGAAGAGCGCAAAAAAAAAAAACTAGTATATCATCAGACGCCCATGAATCATATGCAACCGGGAAACACTAGTAGCCACCATCAGCAACCACCAACAGCCTCATCATCGTGGTGCTCAATGGAGTTGGTGCTGCCTACGGGTGTTGGTCGGTGAGAAAACCCGCAGCATCATCATCATGATCATCGTCGTCGTCGTCGTCGTCGTCGGTGGTTTGACTGCTGCTCTAGTCTAGATTGGAAATCATAATTAGCTACCACTTTTCACACAGCAGTCACCGTAATCGCTTTCGTCTAGAAGATGCTGTTGATGGTGGTCGGTCGTCGGTGGTACACTGAATCTGCAAGCCGGCTATTTGTCTTACCACAAGATGAGACGACGTTCGGTATCGATGCCGATACCGATGCAGTTCAGGTGCTGGAAGTCTATTATTATGCTACACATCGTTTCGTCATTATTCATTCAAGATTCTTCCTTCGATGACGCGCCGCGGATGTTGTTTATGCTGTTGGTAAAGGGAGTATGAAGGTAAGAATGAAGTGGAGTCAATTCCCATCATCATCGTCGTCGTCGTCGTCGAGCAACATCGTGAACGGAAGCAGCCGGGAGCCTTCGCATCCATCACACCATCCCGGTGCATCCCGGAGTTGATAACCTGATGAATGACGGGGGATGCACGACGCACGGAGGCATCTGCTGATGTTGATATACGCACAATTCATCCCCCGTGGTGTTGGTCAAGTTAGTCAAGGATGCACGGAACGAGACAGAGAGGGAGGGCACATTCATGTTTATAAATATATTATTATAAGTTGCGCCCGGTTCGAAGGCCCCAAAGGGTACAGCCGTAAAAGTCAAACACATGCGTGGACGGATGCAGGTAATTATTTGCTCGGCCTGATTGTTTGAGGAAGCGGTAAGATTTTGGCTGACATCTTCTAGTAGGAGGCAGTTAGAACTCTCCTCCAGACCGAAAGGATTGCGTTGGACGCGACAGCCCATGAGAAACCAACAGATCTTATTATCTTGCTACGCTCTGTCTTGCTCTTTCGCTTCATTCGCACGGAAAAGGCACCAACCGAAAACACCCTTAGGCCATCATCTTCATCAGCGAACAGCAGCCATCCAACATCTGCAGAAGCATTTTATGAAAAAATATCTTTATAGTTAATAACATTCTCAACAGACCACAGCAGACCAAAGACGTGTGTGGTGGGGCAGGCTACCTCCCACCTCCCATCATTTTTGTTCTTCTTGCTTACGAAGGAGGTGGTTGAAATACAGTGAGCGAGGGCACTTGCAAAAAAGCACCCAGTCAGCCAGCCAGCCAGTCGAAAATTGGTTGGACCTGGAGGGAGCCTCCTTCCGAGCCAGCAGACAAAAAAAAAGTGGGCAGATAACAACCCAAGAGAACTATACACTCTCTGAGGATGTTGGCCACCGAAAAAAAAAAGTTGAAACGAAATGAAACAGTCAGTCGTCCGTCGGTGGTGGGATCATGCGAGGTGAGTGGGCGAGAAATCAGCTCCTTTTTATCTGCATTCGGCCGGTTGGTCGGTTGGTTGGCAAGGAGCACACAACCGCAGCAGCAGAGCATGTAAATTGCATACAGGAGGCGGAGATGCCTTCTTGCTTGGACGGATGGATGGGTGGCTCTGGGTGGCTGTGGTTGCTGGGGTAGAATGAAGAGGGGATCACCAACTTATGCTGGCTCATTTTTGCACTCTGTCTGCCTTCATCTCAACCTGTATTTCGGCGAGGGAGAATCGTTCAGGACGCTGTGCTGTAAGAGGGATATTGGGCTATATTTCAGTAGCCGATTTGTGTATTGAATGGCTCATCTATGTCATCATCAACTGTTTTTCAAGTTCGATTTGAGAGTAAAATTATTACTTTTTTGGAGCTGTCCAAAAATCAACACAATTTGCAGACATCTGCACAAGTACGAAGCGTCTTTTCACGATTAAATTCAGAAATTCAATCAAAGATGGATAACTTCAACCCAATCGACGGTACTGGTGGTTGAGTGGTAAGCGTGACTGCTGTCTCATTCCAATGTGTGGGTTCAATCCCATCTGAGTTCGTTTGGAATTTTCTAAGGCGAACAAATCTCTGGTCAAGTCTGTCTTCGGAAGGGAAGTTAAGCCGTTGGTCCTGGCGCATGTGTTGAATCAACACTGTTGATGATTTCCATAGGTTACAGGTGTTGAAGTTGGCTTTTGTTCAGAAATTAGTCGCCAATTTGCAATCTGCACTCGTCGGTAATTGGCACTCAATTTCCAAACGTCAAAAAAAAAAAAAAATAAAAAAAAAAAAAATTTAACCCAAATTCATCACATATTATTTCTGGATCAATATTACATCCGAATGCTGTCCATGATGAGTGCAATATTTTCTCATAACAAAGTGGAAGTATTTGTTCCAAAATAATATTTATGGTAATCAAATATGTAAATTTGTCAAATTTGATTTGACCGGAGAAATGATCACTGTTTGGGAGTTGCCAAAAATAACGCCTGAAATCTGCAACTTTTCGCAAATGAGTTCTGAAAATCAATCAAAGTTGGATCATTTTGGCCCTGATCTGAACTGCAGAATCTACAAACAATCCAGTGAATATCAAGTTTTGGAACTTATTTCTAAAAAACCATTGCCCAAAAATGGTGAATTCGGAAAACCAATTTTACCGGAAGAATGTTAACCTTTTGAGAGCTGTCCAAAAATTAAACCAATTTTGGAAATATGTTCAAGTATGAAGCTTCTTTACGCACAAAAAAAAAATCATACATGTTATCAATGTTAGACACTTTTAACATCACCTCGACGGCACTATAGTCGAAAACGCAAAATTTCACGGCAAAAGTCGATACATATCTCGAAAATCACAAAAAAAAGGCTTTTTGAAATGCCAAACAGCCCCTAAATAAGCTTCAAAATAGACCAAAATGCCACATACTAAAAATGCCATTAAAGCTTTCAAAACTCGTATTGGCATCTAGTCCAATCCGTAAAACTATTCTTAAATCGTCAAAATAGCTCTGAAGCGCCAATGCTTAAAAAGCAAAGAAGCCCTTGAAACGCCAAAAATGGTCAAATCATACTATCAGAGTCTTCAAAGCACCGTCAATTTATTGCTATTTACAGGGTGGCCAGTAAATTTTCAATTTTAAATTCCCGGATTTTTCCCAGTTCGAAACCAAAAAAATTCCCGGTTTTAAATATTCAACCAAAAACGAAAGTGTTGAAATCATTGCAATATCCCGTTATTTGCTAGATACTTAGTATCAATTCCAATAACTATATTATTCACGAGTCCTTTAATGATTTTAAAGCGCCAACATTTACAAAGAAGCAGGTTCATGGAAGGTCAGTAAGCCGAGCGCTATCAGGCCAAATAAAGGTTGAACCGAGGGGTAAGTCACTCAGCACATTATGCCGAAATTAGATTCGATACAGCTTGGGCACATCCATCGGCACACCTTCAGTATACCTTCGGTACACATTCGGCACAATCTCGTAGGCATTGAATTGTTGTAAATAAAACGACAGCACTGCTCGACAAGTGTCATTGAAGTTGTTCACAACATTACGTGCTGTTTGACTGTATATTCAGGAACATCATCTAATTGAATATACCAGAGGAACTCAAACGAGCAGTTCACTAATAGATCTGAAAAAGGAATGAAGGGTCTAGAGTTGGCTCAAGAGAAAGAGGCAGTTAATCAGACCCCATTACTATCCTTAATACAAATAATACTGCAACTTCTCATCCTCATCATCCTCTATAGTCAGTCTCAAACAATGTTCCCCACCGGTTTCAACTCTTTCCGGCCGCTGATTGACCGTTGCTTGTCAAATCACAATAGGCTAGGCTTCTGGTCTGCCTTTGAGGGCATTATAAAACCCTAAAACACAGGTTTTTTTTTATTATCCTATGAACACAAAACACCAAAATTTCGCGCACCCGCCACTTCCCACGTGGCACTAGCATTTTCAACAAGAAAATATTGAAAAAGTGGTAATATCAAGCATTGTCCAATGTACAAATAAAAAGTGATAACTTTATCACTGTTTTCTTGAAATAAACGTTCTTCCCAAACCCAGTCGTCTTAAATCAAGTACCACTTGGTTGCACATCATTCTGCTATTTTACACAAAATGACGTGAGCTTTATGCAAAATGACATGATGCGTCGAAAAAAAAATGCATTCGAATTTTTTGAAAATGCATCAAAGTAAATTGAACCTTAACCTGAAAAGATATGAAAGAGCGCTGCTGTCTAGCCTCAACTCATTTTCACTTCGGACGGGGTGGTAGGGCGGCAGCAGAAGCAGCAATAGCAGAAGTAGGAAGCTGGTGGTAGGTTAGGTAGTCCACTCTTCTACCTAACAAGCAACAATGACTGACCGTGGTCTTGGTAAAGAAGCCGCCAAGCGTTATCGCAAGGTTCTTCGGAAAGAGTTAAGATAATAGATGATCGATCAATTAAAAGAACTAAATGCTCTTCATACTTGTTCCGTCCACTAGCGGTCCGACGTCAAGCTTCCTTTCGAGCCCCTAGACACAGACCCTTCTACTTTTTTACATAAGATAATTTGTTGATTTTTTTTAATGATTTTGAAAATTCAAAAGAATTGCAAAATTATTGCAAAAAAAATCAGAGAAAATCTTGGAAAACAATTCAACGAAGTTTTGATTAAAACCAAAATATCGAAATTATTCTGAAAATAAGTCCTATCAAAATTAGAATCCTAAGAGACTTGTGAAGAGGCCTTCATGGTAAATCCCTGAGTAGTTCTAAGAATATTAGTTGGTTTGAACACTCTGTAGTCTTTACTTACATAAATGTCGAAATATTGAGTAAAATAAATGCCCAAGACTTTTAAGCTTCACAATTTTTATTTTCTTTAATTTAACATCAAGATTTCAGAGTTAGAAAAAAACTGATTTTATTTAAAAGATAAGATTGAGAATAATATTCGAAATATTCAATTTTTGAAAATTTACAATTTTTGAAAATTTACGATTTTTGAAAATCAACACTCTGCAGCTTTGAAGAATGTAAAGGGAGCTGGAAATTTAGAATGGAATTCTATAGAATTCTGAGGAGAATACCTATGGAATTTTTAAGGAGAATTGAAATGGAATATACGTATTAATTCCAGTGAAATCCAGAAAGAATAATTCCGAAATTCTGGTAAACATTCTAAGGGAAATCTGACCAGGATTCCAAGATAATTTAGAGAATGTCCTATGGCATTCTGGGTTGAATTCAAAAGAATTTCTGGAAAGAAGAAAGGAAGTTCAGAAATGAATTCGTAAGTAATTCCTAGAATAATTTCATAAAGTTTGTGAAAAGAACCTTACAGGGAGCGGCTACGTGACGGTGAAATTTCATGGAGATCGTGAGGCGAATTGCTTGTGAATTTTAAGAATAATTCCAATAGAATTCAATGAGATTTATAAATAGACTAAATTTCTGAGAAAATTTTTCTAATCTGGTCGCCAGATACTGGGATCCTTGCCTGAGTAGAGTTTTTATTAAAATTTTGAGAACATTTCAAGTAATTGCATTCTCAGGATAGTATTAAAGGATTTTTATGGAAAATTCCGATGAATTCTAAGGGGAATTTCAAAGATTATTCCAAGGTACGAGTAGAGTGCAAAGGGTATTTTATTGTGAGATTTAGGAAAATCTCATGATTTTACCAAGAAAAATTGCACGGTAATTATGGAAAAGCAAACACTTTTGATTTATTTTGAATAGATTAATTTTAAACCATTTGCAAAAGTAATACATAAGCTGAAATATTCATGACTCAGTGATACCCCAAGTAGTACATTTCCGTAACAATAAGTTGCAGCAACTTGGTAATGACTTATATAAGTTGTATAGAAGTTGCCACAACCGATTTGTGACAAGCGTGCTACTAGGGCATGGCAATATCAAAATTAGTTTTGCACAGAATTTACAATAAGTTGGTGCAGAAAAACACATCATTATAATAAACTTGTGCATTCCTAATAAATAAACATACGACTTATAACCAGTAGGCTTAATTGATTTTGTTTTCTCGGTTTTCCCGTTGAATTCCCGGGTTAATTCCCAGTATTCCCGGTTCATTGACCACCCTGTATTCAATGTGAATTTATTCACCAATAATTTTGTTTTAAACCAGTGCTGGGAAAATATCAAAAAAATCAAATCTCACCAAAGAACAAAATCACGCTTGATGTTCTAAGGCAAAAATCAACAAGCAAACAGCAGCGGTTGATATTGCAAGCTGTGATAATTACAGCCCGGAATATCAAGCTAACAAAATTCACCAGCTGCAAATCACACCAAACTGTGATGAGATTGAGTTTCATATTTTTTGCTATAACGGCTGGCAGCAGTTGCTTCGTGTCTGCCATCGGTGAAGAAAAAAAAAGAGATGGCATTATTATACCTTCTCTTTCTAAAAAAAAAAAACGAGGTGCAACGGAATCATTTTTGTGTCGATTCTACTCTCAGCTTCAACATTACACGTTGTGAATAGTCTAAGTCAAAGGAGCTTGTAAAATCAATATCAAGCATGATATTTTGCTCCAATATAATGCGTGATATTGATAGCGTATGAGAGCGGAAAAATATCGATTTGCTAATGTTTATGGCATCACTGTTTTAAACAATTAAAGTTCGAAGAATATCCAAAAGAGTGCGCGAAAGCAAACGCATATTTTTGAGCGAACTGATGTTTGTGGTTATTTTGTCTTTGCCGTTGGAGTTAACCGTGTGGATAGGGAACCAAAAAGAATGGTGCGGTGCTATTGCATTTATTCTGATAAATCAAAAACTTTACGCTCTAGATGTTACTCTCGGAATTATCTCACTTTCGGTGAACGGCCTTATATCCCCAGCAAACATACATAGTAAAATTGTTGGTTTTATGGAGGTTTTAAAGCATTTTACAAGTCTAAATCAGGGCCTACAGAACCTTCATAAAACCAAAATGGAATAAGCCTATAATTCAGATTTCAATGATTGTTGCGTTGATTCATTGGGTTGGCAAGGAACGACCACAACGAACGTAACTTTTCAATACCAACTAAATCCGGAGTGATTTGGGATTTGGGCGTAATTGATTTTATAAACAAACCCTTGCATCGCCAATTCCCACGAATAAAAGCTCAGCCTAGAAATCTAGAACACAACCAGATAGAGGAATGATTCTTCAATCATTTGGTATAGTTTGTTCACAAAATTGAGCTTTTACTAGCGAGAAATCGGTGTTGGTTTACAAATGCAATCACGCTCAAATCTCGATGTTTTCCGGAAATATCTCACTCCAGTTAAAGCGTGAGTGAGCCTCCAACTTTCCGCGGGTCGCCGCTGTTTTCGTAATGAAGTTGCTCTCGAAGTGCCACCTTCCAAGCTCAGGACAGCTCAGGACTCAGCCTCAATCTGGCTCCATACGCTTCAATGACTACGCGGGTTGTTCTGAGAGATTGCGGTATGATATGGTCCCGAAAATTGAGCCGCCGCCGCCGACGACGGCCCATAAAGCCTTTGAACCCCATGTATGTCGTAGTAAGGGGATGAATTATTTAAATTTCGAACATAAGAATCGAGATTAAAGCGTTTTTTTTTGTCCGATCGAGAGGAGCTATTTGAATCTGTGTCTCTTTTTTTTTGCTACTCCATTCGTTCCATCCCAGAAACAAAAGCTTGTTGGCTGCTCTGGCGATGGTCGATTGGTCGTATTTTCGGGGGAGGCAAACTACAGAAGCGAATGCCGCAGTCAAGTGTAATGAGCGAAACCGCAGCAGGAATCGAGGAAGAATCAAAAGCTATCAAAGGCGAACGAGAGAGCATGATCGAACGGGGAGAGGAAGGGAAGAGACAACGATATTAACATAATAAAGCTTCTTATGATAATATTTGACTTAAACATTCGTAAATAATCATATCTTGGTGATGACGAGTCGCAATTCTACGGTGCGATGATGATGGTACCCGGAGGCAATTTGGTCAACCATGATGATGTTGATGACGATGGAGGTGTGTGTGTGTGTGTGTGCGAATTTTGAGAGCGGGTGGAGATCTGGTTGGATCAGGACAGGTGAAAGAATGAAAGTTAGCATTAATTGATGGGCGTCGTTTGCTTCGTTGATTGAAAACGGCGGAACGATGGGCGGAGAGTTGGATGATGAGTGAAATGGGTTTTTTGAATTTGTGCAGAATTCACGTGTGGAGACGTGAGTGGTTTGTCAGGTTTTGGGCAGCAGTAATGAGTTGTTTGAGGTCACACGTTTGTTGATCGATTCGGATGGCAATGGAAGGTTATGAAAATGCAATAATTTTTTAATTGTTATGTTCCAATTATTGGAAAAAGGGTATTTCTGAAAGAGACAAAGTGAGGAAAGCGCCTAATGGGTAAATTAAATAAGTTTGCTGAAAAATGGTCGCAAAAGTGTCCAACGTAGAAAATTGGTTACATGAGGTACCTTTTTTCTAAATAAAGTTATGTTTGTTCCTTATGAGTCATTGTTGTTGTTTGATTAACTATTCCATTAAATTTTCCATTCAAATCAGTTTCAAAAGGCACAGGTTCTTATAGTTTCACTGATTTGTATTAATTGATACCAATATTTGTTTATTTGTTTACGTTTTGAGAGCTGCTGAACAGGTAGGTTGAGGTTAGGGCGACGCCACTGTTAGATATTTTTGAGAATCAAATGTCATACGTGTAAACTCACATAGTATATACCTTTTGAATTATATAAAAAAAAACAGAGATTTGGAGCCAAAATTTACACATTATCATAGTCAAGGATTTGTTATAAGGTTGCATAGCCGAACGCCAGCCTGCTGAATGTATCATTTATACCAGCATTTAGAGATAGAGATTAAATTTAGAAATTGTTTTAGAAATCTCGAATTTGATGCTAAGACCTCGGAGCAATAAAATGTTTTAACACATTGTGATTATGAGGTTTTGAAATTTGTTTAGAGTTTTCGAGTGTGAAATTTTTTCGAGGTTTTTGACTCATAAAAATCTATCCTAGATTTAGAACAAACAAAACAGGATTGGATTTTTTTTCCCAACAATAAGGGATTGAGATAGATTCTCAAAATGCAGGCTTTAAAAAAATTTCCAAGATCACACATTTTCAAAACATTTCAAGATCCCCATTTGCAAAAAACATATAGTCCCTGGAAAATTTAGAAGGATTGGAAAAATGTACAGAGTTCTCATAATTTGAAGAATTTTTTATAAAATTTTGAAAATTCCAAAGGGATGGTATTGCGGAGAGGTGCTGGCGGAAGCCATCGGACCGACTCTGTCAGCAGATAAGATATAGTTTTGATGTCTTTGAGTCAGCTACAAAGCTATAATAATATATTTATTAGCTTATATAAACATTATATAATATTGCTTACAAATTCGGTAACTGGTTATTGGAAAACAATTGATTCCAACCGGCACCTCTTCACTACAATATCTTCACGATTGTACTCAGTGTTCATTATTAGATTATCGGTCAACAGATATTAGGGATGATCACTTTTTAAATTGCTTTATTCTGAGAAGCGCAAATTTACGACGGTGAATTATTTCGACCAAATTCTGAAAAAAACTCGGAATCAACGGAGCTATTACTAGATTTCAAATTTCTGGAATAGGGGCGTCTAAAGTGGAATAGCTGTATAAAGAAAAAAAAAAAAGAGATGGATTAGTAATTCACACTTAATTCCACTTTCTTAATTGCCTATCCTAGACAGATACGCATATTTCGTCTACAATGTGCAGACTTATTCAGTGTCTTGAACTAATTAAGGATGAAGTCGAATATTAGTACAATACACTGACAAAGTCTGCACATTGCAGACGAAATGCGCGTATCTGTCAAGGATAAGCTTTTATGGAAATGGAATCAAATATGAATTACCCCAAGTAGCAATTGGGGTTTTATGAGGGTTCTGAAAACTATGATTTAGACTTGTAGCATGCTTTAAAACCTTGATAAAACTTGCAATGTTACTTGGGCCTAATCCTTATCTCTTTGTTTCGTTCTTTCTTTCACGTTAATTCTGAGATTGGTATGGTGATTTTTGAGGAGAATAGCAGATATATTTTAAGAAGAATTTCAAGAGAATTATAAACAAAATTAAAAGGGATTTCTGATGATAATTTCAAATGAATACTGGGGGAGATTCAGAAGAGAACTTTGGGGAAGTTCAAGAAGCACACCGAAGTAATCGTGTTCTGAGGTTAATTCAAAAAAATCTAAATAGTTTGAATGAAATTCGTAAAGAAGTTTCAAGAAAATTCAGAAAAGAATTCCAAAATATTCTGCGAAGAATTCCAAAGGATTTCTAAGGAGAGTTTTGCGTAAGCTCAAATAAAAATTAGAACAGAATTTCTATGGGTTAACTTAGCTTAGCTTAGACTGACTGCACATATCAATGGTTGCTACTACGCGATTGATCAAAATCAGTGAAATTGAACAATGAATCAACTGAATGGGGCTGGGAGTGACCGTCCATTCTCATTGTACAAGTTTCAGTGACTCCATATTTTGTAGATCAATAACGTCCATGCAATCAGGTGGAAGGGAAGGAATATTAGAGTGACCTTTGTTGTTTGTGGGCCGTTTTTACCTCTGCACCTCAACAAAAGACACAGGAAAGGAGATTTTGTTAGTAAGTTGGGTTCGTTGGATCAGGATTCACCTTGATAAGTGATGCGACCATGGTTTTAAATGAATCAGTGTTATCATGCATTATACTTGGATTTGCCTGAAGCCTAAACAAAATGGTGGATCATTATAATATAAATCTGAAGACGTTCCATCAGCGAAAAGCTGAAAGTAAACTTAGAGCATGAGCATGAGCAAAATTGACCGCCCAAGACTGAGAGCTGAAAATCAAATCAACAGACAAAACCAGGGTGAAAACTGTAAGAGTGAATCATTACAGTATAAATCCAATGATGTTCCGTTATCTAAAAGCTGGAAGAAAACTTAAATAATTTAAATCAATAGATCCAGTCTGAATGAAGGCTGAAAAAAGAGAATAATTATACAGCAAAGACCCCATTGTGTCAGCTAGCAAAGTATGTGTATCTTAAACATCCATCTTGAAGGAGGAAGATATGAAATCACAATTATGTGGAGTTACTGAAAAATAACAGTCTGATGCGCGGAGAGGCTGACAGGATCGGGTCATAACTGTAATGTGAATATTAGGAAGATTTATCATCATCAAACTATTCTTGGATTAACCTGGAAGAATGCTTGTGAATAATTATTACACAGATAAATTGAATTGATAAACTAAATGGTTCAAACCACAACTCTAGCCTGTAGAAAAGCTGAAAATAGTGAATCTTTACAATGTGGATCATGCGTTATTCCACTTATCGATGGGCTGAAAGTATTCAGTCTTGATAAATAGATTTTGCTATTTGAAGCTTGAACAGAATTTCTCTGGGTTAAGATGATTAAGAGCTGAATAAGCAATTCTTTAGTTGACGAAGCATATTTTTGCTTGAATAATCTCTTATTCAACTTTCAAAGTTTGTTGGGACATGTTAAGGTCTATTGGTTTTTCCCAGTTGTCCCGGTTCACTGGCAAACCTTGGATTACTTTCAAGATAGTGTGGGGCCTCATTCAGTTCAATCGGTAAAGGCGCAGCTACAAAGCAAAACCATGCTGGAGGTGGCTGGGTTCCATTCCCGGTCCGGTATAGGAATTTTTCGAGTTGGAAAATTTCTCGAATTCACTGGACATATAGTATGCTTGTCATACAATTATACTAATGCAAAAATGGTACAGACATCGAAAGCTCTCAATTAATAGCTGTGGAAGTGCATCTAGAACACTAAGATGAGAGCACGCAGTAAGCTAATATGCGATAAGCAATAAGCTATAAATGCGAAGAAGAATAAGGAACTCCAGAATCCAGCAGAAACCTAAGGGGAATTCCAAGCAGATCTAACTAGTAGACCAATTTAATGTAAAGTTATAAGAATTTTTGAGGTTAATTTCTAAGAAATTCTGAATAAATTTCCAAGAGAATTCTGAGGATAATTTCAAGCGAATTTGGATGCGATTTTTAAGGCAATTCATTGAACGAATTCCAAGGGAATTCTGAAAAGAGATGTCTACTTGCCTTCAATTCCCGATTCTCCCGGTTGAGTGGCCCCCTGCTTTCATATAAGACATATGAGTTGACGATTGTTTGCAGATTGCAGTAAATGTTTTAAATATGTTATTATGACTAGTTTAGTTTAGTTTTCTTTATTAACGAGACTTTCAGCCTTGGACTGGTTCGTCTCGTACGTAGTTGGAGGCTTCGGAAAGGAGCCCCCCTAATTACAAAGTTTGTAATGGGATGGGACTCCAGAAGGGAGTTCCCCTAGTTACAGAGTTTAGGGTGGAGGCCCCATAAGGGAGCCCCTAATAACAGAGTTTAGAAGGTGGGAGCCCCAGAAGGGAGTCCTCCCTAAAATCATAGTTTTAGTTTTATCAGAGTTGTTTCTGTCGTAGTTGCTGTCATGACTGTCGTCCGGTTGTTGTTGTCGTTGGCGTTATGAATAAGAGAAATAGAATGTGGGTCAGGTATTGTCGGTCGTTCATGTTCGTTTTCAGGTGAGAAGCTAAGGTTGGTCTTTGTGGGTTGTGTAGAATTTGATCGGGTTCAATATACAAGTGTTAGATGCTTTCCAGTAGTCCGGCTTCTCGGAGAAAACCAAGTAATGCCGCGGTTCTTGTCGGGTCCTCACTAAGGGCATCTCTGATAGTTCCCGGTATTTCATAAAATTTGCGGGGCCCCTCATATTGTGGGCAGTGGCAGATATCGCACATCCTCCGGAAAAGGCCGTTCCCAGTAAAGTTATGGGAAATGTTGGTGTGCCCCGTTCTTAGGCGAGACATCACGATCTGGGTACGGTGGTCTCGTGGGTCCTCCCACCTATGTGTGTGGTGGTTGATCTTTTGGATGAAAGTATCTCTTGAGCGAAGCCAATCGGCTAAGCACGATTCCCAGATCACCTTTGAAATCCTTGGCTGGGACCTCCCGTATGTACATAGGAACTTCTCTTCCGGAATCCGCCAGGTGATCAGCCTCTATATTCCCACGGATACCACAGTGTCCAGGGATCGAAATAAAAGCGGTGTTGTTTGGTGCGTATTTCTGAATACCCAGGATCCAGAGATGTTTGGAAATGTCCGATGTGAGGGCCTCGACTACACCGGCGGAATCCGTGAAAACCGCGATTGGTCTGCTGGATGGTGTAGTGGCAGCGATGAAAGCAGCGGCAGCCTCTGCCGAAAAGACGGAGTACTGGTCGGTGGCATACAGACATTTGAGAGTCTGTAATTCCTATACCGACACGCCCGCATATCGGATTGTATGACCGTTGTATACGGTTCGTTGAAGTTCTGCTACCGATTTCACTAGTGCGGGGGAGTTGGATCCTGCCCTAAACGTCTTCTTAATTTCCAAGTCAATTACGGGTCTTTGCAGGCTCCAACCCCTGGCTCCGAACCAGTGGACCCTGCACACTGGGGGGAGCTCCAGATTGGCAGTTGCAGAAAAGAGTAGTTTTGGCTCGGTGAGGAGGAAAACTCCCTCGTCACGGCCAACTGTCTTCTCGGCGAAACTTATTGCCGCTTACAGATAGTTTGTTTGGTCAGTCACATTCCACTCTCGATGCAGGCTGCCATGTTAGATGTGGACGGAAGATGACCAGAACAAATACGGATAGCTTCTCGATACGTGGGAGCGAGTTTGGAGATTAGCAGATCGCGGGCGAGACAAATAATTTCGATGGAGCCCTGACCGGTTACTGTCAGGGTGCCGTCCAGCGATAGAACGGAGAAGATTCAGTCTGGTTTTGCATCTGCTTTTGACGTCATGGAAATGTGCAGTGAAAGAGGACCTTTTTAAACTGTATGAATAGTAATACAGTGTATATACACTTATGTAATGAAACCAATTCCAACTAATTCCACTAAAAAAACTTATTCTCAAAATTTCAGCGCCCTCATGCGGAACACGAACGCATTGCTCCCTTGTTTATTTATTATTGCATTATATCAATTGTCTCGGGTGAGCTTTGTGAATCACAAAAAGCAGAATCCTCCATACACACACACATACACACACACACACACGCACACATTTGATCCCGAGCCAAATTTCTTTTCATTCCGCTGTTAGAAAAAAAAAATCCTAAACGAAACAAGCAATCATAAAAGGAAAATCTGCTGCTGCAAAAATTTCCCACTCACTCGACGGTCGTTCGGGCTTGAGCGGCAGTTAGGTAGCGGGATACTGCGGGAAAGCGAGCTTTCGGGCGGATGAAAAATTGAACAGGAAAAGCCAAGAAGCAAATAAAAACTTATCACCAACGAACAATGCGTGTTGTTGATTCGTCGTCGTCGTCGGAGACGGAGGAAAATTGGGCGGATCGTGACTGGAGAGAGCAAATGTTTGGCCTGGCCAGAGGCCGAGGGTCGTGTCTGCGATTTATCATTCCTGGGGGACCATTTGCATTTTGATTTATGCATTTCGCAACGGCGATCTATCCATCCATCCAACCGTTTCGAGACTTTCCAAACGGAAAGGGAAAGTTGGAAAAACTAATTTCACTTCTTTAGTCATTGGTTTTTCCTAGCAGCCAAGGGGAAGAAAACTCCGGGAAGAAATTAACTGCAATGGGTCGCCTCCGCTAGCCGCCGTTATAAGTTCATCGTCAAGTAGGACTTTTTATTTTTATTGTCCTTCCAAAGACGCGACGTAGTGGATGACGACGCGATGGGCTCGGGTGGAACACGAGCAAAAGTTTTGTGTGTTGACAGGCAAAGTTGAATGTTAAGGACGATATATTTTAAATTTTATTGCTTTCGCGTAGTTTTTGGCACTGCAATGGATTGTGCCTGGTGCCTGGCCGGGAATGAGGAGGCAGTCGTAGCTGGTGGGAGGAAGTGATTTACGACCTGTCCGCTATGGTCCAGCGAAGGAGATTTTAATTAATAGGCGTTTCGGGCAAGCGGAAAATTTGATTAGCTCTAATGAGAGTGCACCGGGCTGTGATTACCCCGTTTAAGGAACGATTAAAGTGCGTGAAGTGCAACGTAATCCCAAACAATCGAAAAATA
Organism: Ochlerotatus camptorhynchus; assembly: GCF_037179485.1. Taxonomy (NCBI): domain Eukaryota; kingdom Metazoa; phylum Arthropoda; class Insecta; order Diptera; family Culicidae; genus Ochlerotatus; species Ochlerotatus camptorhynchus. The sequence goes on along the minus strand of NW_027040855.1, from coordinate 1,444,807 downwards.
GGCTAACACTGTTCGTAACACGTCAGTAAGCATATGTAAACGTCTAACCTTTAATCTTTAACGGCCATTTCGTGCCTTCCATCACTTGCGAAGCTCAAAGGAAAAGTATACCAAAGACATTCTACAGTAGCCCATAAAGAAGGATGGTCTGGGAAAACTCAGCGCACACATTCTCAAAATACTGATAATACTCAGAGGGCAGAGTGACAGCAGTCAGGCAACGAGTCAGCAGACAGTGAAAATTGCAATGTGAATGAATTCCCATTCCCAACTATCGCGGGATCCTCCCGGCAATGGCCATGGATGGTGAGAAAAACCAAACACAGCATCATCGCAACACCACCGTGACGAAGAAAACGACGGGAGTTCAGAATGAATTCCTTTCTTCCTTTCCTGAAGCTCCTGCAGACACGTAACGCAGCCCGGCATCGTTGTCTCTTGATCGTTTTATGCTACTGCTGCACATACTGATAGCTCACGCAAAAAAAAAAGTGAAAGAGGAACTCGCGCCCGACTCGGTTCGACTCCCGCTGAGGAATTTCTCTGGAAAAACTGCCATCCGCAAAGAAACAGAAACTTTTCCACCATCCAGGTCAAAAACCTGCTCGACGTCGCTGTCGACGACGGGTTCGATGGAACAAAGAAGTTTCGAGGTGTACTCCCTCATTTTTGGATGCGCTTGGAAGGAGCCGTGATTCACACATCTCTTCAGCACTTGTCCCAGCTCGGAAGCGACATTTGGACATTAATCTAAGTCTGCACATCTGATCCGAATGCTGCTGCATGTTGTGTCTGGTCACCCCTTCCCCCTCCGGCAGAGCAGAACCAACGTTGCAACATGTTTTCGTCGGATCCCGCGCGCAGTGCAGACGTAAATTGAATCTAGCATATATACTAATTGCACTTGCCACATTAATAATCTCATCTCGTCATTAATTAATTCCGAAAGCAGAACCAACCGCTCCGGGACCGGCCGACCGAGCGCGCGGATGCGGAATCCTTCTCCGGCCGGCGGTGCGGCTCCCGGTTCGTGCTACTAGGCGCATGGGGGCCCAATCTAAATTGCCATCAATTGTCAAGATGTTTTAACGCTCAAGCAAGTTCTATTATTAACGGATTAATTTCGTTGCAAGCCGCGGCTGGTTGGGGGATGCTGCTGCTGCTGCGTTGACGAGGTGCGTGCGTGCATCGATGCAATGTTGATGGACCTTTTGCAACAATGTTGCTTCCGCGCGCACGTTTCGGTTATCAGATTTAATTACGGATTGTGGCAGCGGACCAGAACGACCTTTTGTGAAAAACTTTGCAAGGGACGATTGGCACTGGTGTGGGTCAGTAAGTTGGCACAGTTTAGGTATTTTTGCTTGTGCTGAAAGGTTTGCTTTCACCCAGAGATCGCAGCTTGATAGCGCATTCTGCAGTAACCATTAAACAATGGACGTAATGGGATCAGGAACCTTGAGTCGTAATTATTTAAGTACTGCCCTGGGCTTGATTGATTAGCGAATTAATCGCTTCTTAGCCACACAGTAAGGAGTTTTAAATGTTATATGAGATGGGAACGGTCAAACAAGTCACTTGCTTACAAGTTGTAAGCAAGTTTTGTGCTTTCACTTAGGGGAAATGACGGCTTCGGCATGACAGACTATTTTCGGCAACCCAAATATAAACACTATTTTCACTGGATTTTCTTAGGAAAACAGTTCGCTGAATGCATGCAAACGATTCTTTATGCTTTCAGCTTCAATTTGACTATATTTTTACCACTGAGAAAAAGCAATCTAGCAGGGTTTCTTGAAATGAAACACACGCACTTCAAATTGTAGCTGATTTCGAGTTGCCGATAATAGAACAGCAGATTTACATGCAGTTCAAATGGAACGGTTGCCGAAGAAAAACTGGTTGCCGACAATACTCGCTCTCACTAGAGAAGATTGGAGCTTTGTAAAAGCGTTTCAAAACAGTTTTTGACAATTCTTTCGACTGAAATTGTTAGAGCAGCTGGCAGCAAAAGATTGTAAACAAACCAATACGTGTGCGTTCAATAGAGAAAAAGGCTATAGAAAGAAGGTCGCTGCTTAGGTTGCCGAGAATACGTAAATTCCCCTATGCGATTTTCTAGAATTTGCATACAATTTTGCATAATTGTTTGCTATGGTCAATAACTCACATTAGAGCAAAAATTCGGCCATTTTGAATCTCGCAAAAAAGTTCAAAATGGCGTTTTCGATTTTTTTAAACAAATCATAACTCGGAAGCGTCGTTTCTAATAAAAATAACGTCTGAGACAAAGTTGTTGCAAAAATTCAGACAAACATGTTCAGGAAAAATTGAGACAATAAAAAAATCTTGTAATTTTAGGCACAAAATAAAAAAAAGTGTTTAAAACTTATATAGATGAATTAACGTATTCACGTCAATCCAAAAAGCGTCTGCACTTCTATTAGCATTTTCTCAGCGTCACACACGCATATGACGTGTATTTTTGTTTACATTTATCTGCTGTTTGCTAATCTATCCGTTTCAATCGACAGAATTGTCCAAAACGGGTCGAAAACGTTTTCACAGAGCTCCAAACTTCTCAGATGAGTGTGACTATTGTCGGCAGCCTCTTTATCTCTGGCAATCTTTCCATTTGAACTGCGTGTTAACCAGCTGTTCTATTATCGGCAACTCGAAATCGAAACCGTATTTTTAATGCATATGTTTCATTTGAAGAAAAGCCTGGCGTAATAGGTTTGCTAAGTCATAAAAATGTAACCAGATTGATGCTGAAAGACTAAGGAATCGTTTAAATACATTCATCGTAGAGTTTTGGTGAGAAAATAGAGCGAAATTCTAGATAGCGCTGCAATTAGGGTGTAACAGCTTTTGTAAGCAATGACTTCTCTCGATGATTTCTCGAAAGTCATTGCCCTCCTTGGCAAATTGGCGTCACGTACCTGTGCACCATACTTTGTTCGTTATAGCTTATTAGTTTTTGTATATTTTTCAATGCTCCATGAATTTGAGGGACATATTCTCAGTTACCATATGAATCACTACCTAACGCAATATTTGAAGGGCCTATAATCTTGTGTAAACAAAACTTGTATGCCTCTATTCACGCAAACCGAAGTAGGAGGAATTGCAAAACTTAACTAATTCTCGTTTCTATCACAAGGCTAACTCTTTTGACTGAAGTGTAATGAAAAATATCCGTCAAACACTTCCGAAAACATTTTTTGATACAAAACATCGTCAAAATCTAGAGAAAATTCATGACCCCTCCAGGGTAGCAAACTTGAATTAATCAACTCTTTATTCATCAGAACAACACTATCAGAATGAACCAGGGGAAGCTTTGACAGGCTTTGACAGGCGCTCAGGTGCAACCATCGGTAATTGAGAGATTTACAACTGACAAGAGAGTAAGAGCGATCTTTTGCGCTCTCTTTCTCCATTACTCTCTTTGCCTGCAATCAAATATCCAAGTGCACAGCGAGAAATGCTCGCTTTAGGCACCCATACATCACAAATGTTCTTCTAATTTAAACTCACACATTCAAACTGGTCTGTAAGTAAGATAACGTTCAAAGCGTACCAGACTGCTGTTTCCATGTTGCTCCCGTTTGATGCGTGACTGCTGAAAGTTTCAATTACAACTAGTGGTGCAAACCGCCATAAATTGTGGAAAATTTGTGGTATGTTTCAAGAGGTGATAGAAGGTCTGCTGGGCTTACATCAGGCATTGACCATTCACAAACTTACCACCCGCCACCCAGAAAAGCTCGCTTTTAGGTGCACGAGTTTTGTCATGGTAGTGATATCGACATGCATAGAAATCAATGCATTAGGAATTAGGCAGACAATCCGAAAATTTTTGAAGCAAACCATGGTCGAAGATTTAATTGAGCCACACTATAAAATAGTGTATTCATGGTCACTTGTGGTCTGGAGTAAAGAAGTACAGCTATAATGTGACCATCAAATCTATAAAAATCTGAACGCATTTTTTTTAAATTAATTATTCACACCTGTGTCGTGCACAGGTTGCACATGTGGACGCAACGCCACTGCCTTTATGACAAGTTGTGATGCTTGGGCTGTCCATGAGAACGGGAATATAGCTCAAAACATTAAACGCGATAATCTCGAAAACTCATTTTCAAAGTCGGTCTCCGTGATAACTCAAATTCAATACATCCGATTTGTTCAGTTGTTTTTGTATATTGTTTAGAGCTATTTATTTAAGGCCATGAAATTTGATCTTTTAGAGCCAATTTAAGTCAGTTTTTAGGCTGTTTTTTAGTTTTTTAACTTTGAAAGAAAAATGTTTAAATCCATCGATTACCGCCTGAATTTACTGACTATTAATGCAACTTCTTTGAAATTTTTGAGTTTAGATAATTTCTGCTGGTGCCAGCGTGGCCACCGTGGAACGTCTTTTTAAAAAGGCCTCCTCCTATGAGCGGCGTCCTGGGGACCAAACACCTCCAGGAAACGTATAATATGTGAAGCCCGATTTGAAATATGTCGCTTACTTTCCGAGAAAAAAAACTTCAAGGGACAGCCCTTTGGGGTTGTAAGCAATGGTGATGTAGGACTACGTGGTCTTATATATTAAATGTTATTTGTTAACTGCAGCAGAAGCTTGTGTTTCGTGTAGGAATAGGAATTTGAGCGGTGCTCCCTCTGTTTATACTCTTTCGTATGACGCGCTTGGCATAGATGACCCACAGCGACTCACGAAGAACTACTGATTCCGATCAATAGCGGTGCGGCTTCTTCCTCCTTCTATGGATGCTCATGTGGGCTACAGCTTTCGTTGTGTACTGGAGAACAAAGCTCAGCTGCACGCGCCGAAAGCACTGCTGCTGATGCCAACGACCGGACACCACCACACACGGTGATTGGAACTGAATCCGATCAGCCTTTCGTTGTGTACTGAAGAACACCACCACTCACCACGCGGTGATTGGATAAACAACGTTTGGTGAGACCGGATGGAATTCAGCTTTGAATTCTGTGTTAGCGAAATCGCTTTTCGCAGGCAATCGGTGATAATTTAAATTATCTTAGCACCAGCTACACATTCGTGCAATTTTCAATAAAAACATTTTGAAAAATGATAAAGTTTTAAATTTAGCAGATGCGTAGAAATATTTCTGATCGATTGGTGCTAAAATTATTGAAATTGGTCCAGGGACAGCAGAGCTATTAATGTTCAAAATCTTTCATAATTTTGTTACATCTTCCATTTTAGGTTTTCACAAAGTGTACCCTCATATAGAAATCACAGACGTAGTCCTACGTCAAAAAATCCCCAAATTTCGCTTTTTTGGCCAAAAACATCTACGGAGCCGAGTTACATCCAAACACTTTATATCATTCTACCTGCTTGAGATAACTTGCTGCTTGTTTCTTTCTTCTCCCGTGCACGCACCTATTCCTTTCCTTTTTTAACGTTGGTTTCTGTTCTGCAACCGAGTGCCAATCACCGATGCGCGTCGATTGTCAATTGGTGATTAATCGCTGACGGCAATCGAGCGCAAGTAGGCGACTATCGAACCCATCAACATATGGAGTCACGAAATCACGCTTACCACTCAACTACAACTCCTTCCGTTATTGAATTTTCGTCGCTTTTGAGTGTCGTTGTAAGTCACTGCCGATTTTATTGCATTTCAAATTATAAAAACATTATTTTGAAGTAATCCTAAAAAGCGGCAATGTTTGCAATATATAAATCCTGAAATATTAAAAAAAAACCTGATGAATTCATGCGTCATAAGTTCCAATTGATCAGTTCGTATCAGTAGCAGTTGTATCTCTTGGTATCGATCGCTATCGACAGTTTGTTTACTCGATCTAGTGATTAAGAGCTGAGCGGTTTTGTTCTTTGCCTGCAAAATGATCGCTTTTGTCGTTGCGTTTGGAAGTTTACAATTTGATAACAAGTGGCGTTGAAATTAAGAATACAGTCAAGTTTTCCTTCGGAAATGGTAGTGCGAGACCCACAATGGACGAAATTGGTCATTTCGTAAAATCTCTGAACGCGGATCCCGTTCAAATGGTAGCGGCATACAGGATAGCTGACGAGAGATTTCTCTTCATAAAATAGACGTTCAATATGTGACAGTTAATGACCTTCTGCCAGAAGTTCGTGACCACGATCTAGCGTTGAATCTAGGAAAATACGGCAGAGTGAAGCGTGTCATCCGGGAAAAAATCCCAGCAGAGCTGTGCTTTGACATGTGGATGTGAAAAAGTAATTTCCCAACTGGCTGCATTTCCTCCCTCAGGAAGGTGTACCTAAAGGGTGGAACGAGCAAAAAGTAGTTACACAAAATTAAGTCCAGGAAAATAATGCTAATATATTAATTATCTGTTTTATGTCATTCTGCCCCGTAGCGTGGGTAGATCACCTTTTCGTGGTACGTTACGGGATGCAAGATCTACCACCAATTCCTAGTCCTGACTACTTCAAACTAGGGGAACAGGATTGTTCAGTTATCCAAGGGAACACATCTTAGTCCTTGATACTTTTTATGTCTTGTTGATAGTGACAAGACTCGGCTTTGTCCACCGAGGATGATCTTGAAACAGGAAAAAATGAGTTAGTTAGTCTTCATCTATGAGATTTCTAATCTTATTATGTTGTTCCCTAGTTTGAAGTGGCAAAGACTAGGTTTCTGATGCATGGTCATTATCGGTGTCATTCCTTAATTTTGTTGCTAAGGAATCCACTTTTGACTGACAAAGGGGCGCGCCTTTGGAGGATGTTTCAACACTCCGAAGGGTATAAATAGCGGGACCTTTCAATTAGAGTCGGATCCTTGCGTTAAATGCGAGAATGATAACTGTAAAAAATCGAATACTTCATCATTTCTCAATAGTGATGGAGTAATACGACATGCACTAAACTAAGGACACGGGATATACTACAATAGATCAAATTACTGGTCGCAGTGGTGTTAGGTCCCGAACAGAGGAAAAAATGTCGTTCTGGCAGCTCACTCTTACATGAAGCTCCGATATTGTTGAGTTTACTCTATGCTTTGCCAAATACGTATTCATGGACTTTGCGGTTGAACTCTTCGATTAAGTTTTGCACAACCTTATTGTATTGTTAAACTAAGTAATTTGTAATGTACGCCGTTTCGGTATAATGTTTTTTTTTTGTATTATCTACTTATTGTGGACCCTTCTTGAGAATTTCTCTTGATGATTATCTAATATTTAAAAAAAAAGGCCGAAATATAATGAATATGGCGAGTTCTAGTTTTTAGCTACAACTGCAACGTTGTTGGTTTTATACAATTTTCATGTAATTTTACCGCAATAAAAAGGCGCAAGATCAGCCCAATACAGCTTAGGGAATTCGTAGTTTCTAATAAAAGGTAATACACATTTGTTCAAACACTCGCTGTCGTAAATATTCTGGATGATGATGATGCCAGCTGTCACAAAGATAATTGCTCTTCAGCTCACCAGTACCAATCACCTGTCCAACCAAACATTTTTCTAAAAAATTTGGCAGATTTTTCGTCTTGCTTAAGTTGTCCTGAACTATTCTCTTCCAGTTGCAAGATAATATTCTTGACCAGGAAGCTGTTTGAAATCAGCCTTAAGAAAGATAGATTTGAATTTAACAAATGCACGTGCAGAATTTTAAAATGCTGGGCCTCTTGTTTGGTAGCCTTCTTAAAAACAGAATGCAAAATTCCAAAACCACAAATGGTAAAGGATTTCATAGACACACTCCTTCGAAAATCAACGTTTGTTATTTTTAAAGTGAACGCTAAACAGAAATGCACTACATTTGAGTTGACTACTTTTTGCACGTTCCACCGTTTATATGATGATGATGATGATGATGATGATGATGATGATGATGATGATGGTCCCACCTCTTACCCCTACAAAGGTTTGAGTTGGACGATTTATCTTTAAGATTATTAAATATGACATTTTAACCAGGTTGGCAAACAAAATCGAACTGGTTTCAGTTACAGATATAAATTCCCTCTAGAGTTTACAGTTGCTTCACAGCGATATAAATTTGGAAAAGTTCAGGCGTCCACCTCTTAGTTCGCCTTTTTGTCCACCTAAAATATTCATAAGTATTACAAGCAATCAAGAGTTAATGAACAATCAACAAAGCATCCTATTACACTAGTAACCCCGCAATCTGATGCTATAATATTTTCAGCAATGTCAGGAATGCTTACGAACCCCCAACATTTGCCAGAAAACTTACTACTAACTCAAGGTATCTTCCAAATAAGCTTCAAAATTGCATTTTTTTTATCAAATGTTAAATTCAGTCCTCTATATCCGTAATACGCGCGCGAGGCTCAAAGCTTTGCAGACTACTATTTTTTTTACTACTACTATTAAATCAAATATCAAAAATCCATCATCACTATCGTGGTGAACAAAATAGTTTTTGCAGTGCTACAATAATTATTAAAAAGTCGTTATAACAGCTATCCATACAAAATAATCTGTTAAAAATAACTTCGTCAAGATACATAATTTGTCAATTCATAAAAAAAAAATCACTGGATAACCGTTCAAAAGACAGTTTTAACGTGTGAAATGCAATGTCTCTTAAATTCTGCTAATGTTGTTGCACGTTTAATGTGTCTAGGCATCGAACTGAAATCATTCATTCCTTTAAAAAATAATGAATTCTGTGAAGCACAAGTCAAGAAATGTGGTGTTCTTATTTCATCCGCGTTTCTACTATCAAGGGAACAAGAACGTGTGTTTTATTTGTAAAATTAAGGGGCACCGAATGAATTCCTGTTCCGAGCGGAAGGCTCAGAAGCATCCAAAGAATCAACAAATGGAAGACGAACGATAGCAGCATGAAAATAACCGTGCAGATTAGTCAGGTAGCGGTTTGTATAGTAGTTCGTACGCAGACAGGGATGGATCGCTCTTTTGGGATTTTTTTCATTACTTTATAAAATAGAATGCTTTCGTTAAATCCAATTGAATTTTCAGTTACCCCTCTTAAAACAGATAGTTTAGAGCCACACTCTGATCATTATTAATCTATTATTATTAATTCATTATTAATTATCACCTGTGGGATTCCCATATTTCATAACTGAAACATGCGTTTAGCCATGACTACTGCAGCTACCTTATTTCAATTGAAGTTTCCTAAGGATATTTTAACCCTGGGTAATTTTGCTAAAACCACCGCTTGTTCCGAACATTTCGTTAAAATTCATTGATATTGCTGATATGGCATTACACGTACTCTCTTTCCTAATACACCCTCTTAAGTTTTTTTCTTATAATTTCCATGGTTCTGCCTTACATCCTATTGGATCTTCATTAAATTACCTCTCTAGTGAGTTCTGCTCCGAATTTTTTTTCTAGTTGACTATATAAAAACAAGGAATAGAGCATTCTCAGTACGAGTCAAATATTCAACAAGCTCTGGAAAATCACCACTAAGATCAGAACACGTTCATACAACCATTGTTAATTGTTGTTGTTTGCATCTTAATCAAATTTAACTTTTTGGAAATTTCCTATACCCAAAAATCCGAAATGGTAATACAATTCCAGTAGATTTACACCACCGTGGATCTGTCACGGTCTTATCCAATCAACCATTTTATACCCCGACATCGATTGGCCGATATCTGATTGGTTTTGGAATCGCGCGTGCGAGCCTCCCTCCGCCGCCCGGACTGACTGGTTGGACTTAACGGGAGTTTGACGCGCTTGTTTTATGGCGAAACTGCTGATGCTGTATAGTGCCGGTGACTGGCCACGCCGCAGCAGAGTAAGTCGTAATCTCGCGTCGGTCTTCGCCGTCGTCCGTCGCTCACACACGAGCCGACGACGACGACGACGACGTTATAAATGCGACAACAACGTGCGACCCACCATCATCATCATCAACATCAACATCAGAACGCTTCTGCCAGTGGCTATATGCATAGTGGTCCATCCGGAGCGCCACAAAACGACCATCAGCAGCTCAGCAGCAGAAACGTTGCGCATCTGGTGTAAATTATTCATCAATTGATTGATATCGATATTCGAATGTGTATATGCTAATAATAAAATTTATTGAAAATAAAATCACAAACGACTCTCGCTGCTCGTTTTGTGTGATGGTTTGCCCGTTTTGCGGCGATCTCGCCGGTAGACATCAGCTCTCTGCGCTCCGCTCAGCAACGACATCGACGACGACGTCGTCGACCATCAAGAAAGTGAATCGAATTGGAAACGGAGCCCGGGTGGGTGATGGAAGGGTTACTCTATACTCGGGGCGAGGGAGAGGGAGGTGAGGATTAAATGCGACAATAGCTTGGCTCCCGTCACGGTACTGCTGCTGGATGCTGCCGGTGCTGGTTAGGTTGATGAAGGTCTCTGGCGGTTAAGAGTCGGGCAAGTGGTGCGAAAGGGGGGGAATTCTTCTACTCCCATGCGGCAGTTGGGAGTTGGCGATTGGGTTGGTTGGTATGTTTGAGTGAGAGTCGGTACGTGTGTGAGGAGCAGCACCAGCAGCAGCATTACCAGCAAAAAGATAAAAGGAAGCGAAGGAAGCTCGGCTCACACAAAAAAGCAAGTGGAAGACAAAAAGTAAAGCGAGCAGTAACAGCAGCAGCATAAAAATTGCAGCAGCGCATTGCAGACAATATGATGGGTGAGATGATGTAGAATCCTGGACGGTAGGTTGAAGGCGGGAAGGAAGGGTGGGGGGTAAGGGTCGAGGTTGGGAGCAAAAATAATATAAAACATAAAATAATAAATAAAAATATTTAAGAAGGCAAGCAGCAGGCAACAGCAGCAGTAGGTGGGAACGTGGGCCGCACGGGGCGCGGAGGAAGCCCTGGAGCCAAGTAAGTGGTAGAAGTGTAGCCGAGTACAACAGGGAGCTGCTGTGGTGGCATTGGATAAAAGTTTTGCCCATTTTTTTTTTCTTTTTCGGGGGGGCTTTTTCGGTTCCATGTTGCCGCCGCCTGATGCCCGGGCCCGAGGACGCCTTGATTCTTGGCCTTTTTTCATAACAACAGCAAGCCAGAGATATTCGCATACGGGTCGCCTTTCAGAGCTTCCTCGTTTTTTAGTAACCTTCAATTTGCTAATGGTAAATTGAGATCGAAACTTTCCGATCCTGGCTTTTTGAATGCTTTACTTTAGCTGCTGCTGAAATTGCGGTTGCCTTCGAGAGAGGTGTTTTTGCCTGTCGGTGCTGCGAAACAATTCATTTACACTTGTTCTGGGAGTTTACATGGGATTGCTTTTGGTAGGGGTATGATCGGGTCGGGCCGATTTCACAATACAAAAGATAACAGATTATAAATATATTACAGGTTTGCAAGAAAAGTATGCAGAATTTGCAATGTTTTGCCACATGAACAGATTCTGTGATGTGGTCGTCGGAAGGTTTTAAAAATAATTTTGTAATTTTTATGTTAGCTTATTTTTCGAACATAGCTTGTTTCCCCAAATGCATTGCGTCTGGCAAATCATCTCGTTTTATAAAAAAAAAATACATTCTGGAAAGACTTGCTTGTACGCTGCACATGCAGAGGATGTAATAAATCCAACCTTACATTGGATGTAAGAGAAATTAGTTTTGCGAGTAGGAACATATGGAGTATATGGTTAAAAAAAAGTAGTGTTAATTTCTGTTTAATATGTCATGTAGATGTCACATTATAGATCATGTAAAGTAATGAAATGTAAACATTGAAATATTTCATATATTGTTTAGAAACGGCCATCTGACTTCCAACTTGTAAGCTGTATTCCTTGCAAGGGTCTATTTTGTTTGAACTAAATCACAAATTTATCCAGTAAAACTATGCACATCTCATGTAAAATTTAAGACTATTTCCTGTGTATAACACGTAGCCCGTTGAATTTTTTGCACTATTTAAGCCAGCAAAACTAAAATAAAAAGAATGCACTAAACCGTTGCAAAAATTATGCAGTTTTAATTAATTACTTCATTCGAGCAGATAAAATGACGTTTACTACCACTCGAACTTTGAAATGAAACATTATTTTGAGATTTTTTCTTCTAGAACCTCGAGAAAAGTAGCCAAGTTTTGTGCGTTTCACAAAAAAATAGAAATTAGTTGGTCCAGTTTTGTGAAACCGCTGGAAGAAAGCCACGCCAAAACTGCTTGACAAAGTGGTCAATTGTCTCGAAAGTAACAAATTGGCCTTCGGGAAGTACATTAAATTTGATGGAATCGATCATATCGATGTAAATTTAGTTTCCATATTTGCATGATTTCCGTTTGTTCCGTTAGTACATTCTTATTTTGGTGCGATCTAGGATATTGCGTTTCCGCTGTTGAAATAATGTTTTGCTGTTGTCAGTATCGTTTCCATAACATGAGAAAATGCTGATGACTTTTGTTAAAGTATGTCTGTTTTGTATGTTTTGAATGATAAACCAACTCCAGCACCTATATTCGACATGACCCTAAGATCAACGGTACCGGAAAAAAGTATGTTTTCAAAATGCTATATTCGAAGTTACGAAACAGAACTGCTGGATGAAAATTCACTGCAAATTAAAACATACACTATTTAAAAAAAAAATCAAGTAATTTTCAGCGATTTATAGCGCACACAAAGTTAAAGCTATATTTGGCGTAAATTTTTACAATCAGGGCTAGTAGCGATCACTGCTGTTAAAAATAGTAATTTTTCCTTTTAATTTGTCGAACCTCTTAACGAAATCCCTTTATGAAGAGCTTTGAGTGGGTTGGTTTATTTCCTTTCAATTCCGTTATAATTGCTTATCTTTTGACAGATACGCGTATTTCGTCTACTACTTGCAGACTTCATCAGTGCCAAGTATTCAACACCAGTGATTTTAGTGTTGATGAAATAAGTGACTTAAAAGTGACCTAAGAGAAGAAAAGTAGTGGTTATGATGGCACACCGAATAAATGTTTGATGTTTTAGACTTATTCAATAAGTATCTCATATACACTTATGTACGATATGAACCTTTAAAGCGAAAGATTCAATGGAAAGTTTATGCAAACCCAGGGTGTCTACTAACTGCAAAAACCTGGAAAATCGGGAATCCTCCGGAAATTTCATTTTTCCTTAAAATACCTGGAAGTCTCAGAGAATTTAATAATTTTCTTACTAAGTATATTTTAAAGAAAAGAATGAATTATAAAATACAAACATTTCCTTTTCACACTTTGAGCTTTATAGATCCAAAGTGGATTATTCTACAGTAACAAATAATTATAAAAAATACAGAGTCTTGAAATGATTTTTTTTTGGTTTTGGAACATGCATATTTCTTAGAAATTTTAAAGTTGATCTAGTTCTGGACTAGAAAGCTATAATACTTCGAGAAATTTTCAAGAATTTGGAGTTACGCATGGAATTTACACAGTTGCGAGACTTTAATCGTGGAATTTTATTATAATTTCTAAGGACCTCATTCCAAGGGATTTCTGGAGAAAAAAATCTTTCTGAAAACATCAAATGCAATCTGTTTTCAAGGTAGTTCTAATGAATTTAAGATTTCATGTAAAGCCTGATGGTTTTGAGTAGAATTTCAAGAAATTCTGAATTGAATTAAAAGTAGGAGCACAAGTCCTGTAACCTTCAGAGGAAAATTCTAAGGGCATTCTGAGGATAATTTCATAAAGTTTGTGAGAGAAAACTAATCCGGAGCAAAAGTCCATGGATTTTTTTTTTGAAAATACTGAAAGGAGGATTACAATTAAATCTGAGAATAACTTCAGGACATCTTCAAAGGAATTCGGAAAAAATAAATTCAGGAGAATTTGCTTGACAAATAATGAGAAGAAATCTAAGGAACTGGAGAGGAGACATACAAATGAATTCTTAGGAGACTTTCAATGTGAGTAGAATTCCAAGCGAAGGAGTGAGATGAATTCAATAAATATTCGAAGAAACTTTCAAAAGGGTTTCTTCTTCTTCAAAAGGTGGTCAAGGAAAACTTAAAGAAAATTGAATTCGGAGGATAGCTTTATCGAAATTTTGAGGAATATTTCAATGTAAATCTCCGTTGAATATGGAATGGATTATTCTGAGGTCTTCAAAACTAGTTGAAAGTTCCCACATGTTTACTGAAGTTAATGAAACCGCCTTGAAGTTCTTTTGTAGTTTGAGAAACTAGCCTGATGCTCACAATACTTCTCATAAAATTCCTAAGCTTCCCTTGATACAATTTTCCTCGATTTCACAAAACGAACCTGGATCTCCTCTAAAGGATTAACAATTCGCTGAAGTTCTCTAAACTTCTTTAAAATTTATGAGACTTCTCTAATGTTAACGGAACTGCTCTGAAAATCTTTGTTCTTTTCTGAAATTCACATAACTTCTCTAAAGAAGCTTGTTGTACTACACAGGGGTTCTCGGTATTTTTCAGCGCATCATGGAACTATCCTGAATCTATAGAATCTTTCTAAATTTACGATTATAGATCTTTAAACTTCTCCAAAAGTCTGGACTAAAGTTACGGGAACTGCTCTTAATATCTGCTATTCCCCAAAGATCTCTAGATCTAGCTTTTCTGAGGTGCTTAGAACTTCTTAAAAATTTGCACAATACCCCTCTTTTCTATATTTCTCAAGTTCACTTGACACCTGTGAAGTTCTCTGAAATTCGAGGAACTTCATGAAAGTTCCTGAAATTTTTTGGATGCTAACCGCTTTGAGGTCCTTAAAGCTTCCAGTAAGTTTCCCATATTTCCAGCGTGTTAACTTCATCTATGTTCCCGGAGTTTGTTTATTGAGCGTCACTGTCATTCTCAGCATTTCCTTCAATTCCTCAGATTCTCAGAGATTCTCCAATTGTTGTGAAGTTAATGGGACTGCAATCGAGATCTCTATAAGCTTTCATAACGTTAATTACAAACTTTTTTTTCCTTAATTCCGGCTCCTTGAAAATTCTCAATATCTTGAACTTACTCAAATTAGATAAGTTTTTGTTTAACTTTATTAAAGTGAGAAATTAAGTTAGTGATAAACTTCACAATTCAGTGGATTTGATTGTAAAGCTGTTTCTTTAAAAATGATTGCCATGTCTTTAAAACGTATGGGCTAATTGCTGTTGTAATTGATCTACAAAAAAAAACGCGTATTTTTAACGCATTTTAAAAAAGCTTTCTTATTTTAAACCTGGAATCAGTTAAAGTTCTGGAAAAAACCTGGAAAACTAAGGTAATTTATTTTGAAAAATGAGTAGACACTCTGTAGATAGAGAAAGACGATTAAAAGTCACAAAGCAAAAATGGTAAATCTTGAAATAAATTAACGCTAAAAAAAGTTGAAAATAGTAAATGATTACAAGAAAAAGTGACTTAAGTGACTTGGCCTTAAAAGGAGACTTTTTAGTGACTGGCTTGAAAAAAGTGACCAAGTCACTTAAAAGTGATTCGCTACCAGCCCTGCAAAATTTCATGATAATTTGAGCACGAAAGTTCGAAAAAGTAGTGTAAATATCTGTTAAATTTGATGCACATAAGTGGACACACAAGTTTACATCATTTATCATGTAAAGTTATGAGACATTTCATGAAATATTTCAAATATTGTATGCAACCGTTCATCTTTGTATGCAAGATTTCTTGTTAGTTGAATGTTTGCGTGAAAATAAATACAAGTTCACACGCATGGATGTTTACATCATTAGTAATATTCAGATTTTTTTTAATCGGTGTAGCATAAAGTTAACCGAGTGAATAGTTTACGCGATGGTTAAAACTCAGATTTTTTCTGTGCACAAAGTTGACCTTCTTGCAATTTTCTCGAAGACACTAAATAATCAAAGATGTCACTCAAATTACCGACCGGGTTTGTATTATGATTTGTAAACAAGAAAGCAGTTTTCAAGCAATATTTAAAATATTTCTTAATTTTACACAATCAAAAGTTTTGAATAGTACATGTGACGTTAACTGCCGGACACGTAGGTATGTGTTTCTCCGTACAAGTGACTGAATTGTGAAGATTATTGCGTACAAATTGTAAGCAAGATTTTCATAAAAAATTAAAACACATTTCACATTTCGAAATCGATTCAAATACCTAGATCATGGTGACCAGTAAATTCCGATTACCAATTTCCCGTTTTTTCCCGGAATTTCGGATTTTTTTTTCCTGTGGTGCGTTATACATTAAAATTAAACATAAAACCGAAAGCCAAAGGTATCAAAAGGTTAAGTGGGTCATTACTAAGACAGCAGCACTGTTACTGGGTTAAATTTGGATCTTTGTTCGAATTCTTCAAAATGTGTCTATGTTTTAACCACCTTGAAAATTTACTAAACATCTTTACATATTACAGAATATTGCCAAGCATTTCCTCTGAAATTATTTCCCTGAATATAGTTTTTTTTAACAGAATTCTTTTTAAATAAGTTTGAGGTTTTCTCTGGGAAAGGGGAAATGTCGGCTTCGGGAATACCTAAACCTATTATCGTCAGGAGGGTAAACAAAGTCCTAGAGCACTCAAGTTTGGCAAATAGATGCTCTGAAACACACGCCAAAATTGAGCTCTCAAGGACGTTGTTTACCCCTTGGAATAGGTTAAGGTATTGGCGAAGCCGTCATTTACCCTACACACTAAGAAACTATTATTTTTACACGAGACTAAATCATGGAACGTAAACAAACATGGTATGTAAAATTAAGTGCCCTGAAACTGAAACATATGCAACTTGACGAAAAATGCGTTTATTTGAATTGATTTTCTCGTCCTTTTCAACTGAATCTTATGTGTGTCATGTCTTTTTCGTAGTGTGTACCCTAAAAATAAATCCAAAAAAAAAATCATGAAATGAATCCTAAGATATTCTGCGAAGCTTTCTTTAATAATTATTCGCTTGAGTTCTCTTTAGAATTCCCAAGCAATTCGTTCAGATTTGTCATGAAATTTGGTTTCAAATTATCTAGGAGTTCTCCTCTAAATTCATCTAAAATTTTGCTTAGAAATTTCCTCAAAATTCTCTAGAAATTCGAAATTTGACCCTTGGAAGTCGGTCCCATTTGCGTTTTTACCAAAACTGATATTTTCAATGGAAATTGTAGCTTATCACCCCCCGAGTAGCACACTCCCGTCGCAAAAAGTTGCAACAACTTGCTTACGACTGAAATAAGTCGTATGGAAGTTGAAACAAATGATTTTCGACAAGCGTGCTACTATGGCCATACTTTAATGTGCTGGATAACACCAACTTCTTTGTTCCGGAAAAGTTTGGAAAAACAGCAGAACGGGTTGTCCCATTACATAAGAAGCAATGGAGCGAAGCAAACTTGTAACGCGTTTTTCTCGGCTTGCTGATTTATGCTATGGGACGGGCTTGCCATGAGCGGCAGAATAGTCCTTGAATAATCCTGGAATTCCCATACAATTATAATCAGAATTCATTTGGAATTGTACCATCAAAATTCGATTTCCTTGGTATTTTTCACGGATCCTGGGATTCTCTTCACAATCGACTAGGAATTTTCCACATAGCTTCTTAAAATTCTTCTCTGAACTCACACAAGTAGCTTGAAGTTATAGTTTAAAATCTCTAAGAGTTCTTTCCAAAACTGCCTTTAATTTTCTCTGAAATACCTTGGTGTAAAATATTTTCAAGTAACAACACATTTTGATATTACTGTGTGTTACTTTCTGGGACACCCTATATTTCTTATAATCGGATTGTCTGAATTTTATCATAAACTGTCCTCATGCATTATGCACATTGGACAACGCACTACCATTTCACAAGACGAAACAAAAAAATGCGTAAACGTTGGGGATCAATTCAACCCAACAACCTGGGTTGAGGTCGTTCCATAGAATGACCGTCACTCACCGCGCCACCAGCAGGCATTATGCAACCCGAAGAGAGGTAGCTTACTCTCGCACCTGACGACGATGAGCATCGCTTGGTCGATCGCATCGGGCAAAATCGAGGGAGGACGTGAAGGTAATTTAGTCTACTTCTGTTACCCCTGCCCCCACTATATCGCCTTTCGATCAACCAACTAACAAACCAATCTACTGACTCTCTCATGTAAGGTGCTAGTTATAGGCCAAGTTGAAGGTACCAGCCGTGCACAGCTCGCCGTAACCAGCCCAGATCACTCAACCGATATTTTATTGGTGGGGCTAGATAATTATAACAATCATCTTTCTCGGATCTTACTTCTCACCACCCACCGTCGCCGTCGCTTTCGTCAGTGTTTTCCGAACTTCACGTGGTTAGGTATCTCTCTATCGCGAGCAATCATCGCTGTCATTACAAGTGCTTCTCCGGGGCAGTGTTGTGGGTTCAACAGTAGAGCAACCGATTCCCTCGCCCTCACCACCACAGTCAGAAGGAAGTTGCAACGATCCGTGAAGGTGGAGGCGGTGTTGGTTTTTGTCTTGTGTATGTTTGTGCTGAAATGATCACTATCATAAAAATCTGGAGGTTGTGCGGTTTTGTTTGCTCTCGGAGGAAGTTCTGATCATCAGGGAAAAAAAAGGAAACACTCCATAGCGCAGTGGGGGGAGACTTTTACAGCAGTAGCAAAAAGTTAACGAGAAGTAGCGTTCACTCATTCTGGTGGGGGCAGCGGAATGACATGCTGAGAGCTCTCCAACCAAATCGACAGAGACAGAGAGAGAGAGAGAGAGAAAGAGCAAAACATAAATATGTAACACACCGGCAGCAGCAGCAGCAGCAGCATCCGTGGTAAGCGGTAGAGCGCAATTCGCGAAAACCATGGGAAGCACTCCTCCATCATCGCACACCATAATCGCGATTACAGATGGGAAGACGATTGCTGAGGGGTACCGACCGACATACGCCGCGGAAAAAGCAGAATCGTTTTCCCCGGCCGGCGAGAGGATGCGGAGATGAGAAGAACAGAACGAACTAATAAACAAATAGTTTTCGTACCGAACAACGGGGTTGAGTGGTATGTTATTTGGTTCACTGTGTGTGTGTGTGTGTGTGGGTGGGTGGGAGGTAGGCATGGTCGGCGGAAGGTCTTCAAAAAAAAACCACACCAAGGAAGATGACAACGGGTTTCGTCTTTTGACTTTTGTCTCCGTGAAGCGAGCAACGTCGCACAAGGGACGATTCTTCGAGGGAATGTAAACATGAAGAGCGATTCTGAAGCCGGGCAAACGGACAGGGGTGTGTGAAGGTTGGATTTGAAGAGGTTTGAGTTCCGTTTACACAAATTCAAAAAATAAACCATGACTGCCCATCCCATAGTTTTATTAGGGTTCTGTAGACTATGATTTAGATTTGGAGAATGCTTTAAAACCACGATAAAACTTGCAATCTTACTTGGGATACGCTGAGTAAAATCACAAACGAAGTGACAGACGGAGCAGCGATTTGAAAACTTTGGTGATGAACCTGCTGTTGCAATTGTTCAGTTTACATCATGGCAATACTACCATTCGATTGTATGTAGAATTTTCTTCAAATGAGCTAGAATATTTTAAATCTATTTCTTTCACTGCAGTTAAAATTGAAATGCATAAAAAATTTGGACAAAATGATATGCTCTTCGCACGTTGTCAAAAATCATTGTACACTTAACCAACTTTGATCAAATCAAAACAAAAATACTGGCGGCTGACAGCCAGGCATGGAAAATCATTTACATTAATTTCGTTCATCAATTTAAATTCGTTTGACACTGACTTTTTTATGAACAGAATTCCGTAAAATTATGTACGAAACTTTTGTAGGTGTTGACATTAGCTAAAACTTTTGTCAATAAGCGGATTCAAAGGATTTTACTCACCCCATTCTCAGTAATCATCGTTATCGGAAATTTGACCGCTCAACATACTAACTGGTTGATGTTTCTGACGATATTTTGATGCTTACCTGAAAAATAAGGAAGGAAACGAACATTTAGTTGATGGAATTACGATACTTTCTGAATAAATAAATGAATTGTATTATTCAATTTAGGACGTATTGTATTATTCTAATTAAGGGGAAGTGCACCGCTCTGAAAAATAATAATTATGTTTCGATTTTCCTAAAAATTTTGGAAAAATGTATCAAAAATCTTAAAAATTCACATTTTTTTTATTTTCTAAAGAAAATTTAGGTAAACAAAAAGTCATCATGGCATAAAGTGGGACTCAAAAAACCACAAAACATCAACTTTTCGGTTTTGCTGAGAGTCCAATTTTTTTTTCATGATAAGATAGAGAAAAAAATATGATTACATGTAATTTTTGTCAAGAAACTTAGGAAGAAACTGATTTTCTTGGATTTTTGATAATTTTTCCCAATATTTTTAGAAAAATAAAAACGTGCCAAAAGTAAATTTTTATTTTCGGGCTGGTAAACTTCCCCTTAAGGGGATGCTTACCACTCATATAATTTTTATTCAAGTACCATGATTTAGACTTGTAGATTGCTATAAAACCCCTTATCTTGCAATGTTACTTGGGGAGGACCTAAAAAAAAATGTTTTTATACGTATTTTTTTAAGTAATAGAGATGTAACTTTTGTTTTTTTTTTAATTTTCGATATATTTTTTTAGTATTTTTAGAATAATAAAATCGTATTTTTTCGAGGAGTTTAGCTTCACCTAAAGCGCATTGGTATTGGTGATGACCAGGAGAAACGAAGCCATATATCCGTACAAAACACAACAATCATAGGTCGACTTAGAGAGTAAGAGTAAGCCAGCGCCGGTGGTGTAGTAGTAAGCGTGACTGCTTTCTAGCCCCAATGGGTCTGGGCTCAATTCCAGCCGAGGTCGGTGGGATTTGTCTGAGGCATACAAATGGGTGCGATATCCTATGCAGGTGTGGGAGCTGCCTTCAATGGATGGCAATCGATGTCCGTCGGTGATTGACACTAGATTGCGGAACAGAGATCGACGTTAAATAAAGGAATGAAGAAGAAGAGAAAGAGTAATATGTGTCAAAAGGTGAATGACAGCTTCTCAATTTGCATCCTCTTCGTGCACTGTGAGGTGTAGAACGTGTAAAACGAATCGCCATTATGCCTTGGTTTTGTTATTTATTTATTATTATTATTCCATCTGACTTGGTAGTCTCAATGAAACACTTATGTAAATCTAAATGTAGTCACTCATTCAAAATTGGCCGACAGCAAACGATGACAAAATCTGGAGGCATTGAGCTTGAGCTTGAGCTTGATTAACCGCCCTCGGTTGCTACTCTGTTATTGCCAGATCAGCTGTAATTACACAGATAACCAATAGACGATGCTTGGGACTAGCAATCATCCTCAATGTGTAAAAACTGGTGATCTTAAATTAGGCAATACCAGCGCCGGCCGCGCCCGAACACAGGTCAAGAAAGGAATGGGAAGGATTGTGTTGACATGACACTCGCTTTGATGGAAGCCGAGAACACCTCTGCACTTTCACGAGGAATCACTTGGATGTTGGATAAGAGGGTTGGGTTTGCAGCAGGGTTCGTTTTGGTAAACGATAAGCTGAATTGATGTCCTAACGATCATATAACGCGAAGGAGCTTGGGACTAAACCCACGGTCTTCTGCTCAGTAAGCCAAAACGTTTGCCACTAGGCAGACGAGCACCTTTTTAATCACCGAGTTGCTGTTATTACCATGTAGTCATATTAACAAATAAAACGATTGACGAATCTTGAATGTGGATAGGCCTGAGATTATACTCATGATGTTCTGTTCAGTAAGCAAAAACGGTTGCTCTAAGGCCACCGAGCCCGTCATATCACATAATACCGTTGCTCAAATTTTTGTATCCATTCAAACCCGGAACCAACGACAACAACGAGTTTCGAAAAATACACGATACACAAGCGATTTTACCATAAATCTCTTTGATATGTAAGGACAAGGGACCGCATTTTTCTGCTCAGTAAGCAGGCCACAGTAACCGACGATCTTTCAAATCGGAAAACTAAAAACTACGAAAAAGTACTTAGGCCTTCATTAACTTCCACTTTCACGCGACGTTCAATGACAGGGTCCTATCCAGGATTTCATCTGAAAAATCCAAATCTGGCCAACGCCCACCCTAAACCTAAACCTGCTCTAATCCACCTGAAATGACAAACGAATGGAAGACTTTGACTACGCAGCCATGCAATAGTCTCATTCCGTGCCTTATGGCAACTTGATGATTCTATTGCGCTCATCTTCTGGCACCACCCAGGGGAGACTTGGTCCTGTACCCAATGCTTAACTTATCTCCATTCCACTCAGCTACTCGCAATTTCTTGTGATATAGTGGGCGGAATATTATTATATGAGACAATTCAATGCAGACGTCTTTCCAAATTTGGCAGATCGACAGGTATTCGGTGAGTTACCACGATAGTTGCTATTCAACAACTCGACAACGTCCCATCGTCAACGCCTGCTATGAGAATTTCCCATTGCAGACGCCAACGAAATGACGTCATCGAGCTATCGATCAACTATCCTGGTTATCGCCTGGTACCTTATAGCACGATGCTAGGAGGCGAACCGGAAGAATCGATGAGCTACCTCTCCCCCGATGACAAAATCTGGAGGCATTGATGTCAAAGTCAAATAGGTCAGATACTTCGTTCAATTGATGAATCATTGACTTCTCGACGCAAGATCTCACTAATACAAACTAGCTAGCGTAGCCGTGTAAAAACGATTTGTTTATTATTTTCAACCACGAAATCAGCTGTCAAAGTGTTCGACTTGACAGCCGTTTGTTTTTTATTTTCAACCAGTAAAATGCGTGTATTAGTGAATCTTCTCACTAATACTAACGGTGGTACTCACTAATATTACGGTGAACTATTACACAGCGAATGATCACCTGGCGTAGAAAGTCCGGAAGTGGTGGCCATAACTGAAAGCGAAGATGAACTGAAACCAAGCGGCGGATCACATGTACGAGTTCATACTTGCCGTAAACGAGTGATGGGAAGACCCCTTCACCAGGCCCACACACAGGGCCGGGACGGCTGCAGGTCGCTGGCGGGGGCTCGGGGGCTTCCATGATGACAACGGCAATCCGTACTTTTCGGCAGGACTAGATCCGATGAACTGGATGCTTCCGGTGAATTTTCTATGGTGCGTCTCGGCTTCTGGCACGGTGGGGCTGGTATACTGGTTTATGTCATTTTCAGACCACAATTGTCAGGACAGGAAAGGTTTTTCACATTCTTTCAGCTGTTCGGCTGTTTCGTTCTAAGTGCTAGGGTAAACGCTCCTATAGTTGCGGTACGGTAGAAGCGTTAGGTTCCCATAGTTGTGTATTGAGTCTCCATGCACAACTGTAGGAACCTAACGCTTCTAACGTACCGCAACTATAGGAACGTTTACCCTAGCACTTAGAACGAAACAGCCGAGAAGCTGAAAGAATGTGAAAAACCTTTCCTGTCGATTTCAAACTCGATTGAGTGCCTTAAAATTGAACGGGTAAACATTCAGCGAGTGAGTCATTTTTGGGCCACCTGACGATTATCTTTAGTTAACGGGGTTAGCAGGCTTATTGGTACGTCGTTTGAAAAATTGCTGTAAATTTCTGCGATATCTAGCGCACGTGAAGTTAACGATAGATGTGGCGTAAATTTACATGATGTTTCATTTAAATTTAAGCGCGATATCGCATAAACTATCAATGTTGCATACAAGCTTGTAAACAATTTCGCTGTTAAAATTCGATGGTTAATATTCAGTTACAAATATATTATTGTATGTATTACAAAAATAGGCTAACTACATGAACATAAGGGCTCAAGGGTACATACATTTTTACGACATATGTCAAAAATGGCCACATCACATGAGTCTAATGGGTCATTCCCATAAATACACCAGCCTAGTCAGCTTTTGACTCAAACTAGCAATTCCAATTTCCACTCATCACCCGGAAATAGAAAGAAATTGAATCTTCATTCGTCAAACCACCCAAAACTTCAAACCCAAACCCGTTGCACGCCGCTGACCCGATACGAGTCGCTTGTAATTTTCAATTCGGCAAAGGTATGCACCACCAGCTAGCACCCAACGAATGCTGCTGGCCGTCGTCGTCGTCTCCGTCGTTGCAGCTTCTGCTGGCTCCTTCAGCAGCATGCAACGGAATCCGCGAGGTGAAGCGAAGAAAGAGGAATTAAAGAGTTAAAACAGGTGCATCGGTACAAATTATGTTTTATTACGACGACTGCGACAGCGGGCTGGGGCTGGGGCTGAGGCAGATGCTGGGAGATTCGCAATGTTTAAGCACAAAAAGATGAATGTCTCTGGTACGGGGTTTTCGGTTTGCAACAACAACGACAGCAGCCCTGAGCTGTAGCTTTTTGTAGCTGCGGAGGAGGTTCGGGTTGTTGTTTTCTCTCTGCGGGTGCGGTGAACCTCAGACACCTCCTCGGCGGCGGTGGAAAACGTGTAGAATAAATTATGCATAGCCAAGTTTGATATTGAAGTAATTATAGAGCGTGGGGCTGGGGGTGGGGTGTTGGGAATGGTTTTCGGTGGGTCGTGTTTTGAATGAGCAAAACGCCAAGCAGTCGAAGAAGAGAGAACACGCGAGTGAAAGGCGGTCCTTAACGAGGACATTGTTCTAAAATTAGCGCGATTTTGGCGCAACAGACGACGGGTGCGCAAGGAACTGTCAACTGTTTTGAAAAGTGCACTAAGGCTGAACCGAAGAATCGTACGGTACGGGTGTGTACGGTTGAAGACACAATGAGTCATCTGCGAGTTCAGGAAGATCTGGCTGCGCAATTGGCGAGGAGGATTATAAATGTCACCTCGCCGGGGCGGGTGCGGTTCGATTAAGGGGTTCCGAGCGGAGGCCGAGGGAGTGTTGTCTAGTCTAGAATTTGAAAAGTGACAAACGGTACATCGTTCGGAATGGCCCTCCGCCGCTCTGAACGGGTTGCGATTGCATTATTATTAATAGAACTTAATTAATTTATATCTGCGGATCGGTCGTTTGATGTGCATGAAAACCAATTTTCGGGGTTTGGTGATGTCTAGCCGAAGGAGGAGCGGAAGGATCGGGGTGACTGGTTCCAATAGAACACTAATCGTGCATTGAAATAATTGGCGAAATTCCGTGCGTTTGTTGCTCTCGAAATAGACCGCCTCCGACTTCGGCAAAGTCAATGAACCATTCTTTCCAGGCTGGCTGGTTGGCACACAGCTCCTGGATATTTTCGTACGGACGAAGGCGAGAAAAACTGTCTAAAATTAACCATTATCGGGAGAGAACGATTAAGGCCAATAAATCTAATAGAGTCTCATTAATCTTTCGAACGGCTGACTCTTTCAGCGTCGTCGTCGGCAGCGCAAGATTTATTCCCATTTTGCCACCGAATGTCGTCTGAGGCGGTGGCGTTGTCTAGTGTGCTAAAGTCCATAAAAGGAATGTGAGCATGTGAGGTTAGGGTTGCCAGATTTCGAAATCAGTGATTCACACATACTGTTCTTCGGTACCCCTTTGCACGATACCCGTATGTGTTAACTTGCCACCCTGTTCCTATGGCGGGGCGACCACTCAAACGTAAACAAATAGCTGTCATTTCTTTGAAAAGCCTACCCCGCGAAGGACTCCCCCACCTTTGGCCGGGCTTAATCCCATTCATAGAACTTGGTCACAACCAGACCGCAACTGCGGCGGCGGCGGCACTGGCTTATGTTCACAGCCCGTGGAGACCTCTAAACTTCCAATAAATTAACATCGAAAGCAGCATGTGCCATGTGCACTCTCTGGCTGGGATGACAACTACCGCCGACCCGCCATCGTTGCTACACAGGAGGATTGGCCACGGGGGCACGACTTCGATTGCCTTGCCAATGCATGCCTATACCTGTTCGGGCCCGGGGATGTATGGAGACAACAAATAAAGTGCACTTTAAGCAGTTTCATCGTTCCTCCGTATAAAGTTGCTGCTGCCGATGCATACTGGTGGTGTGTGGCATACATGCGCGGTTCAAGGTTTCGGCTCTCCAAGTCCCTCTCGACTATAGAGTGGCGATGAGGAGGAGGAGGAAGAGGAGGTGAAGATTTGCAGTTTACTGGTAGGTTGGTACTGCATGAATGCAAATTTATATTATTGTCTTTCGCTTCTTTGGTTTTACATCTCCTGGATGTGGGTTTTGTTGCTGTTGTAGGGATGGGATTGTAATGTTTGCATGCTGCCTCATGTGGATAGTGGGTGAGTTCAGTTGAGGCACTTGACGACGACGACGACGACGTACGAGAGGAACAGTTATGCCCACCAAAGGAAACTCGGTGTGCAATGTTTGCGCACGCGAAGCGGGTCGAGCACTTGTTCGTTATGCTGCTGGAGGAGACGAGAGCTGCAAATTCTGAGGGTAAAACGGTTCTCCTAGGGAAAATGTAGGGTTTTTTAAAGTTCTGAACATGGCTTGACCTTTCTTGAGGTCCACTCAAGGGAGTCTCTCCTGGATTTCATAAGGGAGCTCCTGCAGGACTTCCCATGGGAATTCAAAGGAAGCTTCAGCTAGATTTTTCTGAACTTCTACTTAATTGGGAGATTCAGCAGAGATTTTCTTGAAAACTCTTGCTTGTAAGTCTGACAATTCCAAGAGTATTTCTTAGACCTCTAAAATAAGATTTCTGAACGACCCATGTTCTTGAAGCTTCTCAAAGAAGTTCTACATGCTTACCAAAAGGATTTAACAAGAAAGGATACAGTATTGCTTGCTTCATAACTTCAGAGAATCTTGTAGAACTTCTCTTTGAAACATGGAGTTCCTACACAAATAAATTTCGAGAAAAATTCTTGACAAGTACCCTCCCGAGCATAAGTTTAGGGACACATGACAAATTTGTTATGTTCATATCTCTGTCATGTTACGTCCACTTTTCGTTCTCTTTAGATCCTTTGAAAGGTATTGAATGGAACTTTCCTCGTAGGCAAATTGTGTGCTAAAAGTTCACCCAAAGTTACAATATTTTTCAAAATTTACTCTGAAGAATCGTGACTGATTTTCTCAGAATTGGGTTGGCCAAATTTTGAAATAAAAGTATTAGTAGAACACTTAGGGATCGTCCATTAATTATGTCACACTTTTAGGGGAGGGGGGGGGGTTGGAAACTGTGACGAGCCTTACAAAAAAACAATTAAGGTCCATATAAAATATGTGACAAAGGGGGGAGGGGGAGTTGAAAATGGGCCAAATTTGCGTGACATAATTAATGGACCTTCCTTTATGCTATACCATTCATACCATTCAAATAACCTTTGGAGATCGAAAATTGAGCAAAACATATTTGCATGGTTTTTTGGGGTGTCCTTAAACTTATCATCGGTAGTGTATATTGAATTACTAGGGAAACTTCGAATGAAATACATTTGGAAGGCATAAATTGGGAATTTTAAGGATTCTCGACATTTGATGAACTAGTCAGAAACGTTTTTGAGAACTGACGAAGAATGTACGGTGATTCAGAGAACATGTAAATCATAGATTAAACGATTCCTAGAATCATCTCTAGGATTCTTCAAGATAAGATCTCAATACAGGATAATCTCACCAGTTTATCTTCAGGCGTTACGAATACTGTTTATTAGGAAGGTCCATAAAACGGTCCATGGTCAATCGATTCTAAAAAAGATCCAAGATCAATCGATTCTTAATCAGATAATTGGCCCAAAGTTTGAGTTTATTTGAATGCAAACTTTGAACTTTATATGGGAATCACTATAGGAAAAGTGAACTTTTTCTTCTCAATGTTCAATTTTGCTTTCAGATGGTTACAAATTAGCGATTGTATGATGAGAAATCGTTGCCATAGGGTTTGTTTCCAATGTAGAATTTTGACTGCTTCACAGAGAATACACAGGGCGCCTCATTTTATTACCTCTATACAACATAACCGTCACTTTTCACTTCAATCACCGATTTCTCGGAAACTACTATTCTATCACGCAAAGTAACAACACTATCGAACAGAGAAGGTCATCTCCAATCTATCCAGCTTTCCATGCTCGTTAATGGCGGCCTGTTTGTATGAATAAATGTATCCTTCACTGTGATTTTTGACACTATCTGGATGTTCGGATTTTGACCCCTCTCTTTCTCTCTCTCAGGAACAGAAGAAAATGGAACAACATACGCCCTCCAGTTAGTGTTAAAAAGCACAGTGAAGCATACATTTATTCATACAAACAGGCCGCTATTAACGAGCATGGAAAGCCGGATACCCTAGTAGCACGCTTTTCACATATCGGTTGTAGAAATTTCTTTACGACTTATTTTAGTCATAAACAAGTTGCTGCAACTTTTATTAATGGAAGTGTGCTCCTCGGGTAGATCATTGCACGAGGACATCTCAGCACAGTTTTAACAGTTCGGGAAGCTTGTTTGCAGGGATTAAAACTTTTTTGCGGTTGTTAACCGACATCCGCAAGTGCAAGTTCGCTTCGATCAAAATCAGAAAAACATCAACAAAAAATTTCGTTCATCTAAATTCTAAATTGTAAACAAGTTCCCTGAAGTGTCAAAAAAGCTAGGTTAAATTAGAGAGGGTCTAGTATAAGAGCGGAGCGGTGTGGCAGGTTTAGAGCCAAACGAAGTGTCAAAGCCAGAACCAATCGAGCAGCGCCTATCTCGATTGCATTGGCAGTGTTGCTCGAAATAACCTAGGCATAGATTGCCAAGGAAGTTTGTTTCTAATCCGCTCTTCTCTAATACTAGACCCTCTCTAGGTTAAATAATTCCTTGCTACCGTAAAACCTCGTTAGTTTGAGTAGCTAAAATTACAATAAAACGGCACTGAAAACGGCTGGTGAGTAACGCCTTTGGGCACCTCTGTAGGGATATTAGAGTTATTATAAGTGTGGAAACGCTTTTTCGATAAAACATGTCAGTGTTTTCGGAACTAGGTTCGGCGCTCTTTTTCATTGATTCATAAGTAATAAGTGCGCAGAAAACACCAAAACGATTCAACGTAAAACCGCACTTTTATTAGCGATTCCCCACTTTTGAGGAGTTCAGTTACCAATGTTATGCGAATGGGACTATGCGAAAATTAACAGTTGCGGTTTCCAAAAGTTGGATTGTGTCAACAACAATTAAATTTTGACACAGGATAAGGGCAGTATTGCCAGTTACTTTAAAAATCATTAAAAACTACAAGGAACAGCCCTATGGGGTTGTACGCAATGTTGACGTAGGACTACGTGGTCTTATATAATAAATGTTATTTGTTAACTGCAACAGGAGCTTGTGTTTTGTGTAGTAATAGGGATTTGATCGGGATTCTCTCTGTTTATACTCTTTAGTATGACTTTGATGATTGCCCTGAAAAGAACCTTTTGATATGAATTTTGCATGAGACATGTTCATACATTTGACTCTTTTGGAAAATCATGGTGACCGGTTGGGGGCCGATGGTAGTACAGGCTTAAAGTCTTTGGAAGATGATGATGACGTGTAGGCAGCTGGATCAGCAAATCGGACCGGACAATCCCATATTCTTCGGTTCAATGATTGGGCACTCGCAAGAGTCTCGACCCGTCTGCTGCTGGTTGAACTGGTATCTGCGACAGGTTGGAAGGCCGCAGAATATCAGTTTCCACCCAGCTGAAGCTCCTTCCCTTTTTAGTTTTTCTCGTTAAACTCCTTCTCTCAACAAGTTGGTAAATCTTAGCCTTTAGCAGAAAGACGCATAACACTTTTTTTCGGCGAATTTATGATCCTTTTTCAGGTCATAGTTCTTCTCTATGCCTGTTGTTGGGGAAGCAGTAATGCTACATCGACATGTTTCGTCTAGAAACGATTCTTTGATGACTGTGTTGGGGAAGCAGCATATGCTTGTACGTAATTGGTGGATTTGTTAGTTATTTCGACGCTGTTGGACGATTGTTATCGATGCGTAGAAATATTTCTGATCGATTGGTGATAAAATTATTGAAATTGGTCCAGAGGCAGCTGAGTTATTAACATTCAAAATCTTTCATAATTTCGTTACATGTCCAATTTTCAGTTTTAACAAAGTTTACCCCCATATAGAAATCACAGACGTAGTCCTACGTCAAAAAAAAATCTAAGCATGGGTGCCAAACAGTGTCAAAGAATGTGCTCAAATCTGTTTTTGGCACTCTATACGGAGTGACCAGATGGGTACCAGTTTAACCAATTCTAAATAAGCGCCGTTTAATTGCTATTCAAACTAACGGTATTGGTAATAATGATTTGTGCAAGGAAAGGTTGTGGCTGTCAAATATGAACAATCGCTGCCTATCTGGACCTTGCATACTTGGTTCCAAACAACAACATGTACATGCATGATTAATAGGCCAACTTGACAGTACATCCCTCCCTTGGATTTACGTGAATTACTTGATGTTTGCGAGAAATGAAATTGAAAGTGACCGTTACAGTCTTCTTCCCGAACACGCTAAACAAAAGTTACCCATTTATGGGAATGGAACCAATGTATCAAAAAAGGTTACATGGCTTCTACACTCTAAGAAAGAGTTACTCATCCGTAAGTAAAAATGGTTCCAAATCAACGAAGTAAAATTCACACCAAATTGCCAATCAGCCAATGAAATACATTCCACCGCAATTTTCATTTTACCCCCCTTTTCCCACATTGACAAGTTGAATTTCAGCCAGCTGCTGGGAAACAAGCAAACTGCAAATCTTTACCCAGCGAACGAAAAGGTGGGAGTGCTCGCGCAGTATCAGCGCAAGTAAACAAGAAGGTTGTCAAGCTCATAGGTTAGACGGAAAGGTATTTTAATAATTAGGTAATATCGAATGAGCGCGTTTACATGGATGTGGTGGCATTGTTACTTTGCAACAGTCATGGCATCGGTGGGAGGTCCACAAATTGGCATTTCATACACGACTCTCTGTTTTGACAATTTGCAATCGATGTCATAAGTGCACGGTCTGTTCCGCACCTGTTGCCATCAAGCGCTCAATAAAATTGCTTTAATTAAATACAAATGAGCCAAAGGGAAGGAAAGGCACGATCCGCTTACCTACAGTTACGGCACCACCTTGTCAGCGCAGATTGATTTATGGGATCTTGGAGCATCTCCCATCCCAGCGGACAATTCGTGAGAAATATGCACCGGCAGCGACGGTGACGGGGCCAAACCTTTCCAAAAGGCAGTCAATCACCATCGGCACCTGGTTGTTGTTGTTGCTGTTGCTGCTAAGAGCGATTTCAAAAGAAGAGGCTTAATTCAAATTAGCGTTGTAATAAACCCGCTAATCCTGCTTTTTTTTCTAGCTTCCACCGCCCGCACGCCACCAAGCGGCTACCGAGCCTACTACCGCGGCTAACACCGCCCGAAGCTGATGGAAATGGGATGCAATACTGACGGATAGCCAAATTAATCACCCCTTTTGAGTCGATAATTTCTATTTTCACTCGAAGCTGCCCAAAGGCACAACAACTCACACCCAAACGATCATTTGTCAAGTTCGAAACGTGATTGATTAGATCGGGGAGGGGTCGTCTCGCGCGCTGCCCCAAGGAGCTATTGGTTCGCGAGAGATTTGTGCCATTATTATTGGATGTGTGTGTGTGTCACGAAGGGAGCCAGTGAGCGCACCAGGACTGTGTCGTAAACAATGGACGGTTGTTGGGTCGTTAGCCGCCACCTAGCAGCAGCAGGTTCAATCGCCATACTAGGCCAAGAGAGTGCACTGAGCAGGTAGCCATGGCGAGCGTTGAGTCGGTGAGTACAGTTGTAATTAAGTACAAATTTGATTAATTATTGATAGCAATGAGTCAAATTGAGTGCTGCGTTGCTGTGTTCTTCAACTCTCGGGGGTGCGCTGCGCACCCGCGGATTGCTGTATGCTCAATTTACTCTTCTAGGTTATGTTGGTGTATGCACGCGGCTTTTGGCGGAATGTTTGTTTGTGTTCGAGCCTTTTGTCCATGGTAGGATTTGATGGAATACCCCCTCGGTTAGCCGCCTTAAGGCGCATTTCGCGCATGATTACGGGCGGTGTTTGTGTCGGCTTTCGACTTAGAATCGGAAGAAGACCGGCGCACATGGTTATAAGTTAATTAGGAATTAAGAAAACAGTAGTGTAGACTCTATCTCTTTTCGTTGGCAGCCTGAGGTGGTAATTTATTGGTCCGTTTCGTTCCTTGCGGAGAGGTAGGTGAGGCGGAGAAATTTTTGAAGAAAGATTAATGTTTCTATTTTTCAGCCGCACAAACTCACACATGCACACATGGTGAACTCGGGACAGGTGACCTTTTGAGCGGCATTAATTATTGTGCACGAGGTTGGCGAGCCCTGCCGAGCACTTGCGGCTGCTGCTGCTGCTGCTGCCGTTCACCTATACACGCAGTCATCATCAAACAAAACGGTAGGGTAATTATCTCAGTCAGCCACTTTGACGGCTCAACGCCATTGCCATTTCCATACAGTCGGAGTCGGAGTCGGAATGAACCGCAAAGGTTGGCTCTTTCTCCGGACCGGGGCAATATTGTGCCGGGAGGTGATTTTTTGGCCCATGGAAGATGCTGGTTAAACGGAACCCGAAAATGTATATACATATTTATATGCAGATGCTAATCGCCGAAAGGAAGGTTAACGATGATGATTTCGGCGATTAGCTTTGTGGAGGGCGCCTAGCGGTTTCCTTAGTCTTGTTTTCGTAGTTGTTGTCGATGCAAAGATGCCGATCCACCGAGCGGCGGAGTTCCCACGCGTGATCGTGAGGTTCGAAGTAGCAGTTCAAACGTTCTGCGGCACTTCGAATCTTATCGAACTTCATTTTGCTCGGTCCAAATCGCATTTCCCAGTTTGACTATGGCAATCGCGAAGGGAAGCTCGTAATTGGGTTTGAGCTGAGTTGACAGTGAAATGATGGTGAGGTGAGTCTCTGTGAAATCAAATGAAAAGTCACCTCATCCGACGTGCCAATAGCGAGTCACATCACCTCATACGACGTGCATAATGGACCCAAGCGGTCAGTAGAATTCAAATTCACATTGAGTAGGTGCTCATAAATTGAATATTTCATACAACTTGTACCTCGATCCCACCCTGTTATCGCGCACCCTTTCGCCTGGATAAAAGCAAGACCCAGTGCGGCACTTGTTCGTGCAATTGTCGATAATAACAACAGCAGGAAAAAGTAAATGAAAATGAGCCCAATGTGTGCCACGGTATTTTACAGTCCTTATTTCCTTCATGGATATCCTCATTCCGAAACATAACTACCGACGGACGACTGCTGCCCCTTTATCGCTTGGGCTTAGGAAGGGTCGTAAAAGATATGCGTGCGAACATCCACCACACGGCGACGACCGGCAGCAGCACACCCACAAACCTTGAAAGGTGGGGTCTGGGGGCCCAGCTCACCGCGGCAAAATATGACCACGGGGGCAATAAATAACGTAGGTGTTTGCGTTTAATAAATTCATACCTCTAATTTAACAAGTAGTTATATATTTTTAATTATATTTAATATCGCATGACCAGGTGCAGTAAACGTGTCATGGGCATAATTCTTCGTAATTTTTTTTTTTTGCGTTCCCTTCCTATACATCGTGGGCCCAAGAGCTTCTAGTAAGCATCGCATCTGCCCCGGTCGGGTTCAGAGGGGAAATGGAACGCGAAATAGCACGCACACACGACGCGACGACGGTCCGACCCGAAGGCCAAAGGAATGCTCGGTCCCGTTGTTGTGCCTCCACCGCCGTCCTGTTGAACATATCCTCCGATTGACGGAGACCGCATTGTTGCGTGGTGGTATGTTGCTGACTACTCGTGACTCCTACAATCGTTGGCCATTCGTCGTCAGGTGCGCTCGTCAACCTGACGAAGGCAACGAATTCCACAAGTTAATCAATTTTCCTTCGGGTCCAAAGGCTAGTTCAAGCTGCCCACGATGATGGTTGCGTGTGGATCGTCTAGGCGCGACGTACCTGAGGCGACTAGCAGGGGATCAGTCAGAAGTCAGAGAGGCCATTCAAATCTATCAAAATGTCGCTACTTTACGGTTTCTGGCCGAGCCGTTCGCTTACTGACTTACTCAAGCTCCAAGTTTCGGTTTCGTGTTGCGTTACAGCACGGATTTGACGGATTTGACCACCGTGGCAACGAAATGCAATTAACTGCTTCGGGGGGAAATTTCAAAGATGAATGAATTTCTTGTGGTTCCTTCCACGGTCATATACAGACACACCCGCCCGCAGTGCCAAACACGGCGGGAAAATGAGCTGCTTCAATCAGAGCAACGACGACGGCAGCCACGGCGCAGCATCCCGGAGGCATTTTGGACTCTCTCGTCGTCAGTAATATATGAACTTCTTTACCACTTTTGACTCGCGAGCAGCAGCAAACAAACGACGACGGCTGCTTCCCACCGCGGTCGATCGACTAAAATGCGAACAAATGACGGGCAGCCTGCTGCGGAAGCAGAGCTACAGCTCCAGAAGTCGTGCTGGTAAAACTGGCCCTAACTATGTATTAAAAGCAATATAATAACAGCAATAATAATAAAGATAATGATATGAACGAATCTGTCTTTTGCGCCCTCCGGTCTACGGGAGCATTACAAACACACTTCAAGTTCAGCTTCTCCCGGTTTCCGAAAATAAAGAGGAGTTAGGAGCTAGGAGCGAGAAGCGCGAAGCGACTCAGGAGGGCATGTTGTGGTTGGGTTTGTTACTGTTTTGATGAAGTCATTTATCATATTCCCACATGGAACTAAATAGGACGATGGGACCTGAGCTTGGGATAGATTTTTTGATCTTGGATGACGGCCCCGTCATAATGGTTCTGCATCATTCGTGGAAGCATATTCCAGAATCCTAAAACAGTTAAATAATACCTAATTTTCATGAAACCAGCTTATTTTTTGTGTTGTTCATTAATTTATTTGATAAGACTCAATCGAATTAACTTTACAGAGCCGAGGATTCTTGTTCACCTTACAAAACATCGTAAAACTATAGTCAAACGGTACAACACAATAAACACTTCATCTTCCGCTATTCAATAAGCCTTCTCCATCAGAACGGGATCCGCATCCAGTGATTTCATTGTATGGCAGTAGAGCACTTTCATTGCAAACGGTTGCTTTTCAAAGTTGACGACGCATCGACCGAAAGAACAATGGTCGTCTGACGAGTAAACAGACGATCGCGTGACACACATCGAGAGTGGTCTGCTTCTGTCGACAGCCGAGTGAAAACTGTAACCGGCTTATTGGTATTAGTGAAATGGGGAAATGTTTAGTGGTGTTCGTATTTTATACCAATGTTTATATGTTTACACGAAACAGCGGTCTTCTGTGACGACACGTCTGCTGTTTGCAGTACGGATTTTTGTGTTGACGTGACGTCGTCATTCGTTTGCTCATCAATGTTTACAATATTTTTGATTCTGGCACCAGCAAGCTGGCTGTTGTTCCTGACCTTGTATTACATCTATCCCAAGTAACATTTTAAGTTTTATGAAATACTACAAAGCAGCTATAAAACAACATTCACCTGCTAGATTGCTTTTTTTCAGTGGTAAAAATATAGTCAAATTGAAGATGAAAGCATAAAGAATCGTTTGCATGCATTCAGCGAAGTGTTTTCGTAAGAAAATCCAGTGAAAATAGTGTTTCAATTTGGGTTGCCGAAAATAGTCTGTCATGCCGAAGCCGTCCCCTATGATGAATGCATTGAGAACCATTTGAAAGCTACAACAGAAGCTATTTAGCAACAATAAAAACTCTTTCCGAGCCACTTCCCTTAGCCGTTTGCTAAATCCACTAGGAAATCATCAATCAAGATAGAAAAGGATTTGTGCATCTGATCTTATCAAAATAATTAAAATAGAAACTGATGGTACAAAAATCTTGTTGAATATCCAAATTTATTACAATAGTTCTAATTAAGTGGCTTAGTTTTAAGTGCCTTATTAAATGTTATGTGAAATGTACGTGAAAACATAAGTCCACTCTCGTAAAACGTCGATTTGACTAATTATTTTACATTGAAAAAAAAATATTCTTCAGATCGAACTAAACCGTTATTTTTCTATGATTTTTGCATTTAAATGTTTGCTCATTGCCAAATTTATCAAAATATAGTTATATCCAAGGAACCATAGATTGAAAATCAAAGATTGTAAAAAAAAACAAGCAAACTAAAAGTTGATTTTCAAGAGTCATTTGTGAAAAAGCTATTTTGCTTTCAAGAAATTCTTAACAAATGCATAAGGTTTTAAAATGGCTTTTATGAAGAAAACTTGCAGACTGAATTGCATTTATCTAAAGCCATTTTGCTTGATCCTAACCCGTTCAGATTTGTGGCAGCATTTATGGAGGCAAAGTAGCCTGCAAAAAGTTAAACGTCAAAGTTTGTTTATCTTTCGATAGTTGCGCTGTGGGATCCAGGGTTCTTCCAGGCGGTTTTCTCCCGATGGATTGGGAGCAGTTACTCAGATACTGTGCGATACTTTTTTGCAACATTTCTCATTTCGAACAGCTGGAAGCGCAATGGTTCCCGAAAAAGATCCCCTTATTCCGGATGATTACAGAAGTGTACCATCCAACGATGCAGGGATGTACGCTTGAATGAAATTTTCGAAGAGTTGATTCTTTCGCCGAATAAAACCGCTGCTATGAATCAGAAACCAGCTTATCTCTGCTAACTAACAGTTTCAGTGGTTTGCTGTCGGTTGTTATTTCGATTGTCATCTATTTGCAAGATCTGGAGAAGGCTGGTATGCATGCTTGACATGCACAGTTGTACACACCAACTGCTCATTTGTTAATAACTTTTAACTCAGTTGTTGAAATTTGGTTTCCTTTAAAGTAATTGATAGATTAGGATCATAGTTTACTGTAGACATGCAAAGAGTAGATAAATCTTATCATTTGAATCAACACCAATGAATTTTTACACTCAAAGTCTGAGATGTGCAGTGAGCATTTCTCACTTCATTATTGCAACGCAAAATCAAATTCCGTTTTATTACTAAAATTAAAATCTCATGTTTTTACATATATATAGCTTAAACTCTATTCTATCGACTGCTTCAAACAGAGCTATGTTTCGTCAACTCTGTGCAAAGTTATTAGCAAATGAGTAGTTCCTGAGTAAAACTGTGTATGCCAAGCATGCTGGTATGTTTTTAAACTTTCGACAATGTTTGATGAATTCGAAGGTCACGCTCACTTTACTCTTCTTTGCCAGATGCTCAGTCGTTGATGGTGTGCTGGTTCTTGTAAAGAAGTAAATTTTGCTGAAATTGACTTGAATTCTTCATCCTACTTCGTCTATCATTCTAGATTTCCTTGTCATAAATTTGGCTTTTATTAACTATGAGGAACCATCTTTCAAGCTCAAGTGCAAACGGAGTAATTGGGGAGTTTATGATGCACTTTAAAAAGCCTAAAAAGCAACAATAAATGCTTTTTGCTCTAATGAAAAACCTAATGGTTTTATGGTTGCTTTTATAATGACATAAAACGTTTCTAAAATATTTTATCAAGACATTAATAAACAATTGCTAATGACATTTATGCTTGAATTAGGGAACAGTTTTAAGGAGGGATTCACAACTGCTTTAAATTTATTTTTATAACAAGACAGTTTTTGACTTTCTTGCCGGACTATAAAAGGTTTTTAAAACAGCAAAAAGCTGAACTACTAAGCAGGAATGTTTTACACTTTGAAATGCTGTATTCAAACTAAATGGATTGTTCATTGCCGTTATAAAACCATCATAAATCAGAGTCGATGCCAAATGGTTACTGAATTGTTACTTGGGATATGAGGTTGACAGGGATAAAGTCCCCGTGTATAAACTAGCTCTCTGGACTGACAACAAAAATACTGAACTTTTGCGTGCAGCGCTCTATCTTCAAAACAGCATAGCTGATTTCCAATACAAACGCAATGTTTTCCCATGATTTGTTTTCCGTACTGAGTACCAATGCTACCGACGCCAGGGAGGCAGTTCCCACACCTGGACCCTACCTATCGAGCAATCAACTGATGGACCGATGACCAACGGCTTTACTTACCTGAGGCGTGATCAGAGATTTTATGCCTCAGAAAATTCCGACGACGCCGACTTGGATTCGAACTCTGCCTACACCAATGATTTCATAATTCCGAAAAAAAAAACATTTTATAGCAAGTGAGCAGAAGCAACCCTGCACACAGCTTTCCATTTTCATAGAACTGCAAATTGTGGTTAACCTTCGCCATAGTACTGTTCGTTTCATTACGGCTGGTACCTCACGATCACGGTAGTTCACAGACTGAGGCAAAATTGACACCACAATGGCCACGCGGGTCGGCAGCGGTAATAAATTTCCACGACGCCTTATTTTGACAACTGAACGCCACCAACCGCCGCCACGGTTCAAAAAAGGTAAACAATTATCGATTATTTAATGCGAATTAATTTACGGCCGGCACCGCTACTCGTATAGACACTCTGGACAAAAGTGACGCTTCCGTAAAGCGTCGCCGTACCACCACCGCGTACCGGGAAAGAGCGGTACCGAATGCCGTGAAAAAATTGATAAACATCGCTTCTTTGCCACCGCGCTGGCGGAACTTACAGTCGCGGAGGTACCAACATAACCTAGCATTAGAGCCGGCCTCCCCCTGCCTGGTGAGGCCCGCTTCGGTAGCGGGAATAACGCGATGATTAGCTGGTGAAAATTGCACGCTGATGGTTCT
The DNA here is from genome assembly GCF_037179485.1 of Ochlerotatus camptorhynchus. NCBI lineage: Eukaryota > Metazoa > Arthropoda > Insecta > Diptera > Culicidae > Ochlerotatus > Ochlerotatus camptorhynchus. Next base: position 1,406,174 of record NW_027040855.1, on the reverse strand, counting down.
TCCCTTTCTTTCGCTCGCATCCAGCTTCTTCAGATCGCAGCTCTCCGCGCTGGACCGTTTGGATTAAAAAGCCGAGAGGAGTGGGTGGGTTGGTTGGGGTCTTTTCTGTATGGTGCGCAAAGGTCTTGAAGCCCCCCGCATGCTCGTGCGCGCCAATTTGGACCACCACGGCCTAATCACCGAACGAGGTGTGATTATAAAAGATATGGTAATTACATTGATTGAGTAGTCGGGTTACACCTTTACGCCTCGTGCTGCTCTTCGGCTATCCATGGAGGAGCATCGTGTAGATTAGCCATTTCGACAGCAGGTCGGCGCTGAACAAAGGTTCAACACGCGTGCAACATTGTGCTGTTAGATGCGCATTTAGTTACATACCGGCCTACACCGTAGGGAAGACGACATTTGCCGCAATTCCACTGAGCTGGCTCTTATTTCTCGAGGGGGCGCCATTTCTCGAGGCGAAAAAATCAACCGCAAAAGAGAAAGAGAGGTTAATCGGAGTCGGACGAATGTTTACAATTTGATAAGTCGTTATCATTTTTCAAACCAATGCTGTGAATGCATGTAGCTGTTTTGGGCCACACCCCTAGCAATTTGCCTACCGTGGCCATGTTGAATACCCACGTAGGGAGAGTTCGAAGCTATTTGTGTCGGCAAACTACTTCAGAACGGCTGCTGAACACACATTCACATTCATGCGCTAACAAATCGACGTCTCGATGAAGTTAATGGAAAACTAATTCCCCCAACTGCATCTTTCTCTCTGTGTTTCTGTGTACTGGAATGTACTCATCGATAATGGAACGGACTTTTTGTTTAAACAATTAGCTTTTCTCCTCCTTCTTCTCAATTCAAATCGAAGCGGGGGTTGAGTAACTTCAGCGGTCTCTACGGCTCCTTGAGAAGCTACTGATTTGTCAATGTTGTTTTGCGCACCTGCCGCTTGTGCCTTCGCTGAAATCCTCCCCCTCCCCTTGAGGCGATCGAGCATATCCATTAATAGTAGACAACAAATAGTCACACACTGGTTTCGCGGCGGGTCCTCACCTCAAGTGCCACACCGACCGACCGACAACGAATCGGGCACGGACGACAAGTTGCTGTCTCATTGTACGTTTTGTGAAAAGCGTTCCGCCTGCAGCTGAAACTGCTACTGCAAATATGGTAGTCTCCGGAGATCAATGGCAAGGAGTTGCCACCGCACGTCCCCACCGCACTGTTATTGTCTGTGCGTTCATCATCAAGGTTCGTAGACAATCCCCAGCTTGCCGCTTATTCACAGCAAGCATCCTTACACCGAGGTGCATATCGGCCTTAAATTTTAATTATTTATAAATTCATTAATACCACTTCGTGCACGGTTGATTGTTTCGCACACCCAACACCCAGGCTTCAGCAACATCATCGTCATCATCATCGTCGACAATGGATTTGAGAGGAAAATTAATAATAAAGATCCGCGAGTATCGGATCGCCGGACAAAAGCGGTTGCCATAAGGTAGGTATAACCTTCGGAAGGTCTGTCTCTCGGCTATGCACCTCCTTACATACACCGTGCGGTTCCGCCAGTTAGCTGTAGGATGTCTCTTTTCTTGATTCTTGATTTCTATAAGGTAGATCCACGACATCGATCTGTCCTCGATGCGCGCGGCGAAACCGTCTCCAATTGCTTACCGGTGGTGTTGAAGTGAGATCTTTACCCATGCTGTTGCAGTCAATGGATGTGTGTATAATGGGACAAGCATTTACCTAAGTTATCTGATTGAGAGATGCAATGCTTTCATGAATATTTTCTGGTGCTAGGTGTGATCCAGGATTGCAACTCATTGCCAACGATCGCAATGGGTATCATTTTGAACTGTACTTTTTTTTAAGTAATCGCTCATTGACGATCCAAACGTAAATTATGTTGAAGGCTTGCAGCACTAGCCACAGAACGGTTAATTAAGTTGCTGCAACTTGTTTTAACCGGAGCGTGCTATTTGGGAAGCAACTTTGACAAGAGCAAATCCACGCTAAATAGCGAAAAGATAAACGAATTTCAGACTTTACCTCTCAGAATCACATGAAATATCGCATAATTCTTCGCGAGGCGGGGGCTATGAACCAAGTTGGTACCGAGGGGGGCGACACATCTAAATCTCAATTCTAGATGCTCAACAAATCTCACACTAGCGAATCAAACTTCGAAAAATCTTCTTTGATTTCTCGCATCTATTTGCATCGCGCATCATCTTTTTGCAGGAAATCTTCAAAATCGTCAACAATCTTCTTCATATCTATTCAGCGTGCGCGCAGCTAACCACAGCAAAACAAAATTTTTCCTGCATCGTAGATAGAGTCGCCCCCCTCGGTTGGTACTGGAGTTCTGCCATCAAAATGGCGTATTTGATATTTGTTAATAACTCATAGCACGAAAACGAATCCATCTAAATGAAATGACGCCTGAGTCAAAGTTGTAGGAAACTGGGCCGGCTTTTTAAGATAAAAATAAACACTGAAAAAACACAACATTTTGTTGGAAAATGAAGAATTTTTTTTTAAAGATTTTTAATCTTATGTTTATTTGAAAACTTAATAAAGAATGGTAACTTTTCTGATCTGGACACTTTAAATTCATCAAAATAGTTTGTTGTTTGGTGTGGATTTTCTCAGCAGTTTGACAATTTACCGAGGAGGACGAAATTAATCCATTCTCCATTTCATTTAACAGGTTTCAATAAGTTTTGCTCCATGATTTAGATTTTTTTAAATAATCGATTTGAAAAGAATAATAACACTCGCTTGCTGATATTCATCCACTATTCATCGATTATATTGAATGAATCCGAATTATCTAACTGTTCACTCATATACATTTTAGTGTGTATCACGGTGTGACTGTCTGTCACATTCTTGTTCGAGCCTTGGATCGCTCATAACTAGCCAGCTGCTGCTGCTTTTGGATGTTTTTAAAAAGTATTCGGAAATAAATAAATATCTCGATAAGGCCTGTACTCGAAAAAAAAGGGACCAGACAAAAGTGTTCGCCAAAAATTTATTTTAAGTCGGATTTTCTTGAAACTTTCAGGGAATGAACTAATACTTTATTCAATTTCCTTTCCATCGCTGAAAGCCCGCAACTTTCCCTTAAGACCCCTCATTACATTTTGTGTAATGGTGGAGCCGACCTTTTTGGTCACTTTCATCCATTCTTTCTTCAACTCCAGCTCATTCTTAAGCACCTTGGACGATTTTCGAACTTTGACCTTCATTATGGCCCAAAATCTTTCCACAGGACGAATCTCTGGTGAATTTGGGGGGTTGGCGGTTTTTGGTACAAAAACAAACGTTATTGTCTCTGTACCAATCCAACGTCGATCGCGCGTAATGGCATGATGCCAGGTCCGTCCAAAATAATGTCTCGCCTCGGTGGGACCGCAGGAAGGGCAACAGACGCTTCTGGAGGCACTCGGTGCGGTAAATTTCGCTGTTGATGGTACCCATCGTGATGTACGGTTTACTCAGTTTACCGCATTGGCATGTGGTCTGCCAGAGCAAGTATTTTTTGGCGAATTTGTCCACTTCCTCATGTCTTCCGAAACATCAAACCGTGATTTGGCAACGTAGAAGTCCAGCCCCGGTATCTGCTTTGCGTCTGCCTTGATGTAGGTTTTGTCATCCATAACCACACACATCGTTTTCGTTAACCACTCTCGATACAGCTTCCTTGCGCGGGATTTGGCCGCCGTGTTTTGTTGATCACGCCGGTTCGGTGCCTTCCGGACCTTGAATACACGAAGCCAAGCTCGTTTCATGGTTTGCTGAACGAACCAGGCAGAGCACTTTGCGTTCAGAGCCGCGTCGCGAATCGAAAGGTTCGGATTACGCTTGAAATAATCCAACACCTTCCGGGCCTTCACAGGGTCAGCTGTCTTCGATTTTCTTCCACTTCCAGTCCGCCGCTTGGTCGTCTGGGACTCCTTAAACGATTTTACCACCCGAGACACAGTTGTATGGGTGATTCCCAGTTGTCCTTCCGATCCATCTCATGGTCGCAGTCGGATTTTCCATGACGGCGCGCAAAATTCTCCGGCGATTTTCTGCTTGTTTCGATGACATCTCAATAACCACTGAACTGATTGTTATGAGATTTTGCACATGTAAACAATTCACTCCAAACTAGTCATACCCAGATTTTCATCAATTTTTACCCACGGATAAAAAGTTACACACGGATAAAATGGTGCATTTTGTTCGAGTACAAGCCTTAGATCCATCAAACCCATCCAATATTTTTTTAAAGGTAAGATCCCCAATTCAGTCATTCGCAATTCGATGGAACTGCAGTTTGGCAATGATGTTCTTGGTGAGGAAAACTTGCAAACTATCTTTGGTCATTCCACACAATCTCACCGGATTAGAGATCTAGCAGATTGCGTTTCTCATACCGTTTCATACCGTTTGCGTTTCTCATAGTGTCATACTGAGCTATACCATCTTCTTATACGACCCATACATCCCGATCGTGCCAATCCTGAATGAATCTGAGCGGTTATCCTTTCGATCCCTTACCCAAAGCATTCTCCGGTTGGTAAACCATCTACAGCAGAAGCTCTCTGTGGTACTCTCCGTATGATGCTCCCAACCTATCCGCTTCTTTCGTAAGATCTGGTCCACTACTCCTCAACGAATTCATTCAAAATGCAGCCATCAACCGAAATACGTTTGCCTTCGAACCTCTTCCACCTACGACTTGGAACACCCTTAAACCGTGACATTATCGTCGTCCACATCTTTTCGCGTTCATATTTCTCTTCCTTTTTTTGGTACTCTCCGTATGATGCTCCCAACCTATCCACTTCTTTCGTAAGATCTGGTCCACTACTCCTCAACGAATTCATTCAAAATGCAGCCATCAACCGAAATACGTTTGCCTTCGAACCTCTTCCACCTACGACTTGGAACACCCTTAAACCGTGACATTATCGTCGTCCACATCTTTTCGCGTTCATATTTCTCTTCCTTTTTTTTAACTGTTCGCCCTGGCAGCGATCAATGCTGTCAAAAATAGTGATTTTAGTGACCATGTTGAAGGAATAAGTGACCAAATAGTGACTTATAGTTGTAAAAAGTGACTTAAAAGTGACCTAAGGGAAGAAAATTAGTCGTTCTGATGGCATACCAAAATAATGATTGATGTTTTAGACTTATTCAATTAGAATCTCAAAAACACTTAAATATGAAGGGCTTTGAGTGTGTTGGTTTATTTCCTTTTAATTCCGTTTTCTTTTGACAGATATGCGTATTTCGTCTATTACTTGCAGACTTCATCAGTGCCAAGTACAGCCACCAAGTAGTAGACGAAATACGCGTATCTGTCAAAAGATAAGCAATTATAACGGAATTAAAAGGAAATAAACTAACACACTCAAAGCTCTTCATAAAGGAATACCATTAAGGTTCGACAAATTTAAAAGATTCACTTAAATATGTCCGATAGGAACGTTTAGAGCGAAAGATTCAATAGAAAGTTTATGACTAAACCTCCAATTGTCTACTGCCTAGAAAATCCTGAAAACCCGGGAATTGTCAGGGAATTCTATTTTTCCTGAAAATACCTGGAAGTCTCAGGAAATCTTATCATTACTCAGGAAATTTAAATTTTTTTTACTTAGGATATTCCAACGAAAATAATGCATTTTAAAATAAAAACATTTAATATTCCTATGACATTTGAGCATAAGACCTCATAATTTTTTGATGAATACTTAGGGGGTGAAGCAGATGCTAAAAGGAGGATTACAATTAAATCTGAGAATAACTCCAGGATTTCTTCAAAGAAATTCGAAAAATCATTCCAGGAGAGATTGCCAAACAAATTATGCGGAGAAATCTAAGGAATTTGTGAGGAGAAATGAGAATGAATTCTTAGGAGGATTTTAATGTGAGTAGAATTCCAAGAAAAAGAGTGCGATTAAAAAAGAATCTATCCATAGGATTTCTTACTGAGGAGAATTTCAAGGCAATTCCTAGAAAAATTAAAAGAAAATTTGATTCGTTGGATAGTTGCGAGAAGTATTCTAAATATATTCTTATGATATTTTTTAGAGAATGCAGACAAACGTTCCAAGTGTATTTCTGAAATAATTCCATGAGAGTTTCTGGAGAATACGAGCGACTGATGAGGAGAACTCCAAGCGAATTTTCATGCGAAATCTCCGTTGAATATGCAAAATTTCCGTTGAATATGTATTCTGAGGTCTTCAGAACAACTTGAAAATTCTTCTCGGATAGTCTCAGTTCGATTGAGGCTATTCGGTCGATGAAACAAGGTAGGCACTCATCTTATTTCCTTTCAAAGGTAAGGGAGCAGATGAGTTTGCTGGTCGAAAGATCATATATGATTACCTTTGTATGGGTCCCCTCACATTGCTCAATCCCAGGCAATGAGAAGGCAGACTCTCTCGCAAAGGTGGGCGCAGAACAAGGCGAGATTTATGATAGAAGAATTTCACATGATGAATTTTTCCCATTAGTACGTCAGAGTTCTCTTTTAAGTTGGCAAAACGATTGGACAAGTAATTCTCTTGGGCGGTGGTTACATTCCATTATTCCAAATGTTTCTTCGAGAGCGTGGTTCAAAGGTCTGGATGTAAGTCGGGGATTCATTCGAGTGATGTCAAGACTTATGTCCAACCACTACTCGCTAGACGCACATCTCTATAGAATAAACCTCGTTGACAGTAATATATGTAGGTGCAGAAACGGTTATAATGACATCGATCACGCAGTTTGGTATTGCCCGGGTAATGACGCCTCCAGAGCACGACTATTGGATACCCTAGTGGCCCGAGGTAGACAACCCTTCCGTGAAGTAAGAGATGTATTGGGAACACGTGATCTTCCCTACATGCAAGCGATCTACGAATTCCTTTGTTTGTCTGATGTTAGAGTTTGATGTGACCACCCCCTCCTTTCCAAACAATTTCCCGCCATTGTGTCCCAGTCTTATTATCCTCCTGTTCCTGTGCTACTTGCCCCTGCCCAGCCACGATTTGGTCAACCGTCCGAGAGTAGTATCTGAAGGAGGATTCAGAAACCAGTTTCCTACCTAGCTCCTTCCAATCGAAATTGTTACCCATTAGCCTCGAGCCCGCCACGAGTAATTGGTACCCAATACTAACCTAAAACTACTGCTATTTAAAATGTAAATTCAAACATTACTGATTTTGGCTCCGCAAAGTGTCACACACGACTGAGCCTAGTAAATAAACGAACTAGTAAAAAAAAAAAAACTTGAAAATTCCTCATAATATTCCTGAGGTTAATGAAACTGCCTTGAAGTTCTTTTGTAGTTTGAGAAGCTAACCTGATGCCGAAAATACTTCTCATCATTGTTTTTAACATCTCTTCAACGTTTTCGGACTTCCTAAAGTTTCCAAAATTTTCCTAACGATCATGAATCTTCTCTAAAGTTTGAAAAATTCACTAAATTTCTCTAAACTTCTTTAAAAATTATGTAATTTCGCTGCTCTAGAATATCTCTGCTCTGAGGATGTCTGTTCTTTCTTGAAGTTTTTTTTAGCTTTTAAGCGAGATTAATATCTTTCTTGAAGTTCTCGAAACTTCTCTAAAGTGTTTGCAGTTCTCATGAAGCTTGTTGTACTACCCTGAATTTAATCGGTCTTAATTCTAAAAATGTGTAAGCTTCCGTGAACTTCTGGACTTATGTGAAAACCTTAACAATTTTCTAAAGTTTTCTGAAAATTTAGGAACTTCTTGAAATTTTCCGCTAATTTAGTGAAATTCATGGAACTGAACTCCCCTTCCCCTTGTTTTTGGAGCTTTACTAAACTTATTTGAAATGCTCCCGAAATGTCCATCTAAGTTACTGGAGTTCTCGGATCTTCCCTCAAGTGCCATAGACTTTTATTAAGTTCTTGAAATCTTTCTGAAGATCTCTGTACTTTTTTGTAGATTTCGAAGTTATTCTGAAATTAGAGGAACTTCTTTAAGCTCCCTCAACGAAATGATTAATACAGTTCTATGATTTTCACTGAAGTTCTTTGTCAATTTTTGAAACTAATTTATAGCTCCTTCAATAGTCTAGAGTTTCCTGATATTTTTAAAAACTGCCCAATATATTTCTAAATTTCTTTAAAATTCTCTAGACTGCCCTGAATATCCTAGTATTTTTTTAAAAGAACCCACAAGTTTACTGGAGTTGATTTTTATGTTTTCAGATCAATCATAGAATTATCAGTATATCCCATAATTTCAAGGAACTCCTTGTTAGTGACTGCAAATTTCCTTAAGTTAATGGGATTTTTGTGATGTTATCTGATCGTCCTCGAAATACTCGGAACTGCACTGAATATAACGAAACAATGTAAAAATATCTAAATTTCTTGAAAATATCGGTGCTTGCTAAAAGTTCTCGCATTTTTTTAATTAATGGAACTTCGTTGATGTTCTCTAATCAACTTAGCAGAAGTTTTGAAACTTTTTAGATCTTTAAATTTCCATGATATAACACCCTTGAAATAGTTTCACATTTTCCGGATGTTCATATAATTATTGCGTTCCAGAAATTTTCTCTGAGCAAACCGAAGTTTCTGGATATTCCCGAAAATTTTCTTGAATCTTCTCTAAGGTTTCTGCAAATTCCTTGAATTTTTTTAACTGCCCTTCAATTCTATGAACTGTCTTGATGTTTTCGGAGCTTCCCTAAAGCTTTCAATTCCAATGAAGATCTCGGTTCTGCTTTAAAATATATTGAATTCTCGTGAATACCTTTAAACTCCCCTGAAATTCTCTGGATTTCTGTGAAGTTTCTGAAATAATTCCGAAGCTTTCATTAATTTTCTGAAGGTCTCTGTACTAAATCTTTTGGAATTGATATTTTTTCGCTCTCATGCGCTCGTAATATCACGCGTGATATTGGAACAAAATATCATGCTTGATATTGATTTAACAAGCTCCTTTGATATTGCGAGACTATTCATAACGTGCAAAAATCAAGCTGAGAGTTGACTCGACACAAAAATGATTCCATTGCATATCGTTTTCTTAGAAAGAGAAAACATAGTTTGCTATCTCTTTTTAATCTTCACCGATGGCAGACGCGAAGGGACTGCTGCAAGCCGTTATGGAAGTTTCGGTTGCATTCGGGTGTAAAGCAAAAATCATTAAACCTAATTTCACCACAGTTTGGTGAGATTTGCAGTTGGTGAGTTTTGTTAGCTTGATATTCCGAACTGCGATATCACAGCTTGCAAAATCATGATTGTTGTCTACGAAAATCAAGCGTGATCTTGGGCGTTGGTGAGATTTGATTTTTTGACATTTTCCCAACACTACTTAAGGGTTCTCTGGTAAATGTGGAAGTGCTTCACTAAGTTGAGATCAGACACAAGCTCGTGTAACAGGGAAGCTAGGAAGACGATGAATAAGAAGAAGCAAAAGTCATACTTCTCTCCTTTTTGACTAACGATCTTGCAAATGGAACGTATTACAAATTTCCATCAACATAGTGTTTTTTTAGCACTTCACAGTTATTGATTGAGAGGTTCCAAAATCTTCCATTGTACAAGTGTGTACATTTAATGACTAGGTTAAGGAAAGGTTACCAACTTTGATTAATTAAGGCGATTATTTTCGATAAAGTTTAGCATGCGTACTCCACTCATTAGCTTCATTCAATTGATGAAATCCATGCAGAAGTGGCAATGGTTCAATAATGATCAACTTCCAATTTCATCTTATTTTGACGAAAGCCATAATCTACTTAGTCTTGAGTAATTAATGCAAGCTAAGATTGACTTTAAACTTGGTCAGCTAAACCGAACACGGTGAAGCTGAGAGAGCCCACATTCTACAATCATCTGGGAAGAATCCCTCCGTCGATTGACGTCGCTGGCCGCGACAGCAGCAACGCCAAGACACATGGCTCGTCGATCTTCTTTAATTGTTTCAAATGGCCGTCTGTCTCTAATTGCGTCTGACACCTGTGTGACAGATGTGATTAGGCCGGCCGAGCAGCCGGAGCTTAAAACGAGTGGCACTTCCCACAGTTTTCCTACTAGAAAAAAAAGGGACCTACCAGCCTACCGCCGGCCGTTCACATGCTTCAGCCAATGACACCTGATGATTATATGAACACTGTAGGTACTCGCATATATGCATGCTCAAATTTACCACCACACCGCGCTGGCCGCAATGCGCAGAACTTTCCCTTGGGTACCACAGCCAGACCAAGCACGCGGGGGTGGCACGCAAGGTAATGATTTATTGCTCCGTCGCCGTCGATCCACAGCAAGATGGAGGAGGAGAAGGAGCAGAATCTGGACGCTGACTGCTAGTTTGTATCGACCGGGCGGACAATTATATTCACTACGTTCCGCGGATGATTAATTGTTTGCGAAATTGTAACGAACACAGGCAACAACAACGGCGGCAGCAGCAGCAGCAGCAGCAAGGGAACTACCGTCAGTCAGGTAGTTGTTTGTGGCCAATTGCCCGCAGGTAATCAGCAGGGCTTCAAAAGGAAACGGTTGTCCAACTCTTTTGTTGGGCCTAATGGGTTGAGGAGATGATGGTAAGGAGGTTCTTGGGTTGATGAATGGCCGACCTGGTTGGTGATGCAAGCGCTCCGTCCAAAGAAAGTGAGGGATTTTTCAAATTTGAAAATCGTGAAAAGTCAAGTGCTGTTTGGGCAAGGAATTTTCGTGGAACGCTTACCGGAAGATATTGATCAATTGGTGGCAATCGCTTGAAACAATGCCCCCCCAGGTGGAGCGAAATCTGCACACTCGAATCCTCTACGTCAGCAGCGCCACAGCAGCAGCCGAAAAAGTACTGTTACACAAGTGTGGGGCTCCCTGACCGCAACCGATGGATGATGGGAGAAGCCAACACCCGACAAATTGGTGTGAAATTTAAAGTAGTTTCCTCCTGTTGCAGATTACCTAAGGTCTGATGATACTCGAACAAGCAGTAGCATCAGAAGAAGTGGCAAGTGGCCTGGGCCGAGTGTGTGGCTTTCCCTTTTTCTCGATCCAATTTTTCAATCTCTCGGCGATCGGCGGCGGCGGCGCTCGAGGAAATGTTACGAATAAATCTCATCATCTTCGCCCCTCCGGGGCTAATCGCCCCAAACAGCGAACTTGCCGTTCCTCGGGTTGTCTCTCATCTTCACCTCTCACTCTCTCGCAGTCGCATTCGCAGATTATAACTATTACGAAACGGTTGCAAACGATTCGATCTAAAAGTACCAACCAGCGGATGATGGTTTTTGGTACGGTCATTTTTACTGAGCGCCGCCGTGGGCCAATTATTGTATCTCGCCAAATTCGGTGGCTACCATCTGCTGACAGCTGACGCCCCAGGGACGCCGTTGATTGAACGTTCAATTACAATTACAAACAATTATCGGCGTGATTTTATGAATTATTTAAATTATCACTTGCTGCTGCTGCGGCTAGAGGTAGGTACGTGGTTTGAATTCACCAAACTGCAAGCTGGGAGGCAAAAAGGTTTGGCTCCATTCGAGAGCAGTAGTGGAAAACGGTAGCAAAAGTTCGGATTGAAATTATCTCATCGAACGGGAGGAAAATCAATATCGATCAGGGAATTATCGGGCAATCTCGAAGCAGTACTTTTTGGTTTTTGCTGGTTTAGTCGCTAGGTTGAAGGATGGCTATTGGGGGGGAACAGGTGAGAATCGGTAACTACATGGAATCGTAATTTTAGTTGCTTTGAACAAGATTAAAAATCTCCGAAAACATCTCCTCAAAGTGCTTTGAACTTCGTCTTAAAGTTCTTTGCACTTCTGCAAGATGTTGCTCGAAATTTACTCGCAATTGACCCCGTTGTCTTCAGTCTCCAGTCTCGGATTTCTTCTAGAGTTATTGTTCTTTTAGATTATCAGTCTCCTCCATGTTTTTGAATTTCCCACGACTTCAATGGTCAATCTCAGGAAGTTCTTCCAATATCTCCAGGACGCAAAATGCTCTGACAACGATAGCCATAACTACAAAACAGCTTTTACAACGACAAAATGGTAATAAATACCATATCAAATCATAAATGACCATAGAAGTGTAATAACGTTCTGAAAACATAAAAATGGTGAAACGGTTCCAATGTGTCCAATAGCATGCATCGGTCTGCACAAGGTGGCAAATTCATTGGATCGCGCCACGGCAGGCTGCGCAAAGCCAACCTCAAAAATCTTTTCTGAACACGTTCTATTCGGAGATTCCACACTAGTTCATATGGAGACCAGACCACAGATGCATTCTCAAGTATGGGCCGAACTAAAGAGTAATATACTGCGGGTAATCGCAAGTCAGTCCCATCTGCATTTTTATGAATTGTGAGTTAGCATCATTATTTAGTTCATCTTTCTATGTTTTTTGAGATGTGCTATTGCAAAAGGGTGGTTTGTTCAAGAAAAATGAAAAACAATACCAAGTCAAATTGTCCCACAGCGAAAAGTAACCGCAAGTCAGTCTCATTAGAAAAAAAAAAATTTGTTGAAATCGCATCATGAGATTTGTCTCTAGACCGATTTTGTCCACTTCCCCAAGGATATCTGGAACATGTCCGGATTTGGCCAACATAGTTCTTAAGATACTCAGTTTGACCGCCAATGGATATGGCTTTGAATTCTCATTTGATTTTATGTATCGCTTGATGGATTTTGATTTAAAAAGGATTTACCACTTCCCCGGGGATACCCGGAACATGTCCGGGGTTGACCAACATGGTGCTGGTCACTCATCATGACTCTTGTTGATCTTATTTTTGAATTCTCATGGAAATTGATTTATCACATGGTGGATTTGGCACGTTTATGAAAAGCTCTGGTCTGATGAAGACCCATACTCACCAGTATATGTTCCGGCCATTGCTCTGGAACCAGCGGAACAAATCCAGAAATATTCAATGACATTCTATAGGACCATGGTATCTTGTTTCTACTGTTCAATACTAATGCAGCATCGTCATGGAATTGTGACTGACTTGCGGTCATTTTTCTCATTGACGTTAAATGTAATCGCAAGTCAGTCCCACTCAGATTTCGGCCATAAAATAAAAAATTCACGATATTTTTGGGTAAACATGGATGCATTCCATAACATTGCACTGGAAAATCAAAAAAATTTGTAAAATATTTGAACGCCGTTTTCTTATTTCCAGTTTTTTACAGATGGGAATGACTTGCGATTATGGGCAGTATAGTGACTTCAAGCAGTGAGGGTCTTTGAAATCTCGTGCAATCTTCGAAATAAATCCCAGTTGACGGTTCGCCTGGGATTGGAATAGTGAAGATTGACGGTCAACTGTGGGTCCACCAAGAATCACCAAGATCAGACATACGCGTTCTACTCTGCGAAGCGTTACATTGTCAATGCAGTAGTCGTAAAGGATTGAAATCTTAGAGCGGTAAAACGTCATCACTGCACACTTTGGAACGCTGATGATGAGCTTATTGCGACGGCACCAATCCACAAACAAATCCAGCAGAGCTTGAAGAGGATGGCAATCCTCAAATGAGTGAACTATGCCGTATAGCTCTAGATCATCTGCATAAACGAGCTTACATTTAACTCCCAACAAAGCTAATACATTGTTGAAGAATAACGTACACAAAAGTAGACCCAGGTTACTTCCCTGAGGTGTTCCAGAGGTGCTGGTAAATGTAGAAGAGACACAAGATCCTAGTCGTACTCGAAGAGTTCGTCCAGTCAAGTAGGAATGTAACCACGACCTAAGCTGCTCAGATGCTCCTAGTCGGGAAAGCTTGCATAGCAAAACCTTCTGGTCGATTTTGTTGGATTGCGGCTTTCAGATCAGTATATATGACGTCGACTTGTGCTTTGTCCTCCATCGCGGTGATGCATGTACTGGTGAAATCCAAAAGGTAAGTAGCTACCGATCTACCGGGAATAAATCCATGCTGGTCAGTTGAAATGTAGTTCTTCGAGCGATTCAGGACAAATTCGCTCAAGATGATTTCAAACAATTTGGACGCTGCCGAAAGACTGGTGATACCTCGATAGTTCTTAATATCCCATTTATTGTCAGTTTCCACAATGTTGGGGATGCATTAAATATGGCTGCTAAAGGTTCTGCTAAGGCAGCTGAGCAACGGTAGAACACCACTGCCGGAATTCCATGTGGACCAGGAGAGAGTGAGGTTTTCAGTTTCCTTGGTGCTGAAAGGAGCATATTTCGAGTTACTTCGAATGTGTTCAGTTACACTAAGTCACTAGGCGTATCAGAGGCAGCAGATTCAGTTTCAACTCACTTGTCAATTTTTTTATATCGAAGACAGATGTGCAAAGTGTTTAGTAAACATCTCACACGCTTCGCTAAGAGAAGTGGACTCTTTCCCATCGAGTAGCATGTTGGATGGTATACTCGAATCTTTCCTTTTGCTGTTGACAAAGCTCAAAAAATTTCGGGGGTTACGCCGCGAATTCCACTGGACTCTGAGGACGTGTGATTTGTACAAGGCATTATTAAGTTCAATGCAATCGATATTGGCACACTTGAAGTCACGCTTCGTGTCAGCTGTTCTGTGACGACGTAGTTTTCTCTGGACTGCGTTACGCTCACGCTTCAGCACTCTAAGCTGAGGAGTACTCCAAGCTGGGGAAATTGGTCGTCTTTTGAGAGGAACATTTGATTTCAACCAATGTTGAATAATGCTACAGAAATGCAGTCATCTCATCAACATCAATGCATTCAAACACATCGGCCCAGTCTTGATCAAAAAGATACTACAGTAATGAGACATAATCAATTTTCTTGAAGTCTAGAAACCCTGCTCTATCATCCGCGTTGCAAGCTGAGTGAGATGGCCAGTCAAGGGGAGCAGATAGCGACAGAATTAAGGAAGGATGGTGAGCATCAATAGGTAAAAGCGGCACAGCGGATTCGTCGATATCGAAATCATTTTCACCATTGCAAAATACCAAATCCAGCGTGCGTCCAAGTTCATTTCGGACTGTATTGTGTTGACTGAGATTAACGAAATCCATTCCAATTGAAGTTCGATAAAATTCGTTATATTCAATATGGCGGAATTAAAAGATCTCAGATAAAAAATCAAGGTTCTTGAACTTTAAACAAAATTCTAGGATTCTGACACTTTGAAACTCTGAGAATTGTGGAAGAGTTCTAGGGATAATTTTGAAGAAATTCTGAGAAGAATAACCAATTAAATTTGACATGAAATTTCAAGTAATTTTGAGGAGGATTATTTTTGGTCGCTATTCATCTAGATAAAATTGATAAATAGCAGATTTTTAGCGATGGGCCCAATCTTAGATCCATAGGCCAACATTAGAGCCATATCCTCTACTATGCATTATTTCTATTATTGGGTTTTAATTTATTATTTTGACATAGTGATGCTAATGACTTCACAGTGTAGATTATACTGTCGAATAATTCGATTGCGTAATTTGTTTTGATAATAATTTTCGTGTTCGTAGATGCCGGCAGGGTATGTGGAAGTTTAATTGTGAAAGTATTTCTGATGATTCTATGCGATGTGAAATAATGTCATTGATGAAAAAAGGCATTGCAAATTCGCGGCGATCTTTGAGTGTTGTAAGATGATAAGCGTGAAGCGTGCTTCATATGATGGAAGAGGAAATGCGGTCCAATTCAATTTGCGAAGGGCATATAAAATATATTGTTTTTGGACGGATTCTATGCGTTCCTCGTGTACGGCAATGGACGGATTCCATACTAGTATTTCAGAATAGGTCTTACGTATGTAATATATAATAATTTAATAGTGTAGTTCTTGAAAATTAAAGCTGAATCCCTTAATGAAGCCCAACATACTATTTGCTTTCGTTATGATTGTATTATTATGTTCTACAAAAGTGAGTGTTAAAATGTTAAATTTTAAGGGACCTAGGTGTAATCCAAGACTCCAAGGATTACACCTAGGTCCCTTAAAATTTAACATTTTTCTACATTTTAGTTGCCCAAGCATATTTCAAAAAGAGGTGTTTCTATTTTTCTGCTAAATTCAATTGCGTTGCATTTTTTTACATTGATTTAAAGTAGACATTTACTACACCAAGTGTTAAATAAGTCGATTTCATTCTGGAATTCTTCTGTGTCACTAGAATAACTAATTTGCATGAAGAGCTTAGGTAATGTC